>NC_091684.1:180837500-182313750 GCF_041296265.1 Equus caballus
AGGGTTAAAACAGGGCCAGTGATGAATGGAAAACTGATTGTACTGCTGTCAAACTTGAATGTGAGGCTTATTCTAGAGATAGAAGTATGAGGAAAAGGACAGAGAATTGCACTTCATTAAAGCTCTACCAAGCTGATTGGAGTGGAGGAGGTAATTGAGATTTAAAGTGGCATTCCCATCACACTGTCCCTTTTTCAACTTAACAACTGTCATTCAAGCCACATAGGGCAACAATTGGCCAGATTTCCCAGCTCTTCTGAGTAATAAAACAGACACTCACCTTCTGGCTATTCGTTTTACTTACTTTGTTCTAATTTCCAATTCATGTGTCATTAGTGAACGAAGATTGACAAGAAATAGCTTTGACCTCACAGATTTGACCTTCAACCCCAGAGACCCAACTCTAGTCCGAACATAGGTTGGAATATGCTAAGAAACACCTTTCCTTTGCACAAGAATGAATGGCAGTTTTTTCATCATTGTACCACCCCCTGCTTGCCACTACATTTAGACTATGAGACATGTCAACTGCCTGTCACAATTACAATAGACACAGCAAACCAGAATTTTCCCCAAATCCAAGGGGAACTTCCTGAACAAAGACTAAATTTTATTGCACAGATTTTGGAGACCTCCAATTTGTAGAGCCATAATGAATGCATCCCACAGACAAATAGGTAGTTGTTAATTATCCCAGCAATTTCTTTTTTTAATGTGCTAACAACACAGCATGCTAAGCCTTCATATCCTACACTGTTACCTGATGATCTCATCACATTTGAAAAGATGGCAGTCTGGGAAGAAGGCATTATTATAGCAAGTATGCATGACAATAAGTTACATGATTATAATCCCTTATTTTCATGATTTAATAGAAAGAAAGTGTGATATTTTGGAAACAGATGGGTTTGGCTATACCTTTACTGAACCAACTGAAGTAGTTTACCTATAGTATCACTTTAAGATAAATGTAATCTTTGTATTTTCCTTGACTGATTATCCTAAGCTTATATATACTAATTTTGAGTCATCAAAGCATGCTGTGCACGAAAAATTGCTGAAGGGAAAGACCTATGACCTGAATAAGAACCCTCAATGAGTTTAAAAGTAATTTATGACTTCCGTATAGATTTGAATAGAAATTGGATCCTGGAAATCTACTATGGTTTCTTCATATTGAGTAACAAACATTTGGATGATTCTAATATTACACCCCTATATAAACAGAATAATGAAATACACTACTTTATTATGCCAAGTGTTTGAAAAGTTGACTCCATTTCCTTCATGATAAAACATTTTGAAAACACTGCCAGGTTCCTGCTTTGACTTCATTTTAATGAAATGTGAAGTCATTTTCATTTCACCAGCAATATTCATTCTTCTGCAGCTTTTTTTTAATCATGGGTATATGACTATATTGACTTCATTTTAATGGATGTTACAGTCATTTGGTTTTCCCTTGTAATATTCTTCTATTATAACATGGATTTGCATAGCTCTTTGTGAGTTAATGTTTTCTGAATTTCTTGTGTTGCTTCAAAAGGAGAATACAATATATTTTCTTACAGGAGGAGGCATTAACTTTCGTGAGAGATCACAATTGTTACCACATCACTGTGAGTACTCTTAAAGCTGCTACCTTCAGAACGTTTAAATAAAACTCAAAGAACTGATTTCTTTCGCAGAAGGTGATTAGCATATAAATACAAAAGAATCATTTCAGAATGAGACACCCTTCCAGAGTGTGACATAGTAAGAGTTTACTAATAATTATAAAAATTCAGGGAGCCTATTGTGGATAGAGCGCTCTCTATTAGATCTGTATCACAGTTATATGTGAAACATGCTTTCAGGGTTATGACAATAACATATTTACCATCGCTTTGCCCTGGTGCATGTACCCTGCCTGTTACAACAGAGATCTTCAAGCCAAAGGGTAAAGAAAGCTCTTTGTATTTGGAATTTGCTTTCTCCTGGGTAAATTTTCATGTCTTTATAGGTCAGAGGAGGTCAGAACTTATGGTTTTATCTCAACAGCACATTTGTGGTCATCAAAAGAAATAAATCTCAGACTGTTGGTGGCTTCTGTAAGAGATGTCTTTTATCCTACACCTGTGACAATTACTCTGTGTTAGTGAAGCTAACAAGAGTTAGGCCATAGGTCAAGGGTCAGGGCACTGTCAAGAGGAAGTTATTCTTTAGTCCACTAAATCTCTTATCATTTTCATCTAATGTGATATCCACCTGTCAGTCAGAGAATGTAGGCTATTGTCTTGTTCTAAGTGCAGCGCTTTCTGCCCCACGGAGAGCATATTTTATTACTTTTCTTATAATTATCATTTTCTATCTTTAAAATTTTATCTTCCAAATAAACAACTGAGCAAATAAACATTTCAAAGAGCCAAGATTTTTTTACTAAAATAAAAACAAGGAATGATATTAAAAACAAGTTTCAGGTATTCTTGGTTGATTGATTTAATGGTCATAAGTTATGAATTGAGTCAAAAAAGTATCAATGAAATGAATAACAAAACAAGCAGCATTAGAAAGATAATGAATGGAAGACTAGCTCAACAGTGTAACACGTGCCTAAAAGAGTGTGTGCCCGTACGTGGGCAGGCTCACCCAGATATTTTGGTCCAGCACAATATCCAGCTAACAGGTATGTTTCTAGACTATAAAAAGCATCTTCTGACAAATATTTTCATAATGGACTTCACTTGAGTTGATGTGTATACACGGTAGGATCTGCTTATGCTACACTTGGATATAATGAAATTCCATTTAGAATGTGATATAGTGAAAGGCTCAGTTATCCCATAGTACAATATGCAAATTGCAATTCCTCTTATCATGAGATTCAACTTGCATGGAAAATCTTAAGTCAAAAAGTCTTCCTTAAAAAAAAAAAAATGAAAGAAAGAAAAACTACTAGATATCTCAAAGAATTCAATGAGCAGAATGTATAGTTTTAGAGTTGTAAGGTTAAAAGCGACTAAGCTGGGTCGTTTAGAGCTTCTCTTTCAATGCAAGGATACTACATCACAAAGAAGCTTCATGCTATTCTTTGTCGCCAGAGAAATGTAAAGTAAATCTCCAGCATTTTCATCTGTCCTTTTCCTTCTGGTAACCCTCATAGGCATAACATAGTGGTTTGGAAAGTTTGCAATGGAACTCAGGGACCATATACTTCAGCCTCAAATCTGCTATTAGCTGGTTGAATGGCATGAGTCTCAGTTTCCCTAGCTGTCAAATGGGAGTGAGAGCCTGCTATTCTCAACCCTACGGATCTTTAAAGGCTTAACAGCATCTTTTTGCTTCCTCAGAGATAGAAACCTCACCTCTGTGCTCCATAAAAAGAGTTTTATCTTAATTCCTAATAAAAACATATATATTGCACTCACATGGCCTTGACCTTTTGAGGACAAGGATGGTGTTTTCTTCATTTTTTTCCCCCAAATACTTAGCCAAGTGTCTGTTGAATTAATGAATGAACAAATCATTCGTAGGGTGACCATACATCCTGCTTTCTGCCTTATTTTTTCATGTTTAATTATTAATAGGCCCCAGTCATTTCTAAATTATCCACATTTGGATGATAAATTATATGGTATTCATCGTTTCCTTAATGGAAGTAGAAACTGTTTATATCACCAGTTGACTTGAGATCAGTTAATGCCCACTCAGATTTCTCTTTTCTTTACAAAATAACTCCAACTCTTCTACCTTTCCTTATTGTCTCTTTGCTTTAAAGTTTGGAGATTATTTTAGTGAACAGCTAAAGCATAGATTTTGGCTTCTATATTTACTGTCATCCAATATTTAAATCACCTGATACCAAAGACAACTCTGGAGGTCCTTACACATTTAACGTTATAGGATTCTAATAAATACAGACCTGTCCTTTGATGAGTCTCGCAAATTGCACCTAAAGGTCTCACATTTTACTAATTATTATTTTAGGTAACCAACTCCCTGTCTAATTGTCATGGCTGTCCATAAAACCATGTATTATTACAGTGTTTTGAACAAATAACCCTCTACCAGCAAGCAGAAATAAGCAATATGTTCCAATAGGCTTTGCCTTGGGAAACACTAATTCTGTGCACAGGACACACTTGAGAGGGTGAGGCTGAGATGATATGTCTTGTCTTTATGATATTAACTGTCATAATAAACAACTCCTTAAAATGTGAAGCACACAGTTCAAAGGTTGGTCTGCTTGCTCTCTGTACCTGAGTAGAGTGATATATCAGAAGCACGACCATTTCTGATTCTAGAATGAAAAAATGATTTTCCAGAAGCCACACCCAAATGCAACCAACTCTTTGCCCAGCCTTGACAAGTTTTTCGCTCACTTGTTCGAACAAACATTCTATATGCTGATACAACAAAGGCTCTGATAAAAAGCCTTAATATGAAAACAAACAAACAAAAACACAGGAAAAAATGTATAATTTTGCAAAATACATCTTTTAGCTTATAAATAAAATAACATTGTTGACATGTTTTTCCAAATGAAATATGGACATTACAGCCTCTTTAGGAACCTATACTACTGTTACTGGTCCCATTTACTCAATATGTGACTCAGTTTGGGGTTTTGAAGTAATGTGTGAGCAAATGTCCTCAGATACTATTCAGAGTAAATGAGCTGTTTCTGACTCTAGACCAGTCCAGCTGCCTTCCATTTTATTTTGTTGTATTGCTTTATCTTCTCCATGGCATACCTAAATAAAAATAGAGGAAATGTCAGAGGACACTTACAGATGAATCGTGGCCATCATTTATGACCAGTCACCAGATGAGTCACCAAACCATGGAATTGCTCTTCATAGGCATAAAACTGCAAAGTTTAAAGGGGAAAATTAGAGTTGTCTTATAAATTCCAATAATTTCTAAATCCTTAAAACAATTACACCTTTAACCTTATTTCAGCTCAAAAATAATACTAGTTGAGAGTGAGCAAAGATAGACAAGTAAAAAATCATACAACACTTCCTAGGGGCTGGGCGGGTGGCGCAGCAGTTAAGCTCACACATTCGCTTTGGTAGCCGGGGATTCACTGGTTTGGATCCCCCATGAGGACATGGCAACTCAGGTAAAGCCATGCTGTGGCAGGCATCCACATAGAAAGTAGAGGAAGACAGGCATGGATGTTAGCTCAGGCCAGTTTTCCTCAGCAAAAAGAGGAGGATTGGCAGCAGATGTTAGCTCAGGGCTAATCTTCGTCAAAAAAAAAAAAAAAGATAACGCTTCCTAGATTTCTCAAGATTTCCTAAGTTCTTTTATCATCTCTCCATGGTCACCTGTAATCAACCTGAATTCACCTATTTCCAAAAAGTTAGAAAAGCTAGTAACAACAAAAGAAAAGAAAAAGAAATGATGTCCGTTTCCGTGCCTGCATTTTGTATATTCAAGGAAAGAAAATTTGGAATCTTTTCAAAACCTAAGCACCTGAAAGATTTTTATGAAAGGCAAGTGTATTCCGTGCAGTGATCCGTAAAGAATGTTCTACTTCTCCACATTAAACATGTAATAAACCCTCTCTAATCAATGCAAACTACCAAAATCCACCTAAAATAGCCTCAGTGAAATACATGGAGATCGGCCTCAAAATCAATTCAGCTGAGCAGGAAAGTCACAAAAGTAGAAACAGGATGGCTTTACCTAGCTGTTCTTTAAGGAATTGAAATGTTTTCAAGTAGAGGAAACTAAATGTGTGAAATAGGAGTCTGGTGTCATCACTTACCTCAACTTGGTTCCTCTGAGCGTGCTGATTCAGATGCTCTGGTTCCCTTTACTATTAGGATTTTTAGAGGTTTCCGTTCAAGATGGCGATGTAGGAAGATCCTGAACTCACTTCCTCCCACAGATGCACAAAATCTACGGTTATATTTGAAACAATTTCCTCTGAAAAACCTACAAACTGGCAGAGTGGCCCCTTCACATCGGGCAAACAAGAGGGAAAACACATCAAAGCAGGTAGGAAAGGCTGGGACACAATCTCACCATAAAACCCACCCAGGGCGAAAGACCCACAATCAAAGGGAATTCAAAACCTGTAGCTTCTCCTTGAGGAGTGAAAGGTTCTTACCCCACGTTAGGCACCTCAACTTTTAAGACTGGTACCTGAGAGACAAACCCTCAAAACATCTGTCTTTGAAGACTAATGGGGCTTGTGCCCATAGGACCCATGGGGCTGTGGTGAATTGGGAAATGGCTTTTAAAAGGCCCGCACACAGACTTACCGTGGGCCCAGCACAGAAGCAGCCCTTTGAAAAGCACCCAGACTTTACGTGAAAGAGACTCATTGGCTGATTTTAAAGTGTCAGTCTGAGGGGGCAGGGGCCTGCTGGGAAACTGGCTAGGGATAGAGGCTGGTGGGCGCCCTCTTCCTGCTCTCCCTCTGCCTTGCTAAAGGCAGAGGGTGCCATCTTTTTTTTTTAATTTCTTTTATTTCTTTTTTCTTTTCTTTTCTTTTTTTCTTGGGGGTGGGGATGCCATCTTTGCACGCCCCCTCTGCCTCACTCAGCCAGTGGGCGCCATCTTGGAGCTCTCCCACTGCGCACTGCAGAGCTCCAGTATCTCCCACAGCGGAGCCTCTACGCACATCTGGTACCCTGGTTTGTACACCTGGGGACCTGCTGTTTGCAGCTGCCACCCAGTAGATGCCCCTTGGTCACCTGGCTCTGAAGGCCAAGGGGCCTTGAGTTCCTGGGTCCCATGGGGCTGTTCCATCTGGAGGGACAGTCCTTGGCAGACGACCATGCCCAATGCCCTGCAGACAGCAGACTGAAACACACCCAGTCTTTCTGAGAGAGAGCCTGAGACGCTTTGGCCTGACGGACAGGCTAGGTGCCTACAGGTAATGGAGGTGGTGGATGCAGTCTTTGCCCTCTCCCTCTGCTTCACTCCTGCTCACCAATATCTTCCAGAAAAGAGCTTATACTCTAGTCTAGTGCCCCTGCTGCCAGGGGCACCTCTACATCGGCTGGCTCTGGTGGCCAGCAGGGCTTATGCTCCCTTGTGTGGCCCTCAGGACTGTAAACAATGGAGAAAGAGTTCTTAAACAGCTACCACACCCACAGCACAGCAAGAGGCCACAGACCCAGGAGCTCAGTCTTTCTGTGAAAGAGGCCTCAAGCTGATTTATCTTCATAGCTGCAGCCTGAGGGGCAGGCTTCTAATTAAACACACTTCCAAGGGCTGACTGTAAACCCTTCCTGAGACCTTGGAGGGCAGGCACTATCTTCATGCTCTCCCTCTGCCGTGCTCCAGAGCACCAGCATCTCTTGCAGGGCGGCTCTTACACACACACACCTCCCTTTTTCCATCTGGTGTATAATATTCCCTTATTCTTCATTTAACACCTGCAGGATCGGTAGTGATATCCTCATTTCATTCCTAATGTTGATAATTTGTGTTGTCTCTCTTTTTTTTCTTGTAAGCCTCAATAGACTAAGAGGCTAGATGTCTCAACTTCATTAATCTTTGCAAAGAACCATCTCTTCATTTCATGGATATTTCCTCTACTCTTTTCCTTTCAATTTCATTGATCTCTTTCTTGTTTTATTTCTCTTTATTATTTCCTTCCTTCTGCTTGCTTTGGATTTATTTTGCCTCCACTGATGAGTCCCTGGCTGGGAGAGTAGAAGTGGTTCATTACCGACACCACAGGGGCAAGGGGAAGAGGGTGAGAAGACACCACCCTGGCTGGGAAGGGGACAGGCACCTCATTACAGCTAGGTAAGGGTTTAAGTTCAGGCTCTCCAGGTGGTCTCTACTGACATTGTGGGGCAGGGGGTAGAAGGCAGGTGGGGAGGTGCTGGGAGAGCTCATTACTTCTTGGTGGGGGATGAAAGTTTCAGCTCTCTACTCAGCCTAGTCTGATACCACCTCAGTGAGGGAAAAAAGGGAACTCATTACAGCCTAGAGAGGGTGGAATTCTAGGCTTCCCACTTAATCTTTGCTGGTGTGGTTAGGGGCTGGGCCACAGGTTTTCCTGCAGTGTTTTGGCTAAAGTAAGGCAGTTATTGGCTAAAAGTTTTCTGTTTTGCCAGATTGCCCCCTTCCCGTCCTTTGGCTAGAGAGCAGGCTTTTGCTGGGTTTTTTTGTGTCTGCACCTATTGGAATTTCCAGGCTACCAACTTGTTCAGCTCCAAGTTTGGGACACATGAAGCAAAAAGAAAACCTACGGAACTCACTCCAGACCATGAGATCCCTAGCTGGTGTGCCTTTTTCAGAATCTCCCTATGTTTGTTTTTTAAGTAATGTCCAGGGTTTTTAGTTTTACTCCGGGAAAAGTCTGCCTAACTTATCTTTCCAAGTGTGGGAGTCAGTCTGCATTATTTTTATAATTTATAATGATTTTTATAATATATCATATACTATGTTGTCGATGGTGCATTGCATAATAGAAATTCTTTCTCAATAGAAAATTTAGACCAACTTACCTGGGGAGTAATTGGATAGGCAAAGATAGACTCATGTTGATAAAAACTGCATTACAGTGATTTTTATGGTCCTTCTGAAAGCTAGAAAATGCACCAATACACAGTTCCAGGTCTGAACTACCTAAAAACAACGGCGTATTTGAAATCACTGGTTCCCAGAGTCTATAGAAAATAATAAAATCCTCTAAAGACTCTTAGGGAGTAGAATAGGGTTGCCAACATTTTTTGTATTTTATCTCAAGAAATATTTACTATTATTTGGTGAGATTTGGTTTATTTTCTTAAGAAGAATACAATTCCTCCATTCTTAAGTGACATCAAGAACTATTTACATTGGCTAGGCTGTTTGAAAAAGTATTTCCATGTGCTCTTTCTAATTGCCAGAGTTCTGCCAAATACCTGTAGTAATGTCTTAGGGATCCCAGCTGCTTAGACTTAAAAAATATTTCAATGAAAGAGGAGTAATAAGCATTTGAATAATATAAGGTGTTGTCAGATTTAGCAAATGTACAAGACATTAGTTAAATTTGAATTTCAGATAAACAGCAAATCATTTTTAGTATAAGTATGCCCCATGCAATATTTGGGACACACTTATATGAAACAATTTTTTACTGTTTACCTGAAATTCAAATTTAACTGGGTGTACTATATTTTATCTGACAATCTTATATTTTAAAATGCCAAAAGGAAAACATAACTCACTATACAAGAGATAGATTTATATACACAGATTTAGAAATATTTAAAAAGGCATCAAATATAATGTTTTATTTTAGAAATTGCTCTTAGATTAATCATAAAAATTAACACAAAAGCAAAGAAATATGGTCCCAAAAATACTAAAACAGAATGAAAGTAATTAGTCAGGGAGTATAAAATAAATAAATACATTTTATATTTTACCCTTTCTGTGTATGAGAGAGAGTGGAAAGAGAGAAGAAGGAGAAAGAGAGAGTTAAAGAAAAATTGACTTGATTGAAGGGGTAGTAGAAAGTGGTGAAGAATCAAAAATCTGATTTTACATAGGAAAATAGACTGTATTCGTGAATTTTCTAAGGAAAAAAATGGCTTTGGACCTCTAGACAGAAATGCTGGAGAAGGAGGAGAAGCACATGACAGGCAATGCTAAATGAAGGCCAGTATTGGGTTGAGGGATGAGTACAATTCAGGGTCCAAAGACTATTTTTTTATTTATAGCCTACTCGTATGGAAACACTTCTAAGCATTAAATATTCTAACCTACACAAAATTATTATTGTCATGAATCATTATCTTTGGAACAGTAAGTAGTATAAAACTAGGCATTAGGAAGAGCTGCCATTCAATATTTTATGTCTAGAATAAAGAAAAATGAATCAAGGGTTAGGAAAAAGATTTATTAGATTCAAATACCTTCTAATGTTTCTGAGTTATTTTATTTTGCGTAAGCGGTCTCCTTCTAACACAGAGCTGAGGGTGTATCGTTAATGTCAGTGACCTCCTACCTGATGACCTAGTGTCGGTTTCATCTACCCTTAGCTGCAATATACATGCCAATGATAGTTTCCTTATGTGATCCTCTTCCCATGATCAAAACCAAATCAAGACCAAATCCTCACCCTGTGCTTCTGAGAGCACTTCAGTGTGATCCCAACTCACTTTGCACCTTTGCTATGGCTGCCTTACCACTCCTACCCATAAAGCAACCCAACTGAAATTACTCATTATCTTCCGAAGCCCTTTCCTTTCCTGTCTGTTTTTGTTCTTGACGTACCCGTCGCTTGCTCCTTCCTCCCCAGATCTGGGTTTTTCTTCCAGAAATTCGCACTTTCTTTTAGTGGCATAACTTAAATTCCTCTCTACCACATGGATTATTTCCTCATCGGTAGCCCCAGTTGTTTCACGCTCTACTTTGATTTCTCACCTTAGTCCTTAATTTTGCTTAACATACTTGCATTGATGCATCACTGCTCAGTTACTTGTTTTCTACCCCTAGGAGACGATAAAACCTTTAAAAATATGGTCTATGATTTACTCGTCTATCTTTGGGCCCCCTGCTATAATTTTAATAGTACCTCTGACTCTAAAGTTTCAGTAAAGATGGGTTTAACAGTATTAGTGAGAAGACCAAAGTTTTGTGGTTTCCAATCAATGACTTAGACTTTGGGTCATAACTCTTTTCATGTTCCTTAGTTGTCAGGCTTGTTATCACCAAAATGAAGTAACTGGACCACTGGAACGTGACTCCAATGATTAGGGTCAACAGCTTTTATTAATAAATAATCAAAATGGCCAATTAGGAAAAAACAGACTGAAATTGGCTTGGTAGTTTCAAGTGCCTTAACTCCAACTGAATGCTTATGAAACAATAAAATTCTTAGGAACTACAGCTAGGATTTAAAGGACCCAAGATAGGCTTTTGTATGACTTCTTAAAGTGGAAAAGAAATAATTACAGCTTACTTTATAGGCTTTTTCTGGTTTATTTGAAAGTAGCATAGCTGAGATATAGAGTGTCATTTTGGGAAACTTTTTAAAGGTTTTTATCTTTGCTACTGGAAAGGAGAGAAATGTATTTCTTTAAAATGAAAACTTACCTGTGGAAGAAAACAAGAAAAATTGCAAAAGGCAGGGAAATTACAGAATCTACAATTTTTGGTGTTCATGATTTTCCACTATCCCAAGTAGATAACCTGGAAATTAGATGACAATAAGAGGTGCTTTCTGTGACAAGTACTTCAGTTCTTATTAGATTTCCAATAGTCATTTAGATTTGGCATTGTCCAAAAATGCCTTAAAATGCTATAACTTCTCTTATTTTCAAAGTTATATAGATGTTTTAAAACGATTCCTGTTACAATGAGCTCTTTAAATGGTGGGTGATATCTGTAATTCCTCATCTGGATCCTGCTCTTTACATCTTTTTTAAAGACAAAGATGTTCAATCTACATTAACAAAGAACAAAAATGATTATTAATCTGGTAGGGAAAGACAATCTCTGTAATTCAGAGGAATCATCCTGTTTCTCTGAGAAACACTCTCATAAGATCTCAAAATAGGATTCCCCTAGGCCTCCTACAAGCCCTACCCTTCCTTCAAAGTTCAATTTTGCTCTCACATTCTTCAAAAAGAATTTTCTCACCTTTTCAGTCCTTGGTGATGACCCTCCAACTTAAACACCTGTCATAGGATATTTGTCACTTGGCACGCAGTACCTGGTAGATTTAATTACTTTTTTTATGTTTATCTGTTCTTTCAAATCATAACATGAGGCCCTTAAAATCAGAGTCTCTAATTACAGTATCCCAAGCATAATGGAACACTGTCAATAGATGTATGTGGTTTTAATAGTCATGATTAAGCCTCAAAATTTATGGAGCTCCTGTTTGGTCCCTTTCACTGTATCAAAGCAGTAGAGTGCCATAGACTGAATGATTGTGTCCCCTCAAAATTTGTATATTGAAACCTAACCCCCCAAGGTGATGGTATTTGGAGGTGGGGCCTTTGGGAGGTGACCAGGTCATGATGTGGGGCCTTAATGAATGGGATTAGTGCCATCATAAAAGAGGTCCCGAGGAGGTCCCATAACCCTTCCACCACATGAGGACACAGTGAAAGAGAGCCATCTATGGACCAGGAAGCAGGCCCTCACCAGACACAGAATCTACTGGAGCCTTGATTGCAGACTTCGCAGCTTCCAGACCATAAGAAATAAATTTCTGTTGTTTATGAGCCATCTAGTCATCTATGGTATTTTGTTATAGCAGCCCAAATAGACTACTGCGGGAGAAAGTAGGCAATCTTAAATTTCTGCTGAATAAGTAAATATGTTTTCAAACCATGTAGACCTTTATAAATTCTAAAAATAACTACAGGATAACCAGGCTCAGAAGTGAGTAACTTAATCTGTCATTTTTCTATGTACACTCCTTCAAACAGTGGTTTCAAAATTATTTCTATTGTAAAATTTATTTGTGAAACACAGGATACTATACCACCCTCTCAACCATTTTCAATACATACTTTTGTATTAAAAGTCCTGAGAAATTTAAGTATAATGAACATTTTGAACTCAGCCTTTAATGCATCATTTCCTAAATTTATTGCACCATGTAACCTTACTACCATAGATTTAAAATTACTGTTATTTGGGACACACTTTGGGAAACAAATTGGAATGCACCTTTTGAACAGCATTTAATCTATTTATCTTCACCAGAAGTGGGTGGTGGATGAGATACTGCCCAGCTGAAGATGTGGAGGCATTTTTCACACAGGACCATGCCATCATTCTCTTGGCATCTTTTTATACTTTCTAGTGGTACTTGACCTACAGAGTTAATTTCATAGCTATTCGTTAAATAGCTAAAAGTTTGGCACACTGCTATTCTCATGAAAAATAGGCTACATATATTTAATAATGATGTCTGAACAAGATAACGCCAGCCTGAGGGCAAATTATAAGTAAAAAAGGATAAGTGTAGGCTGGCACAAGTAGGAAATGTTTTAAACCATTTTGTCACAATAAAATACAAGTCCTTGAATATATTTAACTATCGTGTAACATTTAAGGAAAGATAAGATCATCCTTCCGATCTTCAACAATACAGAATTCAGCTATTCTTCTGGCAAATCATATAAGATCATTGTCTCCTGCATAATTTTAGAAGTTTGTTGTTGTTATTTATTCTACATGCTGTAAAGCAGAGGACATGGGTATGATACTTGTGAAGGCCAAGGGCTCTTACCCAGTGTAAACCAGGAAGCTAGTAGTTCCAATTTCACTTGGTGGCCATCTTAGAACTATGAGGGAAGCCATGATATGAATGAAGTCAGCGTGAGGGAAGATATAAAAACAACAGAGAGAATTTTTTCTCTGATGGAACCACGACCAAAGTCTTTCCTGCTTCTGGTTTTTATGTTACATGAGGTAATACATTTTCTTTCATATTAGGCTTGTTTAAGTTAGATTGTCTACCACTTACAAATAAAAACATCATACTTGATATAGAATATGGTCCTAAAAGCAGGGTCTTGTAAGTAATAGACCCTAAAATATAAAATGAACTGAGTACAGTAATGACACCTACCTCTCAGGCTGTGAAGTTTGGCCATCATTATCATATGCTAGAGCAACAGTTGCTTCAAATGTTTCCCAGCTCTAGCTAGGGGCTCAAACCATGAGCTCACTAGGATACATGCTAGGGAAAATTCAGGATCTTAAATTATGCTGTATAGGAGTGAGGGTCCCACCAGGAAGCAGAGAGTACACTCAGCTGGAATTTTGAGAACTTAATGAAGAGACATTTTACCTAGATGTGGCCAGAATTAATGGAACCAACTTGGGATCTGAGGCACCTAGATGTTGACAACAATAGGAAGTCATTAGCATTCTTGGGCCTGTAGGGTTGAGGGGAAGAAACAGCGTAACTGGAACACAGAGAGAGTGAAAGTATAAAGGAACACACCACAGTGGGAACAGTGGTAGACCTGGTTCAGAAGAGGGGCAGGAATACCCCCACCTTCTCCCTCCTCCCATGCTCCAGTCTCCTACAAATTACTCCTCCTGGCCAAACCACAACTGGCTACTTTTCACCAAAAAGATCTACTAAAGAAAAGAAAGAAAAAAAAAAAAGAAGGAGGAAAAGAAAGAAATTAAGAAAAAGATTATGAAGTAAGTATTTTGTTTGAAGGCATTTTGGATGATTTTGACCTAATGTTCTTTCATGTTATTTTGTTGTTGTTTTTGTTTTCACCTCAAATAAGATTCTGGATCTGATTGTTGGGATCAAATCTTAATAAGGAGCCCTCTAATTAACCGTGCCTCACCTGATTATTAAAGACACAACAAAATCAACACAATACAACAGAGCTGTCACAACTCTGCTGGCCAGATGACTAGAAAACAACTGACATCAGAACGTTGGGTGTCACTGTGTGGGAGGCAGGGGTTTAAAACAAAATCACTTTGGGGCAGCCCTGTGGCATAGTGATTAAGTTTGGCACACTCTGCTCTGGAGGTCCCGGTTTGCAGGTTTGGATCCCAGGCATGGACCTACACCACTTGTCATCCATGCTGTGGTGGTGACCCACATATAAAGTAGAGGAAGATTGGCACAGATCTTAAACTCAGGGCTAAGCTTCCTCAAGCGAAAAAAGAGGAAGATCGGCAACAGATGTTAGCTCAGGGTGAGTCTTCCTCAGGGAAAAAAGAAATCGCCTTGAGGGCACAAGTTAAAGAAACACTGCCTTGCCTCTAGAAGTCAGAAATGTTGGGGAAAGAGCATGGAGAGAGCGTGGGTCTGTAGCAAATGGGAGCAATATGCCTCCATGTGGACCATCATTCTGCCTTCTCCCTGCCTACCTCAGTCCAGGCTGGGAGACAGAACCTTCAACAACAAGCGTGATGGACCCAGAATGAAGAGTAGACCCCAAGCAAGGCATATGGAAAAAAATGACTCATTTGGACCTCTGAAGCTAAATTTTCACCAAAAAACAGCCTAAGAAATAGAAAAGAGAAAGGAGTGATTGGAGAAAAGATATGGAAAGAGGGTAAAAGGATACATAGAACAAGATCATGGAGCAAATTAAAATTGTGTAATAGAAAAGAGTATAAGATTACCACAGACAAACAACTGTGCTTTCTAAGCTGTAAAATACTAAATAAATGTGAAATAATTTTTAAAAGAAAGGTAGTCTATGTCAGTTTTCCATTGGATGATTATTTTCATGATGTCTGAATGTGCATGTCTCATTGTGGTTGTTCAAATAAAATCAAATCTAAAAATGGGGTTACATGAGCTCAGATGATTAAATCCAAAATTTTTAATATAGAGTCCAGAAAACATAGGATATTTTTAATATTCTCTAAACCTATAAGCCTCTTGTTAAAAATAGACCTATGAAAGCCTGAATACAATAATTAATTTCCTGAGTTTGAAATTGACAAATGACTCCTTAAGGAGATTATGCAAATTTTCACCATTTACTCCATGTGTGACATTGGGAAAAGCACTTACCTTCTCTGGTCTCATGTTTCTTATCTGTAAATATAGATAATATTTGTATATATTTATTAGAGATGTTACAAGATTAAATGAGTTCATCCATATAAGGCACATAGAAGAGTGCCTGACATAGATCTCAATAAGCGGTACTGATGAGGAGGAGGAGGATGATTGTCATCATCATTCTTCCATAGGACATTCCCAGGATAAAAACTATCCCCTCTCAATTATCTACTGGAATATAAAGAAACTGAATTGTTGCTACCACTAAGAATATTTTACTTAAATTATGAAATATGATTCTGTGTAATGTTTATACTCAGAATTTGAGTATGATATTCGGAAACTCCGTTACAGCACTTAAAATTAAGCCATGCTAGGAAATCTGGTTCAACAGAATTTGACATTTCCCCCACCCTCTCTCGTGCCTCAATCCACTTCCCTTTCAAACTCGCGTGGAACATAATCAGTCACATGTGAAACTAATTCCTCTAAATATGATTCTTTAAACTTCACTGGGCTGGAGAAATCATTTCAAAAATTTGGTTTATCCTGTGTTTCCCTTCTAGATCCAGCTGTTTCTAAGATCTGTTTTACACAGTATCAACACGAATTGAAGGCATGGTGCCTGTCTGGTTTATTGAACGGGAATCGTAGGACACAGACCTTCAACTCAATGCCACAGATACATTTTTTTAAATAAAAAAAGTGTTTTCAGCACAGTCCCTACCTTGCAGAAGCCACAACTTTCTTCCCTCTAGCTTGATTTCTATATCTATACCCCTATGATAAAGTCTGTCACACTGAAATAATTGTCTCTTTACTCTCCTGCTTCCTCCATTAGACTATAGGGTCTATCAAAGTTTTCATTATTCCTCGTTCACATTGCTAAATATTTCCAATATTTTGCACTAGTAAATTGTCAATATATAAAAAGGATGGAATAAGTGACTGATTTACATGTACTGAAAGTGAAAGAAATAGACTGTATTTCAGAATATAATTCATACTCTGATTTAAAAACTGCCAGAGATTTTGGATTATTCTCAAAGGCCTAAGGAAGAAGGACATGTTAAATAATTTTACAAAATACAGCAAAGAAATTTCTTACAAAATGTTTGCACACGCGTGAGACCAAGAGTTAATGTAAAACACACGTAATGCCAAAGCTCACCAGAGGCTCATCTCTCTCTCTGCCACCTGACTAGACCACATCTCTTCAAATCAAATCCATCCATTTTGTAAGTTTCATTTTTTCCATAGCTGAGATTACAATGTATACTTTAGAGAGAATCTGACACCTAGATAAAAGCATGTATATAAAAAGCATTCGAAACCGATGCAGAAGGAAAAAAGTACAAATAGGCTGCACTTCTGCCAGTTAAAATGACATGGTGGGAAGCTGAGGAGATAGCACCAAAAAAAACTTTTTAGGTCATTTTTATCAAGTAACTTGTAGGTGAAGGAACATGGAAACATGTCAAAAATTAATTGTATCCTCTAACTTCATTGTTCTCAAATCATTCCTCCCTCTTCTCTGCAATTTGTGTATTTGTTAAGATATTCATGCTTAAGTTTGAAATTAATTTCATATTTGCTTTAAAGACAATAATATCCAACCAGTCTGCTTACTATGTGAAAAATTTAATCACAAACCAGTCAGTCATTCTATTACCCTCAGGCAATAAGTATCATGCACATTTAGTATATGGCATAACTATTGCTTTTCACATGGTAAGCATACTGAGCAAAGCATGCTTATATAACCATTGACAAAATGGTCCCCACTACTGAATGTTTCTCATCTCGATTCGTGTGTGTGATGAAAGAAGGCACAGGGAGGGGGTGTCAGATGACGTGAGTTCTTGTTCCAGTTCCATAAACGAGTCACCCTCTCTGAGCCACAGTTTTCTCATCTGTAAAAGGAAAGGACTTGAACTAGTTGCTCTTTAATCTCCCTTTCTTTGACTTACGTAATTCTACCTTTGGAAGTCTTATGCTAAAACTAAGAAAATGAAGAGGCTATATCTATGCTCCATTCAACTCCCTAAAGAACAGTTTTAATTGTTTTTCTTTATTAGTTGCAGTTATTTCTGAAAATATCATAGTAAATAAGGCGGGATAAAACAGCCTCCAAATATTAATAATGTTTCCAAATTTATTAAATTAAAAAGCACTGGGTTGATCTTATTATATCATTTATGGAGAAAAAAAACTAGTACAGGTTTTTTTTTATTCCTTGTACTTTAAACCTATCCTCTTCTCTTGAAAGGAAATATTTCTCAACTCTGAGCAGCATACATACAAGCATAACTTACCAGATGACAAGGGCAGTCCTTCCCCCGCAATTCTGTCTGAGCACCTGATGTGCATTTTCAGTGGTACAAAAGTTTACTCAGTAATTCTAGGTATCAGATGGTGTTATTTTGTCTTTTGTGTACCTTAATGATAAAAAGAGAGAATGGACCAAAAGTCAGGCGTACTTCCAACTAAGCCATAAACGTTTGCAGTTTGGCTAAAATTGTGCTCAACCCCAGCAAACCTTTATTTACTAATTGTTAGGCATTTTGTTATATTGCCTGCAGCTTTCTGACATTACACGCACTGATGTATGCCTCGTATATTTGGAGAACATCTTAAAAGAAGATTTTCCAGCCATTTGTAAGCTGATCATTTGGAACTGGGACTGGTTATGGTTTCCATGCAATTTCTTATTGCAACCAAGAACCATAATCACAAAAATCAAGGCAGTAGATGCCGCAAAAATACAAATGCATTTAGTAGCTTAGAAAGGAATAAAGATGTCAAAGCATACAACAGGATGAAAAGTACATTGGAAAGAAGGAAGGGAGGAGAGATGGAGGGAGAAAGGAAAAGAGGAATGGAGAAAAGGAGGAAGAAGTCATATCATAGGCATATCGTAGGCACTGAGTAAATGTCAGTTATTCTTTTCCTATTAGGTTCAAGCATATGAAATTACTAATAACATTTTTATCTACCAAAAAACCATAATTTTCATATGGTTCCACCTAGTGTATTCAAAGTTGTTTTTCAGAATTTGTCTTTGTATCAGACTAGTGGTGAAAGACTAAAATGGCAAGGCAGTCCTATCTAGAATGGAGAATATGACAGGTCAGGTCTTAGATGGCCAGTTCTGTCAGGTTCCGTCTGCCCGACCAGATACAGCCTCTTCACTATTTGGACCCAGACGCCTACAAGTAGCTATTTTTCACAAGGTGTATAATTCCTCACTGCAAAAGGAAAGCCCTTATTTCAGAACCCTTGCTCTCTGTGTGTGGTTGACCCATGGGGGTTTGCCATGAAGTCTACATGCCATTCTTCCCACCCCTGAGACATCCAACACCATGGGGTTCCAGATCTTATAGACCAGGTAGCAAAGCTACTTTTCCTGCAGCTTAGAGCTCCTGCAAAGCACTTAACTGGGCCCAGTCGAAACAGCAGCCCTTTACGTCACCTATGCAGATCAGAAGAGCATTCAAATACGTGGTCTCTGATGCCTCCGAAACCCAGCGAGGCTCGCCCGGCGCTGTGCTTCCTTTCTCGTGATAGGTGGTGTGAGGTGTAATAATTTGTCCTTTATTTTGGACAAATGTTCCAAGACGATGCCTAATGTTGGTAAGGTCCCCCTGAGTTCAGTTGTGTCTAGTTTATAATGTTTGAAGGGGATCCTTAGGATCTAGAGGAGAAAAAAGCTGATCAGTTTGGAGGAACAAAATAACGCTTTTAGTGAATAACTACATTTTATAACTTTTTGTAATTGGTTACAGAAATACCTAAATTAACACTTAAGTAAATATGTGTACATAATTAATGTAGGCAACTATGTACTTAATTATAAATTTATATATAAACTATATTGTATGATTAATTAAATTTGTGCTTAAGGTAATTGTTATATGTATATAATTAACTTAGACACATACATATCTATTTTTTTATTTTTAAATTATCTGTCTTAATCTACAAATAATTGAAGATATTTAAGGAAATAGATACCTGACACAATTAAGTATAATTTTTAAATTAAAGTGGGGATCAGAAAAAATATAACTTAGAAAATTTTTCAAGCTCAGAAGAAATTAAGAAAAAAGCACATAAATGCAAACCACAGGTTCCTAATGTAAAATGCAAAAAAAGCGTGTATCGGCCACAAAAAAGAATTAGACACTCTTGTAAGAAAATCGTATGCAAAGTCCTAGCCTGTGGCCTCCTTTTTGGCCTCCTTTCTTTTGGTCCCCTAATCAGGTTGCCCCGTTCTTGGGCTGCATGCTGACAT
Source organism: Equus caballus (assembly GCF_041296265.1). Classification (NCBI taxonomy): domain Eukaryota; kingdom Metazoa; phylum Chordata; class Mammalia; order Perissodactyla; family Equidae; genus Equus; species Equus caballus. The sequence continues at coordinate 180,857,246 of NC_091684.1, forward strand.
TACCTGTGAGCAGTAAGGACCTCAGGTTCCCTATGTCCACAGCCATCTTTTACTACAATTCGAGAACTTTCTCACTAGGACTGCTGTTCTTTATCCTCTTCTCCTTGTGCAATGCCTGACTGCATGCTTTCCTTCTTGTACCTATTTCCTGCTACTATGAACACAGACCCTCAGTTCTATACTTCCTCTCTGGCTACGCTTTAGGCTATTTCTTCAGCATTTATGCGCTCCATTTTAGCCAAATGGCTACAACAGCATTGATCTTTCCGATCATGCTTCCATCAACGACTTTATTGCTCTCTTGTGTTTTGGTCTTCCCAGTGGCTATAAGCTTATCTGTTCAGCTTCAGCCAGTTATGACACTAGTTCTAACTGAGGCACAAGTGACCTCTGACAACTTCCCATTAACAGGCTGTTCTTTTCTGATCTATGAATCTTTATGACTCTTTACAGTTTGCTTTCATGAAAAGGGAAAGTCTTCCTTTCTTCACAGCCTTATGGTTTAAAACAGGAAGAAATAGCTTCTGGGAGAAGGGAAGCTAGGCAGACTCCCCTGGAGAATAAAGTCCTCTTTCTCAGCGGCCTTTCCCTCTATCCCTTTTAGTATTTCTTGGTGGCATCATAACAGGCTCGTAACAAAGGCTTCTGTAACCAACTGAGGCAGCACAAATCTGTCCTGGATTGAGGTCATGACTCCTGCACATTGACTACTGAGAGACACCTTCGATTTTTTAAATTCTCCAGCTCCTCTGTCGCTGCATCTCTACTTCCCAAATATAGCCCCTGCAGTATGTAAACTGATAGTTCCAAAATTCACACAAAGTTTGTTATAGTTCACAGTAAAAAGTAAGAAAATGCACTGTATAAATAAAATCCTTAAAGTCAAAAGTCTAGAAAAGACCAAAGGATAATTTGATCATTGAGCAGGAAGTTGTTATCTAACCAGGTCAAAGTCATAAAAGATATGTGAGTGTGCGTGTGTGTGATGATGAATCAAAGAGACTTTAATAAAAAAGAAGCAGAGCTTTGATAATGATTATGCACACCTATTCATGTGATTGATTGGGCTACTCTTTTATAGATATAGGTGTGACTATAATTTTACATCTTGTGAAGGCAATTAACTTAATACCTTAGTCAATACAAACATTAGTCTATGTTCCTTTACTTCCCATGAAGTCAATCAACAATCGTTTTTGGAACACTTACCATCTATCAGGCCCAGGCTAGGTTCTAGGATTATAAAGATGTGCAATACATGATCCTTGTTTCAAAGAACTCCAATCTTTCTGAGAAACTGGACACACCTTACAACACACGCTTCTAGAATACTATACTGATAGAAGTATGCACCATGGCCATTGGAGCATCTCACAAGACAGGACTAGATTTTCCTGATAGATCTAGAAAGGCTCCATAGATACTATACACTTCCAACGTATATGTTAGGATAATAGAATATTTCTTTTCCAGGAAATTGTGATTAAAATGCAGGCATTTGAACTGAATATTTGCATGAATTAGGCTGTTTTAAAAATAGACTAATCTTGGTATTAATAGTGAGCTCCTAATGGAATTAAACTGAAAGCAGAACATGAGTTGTAGTGATGAAATATTATCCAAATGTATATTTAGGGACTATGTCTCAGTGGGATCCTTTCCTCTAAAGTTTCAAAAATGCTTGTCCCTAATTCTGTGGAATGCTAATAGTGTTGCATTTGTAGCCGTAACACAGTTGCAGAATTCCAAAAGGATTATTTTGTTCCATTTATTATAGTAAGAAAGAAATCCTTGCTGAATACAAAACATTGCTGTTTTGATTATGTGAACTGATTGTGTGTAATTTTGCTGCTCTTTTTATGTCATCATGTCCATTGAATCTCTTTTAAAGGAAAATCATTTTCTAGACTAAAATGTTATCATGAGAGCAGCTCTACTTTTGCTGACATGATTTTGATTAGGAAATTTAGATGTTCACTCTATATGAATACATTAGAAGAGGATTTCTGATCGAGACTCCACAAGAGAGCTAAAATATACCACAAATAAATAATCAAGCATCTTGTATGAATTTAAAAATAAATCATGTATCATAAAGTAAAAACGGCCAGTTTAGGCTCAGAAAGAACACAGATAGCATTGCTAATTTGTAGCGGAGTGAATCCAGTAACATGGGTTTTAATTAGATGGCAGAAACAGTAAGGTGACAGGGTTGAGAACAGGTAAATCATCCAGGAATAGCAAGGCACTGAGCGCAGAGCCAGCTGGTGCGGTGCTGCCTCAGTGTCAGAGATCCGAGCTGCATCCTGAAACGGGGACTGTTCAGACAGTCTGTCGCACAGCTGTTCTTACTCAGAAACAAACAGCCAGGTCTGGTAGTGGTATCACTCTGCAGGTACTATCATTACAGTAACGTTTCTAGGAAGGACTGGGTGTTTCAGAGAGATGGGAGAAAAAAATCGAGCTTTATTGGAAACACCAAAAAGATGTATTTAAAAATATCTCCTTTCCCTTCTTTACTTAATCTATTGCATTATGCATATCAATTGAATTATTTAGTCAGAACTATATTTATAGCATCCGATTTGGAGTTCTTAAGAATTTGGGCTAAGGAGAGTCAGTGAAAAAGTTGTTGGTGCTGTTTTTAATGTTGATTGTGATCACAAATAAACCCTGGGATTTTGTTTTTTCATTGAGGTCATATCAACACGAGTAAATACATTGTTTAAAATTGTTTGAGAAAGAAGGTCTTTGCAACATTCATTTTTCTTCCTTTATTGATGCTCTTAAGAACTTGAAAGACATTTTATTCTTTGAGACTCTCCCTCAATAATAATCAAAACTCACTAAATTCTTTAAAGTGAGAAATAACATGTTTAAAGAGGTTCAAAAGATAAAACTCAGTACTTATAATAAAATTAATCAAAAAAAAGGTGTTTTGATCAAAAGAGAAGAGAATGACTTTGCAAACTGGCACTCAAAGCAAGTGGTTAAGAGGATATTAACCCAGTGCTATGGACTGAATTGTGTCCCCTGCAAAATTCACATGTTGAAACCCTAACCCCCAGTGTGACCGTAGTTGGAGACAGGAACTTTAGGAGGTACTTAAGGCTAACTGAGCTCGTAAGAGTGGGGCCCTCATCAGATAGGATTTGTGGCCTTATAAGAAGAGGAAAAGAGAGATCTCTCTCCCTCTTTCCATGGTTACACAAAGAAGTCACGTGAGCACACGAGAAGATGGCAGCCATCTGGAAGCCAGGAAGGGAGCCTTCACCAGAAAGTGAATCCTACCAGACCCTGATTGTGGACTTTCCAGCAACCAGAACTGTGAGAAAATGAATTTCTATTGTGTAAGCCACCCAGTCTATGATATTCTGTTATGGCAGCCCAAGCTGATTAATACACCTAAAAAAGAAGTGAAGGCTCCCTATAAAGCTGGTGGTGAGTCACAAGGACTGGGCAGTGGGTAGGTGAGAACTGCTTCTGGTGCTCCTGAACTAGCAAGGGGACTGAAGAGTCCAGCAGAGGTTGCAAATTCCAGATACTTGCCATGTCCCTTCCTGTTGATGATTTCGGCTTTAGTTTGTTTGGTTTTGTTTTCTTGTGTGTTTGTGGGGAAGAGAGATCTGTTTGTTTGGCTTTGGTTCATTTGTTTGTTTGTTGTATATAAAGGACAGATGCATTTCAATTAAACAAATTATTGGCATTTCAGTTTTCAGCCATTTTGTTTTACAAAAACTATTAAAGAAGCAGAGAAGGAAATTACCATCTTTAACACATCTGAAAAATGACTATTCTTTTATTGAGTGTTTTCTATCAATAATTTTGATGATTCTTAGTAATTTCTATGTAGAAATGAGCCAACCTCCATTGGGAAATAAAAGTCTATTACTTTATCAAAGCACCTTTTAATTGCTTGTGTTTTTGAATTGGCAGAAGCTCAAAAGTGGTGCCATTGATAACATTTGCCCAGAGACAGTGTAGGGTGACAATCTGTGAGTGAGATTCTAGTCAGAGCCAATACAAACATGGGAAACAGTTCACATTTGCCTTCACTGCCTCGCCAGTTTGGCTTCTTAACCTTTTTCAACCCTACTCAAGGTGGTTTTCCGTATTTGCATGTATCCCGGATTCTATTACCATTCATTCAAAAAAAACGTAATAAAGACTAGCTAGAGATTGGAAAATAAAAAATAACAAGCCATTTTGCTTACTCTCAGAGAACTAAAAAATTTAAGCAGGCAGACAATTATCTAGGTAACTAAATTATAACATGATAAACATTATAATGGGAACATGAAGACAGACTATGTGAGTGCAAAGGAAGAAGGAAGTCACAGAAGTCAATGGAAGAAATAAGGCTTGCTGTTGGCCTTGGGTGATAGATGGTAATTTTCCATAAAAGTAGAGGAGGAACCAGATATGGTTCCTTTGGTCAGCACAGTAGTGGAAATATACATTTTAATGTGTATGCCTTTATGGGGAAAGGGCATATGCTGTCCAATTCCCCTCCCTGTTTCACCAGATGCCTGAAAATACTTAAATTTGTAGCTTCCAGGATAGGATAAGCAAAATTGTGGCACTGGGAGGATGGAGAGTGCCTACCTAGTTCTTTTTGGGAAGGGTAAATACTTCAATGTAATATAAATTACATGGAGGGGATTGGTGTAATGTGATATTAGTAACAATTGCTAACATTTATTGAGTGCCAACCATGCACCACTTCTAAGCACTTTGCATGTATTAATTCAACTACCCTGGACAAGAATCCCATGCAAAGTTGGGATGATTATCATTTTAGAAGAGGAAACTGAGACAGAGAAAGGTGTGATATCTCACCCAAAGTCATGCAACAAGGTGAGTGGTAGAGTCAAGATTTGAAACCAGACAGTTGAGAGGCTGAGCTCCAAAATACCAAAACACACTGCAAAAAGGTAGAATGAGGGGGAAGGAATGGCCTTGAATGTCACTCCAAAGAATTTGTACATTATTCTGTAGTAATAGGGAGTCATTGAAGGTTTTTTTTGTTTTTAAGATTTTATTTTTTCCTTTTTCTCCCCAAAGCCCCCCGTACATAGTTGTATATTCTTCGTTGTGGGTCCTTCTAGTTGTGGCATGTGGGACGCTGCCTCAGCGTGGTCTGATGAGCAGTGCCATGTCCACGCCCAGGATTCGAACCAACGAAACACTGGGCCGCTTGCAGTGGAGCGCGCGAACTTAACCACTCGGCCACGGGGCCAGCCCCGATTGAAGGTTTTCAAGAAGAGAAATGATGGCTCAAGTTTGTGTTTTATTTATTTATTTATTTATGTTCCCTACCAAAAGTGTAAAAGGTTTGTGGGAGTTTTTTGGGGTTTTTTTGTGAGGAACTTAGCTAACATCTCTCGCAAATCCTCCTCTGTTCACTCGAGGATGACTGGCCCTGACTAACATCCATGCCAATCCTCCTCCACTTTTGTATGTGGGATGCTGCCACAGCATGGCTTATTGAGTGGTGTAGGTCCATGCCCAGGATTCAAATCCATGAACCCAGAGCAATGAAGCAGAGCATGCAGAACTTAACCACTTCACCACCAGGTTGGCCCTAGGGGTTTTTTTGTATTATATGTAACATAGGCAAAGTTATTTAAAGTCAATAAATTTTTATTTAAGTAATTTCACATGTTGTGACTCCTTCCACTGCCTATCATCTTAGTTCCTCCAAAGTTTGAGTCATAATCTTCAAGACAGTCCTTTCGAAAAGAAATGTTGCTCAATCCACAGTTGTCACGTCCATCAGTTCACAATTCTTTCAGATGGGCTTCTTTGGTCTCCACTTGAATATATGACATACTTTAAAAATTTCCCACCTGTGATCTTTGGGATCCAGTTTCTTCAACCAATTAACTTTAAGGCCCTAGAAGTTAAATTGTAGGAAGTACATTGCTATATTGGCAGATTATCTAAAATATATTATTCTTTAGTCATTTCTAATATTAAAAAGTTTTGTTACAGTCAATTTTCACTCATGAGCCTAGCAAAAAATGTTACAGGTTTCACTGTCACCACTGGAACAAACCTACTGTGATGGAAGCATAACTTGTGTCTCAATATAGCTACATTAATAATTTCTGGATGCCATGAACAACAGTGCCCACTTTCATCTGGAATGAGGCTTTCAAGTTTATGTTTTAGAAAGATAACATGGAGGATGGGTAGGAATAGAATGGAGACTTTAGTCAAGAGGACTAATCAGGAAACAATAGTGATAATCTGGACAGAGAGAAAATGAGAGAGTGAACCAGGGCAAAGACAGCAAGGATGCAAGGATCTTTTCAGAGAAGGAATTCACTGGTTGACCAGGCTTCCTCCCCAGGCCCCCTCAGGTCTCCCTCTTATTCCTGCCCCCATCCCAGTCTACAAGGACTTTGATGGCTATGCCTGCCTTCTCCACTGAAACATCCTGGCTGTGTCACTTCTCCTGTCCTCTTCTAGGCTCAGACCCTTTGTACCTTTCAAGATGGCAGTGAAAGCATCTGTTGCTTTAATATATGTTAATGCATTACTTAAGCTGCAGGGTCAACTTGAGCCTCATTCTCTCTCCAAGTAGTAATGCCCATGTAAGACGTGAGTTTAAGATAGAGTAGTTCTGAACTCAGATATAAAATAAAGTTAAAAATCTAAAGAATAGGTGAAATTGAACAGAATTCTCAAGCTAAACCATGTAAATTAACCATTGTTTATATAAATTTATCTCTTGAGTCTTAGTCTGTACACATGTAATTTCAAAACTTAATTCTTTGAGGGTCCAGCCCTGGGGCTGAATGGTTAAGTTTGTGCATTTCGCTTCAGTGACCCAGGGTTCACTGGTTCAGGTCCTGGGCACAGACCTACACACTGCTCATCAAGCCATGCTGTGGTGGCATCCCACATAGAAGAACAAGAATGACTTGCATCTAGGATATACAACTATGTATTTGGACTTTGGGGAGAAAAAGAAAAAAAGAGGTAGATTGGCAACAGATGTTAGCTCAGGGCCAAACTTCCTTGTCAAAAAAAAAAAAGAGAGAGAGAGAGAGGATTTGGAAACCACCTAACTCCTTTTCTATGAGCAGGAGCCTGGGTTTGGATATGTCAACCTAAATGGAAAATTCTTCTCCATGTGTATTCAAAGACAAATAGAACCCCTGTTGTGTCTGAATCATTGAACAAAAAGTAAAGTGAGTGTTAACTTACACTTTTGTAATTGTATAAGTTTCAGTATCACACACAGATACTATAGATAGTTCCCCACTATTTACTCTCATCCTTAAGAATGAATATTTTTGGACTAGGAAGAAGGGATCATTTTTTATCCACTCTAATCTTCACTGTAACCGTCCTAGGCCTGCTTGTTCTCATGGGTAGGGAGTGAAAAGTGTGAAGTGATGAGAAGGGCTTTCGGATGCCATTAGCAACTTTTTGCTGTCTGCAGATATCTTGAAACTCTGTTTCAGATACCAGGACTGCTCAACCTAGAACCTCATTTACACATGAAAAGAGATAACAAAGAATTGGCAGGCATTTGAGGAAAACCACCAGCAAGAGAGAAACTAAAGTCAACGCGGTCAAGACAGCAAAGACTTGAACTCCACATCAAATGAAATAGTGCTGTTAGAGGAGACAACTGGTAACTCTGAAGTCATTTTCATAATGTTTCCGAGAGAGATTGAAGAGGATAACACACCTATATTTTAAATTGAGATAGGCTCACTATTGCAAGATTATAAACTTAATTCTGAGAATGGTAGACAGAAGATAATAAAATACAAAACTACTTCTTTAAAAAAAAAAAAATGCAGGGACCAAGACTGCAAGGAACAGACTATTACTAGATTACATAAATTCTTACAGAGTACCAAAAAAATGGAAACCTCCCACACTCATTCAATGAGACGCTATTCTCCAATATCACAACTGAAAAAGAGTAACGTACAAAAAGACGATTTCTAGACCTATAGTGTTTATTAATGTTTATAAACAAAATGCTAGCAAATTACTAAAAGCAGTATACAGAAGAATAATACATTATGAAGTAGGTTTTATTCCAGAAGTTCAAGGTTGCTTCAGCTTCCAGAAAACCATTAGTGTTATATTTATAAATTGAAGGATAAAAACCATATCATCATCACAACAGATACAAAAAAAATTATTTCATAAAATTCAGCACTTGCTGCTGATTAAAAATATTTAGTAAATTAGAGATAGAAGAAATCTTCTTTTGCTTGGTAATGGCTTATTCACAAAATAGCTATGGAAACATACATGATGGAACAATTAGAGGCAATTTCACTTCAGTCAGGATCTGGTCAAGAATGCTCACTGTCACTGCTACAACGTGGTGGTGGGAGTGGTCGACTTCAGATCCATAAAAGTGCGTGTTGTCTATAGAGAATTGTAAAACAGCAGCGAAACCAAGTAAAATCCAGTCTACTTTTATTATCACCACAATTCTAAACAATGTCAATGATAAAATATTTCTCTCTGAAAAAAAAATATATATACATATATATAGTTGGTCTAAGTTCTGAAACTACAGCCTCAGTGACTGTTGTTAGTAAATATATATTTATGTTTCAAATTAGTACATTTTATTATTTTTCCCTCATAACTTGTAAAATATCTGGAAGCCAATATGGAGAATTTCTAGTTATACAGTTGTATAACTGTTGTAATAGTTGTACGGTCAACCCATTACACAGGGCTCAGTTACACAGATTTGTATTGAGAGAAAGTTCCTAACAGTTCAGAATTAATCAAGATTGCTTCAGGCACTGTTTGCATCTAGTACCCCTATGGCACTACATATTCCTGCATTTAAACAGTAGATTTAATATATATATATATGTTTGTTTATTTATGTATCAAAGTGATTATAAAGATGAAGAAATTGAGCTGGATTTACTTCAGTTCTGCCATTTTATGCATGCCGGGAGAAAGATAAAATATACTGGGCTTGAACGCCTCCATCATTTTCCCCAAGACCTGGATACTCATTCCCAAGCAGTGGATCAAATAACCACAATGTTTGCTATTATTCAGCTATTTCCTCTGATTTTTGCGGAAGAAGGAAAGCTTTGAATGTTTCAACCAAATGTAATAGAAACTTATGATGACTTTCTGATGAAGTGATTTTAACGGAACATTTTTATGCACAGAGATATTTGGAAGCTGATAGAATAGACTCCCAGGAAACATAGACATGGGCAACATTATAATTTCTAGAATGTATTAAGAAATGGGATGTTTATGAATCACTGAAAATTTTATCCTTATGTTTAAAAATTTCCTATTTGTATATCTGTTGCTTCAGGTGAAAAAAAAAACCTTTAAATTTAAAACTAATGGAAATAGTCTACCTACTATGAGCAAAGATGAACAAAGCTATACTTTGATTATACCAAGATTGATTTTTCCAAAGTTTAACAAATTTCTAGAAGTGAAGGCTGGAAAATAGACATTGTAACATTATTAATTATTGAAACAGACTATATATAGATAGATATAAATTCCCCTCTTTTGAAAAAATACATAAAGGTAATTGAAAAGTATTAACTCATATCTTTTTTCCTTTTAAGTATTGTAATACTTGTATTATCTTTAATGTTAATTCTAACTGACATGGATATAAATATAAAATTCAATTAAGAAAATTCTAGTCTGTCTGCATTTCTTTTCTGGGCATTATTATTATTTGTTTCCTTTCATGATTATTACTGAAAATAATTTTGTCACACAGAGGATGAGGTGCTAAAAAGTGGTCTACTCTAGATGTCAAATACATGAGGTATGCTGCTGTGTCTACCTAGAAAATATAAGACTGTCGACAGAAAGATCTCTTAGAAATTATGAGATAGCTTGATTATGTGGGACAGTAATAGCTTTTTCATCCTAGCAACAACAAAACTCTAAAATACCAAATAAAAAATTAATATTAAGTAAGCACTAAATTATTAAATGGCATAAAATAAAATGAGTAAATGTATAGCATGGGAAGTTTCGATATTTTAAAGATCTAAATCTCTCTACCCCCAGTTAACTGATAATCAGGTTAAGAATCATACATTGGGATTGGAAGTGACCTTGAAGATCTAGCTGAATTCATTCAACTGACAAATAGAACTAGCACAGTCAGGGTAGTAATATCTTATGCCCACTCCTAAAGTGGAAGATAACCGTGCTAGAGATTTGCTCTCCCAATCAGTGTCATGTGAGCGCTTCCATATTATAGAAACACTAAGATGCAACCTTCTAGGAGAATGAAGACACCTGCACCAATTTGATGACACAATTTTAGCAGTTCTACCGTCATTGTGATCCTCACTTTAAAACACCAATGAACTCATATGAAGACCACAATCAGAGACATGCTCCACTAAACATTCATAAACACTCAACACTTTGTCTTCAAAGTCTTCATTACCAGTTACATAAAAATAATTCATTGGCTAAGGACTTGTATCAAACAACATTACTCATTGAAACTTCTATTGATCCTGACCTAAGAATTTCTAATTTTTAATGACACTGTTCTCTGGAAACAAATATATATGGTAACCTCTCTAGATTTGTAGCCCAAAGAAAAGAAACCATTTTTCAAGAACTACATTCTGTGACTTGGTAACCTCTTGTTTAGTAAACTAAAATCTTGAAATTTCCTATTCGTGGTTGGGTGCAGTCATTATTACCTTCTAACCATATTTGCCAACATTTAATTATAGAGTATAAGAGAAAATTCCTAAATTCACTGAAGTTGATTTAAAACGAACACTTTCATATCACATAAAAGTTATATAGAGACAAAGTATTAATTCCCAGACCTTTTGTAGGGAATTAATAAGAAAATTATTTGTAACAAACACAGGAAACTTTGTACACGTGCTTTCTGTCCTGGAATCTCTCATTTTACCCAAACATCTGAGCTTCCTTCTCAGTGTCTAAGAACTGATGCAACCCTTCCCTTTTTCAAGGCCCACTTCTTCATGCAAAATCATTTCTCTGGCCTATACTCCTTTTCTCTCATGGCATCCACTGTAGCCCAGTGGCCCAATGTGGCAAGTTTATAAACACTAGCTTCCTTGTGAGCATGAAGAAAACTCAAGGTATAAAAGACCTTAAATAAGGAAAAACTTGAAAATAAGGTATGTTTTAGGAATAATCAGTTTCAGTTTTGTGTCCTTTGCAACTATTTGTCTTTATTCTTCTGGGTTACTACAGGAGACTTCCATTGCTATCGTGTCAGACTTGTCTCTCTTGGTCCTGGCACAACTGGACCCCACTTTGTTTAACCACCATCATTTTCACACTTCTTAATATAGCTCTTTGGGGTATGATTTAAGAAAGGTCTTTCTGGCTTAATGTCTCCATTCCCAAACTCATATGCAGAGATGCTTTCTGAATTTTAGTTCTGTCTTCCATCTTCAGAGTGCCACAAAATTCTACACTGCTTGCAGAATCCATGGGTCCCTCTTCCCCTGTGTCTAAACTCATGCTCACTTAGCATTCACCATGTTTTCTCCACATTTTTTCCTCATCTAACCCGAGACGAAGAGGGTTCTACTCACCTCATGCTCATCTGTTGGTCTAGAATGTGCAATTAATACTTTATAACAAAAAACATGGACTCCTAATCACCCACATATGCCCTGCCATTCATTCTCCGAAGGCCAATAACAAAGCAGGCAGCTTGGTTAATACAATATTTAGACTAGCAGTGAAGAGAGAGATCTTTCTCCCTCCTGTACTCTGAATAAATAAATTAGTCTGACCAAATGAAGAAATGTGGTGTAAGATGATTTATTTGGGCCAGAGCTGACACTGGTAAGACAAAGCCTCCTTATCTGTTTACAGAAACTTAAGCGGAGGTCAACAGCCACATCCTCTGATTTGTATGCCGTGTGTGAACATCGTGGGTAAGAACTTGAACCAGGTCTTCAATAGGAGTCCAAACATATACTAATATGTCTTATAGACTAAAAAAGAGTGAAAATAGAAACCAGACCACAGAGAGAAATGAAGCGTCTCCTAAGAGAAAAAGCATCATGAGTAAGGCTCAAAACTGGCTTTGTCAGGCAAATTCAAGCACTCCACCCAGGGGATGGAGTTCCAGAAAGAGAGCATTGGTTCAGTAAAGCTAAAAACTCTGTCTGTCGGGACCTGGTCTCATGGCCATGGGACCACCACCACTAAGAATCTGGACACTAACAGGGAAGTTGTTTCCTTGCTGGATGGAAACAAACTCTACTACCAAAGATCAGAAGTAGAGACAGCTACCAACTACCCCAAGTGGCCTCTGAGACACTGTGGAACACAACAGCTGAGGACAGGTGTGTCATTCCTATATCGAAGTGAGAGAGACCTGGAGGCAGACTAGGGGAAAAAATGTGCAAGTGGAGCAGAAAGAAAGAAGTTCCCTCGCCTCCTTTGGAAGTGCCTACAGAGACCCCGCACAACGCGGGTGAGCGGGTATTGTTCTATTTGGCAGGTGAAGTCTATTGACTCACTGTACCTGGGAATGAGTAACTAAAGTGCCCTCACCGAGGACCCATTAACTGTGGGATCTAGTGTAATGGCAGAGAAGAAAAATCTAAGTATGAATTCGGGGGCCATGTAGACTAGGGGAAAAGCATAGAATGTTTTCCCCACAAAATAGTTTTTTGTAAAGGAATTATCTATTTTTCAACCAACATGAAAATTCGAAGTAACCAAATGAGGTCTTTTATTGGCAGGATGAGAAGTCTAAGGCAGAGAATAAACAGGAAGTGAAAGTGGGAGTCCCATAAACCCACAAATCAGGGATCCCATTCCATTGAAATGTAACATTAAAACATGCAAATTACACTGGAGCTAAATCTACTCACACTTCAGTATACATTAAAATATCCAGACTACTGGATTGACTGAGGGAGAAGAGTCTGGAGCATCAATTCTGGAGAAAGGAGTACATCATTTGAGGAAATGGGCAGCATAGAGAGCCCAAGGGAAAGGAAATGACTTCCCAGTCGACAGAGCAGGACGCAACATGATGCTCAAGGAAAGTGAGCAAAGGCCTTTGGGGAGGGCTTCTAAGACAGACTCAAAGTCCCTGTAAACAACAGTGCCTGGATTTCTAGAATGAACTGCTTGTATGTTATGCAAGATCATTTTGAAGTAGCAATTGACTTTCTGCTAATGATAAGGATTGGAGCAGGGATCACATTTAAATCAATAAACAGTTTTAACACATGTATTTGAGGTCCCATTATTTTTATGTGGGACCTTTTCCCCACAAAGATCAGTATCATTTTTATCTTTGTCTTTTAAGTATCTATTACATAAACTCCATTTGAGTTGAAGTAAATTGTGTATAGCTATTAGTAAAGAAATTAATTCCCTTTGAATAAACTATTTGTCCTTTTTTAAAGGAAAACAAAAGATACAGAGATATAGATATAAAAATCCCTATCTTGAGAAATGGAAGCAATTTTTTTTTTCCCGTTCATTAGTGTTTCTTTTTTGTCAGCTTTCAGTATCTTTACACCTTCTCTAATGCTCAATTCTATTCATGTACACTCTATTGTTCTCCTTCTTTCAACTACTGGCAAAATCACAAAACAGAAGACAAAGGAAGTCATAATATTCTATCAGTTCAAATCGAAGGACCACGCATTCAGGAAGGATTCAAGGCATCTTTTGCAAGATGATCCTGGAACACAAAAACATGATGAATATATCAAAAATATTTCTCACATTCTGCCTGCCATAAAAAGATTGTTTGAATTAAACATCATTATTGCCCTGTTGTCAACATGTTAGAATATAGAGATAAGCCACACACACGCCTGAGCTCTAGCATGATCCATAAATTACTACTATATTTGCCAGTGCTTGGATTTTTAGTGTTTAATATTTTCCAGAGCACGCTAACCCAGACCTTGGAGCCTAATTTTCTCAGAGTTTATTTTTCCTCGAATTGTAAAAGACAAATTCTGAGAGATCCCTTGAACCACTCAAATGTTTTAAAGTGTATTCCTGATGAATGATATCACTAAGACAGAGCTGCCGCTGACATGGTATTTTGTCATATAAATGTAAGCAAGGCTAAAGTCTGCTATTATTTAAAGGGCTGGCTGTGATAGAGACTTGTTTCGTTTCACATAGCTATGTATCGATTTTTCAATAATTTAGGGTTGACCTATCTGGTTTGTAGATTGTAAAAATTTTAGAGCTATAAATGGTCTCAAAATGATCTTACTGAAACCCTTCCTTCTTTCCATGAGGAATCAGCGGCCCGAAGTTTAAACAGCTTGTCCAAAGTCATGCAACCAAAACAATGGGCTGAGGGACCTGGAATCCACCTTTCTGCTCCATTGCTAAGTCCCTCCTAGTGTGTGTGACATCTCATTTTGTGGCCAGCTATGCTTATCGGAAAATTTACTGTAAGAAGACCTTAAGAAGAGCAAGAAATTCAGTTGATGTTGACTCTTACTCCAGTTCCAATAAGAGGTATTAATTGGCTCTGGGAACAATCTATGATTTTGCTTATTGGTTCGCATCTGACTCCTAGTAGAGTTGGTATATTTTAAAATTTCACTAACTTCGAAGTGAACATGAATTGAAGGATTCAGACTTTCTAAACGTGTCAGAAAAAATGTGCAAATTAGAGGATCCAGGCATAAGGTATATACCCGGTCATGCTGTTGCCAGTTACGTGGTTAGATCTTTGTGTTCCCTTGCAGATCAAGTGTTTCAATGTGCCATAAGATAGCAGGAAAATGTGATTCTATGATCTGCTATCCATCTGGAAGTTTTATGTGATAGAAACAAAAAAAATTAAACCCCGAGAAAATAATTAATATACATTTTTTTCCCACAAATCTTGCTGTCCTAGCTTAGGTGTCCATGCTAAACAGAAACCATAGGTGAGTCTATACAGACAAAACAAATAGGGGACTTTAATTTGATTGCTATGGATAGCCAAATTTTGAAATTTTGGTTGAAACAAAGTTAAGTAGGCAGGGTAAATTATTTGGATAACCATTTAACCAAAGGGTAGAAGTAGAAATTAATAGTTAAAGAAGAAATATTTTTGTTAAAAATAAAAATAAATACCGGAATTCAAAAAATAAAGCATCCTGAATGTAAGTACGGTGGGCTTCATAATTCTGGGGATAAAGAGGAAGAAAAATGTGTGGTTATTTTAAACTTCTCTCTAGGTATTAGATACAAAGAGATGGAAATCTATTCAGAAACTGTTGAGCAACTACTATATTCAAGACACTGTTTTAGGCACTGGGCAGGTTTTTAGCAGAAAATAAGACAAGATCTGTGCTCTCAGGCAGGCTAGCATTCTATTAAAAGAAGGCAGTCTATAAAAATGAAGAAAGTCACTTGAATGATGTTCCTATTCTTTTTTTGTTCTCCAAGTGTCAGGTTTCCACTTCTAAACCCAAAGAGTTTGAGGCAAGTGAAGAGTGAAAAAGAAACCTGCATCTCTTTTCATCTTTGATTTCTTTTCCATAAGTTTATCCAGAAAATTATCCAGGGATCGTCTATAAAATTTTGATTTTATCTCCCTAAATATGAATATCTATTTAAGCACATTAAATGTTTTTCATATGAACGATTCAATTTTATAGTTAATTAGATGGATTGAGTATTTACTGCTTGCCAGGCACTTCCATAGGGACTGGGAATATAGACTTCAAGAACTCTTGTAGGGTAGAGACAAATAATTAAAAACAATTATCTTTACTTCCTGGAAGTATCAATACTCTTGTCCCGAGAAAACAGAGATAATAATAATTCCTAAATTATCTTAACACTATTTTTAATAATGTCATTTCCAACCATTTTTAGCTCATACATACACAGTGTCCAATCCTTACAACTTTACATGATATATATTATTTTTCCTGTTTATAGATGAAAAACCAGGCTGATACAGTTTAAATATTTTCCAAGCCTGCATAGGTGGTAAATAGCAAATCCAGGAATATGTCTTTAGTCTGTCTTATTCCAAGGCCCACACTCCTTCTACCAAACCCCCCCCCCAGGGTCGGGCTTCTCTACCACACCCTACTAATTCCAAGCGTTTAAGCACCTCTTTATATTGGCTCAAAACCCCAAGTAAATTGCAGAAAGTGCTTTTTGTAGAGAGCACTTTTATGGCACTGCCCCCACAAAACATGGAAATGGAGACCCCAAAATGACTTGCCTTTCTGTGAAATGATGTGCCCCCATTGTGTAGGAGTGTGCTTTACTCCTAAGAAATGAGATGCATGCAAATCATTTCCATGTTGTAGGCAGGCTTCTGAGCAATATGTAAATAAGCGAGAAAAAAAAATATCCACATTAATAAACAGCCCCTTGGATATACGAAACCCATCTGCAACATTAGGTAAAGAGTTTGTATACTGTGCAGTCAGACGGGATGTCCATATTGCGTTCCTCAGTGTCTGCAAGGGAAAACAGAATGATGGTTCAGGTAGGGCGGTGCCATATGGCTGAATCCATGAAAATATCACAGAGTTATTTTTTTTCAGCAACTGTGATCGGTCCATGTAAGCAAGGATCAAGTCTCTGCAAATAGAATTATGACACTCCAAGTTTCATCCTGTTTCCAAGGTCTCTTTCTCACACATCCTGCTGAGATTAACCTATAATATTTCTCTGCACGTGGATGGAGTTCTCCTAAAATAGGGGATGGCAACCAAAGGGAAATTGCAAGTAGAAGAGACACAAGCAACAGAAATGGCCCAAAGTGAGAATCACAGATTGACAATACAACATGTGCCAGTGAGCCCATGGCTGACATTATCAAGTAAGATGACTCAGAGGAAAAAAATCCACCAGAGGAACTGTTAACTCACACCAAACAGGAAATGACTGATTGAAGACAGAACAGAAATACAAAGCCAGGACCCAACTCGAGTCTGGGAGCTTTAGCTGTGGCCTCGATGGATAGGACAGTAACATGCCACAGCGCCTATGCTTGCCTGATGCTATTGCCACTCTCTTGAAGAAGTGAGAATGATAGCAAGAAAATAACAAGCATGCTGTCTTTTATTTTTTTTAATTATTTATTATTTTTTTTATCTCTTTTCTAATGAGATTTCGAGTTCAGCTTTGTTATTATAACTAAAAGGTAAGAATTAAAGATGACAGAATATAAATAGAGTTAATCATATTTAACTGTGACTTTTTCACAGCGTTCACCTCACCGTCTCTTATACTCCTCAGATTCTAGATGAAAGAGACTGCCTCTTTTGCTGCTATTAGCATCTGCTTTGGGAAAGATGACTTTCAAAGCCTTTAATAATGTTTTTGCTAATTAGATCACACAACCCAAGAAACTCACCAACTTTTGGCTAGGTTTTGCCTAGGTTGACATTAGAATTTCAACCACTTTGTCCCACAAGCGACTTCTACTTTTATTTGACACATTAAGCATATTCACACTTGCTCCCAACACCCAACTCTGGATTAAATCCTCAAAAAGTATTTTAATCAACATTCTGTTTGGAACCTCAAGCCAAGTTACCCTCTGCTGACTGGGCCGCAGAGAAGAAACGAAGAAGCTTACAACTCCTGAGACCTTAGGCGACAGCAAACAGCTGTATGTGAAAGTTCTCTCAGAATGTTAAGAGCAGTCAATCAGCTTTCTCTCCCAATCCTGTCTGCTTTGCCTACATCCCAACTGCAAGCCCCACTAGTCTTTCACTCTTTCCCATACTCTCACTTTCTTATCGCTTTGCTCTTCCCGCTCTCTCAGTCAGCTGTCAAATGGACCACTTCTGCTTCTTTGTCCTGACTGAAATCTGGCCGGCCCCTGAAAATAGGTCTTCTCATCCTTCTCTATGCCTCATATGTCTGGAGTTGGAGAAATGGAATGGAAGGATTGATTAGTATTCCAATTTCCTGGTTTTCACTTCCAGACCATTATCTTCCTCCTTCATATCAAATCTTTCCTCCTTTCGGGCTTTTGCCCCCTTATAGATCATGTTTTACTTCTTGCTATTGTCCCTCACATATTTTAGTTCCATTCCACTTAACTCCTCATCACCTCTCTACATGTTTTAAACACTTCAGAACCTGACTTTCTGTCTTCCTCTTCACCCCAAGTTCAACCTTCCTTCGAACTAGCTTCAATTTCCATACAAAACCCCAGTCTCACAGTGATTTGGCTTCTTCAGTTTAGTGAGTTTCATTTCTTTACTCCCACCTCCCCTCCAAAAATGCTTCATCACCCAAATACTTTCTACCTTTAAACTATTAAAATCCATTACCTTCTTCCCTAACCATAACATGCCACCTGTCCAGCTCATTTATTGTTTTACTCCCACAATTTGCCAACATCCTCAAGCTTCCAGTCCCACATCCCTCCATTTTCTCCCAGACTTCAACCTCTCACTATCACTGCGGTTGATATGGTTTTATGATGGAGAAAATGTCACAAATTTGCTCAGTCTTTTCCACTAGAAATTTATGATCTGGAACTTACATTGGACTTGGAATACTGCCTGATATTTCTACGCCATAGTCCACTTTTTCTTCTCAGCTGCACTTTCAAAACTTAACCACTCTCCTCAACCTCAAGTGCATTCTCTTCAGAATTATCTAGTGACCTTACCTCTTTTCTCAGGAAGATTAACCAAAAAGGTCCAAAAGGGGGAAATTGTTAGACTTCCCACATTTCCTACAGTTGTTTGTCTTCCTCAATTGGTGTGGCAGAGAATCCAAAGTTCCCATGGGCAAAGTGGGATGTGAAGATGGGCTAAGATAGAGAGCCAGCCGCGGTTCAGGGGTCATATGGACAGGATGAGAGTTGATTCCTGTTCCAACTAGAAACCTGAGGACGACATGGCTGCATCTCAGAGAAATCACTTGGACCAAAGATCTAAACAGGTTTCAATTAAAACCACAGTGTAGTCATCATTTAAGAAACGCTGGACGTCACTTGCATCAATGGACAGGCTTGATAAGTCCCATCTGAGGAAAATGCCAGTGCAGAACAAATTCAGAGCCAGAGCAGGAAATAGTCCCCCCTCTCTAACCCTGGTGGCAGTTGCATGGGGGTCCTAGAACTTAGAGCTGACCCTGGAGACAATATGATGAGACAGAACGAGAGAAGAAAATTTAAACCTCCACAAGGCTGAATTTTTAACCTGCATTAACTAAATGTAAACTTAGTTTATTGAACTGATTTAACCTGAAATTGACTAGACAACATTTTCTGTTATCAAGTGGAAATGCGAGCTTACAACAGAGATGATGTTGAATCATGAGAAAATAAAATTATAAATTATACATATGAATACGCTATACCAATTTAATAAAAAAACACTCAAAGGACCCATGTCAAAATGTATAACACATAGACCCTTTAACCAACAAATCTCACTTAAAGAAAATTTCCCTGAGAAGATACGCAGCTATACAAAAGAAGAGAGGTATCCTGGGTGTTCATCACAGCATCACTCATAATAAGAAAGGCATGGAAAAAACCAAGGCATCCATGAATGAAACACTACTTATTGATTTAAACTATAACTCATATATATAACATATGCAATGCAGTAATTAAAAATAATGATGTGAATCTACATTTATTTGCATAGAATAATGTCACCACATAACACTGAGTGAAAAGGGAGAAAACAACAGCTCCTCCCCATATGTGAAGTATTATATTTTCGTTCTTCCCTAATAAGCAAATGCGTAATATTCACTCGGCCTAGTCCAGGGCCCATTTCCCTATTAGAGCCAAGATATGCTTTATCAGCATCCTTGTTAACAGTGTCATTGTGACACTTCATCAGACAATCCCTCATCTCTTCACATTTAGCAGCAGCAGGAATTTCATCCCACCAAAGAGAGAGCAAGGGGTGAGGAACCACCCACCTGGCCTAGAGGACAGTTTTCAACCCAGAAGATGGCCCTGTCCATATTCGCGGGATCTAGAGAATGGATCTCACAGCCACCTCTTAACTGGTAATATTCCCCTGGGTTCCTTCCTGGGATGTTTTTCCTTTTCGTTTTAAATACTTTACTTGTGTGGTCTTATTCACAACATGTCTTAGGTAGACATGCCCAGAAATAGACCCTGAGATGATAATTTGTGTGCAAGTGATTTATTAAAGAGGTGCTTCCCAGGGAGACTAGTAAGAGAGTGGGGAAGCTAGACAGCGAAAGGGGACCAACCAAGCAAAGGTGCAGTTTGGGGCAAAGTCCTGGAGGGCAAATTACACCTTACGGTTTGCACCAACTGGAAGCAAGGGAGCTGGGATTTTGTACTCCTGTACCACTTGCTCATTGGCTAAGGTCTGCCCCTGGGGACAGAAACAATCAAGCACCTCCAGCTCTCCCAGCCTGCTGACAAAGCAGCCGCATTACCGCAGGGTAGCCCTCCAGAGTCAGGCCACTAGATAGAAAACCATAAGAAAGCTGGGGGTAGATGCTGGCTAGGATAGACAAAAGGGATCCCAGGGGATCTGTGTGAAAAATATCAGTGTCCACTAAAACATCCACAGCTTCAACCAGCGGGACAAATTCCAAATCTGTATCACTACCACAGACCTCGGTCTTGGACTCCAGACCCACAGATCTAACTGTCTGTTGGACCTCTTCCTTGTCAGCCAGGCTCCCCAAACACACTTTGTCCAAAACTAGGCTCACATCCTTATCCTCGTGTACTGCTTTTCTCA
Organism: Equus caballus; assembly: GCF_041296265.1. Classification (NCBI taxonomy): domain Eukaryota; kingdom Metazoa; phylum Chordata; class Mammalia; order Perissodactyla; family Equidae; genus Equus; species Equus caballus. The sequence goes on from NC_091684.1 coordinate 180,877,948, forward strand.
GTGAATACCACCTTCATACTCCCATGGGTCAACCCAGAAATTAAATCCACCTTGCCAGACCCCTCGTCCTTAATTCACTAAATCCTCTTGATGTCACCTATATCTCTAACTTATCCCTGACTCCCCTCCCTTAGTTCTGGCTTAATACTCTCCTCACTGTTTCCTTGATATAGTTTGTGCCCCCCAATAATTCCTCTTCCATCATGCTACTGTGGATTATCACTCTTAAATATAAATCTTACTATGTCACTCCTCTGCTTAAAATCTTTCAATGGCTCCTCATTTTGCAGGTTAAAAAACTATGTACTTGGCATTGCAAATTACATCCATCCTGTCCCAACTCCTGTCTGCTTTTCCAGCACCATCTTCCACCCCTAAAATCTTAAACTCAAGACACATTTAATTCTTTGTAGTTCCCCCAAAGTTGTCTTCCTTCCTTACTCTTTTTTTTTTTTAAAGATTTTATTTTTTCCCTTTTTCTCCCCAAAGCCCCCCGGTACATAGTTGTATATTCTTGGTTGTGGGTCCTTCTAGCTGTGGCATGAGGGACGCTGCCTCAGCGTGGTCTGATGAGCAGTGCCATGTCCGCGCCCAGGATTCGAACCAACGAAACACTGGGCCACCTGCAGCGGAGTGCGCAAACTTAACCACACGGGGCCAGCCCCCTCCTTCCTCACTCTTGAGGCAATCAATGAATCAGTGAGTACCTGTGCATCTTTCAATACTTAATTCCCACATTAAATCTTCCAAAAGACTTCCCTAGCATTCCTTTTCCCTCAAGTTGATTATTTTTCCCTCTTTTTTCCCATTGCAAGTTGTGCATAATTCCACAGCAGTATGTATTTATGTCTAGATTATTAGATGATTATACCATAAAGGAAAGAAATATCTTGTTCATCCTGAGCCTACCTAGCACTGAGGCAATGTTCTAACTCATCATTTTGTCCAACTTCTGACCCCTTATCCATGATCAGGCATAATATATTGCTACATCAGTTACCTGCGATACAAAGATGAGTAAGGCTGGTTTTCTGCAGACAGTCTAATAGGGAAGATTTTCAGATACGAGATGATTCAAATATAATACCATAATGAGTGCTGACTTAGGGGTATCTGCTGGCTGCTGTGAGGTTCGAGGAAGAACATTTAGCCTAACCTGGGGATTTAGGGAAGGCTTGCTGCAGAAAATGATGCCTGAGCAGAATTTCAAAGGCGGAATAAAGGTTAGGCAGGCAAAGAAACGTGATTCCTGCAGATGTTTCCATTTCAGCTGAAAGTCAGCAGTATTATCAACCAACTGTGTCTTGTCCTTAACTATCACCAAAGAAACAACCAGCCAACGTTGAAAAGGACAGTAAAATGATAAGCCTTCCTCTCCAGGAGTCCAGGTAATTTACCACTTTGTTGGATGGTTTCCGAGCCAGAGTGAAGTTAAACACCAAGCAGGCCTAGGCGTATATTAAATAGACTGTCCTTAATGCTAACTTTATCTGAAATGAGTTTTATTCCCACTGATCCTGGATTTTACTGGGATTACACAACTCGCAGGCCAACTTTATATAGCTGATTTTCCGCTGCCTTTTTAAAGGTATCACCAGAGTCCAAAATGTTTGCAAGGTTCTTTTTTAAACATTATTGCAATAGGGTAAAGTTTTATTATTATATATGGAAGCTAATCATTTCAGAGTAAACAACAGATGTTTGCACCCTTATTACTGTTTGGTACTGACATCGGTATTAATGATAATATGAAAACATGTCACAGACGTGAGTGATGAATTCAAATGTCAGGAATGGAGGAAAAGAAATGTTTAAAATAGAAAATTTAAGAGTCTTGGATGAGAAGTAAAACTATGAGCACCTTCTTCAGGCAATGTGCAATACTACCCTTCCACAGAATAACAATGACTTGGAAAATTCCAAGGCACGTTTCTCTTCAAAGTGTTGTGTCTGAAGTATAGGTGGTTAAAGTGTTCACTTGATCAATTAAGTAATAGCATTTGGCAAGAAAAATAGTAAACTTACTAGGTATTATGTATGTAGATAGTTAGACGGATTGCTAAGTAGATGTTTTCGTGTTTTTTACAATATTTTCTGGACATGATTTGACATTTTTCTAGAAACTCAAGTTCATATGTTTAGATATTAACTGATTCACCTTACATACAGTTGCAAATGACATCGTTAATTTAAATTACTACCATCATTCAACGTTTTCTGAGACAGAACCTGCTTATGCTAAGACATATACCTATCAAAATATGTTAGGTTTCATCCCGTAAAGACTATTACTAATTTTTTTATTCATGTAGTTAAAAACTATTGGGTACATTTCACCAAATTAAACATTCTATGCCTTTTTTCTCATCATTAGCTAAAAGCGATCAAGATTGATGAAATGGGACATCAAAGACTTTACCTCTAGAGCATGAGTTCTGTCTCCTTCAAGTAGAATACAGGCTCTGTGAAAGTAGGCATCTTGTCTGTCCTGTTGAGTGCTGTGTCCTCAGTGCCTACAACAAAGCTCCATATCTAGGGATGTGCACAATAGAAATTTGTTGAATGAATGACAGTAATAAAAGTATTCAGAATTTTAGATTTCCTTTAAAATGATATCACCTTAGGTGCAGTTTTGAAACTTTTAAGACATTAAAAATATATTATAAATCATAAATGTTCTATCTATAATAAAATTTGAAAATAGTAATAGTCTTAATAAAGAGGATAAAAAAGGAAGTTGAGGGGCCAGCCCTGTGGCCTAGTGGTTAAGTTTAGAGGGCTCTACTTTGTCAGCCTGGGTTTGCTTCCCCGGCATGGAGCTACACCACTTGTTGGTGGCCATGCTGTGGTGGGGACCCAAACACAAAATAGAGGAATATTGGCACAAGTGTTAGCTCAGGGTGAATCTTCCTCAGCACAAAAAAAGAAAAAGAAAAGGGAAGTTGAGCTTACATTCATTTTTGTTCTCCACGTAGAGGTAAACAGACATTGGTTACAGCCTCTTGTTGACCACAAAGGAAAGACAGGGAGTCAGTGGCCCCTCTTCTCCTTCACAACCACTGATTATTGAGCCAGAGGTCTTTACAGTATGCTATGCAAACTTTAAAGAGTTGCATGGAGTTGGTTACTTCCCAAGAGAACTGGAACTATGAAGTGACTTAACTTTGCAGAGTCAAGGAATTGTTACTGCTAGGCAGAAGGTTGTGACTCTTACCTAGAAAAATGAGGTCAAGAGCTAAGGTTTGTCTTCTCCTACGTGTGCTTCTGTGTTTCCTCACAGATTTTCCATTCTCAACCTGAAAATACACATCCTCGGTCACAACAGAAACCACATGAAAGAAAGTGACTGAATCTTTCCAATTCCATGTCTAACCTGGTTGTTAACGAAGGTTCTAGAAGAAGAGCTCAGGGTTTGAATCTCAACTTGAACTCTTAGAAGTGGGGTGACCTTGGGTAGGTTCCATAACTTTGTTGCACCTCTTTATCACCTGTGAAAATGGGTATAATAATAGTTCCCAGATCATGGGGTTGTTGTCAGAACAGTCAGTGGTCAGCGCACAAGAGGTATTTGCAGTGCAACAGCAGAAGAACAGAATATGACAATCACTGCCCAGCCACGAAGGGCGATGGCCTCGTGTAGAAAAGAGCAAACCTGTCTCCCTCCACATCTCCCATACTGGCTAGTGTAGAATCAAGATGCCAAAGCTGAGGCTGTTAAAACAAGTAGGGCCATCTTCCACTCGTAGGAAATGAAGGGGAAAGGAACTGAAATGTATTATTTCCCTATTGTATGTCATGAACTTACCACAGAGTTCTTAATGTAATCTTCACAACAAATCTAAATGCCAGTATCATTTTCCTATTTTCACATACAAGAATATGAGGCTGAGAGAGGCCGAGTAACATGGCAAGCTCATAGTCTTGGTAAGTGGCAAATCTGGGACTCAAACCCACGTCTGAGTCCACAGTTCATATTATTTGAATAATGCCCTGGTGCAGCTCATGGTCATGGAATCTTGTGCAGGGCCGTGCCTAGCCACACACAGTCCAGCTGCTGGACTAAGACGCTCCTGGAAACCCTGAGAACAGAGCAATGCGGCCCCACCACTCCTCCACTCCACGTCTCCAAAAATAGCGTGAGTACCAAGAGCCTCAATGGAGCTAGAGCTTAGCCTCCCCAAGAAACTGACCACTTGTGAGAAGGTAATAATTTGCCAAACCAGTGCTTCTCGAAAGTTAACATGCCCTTAAATCACCTGCAAAAGTGCAGGTTCTGGGTCAGGAGGTCTGGAATGGCACCCAAGATTCCGTATTTCTAAGAGCTCCCCCATGATTCTGATGCTGGTAGCCCCAGGACCGTGCATTCAGTAACAGTAACAGGTTCTCTTATGTATGGGAAACAGAAATCAGTTTTTCTCAGCGCCTGTTGGTAATGGCAGGCACTGGTTTGAGCTAATGAAAAAAAATATTTTAAGTAGTAGGGATCCACATCCTTCTCAAATAAGTTTACTTCCTAAATCAACTGATTTATTTGACTGGTAGGAAAAGATCACTCGCCAGTGAGAATAGAAACTGGGAAGAGCTTGCAAAAATCTGAGAATGAGGGAGAGGCATGTTATGATTTATTAAGATATAAGTATGAGCACCGATCTCCTCTAGCCCCTTCAAAATAAAATTTATTGGTTTTATCATTGTTATTGTACCTCTTTCACCCAGGTACCTGACCTGGACATTCTCATACAGAAAACTGAACCATGAGCTGAGGTATAGGAAGCTACATGAAAATATGTGGATGAAAAAATAAAGTCCTCATCTCTAGTCCACAAATGCTTATAAGATAAAATAATCTAGGCAAGCTAAACAGAAACACACATGTGGAAGGAAAAAGAGCAGACACTAGAGAAATCAAGTTGGAGTAGAGGAAGGAAGCATATGGGTACACAGGACGGAGGAGAGTTTTCAATTCAGTAGCACAAGGAAAAGTCTCATCTAACAGTTGTTCCCCACTCCTCTTGTCTCCTTAGAGTAGAGGAAATGTCCCCTCTATTTCCAAGGAGGAGAAGGGTTTAAGAGGACCCATGCAGCCTTCACCCTCAGTCCCAGGAGAAGGGGAGCAATTTCTCTGAAGGTGCACTCAGGATAAGGCTCAGCTTTGTCTGAAAGCTTTTTCTCCTTCAGGTCTGTCTGCCCCCGGGAAGAGTCTAGGTCCACACTCCTGCTAGTCAAGAGACCCAGCCCGGCAGGAGCAGGCTGGGAGCTTTATTGACAGACAGATGTTTTGAGTGGTTCATCTGTTAGTCAGGTCCCATTTTCCACCATTTACCAGTAATAAAGCTGACATTTTGAGCTCCATCCAGCTGCCTCGAATACCTATCTTTTAATTGGTTCTAAACTTAGGAGAGAAAGAGAAGTTGTTATTTATTGGCCTACACTCAAACCCTAAGCACAGCTAACTAGAATAGGAAAGCTTGGTAGCGAAAGACTCAATATGATTTGGAAGAAGAGGCAGCAATTGCTGGCATATTTGGAACATGTCACGTAAATCCTGCTTTTACTATTGAATGACTCATTAGATGGGTTAATTAGTTGATTCTTTTTTTTCCAAATAGCTTTGTGTGCAAGAGAAATTTTCTGATCCTTTCTATGTAGACAACTTTGCTTTGGAGAAAGTGTGATAGAAAGAATGCTGGAATTAAAGTTTGCATGTCTGAGCATGCAGCTGACCTATTGCATGACCTCTGGCAAAAGTTATGCAGACAGCGAAAAACAAAAGATATTGTAGATTGAGTTATAATCCTTCTGACTCAACTTTTCAATCTACATGTGCATAGATTCAAGATTCTTGGAACAGAGAAGCTAAATGACTGTCGTATATCTTATTCCAAATGCATTAACTTTACTGAGACTATAAATTATACTATTAAATTTCTTACCACCTTTCTTTTGGTAGAAAATACCCTTCTGTTGCATTTACTCTATTCATAATATATTCCGATACTCATCTGCTCTTCTTTCCATTAATATTTCCTTCAAATTACAAGGTGACATCATTGTTTACATACTGGTATTTAAGCATCTTTCCTGGGGAATATTTTCCCTTTTTATTGTTTAAACAAGGTAACAAGCAGATGAATTTAAATTCAAGCTGAAGATGACTTTTATATACATGTTTTTATTCTATTGAATGCCATATATAACTTAAGCTAAATATAGCCCCCAAAATTCAAAATTCAAAGTATAAGTGGAGGAAAAAAAAATTATTCTCCATGAAATCTATTTGAGCCTTTGACTGTACAAAATCAAGTATAGTATTTGTGACATTTTTCACGCAGAAAATGAGAGGTGAGTTTGACATTTAAAAAGACGCTTTTTTCCCCCCAGAACCAACTTTCACAACAGCTTCTGCAAAGCGGAAGAGGCTCAAGGGACAATCTTTAAAATGGCAATTTAGTTCCTGATTTCTTTTTCAGAATTAAGATAAAATTATAAAAAATAAATACCAGGAGTCTGCAATTTGAAACTTACCCATTGACAAATAACATACATGTCTCCATTGTCAAAAATGTGTTTAACAGGGAAGAGCTGAATGGTTTCTCGTTTTAACAACCCAGATGTTTGTTGTCAGCTTATCCTATTATTATTAATAGGAATATAATTGATATTAATTCTTCAACAACTAGGTTAGCACTTTCTCACTGTTTAACTTCTTCTCTATAGTTGCCATATTTAACTGTTTTTTAAATTCCCTCCAGTCAAATTCTGCATGACCTTCTCATCTGTAAAGATATGCTGTAAAGATAGCGACTTGTTTAGAAATACGTTTCACCAAGCTTAAATGCTATTGAAGTCTCATCAGCTAGCGAAGGGCAAGCCACACTTCATTTTTTAGATAGCTCACATTGTTTTCCATAATGTAATGACTGGAGCTTGGGATGTTTAAATGGTACTTCACGGTGCAGACGTGGACTAAACTTCTTCCTGATTATACATATGCTATTCTATGGCGCGCACTAATCTCTTCTGCCTTGGGTGTTTTAACAAAATGGCTGAAATTTTCAGCCATTATGGATGAGTTATTCAGCAAATCTGTAAAAGCAATTCCACTTGACAAGCCTATAGTACTACTTTAAGTGATTGAATCTCTTTGATTCCACAATGGCAAGGTCCTTATTATTCTTGGAGGAATTTTACAAGTTCTAAGAATATTTCCAAAATGCCACCAGCCACATTGCCAAAGAGAGACAGGCAATTCAGTCAGAACTATACTAATTTGATTTAGGGAATCCAGTTAAAGCACTGATTTCTTTTAGAAGAAATAAAATATTGGTTATACTTTATATTCAAATGCATTGATCTTTCATTAGATTGAGTGTCTTAACGTTCTATCCATAACATGGCTTTCTTCTGTTGTTTAAACTTATTTTCTAGTAAATGAATGGAAGCCACAAAATTGGTGAGGTCATGAAACTTATTTATCTGAAACATTGAATTGTACACATCCCTTAAAGGCAAAGGGATGTTTTTTGCCCTGAGGGTATTAGTCATGGTCCATAGTTCGTGGGAAAAACTAAGAAAGTCTCAAAATTGTGTTCCTATTATTTCCATTTCTCTAAGACTTTGTTTGAATTCCAAAGTGAATTTTCTATTATCCCATTGTACATTGCATAGAAGGGTACCAACCAACAGCCTTTGGGGAGCAACACCTGCAGTTACATTCAAAGGCATGACTTTTCCAAGCAGTTTGTGAGCTGGCCGGCATTGTCCCCAAAAGGATAAAGGCCTAGGTTCTTTACCTGACTGGCAGAAGCATTCCAGCACCACGAAAGGACTCTAAACATTGTTTTGTCAGTAATGAGTCCTGCTGGTTTCATCCTGCAAGACATTGAAATCCCACAGGGAAAATGTGGTTAGAAATAAAACAGAGGGCTGGGGCCTTTAATGAGTTTCCTATCCACAGATGCCATCAAGCTTTTATACTATTCATTTTATTTCTACAGCTTCAACAAAGATTCCCAGAGTTGTGGGCCATACTCTTAACACTGAAGTGCATAGAACTTGGCAGAAATCTACACTTCAGAGATAATAACATATCATTCCACGAAATAAAGGAAAAGGCATAATCAAAAAAAGCAGTTAAATATGGAAACCTGTTTTGACAACAAATGAATACAGATGAAGCCAGACAGGAAAGGTGTTATGTATGCATGTTTTTTTCATGTTTCACATAAATTATGATATTGCAAGAACCTATCAAGTTTTCTTTTTTCTTATTTTTCATATCCTTTAAATCAGATAGATTATTTATATTGCTCTCCATCTTATATCAAAGAAAAATTTCAAAGACTAGTGCTTTAAAAGAACAGAACACTTGCAAAATCTGTCAAAAACATATATGGTTCATTCCCCAACTGCATTTTATTAATTATTAGAATTAGGAATTCCTCAAAGCCAACAAAATAAAATTAGACTTTCTGAATTAAAATAATAGGAAAAAGCAATTGTTAGCTAGTAGATGAATTATGGAAATTACCAGTGGAAGCAAATATTCATCAAATATTTTTTGTTAATGAAGATAATTACGGAATCATAAAAGGTTTCCCTGAATCTTGCACTAGAGGAAACATGAAGTCTCATCATATTTTTAATTAAATGACAGTTAGGGGATTTTTTTTGTATTTGCAGTTATTAAAATTAAAATAAAACCTAGATTTTTCCATCTTAGAAAGCTATCCTTGAGTTTATTTTTCACTTACAAAGATTTTTCATTTATATTCAAATTGGAGAATTTTAGAAGAAGCTCAGAAAAGAGACAACCAAGGATTATGGAGAAATTAACATGAAAATCTATCTTTCTAGAGAGATTTTTGCTTTAAAAAATATTTAGATTGCATTTTGACAACTTGATATTGACCTTGACTAAATTTTTCAAATTGACTTCTGCTGCACTAAGAGTTTCTGAATGTCTTGGATTTTACAATCCTATCTAGAAAATTACTACTTAACTAAATTTGTGATAAATCTAATAAATAATTTTCTGAATTACTGTTAATTAAAAAAAATGCTGACCAAGCTAGTAGAAATTATTGAAATATTTCTACCATTTCAAACTTGTCTATCCTAATGCCAATGAAGGAGAAGATAATAATTCAACTTATAGAAACTTTTTAAAAAATAGATATCCCAGAGACCTAAGTTGATGAACATTCAGAAAGAAAAGCTTGAAGTACTTCAAAGGTGTTAATGGAAAAGAAAAGAAAAACTTTTTGCAAACAGTGAATGGAGAAATCTACATCTTATATCCTCAATCCAAAGTGTGTGTTTCAATTTCTTCAATCAATACCATTCTGTATTTCTGTTTGCCTGACTTTTGTAACTGAGGCCAATATGAGAGAAAAACTGATTTACGTCTATATATAAAACCCAGAAGTTGGGGCTTTTTTTCCCACTATTTTCACCATCACCTCACACATTTCCTTTTCTTCATTCCATAGGTGCTAACAACAGCTTTCATTCTTTGAGTGCCTGCTGTGTGCCAATCGTGTTAATGTACACTTCCAATAAAACTATTTCCTGCAAAACAGATTGTTATGCCCATTTTATAGATGAGATTTAGAAAGTTTACGTACGGAACGTTTCCCAAGATCACACCAATTTAAAGAAGTTGACCCAGGATTTGAATCAAGTCTTTTTCACTCCAAAGCCCAATTCTCACACAAAACGTGCTGCATTGTATATTTAACTTGTCTTCTTCCATCTTTGTTTTATATTGTGTTTATATCTCTATTTCCTCTATTAAGTCAAAGAGGCTATCTTTTCCCAAATGATCTGATCAGTCAATTTAGTCAAAATGATCAAATGGATTACTATTTGCAGATTCAACCTTAAGAAATTATGGTAGAAGGCATCAATGGAGAGGACTAACTTTTCTTAAGTGAATTTTCTAAGTTTGGTAGTTCAAATAATTTTAAATTAGTTGAACTATACTTAGCACATGGTAGTGCTTGAGCCACTTACAGTCCCTGAGATCAGCATGGTGTATCAAACATGGGAACTGGAGAGGACTCTCAAAAAGGGAGTCGATGAGGCAGCAACAACGGAAAATCATTAAAAGAGAAGATACTAGCAAAGATAAAGATGGAGAAATTTGAATAAATTAAAAAGAAACAGTTTCTATGAAAAAATAGACAACAAAGGTACATTTAAGGTTAAGAAACAAGGAATTAGTTTGTCTTTTACCAAAATCTTGCATGAGGGCTTCATTGCATCTCCACCTTAGGCAAATATTTTAAAGTCTATGAAAGATTTGACGCTATCAAAGACTTTTCCCATAGTTGCTTTATTAATTCTTATAGCTAAATAGTGGTTTGGGGGCCTCAATTTTTATTTGACTATTTCTTTGAATTTATAGACCATTTAATAATTTAATTCTCTCAGAAAAAATAGCATTAGTTTACTATATGTTTGTATTATATTAGTCTATTTCCTAGTATTATTTACCTTACCATGAATTTTAAGTGAAGATACCTTGACATTTTAATTGCACATTATTTGGAATGTGTTAATTTAGTCAGTTAACCCATTCAAGGTTTTTGTTTTTTCAGAATAGAAAAGACATATTAACCCTCTAGTTTTCGTAAGTAATGGTTTGAACTAATTTAAACTGATCTACAAGTTAAAAAATTAACATACAGGAAAAGTGACTTATTCCTCAATGTGCATTCAACAAAGGCCTCAGTAACCACACACAGCCTGTATCTGAGGGAAAAGTAACATGTTATATTGGTTTTCAACCGGGATTCATGTACATAAACTTCTTGATCAAAAAATATTAAAACAAGCTTTCATGTTCCTGGATCTCTATGAGTTGAAAGAATTAGAGCTGATTTTAAGACTTATAGAGTTTAATTTGGGGGAAAACATTAGAGAAGTGGATCTCACAAAGTGATCTAAAGAAGGGAAAATTTGTGCTCCACGTTTTAACTACCAGAGGGATTGGAGTCCTTTGGCAAATAGTTAACATTAAAGTGATGTTCCTTTTTTTCATTATTTGTCATTAACCTTAATTTCATTTCGAAAAATCATTTCATTTTGTCACAAAATGTGAGATGAACTCTTGGGTCGTTTTAAATCTGTTTCTGTTTCTATAGGCACATATTTAAATGAACAGAACATTGGGAAACTGAAAAGGAATTATATAGAAAGTCTGTAAATTATGGAGAATGTTTTGGCAACACCCTACTATGTACCAAAAATTGCACATATTTTTTTAAACAAGCACCATTCTGGATACAAATAGATTCAACAAATCAAATGTTTCAAGTGAAAGTCTCATAAGGATTTATAACTACAATAATGGAAAAAGTAATGTGCATATAAGAAAATTGCTATGCATAATCTATTGCTTCTATCTATTTTGTGTAAGTAAAATAAGTAGCAAATTATTTCAGAAGTAAATAACCACTTTTAATGCTTAAATTATTTGGTAAAGTGAACAAGTTTAAGAGCTAACTAGTATTTTGCATACATACCATAAGATACAAAATAGCACGTGCTTTCTATTTATGTTGGTTACCAATCTTGACATTCAAGGGAAGAGTGTATAAAGTTAACAAGCAATTATTATTTGGCAAATTAGTACTCAACAACCCTGAGTAAATAGGAAGTTTGAAACCTATCTGTTATACAGCTACTTTAATTTGCATAGCACACTGGTGTGTTTGCTTTGCAAATACTTTGCAATGAATCATCATTTGTACTATACAGTCCAAAGAAAAGCAATCAAAATTCACAGCAAGACAATGAAATTAATTATAACTGTTGAATTCTGTGGTGGTAATTCCTCCTCATGCAGGAAGATTAATTGCATTGCACTTTCCTTGCACTCCACTAAATGATCTGATGAATGTATAATCATTTACAGATTTCTCAAATGCTGAAAATTGATTACCTTTGATTAGCTCTGATCTGCACAAAGAGCTCTGACAGAGTATCAGTGAAACATTACAACATTACAGACAAAGTAACAAATGATTTAATTACCAGTGTGCTTATTAATGTTAGATTCCCTGCAGTGATCCTGGCAAATCAGGGGCCTGTAATAGACCTGTGGGTTTCACTGAATTCCATTAGGGTTTAAATAATATTTCTCACTATTTCTCAAATCCTTCTTTTCATGGCTCCTTAATAACTCTAATTAATTTTAATTTGCACAAAAAAAATCCACAGCATCTTTAGAAACTTTTAATTAGCTATAAAATAAAACTCTTCTCCACCCAAGAAGACATATATGATCAGGCTTGGAGGAGACTCACAAATAAGTTTTCATTAATGGTAGTTAGCTCTCAGTAATATTATTAAATGAAAATCTAAAACAAATGTTGAATTGCACATGTGGTCCAACTCTCCTCTTCTAGCGGCAAACAAAATGAAATTTGTTTAACAAGAACCAAGTTAAAGAACAGGATGGTAAAAATGTTTAGATAGGACTGTGGTAAGCATCATCATAATACTCTTTTTTGTCGCAAAGGCATACTCTCAACCATTTTGTTAACTGTCGTATAGAAAACACACTGATTAAGAAGCTTCAGTGTATGTTGAAAGAGGATTTGAAAATGCAAGAGCAAGAGAACACAGGCCCAGTTAGACACAGAATGTGATGAATAATGTTGGCGCAAACAAATCAAGCTTATCTAGGCTTGTACGCAGGAACATTCAGATCACTTCGGATTGGCAGCTTTTAGGGCTTTCCCCAATTTGATGCCATTATATATGACATTAAATTATTGTGAAGCAATGACAATGAAAACCCAGATGATCAGAGGAGTCAAACAGAGCAGCTTAAATTAAAATATGTGCCTGCAAGTGTTTCCAGGCAAAGAAAAATTAGAGGGTAGGGAATTAAAAGGTTGTTTAGCACAGAAATGCTGATATACAGACAACTTTATAATAATATTTTTTCACAGTGGCTTTGCAGTTCTGCAGAGACAAGGCAGTGCTGCAGGTGTTTCTGGGTGGCATTTCAAAGCCACTAGCTGTAAAACTTAAGACGTGGGGATACGCAGCCACCAGTGCTAATGAATACATTTATTATCTTCAGTGCTGTCAGCAGCTGAAAAGCTCTCCATCACAAGGAAACGGCACAGAGTCAGGAGTCTCCTTTTGTGGAGAAATATTGAAGTCAGATTGTTGATGTCAAAAGTCAAAGTCTAGTTCAGTTATCTGTTTTATGAATCTGACTGAGACACATTGTGCCTGTGCGCAAACTGATATCGAGCAGAGCTCATTTTAGCAAATGTGTGATTTAGAAGTCAAAAAAACATTCGTACAACCAAACTCATAGCAGGCAGAGGCTGTGGCATGCATGCATAGTTTTTACATTTTAATATGACACCGTTTGGTAGTGTTTATCATCTGAAATCTAAACCATATCAACTTTCTAGCTACACTATTTAAGATCTGTGTACTTTCAAAAAAAAATATTCACACAGAATAAGAGAATGCATTAAAATACCACCACAATAGCAAAGCAATTGGCCTTGTTGAGCTTGGTTTTGTTTTCGTTTTCTTCTGCAGATCAAACCACAAATAAATAGTGAATTCACTTTATTCCCAATAAAAAATAGACACTTACATGGGGTCAAAATGACACGGGCATTTAATAGCCACTAAATTGCAGACACTACTGGAAGCCCTTTTTGAACATATGCACTTCATTACACTCCTGGAACCTCTATTATAATAGTACTTACAATGTCTGAGCATATATTTTATACACAACTTTACGTACCAAATATCTCCAATAGCCAAATGTTGCTGCGTTCTTAGAAAATAGGAGTAAAACAGGAAAAAAAGAGCAAATTCGCTATCCCCACAATTTCTTTTTTGCTTATTTTGATTGTCAGTTCACCTTGTTTCAAGATATCCACCTTTTTTCACTGGAAAAAGATTTTTTCAAATTAATTTACAATGAAAGTGAACGAAGTGAAATTGCTTTGGGCAGTGCATATTCAGCCTATTTAACAGAATTTTTAAGCAAACTTCAAAATAGATGACACAGCTTGGAAACTAGAATTTTATTTGAACAAATCTTGGGGATCAAATTGTACATTTCATGCGTATTTCTTTAACTGAGGGCTTTGTGCCTTTGAGGTAGCATATGCTCAGAATGCTATTACGCTTGCCAGCCTTCCTGCAAATTTGTAGTGTTTAACAAAAAACAAGCACATTTTTCAATTCAAGTCAGGAAGACTCCTTTATTTTTGCTGATTTCTCCTTCTTTTCTCTTTTATAGCACAGCCCTCAGGGCACATGATGTAATGGTCAGCTCTTACACATGGGAGCAAGGAAGCCTTTCATGAACTGCAAACTTTACTCAATAAAAATGATTGTGCTCCAGCTCTTTTTTTCCTCCAAAAGAAAGGAAAACATACAAATATCATATAGAAAGCTTTAAGAATCCTAAAGACCTCAGTAGGTCTTAAAAACATCAATTTTTTTTTTAAAGCAAGGAAAAGAAGCAATGCACACACAAAAGCAATAGTAAAGATTATTTTTACCCTAACTTGATACAGTGATGCCAGATGTAGTATAGGACTCTATGGCTTGAAGGGTCACAAGTTTAAGTCAAAACTCAACATCAAGTTAATTGGCTGGCGTTGTGGGCTGCACAAATTGAAGAGAGACACATTTGTTTCTGATGGGAGAAGAGTGGATCCGTGTTCCAGGGCCTCTGCATCCCCTTGCTATCTTGTCAGGAACTCACTCTCATAAGTAAATATCATAAAAGCAGGCCCCTTTCATCTTTCGTGATAATAAATAAATGAAAAATAAATGCAATCATGATAGATCCTGTTAGAGAGTAAAAGGAGCAAAACAAAACAAAGCAAAACAAATGAAGGTGGGATGTCATTCCTTCCAGATGCATAACTGAAAGCAATGTTTGGTTGTTAACTCTGGGTTTTGCCCTATATTATCCAGCAAATCTGCTGACACCCACATGCATTTAAGTAAAACCTGACTCATATCCTAATTGTAATATTTTTCTATGTACAAAGGCAAACCCTATGGTTAAGTGACCAGTTTTTCTTGTGGCCTTTTTTATCCTTTTTTTTTTTAAATCAACTGAAAACTTCTTTGGAATACTAGGCAGGATTATTTCCTTTTAAAACTCCTTCCAGGTATATATGTCAGCAACCATTTGGAATACTGCTATATGTCTGTCAGGGGAAAAAAAAATTGACAAAAGAGAAAGAGCCACCATATGGAATTTACTAGACACTAAACCTCTTGTCCACCCAAATTACACCAGTCCTCACATAATAAGAAGACATTGCAGAGGCTGTGCTGTATGCCTTCCAGGCAGAGCTCCATAGCCAGCAATTAGTCTATATAGTCAGAGGCCAAAAAACCTTATTGTCTTACTTGCTGTATAATTATCTGTTATGATGAACCGTGATTCTAAGGACTATTGTCTTTACGCTTGGATCTGTGTATGGAGTGGTTGTCTGGCTGAGACCCAAGAATGGACCTTCCTTTTAGTATCTCTGCCTGAGTGATTTCCCTGGTCTCTTCCTGGCTGGGTAAAACAGAGACTGTTTCTGCATGATTTCTTGGGTTGATGAGAAGCAATTATGCCTTAAATGAAGTCATTCATGTCTGCCATTTTGTTTGCATATTTTCCAGTGTTCACCTGTTATTAAACCTGTCTTTAAACTGTAAGCTAGTTTCAAGTAGACTTTTGTGTCTAACACAGTTTGGTAATCAGAGGAAAACAAAATAGATAAAATGTTTTCTGCACAAATCACTCAAGCAAGAAATCTAATAAAGTGATTAAAATCTAAAATAGCATTGAAGAATTTCCTGGGCATTTTTATTTCTTTGAATTTTCCTCCCATTCCCCGAAAGATGGCAATTGTCTTATCAGTCTTAGTGTGAAGGTTATAGCAATTTTGTCATCTGTTAAGGTAGAAGGAAAGGGCAGGGAAAGAAGAGAGTGTTAATAAATCTTATGCTCGTGGTCGAAATCATTGTTATTCATTATAATGTGAAAACGATTTATTGGCATATGTAATTAAGTGATATTGGAAGTATTTGTTTAAAATTGATTATATCTTGTAGATAGCAAGTTCATTAGAAAACATGGATTAAATATTTAAAGATCATGTAATGTAACCAGGTGTAATTATTAATTAGAATTGTATTCTAATGAACTTTAGATAATTAAAGAATATTTTACATGGAATCTTGGAAAACAAGCATTCCATTGTACACCTTTTGATCTTTAAAACAAATCCCATACTAGCTTATAATACAACATTAAATGAACCATAGCGTAAAGTTAAAATGGTCACAAAACAAAAATTGAAATTATTATCCATTTATCTAAACTAACGGATGTTTTATTAAATGGAGCTTTGTTGAATAACTTTTTCTCCCTTTTTTATGTTTAGTCAACTATTTATTAGGTATTCTTCATTAATGGATATATTTTATAGATACAATTAGTTTTAAAAATAAACCACAGTGGTTGAGCCAGAATGATTTACTGGATTTTTTCTAATAATAGATACAAAATGGAATATTCTTAAGCAGATTGGAAATATAATTGATGCTATGATTACTTAAATTATTTCATATTATTCTCACTCATTTGGAATCACTTCATTAGAAAATATATAAATGTAGAAGGTAATTTAATTTTAAAACAATTTCATTTTGTCTAATTTTTGAAAAAATCCAACTAACCACATGTGTTTGGTTTTTGAGTTTCAATGAAATAAGAGAAGACTTGCTGATGGTTGAAAAGTACTTAATTTATCACCGCTGAACTGAAAGCATTTCTCCCCAGAAGAGGTTTGTACTAAGGTGACCTCTGCTGTTTAAAAAAAAGGTTTGCAAAAAGTAGTCCCTTTCCTAAAATATTCAGTAATCCTAAATTACAAGGATAGACGTGGATACTGCTGTGCTTAAAAGTATTTACTAAATTCATTACTGTTTCAATTGTATATGTGATTTTGAAGCCTTTTTCCCTCATAGCTGGGAAATTTCCTCTGTCATTTACTTCCTTGCATATTGTGTGTAAATTCCGACTGACTGGGATCCCTGCCATTGAATTTTATTCTCACTGAAGGGTTTTCTCTGCTCCTGGTGGGGCAAAGTCATGACCCAGAAAAAAATTGATTCATGAATTCTCAGGGTACAAGTAAAGAAGAGAGGAAATATGCCTTGGCTGAGCTCCAGCTAGTGACAATTTAAAACCTGTAATTAGTCTGAATTCAAGCTGCAAAAGGAATCTGAATTAAAAATTCATTAATTCAAACTGATATATTAACTTTAACAAACTAGATCCCTTATTATAAAGAATCATTTTTACAAGCTGTTGTGTTCACTGCTGAAACCTAAATTTTACTAATTTTAAAATGATTTTAAAAATGGTAGAAAGACCACCAGATTGTACTGCATTGTGCCTTTTCTCTACGTTGATAAACCTAACTTTTATTGGATTTGCTTGGTTTTACCACTTTAGTCCTGGGTTTTATTTCCGCCGCAGTCCTAAATTTCGTGCTTGTAAATTCCCATTGTCCTGTGGAGCACATGTTCTTTAGCTATTTCCCCCCTGATGCTTCTGAGACCTGAAGTCCCCTTTAGCTAACTCCCTGACATTTCCATGAACCACACTGCTGAAATGTTATACAGTAATTAATGTTGATCCTACTACACGCTCAGCCTCCAGTACAAATCAGGATGGAAAAGGTTATCATAATATTTTGCTAGTCTATTTGGTAGATTTGAATTGCTCCCTGTGGGGGACAAACAAGAAAAGAAAGGTGTTTTAAAGTTAAGCTTCAGCAGAAAGACCATCCAGGTAGTAACGAGTCTTTGAAAATTACACATAGTTAAACTTTTCATCTGAAAATAATCACGTGTCGACATATTGATTCTTAAGTTCTAACTCCCTCAGGACCGATGTGCAAGACTGTCAAGTGGGTTAGCAGGCACTGTCAATGGATGGCCTCTGGAATTCAGACAAAACTCTATTATCATTGGGTGGAGTTCAAGTCCAGGTACAACCAGCAGCTGGAGCTTCTCCAAGTGTCAGTAGTGTCTGAAAAACACTAAGAGACTAAATAATTTAGATTAAACTATATTGACCTGTATAATTGTTTAAATGAGTAATGCAGCCACCAACTGAAAGAGGTCAACCATCTGTAGAGGAAACAGAATTTGGTTTCATTTCCAAACAAACTTTTGAAGAGCAGTTTTTTCTGTGGGAGGTAGGGGAAAGTCTGAAGACAGATTAATGGCTTCTCCTGCTAAATAAAGGTTAAAGCTTCTGTCATTTATAGAATGCAACTTCCATAGAAAAGAAGTCATAAGGCAGCTGGTCCAACTGCCACATAATCAGTGTAAATGGGTATTGTTTCGAGTGGTTAAAAGATAAGTGGCTTTGAGAAAGCAGTATCATTTCATTATATGCCACCACCATTCATTACATATATGTGTGAGTACATGTGTATATAAAGGGAAAAAGATTTTGGAAAGACTCAAGCCTGAAGTTAGAATAATCACATTTATACAGATAATGGCAAATTGTTTATTTTAAACACAACCCTATCTAAATCCTTATCTCTGAAGTCTGGAGTTGCTATAAATCAGGAGTTGAGATGCGTGCCTTATATACCCAGTTTATTTTGAGAAAAAGTGCCTGTTTTAACTAGATTAACACATCCTGATCAAACTCTTGGTGTTCAGACAGCTCACATTAAATTAAAGACTGCAATAATTAAGCGCCCCTCCCAGCTTATGTTCCAGAGCCATTACCTTCCAATGTGTTACCTGCCAGGCAGAGTGATTTAATTATTGCATTTCTTCTGTGATCCTCTGTTCTCTTGTCATTGTACTTCAATGGGCTTCTCCAACCTCTTCACGGTAAAGAAGTTATAAAAGAAGAGAATGACAGATTCCTCAAATGCTTTTGGACACTTTGTCCAACCATTTAATAAAAAATATTCTTTAATATTCATCTCTGCATCATTAGTCATCAGTTCTGACGTAATAAAACTTTTATCATAACAATTCAATATATCAAGAAGATACTTGCACTGTGTATGTAAAATTTTGAGCTTTTAAAATGCTCCCTGGTTGTAGTAATACTAATCCAATAAATCTTTACAAATTTGGGCAATATCCACCAATTGCTACAGAAATGTAATTTTGATTGCCACTGGTTGATAACAAATACTAAGTGGGAATCTATTATTTTTAAATAACACTTTCTGAGAATCTATTGAGAGCTTGGTGCTGTGAAGAATGTAGAAATTAATAAAATACAGATACCACCCATAATTTGCTTGTAACATAATGAAATTGAAAAAATCTATTCACTTACAATAGGCCCAATGTCTAAGAAGTATACCTAGAACGCATAGCTGTAATGACGTAAGTCCGTGTACCACATTCTCGTCCTCTGACTTTCATGAGTAAGCACAGGTTCTCTCCCTCTCTGTGACTCTCTGTTTCTCCATCTCTCTCTCTTTCCCTCCCTCCTTCTCCTCCCCTTCACACACACACACACACACACACACATATACAGGAGGCTTTACGTATTCCTCATCTGAGCCAAGTTAAATAAAGAAAAGGAGAAGCAGGACTCCCATGCAGTCTTTCTTTGTATCTATTTGTGGGTCCCACATGCCACCAATATTTCCCATTCCCTCCTTACCCACACCCTAAAAGTGAAAGCTACCTAGAGTGGTGATTAGTCAAAATATGACCCAATTGATGGGTGTATGTCAATTAGAAGCCAATATAACGGATATCTCCATTTCATCAAAGAAATACTTGGAAGAAATGAAAAACTCAGTGGTGGCTAAGGAAAGACACAGTTAAATATGTTGTTCACTTTTCCATATGATGTACCAGTTACATTGACATAATCTTGATACTTTGAGGTCTAATTATTTTATCTTTTGATCCAAACTTTCTATATTATCTATCACAATATTTATTAGATAAATTGGAAATGGAAAAATATACAGTTCTAGGATACAATTCTTCAAATGCTGCGCTGTATTTCTAAATATTTTTCTGGTCTTAAAACAAAGTCCTATTTTGTTTGAATACTGATGACATAATCATTCTTTATTTCAACAAATATGAGGTCCTTGCCTCATGCCAGACACTGGACTGAATGCTGAGGATGTAGCCGTGAATAAACACACAGTCCCTGCTCTCATGGAGCTTACATACTAGCTGTAAATCATGGAAACTATCAAACTTCTTGGACAAAAAGCCCAATTTTTTTTTTTTTTAAAGATTGGCCCTGAGCTAACACCTGTTGCCAATCTTTCTCCCTTTTTTTTTTCTTCTCCGTAAAGTCCCCCAGTACATAGTTATATATTCTAGTTGTAGATCCTTCTAGTTCTGCTATGTGGGATGCCGCCTCAGCATGACTTGATGAGTGAGCGGTGGTAAGTCGGCACACAGAATCCAAACTGGTGGAACCCTGGGCCACTGAAGAGGAGGACACTAACTTAACCACTCGGCCCCCAAAAGCCCAACTTTTCAGGGAAAATAGAGAGCTTGGGGATATAAATAATCTAGATCAGCACGGTCCAATATGGTAGCCATTAGCCACATGTGGAAATAGGAGGCTGCTATAGGTTTTCAGTAGAACAGGATCTGACATTTTTCAAAGATCATTATGGCTTCTCTATTGAGAAGAGAACAATCCTGGTTTATGCCAATTGTCTTGGAATAATTATAATAGTGCCTTTTCTCACTCAAAGGTGCCCCAGTGTGAATGACAAATATATGGTCACCAAAAGGTATGAGGTTCTGGAGGTGACCCAATAAGACATTGATCCAGGTAGTTTGGATAATGATGGTAACAGCGAAGTAAAACATATTATGCACGGGATATGGATATTTTTATCACATGATCCTACATTTCTTTTCTTTCTTTCCTTTTGCTTTTAATAGGGGCGAAATAAACGTAACGTAAAATTTGCCGTTTTCGCCATTTTTAGGTGTGCAGTTCAGTGGCATTAAGTGCATTCACACTGTTGTGCAACCATAACCACCATCCTTCTGGAGAACTCTTTTCATCTTATAAAACTGAAACTTTGCACCCATTAAACAATAGCCCCCCATTCTCCCTCTTCCCAGCCCCTGGCAACCACCAGTCTACTTTCTGTCTCTGTGAATTTCACTATTCTAGGTACTTCCTATAAATGGAATCATATGGTATTTGTCTTTTTGTGACTGGATTATTTCGCTTAGCGTAAGGTCCTCAAGGTTCCTCCATGTTATAGCATGCTCAGAATTTCCTTCCTTTCTAAGGCTGAATAATATTCTGTTGTATGTATATATCACATTTTGTTTATCCGCTCATCCATCGATCGATGCTTGGGTTGCTTCCACGTTTTGGCCATTGTGAATAATGCTGCTATGAACATGGGTGCGCAAACATTTCTTCAAGACCCTGCTTTTAGTTCTTTGGGGTATATACTCAGAAGTGAAATTGCTGGATCACGTGCTAATTCTAGTTTAGTACGTGGAGGAACCACTGTACTATTCTCCACAGAGTCTGCACCATTTTACATTCCCTCCAACAGTGCACAAGAGTTCCAATTTCTCCACCTCATTGCCAGCACTGGTTATTTTCTGGAGCTTTTTTCATAGTAGCCATCCTAGTGGATGTGAGGTGGAATCCTGTGTTTCTTAAACTACAATTTGCATATGCAGGTTCAACATGGTGCGTCTTCCTGGGACGTCAAATTATTGCTAAGTGTTGGCTAAAACCTATTTTTTGTGCTAAAACAAATAGATTTTTTGTGAAATGGAATATATTCTGCATATGAATTTCTCTTATATATTTATAATATAAAAGTGTTAGCAAGACGCTTCAGACCGAGCAGGGTCCTTCGCTAGGTCTCCACGGAGTGCCAGTTCACTCCTCTCTCTTGTTTGAGGTGCTATTGTAGAACAGTTTGTGAAGACGTGGAAAGTCTATTCATACTAACACTCATACCAGTTAATGTGAGCTAATATTTGAGACTGTGGTTGATCAAATGTCTGACATATCTGATATGACTTCCAAATATTTGATTTTCTTTTCTGGAGGTAGGAAGTGATCGTCATCCTAATTGCTGATAACTCTGAAGATCCACAAATAATCTCAGAACCACATTTTTGCTAAACTTTCCAGCCTAATACCTCTTCTACTTTTTCACCAAAGTAACTAGTAAGTGTTACTATGTCATAGTTTCATTATTTTTTATGGAGAAGCAGCATTGCAAAGTAGTTAGAAAACAAACTACTTGGATTTTAATTTCAGCTCAGCTACTTGCCAGCTGGGTGGACTGAATGACCTCAGGTTACTTACCTACCCTCTCTTACCTTACCTTACCTTAGTTACCTCACCTTTAAGATGCTAATACATGTAAAGCACTTGAGTAGGAATTCAACAAATGTTCGCTATTTTTATTAGTTTAGTTAGACATATGTATTTCAACAAAAAGAATAAATACCTGCTTTCTTATTAATCAACATTATTGTTCACTATGGTTATGAATATCTATCTTATCCACTAATGGATCACTGTGTAGGTAAACAAAGATAAGCATAAAAGAAATTGACCTAGAAAAATCTCTAGATTTGTCACTCAAAAGCTTTGACTCAATTAGGAGCACAAATGAGAAAATTCATATCAAATGGTTGGATTTAGCATTGCTAGAAATTATCTAGATTGAGAGAACATTTCATTTGATTCATCAACTCTCACATAAGTTACCACTGACACAAGTCAACTGACGTGCTTGTTTCATCTAGAAACATGTTGTTGTATAGTTGTTTTACATTACTGTATTCCACATTAATCTACAAACACAGTCTATAAATGCCCGTTCCAATGCATTACTATCTGACTAAAAAAGGCATTTCAACTCCAGAGACATGATACTTCCTTGTACCATGTACAGAGATATGTACACCGAGAAGAGTCACTGACATTGGGCAAATAAACAAACGGCCACAATAATTCAGTTCCCTGTTGACGTGAAATATTTCATGGATACCCACCCATTGTTATAAAAGGACAATGTGTCATTATTATCAAAATATGAACTTAATCCATCAGAATGACTACATTTGAATTTAACTAAGAGTTTATTAATGAGGTAAATATTGTTTTGTATGGAGATATTCTTTTATTTTTTTTTAATCATTCAGTCTACAGTAGTCCTGAATATGCCCTTACCTGGGAATAATTTAGCTCGTAAAAAAGCAGTTACACAAAAAATCATTCTCCCCAAATTTAAAGATAAAAATAAAAGCTTTACGAAGTTTTAACAATTCAAGGATAAAAAATAAAATATTGATTAGCTCAACATAGTTTTCTCAGAATTTTACCTTTGAAGTTGGGTACCTGAGGGTTACTGTGGATATTCAATAAGCAATTTGCTGTTTTCCTGTTTAACTTGAGGGATGACTCACGGGTCTGAGGATTTGTGAGGTTGTTTTGCAAAAGATTTGTGAGGCTTTTTTGCAGAAGAAAGAGAAGTACTGGGCCCCAGCAGCCGTTGAAACCCAGAAGTCAAATTGCCCAGAGGCTTGTCAGGAGTGACCCCTTTGTTTCTCTGAAGCTCCTCCTGCCGAGCCCCTTAGCTCTACAAAACCTCCCTGCTTTCTATTCTTGGGGAGGTGGATTTAAGTGAACCCATGCTCCCACTTTCTCATTTTGGCCGGTTTGAATAAATCGTTCTCCATCCCCAAGCACCGATGTCTCAGTGTTTGGCTTACTGCGTGTGCATCAGGCACATAAACTTGAGATTGTCACCACGTCAATTTCTAACAAAACTAAATATAATAGCATATTTAGTCTAGCACATAGTAGCTAAAAGTAGTACACACTGGCATTTGTAAGTACTGTGAATCAACAAATTGAGTTTTATCATTGATTACAAGCTGTTAGAAAACAAATTTAATGTGGAAAGAATCATCCAATCAAGGGTAGGTGGAAGTGTGGTTAAAGTTCTGTGTGCTCCTCTCTGGTGGCCCAGGTTCATGGGTTTGGATCCTGGGTGGCAACCCACTGGCCATGCTGGGGAGGCATCCCACATACAAAAAATAGAGGAAGATTGGCACAGGTGTAAGCTCACGGCTAATCTTCCTCAAGCGAAAAATGAGGAAGATTGGCAACAGATGTTAGCTCAGGGCAAATCTTCCTCACCAAAATAAATAGATAAATAAGTAAATAAACAAACAAACAAATAAATAAACTGTACACTTCAATAGTTTTAGTATATTTACAAAGTTGTGGAACCATCACCATGATCTAATTTCAGAACATTTTTGTCACCCAAAAAAGAAACCCTTTACCCATTAGCAGTCATTTCCCATTCCCCATTCCCCTCACCCTTAGCAACCACTAATAATATTTGCCTACTCTGGACATTTCATATAAATGGAATCATATAATATGTGGCCTTTTATGTCAGCCTTCAGCCTTCTTTCACTTAGCATAATGTCTTCAGGGTTTATCCATGTCATAGCATGTATTAGAACTTTATTCCTTTTTATGACTAAAAATATTCCATTTATGAATTTTAGGATCAGTTTTTCGATTCCATCAAAAACACAGCTGAGATTTTGATAGGGATTAAAATAAATCTGTAGAACCATTGAGGGAACATTGATGTCTTGACAATAGTATCTTCAAATTCACGTACACAGGGTGTCTGTCTATTTATTTAGGTCCTCTTTAATTTCTTTCAACAATGTTTTGTATTTTTCAGTGGACAAGTCTTGCACTTCTTTTCTTAAAGTTATTCCTAAACCTTTTATCCTTTTTGATGCTATTGTAAATGGAATTATTTTCTTAATTACATTTTGGAATGTTCATTGCAAGTGTATACAAATACAATTATTTTTTGTATATTGCTCTGCATCTAGCAACCTTGCTGAACTCTGAGTGTTTTGTGTGTGGATGCCTTAGGATTTTCTATATACAAGATCGTGACATCTGTAAATAGAGAGAGTTTTATTTCATGCTTCAATCTGCATGCCTTTTACTTCTTTCCCTTGTCTAATTTTCTGGCTAGGACCTCCAGGAAAAAGTTGAATAGAAATGATGAGAGTGGATCCTAATCCTGTTCCTGATCTTAGCGGCAAAGCATTCAGTCTTTCAACATTAAGTATTAAGTTAGTGTGGTTTTTGTTTGTGTGGTCTTGGGAGTCACTGCTCAGTTAGCTTAATAGTTGGCTAATGATTGAACAGAGATTCCCTTAAATTTTTGAAAGCAATATGTTCCCCAGCCTTTGCTGAGGTTTCTGTGTCCGTGTTGGGGCATCCCTTCAACGTCCAGGCAGGCAGTTTATATCTCTGCTTTAGCCTTCATTTCCTGCCTTCACAGGGCCTCGGGATCAACCAGAGGTGAGAGCTTAGAGCCTTCTCAGATCTTTCCCGGGCATTCACACAGTCCTGGGCATGTGCACAGCTCTGGGCATTGTGGCCTTCTAGATTCCCAGGAATATGTAGAAGCTGTTCAAAGTCCCCTATGGACAATTCTCTAGCAGGTTTTGGGGCAGCTTCTTGTTTGCTCCAACTGTTATTGCTGCCTTAGACAGAGGTGATGTTAATAATTGCAACTGATAGTTTCTTCCCAGGAGAAAAATTTGTTTGTATTGAGTGATCTCAGAGTTGGGTCAAGTAAATGCAAGCCCTGCAACTGGAGATTTCCAGAGAACTACGACAGGTCAACTAATGACAATTCTCTGAGAATGGGGTTTTAAAAAAGCCCCAACCCATTGTGACCCTTCTAGTGGCTACTAAGCTGCTTGTTTTCTTGTTTTTCGTTGTGAGTGTGGAGCTTTTGCTTTGCAAGGTGACTCTGGAGCTGAGGAGTTGGGGGAGGGCACTAGGGCAAGTGGAAATACCACAAACCTTACTGTTCTTACCAAGATTCAACCAGCTTTCTGTAATAAATGCCCCTTGGATTGTTGCAGGGCTTGGGGTAATTACCAGACTTCTGAAAAAGTCATTTTGACCATTTGTCAAATATTCTCATTCTTTTACATAGGAGTAAGTTTTTGAAATTCCTTACTCTGCCATTTCTCTTGATGTCTAGCCAAAGCCCTCAATATTTAAACACCAAGCTATTTATCACCTTTAAAGATTTCAATAGATGATTTGGAATGTTTACTTGTTTAATTCCTCTCAATCCAACTCAACTAATAGTTATTTAAGCCCTTTGGGTCCTAGGGCCTAGGAATAGCTTTCCAATGTGCTCTAGGCCCAGTGGAATGACTCAAATTAATGACAAATTAAACACTGCAAATATTAATAATCCATGCAGAATAAAGAGGCATCTTTGATCCAGGGAAATAATTATCTTCTTTTTTCTTATTAATAACTTAGCATAGGTCACTATAGCTGTCACAGCTGGTGATTTCAGAGAGGAGATTACAGCAGGTAAGTTAAAAATATACCAGAGATGTACTTCTTAACTAATTATTGTGACCCTGAATTTGGGGGGCTATTCAGTCCAGAGAGAAGGAAGAGAAAGATCTGTTGAGCTACTGGGGTTCTCCAGTGGACATGCTGGAAATGGAAATTTTCACAGTACTCTGTATTTAACAGGATTGCATCTTTTGTCTCTTAACCCATGTTTGTAATGAGACCCATACCCATATTGTGAAATGTTTTAAGAAGCACTACAAAAATGTCATCGTATAGGCTAACTTGCCCTTTGCCTCTTCAAATCTTTACATTTTACAAATTCTTGCCTTGTTATTGCTAACTCACAACATTTCTGATACCAATTCTACTAAAACTAAAATTTGTGTTACCAATATTTAACAATTCAATCTAGTGCATCAATTTATTTAAATTCCTAGAAATGAATTTGACTAATAACTTTTGCTAGTTTGGCTGGTGATTTTGGTATAATTTAAACATTTCAAAGGTATAAAACTGTAGTGCCCTCGTGGCTGAGGTAGATGGCTTGCTCTTAAAGTTTCAGGGTAAAATTATTTCTCCCATGCACTTTGATGTGTAGCTATGTTTCCATTCAAATAGATCTTCAGAAATTTGGGTAGCTCACAAGCTGCTTCTTAAAGAAAAATATCATCCCTGTGGGTTGGCGTCTTTCATCTCCCCTCTGTGTGAAAGGGAGCTCAACTCTACAAACAGAATCTAGTCTGACTTCCTGAAGGTCATAATAGCATATGAAACAGCCACTCATCTGAGACAATGAGAGAGCTCAATTAGATGGCGCGAATTGTCATATGTGCAGTCAATCCTTATCTAAACCCTAGGGTACCCTCTATTAATAATCCCACTTTATGGAAGAAGATACTAAGGCGCTAACATCCTGCAACTGAAAAGAGAGTGGATTTTGCATTTAACCTCAGCATTTTGTTTCTACAACTGCACTTTATAATGCTACACTAAACATCTGAGAGCTAAACATACTTGTTCCTAACACAGAACCTATATTCAGAATGTGTTTTATTTGTAACATAATTCTCAGTAGAGAGGACACATTTTCTTACTAGTTTCCATTCAAAAGCTCAATCGTCCATACCTACAGAAAAGAGAATATTTAAAGGGCTGTAGGGATCATTTATCTAACAGACTGAGAACTACCTTGTAGCAAAATAAATCAGAAAGCAGTAAATTTGGACCACATTATCTAAACCCTCCCATTGTAATAGATTTTCTAAGTAAATAATATATAAGTTATTTACAAAATAATTTACAAATCAAAAATTGTTACAAATGACCAAGATTTTGACGTGACGCCCTTGATTTTTATCAAATCTATATATGGAAAAACCACATAGCAATATCATTGAAAATGCCTTCTACAGATTTTGTTCAATATCCCTGTTACATATATTTTTGGAATTTAGTAACAAAAATGTTTTATTTTGAAGCAGCAAGCAATATCTTTTGCAACATAATAAGTTATGAAATTCATCCTCATCTCCATTGGCTTCCTGTTGTCACCTGCCAGGAACCTCTGAGCTAACTGTGGGACTTAATTACAGCTCATGTATTTGCTCCTTGATAGTATATTTTCTACCTTAAAAAAAAAATTTTTTTCTTTCTCTATTCTGAGAGCATTTTTGTATGCACATGTTTTTTATAAGTTTCTCTAAACTCATTCTGGATGCAAGCAGGTGATATTTTTGTAATGTCTCATTGAGAAAATGTCTGTCTCAAAATTAAGACAAAAAAACCTGTTGTTGTAGTTCTTTCCCCATGAGCTAATGTTAAGTTTCTTTAAAAGCCACAAACACTAGTTCACAGAGGATCTTCAGTGATTATTTTAAAATCTCACTTACTCTCATCATATCAACGAAACTGGAAGACATGAGACTGATGAACTCTAGATTTATTGCTTCCGCAAACCACCTCCCTCGACCACACAGAGGAAGAAGTGCTATGGCCGCTCTTCATATTAACCTTCCACTGGACCTCAAGTATGGTCTATTATCCTTGAGAACTGAGTGTTCCACAAGCTGGACAGTCCTGATGCTGGAACTATACTAGAAATGCCTCACCACTCTACTTGATGGTATGGAGATTGTCCCTGTCCCATGAATGAAGTTAAAAGAGGTGTAGGTCACGGCTCATCTTAAAAAATGACAATTTATATTTTTCTTTCTGTATTTATGTGGGTAATGTATTAACGGACAGCTATAGAAATTATTTTCAGTTAGTCTCTTCTCTTTTGGAAAGTTAATGAGAATTTAATTAACGAATTTTTTGTACTTCTTGTTCTTCTTGTACTTGTTCTTGTTTTAAAAAAGTACTCTGATTGGTGTCAAATATAAATGTTATTTCAGTTTCTATGCCAGACCCTCTTAATATTGATCACTTTCTTTCTCTCCTCACTCCCTTTACTCCTCTCAGATTGGAATGTTCATGATCTTTTTCTATGCCATCACAATATTTTGCTTGTACACATCCATCTTCCCATCTCGGTTTCTAAATTTCTTTAAGGAAAAAGACCATGTATCTTTGTATTCTCCCAGAGTCTGACTCAAAGCCTTGTACACAGTAGTCCTTCAGTAAATACAGATAGCTTTTGTTGTATTAGGGCTTCTGACAGAAGCCTTCTGTTGAGTGGATTATGCAATCTAATTTCCCTTACTTAGTATAAATGGCGAAGCTGGCCCATCTTTAAACTAAGAAATAAGGTACAATCAGTTGTATGGTATAACAGTTAAGAGTGTCAGCTCTTGAGTTAGACTGTCTGGGTTCATCATCTTAGCAAATGATTCACCTTTTCTCAACATCCTCATCTGTAAATGGGGAAAATAATTGGACACACCTCACAAGGTCAAGACTATAAATTAGTTAATACATGTAGAGTACTTAATGTTTGCATGAATTAAATTTTAGCAATGCAAATTAACAGGAAACAGAAATTCTGGCTGGGGAATCAAGAAAGACATGAGTAAAAGAGTAAGTCATTTGCAAGCTGGAATTTGCTCTCTAGAATTTAATTAGTACTTTATAGATCAATGAGCTATTGTGATACATCAACATGGGTTTTATAACTTTTCAGAAACGCTTTTGTTACATGAGACATTACCAATATAGAAAAAAATCTTGTCTAATAATCTTATCAGAAAAATTATTCTTATTTCACTAATTATACAATTTTGGAAAATATTGTTTTATAACTAATACAAAAAAATAACTCTTGCATGAGTTTTATCTCTCCCATGAGATTTAACCTTGAATGCTTATTTTTAGAAAAGCTTCATTCTCACAATTTGGGCAAAATTTGGGTAATCTTAATAACAGATCACTTAGCTTCCAGGGTCTAGGGTTTAGTAATGTATTTGTCTATTTTACATATTTGTAAAACAAAATGAAATATGTATTTATGAAATGATACTGCTAATAATGAGTCTTTGCACACACCACAAGCACTCATCCATCCACCTGTCTAGTACATGTTCTGATAATACCCATAAAGAGCGACTTCATGTTACCTACTGTAATCAATATTTTACTCTGAGATCAGTCACAACTAAAAATTCAAGTGTCTAACTCTTTAATCTTCATGTCTGTATTTGGATCTTTATACTTTCAAATTGAAAGTAAACCTAAATCAAAATTTTAAAAATTGATAACAAACATTTATTTCTAAAACTCCTTCTCCAAAATATCCTTTGATTCTTCTTCATAAACTCTGTAGTTGACTAATTACTCAAACTTTTCTGACTAAATATTAGTCACTTTTGTGTCTTAGATTTTTTAAAATATCGCCATTTTAAGTAAAAACAATTGTCCATTATCATAAAAAAAGAATTTCCAAATTTGCTTTCCCCCATACCTACTCATTCTAAGAATGGAAGAAGTCAATATAAATCTTGGTTGTAGAAACACAAATTTTTGCTTATAATTCTTTATACTTTTGTGTTTCTTAAAAATACTCATAATTTAAAATTTTTTTAACTTTTGGGGTAAGCCAATTTAGTACTGTAATTAAAAACTTCTTAAACAGTATTAAGCCTGTACAATGCATTAATTCTCACACAATTAAAGATTATGTGATTTTTTTCTTTAGCATGTGTCATTATCATTCCCTTTGTATTTGTTGACTAAACATGAGAACGGCCAGACAGGGAAATAACTTGATGACAGTATTAAAACTCATATCCATGATGAATTTTTCCTTTAATGTTTTACTTCATACCAGGGAGTTTAAGCCTTGGCATTCACAATATTCTGCCTTACAAGCCTTCTATGCAACCCTCAGTTAGATTTTATCACATTTAATATGGAACTTGAGTCATTGCCCCAATAGTCAGATCTGCATTTAAGATTTAGGCTGTACATTATACATTGGCAGTGGATGTTCCCACATTTTTTGCAAAGTAATAAAGTTGTGATTTCTTTTAGTTTCTAAAAGGATGCAACCTTGTGAGTTGGTATGGAATTAATGACACACTATTTTAATGTCCACTTTTTTAGTTTTTGGGGGTTTTTTTTGGTAAGGAACATTGTCCCTGAGCTAACATCTGTGCCAGTCTTCTGCTAGTTTGTATGTGGGATGCCACCACAGCATGGCTTGATGAGCAGTTTGCAGGTCCACACCTGGGATCCAAACCCCTGAACCCCAGGCTGCTGAAGCAGAGTGCATAAACTTAACCACTACACCACCAGGCCAGTCCCAATGTGCACCTTTTAAATAAAGATTTCAAAAGACTAGAAGATTGTCAGATATCAAGGGAAATTAAAGGGTTGATTTTGAAAGTCATTTAAATTAACAACAAATAGAAAGTTTTCTTTTAAAACCTTTTTAATAGCCAAGTGCTGCTGGGTAAAAAAATATCAAACAAAAGGAAGTTTATTTTTCATACTAATATTAGAGATTAAAAACAGGTAATACTGAGTTCTAAAATAGCATGCTAATTTATCTCTATAAAATGTGACGTGGACAGGCTTGATTAGTGAATTGATTAATTTCTTAAATCTGTAGTAGTTTCTCACAAATATGTTGAAATCTAAAAGAAAGCTGGAGACAATAAGCTAGATATGTTTGAAGAGATTGACAGTTTAAGTGTGAATAAAGTTCTATCATTTATTAACAAGGCAAATGACAGTAGGAAATAGAACTAAAAATGCCAGCATTTGAGATATCTTAAAAATATACCATACAGATATGTATGATTGTGGACATATACACCTGTGAAAATAATATGCCTATAGTTTTTCAAAAATAGTTAAAAGGATATAAAATACCTACCTGTCAAACTGTGAAAGTTTAAGAGAAAATATTAGACTTTTTATAGTCTATCAACAATGAAAAAACTAAAAATCATATATTCTACACTATTTTCTTCTAGTATACTTGCACATTAAAATAGTTTTCATTTCTACAAATAAACAAAAAAATCATGAAATAGAACCAGCGTTGAGATATGTGTTTATATTCAATATTCATTCAATATTCAATATTCATTGAATATGTATATTCAATATTCATAATCATATAGATAATACATAATATGTGTAATAAATTAGTCAATATACACCAATGAAATGGAAGCCTATAAAAAATAATTCCTGTACAATAAGAAATGCTATCTGGTCCCCAAATCGTTGGTAAATAGCAACAGCCTGTGGCCATTTCCGATGTTGCAGTTTTCCTAACTATTTATTTACTTTAAGTAAAAATACAATATTTACTTTAAGCATTTGCTTTAAGAGTTACTTACAGTATTGTAGTATTCACTTAAAATAAATATTCCTTTAGTACCTGTCCTCACAGCTGTGAAATGCCCTCTATCCATATCCTCCTCCCCACAAAGCACCAGCTTTCAGAAAATAAAATCTTGAACTAAAAAATCTGATTAATTAGTCATTGGCTATTGTGGAGGGGAATTGCTCCCTTCCACCTAAAAACATAGCAAACTTCCAAACCTTGCAGACATGGACATACTCTGTGATCCAGCTCACATCCTGAGTTGATACCAAGGAGGATTCAAATCTCACAGGCCTTGGTAAAGAGTGTGGGTTATATAATGAGGGCAGTGAAAAGCCATTAGAAAGTACTAAGCAGGAGAGTAAAATGATGTTTGTAAAACCCTCTGTCGGGTTCTATGTGGATTAGTATGGAGAGAGAAGTGTGAGGATGGGGAGCGTGAGAGTGAGTGTGAGAAACGTGAGGATGTTTGATTAGTTCAGAGGAGAGATGATGGGGGTTTCACCAAAGAGGTGAAGCGGTGCAAGATGGTACAAGATGGACAGTCAGGACATGTGGAAAATAGTGTTAAAGGGACTTTCTCATGGCCTAAAATTGTGGCTAGGGAATCAAGAACAAATACTAGGTTTGTCACTGAAGTAACTACGTCATGAGATGAGGAAGACCGGAGGACGAACAGGTAGGAGTTGTGTTTCAGGCGTGATAAGTTGGAGGCATACTGTGGAGACATGGGAGATGTTCAGAATCACCTGGACCTCTGGAGTTCACAAGCTGAAGAAGTTCAGCAGGAGGTTATCATTTGAAAGACATCAATATATGGATGATACTTATGCTTTGAGCCTGGAGTCTTTCATTCATTCATTCATTTATCCAACAAATACTTATTGAGTACCTAATATGAACCAGGTACTGCTTGAAGTGTTAAGAATGCAACACTGAAAAAATTTCAGGTAAAAATCCTTGCGCTTATGGGGCTAACATTCTCTAAAGAGATTGTCTAGTAAGAAAATATAGAAAGCAAGAAGAGGATCCAGGACTGATCTCGGGGCACTCCCACCTTGGCTGAATGACAGCACAAGCAGGAGTCCAGAGAGAATAGAGTGAAAAAGTTGCCAGGGAAGGAGGAGATAAACCAGAAGATTGTGCCATCACAGAAGACAAGAGAAAAAGTGACTCACCCATTTAAATCCTTTTTTAACAACGATTTAACCTTGTGAATGTCTGTTGAGGTGTGGAGAAAGATTGGAAATATAAAATGATTTTTTAATTAGGTGGTAAGGAAATTGTTTGTGTCCTTGAGACTCAGTGAAATGGCAGACAGAATCCGTATTTAAGTGGATTGAGGCAAAAACTGGGGAAGGGTAACAAACTAAGAAGTGTGGACTTTTGGCGAGTTTTACTGTCAAGGAGAGTTGAGAAGTAGGCAGATGGCTGGAGGAATAATAGTTAGACCTACGTGTGATGTCAGAAGCCCTTCTCAACGTGCACGGCACATGGCGAACGTTCAATAAATGCTACACGATATTGTTGATGATAAATGAGATTTAAACTTCATAGTTCTGATTAAAAAATAATTTACTGACAATGGCTTGTCACTGGGGCTGAGAATTATGGATTTTTTCACTGGAAGTCTTAAAAGTAGTTCAGATTACATGAAGACTAAATTCACAAATGAATAAATATAAATTAACAATCAAGATATGTACGTAGCATTTTCAGTCTATTAAATTGGCATCTTTTTAAAGTATAATATTCAATGTTGGTAAAAGTGCAAGGAAATAAATCTTAAACTGAGTTTGTAGGAATACAACCTGTCTGAAAAGTAAAGTCATATGTATCAAAAGCCTTAAAAATATGCTTGCTTTGAGTTTTGTTTTTGTCTGTGAATCTCATTATAGTATGTTTAATGGAAGGAATTATAAAGTTAAAGAAACATAAAACTCTAATGTTTAAAAAAGAAATTAGAAATATGTGCATCCTCTAAGTAGCATTTGATGCGGGACTGTTCATATGAAATTGATGAAATCCCCATCCATTCAGACTTTCGTTACCTCCAGGCTCATCGTTGTAGAGCTCTATACTTGATGCTGGCCTTCAAGACTACCCAGACTTTTCTGCAGGTGGGGATGCAGCTGTCCACCTGACTGCCAGTCTCTGGGCTGATTTTGCTTGTTTTGCCTATTTTCTGAAACAGTGCTAGGATAATAGATTTGTCAAAATATTTAATGTTTAGGGACCTGTTTTCCTCCATAGCCCCTTGCTCCCTTTTAGCAACCCTGTTCTCAGAGCAGTACACTTCAAACGTGAGCTGTTCATGTGGAGCTTGGAGAGCCATACCAAACAATTTTGATTTGTATAAAATTTGGTAGCCCTGGGATACAGTCCCCAAGCTGGCGTATTAAATGAAAAGTGGAAGTCCTCGAAGGGCCAGAAAACTAGGCAGTGTTTTGAAACGAGATGATTGTGACATGATGGGGATCGCTGCTGATCCTGTAAAGCTAGAATACACAGGCTTTTACTGGCTAGAGACAGGACTCATTTCACAATACAGTGTTGTTATCATTCCTTTTTGAAACAGATTTTTACCCCAGCTCATAATATCCTATATTTAGCATTTACAAGGTTTGAAATGTTTTTATTATTTCATTTGAGCTTAAGAGTAATCTTATCTCCATTTAAGATATTGAGAAACTCAAATTCAGGGTCAGCCTTTTCCACACGGTAATGAGATTTTCTTAAACTCTGTGAGCATAACCAAAATGTAGCACAAAGCATGGCAGAAAGGCTACAAAGCCTGAACGGGTATGAGAGTGTTGCATCAAGTTACCTCTGCCCTTTAAAGGCCATTGGGAATACACGGGCAAGGCTATCTTTGCACTAACTGCTTCTTACATATGGCCCAGAGCATGCTTCCGGCACCAGTGTCTTTGGAAGCGGTGTGAAAAAACTTCTCTCTGAGTCCAGGAGAGTGGGCTGTTCAAATCCTCCTGGAGACAAAAGAAAGAACTGGTTCCAGTGCCTTTTTCAATCCTAACAGCTTTCAGATGACACATTGGGAGTCATTTATACAGACTTGAATATACCCAAAAGCATTCCTCGCCAAGCCTTCCCACAGTCTACACGAGCCAATGCAGATCACTTTATTTAAAAAGGTTATATGTTATGTAAAACCCACACAACTAGCTGTCTTAGATTTTTCTATACCCCTACTTGAACTCTGCAGTTGCCTCCATACTTTCCATCTTTAACTATAGACTAACTGATTTATTGTTACCCATAAAGCAATGTACGTTTTAGTAACCCACCTTCCAAAGGTACCAGCCATGGGAAGCTCTGCTCAGTTCATCGGTAAAACCTACTGCTTAGAAGTCACTGCCAAGGCCAGTGGTCAAGCAAACAATAAATTCAAAAGGCGACACTCCTGGAAACTTTTTTTTTTTTTTTTATTGACCAGTAAATCAAAGCAATATATTGTGCAGCTTATGCCCCAAATGTTGCTTTTTTTCTGATAAGAAACTCATGGGGTCATCTCTGAATCTGTCCCTTGACCTATGGGACAACTATTCTTAACCTCCTGCTACGGGTGGATGCTTCAGCAGAACGTGTTTTCCTAGTAGTTTGTCTTGGCTACTAGAAATTCTGCCTTATACATCTTTAAAGGTAAAGACCCTACTCGGTATGTTCTAGCACCAAAAGCTACGCTAATCCTCTGTGGTGACATATTGGAATGGGGAGACATGGCTGGCCATGTTGAGACGAAATGTCCTACCTCCATGAAAACCCTTGGAGGGCGCTCTTGCCTCCTATCTACAAGTTGGAAAATAAGGTTTTCTTCCTAATTGTCAATTACTACAGCTACCCTTTTAATTTTATATGATGGCTTTCATTCTGTTGTGGTAACAAATAGCTTACTCTACATTTTTTTGCTCGTATTTACAACTAGTTATTTGGTAGATAGTTTTAATTGAGATTTACATGAATATTTTAGAGATGACAGATAATTCCCAGCATGCTACAGTCCTAACCCATTTCACAAATAAATTTCAAGGAAATAGCAAAACGATAGGAAATATGGACAAAACATTTGCTGATGAGCATTGGTCGCCCACTAGCTGTAGCTTCTTTTATTTTCTCTGCCTTATAATACCATTTTTATTCTTCCTCGATTAAGCCTATGTAACTTTTGTTAACATAAATTCTTTGGTTCAAATAACTTCAGGTTCAGTTACGGTTATATAATTTCAGGCTCTGCTGGTTCACCCATAACCTCACGTTTCATATAAGCAAATACAGTTAAAATGCAATTCTTCCATCTTGAGAGCATATCACAAAACTAGTTCTTTATAAATGTAAATATTTTAAAATCATTAAAGAGAAATATATATAGTCATAATTTTTTTATAACTTTAGTATAAATTTATATTTTAAAGAGTATAATTGAAATTTTATACGGAGTATAAACTAAATTTTATTTATAAACTTAAAGCACAAGTCACATATATGTGTCTGTGTCTGCATGTTTTTTCCTAGGTTTTTTAAATGCACGCTTAATAAAATACGTATATATAGTCAATTTTTAGATTTCACATTTGAGTCTGCTACCAAGTGCAACGAGCAATTTTTTCAAATCAGATTTTTATTATTTATTTGCTAGAAATGAAAACAACATGAAATTATACTTTAATAGTGGATTGCCAATGCAATTATAAGTTATTTTCCCCAGCCATCTCTATTTTTGGTAGATGATTAGCGCCCCGTGGGATCCAGAGACTTCTCTGATCGAGAGCTGTTTGTTTTCTGCACACCGCAATTATATATTACACATACACCAATGATGAGTAGCCTCATGTGTTGGGATAAATATGTTATTATAAGTTCAAATGCTTATATAGTTTTTCGATGTTTATTTGAGCTGAGCAAAACATAGTGGTTTGAGTTCACAGGGGGCTTACATAAACCTTTTGGGGGAGAATTTCAGCTCACAGGGGTTTGTAAGCAGATGGCATATGCAAGCAATCGCACTTCTCTTTGGTGGGAGGAATGGCATTCTCAGGGTAACAAAATAAGAGAGGGAGGTGCCATGACAAGTCTGTTCTCCGAGTCTCCACCTGGGCTTTCCCTACAAGGCAGAGATGCTACGCATAAGCTTGAAGGATAACATAGACTCAGAACACAGTGTAGCTTCTCTCAACACCTCCAGACAGGCCCACCTCATTCTCCCTCTGGGAGCCTTGGAGGCAAGTTGAACCATTCCTCTGTTCAGAACTGAGGTGAAATTTGCAGGAATTTGATGAGATTATGTTCAGGAATGTTAGAACCTGGAACTATCCATTACTTGCCCTCACAGCGTGCCATCTTTAAAGCTATAAGCGAGAAACAGTTTCAAAATGGGAATCAAAGGACCGCTTTTATACTATTTGGACTAGCACCCAGTTCTCCAATGTACAGAACTCTGGAAAATCTGGGTTGGAATACATGTAAAAAGAGCCCTCTGCCTTCCAACCAGCTCCTTCCATTCTCCATCTAAATCTTGGAAGGACCATTCTGCACAATGTTATTAGAACTCAAAGCATTAACCAGTAAACTAAGGTGAAAAGAGAGAGAGAAAGAGGGGTAAGCTGGCCCCAAGGAAAGCCCTAAACCAGTTGAGTGAGTGCACAATGTTGAGAGTGAGCAGGGAGCAGAACAGGGGGAAGAGAACAAAAAAAAGAGAGAAATGAGGAGGGAAAGGAAGGGAATGGAAGGGAAGGGAAGAGTGCATATTCCTTAACACTCAGTGACCCCACTCACTAGCAAATGTGTCTCAACCAAAA
This sequence comes from Equus caballus, assembly GCF_041296265.1. NCBI lineage: Eukaryota > Metazoa > Chordata > Mammalia > Perissodactyla > Equidae > Equus > Equus caballus. The sequence goes on from NC_091684.1 coordinate 180,915,989, forward strand.
TCTTATAATCCGGCAGAAACCATGGCAGTGCTTCATACTGGAAAGGGGAAATGAAGAAAGAAATGGACACAGAGTTGGCCAGAGAAGACATTTTCGTCCTTTCTTCCCCACCAAACGATTGTGTTTTAAAATAACCAGAGATGTCTAACCGGAACTCAGGGCAGCACCTGTAAACAATACTACAACTACAATAGACGTTTGCTGGACAGAACCTGGCCCTCAGACATGCTCTCAGACAGGTCTGTCACTTGACCACTGAAACCACACAAACACACCAAAGCTAACTCCTGTCATCTTGATTAAACGGGAAATAAATTTGTTTTAAAGCCTAGGAGGGCAAAGAGGTGATTGACAAGACTTCACACTCTTACCTAGCATGCCCACTCATAAGAAATGTGTATTTCAAAGGAATTTTTTCCCGTCTAGATCAACATGGACCTACTCAGGATTACACAGAAGCCATATTGCTGCAAAGAAAAAAACAAAGGGCACTGCTATGCTCAAAGAATTTTTGTCCAAGTTCACCTCATAGACACTGAAACAATCCTCAAATATAATATCTAAATAGAAAGATCATTTACATTTCTTAATGTCATATCATTTTCCTAGTGGCTATGAGTGAAAAACTGTGAACTTAAACTTGCTCTAGGCTTTTACGCCCAGTTCCTTCAAAGGAGCCACAAGTGTAACAACTGGCAATGCTGCTCATGGTTGAAGTGCCATGATTTCTCTGGTATCCAGTTTATCCAATGATAATAAATATCGTAAGTATGTGCAAGTTATTCGATAAGTGAAGAAAATACCATGCTAAATCCTGAAAATGTGGGAGGAATTCCCATTAAATCAATGCATTATTTTTCAGAAGTTGTTAAAAGAGAAAAAAAGGTAATATCAATTCAGTCATTTTTGTCTACTACTTATAGTTTATGACTAAATACCATGCTGCTCAATAATGAGCATGCATACCTTTAAACGAGAAGGTTGTATCTGATTAGAACACAAAACACCATTCAGATATACACGCACTCACAGTGGGCTGTTCATACAGAAGAACCATACTAAGCTTAAAAAGAAAGAAAGAATTTTGGCCTATTATCACAACAGAATGAAAAAAGAAAATGAATAAATCCAAAGATGTTGCAAAGGAAGAAGACATAAGATTTAGTGGTCTGGAAAATGGGTAAGGAGAAAGAGGAAAATCTCAAAGGTGTATTGAAGATCTCTTACTATTTGTTTCATTCCATTAATATGACAGTTGTTTTACTCTTCATGGCCACCAGCAGAAACAAGACATTCACAAGCATCAGTTTTTAAGATTCTCTTTCTTCATATAGGCGCAGAAGAGGTAGCTTCTACAATGCCAGGTAAAGCAGAGTCTAAGGGGATAGTGTGGAAGTCTTGGCTTATGTTGTCAGATGACATGGGGGCAGCCAGAGAAGGACTCATGATTAGGTGGCTCAGTGAGGGCGGATGTGACAATGAGATATATGTGCAGCATTTAATTTCCCTTGGGATTATAGAAATGCCTGGGGGGAAGGACCTGATAAAACATCGGGTTTCCTATAGTAAATTTGAGTGGGTTATTGGGCGTTAGAGCAAAGTATATTTCCATATTTACTTTTTCCGTATGGAATGTTTGGAACAGAAAAAGGAGTTTAGAGGAAAACTAATAAAATCCAAAGGAATTTAGTTAATAATAATAATAAAATATGGAGTTTAGTTAATAGTACTATACCAATGTTGGCTCATTAGTTGTGACAAATATACCAAAGGAATGTAAGATGCTAACAACAGAGGAAAATGTGGAGTATATGGGAACTCTCTGTACTATCTTTGCAACTTTTCTGTAAATCTAAAACTATTCTAAAATAAAAGAATTTTTTTTTAAAGATTGGAGCCTGAGCTAACAACTGTTGACAATCTATTTTTTTTCTTTCTGCTTTTTTTCCCCCAATTCCCCCAGTACATAGTTGTATATTTTAGTTGTGGGTCCTTCTAGTTGTCGCATGTGGGACGCTGCCTCAACTGGCCTGATGAGCGGTGCCATGTCTGTGCCCAGGATCCGAACCAGTGAAACCCTGGGCGGCCTCAGTGGAGCGTGCAATCTTAACCACTCAGCCGCGGGACCGGCCCCTAAAATAAAATGTTTACTTAAAACCAAAAAAGTAAGTAAAAGTAAAAAGCACTTGCTAATATAGGCACATTTCAGATTTTGGCCAATGTGCTTAGAATAGTTCTCAGCACATATAATAAGTCCCCAATAAATGATAGATAGTAGTATTATGAGTATATGCGCAACATGCAAACATTGAAGAGCTTAAGTAAGGGTTTGACATGCTAAAAAAGAAAGTTTTAGAAATACTGATTAAGTGACTGGTAGTTGTTAAAGACAGTAGAGGCTGTAGATTCTGAGAGACCATTTAGAAAACTTTTCACCTCTCAGTACCTCAGTTGACACATCTGTAAAATGCTGAAACTAAACCTACCTACCTCATAGGGTTTTGGTGAGGAGTAAGTGAGTTATTAAATGTAAAGTGCTTAGAACAGTGCTTGACGTATAGGAAGAGTTCAAGTATTATTTATTATTATCATTTTTATTATGATTCCATTACTATTCTATTATATTGAGCCTTGCCGAGGGAAGAATAAGAATGACATTGACCAGTGCCGGGTGGGAGATGGTGGATAGGAAAAACAGCCATTTTGGAGGAGAAAATGATTAGCCAAGAAAGAAAGATCTAGTAGAGATTTGGCAACACAAAATTAGAAAAATTTTTGTAAAAGTAATCATTTAAATATAGGAATACATGTGATCTCTGAGACTGTAGAGAAGGAAGAGAGCCAAGATCTTAGCCTTAAAAAAATAACCTCAGCTAAAGGACAGGAAAAAATTTCACAAGAAACTCATGAGGGAAAAGAAGGCAAAGAGATAGAAAAGAAGAATTAATCAGACTATTGTAGTCGCCGAAGATAAGAGAATAAGAATTTATAAAAAGGGAAAGGGGGTCAGCCTTATCGAAGAACTCAGAAGAGAATGAATGAAATGAAGTCTAAGAAAAGCAAGAAGATTCACTCATGACCTGAAACAAATAGTAAACAATAGCATAAAAGAGGGAGAAGCCAAAGAAGAATGGTTTCATTCACTATGCAAACTATTTTTGTCTGTCTTCCACTCCATGAACATAAGCTGCCCCAGGCAGGATTTTTGTCTAATTTCATTGATGTATCTCAATGCTTGATACACAGTAGGCATTCAATGATATATGGTAAATTAAGGAATAAAGTAATTCTTGAACAGGTCAATCCTTTCTAAAATAGTCTATATAGTAATGCAACTGTTGTGCTACTAAGTGGCTATTGTCAAAAATTATTTTATAATACTAATTTTTATTAAGGAAAAATGGAACTAGGACTACAAAATTTCAAACTGGCAACAACGAATTTTTTTCTCCGGGGAAGAAACAAATCCAATCATAAATATCACCAGTAAGTCCAGCATCAATACATTTAGCTTTTTATCAAGAGGAATAGCCGATCTTTTCCAGCACGTCCAAGACTATAATTATTCTGTACATTCTTCTCACCTTTGATGCTCCTTGCAGAATAAAATTTTATGACAATTTGGAAGTAAAATTTCTATTCTTTTTTTAATTTGAAGTCTTGGGATGGTGAACAATAAAAGTATGCCAAAGTCAAATCTTATTTGAAGGTTAGTTTATCAGTATTCTTTATGATGATAATGAAACGTCAAATATTTTATAGAAATAGTGAAAAAAAGAAATAGGATGCAAAATCTCTAAGCCACTAAAGAGATTTTTTTAAAGCAGCAAAGTTCAACATGATCACTTCATAGAAGTCAAAAATTAAATAATACAAATAACAGGAAGGAAAGAAAGCAAAAAATGAAGTTAGGAATAAGATATATCAGAATTCATAATAAATATGAATGAACTAAAAATCCCCGTTTAAAAGACCAAACACTCAGTTTTAATTTAAAAAAAAGGAAAATCTATAAATGCTGTTTTTTAGGGACACTTAAAATGACACAAAAGATTGAAAATAAAAAGAAAAGTAAAAATATATCAAAAGTAAAAATAAAGCAATCTCGAAAATGATATATCAGTAAGTGTCCTGGCAGAAAATATTTAGCACATTCTGCTTGGATAGTTTGAAGAGTGTTTAATAAAAGGGACTTCTACAAAGCATGGACAGGATTTAGGAAAACCAGCACTAGTTATAGTTGGAAATTATTACCACCTCTAGGTCTGAGTGAGTAAAGGGAGGGAGCGATTACCAGAACCCAGAGGCTATAAGGAGAGATGCCATCTGAGAGGAGCTGTGACCTTTGGTCAAAACCTATAGTCACATGGCAACTCCACAAAGCAGGAGGCTGTGGAATAGTATCCCAATTTCATTCTCCTCCCTCCCTAGGACGTCCTGCCAGTGTTCCCCATTAGCCTAACCCAACTAGAAGCCAGGGGGCAAGGGCATCTCTTGATGTGTGTGATCCATACAAATCAGCGTCTAGAGGCAGAGCACAACAAAAAAGGATGGAGAGTGGATCTGGGAGGAAAGCATAAGATTTCTAGTACAAATAGTTAAAAGATAATTAAAGTTGAACTTAAAATCGTTAAATGAAGAAAAGTGGGGGTGGATATTTTCTAAGGTTAAAAATTTCAAAGATACACAGCCAGGAGCTTTTATGCACCAGTAAATGTATCATTGAAATATACAAAGTGAAAAAAATCAACAACATAAGAATAATTTGATGAAACGCTGATTGTGGAGTGACATAGCTTAAAATTTGACATGACCAGAACTGAATAAAGGATTGACAAATATGCTTAGTAAGCATATACAGAGCACTTTGTACCCAATTGAAAAACATCTTTTTTTCTAGACTCAAAAAATGTAATCATCCTCTAAGAAACAAAATAAGCCTCAGTAATTTCCAAAAGACAACATTTATAGAACACCTTCTCTTATTGCAATTCAATAATAACTAGAATTTACTAAGCACTAATCTTGCATTCTAATTTAATTCACATACTACCGCAAGGGAGATATTCTTATTATCTTCATTTCAGAAATAAATTCTAAAACTGAAGGAAAAACATATTGAATTTTAAAATGTTGTGGAGACAGTAAATAAAGCCAAATATCAGCTATATATATTCTTACAGCAGAATGACGTGACAAAGATAATGAGGGAAAAAAGACAGCACCGGAAGACAATATATATAATATACATACAGATTACATGTGCATATATATGTATATATCTGTATATATGTATATAGATGTATAGATGTATATGTGTATAGACGTATATAGATATATACATATATGTGGAAATATATATATTATATATTTTTTCCAGAAAAATTAAACAGAACAGAAGGAAGAATCAAATATAAAAAAGAAAATTCTCTAAATTAAGGACTCAAATTGAAAGAGCCCGATTGGTACCAGGCAAAATGAAAGGAGAAAACGACTCAACACATCTTGTGAAAATTTTCTTTCTATTTCAAAGATTGTTAACCTTGTGAACCACAAGTCTGAAGCTATAAAAACCAAATAATAATCATAAAGATGTCTAACATTTAAACAGATGGGGAAAATCTCAACTGAAAAGAAACTTAATAGTCCCTTCGACCCAGCCTCTGGGTACTCTGTCTTCTGGGTAAACCCACCCATGCATTGAGATTGTGGCTTTCTTGAGGTCCCCTGCCAGTCACTTCCAAGCACTGCTGTCAAGGGCTATAGACAGAATCACTTGAGGTCTATTACAATCCCCCTCTGTATTTTTATTGGGTATCTTTAAAAATGCATTGATACCGCAATTGATGACATGAATATTCCTTTGAAATTTTGCATTTGGAAACAAATTACAGAACAATGATCCTGTTTATGTTTAGAAAAAGAAAAACTCTATGCATTTGTGTATGTGTGTGTGTGTGTGTGTGTGTAAACAAACAGAATGAAACTGGAAGGACAGAAACATGCAGTTAAGAGTGGCACCTTGAAGGATATTCAAAACTTCGTGAAGATCCAAACCAGTGAGGTAAAGAATATTCCCAGCCTCATCTAGGACAACAGGCACAGATCCCCAAGCTCAGCAGTCAACCAACATAATTATGCTCAAGTGAAAAAAATCCAAATGTACAAGCACCTGTATTGAAGCCAGCGTAACTTCGTCTGAGGTCATTTCACTACACAGATCAATTAAGTGGAAAATAGCATTTAAAAGATCACCACATCTCCCAGCGATGTTTCGTAGCTTTAGTTCACTGTAGCTTCAGCGATGAATAAATGTCTCTTTAAATTTTTGAAAATTTTATTGCAACGTTTTTGCCATGTCCATACATTTGTGGTTCAATCGGCAGCAGCAATTGTTCTGCTTCCCTGTGGTTCCTTAAGATGACCCACCGAGTGGAGAGAGTTGTTATTTCTGAGTTCCTGCGGTTCACATAGCTACCTAGAAAGTGATACATGTAAACAATCACATCTTATTCACTTTGAACCCATTCATAAGAATAGCATTTCCCTGCTGCATAGCCTACTTCTACGAGTTTGCTTTTCAGTTTTGTTATCAATGCATTTACTGTTATTGAATGCCTCACACATTGTTCTATAAACACCTTGAGGATAAATTTTATTCATTTCTGTATTCTTAGTACCTAACATCTACCTACCTATGTCTGCTAGAGAAATAGAGAAATAGAAGATAAATATTTTGTGGGTGAATTGAATGACAGATGGGTGCATGGATGGATGGCTATATTCACTTACAGCTTTCAGCTTTGTTTCACCAGAAAAAACTTTGTGTGTTGGATTTCTGGAGAGGCAATTAGTATATAGCTTTTGCTAACCATTAGGCATTGTCCTGACTTTACTGTGTTGATAAGTTACAATAAGAACATAGTTTTAAAATCTCCCCACCCCTCCAAAAAAGGTTAATCCAAGTGTTAACAAGTAACATCATATGTGAAACATACAGTATATTTTCACCTTTCTGGTTAACCATTTTCATTTATTCTTGCAATTCTTCCTTTCTCAATTCTCTAAAGGATTATTTCTCAATCTTTTCTAACAAAAGTCATCAAATAATACTAATATTTTATTTCAAAAACTGTTCTAAAATATATTTATAAACTCTTCTAAGCAATATTTCCAATACGAGGTACAGCCTACCATAATGTGTCTTTATTTGACCAATTCCAGATTGACAATTTCCATAAAGAGATAGAGAAAATCCTCTTCAAGCCTGTCACTCTCAAGAAGACTTTACCAAAAACCCAAACTCATTTTTACTTTATTTCTGTATCATCAGCCCAGCTGCAGGTTAATCATCCTATGACAGCTGTTGTTCACTGAATTAAACCAAAATGACATTAGTGAAGAAAATTGAACAAGCAAACAATATATTTCCCAGAATGAAACATTATTTTCCTTCTGGTCTCAATCTTAGACCAGGAGAGGAGATAGAGGAACAGTTACATTAAATTTTTCACATTAAAAAAATCCACTGCTAGCTACCTTCCTGTTTTGTTTTGGTCAAATGGTTTTAAATTGCCATTAAAAATCAGTAAAGGAATACTAAAAAGGAAAATCTAAGTCTAAACTCAGATCTGTCAAATTCGGCTCACTGTCTATTGACTATACCCTACACCTGTTACATTTTGCCACTGGAACAGGATAAGCATTGTAACTAAATGGATTATGCTGCATTTTACTAGAAACAAATTACCCAATACTACCATTTATGAGTTGAGATTTCCTGTAAGAAAATAGTGCAGGAAAAAAGAGGGATTATTTCATATCTTTGAAGGGGGTTTTATCACACTGTGCAATTGCATGCAATTTAACACCTAAACTGCTTAAAGTGCAAATGATATCAACTGGTCCACCCTAAGGGCCTGGTAATAGGCTGTGTTTGTTCTGAGAGAGCTGGCTTTGTCAGCACCTCCATTATAAGCCTGGTCTTTCAGGACTTTTTTCCACTCAACCATGAAAATTTGCTGTAGTTTACGACTTGGTATGGCAGGTTTTAGCTTAACAGCTCCTATTTTTCTGCAGCTATTTTGTCCCAAAAGAAGTCAGCTGCCCGTCTCTTTGGCTTACAAGGAAAAGGAGAAGAATTTATGTCATAAATTATAGAAAATATATTTCAAATTAATAGTTAATTCATCAGGAGTTTTATCTAACCTCATTGGTGTAAGGTAGTTTTGCCCCTACGGTCCCATCTCCACAAGAGGCTCCTAAAATATTTGGGGAACAATAATGATTCCTCTACAAAGTAACTCCTGGCCTGGCAAGTTCTCCTCAGTCCATATACACTAGGATTACAGTGGAGAAATAAGAAAATGTCTCATACATGGTTAGATAAATCTTAAAAGGGTTATTATGGGTAGGAGCAGAAGACATTGTAATTACATCTAGTTAGCTGCTTAACCACACACACCCACAGAAGAAAGTGCCTGTGGTCTTAGGCCATTGAAACCAGGGTGTCCCGATGTGGACGTTCCAACTTTTCTGACTTCTCCCACTCTTCCGATGGATAAAGACCCTTCTCTCAAGTGCCTTTCTGGAGGAATGCTTCTCACTCCTCACAAGAAATCACTTTTCATTCACAATCTCTAGTTTTCATGGAAAAAAATATACATTGAGCTCTTCTTTGTTTTCTTGACAACCTAAAACATAACTACACAGGTGGTAGCTCAACACTATGGCTGCAGACACAGAACTGTCCTTTCTCAGGTGGCGTCATCTCCACTAGAGCGTTGTGTCAGCCCCCCACACATCTCCTCAAGGTCCTCACTCCTTTTATTCTCCTCTTACATGCCTGTATTCCAAAGCCTCTTTCTTGTCTGACTCCTTTCTGTAAATTTATAAAACAAATTCCATTTTGAAAAAAATTTGTAAATCTCCCCTTAATAGTCTGCAATCTTGAAAAAGAAAATGCTATATTTATTTCAAATACTATACACAAACATTTTTATACATTTAGTCCATTTACAATTTTTATCTAAACATGCAGTGAAGCAAGGACCTAGGTTCATTTTCTTCCAAATAGTTGCCAATTCTTCCTGAGCCATTTATTGAAAAAGATTTACTTTCTCCAGATTTAAAATCCTACTTACCTGTTTATTTATTTAGACCAATCTATAAGTCTTGCAGCAAAGTTTCCAAGTTACACACACATCCCTATATTATGTGCATGTATATATAGAAATATATGTTATTTTTTAAAAACTTATTCCTGTGCATTTTATAGTTTTTAATGCAAGAGTGATGGGAATCTTTGCTAGTTAGTTTTCACTGGTATAAATAAAAAAGCTGTTGAGTTTTATATATTTATTTTCTACCCTTCTACTTTACACAGCTTGCTTTTGTACAATCTGTCGCACATTCTAAGTTTCATATCTTTCATATCAACTGAAAAAATTAATACATTTTATCTTTTCTTGATAATTATTCCACTTTTTTTGTTTTAATCTTATTGCATTAGATTATGCCATAAGAAAAGGAACCTCCAGGAATGTTAAATAATAGTGAATATCCTGTCTTGATAAAGACTTAAAAAGGAAAGTATTCAGTATTTCAACATTTAATATTATTTCAGATGTTTGATATTTCTGATAAATATTTTATAACATTTAAGGTGTATCTATTACTCCTATTTTGCCTATGAGGAATTTACCAGAAGTGACTGAATTTTATCAAGTACTTTTTGGAATGGTTTTATATAATCATGCAGTCTTTGCCATCAGTTTACTGATAATGGTAATAGCTAATGATTACCTGCTTCTCACTATGTGCCAGGCATAATTAAACATTCTATATTTATGAACTCATTGAGGTATGTCATATCATTACCCACAACTTTATAATGAGGAAGCTGGTAATAAAGAGGTCACACAGCTTTGAGTGGAATAATCAGGATTCATACTCAGCAGTCTTGATGGAAGCCCACACTCATAACCACTATAAATTAGTCCTCTCTCATGTTGGTCTATTTCCTAGAATTTAGCAATCCATGGATTCCTGGAACGAACCATATTTTATCATTATGTATTATTAATAAAATACATAACTTTTAATATAGCGCAGAATATAATTGTATACTTTACGTTGTTAATTCTATACAAACAAATGAGATTGGTCTATAAACTTTTATGAGAGAAGTAAATGTGTAAGATTTTACTGTTCGTGATTATCTTACTTTTCTAAAATGAATTAAGAAGCTCTCCATCTTTGTCTGTGCTCAGAAATAAACTACACAGGACGTAATGTTTCTTTGGAGGTTAAATCTCATGAACATGTAAACTGATTTTGGCCTGCGGTTTTATCTAGTTGTGTATCTTTGACCACCTTTTTAATTTCTCCCACAGTGATTGTTCTATTCTGATTTATTGACATGTGTTTATAAATATTTTCATATAATACTGGTAATATTGTATTTCTCATAATCACATGCATTTTTTCATTTGTAATATTATAAACTTTCCCTCTCTCTCTTTTTCATTCATGACAGATTTACACATTTTATTCAACAGCTTGAGGTGAAAACTTTCAGTTTCATTCATCAGTTCTACTTTTTTTCCTTTTTTACTGTTTAATCTTTTATCTTTTTCTCTATTGAGCTAAAAACACTTAACATGAGATCAACTCTTTCGGTAAATTTTTAAGTGCAGAATACAGTATTGCTAACTATAGGCACAATGTTGTAAGGCAAATCTCTGGAACTTGTCATCTTAATCCACATGCATGTGCCTTTCTTTTTGTTGCTTTCCATCTTTTTCTATTTGTTCAATGCTTATTTAGTAAAAACAATATAAGGCTGTAGATCTTAAGTATAACCTGCACCGTGGTCATATGTTTTGATATATGCCCATTTATTTTATTAAATTGCATATCATTTGCATCAATTCTGATTGACTTTTTAGTCCATGTGTTATTTAAAACAGCCTTTTTTCTCAAGTACCTAATTCTTTTGTGTCTTTTTATTCTTAATTTCTTGTTTTATTTAATCATGTGCAGCAAATATTTTGTAAGATGTACGTTTTACAAATTATAATTTTAGCTTTATTTGTAACCTTTCTGGTGAAAATTTCTTTTCCTCTCACAAAAGTTTTGTGAAAACAAAACTTCTATATCCAACAGAGAATACATATTCTTCTTTCTCTCTCTGTTTCTGACTCTTTCTGTGTGTGTATGTTTATTAGTGGGTATAATTAAGATTTTTATTTTTGTTAATCAAATCCTTTATATTATTAATGTATTTTATCTAGTTCATCTGTTAACGTCTAAGATACTATATTAAAATTTTCTACTATGATTATGGTCATATCAAGTCTTTTTATTTCTAAGAAATTTTAGATATTCTACCACTAGCTTATTTGGAAAATGAGAGTTAATATTATAATATCCTTCATTTAGTTAAATTTTGTCCTTACCCAGATAAATTAGATAGATAAGTAAAGATTTAAATGTATTTGTTAAAAAAAAGAAAATGAAGGGGGACAGTCTGGTGGCGCAGTGGTTAAGTTCACGCACTCCACTTTGGTGGCCCAGGGTTCACCAGTTCTGATCCCAGGCATGGACCTATGCACCACTTATCACGCCATGCAGCGGTAGGCGTCCCACATATAAAATAGAGGAAGATGGGCACAGATGTTAGCTCAGGGCCAGTCTTCCTCAGCAAAAGGAGGAGGATTGGTGGTAGATGTTGGCTTAGGGCTAATCTTCCTCAAAAAAAATTTAAAAAATAAAAATTAACAAATGAAGGCAACCACTAGAAAAATAGACTGCATAGTAGTACTTCCAAATATCCGGAAAAAAGGAGGAATTCAAAAGACATCTTTATCAATTTAGCAAAAGCAAGGAGTGGGACAAGAGGAAAGCAGAAAGCAATACTAAAAGAGTAGAAGAGAAACATCATAAAATGGTAACAAAATAGAAAACAAACAAAAGATGCTGGGAATAAAAATTCAATTACCCAGAATAATATGAATTGATCAAATTCCTATACTCAAAAACAGAGATTGTTGAATTAAATTTTAAAAAATAGAGATGTTTCTATACACAAGAGCCATACCTAGAACAAAATGGCAGAAAGGATATCAGGTTACATTGCTTATCAACCTTTACATTTGCCGTGTGCAGCCCATTTAGTCTATCCCCACTGAAACTGTCCACAGTGATCTTCATCCACTCTGACTTTGCTAAAACGGCTCCTTGAGTGGGCTCCATACCTCCAAACTGGCTACCTCCAATCACTCCCTTCACATGATAGTTTGAGGGATCTTTCTAGAGTGGATGCTGACTGAGTCATCCCCATGTCTCTGTCTAGTTTCTCCCTACATCTCTAGCTTCATCACTCAACGCTGCCCTGTGATTCTTTCCCTCTAGCCACACCAAACTACAGTTCTTAAAGTTCTCCAGATGAGCTGTACTATGTCATGTCTCTGAGTTTTACTTCTCAATAAAGCTCCATGAAAGCAGAGATTGTGTCTGTGTAAGTTCTCAATAAATATTTGCTTAGTGAATGAAGGAGTGGGTAAGAGAATGAACAAAGAGCAAGAGAATTGGTAAAATAGAGGAATGAATAAATTCTATTCCCTCTTTTTGGAGTTCCATCCCCATCAGCCTGTCCAACTCCTACACTCATTTTTCAAAGCTTCTCTGAGAAGCTTATGATGTGTATGATATAATAACATTTTATGTAACAGGGTAGATATAAAATTGTTTTTACAAAGTATTCTACATAAACTGGAAATAATGCTTGATGTATTACCTAAAACTAATGACCTTTTATCAAGTGACTTGGGATTCATGTTCATTTCATTCTCTGTCTTTATTCCCTTCTATTATTTATCCAATGACCCCAATCCTTTCCTTCTTTTTTCACTCAATTCAGGATTTTTCTTTTTCTCAGTGACAAGTCTTCCTTTGTCTTCTAAGAAGAAGTTAAGAATTCAGCTTTCCAAGACTCTGGAGAATGAGTTAGAATTCCAGGAGATGACTCAAAGAGAAAAAAGAGATCAGCCTGCTCACCTTCACTACGCTTTCTCTGAACTGCCTCCTATCTAGGAGAGAATGGCACACAGAGAGAAAAGGCAGGGACAAACTCTCTTGCCCTCAGTTTCTTCACATGTAAAAGGTGGGTCTCAGATATAATAATCCGACAACAGCTGATATGTGATCCAATAGACAAATACTTTGTAACCAGTTCATCCCAGTTCAATGTCAGCTAACTAAAAAATTGACAATTCCTTCGTTTGCTTATCTCTTTTTTCCAAGCCCTCCTACTAGGTCTCAAGAAGGGAGGGGCCTACTTATAAAGGAAACTGTCTATGGGAATTAGGGTAATGAATGAAGCCTTCAGTCTCTCACTTTAGGGTCCACAGTAATTACACAAAGAAGGAGGGTCTAAGGCAGACGAAGACCTAACCCATCTGTATACACTCTTTCCTGGACTAAATAGTTTTGTGTCTCTCAGGCTAAAGGGCACTAAGCTCTAAACTGGAGTCAAAAACCTGAGCAGATTCCACACATGTTGATTTGTTGTTCTCAATCTTGAAATAGCTCAACATCGTGGTATGCCTTGATTAATTGTGAGGTGTGCCTCAAGTAATTTGTCGCTAATAATAAACTATCAAATTTCACAAATAATTGCCTTTTTAAATAAACTAGAGAAGACTTAAAGTTACTCCTATCTACAATATCACTCTCATCAACTTGTAGTCCAATCTTTCCTGGAACGCGAAAGATGAAATTAGAGTAAGAACATACTGAAAATTAAGCACGGGCTCTGCAGGTAAACAGCATCCCTTACATCTGTTATAGGAAAGATATTGTTTAGGACTAATGTATTATATGGTTAATTCAATCAACAAGCAGCCATTGATGTCAGAATGTGTGTATAGTAAATAAATACAGGGGGATGGGCTAGTGATGGAGGTCCCAGGATAAGAAAGAAATGCTTTAGGACCAGCCCCTGTGGCCTAGCTGTTAAGTCTGGTGTGCTGCACTTCAGCGGCCTTGGTTTGGTTGCTGGGCGTGGACCTACACCATTCATCAGAGGCCATGCTGATGGGGTGGCTCACATACAAGAGAGAGGAAGATTGGCAACAGATGTTAGCTCAGGGGTAATCTTCCTCAGGGAAAAAGAAAAAAAATGGAAGTGCTTTAGTTAGCCTAATTGTATGTAAGAGGGAAGCTTAGAGAAGGGCTTTCCTCTGTCCTGCAAATTAATTTGTTATTCAAACCTTACCAACCAAATGTCCTTCAGATAGTCTTTTCTGTGATTTATTTGCTGTGTTTCTGAACCACAGCTACATATTAATAACACCTAGGAAACCTTTTTAAAAATATCCATGCCTAGGCCTCCTTTTGCAAAGACTCTGTTTCAATTGGTTTCCTATTATCCAGTGGTTCTCAAAGGCTGGAATGCTTCAAAATCATCTGGATGGCTTGTTAAAATATGGATTTGTAGAGCCCACCTCCAGAGTTTCTGATTTGGTGGTCTGGGGTAGAGTCTGAGAATTTATGTTTATAAGGATTCCTGATACTCCTGGTCTGTGAACCACACTTTGAGAAACACTGTGTTAAACTATGCCACAAAAGGTACCAGATGATCGTAACACCTTGAAACCTGTTAAAAACACAACTTCCTAGACTAGTCTCATGAAGATTTCGATTCCAAATTTTTGGCATGGGTTCGGGGAATTTCTGTTTTAAGAGTTATCCTCAGTGACTCTTCTCACCAGGCAAGGTTGGGGATCCCTACCAACAAGAGACCTCTGGCAGAAAGTAGAGAAAGATGCTGGGGATGGTGTCAGTTTTTTGCTTAGTGAAGCTTCATGGACTGAAGCCATGTGGCAAGTCACTGTGTGTTGTCAATCTGTTTCCATATGGCAAGTGTCAGGACAGACCTCTTCCACCAGAATCTGCCCTGCCTGGCCGCTCCCTCTGTGGCTTTCTCCCCGCACTGACTTCCCATCATGCCTGGCTCTTCTCTGCCTTGGCCCCAGCATACCTGACTCAGCTGATTTCTTTAGCACTGGCCCTATTTTTCTTATTCCTTTTTCCATCATATTTCTCTAGTGGACGTTTTGTATCAAAACAATCACTGTTTTCTCATCATAGACTCTCCTTAGATGGAAGGAATCTGTCTTTCATCCACATTACCTTATGAAGTAAACTCCAGAACAGCTTTTCTTGAATGTGAGATATGTACCTCTTGTTATAATAGAATTCTCTTCTAACACATTGGCAATATTAAATTATTTGTATTTTCATCTGACCTACACATGTAAAAATAGAAATTTAATTTAAACTTTGTATGGGTGTTATCAATTATGACAATGTAACCATAAAAGTATAAATTAAATACGGACTGGGAAACCAATAAATTATAAATTAACAAATGTAGTAGACTAGATGATATATTTATTTCAGAAAATATTTAGCTGTGTTTACTGATAATGTAGCGTAACATGTGCTTCTGTATCTAATTTGCTTCTCTCTGTTGATATCATCAATAATATTATGCCTATCTATATAACACAGGTGTGTGTCACACTGTACCTCCCCTCAGTGCTTCCCCATGACGTACTATGAAACCATCATCAGTACAGCATATACTGATGGTGATGACATTTGTCCTTCACTTCCTAAAAAAAATATTTAAGAAACCAACATGTAGAAAGTGGACGCTCAATAATATGAGTTATGTTTATATTATTTTTTAGATTTTCAACTAAAAATGAACTCATAGAATTTAAAAATTTTTCGTGGTGACCTCATAGACCCCAAGGCTGTACCTACGAACCCAAAGACTGCACAGAGGGTAGAATGAGAAAATCACTTTGGAATAATGGTTCTTATTAGGATGGAGCAAAGAGTTACTTGGCTGCCAAGGGCAGTGGATGGGAAGAACTTGAAACGTTTTTAAACCACCCACCTCCTACTATGAGATTCTGATAGAAGATACTACTTTTGATAATTTCCTGCTATGACAATGCATTGTGGCTGATGGAAATGGTTATATATATTATGTTACAAAGAGAAAAAGAAATTTGAGAATCACTATGTTCAAAAACTACCAAATATTTCTTTAACATCAAAATCAGATGCTTTTCCTCAGCTGTAACTCTTATCCCTCAGACCTATGTGATGTTTACTATCTTTTTCTTGAAACTCTATCCTATGATTTTCGAAAACTTACATTATTGCCTGTGCTTCTACTTGCCTGTGCCTAATCTTTCTTTTTCCGTGGCTCCTGTTCATCTTTGCTCTTAGATGTATGTGTCCTGAAAAGTTATTTTCTGTTTCTAGACTTTTATTCTTGACAACCATTCCCACTTCCATAAAATACTCAGAACACTTCTTTTAACATTTCAAATCATTGGGCAAAGGAATAAAGAGGATCGAGGACTAAGTAAATGAGTATATCAAATATAGATTTAAATAATCCCATTTATCGTCATTGTACTATGATTAAAAAATGAGTCAGTCCTCTCAAGAGGTAGCCAAACATTGGAAAAATAAATTCAAATTATAACCAGAAATTTCAGTCCACACTTATTTCAGAATGATAAAAATTTCCATTAAGGACAATGGCATAAAACAATCCTTTACAGAATGTAGTATCTGGTTAATTCAACTTAGAACTTAAAGTCATATTTAATTTTTTTAAAAATTCAACCAGTGGTTAGACAGTGAAAACCATCTGGGAAAAGAGCTTCTGGCTTCAAATATGTTCTTAATAAACAGGACTGGATATCTGGACCGTAGCTTAGACCACAAAAATAATGATGATATTTGGATAGAGATGAAGACAAGAATAGATAGACAAGAAGTCTTTTCCCAGAAGACTATCTGGCCTGATCAGGAGGTCCTTATTTTGAATATAGATGAAAGGAAGGGAAAAAAAGTTAAAAAAACTTGAGATGTCAGTTTCAGTTTCACTGGAGGAATTTAGGAGTCTATATTAGGTATATTTATGTAGAGGAACTTAAGAAAGTGCTCTGTGATTCATAAAACATAACACTTGAGAAAGGACTCATGATACCTCTACATTAATTTTGCATTCTAGTCTTGGCTCTTACACAAACCGACTTCTCTGGACTTTGGTTTCCTTATTAATAAAATGAGTTGTGGGGATTAGATCAGATTATTAATTATGCTGCCATGATAATTTAACCCCTAAATATCAGTGGCCTAACACAACAAATGTTAAATCTTGCACGTGCCCAATACTGGCCCGCAAGGGTGCTGCTCCATTTAGTCACTCAGCACCCGGCTGATGGAGACCTTGTTATGATGAGACACCACCATCTCAGGGCTAGGCTTCGTGGGCACCATGGTAGGGTGAGATATTGACCAAGGCGGCATACAGCTTTTAGTTATCTCAGCCGGAGATGATACACATCGTTTCCAACACAGCCAGTTGGTCAGAACCATTCTCATGGTCCAAACTAATTGCAAAGATGTCTGAGGAATATAAAGGAGCACATGGAATATTTTGTGATCATTTCTGTATCTGCCACAGTCTCAAATTTCTCAACAGGGGTCCTAAAATCTATGGTTCTCTAATTGTAAAGACTGGCATTTACTGACTACCTTCTACTTATCAGGCAATTTACATACATTAAAACTTGCTACTTAGAACTGTACAAGCTATAATCCACTAAAGTAGGCAATATTATCCCAATTTTATAGATGAAAAGCAGATTTCGAGAAAACAATTTTCCTAATAAGTATTGGAGTTGAGTTCTGAATCCAGGGCTGTTTAACTCAAGCATTGAGACCATTTCTCCATGTCTCACTGTCTTTCCTGAGTATGACATGATGAGATGGCTTTTGAAAGCTTGTGCTTTGGCATAAGTAGGAAAACAAATCTGAGATTTGTTTTAATTATGGTAAAATGCCTAAAGGAAATTGTATGTTTATCTGTAATAAGACTGTAGGTTATCTCAAATGTCACATTTCTTTACATTTGATTGAAATTATATAGAATCATATGACAACACGGATTATCTAATGCTTATTAAATACTCTTATAAAGGCCATTACAGGTCTTTGATGAATAAAAAGAAAATATTACAAAATATTGGATCAATTGGGTAAGAATTATAGGCATCCTTCATGATATAAATTGGATATTACTGGGCTAGACTTGATGATCATGAGAGATTTATAGCTCCAGGATTCCCAGATTACATTACATACATTGTTGCTCCCAGATTTGCAAAGAACTTCTTTGTTCTTCCCAATGGAATATATACGTCTCATCACATTAGCTCTCTTGATGTTTTGTTTATATCGCACCACCTCTGCGGTTATTTGGAAACCCCAGGTGATTGAATGAAGTTTTTCCTTTGTATTTGAAAGTTTAACATCCATTAATGCTACAAGAAAGTCATTAATTTAATTAATAATCACTGAACGTTTTCCCTTGCCCTGCCACTTCTAAATTTATCCTCAATTAAAGAGATGCTTTCATTTATTCCTTTAGCTATATTCATTGAGTACGTACCATAGGCTGAGCGCCACGCTGGGCTGGGATTACAGAGATGAATATGTCGACATATTCTTGTTTTTAAAGAGCTCAATACATCACGAATAAAAACATTTTAACAGTTGTTTCAGTTTGGTTTTCTTCCCCTTCACTGGGCCCCAACACACTCTCTTTTTAGCAATTTACTTTGTCTATTTCCTAATGAAACTAAGCTTTTCATTATTTTATTGAGGCATTTGTGCTTGTATTGTCTAAATGGCACCTGTTTTCAAAATACTTCGGAATATTAATTAGCTTGTTTTTCAGCACAAAAGATAAAATCATGTTTTAAAAACGTAATTACCTTTTATCAGTTGCAGTAATAGGATTTATTTTACATATTTGTTTTGTAGTAGTA
This sequence comes from Equus caballus, assembly GCF_041296265.1. Classification (NCBI taxonomy): domain Eukaryota; kingdom Metazoa; phylum Chordata; class Mammalia; order Perissodactyla; family Equidae; genus Equus; species Equus caballus. The sequence goes on from NC_091684.1 coordinate 180,934,915, forward strand.
TACAAACAAATGCTAGAAACAAAATATGGGTGGATTCTTTTTTTAAGCTGATATGATATTCTTAGGATCTCGATATTTTGGAGAAATGAGTTACTGACATCTAACACTTAAAAGTATATACTACTTTTCATTTGACAGAAACACCTGAAAAAGAACAGCCAATTTCCTAGAGGAGAATTAATATAAAACAAAAATTTTAGAGATTTTTTTTCCCTTTAAATTTTTTTTAATTGATTATTTTCAGTTTGCTTTTGGGAGTTGGAAATGCTTTTCTGTGTTTGGAATATAGAAAAATTTACTGAGTTAATCCATAAATGCCCTCTTGTGACAGTCTCCAAAAATGCAACTACCTTTTCCCCGTTTGCTTTGTTTTTTTCTAAAATAATTTAATATATTCAAACTATACCAACTTGGATAAAAAATATCAGTTTTATATTTTACCGAATCAAATTTATTTATCTCTTTTTTAACAAGCTATGCATTGTTTTGAAATTTAGGCAGCAAAACTGTGACATTACTATCCCCTGTGTAGGGTAATTATTGAAAAACTCTAGGAAATGATTCAAATTCTACCATCATCTTATTCTACTTTGATGTCCACGATGAGGGAATTTTAGACGTTGTGAAAACATCCTTTTTCAAAGTTTTAGGGTCATAGCACATTTCCCAATGTGATAGCCAAAAGATAATAAATACTTCGAATTAGCCTGAACCATTCTAATGATAATTTTTAATCAATTACCTCAGTTATAGTCATTGGTCATCTTGGAGTTCCTAGAAGCAAATGTTACTATTCACATTTTAAAATGAAACCGTTAATTATTAAAACAGTTAAATGACTTGCCCAGAGATAAAAGTGAGTGCATTCCCGTGTGACCTGTGGCCAACATGGGGCATTCCAAGGGCCTTACATGTATTCAAAGGTCACATGTCAATAAAAGCTTTTCAAAGAGCAAGTTATGTGTATTTCTTAAAATTTATTTCTAAAACTTTGCTTTAGGCCAGGAACACCTAACTTTACTCTAGTTTCAAAACACAAAAAGAATGTTGAAAGTATTTTCTTTCTAAGATTCAGTCTACAAGAGCTTTCAGTAAAGATATAAATCATGAAACTTCTTAGGAAGATGATATAACATAGAGCTACAAAATGAGCCAGACCTGTGTTTGGACAAGTTACTGGATTTTTAAAAAAAATACTAGTTTCTTCTCCTGAAAAATGACCTACCTCATAGAGTTTTAGTGAGATTTACATGAGATCATGTACATATAAATCTCCTTGCCCTTAGCAGAGGCTTAAAAATTATAGCCATTATTATTAGAAAAAAAGCACAAATTTGTGTTGTTGACGCCAAAGAAAACACAATTTAACTATTTTATGGCTATGATGGCCACATATCAATAACTGCTAATTCCTTATCCTTCAAATTTAAAAATAGTATAATTATAAATGGCATGCTTAATGTTCATGGTAGATGAGAATGGTAAGAAAATTCAATAATGTGAATCCTATTTATACTTTTATTGTCAACTTAAAAAATTTGTTTAAATTAAATTCTCTTGATAGTAAAACCTGAAAATAAGTAGCAGAGATCCACAGTTTTTTCCTGAAACTGATACAATCTTGAACTTACAAAGTCTTACCATCACCAACAGGGGATGAGAGGAGTATAGAGAATACAAGCCAGTGATCTATGATGGAATTCAGGGGAATCTTGGGCGAAGGAAAGCCAGAGAAGAAAGCAGGGAAGAGGGATGCTTGTCATTCTTACCTCCAGGAAAGAAAGCTTGGGAGCAATAGAACACTGAGTCTCCCACCATTTTAGAAATGGACACAACATCTTTTATAGAGCTCCCAAGGCAATGCGATTTTCTATTTTGGGAAGCCTTGCAAATAATCGTGTTCTTTAATTTCACAATCATTTATGAATTTCAAATCATAGCGCAGGATGATGTGAGAAAATAATTGTCAGTTATGATATTTGAAAATGTCCCCATCCCAAGAGTAGCCTCTGACGTCCTTCTTTTTCTCCACTCCCGTACTCGATGTATTCCCGTTCTTGTAAATTTTACTTCCTAAATATATGTTGAATCTTCCCACTCCTCTCCACCTCCACCATTAGCTTGGAACTTTCTACCATCTTCTGACTCATAGGATAAAGTGCCCAATCCTAATGTCCCCTAAAGTCCCTGCCTGAGCTTGCTAGTCTACTCCAATCTCACGTCTAACCATTCTTCTCAGCAAATTCTGGGCCACGTTGGCCTTTATCTAGTCTCCCAAACAGATTAAATTCTTTCCTGTTTTAGGGTTCTCCTGCTCATTTTTTCTTCTACCACCTTTCGATAATTTCTGTCTACTCATCACTTCCACAGAGAAGTCTTGCTACCTCCAGTACAAGTATAGCATCTGTGTCATAAACTAACACACTCCTGGTTCATTTCCTTCACAGAATTTATCACAGTTTATACTGAAGTATTTATTTGATGATGCATTGATAAGTGTTGGCTATTGGCCTAATTAGACTATAAACTCCATGAACTTATGTCTATTTGCTCATCGTTGTAATTCCAGGGCCTGGAACAGTACTTGGCACATAGTTGGTACTTAAAATTTTTATTTGTTGATTCAATTTAATTGCTTGTTTTTCTCTCTACTAGAAAAATCATTTTGTGTTTAATCTGTCTTCAGGACAAATATGTGTCCCATGCAATATTTTCAGTCCTTTCCTCCTCTTCTCAATTCCAAACTGACCAGCTAAACTTGCCAAACAACTAAACTGTTTTATCCATTGGTGCCACCTGTGGGCCCTTCTCTGCTTCATGTATTTCTCTCCATCTCCTTGTTCCTTTGAGGGGAATTAGGCCCCTGGTACATTCTTCTCACCCCTCATCCTTCTCTCCAGTTTTAAACACATAACTAAACTTAACATTTAGTCAATCTCTTTGTCACACACACACACATCTTTCTAAATTTCCTAGATTTTTCTATGTCAACTTTTGTTCAGTCATTCAGGGAAATTTCCTCCAGTATTCCCCCCTTCAGCATTTCCTCTCTTTTTCCTTCTTCATCCTCCTCTTCTTCCTTCTCTTCCTTTCAGCTTCTTCCTCTTCCTTCTTCTTCATTATAATATTATACATGTATAAAAATATATTCAAAATTCCAGAAATCTGCTTTCCAAATTGTAGCTTGTAATTACTTGTAAGAAAGAACTTTTTAAAATACCTTTAGCTTACAAAACCAAGATGGTATATATTTGTCCCATTAGCATCCTGATAAAGCCTAAAATTCTACATTTTTTATGGCAATACTGTGTTCTGAATCACTTTCAGGGATAAACTTAGATAAATTACTTTAGCAAACTTATATAATCTCAACAAATTACTCTGTTATTAAGTAATGATTTACTTGCACATATATTATATTCAGTTAATTATTTCATTCATTATATTCAGTTTAATTTATTCAGTTAATTTATTGTGGTCTTCATAACAGGAAAATAAAATAAACATTAGAAAAGAGGAAGGAAAGTAAGTTGGTTTTATAATTTTCAATGTAGAGTTGTTACGTTCTCACTCCAACCATATTGTACTTAATGTTGCAAGTTTATGATTATAAAATTTGTTTAAATTAGCTATATCTAGAAATAATCTAAAGTGGCAGAAAACTTTGAATTCTGAACCATATTTAAATGATAACCTTGAATAAATAATTTAATCTTTCAGGAACTACATATGAAACTCAGCAAGTTAGATGCTCAAATGAGAGGAAACTTCCTTATGTAACTGGATATTTTACAAGTACATTGAGAAACATTGAGAATAAAATATATAGATGAGAATTCTTAAACGTCAAATTTAATTCTATGAAAATTATTTGGCATGACTATTGATTACTTGCCTCCTCCAGTGTGAGATATTAAGTCATGCTATATTTCTTGAAACTTTTAATACACAATTAACTGGATATTACTTAAAATTTTACATTAGCCGTCAACTCACTAAAGGAATTACGGCAAAATTACTCATACATTTAGTACATGGAAACCAAGAAGGAGAATTACATTTTGCGTAGGTTTACCTTATGAAGCGATTTCTATAAACTTTATAAATATTTTAACACAAGGCACAGCATCATCACTTATAAGTAAGGACAAACTCACCTGTCATAGGGTTTCAGTACAAGTCGTCAGACATTTAGGGAACAATATCTAGTACTATGAAGAATACATGGACGAAGAAGGCAAAGTTCCCACCCCCCTAGAGTGTGAGTGAACTGAGCAGGACAACTGGAGATCTACTTTCAAACAAAAAGGAAATGAAGAAAAAATCTTGGTTGTTTTACAGATATTAATCTTGCAGGAGTCAGAGAACCCACTTTTCAAGATCTTGTGATTAACTCTTTAGTGAGGCCGTGGGTCTGGCATTCCTCATACGCCAAATCTGAAATAATTATTTATTGCTTTGAGGGTATCATCACGTTCTTTAAAAAATTTTTCAGCACGAATCTTATAACCAAAATTTTGTAGAAATGACCAGTAAAATAGCCTTGAGAGGACTTGAATAGAGTGGGATTTATAGAAAATTTATATTACCCTTTATTGATTAACAAATGAGAGACTATTACCACGGTAAAAGTTCTGCAGTAGCATTTGTATACTAAAGATGGAAAGGTCCAGTTCTCACATGAGTCTCTTAGAATATACTCTTTGTTTGTGAAAATATTCTTTTACTTTATCAAAATAGAGTGTAGATTATGGGGATTTGTTCTTGAAAAAAGTATTTTAAATATATGCCTAAATTTTATCTTCTGTAGAAGAATTCAAATTTGATATCGTGTATTTTTCTTTACTACATTTTTCCCCCACAAAAGTCTTTCTTTTTGAGGCATAAAATTCTTTCTCCACATTTAAGAGGAGAAAGCAAAACAAACAAACAAAAGAAAAACAATGTTGGGCTGGCTAGAACTTGAGTCCCCATAAGAAAAATTTCAGTCTTCAGATATAATTATGCTTCCATATAACACTGCTATGAAGCTGGACTGCTTATCAATTTGGCCAAAAGTTAAAAAGAAGACAAAATTCAAAAAAAAATGCATGGTGTATGTTTAAACAATCTTAGCATCAACTTGGAAAGTGTCTATCACCAACATGTTCTTTTTAAGTCAACTTAAAGAAATATATAAGATAACTATCTAGTGCTCCAAAATTTCTAAATAAAGCCTTTTTATATACTAACTATATCAGAAAAGTGTAGGTCACATGTGCTGTACTAAGTTCCATACCGTATGAGTTAAGCTTAGAAAACAACATCCAGGACTAGATTCTTTAGAATATCTTAATCACCGGAATAGTTAGAAATAACTTAATAGCTCGCAATTGCTTATGTATTAACTAATGGAAAAATATAAAATAATACTATAAATAGCTTCTAAAATATTATAGCATGTATATAAATTTATTTAATTAGGAAATATTGTTCATATGGTAGAGAATAAATAAGAAAAACTTGACAGGAATCTGAATTTTCCCATTAGACCAATTTTTTCCTGTATTCAACTATTTAAAGTTTATTTGTATCAGATTACGTATTTTGTGTTAAATAATTATGACAATAACAAATTACACCTCAGATTAAAATATCTTTTTATATAGCTATTAAAATTTGCATTCTTATTGTACAACTATTTTAATATAATTTTATGATAAAATATATAATGTGTAAATTTTTCATACTTTGAGTAAAATATTATATAAATGTGCTACTTAATTCAGGAATAGTGAATATTCAGACATTTATTTTAAATGATTCATCTCTTGGGGAAGTTGAGTTTTTTAAACCACATGGCTAATTTGAGTTCACCTGAAACTATTCACCAACTTTTTTGTTGAATTATATGCATTTAAACAAAAGTGAAGATAGATATTGAAAAGGTGTAAATGTGAAGCTAACATTATTTAGTCCTTCTCTAAATACCAGCATTTTTATCTGTTCAAATCTTAAAATTCTAAAGGATTTGAGAGGTCATTTAATTCTCTCCTTCCTTCTACACCACTTAGCAAATTCACATTGAATTAGACTGAAATGTTACTCCATAAAAGATTAACTCCCAAAGCTAAGCCTGATTAGCTACTGTTAAATACTTACTTTCAGCACTCTTGTAATCGAAATGCTCCACCAGTAAGTTTACGCACACCGTAAATTCAGCAAGCACGTGACTAGAGGGTTGGCACGATGCAAGCATACTGATAGGTTTTATGTTCACTCATTTATTCAACAAGTATTTATGAGGCATCTGTGATTTAACATGTATCATTTTAAAAAATATTTTGATGTTGATTTTTTAATATATTTACTCTATGCCCCCTCATAGTTCTTAAAATAAATACTCACAAAAGCTCAAAAATATCTACTTCTAACTGATATGTTTTGATTATATTTCAAAATAGTGATTATAACAAATATTATTCATACATTAAAGATTATATTATTTTACAATATTGTGGGTAAGCGGTTGTGAATCGACATAATAATTTAATGTTACCAGAGTTGAATTCCTTAGACTCAGATATGTTAACAAATATATACATAAAGCTGGCCTTGAGTGTAGTTGGCCTTCATGATTGTCATTCTGTATTACTCATATTCCTGTATGGAAATAAAGTAAACACAACGGATGCTACCAGCGAGGAAAGGATAGGTAACATCGTTACCGAATATAATATATCTAAACATAATAAATCATTTTTCCTGTGAATTTTTATTTTCTCTTTCTTCAATGATCATGTAGGCACAATAGTTTTCTTTGCTCTCAATATTAAACATAGATTTTGGAAATCATCGTGAGAAAATAAGAGAATTCACTAGGTAATATTAGATATAAAATATGTGATTTGATTTATCAAGAGAAAAATAATAATATATTAAATAGTATAAATATATATGTGTACATGTGCGTATATAAATATATGCATTTATATATGTGTATTTTCCAATTTATAGTCATTTTCTATCCTTACGTTAATTAATGCATTAATTAATGGGGGAGATGAGTAACAATAAACTGTTAAAATCAAGAGGATTTAAAATTTGAGGTGTTATATGCCACAAGATAATTTTTTTACTTAGCCAAAGTCATAGTAATATGTATCCTATTATTCATAGTAAGTCTAATGGGTGAATCTGATTATAAAGCTACCCATAATTTAATGTACTTAAAGCATAAATGTGGTGCCATTTAACTGCTGACAAACCAATTTTATTGAGAGAAATAGCTTAAGTTGAAAGAAGGATCTTGAAAAGTTTACAGCTTTATTTTTTCAAGCACCACAAGCTAATAAGTAAAAACATAGGAATTAGATAAAATACTTCATTAAGTTACTTTTATTGGGTGAGTCAATGTGATATGATTACATTTCAGAGACATTTAATTCCCCATCATAGAAAATCACATTGATGTTTGGTTATATTTTCTTTTCTGGTGACGTAGCCATTCAAAGTATTTTACTCATATCAAAGCAGACACATTATGAAGTTAAAACTAAAGTCATTTTCATCAAAGCTAATCATAAATTTTATTTTCTAAAGTGTTTCCCAGAGTAATCGCATTGCAGGTCTGTAAAGGAGACTCTTAAAAGCACTCTTGGGTCTTGGGTTCTAATTAGAAAGAATTCCATCAAACTTGGGAGCATTGCTGTGAATACAGTCAGGAGAGCAAAAACAAAAACACCCACATTTGGTTCCCGAAGCTTTGGATGAACCCATTGAACACTGATATTTTAGGAAGGTATTTCTTAATGTTGAAAGTATAATTGGCCATTCATTACTTAGATGGCCAGCTCTGCAGCGCTTTGCACCCATTTCTATAACTTATGTAAATGTATAAATGCTTCCCTTGAAATGACATAAAACTTGAATCGCTACATAAACTGGTAAATGATAGTTGCTCTCGTTATCCTGTACACAGGTCCCTTTTTATCAGTTAAAGAAGGTGGGCGAACATCACAGATGCAAAATGTTTGTTGATAAGAATGTGTGTTTACAGGTGTGGAATACCCTAAGGATGGGTAGAGCTGATACCCCGCTGCAGGTGCAGACTTTAATAAACAGGAACTTGTCTTCCCTCTAATCACTTCTCTCTTTTATCATGCTTTTGGATCATCTCAATTCACATTAAGTATCACTTGTGCATAAAGCATATACAGTGTACTATATTTATTTAGATATACATGTGACTAGATTTTCTGTGAATAAAACCCAAAATGCATTCACATGAGAAAATGGAGTGGTTTAATTTAAATATTTTAGGAGTGCTAGAATACTAATAAACATCTGGAAGAACAGATAAAACTAGATAAATGTTTAGCCTTGTTATGAGTAACACACTAGCATACGATTAGGTTTATAATGGTTGTAATTTAACAAAACTGTTGTATGAAATATTTTGTTTAGCATTCATTAAAAACTGTTAATGCACTTGTGTTTTTCATGGACTAAATTTTTTGCAGCAGACGCACGTTATTAGTATAATACAAATATGCTAGAAAGCAAACAGTTTGGTGTTAAAATGTTTTAAGTAGGATTGTGAAGAGAAATTTTACACCAATCTTTATTTTTTTTCATTTTTACGGGGAAAATTTTACCACAAATTCCATATTTTAATGATATTATACCAACTCTATTTTTTAAACTCATTTTGTCACTGTTTTGTAACAGAAACACTGTAAATATTATAGATGTGGTAAACTATTATACTTGTTTTCTTATAAATGAAATGATCTGTGCCAACACTGACAAAATGAATTAATGTGTTACTAAGGCAACAGCCACATTACATGCTTTCCCTTTCACAGTAGGCAGCAGAGCATATGGTTTTCTCTTAATGGAACGCTAGCTTCTCATTAACATACCAGTAGCAGTGTCAGAACTCACAAACCAGCATAACAGGGAGATGGAAAAACTTATAAATTAGACCCTTTCAGTACTATTGAGAAGGAAATGACTGATGTTCTAAGGTACAATATTTAGCTAATACTGTGCCCTTTTCTGCACCTTCTTTCCATTAAAAAAAACTTTTTTCCTGTAATAAATATAAATATAAATATTGAAGTACAAGTAATTTTTACTCTGCTTCTAAGATTGATTGGCACCCTGATTTTGATAACTCTTCTTAAAAATAATATTTCATTGCCTTTTTGCTCACAGTATGCTTTAAACAGCTGTATTTTCACCATCCTATTTCAATACAGCGAAGCAGTTGAAATGTAAAGCTAATTTTCATGTCTTCCTAAAAGAGGAAATCCGTCAGGTAAACAAAAAATGAGAACGAGAAGGAAACCGTCTATTGTCTGGAGGCAAAAGATGACCATTCCAATAACAGAAGTGGAGCCGCCAAGAGGTTATGCTTGGTAGTGAAGGAAGAGAAGAATTAACTGATTTAGTTCCCATTTCACTGTGTGTAGTTTAAACCCTATTTAGCTCTCTCATAATGATTACGGTGATTTGAGTTTTTCATCCAATTATTTGTCCTTATTTCAAGATCCTTTTCACTGAGAATTCAGATGTATTTGTAGGAGGAATATGTCAGTGTTGTGTCTTAAGAGACACATTTTAAAATTTAAACCTATACAGATGGCATAGAATGATCCTTACATATGGAGAACCATGACATGACCTCACATTCCAGGAATTCCATAAACTGAAGCTGGTTTTGTCATTTATACTTTTTAAATTTTCATAACATTTATCTATAATTAAATGGCTGAGTATTATGAAAAAGTGAAATATAAAGTCTTGGAAAAGCAGCCTGTGTGTTTCAGGTTGCTGTAGAGTAATTGCCAGAAAGAAAGCAGATGTATTAATCCTGTGATAACCAAAACTCTGGGGAGATAACAAAGTGGATTGATGCTTCTTTCCAAGACTTTAATGACTCTACTAGTTCAATTCACTGAATGGAAAATTTTACTCCTAAGAGTCTACGTATTTGCTAGGCTCTTTCCGTAATGATGTTTATAGATGTATAGCTGAAATCTGCAGATCATGAGGAATGACAAGACTATTTTTTAAAAGAACATCAGGAATACATCGATAATACCAACATTATTTGAATCTTAACCACAAAAATATAAACAGACTTTCTAACCATTATTATTCTGAATAAGTAATCCAATGATACATTAGCTTTTATAAATGATTTTTTTTTCACTTTGGTGGAGTTCAAAATTTTACTGAATGTTGATAATTACCCAAAGTTAGAATATTTGTGAATGTAGCTCATTTTCTACAAATGCCTGAAGATAAGAATGGCCCAAAGGGCCAGAAACCAATAGGATAACTCACTGTAATAAGGAGGTATCCAAGTAAGGTTGCTCCCAGAGATCCCATCAGCCTGATCTTACAGAGCAGAGCATGAACCCCAGTGTTTAAGATTCCAGAGCTCATTTCTTTTCCTTTACAAAGAGAAAGAGACTAATTCTATTCACAGAAAGACCTTACTTTTTCCCATCCACCACAAGACGTACAATATGTTTATTTCATAATCATTCTGCTTTTCCCCCGCCTCAAAATTTTCCATTATCCCCAACATGATTACAAATGCTTTGGAAACTAAGTTAATAATTATTATTGACTCAGGCCTGATGTTATTAATGCAGACTATTAATTTAAGGGTGTTGCCATACTTTCTGAGTAGCAAGCAGCCACATAACCACGGCCCAGGCTGCAGATTTAATTTGCGTGTCAATGGATCCAGATTTTTCTGTCTCATAAGCAAACTATTTTTTTCATTTTACCAGAATCCAAGAGCGCCACAGGGAACAACTGGCTGCTTGGCATATTTCTCTCCTATGTATAGATCATCTCTCTGTAACCCTAACAAAGGTGTGTGAAAAGTCACTACCTTTCAGAGTGTTTTTCAGCACGGCGGAATCAGGAACATCTCTGCATACAGGTGTTAAAAGAAGCTTCCACCTCATGTCTAGCATTAAAACTTAAATTGATGGTTGTTATTCAACTGAAGACAGCATCAGTGTAAAGTGTCACCGATCTGGTCACTATCTCTGGGAGGCTGCCAGAGCTTCTGCACTGGCTTCATGGTGTAGTCTGTGAAGGAAGCCAATTAAGATCACAAGATAGTGGCTGGTAATAATCAACTTCTAATGATGTTCCTGACTGAAAAGAGGTAATTAAAATGTGTATATGGATGACCCCAGCTTCTGTCAGCTCACTGTAGCTGTTACGCTGACAACGTCCATGGTTTGTTTAGGAAAAAGAGTTAGTGTTGTCTAACAACAATAAAATAAGCAATTTAATAATATAGAAAAGATTGCCTTGGAAATGCACACTAGTTTCAATTTCATCACATCCCCAATAGAATTCAGTTGACTGCTGTCTCTTGACTGGTCAGTAGTCTGTTGTTTTGGTTACTGACTCTGTAACGTCTCCCTCCTCCCCTCTCCATCCTCCCTGACTACACCAGACATTCCCGCCCCCACCTCCAAGCCCAATTTGAGTTTTTGGGCTGTTGTATTTCACTAGGACTAGATCTTATCTTCTTCAGGTGCTTCTTGAAATCAAAGACTGTGTTTTGCAAAGAAAGACAATTAATTAGATAGCAAAGGAAGCTGGTCCTCTTATCACTCGATCTGGTCATGGACATAAGTGCTTCACACTTTTTCCGATCCCTAACCCTGAAGCCTGAAGCTTTCCTGTACACCTGCTCAGCTCAGCTCATCAATTTTCTGTGAGCCGGTTAAGTTCCTTTAAGCCCGTCCACTGAGAGGTGGTGAGAGCTCTCTGAGAAAGAGAAACAGAATGCTGCTCCAGGCCTTTATCTTGATCACACTGTTTGTTTTTGAATTGATGCCTGTAATGAAACAAAGAGGATTTAATCGTGTTAAACAAAAGCCTGTTGGTACCCAGAGGAAACTCATTTACCTCTTCTCCACGTCTTGGAGTTTCAGGTTTCTTGTCTTCCTCTTGGCCGATCCACCAGGCTGAGTTTCTTACCTGGGGCTTAAAATTGTGAGGTGTGAAACTCTTCTTTTGTTTTGACAGGTGCTCTTTGCTAAACATCAGCCTAGCCTTGATGGTGATAATACACAGAAGGGGGAAAAAACTTCAGAGAGGCTAATGACTGTAGTTACCCAACTTCTGCCTTTAATGGGTTTTATTACCTTCCCTCCTTGAAGTTCTTTAGGATAAAGTGGGAAAACAAATTGGCCTGATGGGAAATGAGTTGTGAAAAGATTGCTGAGAAGACCCAGCAACCATCCCCGTTTTGAAATCCCAAGAAGGAAAGAAAGAGATGAAGAAGAACATAGGCCTAAGACCGCTCTTTCTTGATCAAGGAGTTAGCTGGCAGGCCTGGCAGTGTTTAGGGTTATTTGGTAGAAGAATAGACTCACAGGTGACATTGATAACTCGACATTTGGTCAAGGAGTTCCCACATGTGATTCTCACTTTAGAATGCTAGAGTAATAGTCAAGCCTGTGGGAGACTCCAAACTGATAGCATTTCTCTCCTATATCCAGAAAAGGGTCTCTTTCGGTGGAGAGAGAAGCCATAAGGCCTCCTTCATTAACTTGAAACCATTCTGGTGTGTTCTTTGCTGACCACTCCTTCAAGGTGGTTCCAGAATGGCCTTCCTTCTTTTCTGTAAAGCATTGGTTTCGTTTACTCAATCTCTACCTGCTGATGCGTTTCTCTCTGCGCCTCCCACTGTCCCCGGGGCAGTCTTTCCTTGACATCACTCCTGAGGAGTGGGAACTTTCCCCTCCTGCAGACACTGACAGATCCTCTGTGCTGACCAGGCATTCTGGGCTAAGGTACAGCTGACCCACATTTCCAGGTGGCCAAAAAATTGGGAGTATTGAGCTTTGTTTTCAACCCAGAAAGTTACACTGTGCCAAAAGAAAGAAAATATGTAAAGAAAAAGCATCTTCTCTTCTTGCTGTATAAAACCTGTTTTTCTCCATCCTTATTTAGATAGTGATGATAGCGGTAGGGTATAGACTTCTCCCAGAGAAAAATTCAGTACTCAAAAAAGGTTCATGGAAAGTTGGTCTGGATTAGTGGTGAAAAGTGGACCCAGACGTCCTGAGTGATTTGGGTAAAGCCGTTCATGTTACAGATTCCTCAGCTTTAAAATGTGTATACAATAGCACCAAGATCAGAGGATTGTTATAAGCGTGTAATTAGTGTAAAATGCTTGGAAGTGTCCTCAACTCATTGTTTGTGCTCGATAAATGTTAACCATCATTATTAGCAACTGGATGATCTTCCCAAGACCTGTTGTTGATTCACTGAGCTTCCCTTCCCTCATTGTGCAGTTCGCCATCCAAGTGCTGGCTTCCCTTGTTGTTCAAGGCTTTGGTGGAAGTGAGCTGCTTTCTTTATGTGAGAGGACTTTGCCTCCATAACCATTCTCGTCTTCTCAGCAAGCAAATACCTTGATTTCGTCCCACACACTCCTAGTCCCTAAAATAATGAAGCACGCTGCTTAGCCTTTCTCTCTTCTTATTCAAGGTCGTAAAGAGGATGGAATTGTATATTTAGCTTCAGTCCTTTTCTTGAACAATATCTATAATGCTGATAAACAATGAAGTAGCTGCACTTTTTCTTTCAGATCCCCGCTGGTCTTCACCACTTGGCCACATCTTCTTGTGCCTGCCCTGAAACCAGCTCCACAAAACCTCCATGTCTTCTTTCTTTGCGGTAAGTGTGCAAGGAAAGTGGATTGAGCCTGATTGTAGCCTGTTGCTGCTGCCTCGTACCTGGAGTTTCCATCTTAGAGAGGGCTGGTCTTGGATCCTGGGTAATCGTTTGTTTGTTTGTTTATATTGAGGTGTAAGTAATATAACATTACAAATTTCAGGTGTACAATGTAATGATTTGATATTTGTATATAGTGCAAAATGATGACCACACTAAGTCCCGTTAACATCCATCACCATACATAGTTACAAATTATTTTTCTTGTGATGAGAATTTTCAAGATCCACTCTCCTAGCTACTGTCAAATATGCAATACAGTATTATTAGCTATAGTCACCATACTGTACATTACATCCCCAGGATTTTATACCAAAGTTTGATTCTTTTATTACAGTTCCTTAAAAAGTTCATTATAAACTGATGTCTGTATAGAAGATAAAAATTATTTGTTAGGAGACTGGGGCAGGTGAGAAGGCTTAGTAAAAAGGCTAATAACTTGCATCATTACTCTTTTCAGAGACAAGAAAATGATAAGTGAACTGCAAATATGGTTGATTTCTTAAATAAAATACCTGAATGAAGCAAAAGGATGACAAGAGGAAGAAGAAAGAAAAAGCGGTAACCCTGACACCTTCCAAAACAAGAATATACTCATGCCTTATAGATGCATTTATCATGATCTTGACATAATATGCTGTATTTGCTTTAAAAATAACAGTTAATGCATGAATAGCAAGGGGGGCATTCAAACACCAATTACCTAATTGGAACAATTCAAACTGAATAGGTCTGAAATTGAAATGGGTATTGTGGCAAGTATCTTCAATGCCGACTTCATGTTTAAACTGTAAAAAAACAAAACAAAACTCTAGTGTCATCTCTGACAGTTGAAGCAATCACAAGGAGTATTCGTTTCCCCAAATTCCTTTCTTTTTTGAGTTGGGAAGCATATGGATCAGTCCTTTTTATTCTTTTAATGTAATCATGTTATCTTTGATAGTTGGATTTTTACACAGATTTATAGAGGGTTTTCTTACAATAATGATTCAAGCTAGCTAGGTATTCACAAAATAATGAATAATAAGGAAAATATTCTTTCTGTTTTTTTCCTCCCAAAATAAAAATTATTTTACTTAAAAAGAGAAAGTCTTGTCTTTGGTTTTTCTTTTTTCTACCCAGCATGTCCAGACACAGTGAGCTGTAGAAAGTTCACCTATGGCGCACAAATTATTTTGTTAGGGTGCCATCTGCTGGCGTCAAACATCCAAAGACTTATTTTTCTTAAAGATTAAATGGTATGCTTCTATTAAAACTAAAGACGTAGATGTTACTTGACTAGAATTATTGAATTTGACTCAACATATTGAATTACAGTATAGACTACTTTCAAATGGTCGTCTGGTGCATAATCTCAAACACTCCAATGTGCTAGTATAAAATGTCACTTTATTCTAAAGTTCGGAAAATGGAGGCACCAGTGTCTTGACCTAACTTGTTCCTAATCTCTTAGGATTCAAGTTTCATTTTATAGTTGACTTTTAAAAAAATTCTGTTAAATATTTCCCTTAGAAAAGCAATTTAATGGCTGTGTTTGTGATTACATTGATTTCAACACATAAAGTCTTAATTTACCCCTTCACTAAATTTGTTCTCTTGTTGTCACATGCCAGCAAGTTGGCATCAACTCCCAGTGACCCTGGAGTTAACGCCAGCTCCTCCAACTCTGGACATCGAAGTGATGGCCACAATGTTCTGTCCTCAACAGCCCTACTCAGCTCCTCTGGACTCATGATTATGGCTTCCTTTGTGGAGTCAATCCATCTCATATTTGCTCTTCTTCTTTTCCTGCTGCCTTCTACTTTTCCCAGCATTATTGTCTTTTCCATGGAATCCTGCCTTCTCATGATGTCCTCAAAGTAGGACAGCCTCAGTCTTATCATTTTTGCTGCCAGTGATAGTTCAGGCTTAATTTGCTCTAGGACCCACTTATCCATCTTTCCAGCAGTCCAAGATATCCATAGAGCTCTCCTCCAGCAACATATTTCAAATGAATCAAATTTTTTCCTCTTAGCCTTCTTCATCGTCCAGCTTTTGCACCCATACATGGTAATTGGGAATACGAGGGTGTGGATAATCTTGGCCTTAGTCTCTAATGATGCTTCCCTACACTTGGTGATCTTCCCTAATTCTTTCATTGCTCCCCTTCCAAGTTTCAGGCTTCTTTTGATTTCTTGGCTGCAGTCTCCACTTAAGTTGATGAATGAACCGAGGTAAACAAAATTAACAATTTCAAGTCTTCACTGTCTACAGTTAAAGCTGCGTAGTTCTTCCGTAGTCATGACTTTTGTCTTCTTGATGTTCAAAGGCAGTCCTGCTTTGGCACTTTCTTCTTTCACTTTTGTCAGAAGTAATTTCAAGTCACTGCTGCTTTCTGCCAGTAAGATGGTATCATCTGCGTATCTTAGATCATTGATATTTCTTCCACCAATTTTCACTCCTCCTTCATCTGAGTCTAGCCCAGTTTTTCGTATGATGTGTTCTGTGTACAGCTTAAACAGATAGGAAGATAAAATGTACCCTTGTCTGACACCTTTGCCCATAGGAAACCATTCTGTGTCTCCATATTCTGTCCTGACAGTGGCTTTTTGTCCACAATGCAAGTTACACATCAGGACAATCAAGTGTTGACAATCAAAACCCACTTCTTTCAGAGCAGCCCATAGCTTTTCATGATTCACGCAGTCAAAGGCTTTATTGTAGTCTGTGCAACATAGACTACTTGTTCTCTATGCCAATAAGATACATTCACAATTTGTTGCCTCACTATAAAGCAAGCTTATCAGCATAGTCCTTATTATTCATGGTCAATATCAGTGCTGTTCCCAGGTTTTCTCCCAACATACCTTCTCTAAGAGATGAGGAAAAGTAACTATCCCAGCCCCCAACTTTTTTGAAATCTTTGCCACTTACTATCCACATGACCTTGAGCAAGTCACTTAACTTCCCCATGCCTCTTTTTCCTTATCTGTACATTTTGGATAGTAATAGTAACTACCTCAGAAGGTAATCTATTGGGTTATCTTGCGTGTTAAAGGAAATCATGCTTATATGTTCTGGGAACAGTGCTTGTAACATGGTAAACACACAATAACTATTAGCTGCTGTATCATAGTTGATATTTAAATACGTCAAAGAATACGGGTTAATATCAACTAGAGAATGATTGCTTTACAGTAACATTTGAGACTTAACTTCTTCCCAACTGGGAGATATAAAATGTGTATGTGTATTTATATTTTGGGCAATAGGGGAAAAATAATTATCTCCCTTACCTTTTCTTTTCTTCCATTCTATGAGCACTTAACTGACGTGAAATCTCAACTCCCTTAAATCTTATATAAAGGCTTTCATAGTCTGACCTACTTACTTTTCCATCCTCATTTCTCAATATTCTTTTTCAAACTCTGTGTTCCAGCCATAATGAACTTCTTTCAGTTGCCTGAGTGAGCCCGGCTCTCTCTCGCCACACCTTTGTGCATGCTCTTGTCCCCTGTGCCTGAACACCCTTCTCCTCCTGCCCTGCCCCCATCACCTGGCTAACACCTTCTTATCTCTCAGCTCTCCTGTTAAGAAGTCTTAACACAAAGATCAGATATCCTTTCATGGGCTCTCAGAACACTCAGTACTGTACTCCTCTACCCCACCCTGAGGCCATCACATTTCCTGGGGTGGGGAGAGGTAGGATCTGGCATATTCACCATTATGCTCCAGCTGCTAGAACAGCGCAGTCACTCAGTTGGGGCTAGATAAATACTTATTAGATAAGGGACAGTACAAGTGGGCATGTCTATTTTGGGGGAGTTGAAAGAGAAAGCATGAACTATCTCCTGCCTACAGGTTAAATTGCGTTTTAAGTAGTGAACATCTTTCTCCAGTTATTTCTATTAGGGCACTGCCAGTGTCACTCGCGTCCCTTAATATCTTTTCTATTCATACATTCGTAGCAACAAGCAAGTACATGTAATAAAAATGGATGTGATTGGTGGTTTTTTTGTATGCATGTAGGAATTTACTTTTAATTTCTAGGTCGGCAAATCATAAACATTATTTTTATCCACTTAACAATTGTAATTTTCATAAAATGTATAACAATTTATTCAACAAATACCTGCTGAGTGCCCACTATTTGCCAGGTACTCTTCTAGGCACTGAACAAAGCAGACAGAAATTCCCAACCTCACTGAGCTAAATGAGCTTTATGTTTTTGCTTGTGTTTTCTGTATCTGTCAAGAGAAGAAGGGAAACAAAAAAGATAGCTCAGCGCCCTGGGGCTCACAACAAGGGGAGCTGTTACAGGCCCTGCCTCTAGAGGAAAAGGGAAGGTAGTTACCCACATTCTAGTTAGATCCTTGTACGGGAAAGACTGCCTTTCAGCCAGCATGCGGTGCGTATTTAGAGGGGAACCGAGGAAATCAGTTCCCAGACCTCCCCCTCCTCCCTCCTTCCCTCTCCTGCTGTCTCCTTCCACTGGCTGAAGCCCATTGAAACCAGAGGGTGGGAAGCCAGGTGAAGCAGTGCACACAGCTCAGCCTCCTGGAGCGCAGAGCAGTGGCCGGGAGCAGCAGAGTGTATCTGGAAGAACAAATGGATAATATCCAGCACTAACCCTGATCAAGAACTTTCTAATTATTATTATTTTTTGAGTCTCTGAATCTTTTCTAAATGCAGAGTGTTCTTTCAAATAATTGACAGTTTTTGTGCTGCACAGTCGGTGCCACCTGTTGGAAATTAGGGCTTATTTTAAACAAATGCCTTTAAACAAATGCCCGTGCCTTTTAAACAAATATTAATGTTCTGTTTATTTGAAGACTCTTTTTTGGTATCAGAAGGAAAGCTTTAAATGATCTAAGATGAATGAATAATCTTTTTCTAGATTGTGTCTCTGAAGCTCATGTCAGAACTTTTAAAAGGAAACAAACAAACAACAAGGTTTGAAATTGTGTGAAATTTCTATGGAAAAACTAGTGAAGACGCCAATTATTTTCTTCCTTTCTGAGCTTTGCCTGGAGCTGCTGCGAAAGCAGTCGTGGCTTTGTGCAGTGGCTCATGGCCTGAGGAGTAGGCCATGGGAAAGTTACATACAAATAGAAAAAGGGTTACTGAGGTCCCATGGGATCTTTGAGGAGATCGAGATTTCTTTTAATGATGGACGTTCAATCTGAGTATGTCTGAAATCCAAAGGCACAAAAAGCAAGGACATTGTATTAACCTTTGTATCATAGCACCAATTTTTCTGCCACTTGTTATACAGTGGTCCCTCCTTATCCATGAGGGATTTGTTCCAAGACCCCCAGTGGATGCCTGAAACCATGGATAGTACCGAACCCTATATATACTGTTTTTTCCTATATGTACACACCTCTGACAAAGTTTAATTCATAAATTAGGCACTGTAAGAGATTAACAACAATAACTATTAATAAAATAGAAAATTATAACACTACACTGTAATAAAAGTTACGCAAATGTGGTCTCTTTCTCTCAAAATATCTTATTGTACTGTACTCACCCTTCTTTTTTTGTGATGAAGTGAGGTGATACAATGCCTATGTGAGGAGATGAAGTGAGGGGAACGGCGTAGGCATTGTGACGTAGCATTAGGCTACTACTGACCTTTTCTGACCATACGTTGGAAAGAGCATCCTCAAGTCATAATAATGTCGGTGATTGGATGTCAGGAGACAAGGTTGATGGTTGGGGATCCAACAAAAGAACGACACATCCCCAGCAGGACCAAGTGAGACGATGCAAGATTGCACCACGCTACTCAGAATGGCAGACGTTTAAATTTTATGAATTGTTTATTTCTGGAATTTTCCATTTAATGTTTTCAGACCACAGTTGATCATGGGTAACTGAAACCACAGAAAGCAAAACTGTGGATATGGAGTGACAACAATAGTATTCTCCTTGAAAATCTTATTCAAATTATGCTTGGCAAGGCTACTATACATAAAATCTATGTTTTCATAGGAAATGATATTTTTGGTCATTTATAACTCAGGTGGATACGCTTACTATGAGGTAAACTTATTTTCAAAACGACTTAGTTACTTCTTCCTGAAACCCCACCTTTGCACTCCCCTGTTCCAAATTTAAATATTAATTAATTAATCTAACAGCTTGGTACTTAACACCAATCATGCCTTCCATGTTGTTAGGCTATCTTCTAGGAGTTAAAAATGGAACGATATTGGAACAATAAGACTACCTTATAAATTGGCATTGTGAAATTTTCTCACAGGATTGTTTTTCGTGCTTTTGACATTGGATTTTCACAATATTCTTTGTAGTGTGCTCCCTGACTCTGTAAAAAATAACAAAACCAAGAATTTAAATGAGTCCAAAGCCAAATTATTCTAAAATGAATTTGGAATCTGGTATGCACCCACTCTATGAAAATTAATAATGCTCGTGTGAATGTCAGAAGCCCTGGGTTCTAGTCCCGACGAGTCCATAACGAGTGACTTTCTCTGAACCTCAGCTTCATCTTCCACACAGTGAAAGCTGGGCCAGATGCTTTGGTCTCCTTCCAGAGTCAGACTTCTATGGAATGCAACAGGTCATTATCTCTGAGAGTTTTGACATATCGTGCCTTTGTTTTTTTCAGGCTTCTAGATTAAAATCTACTTTAGAATTGAGGCCTCACTGTCTAGCACAGTGCCTGCAAAATGCATAGCGGAAAGTCAATAAATACATGCAGAACCGAATATTTTGCCAAGCTGTTTAAGCATAACCAGGTCTCTAGAACTCCTTCAAAACATTTTGTAACTCCAGCTTGAGCGTGCTATGATGTTATGTTTTCAGCTGCTAACAATATACAAAGATGTAGGTCAATGAAGTGCTTCGAATGTTTTAGAAAACTTGGCCAGGGTTAGAACTCTCCATTTGATTAGATTTCTGAAAAGATGATTCAAGTATATTTATCTCAATTGGGCAAAAGAACATGTTTGCATTTCATATTTTAGCTAAAATTTTACCAAGAAATCAAACACTTAGTTCATCTTTAACGAATACCCTTTTTAAAGGTGACCCTGCGCAAGTGCTATGGACTCAATATTGGTGTCCCCTTCAAATTTGTACGTTGAAGCCCTAATCTCCAACGTGATGGTATTTGGAGGTGAGGCCTTTGGGAATTAATTAACTTTGGGCGAAGTCACGGGAGTGAGGCCTCCATGACGGGACTGGGGCCCTTATAGGAGATGAAGACACCAGAGTTCTCCCTCTGCTCTCCACTGTGTCAGGATACAGCAAGAAGGCAACTGTCTGCAAACCAAGAAGGGGACCCTTGCCAGGAACCAAACCTACCGGCACCTTGATCTTGGACTTCCCAGCCTCCAGGACTGTGAGAAATAAATTTCTGTTGTCTAAGCCACCCAGTCTATGCTATTTTGGTTATATCAGCCTGAACTGACTAAGACAGCAAGTGAATCTGATCTGTTCACAAACAAAACAGAATCTCATGGCAAAGAATTCAGGCTCGGTAATCAATTCTTTTCCAAGTAAAAATTAAGGAGTAAGAAATCTAACAATATAATGATAAGAAGAGCTCACATGGAATACTGACACCAATCACAGAAATGACCAATTCTAGGGAGCCCACAACCTCGAGGGGTTTATTCAATGGCAGAAACATTTCTAGTCCAAAGCAGAACCCTCCAGAATTTGCCAGACTGTGAACTTCCACTGCTGGACTCAAACTTCTCCAGGTTGGGAATTATGTCTTGTTATTGCTCTTCTATAAATCCCCAGAGAAGACGGGCTCTTTATAAATGCTGCTTTTTAAAAAAATATATAAAATAATAAATATACTCTTAAGTATTATCCTGGTTGTATCAAGTCACACCAGGCAGAATTCAACTCCTGTTTTGTTTACCTTCATATTCTCTATAGAGAATACACTACCTTGTTGCACAGAGTAGGTTTTCTTGAAACACTGAGAAATTGAGCACATGTATCAAGGTATGTGTGTGTGTGTGTGTATGTGTGTGATTGCAAAGAGGGGAAATCCAGTTAAACCTGCTCAAGAAAAATATTCTTGTTTTAATGATATAATGAGCTCATAAAAATGAAGTACCGGAATTCCAAAAGTCCCATGAACCCCTATGTTCACTGCAGCATTATTTACAATTGCCAAGACATGGAAGCAACCTAAATGCCCATCAACTGATGATTGGATAAAGAAGATATGGTGTATATATATACAATGGAATACTACTCAGCCGTAAAAAAGACAAAGTCATCCCATTCACAACAACATGGATGGACATTGAAGGTATTATGTTAAGCGAAATAAGCCAGACAGAGAAAGACGAACTCTGTATGACTCCACTCATAGGTGGAAGTTAAACATAGAGACGAAGAGAATTGATCGGTGGTTACCAGGGGAAAGGGGGGGTGGGGGAGGGAGGGCACAAAGGGTGAAGTGGTGTACCTACAACATGACTAACAATAATGTACAACTGAAATTTCACAAGGTTGTAAATTATCATAATCTCAATAAAAAGTTCAAAAAAAAAATGAAGTACAGCTAAGTTAAATGAAGGAAAACTAAGTAATGTGTGAGCTGGTATTGCGACAGGAAACTCTTCATGAATTGGAGCAGCTATTTGCCCATTTATTTGGCTTTCATATCTGTTAGTCTCCCTCCAACTCTCCTTTCTTTTTCTACCTTCTTTGTTTTTTTTAATTTTTTTTTAAAGGTTGGCACCTAGGCTAACAACTGTTGCCAATCTTTTTTTTTTTTTTCTGCTTTATTTCCCAAACCCTGCCAGTACATAGTTGTATATCTTAGTTGCAGGTCCTTCTAGTTGTGGGATGTGGGACGCCACCTCAACGTGGCCTGACAAGTGGTGCCATGTCTGTGCCCAGGATCCGAACCCTGGGCCGCCACAGCGGAGCGCGCGAATTTAACCACTTGGCCACAGAGCCAGCCCCTCTACCTTCTTTCTCTATCATTCCTTCCCTCTCCCCATCTATCCCTGTTAATTCCAGCTGTTTAAGTTATGTGTTAGACTTCCTACAGATATAAACTATGACTTTATTGTTCTCTGGGATTTAGAAGTGGTTTATCACTGGTTTGTTCCAAACCTCCTAAAACGTATGCCCAATAATAATACTATTGTAGCAGGACACAATTTTTGCCAGGGCCCAGAAATTAGCTTTAATTCCAGACCCTGGTTCACATCAACCCTTTGTGGTGAAAGGTGACGCCTCCAGGTCAGCCTTTGGGATCATCCTGTCTACACAAATAGAACTAGAGAACTTCTACATTCCTAAGTGAGTAGTTCATTCTAGTAAGGCAAAAACTTAACCTCTGGAACTGAAAATTCTTAATCTTCAAGTGCAGTGTCTTACCCTGCTATTATAAACCACTAAAAATTGAAATACTTTCATCAGCAAAGTCATCGAAACCACGCCAGGTCAAACAGGCACTGTTCGTCCAGCTCCTCTCATGTAGTTAATTACCACATAGGGATCCCAGAATGAAGTGGCATAACATGTTACTGATTCCAGATAAATAATAATAAGTGCCTCTTTAAATGAGTAAAAAATGAAAAAGAAATGAGGTTTAAATGCCTGTTTTAATGAGTATATTGTTGCTTTCAAAAATTTTCAAACATCTGTTTCCCAAGTGAAAGGTCCCACCTCGTGGAGTGTTCAGAGACCAATTATTACAATTGTTTTCAGATTAGATGGTCACCTCTCAAAGACTCATTGTAGCCAAGGCTCTTTGCTAGCAAGTAACAGAGAGATCCAATCAAGATAACTAAAAAGAAAAAAAGCTGATCATATGAGGGCGTTGAAAAACTAGAGAAATTTCAAGAATCCCTGTTATACAGATGAGCCTCACCGGAGAATGAAAGCGATCTGAAGCTACTCTCTCCTTCCCTTTGAATGCACATGGTCTCTCTCTAAGCATCTTTTCTCTCTTTCTATCCTGGCTGTTCTGCTTCCTTCTGAGCCTAAGCGTCAGGCTTTGCACTGGGAATGATAGTGAAAAGATGGGTAGGAAGTAGTCCCTGCCCTGTGAGCTTTGAGACCAACAGAGGGAGACAGAGGGGTAAATATGCAAGGACACCACAACAACAGTAGTGTTGTGGTTACAGAAGATACCGGATGGAGGGAAAACCAAAATGCGGGAATGTTCATCTCTATCTGGGGGAATGGAAGTTTTAATAGATTTCAATGGAGAGAGGATATTTATGGCAAATGTTGAAGATAAGTAGCTAAACACAATTGTCCCTTGTGTCTGGCAAGGACGAGTGCTCTTCTTTGTCTTCCTATTTCCAGATTGTGAGTGTCTCCTCAACTTTTGGCAACATCATATCAGAGTCTTAACAGTCAGATAAATTTGTGCTCCTACCTCATTCTCAGTCTATCTTGGCTGTTCTGCTTTTCTCTGAGCATTTTACATCTCCCCTCTCTCTTTCTATGGCCATTCTGTGAATGGCTTGGTCCTCAATTCCAGCTCTAGTCTTCAGTTGCTTGATGCCTATAGTTTGGAATAACCATGAGGGAACATTGTGGGGAGAATCTGTAAATTCAGAATTTAAGTCTAGCTCTGTTGATGTAGTTGTGTTCTATTGAGGAAATCTGACATGGCCTCAGTTTTCATATCTGTGAAAAAAGAGGTGTGCATTAGACAATTTAGGAGCCCTTATATATATATATATATATATATATAAATACTAAGACTCTAGGTCAAGAATCACCGTATGCCTGGATTACGGACTTGAAAATGTTTATTGGAAAACTGTGTGGTGAGGAGGAATTTTGGAAGCAAATACCTGAATTCCAAGCCTGGTTCTACTACATTCTATCTTTACATAATTTCTTTGATCTTCAGTTTCCTCCTTTGTAAAATGAAGCTAAATGCTATATTGCAGTTTTTTGTGTGAATACATGAGGTAGAGCACACATTAGCTCCCAGCGGGTTATGTGGCATGTAGCAGACAAGTAACCCATGGCATCTATTTCTATTACTACCCTAAATTAAATTCAATAAATAATATTTAAGTAAATTCTGATGAGCATATTCATGAGACTACCAACAGTGTATTTTATCAGCTCTAAGAACGTCACTCAGAACTTAATATTTTTTATAAAGAATAAACTACTACGACCATTTAATGATTGTCTTTACTGTCCTGGTGGCAGGAATATATAGTCCCATCTTGTTTGTCTATACGTCTCTATAGCCATGCTTAATCTACAATGAAATGTCTACCTTAGCATTAAAAATTGGAAAAGATGATTTTGCAAAATCAGTCTTACTCCTCCTAAGTTCATTTGGATATTAATTCATAGGAATTTTGATTTAAGGTGTCCAAATAGCTACATATTTCTGGAACATTATAAGAGATGATGCTATTTTCTATAATTTTCTAAAATAAAGTATTTGTTTTGTATTATTTATAATAGCTACCTGCTTTGAAGTGATACCAGATAAAGAAAAGTAAACTTGTGTGAACTGTAATTTGTTTTGAACACGAACATAGGATTTATTGGATGCTGCAATTTGACTTACCGCATATACAAACATCATTAGGAAACAATGAAAAATCATGTACACTACTTTGTCATGTAAAATTAAGGTAGCAACACAGGTAGCCAGGGAAATATGTTCTCAGTTTAATGGCTCGTTCTATCACCACCTGACTCTTCCAGTAAGTTCTACAAGCAAGTGTTTCCAGTCTGAATCAGAACACATTATTTCATGGTCTTGGGAAAAAGTTGTATCACAAGTAATCGGTTGCCAATAATTACAGAAAGGTGTAATTGGTGTTTATTTTAAGGGAATTAGAGCAAATTAAAGTTTATCCCTACCATGTCACTCTTGTTCCCAATTTGCATGTTTTTTTGAGTGGGAGAGAAATGGGTGGAGCATCCAAAGGAGGAAGAAACAGTTTTTATTGAAAACCTGTGCCTCGTTAAGAAGTACATGAAAATGCACACGTAGAAAAGTTGAGAGGATATTGAAATTGTGAAAAGATAATAAGATTGTGCTTGATATGTATTTTTTTCTTTATGTGCATCTGTCTTTTCTAATTTTCCAGCAATAAAAATACATGGCTAGCCGTAGAGGTGGTTGATTTTTGCAATATATCCACGCGTTCATCTACAGTTCTCAGCTCAACGTGCATCTGCGCAAGATCATGTGACTATCTCTCAGCAATCAAATATTAGGAGAAGTGATGTGTCACTGCTGTCCTAGACACAAAACTCGGGTGTGCCTTCTGTGGTGTGCTCTCTCCCATTCGTGCTGCTGGAAACCCAAGATCTTTGGGTCTCAGCTTGGAGAAGGGCCTCCCCAGATTTGCACCAAACTGTAATATGAGCAAGAAATACACCTCTTTTGTGTTAAGCCGCTGAGATTTCTGGGTTTATTTGTTACCACAGCATGGCCTATGCTATCCTAATACAATTGTGACATTCTTAATATTTTCCTATTTAATGTTGATGCATTCGCCGGAGGTAAGTATAATTATTTTTATGTTACACATGAGGAAGCTGAGACTTAGAGACAGTTAATTACTTGCCTAAATAGGAGATGGGTTAGCTGGGATTTAAATCCAGCTTTCATTTAAACTGATATTTTTTGTGCTTAAACTCTTTATTATATCACTTACTGATTGACAGTGATTTATTATATCATTAAATCACATATAATGTGACGTGCATGTGAATGGAGCTACCACTTTTGCGTCAAATCTCCCTGGTGTGTGAACAAAAGTGACTCCTTTCGTCTTTCTCATCCTTATGTTTTTCAGTGTATCCTTGCTGTGACCATCCTCACTGCCTAAGTAAAGCCTCTTATTCTATGAGGAAAAACCCAACCTTCCAATTTAAAGTTTAATAAGGTACTACAATTTGTTTACCAATATATAGAGGAGAACAATCTATCCTCTAAGAAATCTCCCTCCTCATTCCGGTGAAAGCTGGTGGGTAAGTGGGGACAGTAGATGTGACAAAAGCCTGTGTGTCCTGGCTACCTGGTGGTTCTGGAGGGATTCAGTCCTTTGTTGGACTCATGAGCCAAAATAATTCTTGAGAGCTCATCCTATGCACTACAGACCTATCATCAAGAGCATCTGTAATTTAGGTTGGTTTTCAAGTAATAAGGATAGAATGATCATCATCTCTCCCCGTGTTTTCTCTCGTAGTCAAGGCGGTGTGTTTTCAGGAGTTCTGTGCGTGGCCCCTCACTACTGATGTATCTTTAGGAAAGTCCCTTCAATTGAATAACATGGGTAAATACGCAGTCACCAAAGCTTAAATAAGTCAAAAGTCTATAGATTTCTTTTTGGAAAAGAAATTAAGGAAATTTAGCCCAGCTGTTCAGCTCACTAAATTTTAATAGCATCACCTGCATTTTGAGAAATAAAATGACTATGGCTATGAGACTGGTGTTCAAAACCCTGTTTATTGCCTCCAGATACAGGGAACTAATGGCACGGAATGGCAAAAACCCCTGTTTATGCCTAAGAAAGAGCACTAAAACCAAGATGATGTCCTCCGAGTAGCTTCCAAGATAAATGTTTCACTGTTTTATAGATTTATAAGCATAAGAAAATCAAATCTCATGTGAAAAGGAATCCGAGTGTGAAACAAAAATATAATGAAATATACAGTAGTTATTATCTTGCCAGTAACTCAAACCTCTTGCATCCGTACGGCATCAGTTATCTGGCAATGGCTACTGAACCTCTAGAGACATTTAAAAAATTCATTTCTCCAGCAAATTTGTTTCTTATAGATTGAACTAGAAAATATGGAGACTAAAGCTGGGCCTAAATGTTCATGGATGCTTTAGTTTGAGTTTTACAGAAAGTTGTCTTGTTTATTCATATATATACTCCACATATATGATATCATGAGTTCTGTTTTCTGTTTAAAACCTTTTGTTGGAAGTGCCATGGGGTTGATTCCGACTCCTAACAACCCTGTGTACAGCAGGGCAGAACTCTGCCTGGTCTTTTTGCTCCATCCTTTCACTTTCCTGCACTATATCAGACAATGCTCTGCTGCTGTTCACATGTTTTCATGGCTAGTTTTTTTGGAAGTGGGTAGCCAGGTCCTTCTTCCCAGTCTGTCCTGGTCTGGAAGCCCCCCTGAAATCCATCCACTATCGGTGACCCTGCTGGTATTTGAAATACTGGTGGCATAGCTTTCAGCATCACAGCAATACACAGCCACCACAGTATGACACCCAACACACGGTGGTGTGGTTCCCTGACCAGGAAGCGAACCTGGGCTGCAGTGGCGAGACCACAGAACCTTAACCACTAGATCACCAGGGCTGGCTGTTTAGAATCTTAGTGAAATGCAGAAAGGATTACACCAATATTCACACTGTCAAGGGTAATAACCCCTTTCTTAGCTTTATTAACATTTATTCTGTGTCAAAATAATTACTGTAGCAACATGTGAAAAAAACATGAAAGCAAGGTCCAGGAAAGGCTATCAAGCGGACATATTAGCCATAATAAATTCATCAGATAGATATTCATCTGGAGCCTAGTCATCTTTTTGTCAAGGTCATTCAAGTTTATTCTAATATACTTTCGCTGGTATTCTTATTAAATATATAAGAACATCTAGTCATTTTAACAGGAAAATCTTCAAGCCACAGTACAGATGGAGTCATGCAAATAACTACAATGACCACAAGGTGGCAAAGTAGACAAATCTACATCGTTTAGATGGGCTCTTCCTGCAGAAGAAATGTCTTTCAGCTTGGGGGAGGGGTTGGGGGGGGGTCTTGTATGATTGTCTGCTGGCTAGAGAATAGCAAAATTATACTAATTTCTCAAAATCTGGTAATTACTCCAAATTTCTGGTTCTTGAGATGAGTGTATGCATCATGTTACTATTCTAATTTATTATAAATGTTTCCTTTTTAAAGCAAAATTGAATTTCTTAAATCCTAAATGTATATTTTAAGGGCAAAATTATTGGGTCCCTCTCTTACAACATTTTAAATCCATTTGATATGTATACATGAGTCAGTCGGAAAGTGGGCGTTATTGCTACACAAATTCAGAACCATGATGTGATTATATGATTAGTGCTAGTTATCACAAAATTACAGTTATTTATATTTCAAAAATTTTTGGTTTAGAGAAGCTAGATTATAAGACTTCTTCTTAATATTGTTTTTCCCAAAACTCTATGCTACGTGGCTTCTCTTTTCCCTGTAACGTACTTTGAATGATCAACCAGTTTTCAGTGAACTAATATATAATAATGACTCTCAAATCTACATCTGAAGCCCTGGCTTCTGGAGTTCTAGACAACCAGAAAATCTAAAACAGTCATCTGGATATGCCATACACAATTTAGATTTAATATATTTAGAACTGACCTTATTAACTTCCTCCCAAAATGCGTACTCCTTTCATCTCATGTCTCTTCTGGTATCCAATGGACTGTGACATCCAAGCAGGAAACCTGGGACTGCTTAATATCTATTCCTTGTTTCCCTGTACCCTCCATGATCTGGATCCTGTCCATTTCTTTGGTCTCAGTCTCTGCCACTCTTCCACGCCCTTCCCTGGAATTCACCACCTCCTCTCACCCTTCTGTGCCTTTGCTCATGTCATTTTCTGTTACCTAATTAGTACTCCTGAGGTTGTAAATTGATAGAAGGTTTCTGGAAGCTGTTGGCATAATGTATTAAGTACCTTAGAAAATTCATTTTCTTGTGTTTGTCAATTCCACTTTTAAAAAGGAAATCATCAAAAAAATTGGTCTGACAGTTGTATAAATATTATTCATAACAGCAAAAAAAATTCTCAGTAGAGAAACAGTAAAATAAATTACAGTCAAACTCTCAGGATGTTGTACAGCTGTGTAACTAGCATTTTCAAATAATGTTATAGTTTAGAAAAATGTTTGTCGTATAATATCAAGTAAAAAACAAAGTTTTGGGGGGGTTGAGAGGACTGTGGAGCCAGACTACCTGGTTCATATCTCGGCTGTCACTTCTTCACTCCAAGTTATTTATTCTTCTGCTCCTTAGTTTTCTCATCTATAAAATGGGAATGATAATAAGAGAGCTGTTACGAGAATTACCTGAGTTAATGCATGTAAAGTGCTGACAGCGGCTGACACATAGTGAGTGCAAAATAAAAGTCTGCTGATGGAATTCTGGCCATTTTGCTGGTGGCCATGAAACCATTGGCATCTTATGTTGATAATTGTTTTGATCCGTATCCCTTGATTAATTCCCCATGCTGATGTGCTCTCAGGAAAATGATGAGGCAAATTATTAAACTAAGTTAAAACCATTCACCTTTGGTCTAAATAGGCTATTCCCTAGAGAAATTGTTTATAATTCAATAGATCAAACTTGTTACATTTGTGTAACTGAACTGTTAGAGCACAGCAATCGCCTCAGAGAAAGGTCTTGAAAAGATTACCCTCAAACCCAACATTCTAGACAAAAGCAAGAATTAATATTCCAGCTTTTGTTCTTGAAATAGAAGCTATGATACACTTTTCCCAAATGAATATTAATGAATACAATTAAAGGCACATTATGATAGACTACTGACTGACTCTGAGAGTGGCTGAGAATTCTTCAGATCAAAACCTAACTTAGACAAGTAAATATGAAAGTCCACACGTTTCTTGTGTTAATTATCTTCTGATATAAAAGTAATTAATTTTAGTTTGCTTAGCCAATTGGCTAGAAATTACTGATATTCTAATATACCCGTGATATTTTAGGTCAAGATTTAAGGCTTTAATATCTTTTCACCCCCTCTTAAGATGACCAAACTGGGACTTCTTCCATAATATGGAATAATATTAACCTGTAAAGATATGTGTTGAAATAAGCAAGTCTCCAAGCAAATTCAAGTGAGTTTTAATTCAACTGTGGAATTCCTCATTCAACTTTAAAAATTTATGAGTTATATTTTATAAATTCAAACTTCATTAATTTTTGATCATTCAAAAAGACTCAATTCAAATTGATTTCACCTGTGATGGAAGTAGCTGCTAACCACATCAGCAATCATACAAGGGAAGAGAGAGGTTTCTTTCAAATTTGCAGGGCACCCTTCGCATTTCACTGATATTAAAATGCACTTAATAGATTGCCAACTTTGCTAAAATTATCATATATACTAAAATATAAGCAGATTTTCAAGTGTTTTTCACTATTTCATACTTACCCTGATTCTACCCAATAAATGAAATTTTGCTAGAAAAGTTTTTTTCCAACTCAGTTCATTATCTGAGCTGTAGTGGGTGATTTGATTTGTGGTCTCAGAAATGTGTGTCTCTATCCTAAAGCCTCGAATCTGTGAGTGTGATGTTTTTGGAAAAATGGACTCTGCAGATGTAATGAAGTTAAAGGTCTCAAGATGAGACTATCCTGGACTAGGGTAGGCACTAAATTCAACAATACATATCCTCGTAAGAGACACACAGAGGAGCAACAGAGAGAAGAAAGTCATGTGAAGACTGAGGCAGAGATTGGAATTACGCAGCCACAAACCAAGGAGGGCCTGGAGCCACCAGGAGCTGGAAGAAGACAGAAGGATTCTCCCCGGGAGCACAGCCCTGCCAACATCTCGATTTTGGACTTCTGGCCTCCAGAACTATGAGAGGATATGTTTCTGTTTTTTAAGTCACCAAGTTTGTGGTAATTTGGTAAGGCAGCCCTAGAAATTAATACACGAGCCATCTCTAAAAAAATTCCTTAAATAAAAGAACTAGTTTGGTTAAATATTTGAAGGTTTTTTTTTTCTTAGAGATCTATCAATATCAGATTTTATTTCTTTGGAAAGAATGTATTCAATATAATTTTAACTGAATTGATTACAACAAGTACAGGTAAAATCTTTATTTCTTGTTCAGATTTGCTGCTTATAGCTTATTAGAAAATTGAACGTGGAGCAATATTTGATATCAGTTTTCCAAGAGTACTTTTCCACACTGTCAAACTCTTCTTGCTTCAATGATGGTTTTATTTCCAGAAACAATTTTGTAAAATCAAGTTATAATTTGGGAGCCATCTTAACGTTTAATCTCACAATCGATCTGCCTGGCTGTTAGGGTAGTGGGACAATTCCTCCTTGACAGGTCACTCGGGTTTGGAAGATGAAAAGATCCATCAAAGATTCCTGGTCCCATTCTGACCCCAATCCTCTCTCCTCTCCACCACACCATGGGACAGCGGTGCCATAAGACAAGGGAGGGAGAGAGAGAGAACATGCTGAGTTCTTCTGCCTGAGAAAAGTATCAGGATTTGAAATACGGACAACTAGATTGAAAGGGTGATAAGATTGTTATGGAAGCAAGTTTGACCTAATGAGAAACGCTCATGGTTGAACAGGCTAAAGGAATTTCAAAGAGAACAAGCATGTCTAGTATTTCATTTCATTCTTTCTGCTGTAATGTAATCCCATACCATTATCCCTGAACAAATAATAGCAGCCAACATTTATTAGATGCTTACTGTATACCAGGCAGTTTACTTTTGCAACTTCACTTTATGCTCTTAACAGTTCTATGAAGTAGGAGCTATAATGAACCCCAATCTTCAGGGAAGGGTTACAAAATTCAGATGCCTCGTGGAAGTGATAATTTGGGGAAATTAAAGGCCATATTCCACATTTAGGTAAATGCAGACTAGAGAAAACACAGGGAGATCAAAAATGTTTTTTGTTAGGAGGAAGAGATGTCACACTGGGAGAAATATCAGATTGCCCCAAGAATTTCCAGGAAATCCTGGACAAAACACTGTGCTTCCTACCTTAAAAAGAACATTTAGTTTTTACAGAATAGAGTGGCTCAAGAAGACCGAAAGACTTGAGTATATTCAAGCAACTGATATCTGAAAGCTGCAAACCACCACTGATGGACTAGTTCATAGAACGTGATATACATAACTAATGACTTATTTTTCTTTTCTGTATTTTTAACATTATTAGTTCTTATTAGTTCTTATTCTTATTAGTATTTTGGTTAGAACAAACTGAGACATTTATACATCCAAAGTTTCCAATTCTCTATATACTTTTCTTTTTACAATATTGAGATACTGATCAATTAGAATAAAAAGAGTGCAGAAAAGAAGTTTGGAACAAATTTAGACAGGGTTTTTCTGATTAAATGTTCTAAAACTTTATCACAAGGAACACAATCTCCACACTGTAGACAGTTTTTTCTCAAAGAACACATTTAGTGTTTGTTGCAATACATTATCTTACATTAAGATCTAATTCTAGATACTTAAGGGAACCTCCCGAGAAGATGGTTGATTGTCACGTTTAACCAGACATCGATGTTTATGTAACATGCGAGTGAAAGAATATTAGTAGGATGTTGCTTGAGCTGATCAGAACAAAGGAGTCAGAGCTGTTCGTCACTGACTGCGTTGAGTAATAAGGAAAAGAGCGGACATGTGCTGGGATGCGCTGGCCTCCACCTCCCTCTCTTTTGTCTTCATCTTGCAAGGGTTGAGACTAAGATGCTCTGGTGCTCCAAAAGGACCTTCAGCTCCCGAGAAACCCCCGCCAGGGACCTTGCCTGGCTTCAGTGGTCTCCCTGATGCAGCAACTTTGGGGCTCTTCATTATGGGACTGTAAGGACTTGCCCTTCAAGCCTAAAACGTGAAGGGAAAACAATGAGTCTAAACACCAGCTTTCAGGCAGAGTCGAAATCAGCTCTCGGGTTTTCGTCTCTTACAAACACAGTCTTACTTAACAATCTAGGGCTACTGTTTAGAAACTTGAAGAATCATTGAAGAAAGGAAACCATGGTAGGGCCCCAGTGCTCTGATGAATTTTCCCATTGTTTCTTTTAAAATTAGAAGGCAGTCACTGTGCTTTTAGCATAGCACTTCTCAAACTAGTTGTGGTGGAGAATCAATCTTTGTTTTTGTTTTATTTTCCAATCCATTGAATAGTTATACTTTTGGAAAATATAGTAAAAAGGAATTACGATAAGAATAAAATTTAAAAGGCAATAAAACAAGTACACTTTTTACTTATTATATTCAACAACATAAAATTACTCTATCAAATTGCCATCAAAATTCCTAAATATTTACTTTCGATTTCTGTACGCATTTGTGGGGGTCCGACACCAGTCCTACTCCACAGATTTCACTTTTTATAGCGCTACATTAGTGTGTTGCTCGGGGTGTTAATTTTATGGATAAGTGAAAGCTATTGATTGCTTTAATTAAAAAACATTTTTTTTTACAGCAGAGGCTGAGTGTTATGGAAACCTCCTCCCTTCCAGATGCCCTTCTACTCACATTAGAGTTAAAAACCTGAGGGGAAAAGGAGAGCTATGTGAATAAAGCCAGCTGGTAAACATGTATTTTTAAAAGCTCAATGAGACTTTGAAATTGTTTGATTCCCAAAATATTTTCTTGACCCTTCTGAGAAGTGGTAATATCACCTGGTTGCCAACTAATCCTTTGTCCTTCCTGAACTTGGGGTAAAGTAAGGAAAGCTTGTAGTTTTAGCAATTATGCTCAGTGTTCTCCCATAAATGCACAATATCATGTACACTGAAATAAAACAAAAAGAGAAAATAGGAATAGAGAATCTTGAGGCTGATTAAGAACTTGGTCTCTGGAGCCAGAATACCTGGATACAAATCCTGATCCAGTCAGTTATTATCTGTATGACCTTGGGTAAGTTACTTAATATCTTTGTACCTCAGTGCCCTATCTGTAAGGTAAAAAATATAAAACACCTGTTAGATAACCCTCACAGAGTTTTGGGAGGGTTAAATGAAACACTTGAGTTTTTGGAAACTTTGTCACTAAAATCTTACATACCATTACTGTCTGGACATATGTTTTAGGGTCTAGACTAAAGCATGCTTTCAAGATTGGTTTGGTGACTAGGACTCGAGAGATCTAAACCTTGGTTTCTGGTTCTAATCAAGATGGAGTAAACACATTCCTCCCTGTCTCTTCCCCCAAATACAGCTGAAATCTCCAGCCATAATGCATACAGCAGCTATCTGAGGACTCTGAAAAGTAAATGGTAGCAGGCAGATTGGGGAAAGAAATTAGAACCTGAAGTACCACCAAATCAGCCATGAATTTCCCATTCTTTTCTTCTGTGGTATCTCTTAGCAATGAACTCAAAGGCAGCCCCAAACCTAAGACTGTGCATTGAATGGGAACAAAAACAGCCCCAAGAGAAGCTCTCTATTTTTTGGCTAAGGAGCAGGAAAGGGGCCCCACGGGTTCAGAAAAAAGTGGGGAAAATCCCTGTGTTTTTTTCTGTTGTCTCTTACACCAGCCTCTAGGCAACCCTAAAGTGGCAGTGACAGCAATGGCAGTGACAGGCAGGTACCTAAAACACAAATGAGGCAACACTTCTCTTTGACCAGAGGAACTGTAGTCCCAAAAGCGTAGGGAAGAGCCCCATTGTTTCTTTTTCTCTATATGTCCTCTTGCTGCTTGTACCTGGAGACAGACACAGTCACAGCAATTCCACGGTAGAGTTGGGATTCTAAAGCCCTGGCTTACTAGCCAGAGGACCATGAAAGGGGTTCCTGTGAGAAAGAAGGTGTCAGGGAGATCACAGAGAGGAGAAAGTTCAGGAAAATAATCTAAGACTCAACTACATGATGTCTACAAGAAACTCACTAAATATATATTTATATACATATAATATATATTTAATTATATAACTAAATATATATTTAAAGTAAAAAGATGGAATAAGTTATACCATGCAAATACTAACCAGAATGATATAGAAAAATTGGACAACACCATCAATCAACTGGATTTAGTTGGCATTTGTAGAGCATTCCACCCAACAAAAGCAGAATACATATTCTTTTCAAGTACACATGGAATATTCTCAAGATTGGTCATATCTTGGTCATAAAACAGATCTTAGCAAATTCAAAAGAATTGAACTCATACAAAGTATATTACCTGATCATTATGGAATTAAGCTAAAAATCAAGAACAAAAAGAAAACTGAAAAATCTCCAAATACTTGAGAATTAAACATACTTCTAAATGATCCATGGATCAAAGAGGAACACTGAAGGGAAGTTAGAAAATAGTTTGAACTTAAAAACTAAAACACAATATATCAATATTTGAGTAATGTAGCTAAAGTAATACTTAGAGGGAAATTTATAGCATTAAAATGCTATATTAAAAATAAAAGTGTCAAATCAACAATTTAAGAGGCATCTTAAGAAACTAGAAAACTTCCCAAAGCAAGGAGAAAGAAGAAAATGATAAAGATATGATCAATTAAATTTAAAACAAAAAATCAGTGAAACTAAAAGATAGTTCTTTGAAAAGCTCAATGAAATTAATAAACCTGTAGTTAGACTAACAAAGAAAAAAACAGAGAAGACATAAATTGTCAAAATCAGGAATGGAAGATAAAATATCCCTACATGCTTCTCATATCAAAAGGATAACATAAGAATAATACAAACAAATCTGTGTGCCTAAATTTGACAACTTAGATACAATGACCAAGAAATAAATGCTTAACATTGAAAAGGAATAAATAAAATTGTCTCTACTTGCAGATGATTGCTGGTGTGTAAAATCTCAAGGAATCTAGAAAAACTCCTAGAACTTCTAAGTGCAAAACAGTTGAAAAAATACCTTACCAAAGGAGATATATCCACAGAAAACAAACACATGAAATATATTCAGTATCTTTGGCCGTTATGGAAACGCAAGTGAAAGCCACAATGACATACCAGTACACATTGATTACAGTAGTTAAAGTAAAATTTCTAAGAGTGATAGTACCAAATGCTGGTGAGAAGGGTAGAGCCACTGGAACTTTCATAGATTTCTCTTGGGAATTCAAAATGGTACAAACACTCTGGAAAACAGTTTGTCAGTTTCTTACAAAATTAACAGGCACTTACCATATAACCCAGCAATCTCACTCACAGTATTTAACCTTGAGAAATGC
Organism: Equus caballus; assembly: GCF_041296265.1. Classification (NCBI taxonomy): domain Eukaryota; kingdom Metazoa; phylum Chordata; class Mammalia; order Perissodactyla; family Equidae; genus Equus; species Equus caballus. The sequence goes on from NC_091684.1 coordinate 180,971,625, forward strand.
AATTCATTTTCACACAAAGTCTGTACATAAATATGTATAGCAGCTCTATTAAAAATCAATCCAAAATGGAAACAACCTAAATGTCCCATAATCAGTGAATGGATACACAAACTGGATACACCCATACAATGGAATACTACTCAGCAACAAAGAGGAATGAACTATTGATTCACACAACTACACAGATGGGTCTCAAAGGCATTATCCTGAGGGAAAGAACCACCTCAAAAGGTCACATACTCTGTGACTTCATTTATATGTAATTCTGAAAAAGACAAATCAGTAGAGATGGAGAGCAGATTAGTGTTGGCCAGGGGTAAATGTGGGAGAGAGTTTAACTACAAAGGGGTATCACAAAGAAGTTTTTTGGAATGATAGGACTATTTTGTATCCTGAATAATGGAGGTAGTTACATTATTCTGTATGACTTAAAACTCAGAGAAATGTAAACCAAAAAGGTCAATTTTACCATATGTATGTTTTAAAACAATAATCAATGAATCTGAATATTTTATTTCATTTGTTCATAATTCAATGTACAACATTGGAAACAAACTGTGAGTATTGAATGCATCGATTTCCCTAGCTCAGAGATCCAAGAAATTATTTTTTATTGCTGTACACATAGGATTAATGAGATAATGTTTGTGAAATGTTTTGAGCTCCTTAAAACGAAGTTGCTACGCAAATATAAAGTGTTGTTATCATTACCCAGGCACTATTTTTTTCTTTCACTTATATGATGAAGTTTATGATCATCTTCATTTTTCACATTATTTTTAATGAATTGTAACAATAAAATGTGGTAGCCAAGATAGAAAATGAATCACATGTGTTAATGAGGCTAGAACTTTGTAATTAGAATTTGCAACATCAGTCTGTCTAAAGATAATTGGCTCTAATGATTATTTCTCTATGTACACAAGCTACAATTTTATGAAGTCCAAGAGTAGCTTATTCTGCAGTTTTGCCTACAGAAGATTCTTTAAGTCACTATCTCCTCTGAGAGTTCTGAGCTTATCTGAGTGTCTGAATAGAGGGACTCAAATATGAGGAAGAAATCACATCTGATAGTAAAAGAGTATTCTCTCTTCAAAAGGAAGTAAAGAAAGCATAGTCAGTTTAACTTAAACCCTGCTTGTATTACTTTTTTTCTTAAGCCTTTTAATCTCTTTACAAACATAAGTATGACTTAAAGATAATATTTAATTCTTGGACCTGAAACAAAATTTTTATTATCCTTTCTAAGTGCAGATAAAGAATTCTACAATTCCCCTTAACAAAATCATCAATAGCTTCCTACTTGTTTTAGAACAAAGTGTGAATTCTTCTTCTTGGTTATTGAGGCCTTTGGTACTCTAGCTCTGCTTAACCTGGACAATGTTATTTCCTGGGTTTACCTCCATATTAACCCTTTACTTCATCAGGACCGTTCACCCTATTTGTGTCAGGTTCATCATTACTTCTCTATCTTTATTCAAGTGATTTCTCCAGTCGAGAGGGATGAAAGCTCCTGCAGAGAATCCAGTTTGTTGGAGATTTTATATATATGTCACACTCAGGTATTTGCCTCTAATAATCCTTGTCTTTGTGGAAGACAGTAGAATCCAGTAGTCAACCAATACTAGACAGTTACGTACCCTCAAGTGTGGAGACAAAATTATGACAGAAAATATAAATAATCTATTTGAGTCTCCTTGAAAATTGAGATCACTAAATGTCCAAAGTTCAAGTAAAGCTTAACCTCAGTTCCCAGACCAAGCCAGGCTAATCATTCAAAAGGAAAAGATCCAAGAGTTTTAGGTATATTCAAAAAATAGCAGAAGACACAATGATTCTTCCATTTCCCAGAAAAAATAAATCTTAATTCAAAATCTTACCATTTCACTCAAGGTACAGAAAGTTTTGTAGCAAATGTTCACACTTTTCAGCAGAGAGTAGCTGGTAGTCAAGATTCACTTACAGAAACTATCAATTTTCAAAAATTTCTGGACACAATCTGTGACACAAAGGAGGTCTGGGGAACAACGTGCCTTTTCTTTTTTCAAACTAGAAGTCACCCTAGATAATGAGGAAATGTATGCACCTTGTTGACATTCAAATAAAACCATGTTTTCATGACGTCTATGAATTAGATGATAAGTTAGAAGTCATCTTTTCCAGCATCTTGTCCTGTTATAGAAATAAGAAATGAACTTCAAAGAGGTGAAAATTATTTCTGTCTAAGCCTTGACATTCATATCCGTGGTTCAGAAAACTGTGGGATACATGGAATTCTTATTGAATAGTACTTTATTAATTTTTGGACCCCACAGCTTTTGTAACACTAAGGAATTTGAATTTATCTTGTAGGTAACTGGGAGCAGTCTTTGAAGATTTCAGAACGTGTGAGTACAATGATGAAAGCACTTTTGGGGAAGATAAATCTAGCCGTGGAGTGTAGAGTAGATGGGAAGGAGAAGAGCCCAAAGGAAAAGATTCCACATAGAATAAATCGACAACGCAGCTGACTTGAGGGTGAAGATGATAATAACGATTTTAAATATGTTGAATTTAAGTCATGGTGGGACCTCCAAATAGATATATTCTATAAATTTATGGAGAGATGAAACTGGATTGTTGAGAGTTTTGGGTGGCCAATATGTATTTGGGAGTGTTAGCTAAAGTAATGGTTGAGTTGATGGAAATAAATCATAACAGAAGGAGAAAACATTGAAAGAGAAAATAAGAAAACCATGGGAAAAGCAAATAGAGGTAGCAGAGAAGAGGAAATTTTGAGCTTCAGCATATGCCAGCAATTTGGCTAAGAAATTTAAATGCTTCTCTTAGTTATCCCAACTGCACTCTAAAATACACATTGTTGCCATTCTACACTTGAGTAGACTCAGAGACTTTGGAGTAGTTTGTCTAAGTTCACTCAAAAGGCTTGGAGTTAGAATTTGGATCCATGACTGCTAAGCTTCAAAGGTCATGTCCTTTCCAGTAGCCCATCAAAACAAACAGAGGCAGGACATCAGAGAAGCAAGGTCATGGGGAATATGAGAACTACATCTGTCTTTTTATCTGCTATATTCCCAGCACATAGAAAGTGGTCAAAAATAAATGCTGAATGACTAAAGAATAATAAATATCAACTATTGATATCTTTATTGATGTCTCTGGCCAAGTATACACTCAAGAGTTTTATATTCGTTATTCTATTTCATCTGTGACAAGACTCTGAAAGAGAGCTGAGAGATTGCCATGCTTTCATTGTCACCCAGAATTCAAGCCAAAGTTAGTCTGTCTCTACATTTGGGTTTTTAACTTCTATGCTATATTGAGAAAATTCATCAATTTTGAGTTAGAGGTCACTGATGACTCATGTGAGAAGAGATTCACTGATGATAAAAATGAAGATTTTATTCCATAATAAAATTTGCCAGAGGAATTTGCCAGAGAAAGAAAAGATAGAAATTAGAAATTTGCTAGAAGGAGAAGCAAAGTCCAACGTGATTTGTTTATACTGTGTTGTTGTGTTTTGCTGCAGGTGGGAAGCTGAACTTGTTTTAAAAGTCAAAGGATAATTTGATGGTGGATACCAAACATAGCAAGGATAATTGGGGGTGTGTTGGTGGAGTCTGTCTGAAAAGAGGCAAAAAAGAATCAGAAGAGTCAGGTAGAAGGAGGAGATTGAAAAAACAAATCTTTCTCTGAGCCAGAAAAAAAATTTTTAGAGCTGGCAGAAAGAGAAACAAGTCAAATCAGAGGAAGAAAGAAGAAAAGAAGCTCGAGAGGCTGAGGAAAACATGCAGAATGGTTACCACTAGTGCCAAATTGTTGTATATGGAAAAACAATTTGGCACATGTTCTCCTCAAGCGGCTTGCTGCTGTTAGCTGAGGTTAGCTCTAAGGGTTTAAAGGTCCATGTGGGCCACACCCAAATTCACTCATACTTTGTTGTGGAATTAGGGAATGTTTTTTAGCCACTTGGGTACAGGGAGTCATATTGTTCACTTAAAGCCCAAAAGAGAGAGAAATGGAGTAAACAAAAACTTTAAATGAGATGTTTCACTTTCACAAGATAATTAAAATTTACCTACCTGATCGTTTAGTAGCTCATCATGAGAAATTTGAATAAATGAGAGAACTTGGAATTCTCTGAATATTTTCTCCTATCTCTGTCTTTTTATTTATAATAGATTATGTAAGTTTCAGTGTGTTTGTTTAATGTTCTATGAATATTCTTAAACTGAGGTTAATATCATCATCTCTGGGGGCTTCCAGAATAGTGGAGAGAGAAGCTCCACTATTTCCCCAAAGAGCAATGATATAACTGGCAATTTTTTTCAAAATAAACATTTTTGGACCTTGGAAATTGGCCAAGGGCATACAATGAACAGATAAACATTTATTCAGGAAAAACTATTAAGCCTTAGTAAGAACAATGGGAGTCTGTGGCCTTTTAGCTTTCTCTCCTCCTCCCCTGTCCCCTCAGCTATGTGGCAAACTAGTTCTACCAGGGTGGGGAAGGCTGGGAAAAACCAGGAGTCTTACTGACAGAGGGGGCTGACGATTTTGAGCAGAGAATGGAAAAACCCATTTCTGGGGTTATTGTCAAAAACAAGAGCAATCTCAGTGGTGAACAACCATGGAAGGCCAGCGTTACAGCTATCTTGAGGTTACAATACTGATTGGGATAGTGAACAGATTGGTAGAACAACTAGAAACTTAATACGGAGATACAGAAGTTTCCACATATCCCTGCTGGCTGGTGTATGTAAGCCTACAAGTATGTACAAAGTTGTACACACACTCAGAAAAGACTGAGGCTTAGGTATCTACTCTTAACCTGGTTGGAATAGCTGCTAACGCTGCTCCCTAAAGTCTGAAACCATCACCTCTCCATAGGATTTTCTACCACTGGCTACTTCATTCTTGAACTTACTTCTTCCCTTGACTTTCATAATATTACTCCTTTTAATTCTATCTTTAAACATTTCTTTCCAATTTTCCTCTTATTCTGATTGAAACTTCCATATTGATATTTGTCAGGTTTGTGATCTAAGATCCCTTTCTTTGTCATTGTATCCCCAAGCATGTGAGTCATTCTAATCAACATATTGTCGGTTTTTGACTTCCAAATCTGTACCTTCAACTCCAGAATTCTTCCCTAACCTTCAGACACAAATCTAAATACCTTCAGGAAATCTCCAACTTGCGTCTTACAGAAACTTTATTTTCAACATGTTCAAACGTCACCCTTTCTAAGGCTATAACTTCTTTTGATTAATAGTTCCATTAATCAACCAAGTCAAAACCTAGGATTCATTCTGGACTCCTTTAAATTCCACATTCAGTCAGTAACCAAGTCCCGCTGACTCCGTCTATTAACCTCTCCTATAAATGCCTCTTCACCTAGGTTCCTGTTTATTCCTGCTTCAGTTCACAACCTCATCATCCCAGATGTGTTATTACAATAGTTTATCTGGTCTTTTGGCCCACCCCTTGCCCTGGCTTCAATCTAGACTCTGTCTTGCTGGCAGAGTAAACTTGTTGATATTGCTTATTCTTCTGTTCCAACAGTCTGAGTGGTTTCTTGAGACTTACACAGAATAAACTCCAAATCCTTTAGAAAAAGAGATAAGTAATAATACAAACCATTGGAAAGATCAACTATTTTCCCCCATCTCTCCAAGTGTAAATATTGTCTATAGTCTTAACATACTTCTCTAATATATTCAAGTGGTTCACAACAGTTAGATAATTCTTTCAAACATTTATTACAATGTATTCTGTTACATAGTAACAGTAATACATGCTAATTCATTGCCACCCTGTTACAAACAAAAACAGCCCACATTACCCCTCCATACACCTAAAGTCTGTTAAGCCCAATATTAGTTTTCTCCACCCCAAGGCTACAGAACATCACTTCAGTTGGCTTTCTCTTTAGGAATTATTTTCCAGTCGTTCTGTTTTTGTAGTTCACCTCAGGACCTTCTGGTTTAGACAATATAGAAAGAGTCTGAGCCATTATTGTAATAAATCCCTGGCTTGTATTGACTAAATTGGGAAACTACACCGACATCGCTATTTGTAATATTCTTACTTATGCCTCCAAGTATTGTGTTTAGCTTTGGTCATTTTTTCCTTTGAAAGCTCTCTTTTCTGTTGGAAACTAGAGGACATGCAAGACAGAAAGGCCCCACTGCACTTGGAAACATATTTTTATGGCTTCAGAGTAGACAAAGCTAAATTCTAGAGCAGACGACTTTCTCTGCCTTTTGAGCAGATCCCTCTGTTCCTGATGGGCTTGAACATGCCAGTGCAGATTACAGATGAAAATAATCCAGTCGGATGGACACAAATTTTGACAAGAATATTTATTTGTTATTATTGAAAAATACACAAAGGCAAAAGGTTGCTTAGCTGCTGCTTTTCCATAGTACAGCAGGTTATTGTAAGAAACGGGAAAATATACGTTATATCCGACAGTTTACATTTCTAAGGCATTTAGGCTTAAGAGTAGTAGGCGCGCCTAGGTCCATGGACTTGAGTTTAAATACACCAAGGCACACCAGGCAGGCAAAGGATTTGAAACTATACAGTACAACTCTTCCATGCATTTGTGTTTAGGACTATATATCCATTGCCCATCCCCCATCATTCATTTTTTCCACATGAGTTTTGGAGTTGTTCATAGAACACTGGCAATAATCTACTCTTCAAGAGTTTGCTTATATTGACAACACTGATGGGACACACAGAACAGAACTATTTCATGGACAGGTTCTGTAGACTCTCACCAAATCGAGGCTCCAGTAAGAAAAATGCCAATTTGCAAAGGCACCGTGGAGACAGGTTTAATGCATTGAATATAACATGAATCATTCACAATAACAAGTTTAGTGTTTCAGGGAACTTTTGTTAATACAACACAGTTGGTCACACAAAATACAAATGCTTCTGTTGATTTGTCTTGGCAACTCGGAGACATCAACAGTGCTAACAGTTTAACAGCTTTGTTCTCATCTGACAGAAAATAATGGCAGTTCTGCAAGGCAAATGTTAAACCTGACCGTATGTATTTATTAATTCCACAGTGTTTTGACAGATTAGAGGGATGGAACTCAGAGGATGCTGACACGCTCGCTGAGGGCTTTCATCTCTGTTTCTTCAGTCTCGGGACTGTCACTGTGGCGAGCACCTGGGTTGATCAGGTGCACGGGGTACTGCAGCCCTTGCTCGCCTGCATACTGCTCCCACCGCAAGTCATCGCTTTCATGGGTGATGTAGCGTTCCCCGATTTTGCATTCCAGCTCTCGTAAGTCTAACCAGGTCTGATAATCCTGAGGAAGAAATTCCAAAACATTACCACAGAGATGATTGAAACTCACTAAAACACTGTTTGCTATGTTGGCAATTCCCCCACCCAGGAGTTACCCCTTTTTTCTTCTACTCTAACAGCGCTGAATCTCTCATCAGGCACCCTGAAGTGACAGGATCAGCACCAAAGCCATTCTACTGCCTAAACTTTGCAAATGCATAGTATTTATATGACATCGTGCCTCAAAGGGTGGGCAGTGAATGCTTGCATTCAAGCAGTTAGGAATGGTATTCCTTTAAAATTTAATGCCTACAAATAATCCTTCAGTATTTCAGAGTATCATTTTTTCTAAACTTTAAGTTCAATGTGAAAATAACAAATATTTAAGAGAAAACAAACTTATGCATATACTTTCTATTTGCCATGCATTTGTTGTTCCATGAATATTAGCCTAGGATTTAAGAATATGGCTTCCAAATGAGAAAAGTGCATGACCAGATGGCATCTACTTGGACATTTATCAGGATTACTCATACAGATGCTTTTGAAATCTGGTCCTCGAAGTTTTGTTACGACCCTTAGTTTTTCTGTTTTTCGTTTTTGGTTTGGGGTGAGTGTGTGTTGGTGGTGTGTTTCTCCACTGTTAAATTTTCCTGGTAAAGAGAGGTTTAGAAACACTAAACTATTATTAAATCCTATTAAATCCTAAGGAGTTGCATGCATCCTGGCAAACAAATTGATATTAGAATTACACGTTTTAAAATATGACAAAAGATTTTTACATATAATATCAAACTCATAAATATTTAGAAGCTCATCCGACTGAGAAAATATCCAGTGATTGATTTTTACCTGGAGCCAAGGGTGACTCAATGTCTTATCCACACTATAGCGCTTTCTCATTTTTACTTGCAGCAAGTTATTGATAAGATCAATAGCTGAAAAAAAAATTTAATTATTGGTAAAAATAGATAAATCTAGAACAGATGTATAATTCATTTACAGTTGATTTCACATCTGCTATTTACACAGTTAAATGCAGCAAAGTGACAACAGGCGGTAGAACCTGAAAAAAATTCCTCTTGAGAATTCTAAAATCTTGCCCTTCATTTTATTTTGGGTGCTAAAAAATGAAATTGGAAATAATTATGGAGGAAGGAGTATGAATATTTTGTGAGTATGATGTGAATTTCTTAGTCTAGTCTTTAAAACATTTTTCTAAAGTAGGAGTTTTGTTTAAATATACATCATTTTAATATGTCCTGCACTAATGGCAGGATAAAACTACTATTCAAGAGAAAGCATTTACTAATTTTGTTATAAAACGTGTTCAAAGTTTGAATACACATATGGGCTTCCTCGTCTTGAATTAAATGACAGACAGACATCTGGACACCATATTTAAAAGGAAAACAATAAATATAACATGGGCCATGACTCATGATAAACTTAGAGCCTAAAAACCAATGGCCCACCAGGAAAACACTTTTGTCTCTTTCACTTTGTTTGTAAAAATAATCAGTGAATTGGAATTATATCAGCCTTCATCATTGTTTTCTAGGGGAAGACAGGAAAGAAACTGGTCTAACAAGAATTATTCTATGAGGTTAGAACCACATTTCTTCCAGCCTAGCACGCTGCCTCTGATTGGGACTCCTATGGAGCATCACTTAGGAAGAAAAAGTGATTCTTCCAGTTATCTAGTCTACAAAGCATCTTAGTCACCCAGAATACAATGACAGAGTTCTCACTCACCTTTCTGAAAATTATATTTTCGGCCTATACAATTAACAGTTCATTATTCGTTAAATTCATTACCTTATACTTCCCACTCATTCTTATAACTTCCCATATTTCTTTCTTTCATCTTAGCATTTTCTTCCCAAAAAGAGCTTAGTGAAATCTGCCAAACTAATGGAAGCATTTGCATTTCACCAGAGAGTTAATCCTCACACTTAACCTACCCTGGTCATTATGGTTCCTGAGAGATGGATCTTTCTACCAAAAATGTTAATCAAGTAAGTAGCTGATAAAGAAAAAATGTGAATTAACTCCCTAACTTCTGCAACCAGCAAGTCCCAAATCAGGTGGCTTTGACTCTATTGTTTGGTCTATGTCAGCCTGTAGGGACCTGAAAATACAGACTGTCACAGGAGTCCAGAGGTCACCTGGAACAAAGATCAGAATGCATCAGAATCTTTCTCATTATCAGGTAAAGAGAAATGATTTCTACAGTCTTTGGATAATCTAGAATTGTCTCTCTCTCATACCGATATTCCAATTATTTGCCTGCATGGAAGGGCTGTGGAGTCAAACACCTAAGAATTCTTTGACTGGAGAAAGCAAACGCAGTGGCACACAGTTAAGAGCTATCTCTGTCTACCCACCTTGCTTTAGCTAGGATACCCCAGGAAACACAGTACTTAGCACCATTTCAAATTCCAAGCATGTGTTCTCAGAGAGCTTTTGAAAGTATAGTTCTCTCCGTGAGCTGTGTATTGGGCATGTGCTGTAAAACATCCATTCACATGATTTACTCACTGGTGAGTAAAGTGCACCTTCCATTCTCGCTGCTGTGAAGTCACACAGCAAAAATGGAGGACAAGGGGTGAAGGGAGAGCTTATGTGCTACTGTAAGCATGCCGCAGCATTACGCTTCCCCAGACACTGCAGGGAATAAATACATGGTATTAATTCACTCATTCTGCTTTGAATTCTATAATTAGGAAGGTAGGAGTACAGTAACTCAACAAAAGGTCTGGTTTGTGCCCAAATGGGCCCCAACAGTGAACCACATGCCTAATGGGGAGGGAAGTACTGCCAGAGGAGCAACTAGAAGGGTCCGAAGGGACTGGAATATGTGAAGATGAAAAAATTGTTCTGCTGAATGCAGCATACAATCACAAGTCTGACTATAGCCACAGGACCCAGGGGCCCTGAGTAAGCACAGCAAGATAATGACAAGTACCTCCAAGAGAAAACAGTTTAGGATATAAGGAGGGAATTAGAGGGGGTACGTGTGTGCGCATAAATATGTGTGTGTGAGTATTTGCATGTTTATAAATACATTTTGTGGCTCCTGGTAGCAGAAAACAGAAATGATTAACTATTAAATGTTGGAACCTGTAGTTAAATGTTGGGGAGCTGTTCTTACTGAGAAAGTAGGCCCATCATCAGTGTTTGAGAGCTCCATTCTACTTGTCATTGTTTCTGGGCCTCTTAAAACATCCTTTTTATTAATCAAGTCTCATAGAATCCAGCATTAACTGTACCATCCAAAATGCCTTTCATTAAACTCATTTTTAAAAGCGATTCTAAAGCGCTTTTGTTTTTCACAAAGTTCTCTTTGTTGGCCATGTTCCTCACATGTATGTATCAATCATTCATTGATCTGTTCATTCACCAAATATTCCCAAAGGAATTACTCTTAGCAATTACTCAGGAAACAAATAAGTCAATGATAAAGCCGTGGGCCTGAAAAGCTCCCAATCTACTTACAAAGTCAAAACAGGTGCATGAACGTGCGCATGCGTGCGCGCACACACACACACACACACACACACACATAATGACCAAATGCACCATTTTGAATCTTTGACCTTTATCCTACTCAAAGAAAAAAATGGTTTCTTCAGCACTTCTGAAATATAACCAGCTAGGGTACTAGTGACTATCCCCAGTGGTCCGATCTATTTCATGTCAATTGTGTTGCACGATACTAGCAACAAGAATTCTTTTCCCTTATATTGTGCCCAAAGTTGTCTTTGTATATCTTACCCACATTAATCCTATTTATGTAATGATGCAATGGAGAACTTGACTCAACTCTATATGGCCACTCTTCAAGTCTTGGGGATGGTGATTTGCTTTAACCTCACCTTCTACAGTTCCTTCACACTCCTCAGTCTTACTGTGCAACCTTCTTTTAATGTTCATGAGCTGTTTTCCAATGTCCTTGTTCATTATTGACCAGAATGCTCCTCATAATTAACTGCCAACTTGATTAGTACACACAGACATTATTTCTACAGCCTAGGACTGAGGAATTTCCTTTTTAAAAAATAGTTATTTTAATCTCCATTTTATATAAAAGGAAAAGCGGAAGCTTCAAAAGGTCATGTAAATTGCTCAAAGTCAGACACCTCCTAGGTAACAGAGCTGAAGTCGAAACCCAGGGGGACCGGCTCCAAAGCCCACGCTCTTAAACCCTGTGGCATACAGCAGCCAGATCATACCACTGACTCATTATTACTAATTGATAATAATGTCAAAATTAATTAAATTTTAAATTTTTTCCAATCATGAACATTAAATTCTTCTTACTTATGTTTCCACTGCACTTTTATCCACGGAGATATATATATATTATGTACCTAAATGTAACAGGGAGATAAATATATCTTTTGACTTTAGCTCAATATTTCAGCCAAGACCATTCTGAATGTCAGTGCTCCCCTCCTATTATAGGGACTAATCCTCTTGGCTTTCTACTCCTTCCAAACTGAATAAGGCTATCTGCTATGTCTTAATCAAATTATTAGGAACTTTTTTCAGGATAAGGCTTTAACATAGGGCTTGAAGACTCTGTCATAGATCACACCCCCAAGTGCCACGCCCATTAACTACTCTTCAGCAGGCTGGTAAATAAGCAACGTTTCGTCCCAGGAGTATCCTGTTCAGTCCACATGTTACCATCTTCTCCAAAGGCTACTGTGGGAGATTTTTTCAAATGTTTTATTATAGTTAAGACACATCAATCCTTGGTATTACTCATTCTACCAATCTGCCAATCCTATTTAAAAAAAATGCAATTATTCTGGAGTAATCGATTCTAAGCAGATTAATATTGATTTTTAGTCATTTCCTTCTAAGTACCAGGATTTGTTTTCTAAATGTTTGTAAACTACCCATTCAGTCATTCATTCCAGGATTTTGCCAAGGATAAATGTTAAGCTTCTTGTTGAGTGGTTTCAGAATCCACTCTTTCCTCTGAATTTAGAAATTCAGAGAACTCTGGCCTGTCTTAAGTATCCAGGTATGTCTCTCATTTTATCCACGATTTATTCAAAATAACTTACAATGGCTCTAAGAGCACCTCTGTTAGCACCTTCAATATGCAGTATGTCCAGTTCTGAACATTTGTCATATTTTAGAACTGCCAATGAGTGTCCTCTTTTGACAGCAATACTCCCAGCGAAGACTGCTATGGGTAATGCACCAAGCATACACGATCCAAACTAAGAGAAGGGGGAAATCAGCAGCAAAGGAGAAAAAAGCCTAGCAAAACTGGAGCAGCCACATCAGTCCCAAAGAGAGCCACCAGGCAGAAAAAAAGTCCAAATGAGATCCCAACTCCAGTTCCAAAGCTCAAATTTAGACTCAGAATTCTGATCTAGAGGGAATGTGGTAGGGCATGCCTTTGGGCCTGCTGGGCACGGGGAGGGAGAGATAGATACAAAACAGATACAAACAAAGCAAAGGAGAAAGGCGACATGGTCTGGCTGTGGGAAACAGGAATTAAGGAAGAGGACTGCAGCAGCGGAGAGTCAGAAGGAACGGCGGCATGCGGGCACAGCAGCAAAATAGGCTGCTTATGCCCAAGGAAGAAGGGTAGAAAAATGCAGAAACTTCAGGTTCCCTGGAGCCCATAAGGAATCTGGAGCCCCATGAGAAACAGATCTCTGGGGCAGTAGAGAACACCTCAGAAATTCCCGGTATCCTGTACCTCCTTCCATAGATATACCAAAAGTATATATCCAAACAGCTGCCTTTCAGGAGGTGAGGTTTATTGCAACACAGTGCTGGTCGCTCCGTGGTTTCGGGCAATAAGCACATGCCATTTTCAACAGCTGGCGTTGGGCTAGGGCCAAAGCTGTGCAGGAAGCCAGAACCCTCTATTCTCTCAGGTTATAGTTGTTGTTTCACACCTTCCTCCCCCCATTCCCCTAGTTTGAAGATTTTGTTCCCTCTCTCTCCCTGAAGAAAACAGGAGCAAGACAGGCGGTGGTTAGTTCCTCCTTCTCTTTGCAGTAAATATGATGCCAACTTTTTCAGAGAATGGTGGGACTATTTTCTGATTGTATCTGCCCATTTATTCTGGGAGGGAGCCTTTCTAACATTATTCTGAGAGTTCTGTTCTTTTGTTCATCCTTGAGCTCAATCCCTGCCTTCCATATTATTAGTAAGTTAATTCAAACCCAAGCTCTCTGAACACCTTGCACAGCCACATTAGGGCAATGGGGAAGTCTTTCCTTTTCCTTTCTTAGTGGAAATTTTTAAACAATTGTATGGTTCGAATTCTTATTTTCAAAGAATCTTCTATCCCCTCATAAGCAAAGACTTCTGCTTTCTAAAATGTCTCCGGCCACGAATTCACACTCACGGTTCCTATAAACTAAAAAAAAGAAAATCGGTTTTATGAAGTCTACCGTTTCTTTTTTGCTACAATAAATTCTTGGCTAACACAGTTACTTTCCCGCTAACTTCCTGCACAGCACTCTCTCTTGTTGCCCCATCAGTTGAGAAACTAAAATGTTGGGAAAGTGAAGACAAAATTTTATCAAATGTTCTCTTTTACCAGAATGGGAGTTTCAGCAGATGTTAAAATAGCCGCAGTTCCGTGGAGCCTGCTTGCCAGGTGCACAAGAATATCTGCCCCAAAACAAAATTCAATGGTACATGCAGGTGCTGACGGGTTTTAGTTTTAACATGAAAAGAAACATTCCATCAGAGTGGCAACTGTACGGATTCCATTTTCTTCTGGTATCAAAATTCAGCATTATCTTTGAAATGGTGGAAACTATACGGCAGCCATTCTCCACTTCAAAGCAGACACCACGTGTATGGACACGACAGGTCCTGTGTCTGCAGAAGGGACGTGTGCACGTGCCATCGCTTATGGCTAAACTAATGACATCCAAATCTTGTAGAAAATCCTACAAAAAATGGAACTGGACATATTTAAATCCATAATAGGTTCTTCAGGTCACACCTCTGTCATCTTCCACTTGCCATCTTTTACTATTTCATGACATGCCCGTCTCCCTCCTCTCCCCACACTGGATTTGAGCTCCTTTAAGGTCACACAGATTGTGTATTCATTTTTGCACATAAGTTTCATAAATATTTAAAATAAAATGCGTCATTTAATGCATTACAAAAATGCTTGCTAAATAGCATTTGGTAGATTGAATATATTAATTAGAAATTTAAATGGCCATTTTCTCAGCTCTAAATTTTAATATCCACATTATGTGCATATGGTTTGTATACGTTGGCTAAAAATATTCCTGGATGGTAGGACATCACAACTCTACAAAATGTAACAGATCACAGGACCAGTGACTTCTGACAGAAAATCAGAATAATGCTAAGACTGTCTGCAATACGGATCATATTTATTTTACAATGGTTATTTTGCAGAAGAGAAATGACCTGTGAAACCCTGAAGCTGAGCTGTTTTGTTCAGACACAGTAGTTTTCACTTTTATTTTTTCCACACTGTCTTCTATGCACCCACAAATTATTCAGGTACAAATTTTCAAATTAGAAATCTGGTCAGAACTATCATTCTAGTGATGGTGCCATCACCTGCAACCACTGAGCTTCTTGCCTTCAAGGTCGTGTTTTCCTTTTCCCCTTTCCCTTCTGCCTCACTGCCTGCCACAGCGTAGTGCTCAGTACTTCTCCCTTTGGTTAGCTTCATGCTGATGGTAAGTTGTGTATTTATTTTAAAAATCCTTTTGCAACCCTTCACATTCCAGCTCTCAACCCAGCAAGCTGTTGCCCGGCAACACTAACTGGGCTGCTCCTCTCAGAGGCTGCAAACAAGGCCGCTGGAAACCATCGTCTCACTCCTTCCTGAGTCGAGTCCTGTGGTCCAAAAGAAGTGCAAGACCTTTAGAGACTCAAGTCGGTGCCTTTGCTTTTCCAGGTCTTTCCTCTGTAGAAGGTTATTCTATCAATGGTTACTTCTTTGCTTTACATCCAATTTCCTTTCCTCTTGAAGACTAGAAACACAATCTTAGAAATTATGAATTGTTTAAACACCGCACACAGCAACCCCCAAACGGATGCCAAACTCATTCAAAATTTAAAGCAGAAATCAAAATATATTTATATTATTCTAATGATGTTCAGGGTGGAATTTTTGTTTTGTTTTCATTGCACATTAAAATCCTTGGGTGAGGTTTTTTGTTTCTCAGGTTTTTATAAACGCTGATACTCAAGCAAAAGGTCAAGGGGACATCTTTAGGGGAGGGGCCTCCAGGTGTTGGTTGTTTCAGAAGCGCCTCAGGTGTTGCTACTGAGTGCAGCCAGGGGTGAGGATGGCTATGCCAAGCAGTGCAGACTTTTACATGCACGTGAATAATCCCAGGATCATAAACTGAAGATTCTGATTCCGTAGGGTCCTGATTCTGGGGTGGGACCTGAGAGTCTGTATTTTAATGGCTCCCATGTGGTGCCTCAGACCACATTTTGAACAGCAATGGGCTAGAGGTATGAGAACACTGAAAGTAGTCAATAACTGGTTTCATATTGCCCCAAAGACCCTGGCTAGATGCACGTCAACAAAGAGAACGCTCCCTGTCCTCAGCCCCATTTTGGTCAGTAGTCTGGAAGGAAGACAGAGACGGGCTTCAGGACAGCTTCCGCTCAGAGGATGCCGGCAGGAAGAGCAAACAAGTTGGACGACACAAACAAGTTCCAAAATAACTAGTCTAGAGCTAGGGGCCACACTGGCAGGACAGCATTTAACAGGGACAAATGAAACTAGTCCGTTAGTTAGGTCCCACCTCTCCACCCCCCAAAAAAGGTCCAAGTGTAGAATTGGAAAACCTGCCTCGTCAACAACATGCATGAGGAAGAACTCAGGATTCTAAATCCACAGTAAACTTAACATGAGTCTACTTATTGGCCCCAAATCAACTGTTATTTTATGCCATGCTAAAAAAATGTTTTCTTTATAACGAGGGAAGTGGTGGCTTTACTCTTAACCAGACTCACTGAACTTTCAGTTAGAACAGTTTTGGGATTTGATTTCAAAAGAACATAAACAAAGAGGAGAGTGTTTGGACCAGAGTGAACAGGAGGCTGAGGGAAAAACTGATCGCTCAGGAGAAGGGAAGGGTCAGGGGTGCCATGATGGCTGCTTTCAAATCTCTGAGACCAGCCTTTATTTGGAAAAAGGAGTGGGCTTGTTCTACTATTGGGTATAAACACACAGACATTTTTGCTCATTGTCCAAATGTCAAATTAAGAAAAAAGCAGGGCTCCTCATGAAATTGTATATTTTTCAACACTGGAGCAATTTAAAAATATTCTGGATAACTCTGCTCATTGGATTGGTACTGTGGAGCAGACTAGGAGTTAGATAAGATTTTTTATTTTTTATTTATTTTTTTTTGGTGAGGAAGATTGGCCCTGAGCTAACATCTGTTGCCAATCTTCCTCTTTTTGCTTGAGGAAGACTGTTGGTGAGCTAACATCCATGCCAGTCTTCCTCTATTTTGTAGGTGGGATGCTGCCACAGCACGGGTTGATGATCAGTTTGTAGGTCTATGCCCAGGATCCGAACCCATGAACCCCAGGCCACCAAAGTGGAGCACGTGAACTTAACCACTACACCAACAGGCTGGCCCCTAGATAAGACTTTTAACATCCTGTATTTTGAAATATTATTCTGTGTTGTCACTGTGGAAGAAAGCAAATTCACAGAATATTTAACCTTTGCTCTTCCGCTACCCACCTCCACAATATTCGGATATGTATTCATATATCCATATGAATGTACTTCACATATATTCCTATATTCATATTTCAAGTCAAAGATGATATATACGTTTAGAAATGAAATTAATTTTATTGTTGGAATATATAGGAATATTTCAGTTTTGGGGGCAAATAAACAGGCAATTTTTGAGCGCTTATAATGCCAACATTCTTAGTAAAACTTCTTCTAAGCTATTTGTCTCTACAAATTATCATTTATTAGAGAAAATTCTATTAATTCTATTTTACTTGCTATCAAAATAAATCATTCCTTTCCCAGTGGGACATCTTTTCAGATATGACCTCATTTGAATTTTAAAATATATATGTATAAATACACATATACACATATATTTAAAAATTCACTCTACTGGTAGATTTTTAAAATCGTTATATGCCTTTGGTTCATAATTTTAAAGTTACTGAACAAAATGCGTATTTAAAAAAAAATTAAACGGAAGTAATTTAAGAATTTCAAGTAGAGATTGTTTAAAATGTTAAAGCCCAGTGGAAGTTCTGACCCACTTAATTCACTTTAGTTTATCAGGAGGAATGGAATTTCCCGGCACGTAGTCAAGCCTTTTCAGCAGTTCACTGGCTAGTCCCCTCGCTCTCCTCCTTGCGGTTACGGCTGACAATCGTGCTAATATGTTGACAAATAATCTCTTCATTAATATTCAGCAGGCTTGCTGGATCTGCAAGTCTCATAAACTGTTACAAACACAGTTTAATTATTAAAATGACAATTGTCTTTCTTTTGTTCCTCATACCATTGGACTTCTGGGTCTCATCTATGCGAGGCTTATTTTCAATGGGGTTATTTTTTGTTTTGAACAATACGTAGTGAAAGAGGGACCTACAGCTGGTTCCTTTTGATGGCAAAGTGCTACTTCCAACTTAAGTGTTTAGCGTTCTGGAACACTGTGGGATTCTGAAAACATACCATGTGGCATTGGTACTAGGCTTTTATTTAGCTTTGCTTTGTGTTTGTAGCGGCTGTATTTTTCATCTCCAATTTCTGAGGGAGAAAACACACTTGTGACCAATTTTACTTTAATTTACCACGTTGAATGGCAAAGATTCCTTTTAAAATAAAATTTAGACGCTTTGATGAATTTACTGGTATGTTAGGATAGCTGTTCTGTGCCCGGAGATGCCATATATTCTACACTGTACATAAATGTTAGCAGAGGATTGAGACCAACTAGAAGAAGAAACTATAGCTGTGCTTATCGGGGAAAGGAAGAGGCAGAAACACCATCATTGAGGCTGTCAGAACACACAAGTGGAAAAAACCTGTTTCACCAGTGCACCATCACGATTTGATTATTCTGAACTAAAGACAAGCGATAGGATTAATGCAAGGGCATTTCCTTCTTTTTCTTTTTATATATGGTATCTCAAGTTTTCGTGTCTGATCTTAATTCTTGCTAATACCAACTAACCATGTGACTCTGAAGCTGAGCAGTAACAACCCAGCAGGTGACTTGAGATTAGGTGCTTCTCCAGACTTCACCTGTGAACACAGAAAATGATCTGTGTCTGCGGGGGGCAGGGGCTCGTTGTGAGACAATTTCCGAGAGGTTGCCTCTGTGTTGATTACTGCCTGCTTGCCTCCCTAATGGCACATAAAGGAATATCAAAACTCAGAAGGAAGAAAATAGTCATTTCTCTGGTGATCTTCATGGTCTATTACTAACCTTCCTCAAATTTACCGTGTGTCTCTAATTGAACACATCAATTCGATCTGATGATGGCAATGCTCTTTTCCTCTAACGAATGCTTTCCTTTCGCTGCAAGTCTGGCGTCATTCTCCCAGTAAGACGACTTGCACGGAAGCAAGTTATATCTCAATTTACCAGCTATACGATCCACGTCACTCGGTACCTATGTCGCTTCTTTTCTTCCACTAAGAATAAACTCTTGGGAAAATAAAAGCAGTATAATAAAGTCATATATAAAGAATAATAATTTAAGATGTGTGTTATTTTGAGCAACTGAAGGAATGTAAGAAAAAGAGGATTTGACTTTCACACTTGAAAATTCTCCTTTGTGGGGGCATAGATGGGTTTAGAGACTGAAAATTACATCTTCTTTATCTTTGCAGCCACGACGCAAGGACTGGCATTATAGAAAAGGAAAGACAACCTTCTAGCTCTTTGGTGAATAACACTCATACATAAAATATTATATATATTGTTTGTATATTTAAAATTTTAGACAACTTTTAGACCAGGCATGGAAGAACTATACTTATACAAAAGGTTGTACTCCATATATTTATGGAAACTTCTTTGCCTCCAGGCACTTTCATTCATTTTTATCATTTTTTATGAAATGTCATATGCACCTGGCAAAAGATCTAACTCTATCAGTGAGAAGAGTTCGGAATGAAAAATAGAAACCTCACACCTCATTATTAGACCTGCTCCCCAGAGATCCGCTCTCTTTTAACTATTTAAAAAATCTCTTCTGATGACCTTTAAATCAGTGCTACTCAAAGTGTGGGCCGTGAATCATTCTCACTCTGAACTGTTTATTGGTCTCTGATGAGCTAAGTATAGAAAGTGAGATGAAGTCTTCAGAAACTTTTACAGGAATTTGACATTGCTGTCACATTCTTATTATATTTTACAAAATACTGGTCCTTATGTTTGGAAATTAAAATAAAATAAGACTGGTCTTTTATCACAGTTTGAGAAGAACCAGCTTACAAAACAAAACAGATTCCCTTCCATTAAGGACAATGAACCATTTCATTTCAATTTTCTCTGCCTTACTGTCCTCCTCTTTTCCCCAATTAATTTAGTTACATTAGGTTAATGTACTGGCCACTTTTGTAATTTAGAACAGTGCCTGGCACACAATGTTACATGTACATATATGTAACATTTATTCAAAAGTATTAACTCACGATTAAATCATGCATTAAATCATAAACGTAAACTTATATTAACTCAGTCCATTCACCTAGGCAGAACCTCATTTAAGGGCTCTTACAGCTCTCTCTCTTTTTTTCGAAGATTGGCCCTGAGCTAACATTTGTTGCCAGTCTTTCTTTATTTTTTTTCTCCCCAAAGCTCCAGTACATAGTTATACATCCTAGTTGTAGGTCATTCTGGTTCTTCTATGTGGGCTGCTGCCACAGCATGGCTTGATGAACGGTGAGTAGGTCCACGCTTTGGATCCAAACTGGTGAACCCTGGGCCACCGAGGCAGACCACACAAACTTAACCACTCGGCCACGGGGTTGGCCCCCTCTTACAGCTCTCTTCACCTCTTCTCTGTCCTCCCTCTCCCCAGTGCTGGAGAAGTTTCATTATTTACATTCTTTTGCATAATTATAATGAGGTCAGACATGCTTGGTCTGAAGGTTATATAAAATTTAAAATTAACAAGCAATATGTGGAATAATTTATATATAACTATTATAAACTGATGAGCTAAAGGATTATAACATATTCCCTATTGCCTATAACCTATAACCTCAAAGTTGTAAACCTTTGCCCACTCAAAAGAGAATTTTCAGGTGTTAAAAGGATATTCTTTTCCTATATTTCTCTGATTGCTCAAAATGATGACACATGTTAGTTGCTTCTCTATTATACAACTTTTGTATTTCCTGGAGTTTACATATTTTTTTCTTTTTGACGAAAGAAGCTTGTGTTTCTTTTTCTATTCTTACTATATTCATGGCAATCTATATTGAAATACATTTGACATTTCGAACAAATTACATGTCCTGATATTAAATATCTGATAAAGAAGATGATGTGGATGCAAAATGATGTTAGGAATGAGAGAGGAACTTTATAATTTATCTAAATTTGAATATTAGAAACAGAATTTTTTTAGAGCACTGTCAGCTGTCGCAGTTCTCAGGGGACCAGGGCTCTCGAGCACCATTTTTGAAATTGTGATCCATGGGCTTCTATTCTCAGCGTAGGATGGCAGTTTACGTGGATGGAGCCTGGGAATCTCCATTTTTAACTAGCTCCTCTGATTAACTCTGGGCACGCCAAAATTAAAAAATGCCTGCTCTAAAATGAGCCATAATCTTAGGAGGGTCTTTGGTAAACTTATTAGGCATCCCCTGCCTTGCAAATATTCTTGTGTTCTGACTATTAGCTAATTTTTCTATTTGCCATTTCTAAGCTCTACACCCCTGGTACCTACTTCTTAAGTCATAAACTGAGTCTTGCTTGCAATTTTCTGATTGTTGGCAATGTCCATCCTGGATTTACCCTTATTATACACCAGATGTGACAAACGTAAAGGATAGCTTGGCCTATCTCTTGTTCTTTTCGAGTTGCAAAAAATGCAATGAAAGGAAGGCATATTGCTATACAATCACGCAAGGCCCAATTTTCCTTAGTTTCATCTGATTATCTAAAAACTGTTTAAGTGATAATGGGCTGCCTTTTCCATAAGATAAATTTGCCTAATCAAGTAACTATTTTAAAATAGGTGCACAGGTTCTTTCAAGGAACCAAGAAAGGTCATAGGATGGATGTGCTGAGGGCTAAGCTTAACCTAGTAGGAGATACAGCTGGAAGTGAGAGGGAGGCCATGTCTAATTCTGGATGAGTAGTAATGGATAAACTGGACGATGCCAGATGGCCACCCAGATAGTCACAATGATGAAGTGAAAGAAGGTGGAACACACAACACTGCCTTAGAATGCACTGAAATGTTCTCAAACTCCCTTCCCAGGATTACCTAGAGTTTCCCCTTGTGCAATTATTTGTAATCATATTTGGGACATTTTATTGCATATATGCATTCTTATTTAGTTACATTTGTATAACTATATGTAATGTATGTAAGCTTTTAGTTATATATATATAACTGTAATTAAATATGTGTGTGTTTAGTTACATATATAAGTTTATATAATTATAGTTATATATATGTGTGTGTAATATAACTAAACACATACATACAGACAGAAAATGTGAAGTGATTGGGAAATAGAAAGTGTTCAATATATTTAAGGCAATCTAGTTATGTCAATCACTGTGTTAAGCACCTTCCAGTGCAATCTCATTTAATACTTAAAATAACCCAGTGAGCTAGGAATTAGTATCACCATATTTTAGACAAGAAAACTGAGACCTAAAGCGAACAAGTAACTTGGATGGATGAGGTCACCAAGATACTAAGTGGAAGAGCTCTCAACTCAGCTCTTTATCATGACGTGATACTGTTTCCCTGTATTTTTAGACATTATTAAAAATTGTGTTGCTACTCTAGTTCTAAGCTAGTGAAAGCATATTAAAAATGTAATGTGACACTACAGCTAAATCCATCAGAAGGATAATGAAGAGACAGGAAACATAGTGGATAAGAGCATCTCCTTGGAGCCAGCTGATAGGATTTGCGTGCTGGCCCCGCCCAGGCAAGCCACTTAACCCTCTATGTCTGCAATGCCTCAACTTTAAAATGGAAACAAGTACACTTTCTACCCAAAGGTTGGTGATGATTAAATGAGTTCACATATGTAAAGTGTTTAAAGTAGTGCTTGGCTACAGTGCAAATGTTGTAGAAGCGTTAGCTGGTATTATTTTTTTCTTTGAAAGTTTAATTAATTTTACCATCTCCATTTTACCTGTAACATTTGCTAAGTTTTCCTTGAATTTTTTCTCATTTTTCAAATCATACCTTGATTCACACACACAAAATCTATTTTTATAACGGGCATCTGTTAATGCTTTTGTGTTTGTTTTTGCCTAGGATCTCTGCCCTGCAGGTCGTCCTCTCTCCAGCCTGGAGGGGGTCTACCATCATCCCTGTTGGCCACTCAGAGGCAGTCTCCTGGGGTGACAGTGTGATTGTTCCCACGGTATTACAGGAGTTAAGCGTAGCCAATCAGCGCCCCTTTCAGAGACTTTATGACTACTGGGAGATAATTACACTTCCCTTCTGAGATCATATACAGCGAGTAGCATGTAAGCCTGGAGCTGCTGGAGGCTCACTTTGCACCACATGAAGAGTCCACCTGAGGATGGAGCCATCAAAGAAAGGAGAGCTGAGAGATGGAGAAATGTGATACTTAAACCACAGGATCCAGATGAATGAGGATCACCTTATAGACTTCCCAGTTGTGTGAGTCAATAAATTATCTTCTGCCTAAGTTAGCCAGAGATAGGCTTCTATTATTTGCATGCAAGAGTCCTGATTAACTCACTGATAAATTATTAGTAAGCATATCTCCAGAATGCCAGTACTCAGCTTATTATATTAGCATAGCAAAAAAAAATTGAGTTTAAAATATTTCTAATAGGTCCCTAAATATCAAGCCCTAAGAAATAAGCACCTCTTGGTGTGAAAAGATATATGGTGTAAAGAATGAAGATAAATAAATGATTTCAAGTCCAAGCCCTACCACTGTGTGACTTTAGGCAACTCACTTAACCCTTCTGGCTTCTCTCTAATACAGAGACTAAAGCAAGTCACCTATTAGAGAATTGTTGTGAGGATCAAATGGCACAATGACAGCTCAAGCACTCCAATATATAGTATTATATTGTATCAAGTCCATGTCTACACTAACAGAAAAAAATGCACGATAAAGGAATTTTTTCAATCTGACACATCTATGTATACTACAAAGATCTTACTACTTTCATTTATCTTTTCCTTTTTCATTCAAAGAAAAAAAATACAACTAACAACATGTCTGAAGAACACTTGGGAAACATGCACATAAGTTTGCATATAATTTCTAAAATTATACAATTCTTGGTTGCCCGCCAGAGTAATTGCTTAGCTTAGTGTTCTGTTATTCTCCTCCTAAATCAAAATCTTTGGCTCACCCCACACCTGCCTTTACAGACGCCTTTCCCATCCGTTATCGCATTCATTCTCTATTACAGCCTCATTATATAGGCAGGAATCATCACCTTGTTTTACAGATGACGAGCTGAAACTCAAGGAAGGTAAGTGATGGCTAATGAAAATGGCAGATAGGACAATCCCTGACCTGTGACTTTAGAGTCACTGAGATGCCTAGATTTTTATTTTCCTATATCTGGATTCTTAATTGTTTTGGTGTGGGTTCAAGTATCCTGGAACTGAAAATTTACTTCTATCCGTTGTGCCATCCTCTGCCGGATTCTAGTTTGCTTGTGTATTTATCAGATCTGACATGCTTAAAATTATTTGGTACCAGCCCCCATTATAAGTGCTAACCAGAGAATTATTTGTTCTCAAGACAGTGGGATAGAATCTGGGTCAGTAAGTACTTTTGCGACACCTCAGCTAATATTATGACATAATTTAACTAACTTTTCTTTCTATTCAAGTATCAGTTCTGTCATACACCAGCAGTTAGGTAACTCATTTGTCACCCAGGGCCTTGGTTGGCAAATAATACAACTTCCGTGCCTCAAAGGCAAGGATGAGTCACGGGAAGATATCCAGGAGAGAAGCCAGTTAATTTCCAAACTGATACTTGAGTCATTTAGAAAAGTGGGGTTCCACCTGAGCTGGACTCCCCATCACTTTGTCCGAGTGGCAGGAAATTTGTAGTGCTCAGATATATCCATAGCCAAGTAAAATGCCTACTTCCTGGTCAAATATAAATGCCTTTCGAATTGTTCCATGTAATTCGCTTTCTGAAACGCCACATCTCTTCCTTTTCCATTTTTAGTGACTGGCCTAAGTTCCATCTCCTCTGAAAATGTAATTCTGAACTGGTTACGTCCACAGCGATCCTTCTTCCTCCGAACTTGAAGACCCTGATTTTATACCTAGCTGACAATTCAAGGAAAGAAATAATCATTTTCCAAAATTCATATAAGTCATCTTCCAGCTAGCTTCAAGTTCTTTGAAGCACATTTTATGTTCTGTCCTTTACTTTCCTTTTACCTACGATGTACGTATACTGCGCTTTCTCAGCAAGAGTTTCTTGAGCCATTGATGTCTATGCCTCTGGTCTGCATTATCAGTGATTATTAAGCATTCACAATCTATAGCTATTCATTGCTGGCCTAAATAGGTTATATTTCCATAGCAAGGCCAGCACACCTCCATGGTACCAGAGAGTAGGTATCATTTGTTCCACTACTTCAAGAAAAAGCAGTCCACTACTCTAAGAAATTATTTTTAAAGATTATCTAATACTGAACAAACAGAAACAATCTAAAAATATAATACCAGGGTAATGGTTAAATAAAATATTATACACACTCTAATGTCACACAAAAGAAATCAGTGCATAAAGAACTTGGTACAATATGTGTAATACGATAATTAAAATATCAACATCATAATGTTCTTGTGTCCATAATAGATTAATAATGCTTAATACAGAAATAGTATATAGTAAGTAAAGATTACTCATGGTAACGATTACGTACTACCTTTAAATCAATGTATAAATACTTATAAGTTCTAAGGAAGTACACCAACATATTAAGTTTCTCTTTGTTTCATTTACCTCTTAATATGTATTTCTCAATTTCTCTATAATATATATACATTTCATCAGAAGAAATTTTCAGTCTCCATTTTTTTCTTTACTTCTCAAGCCACCTCAATTAATTTGTGCCCCTACTCAGTAGGCAGTCTACAATGAGCATTTATCCACTGAATAATTCACAGCTGAGTTACTAATATCACACTGACGGATTGAACCATTATCGTTTTTGAATGGAAGCTATTACCTTCGTGAGAGATTTCCTTCCAGGGATTGGGTGGGTACATGAAAGCTGCATTCTGGATTTGGTCGTGTATGTCTTCATCCTCATTAAAGGGGAACGTGCCACTCAGGCTGACATAGATGATGACCCCAACAGACCACATGTCTAGAGAGCGATTATAGCCTTTGTTCCTCAGAACCTCAGGAGCCAGGTAAGCGGGGGTACCCACCACCGACCTCCGGAAAGACTTCTCTCCAATGATCCGGGCAAAACCAAAATCACAAAGTTTCACCTGTTGATAATAATGGTTTGCAGAAATGGTAAGGTCACAAACTGTGTCTGTGTGTCTCTTATAGCCCAGCTCCACCAAAGACAACTGTAATACATACATATATTGTATGGATTTCTCATGGTAGAAGTCATAGCCATTTTCCATTTCGTGTACTTGAAGATGTTGGTTTATGTACTGATGCAAAGTGTATTTTCATTCATAAAAATATCACTTAAATGTTCTTCCTTCCTCCCCCACAAAACCAAGAGATAAATGTGAAAATACGTATACTAAGAAGCAGGTAATATTGTTGTACAAGGCAGGAAAACACCATGCAAATCGGGGAAGTGACGGATCTAACTCAGGGGCTTAATATAAATAAAGGTCGAAGAAACAGGGACACGGCATGTCATCCGCTACAAGCCTCAAAGTTAGCTCTGCACAGGCACGTCGGTAGGACCTAAAGGTGTCAGGGAGGCGAGGCAGGACAGCCACCTTGGTCAGGTCACTTTAGAGCAAGACCCTGGGGAGGGATCCAGTTGCCCCGTCTGAGCTGAGGAAAAGAAGCAATTTTGCCCTTGTCCCTGAGAGCAACACTCAACTTAAATGTCTTGGTCAACATTAGAGAACTGAGAGCATCCTGGGCCTTTTAAGTGTCCTCATTCTCAGGCCAGTGCTTTCAACACTGGCCCAGGGCTGCCAGTTCTTCAGCATCTGCACACAGCAGAAGGAGAAGGCACCGTGTGTATTAGCGAGGCAGGGTGAACTCAGAAGCCAGGGTGACAAAGCTGTGGTCCCAAAAATATGCGATAGCAAATGGATGAAAAGGAACAGGTAAAACTTGAAACAAATAAAGGTTTTGAGGAAAAAAGGTGACAGGATGCTGCCAGAGGGCCAGTGTCGCTGTCAGCTGACTTGCTGCTGAGCAAGGCTTTTGTACTTGCCTGAGGGAAAGGATCGGCTGATGCGAGCAACACGTTTTCTGGCTTGAGGTCACAGTGAACGATATTTTTAAAGTGAAGATGCCGTAAAGCCACAAGTATCTATAAAGAAGAAAATCATCAACATCATTTTATTTGGGTCTACCAGTTTATTTCAAAATGTTTTCTACTGGGACATAAATAAAGGGCCAAGAGAAAACACACAATGAACAGTTTAGGTTCTTTATGCTCAAGACACTGAAATGAGCTAGAGCAACATAGCAGGTTCTAATGGAACTTCAGTGGAAAAAGTAGATTATGTTATTCCTACAGCAACCAAGACAGGTGGAGATCAAAGAACGCAATAATATGTGACGGGGATGCCCATTCTTGAATATTTTCAAAGAATCAGGACTCGGCCACTGTGCAATTTAGAATTTCATGAGTAGGTTTAACCCATGGGCCCGCATACACATCACTCATTTGGTCTACCAGACTCCAGATACCACAGATATAAAGTAGATAATACAATAAGTCATTGGGACCTTTTTGAGTGCAGTCTAGACTTTGGAGCGTGGCACTGAACAACACGCTTAGAAAGCTGCAGTTAGCCAGTGATAACATTTGATATTAAATATTATCTTTTTTTCTGTCTCTAACTGATTTCTTACCTGAGTAATTAAAAACTTCGTTATGTGCTCTGGCAACCTGCCCTTTTCACTTGACAAGATCATCTCCAGCATGTCTCCATGGAGTTTTTCCATAACAACAAACACTCTTTCAGGCGTCTCAAACATACACTCCAAATTTACAACACCAGGGTGATGAAGGTTCTATTAAAGATAAATAAAGCACTTGAAGAAAATGAGTTTTTTGATACCGTCTGGCAAGCTCGTTGATGATACAAAACTCTTCAAGCTTAAAGCTATGGAGAAACCCACACTTAAGATTTTTAACACCTCTAAATTCCACATGTGCTGCCTTATATTTTTGAAATTCTAATGTCTCCAAAAAATACATCTTTACTCTCTATGCATAGCGAAATTATTTTTCCTATGCTAAAAATCCAAGTTCCAGCACAGTGAATTGCTAAATAGGTTTTAATTAGAATACCATATTGAGAGATGTGTAATTTCTTAGGATCATCTCCAATATTAAGCATACTATCCTAAATAAGCATACCAGGCCATCTCTACACACTTGGTAGAAATTTCATGTAGAACAGAAAAGATGAACTTCGTATGCGTGCTTCCGACTGCACTGATGACGCACATTAGTCAAAACTTTTTGGAACTGCTCTGCTACTGGAGGCTGCGGTAGTTTGCTACAGAAGCTCTTATACAGAGCGAAGATCGCCATGAAAACAGCAAAAAAAAAATTATTATTAAGTCCTTGCTTTGTCCAAGACACCATGCTACATGGGAATCCTGCATGGCTCTTAAGCACTCAATAAATATTTCCACAATAAAGCAATGGCTAACAACAATAGGCTGCATTTAGCTCAACATGCTAATTGTCATACACGTCAAGCAAAATTACTGTTAACATTAGATGGGCCCTTGTAAGGATGCTTAAGTGCAAATGTTGATCTGTGGTCATCAGTAAAAGTCTTTGATCATTTGACCTTTACGTTTTTTTCTGTGCACAATAACAAAAATCCTAATATTAAAAAAACTGTTATATATTCCACTTATATTTCAATGAGAAACAGAAAAAAAAATCATCATAAACAAAACTACCTGAATAAAAAAATATGGACTAACTTAAATGTGCTAACAGCTGAACAGAGAAAAAAAATAAATGCTTTATTTTAGAAAAAAAAATCTCAGAGGGATAAAATTGTATGTAAAATGAAATTTTTACAAACACGTGAAACCTGAAATGGCTCACTGTTCAGAGCTCACAGATGGATGCTGGGTGGTGAGCAGCAGAAGGGGTTGTGGGTGAATCTGCGTTGTCATCATCCTCCGCGCTACCCACTGGCAAGGAAAGTCTGGCAACAACTGGATATGGAGCCCTGCTATGGTTAGCAGATGCTCCTAGGATGATAACCTGTCTCTCAGGCTGCCCTTCCACTACCATGGAAATTTCGGTGTCTGCCTCAGACATCTGATGGGTCTTTTTGATTCTGATGCCTTGGGGTCCAATCATGCAGCATAAAGCGGTCATGGAATAGCAAGTTTGTGAATGTGGTCGGAGCAGATGCCTGCACATCTACCCAATAGCCTTTCACCTCTAGAGGGCTGGAATCATTGTTCTTGAAACTGTCACATTGTTAACTGGTCAAGTCTGGCTACTTCAGACAGACTAGGCCTCCAGAGTTATTCTCTCCTGGTCACAACTGAAGCACATGGAAAGAGGGTGGGATTAACAAAGTTCGCACTCGCATTATTCTTACCTTATCTGTCCTGATTGCCTATAAACGCGGCCAGATAACTAGTTGGCTTTGACCATTATGGGAGCACCAGATCCTCAGGTGGGAGACTCTCATTAATGACTGCATATATCCCTGGAATACCAGTGATAGCATTGTTCATACCTGGACCTGTGCCCAGGCTGTCTCATTTCTTTTTCCTTATATCACCTTCTCTGATAGAGAAGTCACACCAGCTGGACAGACCATCAGCCTCTGGGTGTCCAGGTGTCTCAGCTGTCCTCTTTTAAATCAACATTCATAGCAGAAGCTTTAAGGATGACATGAGAGTCCAGCCTGAGTTGTGCTTCTCCTGGGACAAGTCCATTATGAGATAAGCCAAGTGTGCCTTTCTCTTTCGAGCATCTTCTTAACTGATTCTCTTTTCTATTTACTCTAACTTTAAGCACTTAAGCAGTGTTCTGGGGGATTTGGCTTCCTTAAATGGCCAAGGCCTTGTTGTCTGGGTGGGGTACAGGAACAATGAAGAGGAAAGAAGCAGACCAACAGAAGCAGGCAGCCAGGCAAGGGGGTCCCCTGTGTGTAGACAGAGGAAAAACTAGAGTGTGAAGGAGATTAAGGTTATAGGAGAGCAACCTTAGGGGGTCCAGGAAGGACAGGGGAGGACAGAGTGCTGCTGTTCAGTCTGTTGCTTCTGCTGACCTTGTCTTAGACTGTGAAGGCTGGCAGAGAAGAAGAAGTCAGCAGATGACCAGGAAGCTCTCCTACCTAAATTATCCTAATATATAAGCAATGTCAACCCTCATGTGACTCTACCTGTATTCATCTAAGGATGGGAGTTCTTAGAGGTACTAAAGTCCTTCATCCAATATTCCTTTTTCCTTCTCCCTACTCTACAACATGACTTGAGAACCTATAAAGAGGGTAAGACTTCTATATGTGTTTCTCTAATTGCTGCATTCCCAGAATGTTCTAGGCCAAAAGCATGGAATGGATTAATGAGATTGTTCACTGTCAACTGTTTTGTGCCATGTTCACTGTAAACTCTGAAGGACTCTACAAATGTCCTCTAATAGCATCTTTATGAAAACGGTAAGGGAAAATTTTGCTATTTCTTGATAAAGGACTTTGAATATAGTTAGGTATATATAGATTTAAAAAATATATATATTCAATGGGGCTGGCCCAGTGGCATAATGGTTAAGTTCACACACACTGTTTCAGTGGCCTGGGGATTGTGGGTTGGGATCCCAGGCATGGACCTGGCACCACTCATCAGGCCATGCTGTGGCGGCATCCCACATAAAATAGAGGGAGACTGGCACAGATGTTACCTCAGCAACAATCTTCGTCAAGCAAAGAGAGGAAGATTGGCAACAGATGTTAGCTCAGGGCCAATCTTCCTCAACAACAACGACAACAACAACGACAACAACAACAACAACAAAATATATACAAATATATTTAATGAACACATTGACCTAACAGCCATGTATATACAACTGGTAAAAAAATATGTTTTAGAAAAGTTTAAACTCATATGTTTGTTGCACTTGGCCCTTGCTCTTTTACAAAAATCCTTATGCTTTATAGGTTTGCTAAAGAATACATTGAGTAGTAGCTGAAAAGTCTTTCCAACAGCAAAATGACCTTATTTTTTCTGCATGGCTGATATATAAGAAGTTGATATTTTTTAAGTTTATTATGTATGGTTGAGAGAAGGCCACCATAGATTCCTACTCATGAGCTGTATTTTTTTGCCTTGAACCCAATGACCAAACTTGTTTTTACATTCAACAGCAACAAAAGGAAAAAATATAAAAAAATCATGCCTTATTTATCCAAATTCTCTATACTATACTGATGAAAAGTATTTCCTTAGCCTAGAGAAGACAATCTTTAAAGACTGGAAATAGAAAAAAATTAAAGCTATTATTTTCTATTATCATGCGTAATTCATACTACTTTTTTAATACCTTAAGGGCAACTCTAAGCTTTAACTAAAGTGGTCCATGTGACTGGCTCACAATTTTAATTTTCTAACTAAAGAAGTGTGGAATAGCTTCTCAACCTTTTCCTCCTAATGTCTAAAGTAACTGAATTAATTTAAAAATGACTTGACGACTACAACATGAGCTATGGCATGGCAGTATTCAGAGAGAACTTTTGCTAACTTCTCAGGCCTACCTCAGGAATTCGGATAATAAATTTCATGGCAAAGTAAGCTACTACAGGACTCTCTGGCCATCTGTTGGTTGCATTTAAGTAATTTAATTTTCAGGAAATGAAACATTTGGTCAAGTACAGGAAAGAATAATGTCCATTCACACATAACAGATTGATGACATATCCATGGGGTGAATAGGTTGTTTCAAAGTCTAGGAGGAAATGCTATTTGAAGAGCAAGACAAAAATGTCCCTGACTCGAGTTGCCTAAAGAATTCTTATGTAATCAATGGAAACTAGTCACCCAAAGCAAAGGCTTTTACAAAAGTAACAATATTCTGTAAATAAAAAAAAGAAATAAAGATTTAACTAATTTAAACTTTTAGCTTATGTGTATATTCTATTTTATGTTATATTTTTTGGATTCCTATTAAATAATATTTCATGTGTACTTATAGTGTTTAATACTAATAGTTTTGCTATCCTGTAAATCTGGAGTTTAGAATTCATTCCATATATTTAGCTGTGATAAGTTAATGTCATATTTTCCCCTTCTTTCTTCTACTTTTAGGATTATTATGCTCAAACATAGGAGATGTGGAAAAGAGGAAAATTAGAATCAATATATCTTTTAAACAGGTTATTTAGGAGCAATTCAGGCTTAATATGAAAACTTCTGACTACTTTTCTATGAAATGACTAAATGATTTAGCTCATATTGAGAGAGAAAGAAATAAACTTAAAAGAAACGAATTCAGGATTTAAATTCTAAACGGCAGGCAGAGCAGAAGGAAGAATATTCCATTACACGGTGGTGTGCGTGTGGCGGTGAGTGAGGTCCCTTTCTTGGAGGTATAGCACTGTGGCAATGGCTTTGTTGATTCTCATTCCTGCCACTTCGCCAGGGTTGAGAGAAAAGCACAACATCTTATCCATTTTCGAATCACAATCTCTTACAATTTATGCTTCATTTAGTGGTCCTAGAAATCAGAATCACCTAATGCCTTATGAAGGGAAAATAGTGAGTAATTCTCTGACAGATGCTAAAAATGCCATTGTGTAGAGAACAGAGGATTATAAAAAGTCTTGTTAAAGATAATACCCAAATTGATAAGGTAGGCTCAGCTATCTCTTCTAAATTCCAGACTCCAACTGTCTTTTGGGTATGTTCACTTAAGGAAAACATGTCCAAGAATGGAATTGATGTCTTTCCCTCCAAACTTACTCTTCTAGTGTTTCCTCCCTTGGTAAATTGCCAGCCACCTAGGTCAGAAACCTGAGAGTCATCCTAAATAGGTAC
The DNA here is from genome assembly GCF_041296265.1 of Equus caballus. Lineage (NCBI taxonomy): Eukaryota > Metazoa > Chordata > Mammalia > Perissodactyla > Equidae > Equus > Equus caballus. Next base: position 181,004,378 of record NC_091684.1, read on the forward strand.
TTCTCTCTCACTTCCAACAACCAAATGGTGTCTGAATCTAACAGAGTCCACCTCCTTCACTTCTCTCACGCTGATGCCTCACCATCATCCTCACCGTTACTGCTTTGGGCCTTTTGAGCCTTATCTCTTTCGTAGGGATCTGCCACAGCCTTCCGACTGATCTCCTTGTCTTAGGTCTGGCTCTCCTCCAAACCTTCGTCAAAGGGCTGCCACTAGGATCTTCCCAAAGGTGATTCTGATCATACCATCTTGCTTTCAAGTCCATAAGAAAATCCCCACCAGCTTCAGGAGGAGGTGCACCCCTTTAGCAAGGCACAAGGGGCCCTTTACTATCGTCTCCTTTTCCCCCACCCACCCAAATATCTCCAGCTTCTTCTCTTCTTCTCCCACGTGTCTACCCTTCTCTCTAGGCAGACTGAACTATTTTCAGAACAAGCCACGCTCTTTCTTTCCTTTGTATGGATTCATAGGTACTGTTCTCTCAGCCTGAACCAGGCTGTTGGCCTGGCCAGAATACTCAGCTGTCAGGAAGCTTTCATGGCTCTTCCAGTCTCACTTGGACGTCTCTGTTCTCATAGTCTTTGGTACAATTCTCTTTCATAACAGTTAACACATTATCTTTAGTTACTGAACCTATGTGTCTTACCTACAAGAGTAAAAGCTCTTTAAGGCCAATACTGTATTGATTATGTTCCCAGTCAATGTAAGCCTACTGCCTGGTACATATTAAATGCCCAACACAAGTTTGTAAACTTAACTGAAAGATGAATTCCTTTATCTCCTTACTTTTCAGCACATGAATGATATTCTTTAAGATTTGAATGATTTTATTGAAGAAATGCTAATACATGTATGACATATTTAATGACAGTACATTTTGCATCAAATATGATATAAGCTGATATCCTCTCTTCAGAAAAAAATACAGGCCATGACTCCTTCGCTTGAATTCACTTGAATCTGCTGGTAAGCAATCTCAGGATTCTGATGATGACTAATACGATTATAAGCAATGATTTCATGACAAATACCAATATATGGATGTGAATATCAGAAATGCCACCATTGGTAGGAGTTGCAAAATGATTTCCTAAAGTTCAAAGGGTATAACAAAGATGTGCTGGTGGTTTTCAGGTACCACTCCTTCAAAATACACAAATTTTGGCCACTGCTTTTGTAAATACTTTAGCATATTTAATAGGAAGAAACATATAATTTCCTATGCTCTAGGTCCTTCCTTTGTATTTATTGTATACCTAGCTCTTGCTAAGGAGAAACTCCTAGCTTCAGCTCAGTCTCAAAGGCTAATAGGAAACAGTCACCAGCAAGAGATAACCAAGGCAGCAGCAGCTAAAGGTCACAGTGAGGATATTCCTTTTAAATTACCCCTTTCCCCTCATGCCAACTGTCCTTATGTGAATTGTGAAAACCTAATTTCCCATGATTTCATTATTGTCCTGAAGATGAGAAATAAGCCCTGAAAATGGCCTATTCAGATGATAATGATCACTGTACTTTAGCTCCTTACTTAGAAAAGGCCTTTCAACTCCCTTCTCCTTCATTCTTGATTTAGCCCAGGACATGTATGGGGACAAGGACAGCCTTGAGGCCTGGGGCATATTTCAGGAGACACTGACTGAGTTTGAATTCCAGCTCTGCCACTTCCTGGCTCCTGACCTCCATTTCTTCATATGCAAAACGGGATAATAAAGTGTGTCTAATCTTGTAATACAACTGAGACTTAATATTTAATGTATACAAAATACTTGGAATTGTGCCTGAAACACAGTAAAAGTGAGTTGTTATTATTATCAGGCAGATTTTCAATGATCTTTAAAAGATCTGGGTCACACTTCCCTCTTTAGTTTAATAACTGAAAGTTTACACTAAGTGGCAGAAAAGAACATCTCCTTTGGCCTCTCACCTAATGGAGGCTACGTCAGGTTAAGTATGAACTGCTCCAAACTCACATCTTCTAGTTTGTCCTGCCCCACCTTTCCCCTTACTGTGTTTTTGAACTTCAGTGACGGCAGAGGGGCTTCGACTCTGAGGTCACCCAGGTGAAGCTGTGTGTTGCACCACATGAAAGCCTCCCTGGCCCAGAGTGAGGATGGGCATCGTCGGATTGTAGCGTGGGATTGTGTTTCCATTTTACGTTCAGCCAGAGAAACTCTACGACTTTGATAGGCTCATACTTCACTAGTTATCTTTCAGGAGGTAGCATTTGTTGGGGGAATTTCATCTGTAAAATTTTAGAACTGCACATGGATATGAACCTAGAACAAAATAAATAAAGCTAACATATACCGTGAGAAGAATAAATGCACACGATATTACTTCAACAACAAAGACCAGATATAACAATCCACGCTCTGTGGCTAGGGGTCACTGGCTGACATTTGGACCAACGGGGCCACAATCCAATTTAACCCATTAGAGTCCAGGAACTCTGAAATGTGCAGATCATTGCTGGTAAGAATTGTTTTCTCATACCATCCATCTGAACTACGTAGGGTGTGATGTTACTTTTGTCGTGGCGTGAATTAGCACCGATTGAGCCTGGTTTAATATAGTTCAAAATTTTGTGGGAGGAATAATAAGCTGAAGCATCTTCATTAACTGCTAACAACAATACACATATTGTGCCTGGGTACCAAGAAAGGGACTCAGTTTTTAGGTGGTTAGCTTGTCATGCACAATTTACCATTACACGTTTTTCATCTTAAATTAGCTATAAGTCATATGAATTCTATTAAATAATACTGGTCCAAGAAATTTTTTTTAAATGACTAATTCAATGTTTGCATAGCAGAAAAACCAACTGAGGCTTGATAACTTCTGTATTCATGTATACCCATAGACCTATCTACACACCTCTCAGTCATTCTGCACTTCATCAATTCTGGAAATGCTTTAATCTAGCTTTAGATCCTTGGGGTTGCTGCAGACATACCATAAACATACTGTGTCCTCTCCTTTTCCTGTAGAAGGTGGAGAAGCTAAATGCAGATGGGGAGAAGGAGTATGCAGAAAACAACACTTAAAAAACCCTCTCATCATCTCCCACATAGTTCCAGCCTTTCTTGATTTTTCACCAGGTAGAAATAGTACACAAATATGTGATATTTTCAACTTATCACCGGGCATCTTTCAGATTAGAGGTATGAATGGAAAATTTTAGAAACAAAATCTAGATTTCCTAAACCCACCATCTGGATTCATACACAAATTTCATCGGATCAATGTTTGTATATGGCTAAAATTAGCACTGTAATTTTGGGGGTGGGGGGAGTGATTTTTATCAAGAGATCTTGGGAAAGACCCTCAAACAGCAAGGATCTTGTATGCACCCCAGTGCCCACCCCTAAACTCCAACCAAGGCCAGAGTTTCAAGTTGAATTTAGGAAAAAGGATGTAATATTTGAGAACCAGCAGCAAAGGCTTCAAAGACAGAAAATTAATAACTGACATCTTTAAAAAAAATCAGTATTAGTAAACATTCTACCTATAAAGCTTGACCCCCTTCCCTCCAGCCATTACTCAGCTAGTGTTTAGGAGAAAGTCAAGAATTAAAAGTACGGCTTGTTAAAATAAGGAAATTGGAATTCGTAGAGGAAGATGTGTTTATTGTATATAAAAGTTGAAAAATGGATCAAACATCTGGAATTTTAAAAATTTCCTATCAAATGCACAGCAATGGAGACACATCTGGAACACTTTTTTATTTCCTGTTAATCTACCTGGCTGGAAACACGAACACATAAATCCAATCTCATTGTGGTGTTAGATTTAAAGCGTAATTTTTAACAAATCATATCACTGCAGCCCAGTTTCTATATTTAGATGTCAGCATTCCAGAAAGCATAACGTTCTATTATAATGTTCAATGATCTGTGCAGACACATAATTCTTCTGATCTCTTATATATGTACTAGATAATGGGACCTGGAGTGACTATATAGGGTGTACTGGACAGGGTTAGAAGACAGAACACTATTTGCAAAAAGGTCAGTTGGTGATATCTTACTTTTTTGTATGGGTTCTGTGGCCAAATGCAATAAACTGGCATATTCTCAAAATGAAACAAGTTCTTAATTATGGAGCTTCCCAGAATCTTTAATAAGTGAAAGACTATATTCACTTCCAAGACATGGATGACCTAGATAGAGTACACAATATTTTCTAAACTGTCTTAAAGAGGACACCCCCAGCCCCTTAACCCCCTTCCCTGAAGGAACTCAGAAGATTAGCGTTTTTCCAAAAGTATATTGGGAAACTGATTTAAAAAACACTTTGTCTACTATTTAATTTAGTCCCCCCAAAACATTCCTGTGAAGCAAGCAAATCAACTCAGATAAATTCTAATCCATAAATAAGGAAATCAAGGTTAAAAGAGATTTACCAAAACCAGAAAAGTTTTGACTTGGAACCTGGCCTTCTGACACTAACTTCACTATGACTAACTTCTTATCAAACACAATATCTATTCGGAAAATTTTCTAAGTTTGTTTTTCGTTTTCTCATAATAGATCTTTGTTTTCTTTTTTCCTGTATTTTAGACATGTATACACATAATCCATGGGCTTTATTTTTTGGAACATTCAGAAGATGACAAGATTACCTTAGAGAAGCAAAACATGTCTTGTCTTAAAGCGACAATTTCATGAAAATTCTTCATGCAATAAAATACAAAGAAAGAAAGATTTGAAGAAATACGATAAACACATTAGATGGAAAAACAGAAGTGTAAACCAATCTCTCACACACACTAAAAGAGAAAGTACTCAAATTTTGCATATTTTTCTCTAAAGAAAGAAAAATTGATTCCTTTATGAATTAAAAAAAATCATCTGTTTGCAAAAATTTTCATTTTCCCACCCACACTTAGCAACATTATTCTCTGGTTTTCTATAATGATTATCTCTTCTCCACCTACTCTTGATCATCTTTTTAGACTAAGAGAACAGAGCCACATATTTACAAGATATATATATTTAATCTTACTCCATGAAGACAAATTACCATGTTTTTTAGACAAAAAGGAACAAAGGTAAGGAATACTCTATTGTCTTATTGGCATGCACTGCAATTCTGTACCCCTCTGGTTCCTTCAGTTGTGGCTACATCATTTGTTCAACAAATAGTTACTGAGTGCCACCCAGGGCCCAGGCACATGTTAAGACATGTTCAGCCCTATCGGAAGCTTTGAGTCAACCATGTTCTTTGTTATGATGAAATTATATGTCTCTAGGTTCTCTATTTAGGGAATTCAACGTCAAGTTATTTGAACTTATTCCTAGGAGCTAGACTTATAATCCAGTTCTGGCAATACTAGTAATATCTAATAAGTATGGAACCTTTACTATGTGCCAGGTACTGCCAAGAGGTTCACAAAATCATCACATTTGATTCTCATAACATCTCTAAGAGGTTTTCCAGGTAAGGAAACTGAGCTCTTAAGAACTCTTAAATACAAGTATTTGAACCCAGGCAGTCTAACTCCAGCACCTATGCTCCTAAAACACTATGCTATACACCGCCTTAATTCTTTCCAAATCCATTTAGGACCCGGGGCCTGCCTGTTCTATCTGGTATGCTTCAGGGGTCACACTGCTGAAGCCTCCTCACCACGATCTCACAACCCATCAAGGCATGTTGTCTGGATTTCTGAATGCTGCCTGTTGCCAGTCTTCTCACCACAGTGTCCCCTATACCTGTTGGAACATCCACCTGGACACCTGGCCTTGATGATTTGGATTCCCTATCTTCCTGACTGGCAGTACTTCTTCCCTCCAGCTTATTCTATTTTTTTAGCCCATGTACCACCTGTGTTGTTCTGTGCTACCAAATTCCCTCTTGATCTTGAGGTTCCACTGTCTTTAGAAGTATCACTCTGATGTGTTCTCTGATTTCCTTTGCACCCAATGCCCAATTTTTTCCCTAGGGGCTCAGCTTTTGAGACAGCCTATAACATCTGGAACACTGAGCAGCTACTCTACACTTTCTCCTTTTCAAATACTGTAATTTTCTAATTAAAGCCTAAAATTTAATGACTTATTTATACAGAAGGTATTATAACAAAGGCCCTGAGAAAGAATTTTTGGAAAAACAGTATGTGATTTAAGACAATTTTGTCAAATGTTAATCAATTACCTGTAATGTCTTTACTACTGTGGTAGGCATTGTAGAAGCTGAAAAAAATAAGGCATTGCTGAAACCTTCAAGTTGCTTATAATTCTATCACATAATAAGCATTTGATAAGTATTAAAGTAATATGTTATATTAAGACTAGAAACCACAGGAGATATGGAAACCAGCAGGAGACAGTCAGGGAAAACTGGTGGATCCTGAAGATCAATCAAACATGGATGAGCCAGGCACATCAAGATGGGAATCCGAGCTTGGAATTAAAAGCTGAGCAATGGCCAGAGGTTAAGAGTATGAAAAGGACGACAACTTGAAGAGAAATGACTCAGTTGAATAGGAGAGACAGGGTCCAGTGAGATTGCCTATAGTAGTAAAAGCCAGGAAAAGTAGATATATTTGATGAAATAAGAAAAAGAAAACTACTACACTTGGGTGGGATGGAAACCCACTAAAGACTCATCGAGTTGTGATCTTCAGGATGGACCAGGGAAAAGGGTGGCCAGGAAGACGATAACATAGTGGGGTGAGTGGGAAGACCCAGCTATCAGGAATAACATCTGTTGCAGTAACCATGACACGAATTTAAAAGCCTGGTCTAGGCTAGCAGCAACAGAAATGCTAAGGTTGCAGCCAAGGTGACATTAGAGAAAGAAAGAAAAGAAATGGTGGCGTTTTGACTGTCACTACTAGCTGGAAATAGCCCCATACAATGCTTTCTTGCTTTTAAACTTTCTTCTCTACAATATATCATCCCCAAATACTGATCTGATCATAATTTCTTTTTCAAAACTTTTCAATAATTCACCATCACTCAAGCATAAGAAAATCCAATTAACTTGGCAATATCTAAGGTTCTCCATGAACTCATACAAAAGCCACTTCCTGGTCTTATTGCACACTCTGTCCCACCACAGCATCATCAAACTAAGGAAGGCATACTCTTGGGGAACAGGAAGATTTTTAAGATTTCTATGAGTAGAAGGCTACTTTTAAGAAAATCTGTTTTGTTTATATCTGTATCCCTACTGCCTGGAACACGGTGGGCACTCAATAATTATACTTTGAATGAATTATAATCATCCATACATACTCTTCTAATACAGATCTCTTCTCATACAGAGCTGTCTGAGAATATGCTGGCAGTGTTCAAATTGCCCGTCTCCAAGTTTCCTTTCACAATATTTTTTCTCCCACTTTCCAAAAGGAGGGTATGCTTCTCACACATTCCAAATGTTACTAGGGTGCCTTGCCTTGGGGAGGAAAATCCTCTGGGACAAAAATAAAGGGAAAATTTGAAATACTGTGTTGCTGTGAAGTGAGTGAATGACCCTAATAACATGGAAACCCATTCTTTTGCAACTTAGCTTCTAATTCATGCTTTTACTAAAATCAGAGAAGGATTTAATGGATTTACTAAGAGAGAGAAGATTAAAATGAATTTCTGAAGATAAATCACTATTTGTGTTTTTCTTTTTTTGGCTTACAACTTGGCTCCCACAGTTTTAAAAAAGGAATAAAATTGTCGCTGAACTCTAATTCAAAGAACAAGTAATATTCACCCACCAATTTATGAACTAAATTTAAAAATCAACCTCATTAATAAATGTATTTTCAGTCACATTTTACTTTTTATGTTTAACAAGCATAGATCAAAATTTGTAGCATATTTATCTTGCTGGAAAAAAGCTTCTACTACTAACAATTGTAATGATAACTTAATCCAGGAGAATGCTTTAAACATTGAAGGTGTTGTAATCAAGAAATTTTAAAATGTATACTTATTTTTATTGGAAATAGTTATTGAGGGACCAATAAAAGACACTCAAGTATAAAAACTCATTGCACTGGAATACAATTCTTTGGGAAAAGTGTAACATATTCAAAGAAAACAAGGACTGTTGTAAAATATACTATTGTTAAAGAAGAGCCTATTCATGTATTTTTTTAAATGACTGAAAAAGAATCAAATGTCTATGATATTTAGATTCTAAATGCATACATTTAAAGGAGTGACATAGCTTTATTTTCAACTATCAATATTTTCAATACAGGACAAAACTAAAATTCTTTAAACTTCTAAAAAAAGAGTTCTAGCTGTCAACTCAAAAATACACAAGCAGGTACAAAGCTGTCTAGAATTCTTTTCAAGGACACATGAGAAAAATGTTTGAGGGCCACTCTTCTAGAATGATCTAAAATCTTCCACTCATTTTCCATAGATTATTTATGTTACTAAGATGGCCCTTTAGCCTAATAACCCTTTCCAACATTTCTTTGGTTATCAAAAACCTATGAGTCTTTCAAGAACAGTAAAAGATAAGCTTCCCCACCATTCAATTGACTTCACTCATGGTACTTTTTCTGAACGTATCAGTTAGTGAGTCAGAATTCCAACCCCCACCACCCACTCCCATTACCATTTTGTTTTTTCAGGTCGAAAAAGGTGAGTTCCTTGTTTTGATAAGAAACATAAAATGAGGCCATGAGGGCTTTCAAAGAACAAAGCACATATGATCTTTGTTAACTAACCAACCCGATAACCATTAATAGTAAATGCAGACTTTTGCCACCTGGTTGGACATTATGAATGCCATCTTATGTGACAGGATAGTGTTTCCATAGAATTTTAATTCAACAAATATTCATTTAACAAATATTTGCTAAACACCTAACGTGTGCCAGGAACAATTTCTGATGTTCGGGATATATTAGTAAACGAAACAGTGATATCTGCCCTCCTGATGTGCATATTCTAGTGGAGGGGCTGGGTTGGGGCGGGGAGAGGAAACCACAACACAGCTAATAAACGAAATTCTATACTAGGCTAGAAGGTGAGAAATGCTACGGAAAATAGAAAACATAGATCAGAGTAAGAGGGGTACGGGGTAGGGATGGGGAGAGGGTTTGAGCAGGCTGTAGTTTTAAATAGGGTGTGAGAGGGGTGCTTATACAGTTGGTGTGATATCTGGCCAAAGACTCAAAGGAGGTGAGCTTGAACTTCACTGTCTCTCGACACTGAGTTAGAATCTTTCCTGAGAGGCTAATATATCTGACAATGGTAAAAAGGGCTCAAACAGTTTTTTTCTTTGTTTTTAATTGGGGGACATGATGAGTTCCCTATTTTTGATGAACAAATTTTGAAACAACTGGCAACTTTATGATAAAGTATGAACTCCTGAACCCGGTATCTGCATATAATTAAGCCAAGCCTTAATAAGACTCATCGCACAGGTTATATGATTGCAAGCTCAACACGGAGATATTGGCAAACTCTGACTGAAGGTATACCTGAGTGACACAAGTTAAAGACCCATGACAGCAAGGACCTGTGTGCCTGTCCCCGCTGTAGCCACTGGACTTAGAGCAGTGCTTAGCTCAGGGTATGTACTCAACAAAGGTGAATTTGTTGAATGAAGAATGGTTGGGGACAGTGGAGATGAGAGATAAATGACGAGGATTTTGAGCTATCTGGCCATAATATGAGAACTGTTGGACCTCTTCATATGCTTATGGGGCAGAATTTGACTTTCACCCTAACCAAACTCTTTCTAGAAAACTACATTATAATGAAAATTTTTGCCAATTGTATGTTTATTGCATCTGAGTTGTTGATTGCATCTAATCTTTTAGAAGAGAAGATGGGAGTCAGTTTATGCTGAGATGTATTTTGTTTTTCTACCTTGCTATAGAGTCGGCAGCTGATAATGTATTGACAGGCTCAGGAGAGCCCACTAAAGAGCCTATACACAGAAAATTAGACCTTCTGCGGCAGTTGTGATAAAAATGTAGAAATTCAAAACCATGTTAACCATGAAACTCCTCTCATGTCCTTAAGGAAGGATAAACGTCTCTGTACATATGCCAACTCTGGAGGTTGGCATGCTGCAAAGGAGTCTGCGTTGAGGACACAATGTGGGGGTGGATATGTGGAAAGCTGGGCCAGCTTTGGGAAGATGTCATGTACTAAGTTTTCAAACGTCATTTGCAGTTCAACACTGCCAAGTTAAGAATAAAAAAAAGAATCTTTTTCTTGGGTAACTGATTAGCAAGCACTAAGCTATGAATTTATGCATTGGCATCTAAGATCCATGGTTATCTTCTTCCCTCTGAAAGTAGAGAACACTGTGGTAGTTCTCTGTGTTACATTAGTCATCCAAAAGCACAAAAACATCATTTTTAGGAATTCTGAGTACAGAAAAGTCTATGTTATTTTTCTAGGTACAGCAGAAACTGTACTGTTTGGTTGTCTGCCCACATGAGCTCCTATAGGGCAAAAATTGTATCTTTTGCAACTTTTCATTACATGAAACTGAGTAAATGGTAGTTAAATGAAACAATAAATGAAGAAATGCAATGTGTTTTGTTTTGCTAGCAATGTTCAAATAAAACTCTTTCAATAAAACTATGAATTAGAAATTACGATCAACTTGTACAACAAGCAGAGAATTATGGCAGTTATATAAAAAATGGGCATTTATCAATGGTCTAAATTGTCTAGACTGGATAGCTAAGTGGACCACATTTAGCAAACAATTGCTCAATTTCCTTTTGGTCTGCAGAAAACGTTTTAACAGTTACAAAATTTATATATACCACATAATATGTTCCATTCGCAACTTCTGGCTTTAAAAAGAGACTTTTTTAATGAGAGGAGTTAAGTAACATTTTCAATACGAAATGAAAGGTTTACAGTGAGACACAAAGAGGACATTAAGACGGTCAAGATGATCTGATTCTCAGACATATATTACTCACTTTCCTGATAGACTGACAGTTACATACCCAATTCATGTAATTATCACAGCATAAAGGAGGAATGTTTACCAAGGCAAGATCATTTATAATGCAAGACAAAATGGAATCAGCATGTCCACTATGAGTAAATGCTGAAACATCACCCATTTAATGAGCATTAATAATACATTAAAACTCAGAATTAAGTACATAAAAAGGAAGTACCGCCTAGACACGGAAGGATACTACCCAGGCAGTACTCTGATGCTCGAGCTCCCTTTCCAGTTATTTCCTTGTGTTCCTAGTATGTACGCTGCAGATATTTGCATAACTTTTCTTTGTTTTGCAGGAGTTGAGGGGGTATTTTATAGTTTCCAAATGAAAAACAAAGAAATACCTGTAGAATTGCAACCTCATTACGAAGCTGGCTTTCTTGTTTTGTTGGAAATCTTAATTTGTCAATGATTTTAATAGCTACATCTCTTCCTGTTTTACGATGCTTTCCTTTAAAACAAAAATGGAAACATTAGCATAATGTTTTAAATACCATCTATAGTAAAGAACACCAGAATTTATAAGGACACTTACAGGAATTATAAAAATGTTTCACTGAATAAATTAACATTTCTAAAGAGCACTGACTTATATCCATAAAGATTTCATTTCTTAGCGCCATTATTCTTCATAAAACAGGTACTATAAAATCAGCCATAATTTAGAACATAAAGAATTGAGGCATTAAAAGTTATACATATCAACAGCCTGATATTTTCTCATAAAAGCATATGTTTTAGAAACAGGATATTGAGTTACTTAATATAGAAAATATTCATACCACCAGCAAAGTGCTCTCCTTAAGAAAACATAATTTTAAAATCCTGATAAACTAATGTATATTATAATGGAAAGAATGAAAGTCTTGACTCAGTCACTCAGTAGCTTTGTAATCTTGAGCAAGTCACTTAAGCTTTCTGAGTTTTAGGTTCTCATCTTCAGCGGGAGGGTTGTTGTGAGAATTAGATGAAATCAGATATGTAAAGTACGCACAGCGCCCAGAGAACTATACACACTCAAGAAATGTTAGTTATCATCATCATCACATGATAGCCCTTTACACACATTACATCCTGTTTAATTCTCGCAAAACTTTGAGGGAGTCTATAGGGCCCTTTGAGCTCTTCCATACTATTATACTGTAGTAGGTATAGAATACAGTAGAGTTAATTGACTCTGAAAATAAAAATGAAAGTGGAAAATGCACCTAATCATTCAAATTTTTTGTCACATAGAAACTAACTTGAAATTCCATTATTTCAATCTTTCTTGTAAACTAGTGTTCCTTCCCCTACATCCGTCCCACTGACACTCTTCCTTCTGAATCTTTCTAGACCGCTTCCCTTCACCACCTCATTGTCTTGTTTTCATGTTCTCTACTTCCTTAACATCACTCTTCATCTTCAACTCACTGCCATCTCTATTCCAACTCAGATATTTTAATGAAATTACTCTCTTCAAGGTCACAGCTTCTTCTGTCTCCACTCCTCTGTCACTAGGGTACTTGACCCCTCTTCTGAGACTCTTCTCATCTGCTTCACCCCATACGTGCCTAGTCCTAACTTGTCAGTCTTCCTGGTGGAGGCCTCCTCCTGTGCCTGCTCCTTCCATGTTGGATATTACAAATATTCTGGCACCTGCTGGTCTCTCTAACCTCATTTCTCACCCCTGCTTCACTCCCATACTACGTGCAGTATGTATATTTACTATGCTCAATATACCATGATTTTTGTCACATGCCATTATTACACTGTAGAGCAATTCTCTGTGTAGTGCTTGCTCTTCCCTATTTCACTGTTTATGCAGTAACAAAAAGCACAAAGGTTGCTGACTCATTGATGGGTTTTCTATCAAAAATAAATCATATATGCATTTTATAAAAGTCAAAATTATTTTGTAAAATAGACTAGACTTTAATTTTAAATAAAAAAGCACAATATTACACTATCATAAATAATATTGAGGAAACGTGATTATTTCAGAACACCTTCACCTCGCAAAAAAGATAATTTGTTACTGATTATACTAAGGAACTGAAAGCTATGATATCATTTTATAAAGCAGGCAAAACATTAATATCAAATGTTTCTTAAAGACTCGAAAAATAATGATTGAACTGGCTAGAATCTAAAACAGCGTAAGTTAAAATAATAAATTCACCAAATAGCTCGACAATAAGACAAAGGTAAACATTCAAGATTTCACTTCAAAAATTTAAAAAAATGCAAACCTTAATGAAATATATACATTGTTAAAGATGTTAGAATTCAAGGACTTTTTTGTCTACTTAAATAAATGGATTTCTATAGAGTTCTGATCAAATATGCCAAAAGGAAAAGGAATGTTTATGAATCAACATTCATAAACTTCCTTGTTTCTTAATATTTTTCTTAAATAAACTAATATTTAACCAGTACTGTGTATACAGTTTGTCCATATTTAAGCAAAATAAATTTTTTAGGAGCACAACAATTTCTCTTTCAAAATAGAAATGTACCAATTTTCGAAATAGTGACTATCTCAAGAGAAATTTCTAAAAAGGTAAAACACAGAGACATACATACAGATATATATAAACATAGGTCATGTCTTTTATACTTTCCTTGGCGATATTACTTTTCTAAACACAAGAGTTAAAATTTTAAATTAATAAAAATACTTAGTGAACTAACCTACCTCCATAAACAATTCCAAACTGCCCAGAACCCAGTACTTCGTCAGGAAAAATCTGATATACAGTGCTGATGTCCTGTAGATACAAATACAATGAAAAATAAACATGAAGTGAAACAAAACATTAGTCCTAAAAAATTATATAATTTTATTAAATACATCATAAATATTAAATATTTTAAATATAAACAATTAAACTGTCAATGCTAGATGTAACCTGTCATACGACTGTAACATTCAAGACACATTCTTTATTTAATGTACTCTTGTAATGTTTTGAAAACTATTCTGCTCTTAAGAAGCAGAGGTTTTCTAATGTTCAATCAAACATTTTCATTAGAGAGAAATAACTTAAAATTATACAATGCCATTTACTGTCATTATTGAAAAAGAGATTAGCTTATTGAGATGGCTATTTAGACATTTCAACTTAAATGATCATGATTCCCAGTCATGTCAGTGTGAGTCCTGATTCCCGTCACTTCAACCTTTAAGGCTAGAATGGTGATGCTGCTTTGTCAATCATCCACATCCAGATGAAGCTCAACTCAAGGAAGAGGGAACTGAATCACTGTGAGGATGACAATCCACTGTGAAATTCTCTTCTGCCAGGTAACTAAACTCTTCCATTTTTACCACTTCTCGAGGTAACAAGTTCCAAATGTCTACTCTTTTCTCTTTGAAATAATAACTGCTAAACAAAGCATTACGTTTTAAAACCCGTTATTTGATAACCACACTTATGAGAGCGCAACGCGGTATTTTTTTGCTTTACATATTGCCTCTCCACCCTATGGAATTTTCTGCCTAACCTCCACTCTTGTACTCTTTGTCTTTTCAAAAATAAAAGCCCTTTTACATCAAATTCCACGCTCCTCATATCCTATACACCCCTATCCTTTTTCTTTATCCTTCACCATAGAAAACAAGTACTAGTTGTCTCCACCCTGGGATCCCTTGAGAGTGTCCACAGGGTGAGTCCAAGGTTGTCCGGAGACACGAAAATGAAATACTACCACTCCAGTACTCTGAGTCCAAGCTACTCCATCTTTCTATGACAGCTCAATGGCCCACCCAGAATTTTCAATGGACAACAGTGGTCAAACAGGGTGGAAAAATCCCCCAGGTATCTAGAATTTTCCAAGAGGCTTATAAACTACATTTCCCAAAGTCTTGTCTGGCTAAGCAAGAGCAACAGGAACCTGCTGGTCTTTAGAAATCTATCTTGCGACTGACAGCACAAAAATTCATCTAACCTTCCCACTATGGAGTTTTCCTAATTCTCTCTCATTCTCTTTGGTTTTCAGTTTATGCCAATTTAGCAAAGGTTGCAAAGCTATACTAGTGATAAATAGAGTTTCATAGAGTTTATTCTTTGAAAAATAAACTCAGATCAGTGTAAGTATGGCTATAAACTTTTTGCTTTTGGTCACAGCCAGCAAATAGAGTGAAGGTCTGAGTCACAGGATGAGGTACGAAAGGTCTTAATACTTTTGGGCTACTCGCCACAGTGACCAAGTATAACAAATAAAGCAAACATATGACAGAGTGGAGATTATTTCATAATATGTCTGATCTATAATTTTCAAAAAGTGAGCTGAAAGTATGAAGTTTATGTGTCATAGGCAACTAGGGTGCTAGAATGTGGACCCAGTAAATATGATTTATGCACTTTCTGAGGTCTCCTTGATATGTACAGTGCTCTTAGGTAACAATCAAGGAATGAGAACAAAGGCATGCTTAAGCTACTCATGCAACTCAAAGAATTTACTTTACTTTATTTGGTATTTTGTAACATCAACCATAAAAATTCCAGCACCAAGATGGGCAAATATGTGAAAAATCAGGCATTGCATTATAATTGCTCATCTGAGATGAATAATAGGTGTTTTGCTCACTGCACTCCAGAATAGATTACAGAAAATCACTAAAAGAATCCATACGATGTAATGTGGCTAAAATCTTGTGGAAGAAAAATATCCAAATAGACCCTAATATTTTATTTTCTAGGAAATACTGAAAAATAAAAATGTTAGATAAATAAACGTGTATTTTATAATGCTCTTATTTTCCAATACAGAAGCACATTACCAAATTTCATATTAGTAGGCACATACTCACCACATTTTCTTGAATCTGGCAATTTGATACCGAAATACTCACAGAAATATCTCCTGGAAAAACGTGAAAAAACACGCAAAAGAAGTAAGAGAAGTAATAGCAAAACAAACCAACACATGCTTACTAACCAAGCTGTCGGGTTGTTTTTAAGTCATAGCAACTAGATTTTTCTAGGAAGATGTCTATTAGAATATTGCTTGGCTTTTACAATTACAGATTTACTCTGTACTTGGCTTTGAAAAATAATATTCTGTTAGTTTAGAGTTGGGAGTCATAAAGACTTGGGTTCAAATACTAGCCTGCCACTTCGTAGCTCTGGTACAAGCTGAGACAACTTCATCTCTCTAGGGCCTCATCTCTTCACCTGTGAAACAGGTGAATCATTAACATCTACCTGTTGGGGTTGTTTGAGGCATTAAAATAGAGACCACATGCATGTCAGGGCTTAGCACCAAAATGGCATACATAACTGTATCAAAAAGTACATTGGTTGCAGCAATCAATTCAAAAGTTGTGGTGGATCGTCAGATAACACACTATGAGATGAAAAACAGGTTTTTTTTGACAGGCTTCATTATTAATAGCCATTATGAAACTTAAAATTACATTTTTATACAGATATTCCTCTAAAATATCTTTTTAAAAATTCATTCTCAATACTTGATCCTGGCTGCATTTTGGTAAAACCTATCTCATTCTACTAATGAATATGAGATTAATAATGAATAATGAATAAGATTTCTTCCTGGGACAAAAAATTACCAAGAGTTTTGAAGTACTCAGCACCCCAAGGATCCTGCACAGAGTACCATGGTAAGCGGTTTCGAGGAAACATGTTAACTCAGATTTGCAAATAGCAAGACTGGCATTCCAGGTCAATCTCAAGTTGACTAGATTACTTCTTTTATGACCAACAGCCCTATGTTTCTGCTATTGCCTAACATATAGGGTTTACATGAATTTATTCAAATTTTAATATAAATAAACAATAAAGTAGGATAATTGAATGGATGAAACATCTTAGTATGTGTGGCAGCTTTTATTTACAGACCCTATGTTCTCCAATAAATCACCCCCAAGAAGGCTCTCTTCATCTGTTCTACAGACAGTTAGAAAGCTGGCAGACTCACTGTGCGAGTTGGTTCCTGAACCCACGGATGAGCCCTTGGGAATGACGGGCATGAGGGCATGCTGGATCGCCATCTCCCACAGCCTGGCCACATCTGCACCAACGCCACTGGTGAGGACGCTGCTATTTGGTGCTGGGCTGGAAGGGTTGACCACATTTTCTCCCACGTAATACACTACATTTGCTGTAGTGATCTCAAAACAATGAGGATTGGCTCCATTAGGAATTAAAGCCGAAGGTTTCGCTGGTTCCAGAGATAAAATTTCTGATAAAGGAATTTCCTGTGGAAGAAAGTGTGCGCTAAATGTAGTTTATCAAAAGCATATAAACTTTCAAATAAAATTCATGCTAAGGACATGTGAGAAATGACACTACAAATAGGCATCATTTATGCAAAATAGTTTTATAAAACACAGAATATTACTAAACAAAATTCAAAAATACCTTTACTAGGGGAATGCTTATCATCACCTTTTCCAGAAAAATTTAAGTGACTTTTTTACTATGTTCATGTGGCAAGAATAAGTATAAATAAGAATAACGATTTTGAACCTGCATCAAAATCTAAGACATGAGATATAAATGGTAATTTTTATAATTGTGAAGTAGAAAGACAACACTTTTGCAATGCATTTGGGTATGTGTGGCTGTTTTTAAATTTTAACTATTCTCAGGGGGCTGGCCTGCTGGCTTAGTTGTTAAGTTCGTGCACTCCACTTTGGTGGCCCAGGGTTCACGGTTCAGATTCTGGGCGTGGACCTACACACCACTCATCAAGCCATGCTGTGGTGGCATCTCACATACAAAACAGAGGAAGCTTGGCACAGATGTCAGCTCAGGGCCAATCTGCCTCACACACACACACACACACACACACAGAAATTTAACTATTCTTTAAGGCACTGAAAATGAATCATAAAATTTGATTCCACAGATGTTAATATAAAAATCTAGCCAAGTGAATAGTCTTAGTGAAGAAAACCACAGAGATTGGTTTTAAAAGCAGTTGCTTTTAAGACAATTTTGATACTAAAAAATTAATCACTACATTGTCTTCCAGGAGGTATGGAATTACTGAGAAATAAGAACTTTTAAAACAAATTCTTAATTTCAAAATTACTGAGGTTTCCTTTTTCTGTTAGCACTCTGGAAAGTGGCCATGGGCAATCACATCAAGTATGCCTGAGCCTGCATTCATTTCGAAGGAGCAAGTATGTACTCTTTTCACTATGAGCTTCTTTGGAACCATGTTATACTGGGGGATATGTTACGTAACATTTGCATTATTCCATGTAGAGAGACAGAATGAAAACGGTTGCCAAATTTTTCTCTAGCGGAAAGTGCTCCTTACGAATATTGGCAGTGCGCGGTGAAATCAGACAATGTTTCTTGATGCCCTATGATGTGCTGGAAGACTATAGATGCAAAAAAATTATTTTTAAAAAATCTGGATGTGGTGCATTTCAGGAATTTACTTTTCGCTAACCTGCTGTGACCTTGAATTTTCTGGTTAAATCACACATCTCTGCTAAAATACTCAATTAAGCTTCTTGCCACTCCCCAGAACCATCCAATGGGGCCTGAAGTACTTCCCAGGGAAAATTGAGATTCACAGATAAGTATCTTGGGTCACAACCTGATTCTCCCTAAATTCGTAAACTATAGAGAAGAAAACACATCTCTTGGTGGAAGCACAAAACCAGTCCTGTCCGTTGGACGTATTTTGCATTTCTGATAGTCTACATGCCCATGAGAAAGCAAGAGGGGTCACGAGACCCCAACCAAGGAAAGGCCTTACCTTGTAGTATCTGCTTCCTGTGTCATTTTGAAAGAGGGTAATACACTTGCTATCCAACCTCCAATAGTGCCGTTTCCGCTGAAACAGAAGTTAGATTTAGGATGTTTTAAAAACTTTAAAAATGCCCAAGATTGATCAAATAAAAACATTTTATGGGGACATAAGATTTGAAGGTGGAAAGTGCAAGGGCTTTGGCCCAAAAGACTCACTCAATTTCAGAATCTAGAAGGTGACTGTCTAGCAAATGTGCGATAAGTTTCCACATCTACGTCAGAGTTACGAGTGATAGAGGAGATGACATATCAGCACCCAGTGCAGTGCCTGGCATTAATTCATGCAAAGTAAATAGAAAACACCATTTCTAAACTTATTTGACTGCTTGAAGAGCTAAAAGTGGACTTGTAATCTGTAAAATCATAAAAAGGCTTAGTAGGAGATATAATATTTATATATTCTCATTATTTTAGAACATAAGGAATGCTGATCCAGCCAGGTATTCTGGCTTCCATTAGAGATGAAAGAATTCTGAATGTTACAGCAGAACTTATAAAGAATATTTTGTTGGATGGCATGTTTGACTCCACAGCATCAACTTAACAAAGTCAGGGGAATGCTTCAAATAACTTGACCTCTTAAGCTCACTACAGATCGAAACTTCCATGATTTGGTGATCAGGTCCTTGTTCACTCTAGGTATATGTCCCATGGTTTTCGGGTATGTGTGTGTGTGCGTGTCTGTGTTTTCATCTTTTTAGACCAAAGAGCCCTAAAATTATTCTCGGTCCCTTGCATAACCAATCTTAGACCAGTAAAATACACTAAATATGCTTTAAATATTTTACGCCATGTCTGGGAAGAACTATATGACATTCAATTGAGTCCTGCAGTAAATCATGTAAATCTCTCTCCAGCAGAGATGATTGAGATTATCGACAAAGCAATTAGGTTACAGGCGTCTGTTTATCTAAAGAAATGATGGAGATCCGATAGATAGGAGGTGATGAGGAAAATACCACCCGTAACTGAGAAAGAAGCTTATCACCAAATGTCAATTGGTTTAATGGGAACATAAATCAAATCTTTTCTCTCTTATGCACAACCTCATTCATCAACTATTAGGAAAACCTGGGGTAGCGAACAACTCAGATTATATTAAAGAATTAAAATGTGCTGTCTTTTATCTAATAAAGTACAGGATTACTGTTTTCCTGAATAGGTCAGTTTTTAAGTGAACATTTAATTAGAGATTTAAGAAGTATATAATAGCTGTCATTGTTTTTTCTCTCCCTAAAACGCAGTGTTTTTTAAAAAAATTCTGAACAACGGAGGAGCATTCTGAAAGCCACACTGTTATTTTCTTGATGGCTATAAAATGACAGACATTCAAGTTGTTTGGGGATCATCTCAAGCAGTAGAGGTCAATGGTTTTGTTCCCTGAGATTGCTGTCTATGTTTTCTTTGAACTCAGTGGCTTGCTCAACTACCTCCTACACCCAGAGTCCGCTAATGAGCCCCACCTGATTCACTATGCCGCGCCTGTGCTGACGTTTGCTCCTGGTAACTCAGACATCCCACGGTCCTCCCAGGGTATTAGCAACTCCTCTAATTAAAGCTAGCAAGACAAGAGAAAGCTGCTTGCCGTGGGGCTTACCAGCGTGTCCTTGCTGGTGTAGTGCACCATCCATCCCTCCTTCATCACCGTGCTGCTTTTCCTCTTCGTGTGTTTGACAGACTGCACTACTCTCATGAGCGGGATATTGTTGCTTGTTGAGGGACTTGAAAAGTCAAAATATTACAGGAAAAGATTTTTAGACATAGATCGTCCTTTCTTGCATAAAATTTTACTTCAGCTATTTCAAAGTGAAAGTCAAAAAGAATTCACATCCCATTTTTAGTGAAGTGTATTGTCAGAGTACCATGGTTCAGAATCTAGATTTCTCTGAAGAGTGATAGGCACTTTATAGATACACTTTAAAAAGCCTGAGGCAGGATAATAAGCACCTTAGTTTTCATGTTGAACTATATAGTGTTCCGTTTTTGGGTAAACATCAGATAGATTATTGTCTTAGGGTACGGAGGCCACATATTCAGAATCACACATGAAAGCTTATTTACTTACTTATTATATATTACAGGCAAAATATTCATCATTTATAGATAGTAGATAACATTTAAGATTAATTTGAGTCTCTCTCTGGATAATTTCATAAAAATTAGAATCTGCTCATGGAATTCTGTCGATCCTTCATCTCTTTCTTCCTCTTCCTTTCCTGTCTCTCTCTTCCTCTCTTCTTCCCCTCCCCCACATCCATATATGCAAGCACACTCTCCCGCCCCCTCACACTTTGATAGCAAAGAAATGTACATCTTCAAAAGACAGTTGGGTCATAAGACTAATATTTTCCAGTATTTAAAAAATGTCTCTTACACCACTAAATGGAAAAAAATCCAATTATTTTATTGCTCTATTCTTGTGAACAATTTCAGTTTGTCAATGAATATGGCATTTGTAAAACAGACACAAAAGTTTGAATACACTTTATAATATAAATCAGAATACACTTTATAATATAACAAAATAACTGGGAAACTTTTTCTGTAAAGGGCCAGGTAAAAAATAATTTGGGCTTTGCAGAATACTTAACTTTGCCACTGCAGTGCAAAAGCAGCTCTGGACAGTATGAATGGGCATGGCTATGATCCCCCAAAAAACTTTATTACAAAACAGGCAGCAGCCTGATTTGGCCATAGTGTGCTGACCCCTGATATCAAAAATTAGGATCATCCCGTAATCAAAAAGAATCAATAATTAGATCACAAACATAAAATTTCACGTACTTCTGAATCCAGACCTCCTAACTCCAAAGGCACTCCACTCCTCGACAGTATCCAGCTCATTCATCAACAAATTAAACACACACTTTAATAATATATTACACTTTTATAATACACATACTTTTATGATACATTAAAATATCAAAAGCTTTAAAAAGTAATACCCCTTGGAGTTCCATTGTTGGACCAAGGCTGGGAGTGCAGCCCTCACCTGATGGTTCTGTTGGAGTCCTCGTGGTCTGGGTCTGGGTCCTGCATTTCCCCACTGTCGTTCTGGCACTCTGCCATCACCATCTCAGCATCTTGGACCATTGCCTCTTCCATGTCATCCATGAGCCCGCTGTTCCTCTCACTGTCATTGTCATCACTCCCTTCTTCCATGACCACGTCAGACTCTGCCCCAGGGCTAAGCAAATCTAAAAAATTGTTTTGCACCCATGAAGATAAGCCTGGAATCCTGGAGCCACGACTTAAGAGAAAGTTAGCCAATCCTAAAACAAATCAATTGGAAGCCCTAAAATATACAGTGATGAGATAACTTTATCTTTTCTTTCACTTTCCTTCTTTATTTTAGTACATAAGTATCTGAATTTGTGAAAGGATGAATATATAATTTTACAAGCAGATGCTTGTCATGCCCCTAAGTTCCTAAGTCTAAAAACATGAAAAGTCATGGAGAGCCCTAGAAGGAAGCCATGGTGGGACACAAGCAAAGTGTCACAAAGTGCTATCAGATACAAGTCAAGAGGAAACCAATCATATTTCAGTAATGCAGCCCTGGTGGGAAAAAGAAATACATGGGAGGATGAGGGAAAACCTTCACATGCAAGAAGACTCAGGGTCATTGATTCTTGTGATTCCAGTGACTTCTTAAATCATGGATTCCAATATCAAAATGGGTCACAGAAGCAGCAGCTTTTAAATACCTAAGATATTTGATATTTGACGTAATTTTGAATTCTGTCATTATGTAGTTTATGGTAATGCAGCAAATTATAATGACTAATGTGAAGAACTTATTTTAAAATTAGAAAATTGATTGATCAGAGACCCTAGCCTGACAAGCTTGAAAAATTCACATTTTACCAAAATTTTCTAACTGCATGGGGAAATGCAATTTCAAAGTAATCAAGAATATCAAAAACTTCACTGTTTCCCTTTAGTTCTAGTTATCAAGACATTTCCTGGACCTGAACAAAGTCAATACCACATGCCACAGAAAGTGGGAAGATTGCCAAGCTTTCCATTTTGGCAGCTAATTCATGAATCACCAAGGCAGAAACTAGTATGGGAATGTTTTCCTGGAGAGACTTCCCTTCATCATCATCATCTTCTTCTTCTAGGTATATATTTCTTCTAGAGAAGAAAGATCTAGAGTGAAGATAATCACTTGTTCTTCCATGTTTTAGTAATGAAAATACTTAGCTTATTTCTCTGGTATTCTATCTCCATTTTTCTTTCCAGAGGGATATCAGACTGAAGATATAAAGCACTTCACTGTCTATGGAGAAGGTTAGCCTGGGATAGTAAGTCAAATATTTTCCTAAGAATCCATTAGAAATACTACTTGGGAAGAAAATGTAAGCTGTCCCTTTAGGACATGACATTTTTCTTAGGAATCTTTTTATGCAGCTAAGAGTTTTCCCAAAGGAATATTCCCAAATACAGAAAATGATATGCATTTTTAATTGGCTAAATTAAAGTTCCTTTTATTATTATTAAAGATGCAGGTTAATGAGCACATCCATAATGGAAGTAACTAGAAGGAGGAAGGAAGCAGGTGATTATTCCTCTGTGGTTCTTCCATTCTGTCACAGACAGGGAAGAAAAGTTAACTTTTGTCTCAATGCTTGGAATGAGGATGGAGGAAGAGACAGAGCTGTAACTTGTAGGCAAGCCAACAATTTCCGCGTTTCTGAACAAACTAGGAGAGGCATGTAATATAAGAGAGCTGGGGAACAAATTCTGGACATCCAAGATCTCAGTACTAGCTGTTCACCATGTAGAAACTGAACAAGTCTCTGGTTTTTATCAAAACTCATTGAGCTGGAATGGGAGCTTTTCCACAGTAAAGTGGAACAAACTAAGGCCATAATTTACTCCGGGCTGAGTCACAAGTATCTGAACAGAAAACAATAAAAGTGAAAAATCCTGCTCAGTCATAACGGACACACTCTCTACCAGGGAAGAAGCAGGGCCGTGCCTGCTGAGCGTTACCCACCTCCATTAATGGTCACTTCGCCCAGGCAGTTGTTGGGTACTTTCGGGGCACAACGTTTATGACAGTTGAATCTGCAATCTAATCACAATGATTTTAAAAGAAAATCCGAGTATTCATCAGAAAGAGATGTTGTAAAACAAAAAACATAGTCATTTCAAATGGATGAGGATTAGTTTAAGGATCCGACTTTGGCTGGTGACAAATACTTGGTGGCGAGATGATCCTTACCTTTGCACTGCAGGCCCTGCCTAAAAAGCCCCTTGAGAAGCTTCTTGCAGTACTGGCACACCGTGGGCCGGGTGTAGGAGTGGATGACGAACGTGTGCGGCACTTTCACTTTAGACATCAAAATCTTGTCGAGCTGAATTGGCCGTCCAATGTAGGACTGAGAATTCGACCTCTTCTCTCGACCAATAAATGACTCCGATGGTGACTTTTGCTAGATGTTTGAAAAATAATAAAGGACAATAAGATGTAAGAGACTCCTTGATTTATCTATTTATACATCTTGAAATCACATTTTGTTTTAACATTGTATGTAGTGGTTTGATCCTTAAGAATACGAGAGAAATAAACTAAAACTATATTTCTGTTCATTAAAGTAATTTATTCCCCTTCAATTTCTTATTTGAGTTACCTTCTTTTCATAGTCTAAAAAGAAGAGAATTGGAGATCAGAATTTTTGAACCTTGTTTCTAGGACTTTCAAATATTTTTGGCTTTTAAAAAGTAATTTAATTGGTTTTAATACAGAAATATAAAGTTGAAAATAAACACAAAAAGGATTCTTAATCTCATCACACATATTACTTCATTGACATCTTCTAAAGTATGACAAGCACATGGTTAGAAAATGCCCATGGCTCAAGAAGACAGAAAATGAAAAGTAATCCCCCAGTCTGCCCTACGTGGCACTTCATCTGAAAGGTGCCTAGAGTTTCTTTGGATTCCTTCAAAGAAAAAAACAATGATTTAAACTTATTCTTCAACCATATAAAAGTAAAGGGTTAAAATTATACTATCATTTTTATAACTTAAAAACATAGTGACTAATGGACTATACAGCATGCACAAATATTGGGGTTTTGGTTGTAAGTATACCTCTGTGCCTTCTTGTTTCTCATTTTGGAATTATTGAATCGGCCTAGTCCATAGATTTAAAAAAATAAAATTAATTAAAGTTAACTGTGTTTTCAACATTTATGGACAATTTCATGGTATCTCTTGATATCATGGAAACACACTTGGGAATCATCAGAAAAAATGTATTTTGGGATCATGAGAATAAAAGACAAGCTGAATTAGTTTTTCATAGTTTTTATAATGATCTCATTTATTAAGTTCCTACTCTTAGTAATCATCGTGTTAGGTGCCTTATAACATAGGCCTTGTTATCTACAGTTGAGCATGTAAGCTCATAAAGTTTAAATACATTCTTCTGGGTCAAATGCTAGTAAATAGTGAAGGCAAAACATGACTCCACATTTGTTCACCTCCAGAATCCCTGTATTATCAACTCACTCAGTAATTTCTAATTTGGAATAATTACTGATGAGAGGAAAAATAAATCCTATTTATATACAATTTCCACTCATTTCAATGTCTATCTGCACCAAAAGGTTATACCACTTATTGTCAAATGGAGAAATTTTGATTTGCAGATTCACTAGTTGCAATAAAAAGAAATTTGAGATGAGGTTCTACTTAGGGATATTATGTCTACAGTTAGATTTAAAATTAGAATTCCATAAAAGAAAACTATAAAGCACAATTACTCTGGAAAGGCTCAACTCTTGCAGAGACATCTAGAGAGCTTTCAAAGACAGGCCAAAGCTTTGCCAAACCAGAACCATAAATATATTGAATAAATATCTTCAATGGAATTGAAAAATAATCAAATCCACAGAGTCAGGTCCCTGTTTTATGTGTTCTTCTTGAGTAACTGTAGCCAACCGGCCAGTTTTAAGCACAGACTAAAATTAAAAGTGATATTTTTCCATAGTTGGAAAGTTTCAACACTCAGGATAAAAACTGACCTGATGTCACACTTTCTTAGCAGACTTAAAATGTTCTCAGATTTGGAAAATTATATGAAAAGTTGACCAAATCACTCTTTAGTTATTTTCCTTAATTTAAGATACCTAATTCAGGACTGTATTATCAGAGCCAGTTTGACATAGGACTATTAACTCTACCAAGGGGCAAATTCCCTTAGAAGAGAGAGATGCAGTGTGATAAACTGAATGTTTTCTTTTCATCCAATATGGTAACATTCACATAAACACTGCCATAACTACAAGAACCAGAATTATCCTTGAGAAGTCATTTCATTTATTACCTTCAAGGTAGGATTACATAAGGAATTTTAAAACATTACATGTGTTTAGGGAAAATAAATACTTTGTGAGACTGCACTACACACACACTCAGGCAATGATGAGATTCACACAGCCATATGTGTCCTTGGCACAGAATAACAACTCACAAACTGCATAATTTATAGTGTCAGAAATTAAGACTTTAATAGCATTTAAGATTTAATAACAATTTAAGATTTTAACAGCATTAATAAAGAGTGGCCTCCCGCCATTCACGACATTTTAAAATTAAAATCAGCTAGCAACACGGCTAGACATGCATATCTTTACCTTTTCTTATAGTTCCAAGTATAATTAATCATTTTCAATGTGGCTTATATTTCTAAATGAAAAAGCAAAGCTTTAAAACCTTGAGATGGGGTGCATGCGCAGCACCTTTCCTATGGGAACAGATCTACTGTTGGACAGAGATTGAGTTGTCTAACTTTACTAAATTACAAGCACTTTGGGAAAGGGAGAGTGGAGAAGCCTTCAGAAGCTTTGTTTTCAGAATTATATTCCGTGGGAGTGTGCACACATTCATTTGCATGTACTTTTCCCCACCATGGGGCAAATCTAAGAATCTAACAGAAAAGGGAAGACTGGGTCACTATCTGATGACTCTGTAAATGCTTACAAGATAGTCATCCATTCTTCAATCCAAATGTGAAATAAGGCCTTCACTGATATATAACAGATTATAAAACAAACAGAAAAACAAGAGCCTATGAAATATTGAAATACGGCCATTGCCCTGTACATACATTTGTTTATAATATATATATATCATTGTTGACATAAATGTTTAAGAACCCCCATTTCTGTAATCCTGCCAAATCATCCATTTAAAAGCATTTCTAATGATTTGAATGCAAACCAAACACTTCTAAGGATTTTCAGAATCAGTGATATATTTTTCATTAATAATTAATATTCGGTTCCTATTTTAAGGAAAAAAATATGTAATTTCAATTATTATGTGAAGTTTTGTTTGAAGGTAAGTACACCAGAAAGCTGTAATTACAGTATTTTTTGTTTGATGTATCAAGTTACAGAGCAGGCAAAAATTCAGAAATTGGTAATTTTAAAGGAAATAGATGATAAAATATCTCATTGATCTAAATCCAAGTAGCCTGGACTTTAAGATAACTTCGACATGAAACCAGACTTAGTGATTCAAAGGGTAACGTCAGCTTAAGTAATCAGTCCTTCTGGCATGTAATGCATTATTGTTCAAAGTAAAGAGACACATGATTGCTTTGTTTCCTCATAAACTTACTCCATTTCATTTTTTTACTTAGTTGTATATTTAATTATAATGTGTACAGTATTTTAGAGCTTTAAATAAGATCTTTTTTAAAAGTTAGCTCTAGTAAAGAGAAAAATCCTTCCTTACCCATCAACACTAGTGAAGGTTTTACCAGGTTTACTAAGTTAACTAACTTCCACCATTACTTGCAGCTCCAGTTTGGCACCGTGCATTTGGTGAACTTGGCCCGTCTGAGGCATGATTGTCTTTTACGGGAATAGGGAGGAGAGTTGAAATGCTTTGGAAAGAGAACAGCTACATTTTGTTTCATTCTTCTTCATTATTATGTTCAGACCAAAGACTGGCTCAAAACTCTCAGAACAGATTTAAAATTCCCTTCTCTATAATTATGGTAAGCATATGCAGGAGAATGTGCATCTAAAAATTTACATTTTTACATTAGCCATTGGGCCTATGAATTGATTTTTTTTCCTGTGTGGGGGAGTTTGGATCAAATTACAGGTGTGGAACTTTTGTGAGAAGACATCACTATAATATATGGTATTGGGATGGATTACGTAAAGGATTCAATTTGATAAATTATAGATGATAAAGTATAAAGGTCTCTTTTCTGTTCTCAGCATAAGAGGAACCACCTCATGGATGGGAGACAATATGAGAAGAGAAAAATGATGAAAGCTGCAATCGAAAGCCAGGATTAGAGTTTAAAGAAAATAAAGATTATAGAGATTAAAATATTTTTAAAGTCCACGGTTTTCTGAAGCACCTGTAACATCCTTATGCTAATAATGTCTCATTTGAAATTACTGCCAAAGTTAAAATTATATGCACTGAACACCTACTTACTCTGCTTTTTAACCTGGTACGCTAAATTAATGACTCAGCAAGTCTGGAACCTTCCCAGGAAATGACTGCTTAGATTACATTATGGAAACTCCAACTGCCAGCATGTCTTTAAACATTCAACAGGACTCTGAAACAATTTCCCAACAAGGTATATTCCACCCTCAAGTTCAAAACGAATTCTCTTCATTAGTAAAGCTACAAGACAGAGGGGGAAAAGTTGACTTTACTTGTGGTTTGCTTGTTGTCATTTATGCAAAAATCAAAGAAAGGATTTCCTGAGAGAGAAAAGTCACTTTACAAAATATATGGCTCAAATAAAAACTTCTGCAGTATAAAAATATTTATGTTTATTAACTAAAATTCATTTCACAGTCCCATATTGGGAGTGGATTTTGGGTGACATAAATGCTCCTTAAGTTAAAGAGAAAGAGAAAAGAGATGCCAACATGTATGCTCAAGTCTTCTCTACTTTTCTCTTTCTCTTTGTCCCAGAGGACAAGTGTGGTTAAGACACTGTCCCTTCCTTTGGAGCTTATTGTCTAATGATTTAACCACACTCGTCCTCTGTTAACAGAGGAAGTGCCGGGTGCATGATAAACAATAAGCGTTGCTTGAACTGAAGAGAATGAATGTTTTCAAGAAGTAAATGCCTGGGAATAATGGATGAGATATTTCAATAGAGATATTCAAACTACAGGCTGTGATATAAGCCTTTTTTAAAGTTTGTATTACATGGACTGTAACTTTGACACATTTGCTTTATAGGATTTCAATATTAAGAGAGTATGATTGGCTAAGGAATGTTTTTCACTGCAACTGCTCTGCATAGATATTTGTCTGCCTGTTCCTCACCCCTACTTGGCATATCCAACACGAATGCAAGATCTGTGCAGAACTCTTCTGCTCTAGAAGGTGGGGGTAGCAAGCTCAATACCTGTAGGCTGTTAATATTAATGGGCAGCCCCTCATGTGAGGGATGCAACAGAGAATGGTGGAGACTATAGTCAATTGCAGAGGATAGACTCTATAAAAGGGATGGCCACGGCTCAAATACTGCTAATAGCTGCCATGCCAATGGCAGCCAGTGTTGCCAGACTTCTTAGTTTTTCAAAAGAAGCAGAAAATCTAGCTGTTTTATAAAATAATTCTATTTCTCAACATTGGCAACTCTGAAAAAAACTGGAAACAGTGTGCAAGTCAACTGATAGACGGAATAAATCAGGTCCATGGGGAGTCTGCGACCTTTTAACCAGCTAATGATGCAAAACACTTTTTATAACCTTTATATGTACCAAACTCTCTTCACAGAACTTTACATGCATTAATTCAACCTGATGATCACTAGTGTTATGATCCTTATTTTAAAGATAAGGAAACTGAATCACAGGGAGGTTGAATCTTTTGCCCAAGATCACACCGCTTGTAAGCAGCAGAACTACGAACTCAGGTAGTCTTGCTCCAGATGATAACAATGATTCCTCTCTTCTTAGTCCCTCCCAGCTCTCACCTTCCCTGGTTTTATGCTAATATAAAAATAGAAAGTATTTTCTTCCCCTCATTTAAGTCATGAAGGAAGAGTCCACAGGAGACAGTGAGAATAATTAAGTAACAGTATGTTCTACATGCCAAAATGCAATGTGAAACCCCTTAAACCTGACCTACAGAAGAGACTTTCAACCAGCTGTCTGTGCTCAGAGTGTCTGAGTCATGCATGTTTTCTAGAATATAATGACTAGCTGAATAAACAGCTCCTATTGTATAAGCATCACTCAGTTGGCTGCCTACTTTCCTGTTCAGGTGCTGTTACACTTACAAGACACTAGCACAACTGTGTGACAACAGATCTAATGAAGCATTAATCCTTTATTCCAGAAGTTTCAAAATCTAGCATTTTGGACTCTCATTCAAAGAACACTGCAGAATAGCATCTTATGATAGTTCTCTCCTATGGCCATCAAGATGATTTATCTAATTTACCAAGTGTTTCCTGGAGCATACCCTACCTGAAAGCTTAATTCAGATGCTGCGGGACATACAACGGTCTCTGTGCCCAATGAGTTTACTATCCAGTAGGACTCTGAACACAACATAACTGCTACTATCAACAATAACAATATGTGCTCTTCTTCCCTTCTTTCTGCATGGTTCTGCCCTAGTCTTCAGATTTCAGTTCACAGGTCACTGCGAAGAGGCCTCCAGACCACCAAACTTATTGCACACTCCCTGTCTACACTCTGTTACTCTCTGGTACATTGTCCTCTCTCCTTCAGAGCCACTACTGCAGCCTGCAACTGTCTTATTTACCTATTTGCTTATTGGTTTTTTACTGTCTCCCTTCAATAGAATATAAGTTCCTTGAGGAGAGGATCTTGACTATTTCATTTGTCACTGTATCACCAACTTCAGGAACACTGCCTCACACAGAATAAGTGCCCATATAGGTTCAAAGAAAAGATAAACCACATCCATGACGGAGGCAAAGGGGTCATTCAGAAAAGGGGTTTCCTGAAGAAGAGGCATTTGGTGTGGACCCTGACGTGAGTCTTGCCCCATAATGACTACGTTGAGCATTATTTGCAGTTAGAATTTTGTGTAGGACTATTCAGTCCTCCCAATCTTCAGACTGCCTAGAGATTTCTTTTTTATACTCAGAAATCTGTTTATCCCACTTGGAAATGATTGTTTAACCGCACCCATAGTTGCTGCTAGTAAAACATCCCAGTGAATGCTCAGTCTGAGGCTGGTCACTTCCTAAGGAAAAGAAACAATCTGCTCCTTTTAACAACACTTAGATGAATGTATTACCTCTCACACAGGGCGTCAGGGATTTTCCAGCACAGAGCATTTCGGGGGCAACAGACAAGTCTGAAGACCCTGGGAAATGGAGTTCACATAGGAACACCCATATTTCCACGCCCTGTAATTCACTGAGAAGAGGGTAGGGTGTTTGGTGAGTTTCTAATTGTTCAGTGTTACAATTCTGGATCTACATTCTTTGAACTACCTGCCAAGTGTGCCAGATAAATGAGTTCGGCTCCTCAGTTAGGTACTTAAATATATAGCATAAATAAAAGCTAATCAACACCTTTTCATAACTGTGAAAAGGGTTGCCACAGGGCAGGAAAAAAAAAGTATGCCCCCTGCTTAGTGGTGATGGATGCTGTGTTTTACGGTGGAGAATCCATTTTGTAATGTTTGCAGCAATCTGTGAAAGCTTTCACTGTAATAACATACATAATCTCTCATTAAAAATACAAGGTGATCTGGATTTGCCGACTGCTAAAGTAGTCTTGGAAGTTACATTAACTTTTATATTGCTTCACTCTTTTTAAATAAACAGAAATGAAGAGTAAAGGAACCTTATTATTTTCTTAAGTGATCCACCCTTTGTGGGGAAAGCACCAGAACTGTTGGAGAATTGTTGCAAATAACATGCACTGTTCTTTCAAAATGTCAGTTACCAACATCCTACAAATCTGTAGGTTCTTGGAGGAAAAGGGAGACATAAGTAAGATTACCTCTCTTTGTACTTGAAGGCAACGCAAGCTTAATGCCAGGCATTCTAAATTTATAAAATAAGAAAGGAGCATTTCCACCGAGGAAGAAAACAACTGTGCATGTCAACAGCTTCTGTTTTGGGGCTTTAAGACTTGTCCTACACACAGAAAGTGAACCGGATGATACACAGATCAGATGGAAAAATCAAGAATAGTGATTTTAGGGACATACATTTGCATAGTTTTTGACCCTGACTGAATTGACAGGGGCTTGGCCCATGTTTCTAAGCTCCCTAGAAAGCTGAATGAAATAATGTAGAAAGAGACGGTCCCATTGATTACTGCCTTGGAGACACTGAGGAGAAGCTGGAAAGCACCAGAAAAACAGCCCAGGGCTACAAAGGTTAGAGCTTTTCCCTTCCAAAATGGACCATGAGGATAACTTTATAGTACATCATAGAATCCCAGCCTATACCAGTCAATGAGGAACACGTGGTGCTACCTGTGTACATATGTGCACATGGGCTTCTGAAACGACATGGTAGATAGAGCCAAAGACTGCATTTCAATGAAACTCAGTTAAAAGAGAGAGAGAGAAAAGATAAGAGACCTTTTCCTTTACCTACCAAAAAAGGGGAAGCTTTGAGTTTTAAAAATACGGGAAAGCACTAACTCAAATTACATCACTCATTGATATTTTCAGTGCACAGCTACAGAGAAAGAGACACCATCAAGAACTGGGCTATTTGGAGAAAGAGGGATACGTGTTCATAACTTCTGGACATTGTTTTATCTTGCATTTCACTATGTTTATTATCAAAATGGCAATACTTTCATTCTTCTTGAGAAGAGAGGAATTTACAAGATCAAATAGAACTAAATATCAGAAAGCCATATCTAATGGATCCAGTAAAATAATATTCCTTAAACATTTCTGAAAGCACAGATAAATATTTTAGAAGCTGAATTATTTCTCAAGTTGCTAAAAGTCTAACTTACAGTACTAATTCCCATCTCCTACTCCCCTCACTCCTCCTCATTATTATTTCTTCAACACAAAAACACAAACCTTTATTTCTTTTTCTTTTTTCTAGCAGGAACATTCGTGAGGACACACAAGTTCTCAAAGTGAACATGAGTAACCGTTTTTCCTAGTACTCAGTAGCTGGGAGCTCAGTAGTCACGACTGGTCAGGAATTGAAGGGGAAGGGACTTAAATCTGGCAGTCCCAGCATGACATTAGATGGATACAGATGGCCACTAAGCAAATATTTATTATAGGTAACAAGGCTGTTCTGCGTCTTAAAGCAGAGAGCAATGTTTTGTGTTGTAAGGGATGGCTTGTGGGGAGCCATGGGCCTTTCCTGAGGTGGGCACAGGCCCTTCAGAGCCTTTGCTAAAGATCCATTTGCTCCTAAGACCTACATGTTTGTAAGTGTGGGCAAGAGGCATATGATGGCCCCCTCCCCCTTTGGAGTTCACGAAGAACTCTCCTCATTGCTCATATTTGGAATTACACATCTGGAAGTTTTTGTTCAGAGCATGAACTGATAATGTACATGTGGTCAGACAGATACGTGAAGTGAAATCAGATAACAGCTGACTAGTAGCACATCAAAGTCGGCCTCACAGTTCATTTTACTGGAGGCTCTTTCCCAACAAAGCCACCCCTGCACATACTTTTCTGACTCTCAGGAGGTGGAGAAGTACTGGTTAAAGAATTCTTGGATGTCTTTCCTCACTGAAAGTATACTCTGCCCAGGTTTGAATTTGGAAAACTAGTTTATACAATCGTCAAAAGAAATCTTGCAATATCTGGCAAAGTATTACATGGATGTCAGCATATTTAAATGGAAAAATGGCTTTTTAATTCAGATGAATCACCAGGATTCCTGAAATTCCAGAACACAAGAGTAATAATTAAAGCCTCTACTTCTAGATAGACTTTTGCTACTTTGGAAAATATCCTGGAAAATTTTCATTTGGCCAGAATCATCATCATAGTTTCATTCAGGATTAGAAATAAGTTTTTTTTTTCCCCATTATTTGTTCATTTGAAAAGAATCTACCTTGACTATTACAAAGTATATCAGGATCATATCCACTTATAGATAGATAATGCACTACTGGTATTCTCTTGTCTTTATTTATTATTTTTGTAATGAACCAAAACAGTAACTGAATGAGTCATTTTTGGGGGAGATTTTCTAGGAAAGTATGCAGTCAAGAGTTCTTCTTAGTACAATGTTTGTCTTAGTTAAATGTGAGTCAGTAAACTTTATGAAAATAATAGTTTATGGAAAATTATTTAGAAAATATGCACCCTCATATATTGTGTAAATTTCATAAAAACTAAAGGATGTAAAAAGGATAGAAAACAGTCAAACAGAGGGAAAATTTTTGGAATGAGCAATTTATTTCCTAATATTTTCTTTTTCTTTTTTTTTTTTTTCAAAGATTGACACCTGGACTAACAACTGTTGCCAATCTTTTTTTTTCTTTTTTCTGCTTTATCTCCCCAAATACCCCTGGCACATAGTTGTATATCTTAGCTGCAGGTCCTTCTAGCTGTGGGATGTGGGATGCCGCCTCAACGCAGCCTGACGAGCGGCGCCATGTCCGCGCCCAGGATCCGAACCCTGGGCCGCTGCAGCGGAGCGCGCGAACTTAACCACTCGGCCACGGAGCCGGCACCCTATTTCCTAATATTTTCTGTAAGGCAGTCTGAATGATAAAAACTACCAAAAAGACTAGGCTAAAAGCATTTAATTTTACCAAAAATAAATTCTCCATAGGGTCCCTTAACTTCAAAGCTATAACAGTAAACACTTCCTTAAAACCATTTAAAAACATCTAAAACAACTTCAGTAAAGTTCTCAAATTTAAAAAAAAAATTCCATAAGGCCTAACTTATTTTTTTAAAAAAATTGTGCCATCAGTCGTATCCTGTGGTTGCAAAGGACACCAGTGTTTTAAATTCTGCTTCATTTCCTACCTTGACTTCTACCCCTTTACCTCAAGAAAAGATCATTCTCCTGAATCATTTGACAAGAATATTAAGTTTAATCTGCCGACATTGATTTATTTTCAATAATGTATACATCATAAGAGAATGAGTGAAAATGTTTTCTCTGTATTAAAATACCAGTATGGGAAAAGACATTGTCAAAAACACACATAAAACTAAAAATATACTTCCATTATAGACTAATAGACAAAGGATTACTGCCATAATATATAAAGATTCTAAGCAACTAATAAACAACTCAATAAAAAAAGAGATAGGAAATTCACTGTAGGTGAAATCCAAATGGCCAATAAACATATGAAAAGCTGTTTATCCTCTCCAGTAAAGAAATACATATCTAGGCACTGAAATTTTTTTACCAATCAAATTAGTGAAAAAAGCCTTTAAAATATTGATAAAATCTATTGTTACAAAGAGTATGAGGAAATGGAAACTCATACACTGTAGTCAGCAGAGTTATAAATTTAAGCTTTTACAACTTTCCAAAGAACTATTTGGCAAAAAAAAAGTACATATTCTTCAGTCTATCTGGCTTCTAAGAATATAACCTACTAATTCATTCAACAAATGCTTATTGAGAAAACTCCTCTTTTACAAATGTGCACAAAATACATACAAGGATGTTTAGTTCAGCATTGTTTAAAATAAAAAAATGGTAACAATCTAAACAGTAGGAGAGACTAGGTAAATTAATATCTATCATTGTGATGCAGTACCAGGAAGCTTTTGCAAAGACATATGTTTATTTGTTTGCATATCGTCCATTTATGCAAGCTCCATGAGGGCAGAGAATCTATCTAATTTTGTACACTTTTGCATCCTAGAGTGACAAACCTGTAAATGTAAATCGACCAGGACTTGCCGAACGTGGAGCCACAACCAGGTTTCTATAACAATTCTGCAACTTACACAAATATCACTAAAAATCGGTCAAATTTTATGCATTTTCTTCCAAGACATTTAGAAAGAGAAAAGAAAAGTCTGCTACTTTTTCAACAAACTAGATAAAAACAAGGTTAAGAACAATAGTATATGCAGAAAATGCATCTTATTTCCATCAGGAGCCTTCCTGTGGAGGCCCGGCTGCCTTCAAGTCATACAGCTTCCACAGAAAGCAGACCCCTCTTCAGTCCTCTTTTACACAATCTGTTCCTGATTGCAACGTAGGAGAAGGAAGTGAAAAATGCTTCCAGTCCTTCTTTGGCTTTATTCCCAAAGGATAATTTGAAGGGAGAGATAGTAATTCACATTTAAAATTATGTCTGGAAGGCAGTGGAAATTACAAAATTTAAATCCACAAGAATATCAAAAATTACATTTACCTAGCTTTCACCATGGACTTTTCTAAGTAGGGCATATTTTGAACTAGGATGATTTTTCCAAACACAGGAATTTACTATTATTGAAGCAGATGTCTTTATTTTACATCTTATAAATCAAGATGTCTTGACTTGTCAATTTTATTTAACCCAGAACGTGTTCTGGTTGTGTTTTCATTAGCTTCCTTTGTTAGAGTTACTTTCACAAGACCATCTTAGAATAGACACTAATAATGGTATTTGAAATTTAGTCTCTCGAGGGAAAATAACAATACATCAACTCTCAACTTGCCAGAGGTACAGAAATAAGGAAAACTAAACATTAACAAGTCAACTGGTCAAAACAAGATATCATAAAAGCACTGTTGTATGCTCTGCTTTAATGCTTGACCCAACGCCTCTTCTCTGTGTTCAGGTTAGTAATAGCTTAAGACAGACAAAAGGCCAGTTTTGGAGGGGGGTTTAATTAAAACCTTTATGAAGGAAATCTGAGTCTTTTCCATATATAATTTCTCCTTGGATTGAGACCACAATATAGCTACCTGCATATCATCCTTTTTCAAAATAATTAGGTTGTGATAATATATTAAGGATTAAAAGCTCCTTTCTTGAGAAAGTTATATTCATCTTCAGGCAGTCCTTGTCTCATGCCTTACCATGCCAACCAAAACCTGTGTCCTGGCATGATGATGTCACTTTGCAGGGGTCTGTGGTACCTGGCATCAGGACCCAGTTCCACTATGCATGCATTTCAATTTATATGCTAGCGCGTAGAGTGAGGGCTGACTATATTCAGTTCTATCCTCAACCTGTAGGCTCAGTTTCATAGAAAACACTCCAACGTTATGGAACCAAGTAATCTAAGGGCAAATCGAAACCTTTTACTCTAATGCCTGCATTGCTTTCTGTCTTACGGAGGACTGTGAAAACTTAATAACAACAAGAAAAAGACAACAAAAACCAAAACCCATGGGCTTTCTGCAGTTCAATAGGTTGGATTCTGAGCTAAATTCTGACTTGATTATTCTCATGGGGTCAATGAAGATAATCGGCTGATGTCAATCAAATATTATAAAGTTGCTTTGCAAAAGCTGGTGAAGCACATTCCTAGCCAGGCAGAGTTAGTACCTACCTCAAAGCCAGGACTCACAGGAGACTGACACACGAAGTGGAAGAGCAAAAGGCAGGCAAAGGAGCAGAAGAAGGGGAGGAAAAGACAAGAAAACAGTATTATTGGAGAAAAGCAACACGTTTCGCAATAGCGTTTCATGCAGGTGTGTTTTCAAGAGAAAGCAAAATGTTCCACTGATCAGTCTTTGTGGCCACAGAGACATCTGAGTTGGAAACAACTTTGCAACGCGTAAACAGAACTATAGACACTAAGTCAAGATTGCAAAAACACAGTTTACAGCTGTGAGCTGGCAGAGATAACAAATCTGCATATCATGGTGTCAGTGATGAAAGATGTTTCTTTCACCTTATTGAAGATAAATTATAGTCAGAATGAAGCATTTTTGACCTTTAAGTGAAAGATGTAGATTTTCTTCACAATAATTCATCCTCTCAATGGGAAAAGAAAGAAAAAGGTCATCAAAGTAATCAAATGTTACATAGTTGTTATCTGCCTGCAGGCAAGAATAAGCTGATGAATAATCAGCGTCAGTCAGCGGTTTACAACCTTGGAAAGTTCAATAGTGGGTTAGACTTTTAATGAGAGAAATATGCCTACAGTGCACCCTTTGCTCATTTTAGAGTCTTTGCTGCATATCATTGTTTTCTGTCTGATTTCATTCAAGGTTGAACTGTGATTCAAAAGGAGAAAGTTTATTCTGAACTTTTTTTTTAAGAGGAGGAGTATCAGTGAAAAATGTAAGAAATGTCTTGGTTAAGTAGACAACACATATCTAGTAATTTATACTGAATGTGTTCTTTTTTATCCCTGTTTCCTTAAGCTTTTCCAGGCAGCTCTATCTAATAGCTAGAAAACAAATCAAAACTGAAATATAGTTGACTCTTTTTCTTAATAAAAATGCATTAATGTGTTTTGACATTTGCGATTTGTCTAGTCTTGAATAAACTATTGCACTTTAAGAAAAATCCTATTATCTGTTCTCTCAATCCCCATAGCCTAATTTGCAATCTACAGCTAAGCTTCTGTCAGAGACTTTGAAAGTGGTGCACATTCAGACTGGGGTTCCGCCATGATTAATTGTTACCCAGTAATACCTGTTACGTCTCTTGATTGACGTGAAGCATGTGCAGAACTGAGGGGCACCAACTGCTCATTTGAACAGATCCAAACATGACTTTTGAGGAAAAATTATAACCCTGTTTATATGTACTTCTGTGGAACATCTCCATATAGAGGTGACAGAGAAAATCAATCAAGTTTCTTGATTTCCAAAGTAAGAGATTATCCTTGTCATCAACATATCTGTTATCGAAAGCTCATGATTTTCCTCCAGTTTGTAGCTCTGAATACCTTTACTCTGGGCTTTCATTAGAACTCAACTTCAGATGAGTGCTGTTTAGCTCATGATATATGAAGATGGTCTATGCAACATGTATTAATTCACTTACTCCTCTAAGTTACCATTTATCAAAGTGCATGGTTTTTCCCATTAGATATTCCTAGGTTTTACAAGAAAAAGGGATTCCATATTTGAGTCAGTTTAGGAACACTGAGTTCATTATTTCAGGACTTCTGAGAACCATAATTAGGCTTCATGAATATTAGTGACGTCTAATACTTGGATGAACCACGAAGAAGCATTTCCAAATCTTATTTGACCAGGAAAATCTTTTTTTGCAGAACATGATAGCACTATTATTTTGAAGAAAAAATTTGAGGAAACACACAGCTCTATCTTTCTACCATGCTATAAAATTAAAATCGTCAGAAATGTCCATAGGTCACCAAGAAAAAGAGAACCACCTATTCTCTTGGTAGTTGGTTGTAATACGATACTATAGTTTTGTTTTCATGTTTGTTTTCCCCTTGAAGAAAGATCATATAAATTACAGTTTTGCATCTGTGGTGAAAACTGCAGAAAATAATGTTTATTATGCAAATGAATACTATGTATATTAGGATGATGTGGTACATTTCATTTAGCACCCAAAGAATTTATGTTTCTTGTTATTAAATAATGCAATTTCTATAACCTCGTTTTCTTTTAATTGACTGAGAGGAATCTCAGAACTAAATTTAATTATTCATTTTTGTTATATAATGTTTTATTCTTTTCTCACAGGACCTGTGATGAAGAAACCTAATGACTTTATAACTTGCTATTTGGATAGCTACTTGCTATTATCACTTTAAAACATTTTTATTGAGGTACAATTTATACAGAATAAAGTGCAGAAAATTCTAGTACTGTCTCTTGATGAAGTTTTACATTGGCATATACCCATATAACCTCTACCCAGATCAAGATATAGAATACTTCCAGCATCCCAAAAGGCTCTCTCTTGCTCCCTCTCAGTTAGTGCCTAACTAAGAGGAGCTATTATTCTGATATCTCTCACTACAATTTAGTTTTGCTTGATTTGAATTTCATTCACTGCATTCATAAGGAGATACTCTTTTGTCTCTGGCTTTTTTTCCTAAATATTATTTTGTGAGATTTATTTATGATGTTGAGTGAATTGACAGTTCACTAATTCTACTGCTGTACACTATTCTATTGTATGACTCTACCACTATTTGTTTCTAGCTTTTACCTTTTACGGATAAAGATGTTAAAAACATGCTTGTAACAATATAATTCACATTAGCACCTCCAAAAAACGAAATACTTAGGCATAAATCTAACCAAATATATACAAGATCTATATGAGGGGAAACTACAAAACTCTGATGAAAGAAATAAAAAAGAAACAAATAATGGAAAGATATTCCATGTTCATGAATAGGAAGATTCAATATCACCAATACGTCTGTTCTTCCAAACTTGACCTATAAATTCAATGCAATACCAAACAAAACCCCAGCAAGTTATTTTGTGGATATCAACGAACTGATTCTAAAGTTTATATGGAGAGGCAAAAGACTCAGAATAGCCAACACAACACTGAAGGAGAAGAACAAAGTTGGAGGACTGAGGATGCTACCCAACTTGAAGACTTACCATAAAGCTACAATAATCAAAACAGTGTAGTATTGGTGAAAGAATAGACAAATAGATCAATGGATCAGAATACTGAGCCCCAAAACAGATCCCAATAAATACAGTCAACTGATCTTTGACAAAGAAGCAAAAGCAATACAACAGAGCAAAGGTAGTCACTTCAACAGATAGTGCTGGCACAACTGGACATCCACATGCAAAAAAATGAATCTAGACACAGACCTTACACATTTAAAAAAATTAACTTGAAATGAATCATAGACCTAAATGTAAAGCACAATGCTATCAAACTCCTAGAAGATGACATAGAAGAAAACTTAGATGACCTTGGATACTTGGATATGGTGATGCCTTTTTAGCTACATCACCAAAGGCATGATCCATGAAAGAAATAATTAAAATTAAAAACTTCTGCTCAGCAAAAGACAATGTCAAGAAGATTAAGACAACCCACAGAGTGGGTGAAAATATTTACAAAACATTTCCAAAAGACACATCTAATAAAGGATTGTTATCCAAAATATACAAGAACTCTTAAAACTCAACAATAAGAAAACAAACAACCCAACTAAAAAGTGGGCAAAAGACCTTAACAGACACCTCACCAGAGAAGAGACACAGATGGCAAACAAGCATATGAAAAGAAGCTCCACATCGGGGCTGGCCCAGTTGCGCAGAGGTTAACCCCGGATCCCTGAAGCATGTTCCACTTCAGGGATCTGGGTTTTCCCAGTTCTGATCCCAGGTGCGGACATGGCACCACTTGGCAAGCCATGCTGTGGAAGGCATCCCACATACAAAGTGGAGGAAGATGGGCACAGATGTTAGCTCAGGGCCAGTCTTCCTCAGCAAAAAGAGGAGGTTTGGCAGCAGATGTTTGGTCAGGGCTAATCTTCCTCACAAAAAAAAAAAAAAAGAAAAGAAAAAGAAAAAGAAGCTCCACATCGTATGTCAACAGGGAAATGCAAATTAAAACAACAATGAGATATCACTACACACCTACTAGACTGGCCAAAATCCAGAACACTGACAACACCAAATGCTGACAAGGATGTGGAGCAACAGAAACTCTCACTGATTGCTGGTAGGAATGCAAAATGGTACAGCCACTTTAGAAGACAGTTTGGTGGTTTCTTACAAAACTTAAGATATTCTTACCATATGACCCAAAAATCACATTCCTTGATATTTACTCAAAAGAGTTGAAAACTTATGTCTACTCAAAAACCTGTACATGGATGTTTATAGTGTCCTTATTCATAATTGCCAAAACTTGGAAGCAACCAAGAGGCCCTCCCGTAGGTGAATGGATAAACAAACTGTGGACATCCAGACAATGGAATACTATTCAGCACTAAAAAGAAATGAGCTATCAAGCCATGAAAAGCCATGGAGGAAACTTAAATGTGTATTACTAAGTAAAAGAAGCCAATCTGGAAAGGGTACACACTGTATGATTCCAACTATACAACGTTCTGAAAAAGGCAAAACTATGGAGATAGTAAAAAGATCAGTGGCTGGTTGGTAGGGGTTGGGTGGAGGGGAGGAGGGAAGAACAGATGGAGCACAAAGCATTTTTAGGGCAGTGAAACTACTCTGTATGATACCACAATGATGAATATATGTCATTATACGTTTGTCCAAACCCATAGAATGGACAACACCAAGAGTGAACTCTAATGTAAACTATGGACATCGGGTGGTTATGATGTGTCAATTTACATTCATCAGCATTAAAAAAAAGTGCCACTCTGCTAAGTGATGTTGATAATGGGACAGGCTATGCATGTGTGAGGGCAGGAGGTATATGGGAAATCTCTATACCTTCCTCTCAATTTTACTGCGAACCTAAAACTGGTAAAAAAAAAAATGAAGTCTAAAATAATAAAACAAAACAAAACAAAAAAATGCTTGCACATATCTATACACATTTCTGTTGAATATATACCTGGGAGTAGAACTGCTGAGTCACATGATATGCACATGTTCAGTTTTAGAAGACGACTGCCAAAGTTTTCCAACGTTGTTGGACCAATTTACATTCCAAGTAGTAATGTATATGAGCTCCAGTCGCTCAACATACTCACCAATACTTGTTATTGTCAGGGTTTTTTTTTCAATGTTAGACATTCTGTTGTAGAGAAACCTCATTGTAGATTTAACTTTAGCCTCCCTGATAACTAATGTTGCAAAGTACATTTTCATGTTTATTGGCTGTCTTCTTTTGTAACGTGCTGTTCCAGTATTTTGCCTGTATCTTAAATGGGGTTGTCTGTCTTCCAAATTTTTGTAGATGGTCTTTAATACATTCTCGACATGAGTCTTTTATAGGATATACATATTGAAAATATCTTCTCCAATCATTCTATGACTTGCTTTTCCACTCTCTTAATGGTATATTTTGCTAAAAATTATTTAATTTTAATGATGCCAAATGTATCAATCTTTTTCTTTTGTCATCAGTGTTCTGAGTCCAGTTTAAAAAGCTTTTCCTACCCCCAAGTTCTTGTACATATTCTTCTATGTTATCTCTGAGAAGTCGCCAATCTACCCAGAATTGATTCTGTAGACAGCGTACATTAGGGTCAAGATTCATATTTTCC
The DNA here is from genome assembly GCF_041296265.1 of Equus caballus. NCBI lineage: Eukaryota > Metazoa > Chordata > Mammalia > Perissodactyla > Equidae > Equus > Equus caballus. The sequence continues at coordinate 181,047,142 of NC_091684.1, forward strand.
AAATAGATATTCAATTGTTCCCAGAAATATTTGTTGAAAAGACCATCCTTTTCTCACAGAAATAGAATCCTTGTCATAAATCAGTTGGCCTGTATATGCATGTACTTTCTGGACTCTCTCTATTGTGTTTCATTAGTTTATTTTTCCATTTTTGTGAAATACCACATTGTCTTAATACTTAACCTCGTGTAATACCATTGTCTTAACTGTGGCTTTATAATATGTTTGGAAATGCTCCAGCTTTGTTCTACCACAAGGGTTATCAGACTCAGCACTATTAACATTTAGGCTGGATACTTCTCTGTTGTGGGGAGTTGTCCTGTGCATTGACCTCTCTGTGATTTCCTTATTTCTGAGACATTGGTCCTTCAAATCCTGTTGCCTTGGTTGCTCTTGGGAACCTTCAAATATTGTTTTGTTCTGTTCTATTATATTTTATTCCGCTTTTATAATTACCCCTTGCAGGAAAGTCAATCTGAAACAAGCTTCTTCATAGCTAGGAGCAGGAGTTCTGGAACAGATTATTAACTTTTTGCCTAAGATTAAGTTTTGCATAACATGGTTTCAAATGGCTTTGACTTTCCCCAAATACCAAAAGAACATGTGTAAATAAAAACAAAAAGATGAATAAAGCATAGAGAAATGACAGGATCACTGAATCCTGACTTTTCTTCTGCAATGTCTAAAAGCCTATAAAACTGATATAATCTTGATAAGTATACTTATATACAATGATATAATACATTAGTGTGTTTAAGATCCTGTTTAAGGATCTACTGAGTTTGTCTTGTTTCCTTCTAATACTGGGGATGATTTACAAAAAGATATATACATCCACACAAAGCTCTTCTACCATAAATTGACTACATTTTGGATTTTCTTAAAAGATGGACTGCCTTATGGTTAGAATAATGGATACAGTTTACTGCCAAAGTTGATGACAGATAAAGCTTGTCATATGATCTATGTTGTTATACCTTTTTTTTATCTTGGCAGCATTTAAAAATCTGAGATTCAATTTATGTGCCCCAAATGGGTGAATTAATAGAATTACCAATGTTTTAATCTGTATGTGAAATGGTGATTTTATAGTCAAAATAGGCAATCAAGCATGGGAAAAAAATCATATTCTTACACTTGAGAGAAAATCTACACATTTATGGCAGACTTGCAACATGAGTGGTCTAGTGGCATTAGTAAGCAACACCACCTTTAGCTAGGTCATCATCCTTTTCAGAAATGGAAAATGTTCTTTTTTATATAGAGAAGTAAAAGGTCTTACTATTATTACCATAATATTACTTTTGACTAGGCATTCACTCTAACTTTTAAACTATGGTTACTTGCCTTTTAGGCCTTGCACAGGGATGAAAAGGGACATATTCTTTGCACTCTAACCATGTAAAGGCACCCCACAAGGGCACAAAGGGCTTTGGTGAATATATAAAACATGATTTTGAGAGCCAGTGTGTTAAATAGTGTCACAAACATTATTTCCAAAGGCATTTCTCATTTAAAAATTACCTGTAGAGCATTTTTTACTAGGTTGTGAAAGTTCATAATAATAATATCTTTCATTTATTTTATAGCCACAATATTTTCTTCCCTCATAAACATCTGATTTGATCAAACTTTTTGAGCATTCTTGACAGCTACAGTAAAATCTGATTTTTAAAAATGTTTTTAAAGACTGTTTTTAAACTTTCTAATACAAAAGAATTCCATTTAGCAATAAAATATTAATGACTTTCAACATTTGATGTAAAATATAGCTTGTAATCAAGTAATTCAAATAATTCAGTAATTACGTAATTTGGTTAAATAAAGCAATTAAATAATTTCATTAAAAAACACAAAAACTTGTCTTAAAGACTATAGTTATAAAACTTAAATTATATTTACATATAAATACATATATTTATACATATATGCATGCATGTGATAATTTAAATATATAATTTAATTTACACTTATAAAATCTAAATTGTATATATGTGATGTTTTTAAGTATATAGTATGTACATATATACATACATATATATGCGTGTATATGTATATACTATAAAAAACTGAGATAGGTTTAAAAGAAGACTCCTTAGCATGAATTATCTAGATTTTAATCTATTCTAATGATGAACGACTTTAATTTAGAGTTTTAGATTTCTTGTGAGATGTTAAATAATTTTTAAAAATCTTTTCCTGCTAAAACTGAAAACAATATAGAATTAATTTATAATTTTGTTTCTTAAACTTGTTTTTAAATGTCTATCATATAAACAGTATGACTCTTGCTGACTATTCTTAAAAGCAGGAGTAATTGCTGTAACTTATAAAATCACTACTTAAATTCAAACTAAATCAAGGAAAGAGAGAATTGGGAAGGTGACATGAGAGTTATTTGAAAAACAGATTTTGATTTAAGCAGCTTTCAGTAAGAATATCATTCATTCCAATTAATACAACTTTATGAAATAATACACAATCACACACACATTCTGAATAGTGACCAAAATATAACATATTCTTTGAGTTATTGGTGGATTTAGTACCTGCCTTCTCCAAACAAGCTGACTTCATAAAGGACCGAAAACACAAGAAACTCCCAAAAGAAGTCATGGGAGAGGCCGGCCCGTGGCTGAGTGGTTGAGTTTGCGGGCGCCGCTGGGGCAGCCCAGGGTTTCACTGGATCGGATCCTGGGCGTGGACACGGCACCGTTTGTCAGGCCACACTGAGGTGGCATCCCACATGCCACAACTGGAAGGACCCACAACTGAAAAAATACACAACTATGTACCGGGGCGCTTTGGGGAGGAAAAGGAAAAAATTTTTAAAAATCTTAAAAAAAAAAAAGTAAGTCACAGGAAAACAGAGTATGGAATTTTCCTATTTATCAAAATGAACATTCATTTGAGTTACACGTCTGGTTTATGCTGTAACAAAATTCAAGTGATAGAAAGATCACAATAAAATATTTCCCAAACAATGAAGTAATTAATGCAAGTTTTTAGAGATGCCTTCAAAATGCATTGCTCCTCTCCACTCCAAGAAGGATTTATTGAACCTAAATGTTTCAGTAATTTTTCACTTTTCTCTTTAATTGATTTTCACAATAACCAGATTACAGTCTTTGTAATATCCATTGTAGGAGGGAATAAATATGTGAAATTTAAAGCCTCACACCAGTAGCTTATTTCAGAATAATGTTCTTATTTTAAAGAATCCACGTAATTACAACTTTTACTTTGTTTTGAATGTTTAGAAAATCCAAACTTAACTTCTTAAAGAATATTTAAGCCACATTAATAAGATATATATATTTTAGAGGTAATGGAAATATTAAAAGTATTATGTGCTATTTTTCTCACGGCCTTTGTCAATCAGTGTCACTCTGACAATACACCAGCATGTATACCAGTAATGCCAAGCAATTAAAGACTTTCACATAAGAAATTTTCATAAGAGCAAATTCCAAATTTTCTCCCAGAATGAATATTCAGCTATGCAACAAAGTACTCTAAAAGTCTTCAGAGAAGAACATCTTTTATGTCTGGTTTCCAAATTTTGACTATGTTTTGCAACATTCACACATTAGTTTGTGCTGCTCTGGTCCTATGACGGTGATGAAATCTCACGTATTTTATAACTGCACAAAGCTCACAGACAAAAGCAAACTCAAAGCTGCTGGGATATTTGATGGAAGCACCGACCAATCTCCAGCACAGGCCCTGGAGACACACAGTCATTAACACCCTGGTTCTGTCCTCCCTCCCAGGGCACTGCCTTGGATCGACACTGTCATCACATCGTCCCACAGATTTCTCGTGGAAACGGGGAAATGGATAAACAGGAGGCCATACCAGAAGGGGCTCATCGGGGGCACTGGTGGAGAGCTCGGCAGATGCTGTGCGGACGGTGCTGAGTCCAGTGAGGGAAACATTCGAGAGCCTTCTCCGCCTCACACCACTGCAATTGTTGGGGATTTTAAATGCACATCTCTTATGGTAATTCAGGCCGCATCCTGAAAAGAGAAAGTCAAAATGACTTTTGTTCAACCATAAGTTAAAAGCTATTCTAGTATTAGTTCTAATTATAAATTTTCAAAAATGGTATTACTTCCATTTGTCTTGAGGCTATTTGGAAATTCAAATTTTCTTTTGAGCTTCTCCTGATTTCTTTTCCCAATCTGTAAGTAAGCTGGGTTTTGAATTCTGATTTTACTGGAGTGGCTCAGTAACTACCCTGGTCACCATTCTCTAAAATGTTTTCTGACATAATGGACTTGGGCTTTGAGAATCTAGCCACAAAATTCCAAAGAGAAGATCTGAGCCATTTTTACTGCCACAAGTTCTAATGTGGGTGGACACAGAGGAAAAATCAATCACAATACATCACAACTCTTGATCTACATTGATTTGAATTCTGGGTCCAAAGCTTGTTTGTCTACATGGCCTTGAACAAATTACTTCACCTCAGTTTTCCTGTCTGTAAAATGGGGTAATAACTACCTTGTAGAATTGTTAAGAAAATAGGTAAAATACCTCACAAGCCAAGTTCTGGCTTAAGAAAGAAATTTTGTTTTTAGTCTGTTGCCAAAATAACCAACACAAAAGAAACATATCCACACAATATAAAGGAAAAGACATGAGAATTAGGTTTCCCAGATCAGAGCAAATATGTTGAAGACAGGAAATGTAAAGAAAGGAACAGAATAGAATCCATGCACCCCAAAAAAAGGACCCTGGCAGACACTTGAGGGAAAGAAATCCTTGTTGTAGAGGGCACGATGCAAGCAGATTAACTCCAGCACTGCGTGACTTGGTTGGGGAAAGAAATACCTTACCTTCACATTTGAGGCCTTGACGCACCAACCCCCACAGCATCTCTCCACAGTGATCACAGAAAGCTGGAGCTCTGTACGAATGAACAAAGAGAGCGTGGGGACGGATCTGAAAGTCTTCAAAGGTAGCAGAAGCTGTAAAAATAATGTTGAAAAATAAGTTGAGTGGATACCCTGAGCTGTAGAAAATTAGTATGCAAGATAATTAATATGCAAGTATGGATATAACTCTCCAGGTGGAGTTAGGAACAATAAGATGCAACAGTGCTTGACTTTTAGCCACTAGACTCCATTCTTTCCAACCGTAGCCTGATAAGGGGTAACACAGCAACCCTCTCGCTTCTCTTCCTGCTTGCTGAAGTCTCAGGCCACTTTGAAAACAGCCAAAATGCTGGAAGAAAGCATGAATGAAGGGATGGCTCCAACACATTTACTTGATGTTACTAAAAAATATTTTGCTTTTTCTTTTCCTAAAATAAACCAGAAAGGAATTCAGAAACATCAAGGAAAAGGAAAAATTTGATGAACTGGATTTAAACAGATCAAAAGATGGTGTAGTACTTGAATATGACCATGAAGAGGTACCTTAGAAGGGCAGGGCTCCACTGGAAGACAGATGAGAAATCTGCACAGCCTTTTCTTGGGGAGAGAGAGTTGTTTGAACTCTCAAGGCAATACAACCAACCATTTAAATCATGACCTAAAAATCACCAGGCAGCTTTTTTACCGATATGCCAAACAGAGGGACTGAATACACACATTGGTGGATTCCAGTCCACTCTTTGAGAAAAACACTTTAGCAAATCATATTCATGCTGTAGAGCACCTTGTTGTTATTGGTTATTGTTACGTATTCTATACAATATTCATGTAGAGTACCGAAATTCATTATTGTTTTTTTCTTCTTCTCCCCAAAGCCCTCCAGTACGAAGTTATATATTCTAGTTGTAGGTCCTTCTAGTTCTGCTATGTGGGATGCCACCTCAGCATGGCTTCATGAGCAGTGCTAGGTTTGCACCCAGGATCCGAACAAGCGAAACTCTGGGCCATCGAAGCAGAATGCATGAACTTAACCACTCAGCCACGGGGCCGGCCCTTCATTATTTTTTTAAATTATACTTTCCCACGTGATATTTTTTTTTTTATGTTACAAAAGGAATTCACGCCTTCCTTGTTGTTCAAATCAAGAAGTAGAAAGGTGTAGAAAATTGAAAGTGAAAGACCACCCTTTGTCCAAAATTCTAACGGATAGGGGTGTATTTTTCTAGACCTGTCTGCACACAGAGCCTGATGGTGAGGCTGCCCAGTACAGTCCAAAGCGTGCTGACCCAGGAGCAAGCAGAGCTGGAGGAAGCTTTGCCATTGCCAGGAGTGACACCTCACTTCATCATCAGGAGCCTCAGTTTCTCATACATCAAAAGAGAAAGTCTGACTGATGGTGACTTCCCTGGGCCCTTCAAGTTTAAACTTCCATTAACGGTAGCACAAAACCATGTGCACTTGATTTCACCAGGTTTTATTTAAAGAGAACTTGGGGGGAAATTTAGGCCTTCAATATATTCTTCTATTCTGTCTTCTTCTCTCTTCCTCCTGTTTGTCTTCTTGCCTTATTTTTTCAACACATATTTGTTAAGCACCTTCAGTATTGCCAATGGCACACTGCCAGGGACAGAGATCTAAAGATGAGTAAGATATCTTTGCAGAGCCCATCAGAAGCAGGAAAGACAGATAAAACCAAATAAAGAAAAAACACTACAAGAACTATAAAATAACTTCTAAGGTTCAAAGAACCTGGGAAATGGAGCCAAAGTCACACAGATACTAAACGAGAACTAGGACTACAACCCACAGGTGTTTTGGCCCCCAACCCATTGTCCTTTTCATCAACCAGTGTTACATCTCATCTTCCCTAACACTGCCCAAAGAGTTATATCTAATAGCCCCATGAAGTGGGGAATAAACATTCGCCATCTTCCTGTTGGTGCCTTAGAGAGCAGGCTATCAGCTAACAAATCACTCCCTGAGTGCACTTATGAAATGCTTACCTTGTTAACTCAAGTATGCAAGGTGTGACAGAGTGAATGCTGAAAATGTAGGCAATTCATCGCTGCTAGGGAGGTGTCCAAAACTGTGAGGACAACTTTGAGGGTATCACATCCCTCAGGGCAAGTGATAATAGAACACGCAGGAAAGGGAATCGCTTCTACCATGAAGAATATTATTGATGGTTCCAAAGACATATAACTGGACCATAATAGGACATTAAAAATTTTAATGGGTTTGTTTTTCCTTGAATCTTGAATAAAAAGCACTTTATTCCAAATTAATGTGCTTTATTGCAAGTCACCTATCAACTTATTAATTATTTTTACTCAGTTGGAAAGATAATGAAAATAATAACAAGAATAACAAAGATTTCTTGAGCTCCTACAATATATTGGACACTACGCTAAGACTTTTAACGTGGGAAGAAGGAATTGATCAGAGAACTCCAGCCAAATGACCACGCACCAGCACGGCCCACAAGGACTCCTGACCAGCATGAATATTCCTCATAAACAGGAGTTCAACTGAAATAAGACTGGGAAATTGCATATTATGTTTCTCACTTCGAGATTCACAATATTATGGTTAATGCTTATTCTAAGTAAATCAGTAAAGAGGTATGATTTGGGTACCAATCATCTACTTTCGTGGTTTGGTCAAAATGTGTCTAATTTGGGGAATGCTAAATCCTCTTTAAAATTGGGCTCTCAGACTCATGGATAAGATTTGTTTTTAAAACATCAAAGAAAATACTTTGTGCCAACCATTATCTCCTAGCTTCTTTGTCTCCCCCCTAAAAAAGCCATCCTTTAGGACCAAATAGCTATAATACTATGACAGCAATTAGTTGAATAATTACCGTAGTTTTCAAAATAAGGAACGTTAGAATTTGATAATACTAATACCAAGCTGCGTTCAGATATTTTTTGAATTAATCAGAAAGAATAGAAATAATTAAACTAAAGATTTTCAATGACCAAGTTCCCCCCCCCGCCACCATTTATATCAGGCAAGTTTGTTTTTTCTCTTGTTGAAGGGGATTAACATTCATAAGCTGTTAGCACCCTTGACTTATGTTTAAATGCCATTTTCTAAAGTTCAATTTTAATATTCTCCTGTTAATTTTAGAATAATTAAATACATTTTTAAAATAAAACTACCAAGTGTGGTGAGGTTTTCCATCCATTTGAAATCAAAGCACAACATCCATTCATTATGAATTTCCCTGTTCTGCACCCTGGGGGAAATCAGCATCAGCTGAGTGTATGCATGCCATCTCGTCTAATCACAAAATTGCACTTCAGAGAGAATCACTTAGCACAGGAAAACAAAGTGAATGCTGTAATTCCATTTCACTTAAGTTTTGGAATCAAAATGGACAGATAAGAATAGAAATATTAAAGTGTCTAGAGATTCCAAGAGAGGAACAATGTGCTATCTGTCAGTCTGTCATAATCAATCAGCCGACCTAAATTAAAGCCATATGACAAGGCTACAAACTAAACACAATGGGCCCCTTAGAGTGGTATTTGTATCTCTTTGATTTGCACTATTCACAGTCTATTGTTATACTCCAGTGTGCAAGAGAGGAGAAAATGACAGGCTTTCCTTAGTCATCGAGCATTTGAAACAGGTAATTGAGCCAAAAACTCTAAGATAATCAGTAGTTCTTTTAAGGTTCATTATAAATTGTTGCACAAAATGGAATAAACTGTTTGGTTAGCAGCACAGAAGAAATGAGGCTTCTAAAGCAAAATAAATAATCTCTGAAGGTCAAAATTATTTGCATAATAGAATAAAATAATGTCAGATCCTCCAAGATTTTCAGTAATTTTTTTAACTGGTAATTTTGGCAATTTGGGAGAAGCATTAACTCTTTCTAGCATAGACAAGTTGGGACAGATATAATAAGAAAAAAAGGTTAACACATTGCAAGTATCATCTCATTCAATTTTTCACAAGCAATCTATGAAGTAGATATTACTATTGTTCCTATTTTACAGATGAGAAAACTGAGTCTCAGAGAAATCAAGGTAACACAGGATCTTGATTCAGACAGTCCTCACACCTCAGCCACTCTGAATCAAATTATCATATTTCTCTGACTATTAAACATTCTGGATTATAAACTGCATTTTGATTTTATGAATCACTAGGAAAGATTTGAAAAACACTGCAAGTAAATACAAGGCCCAACCTTTGTAAGATGCAGCCTTATCTCAGAGATGCAAAAAATACTGGAGGGAACAAAAGAGTCCATGAAATAATGTATAGAATGAAATTAATTCAGTTCATGATCAAAAATCCTTTTAACGTGCTTTCTGCATGGACTCCATTTTTTGAAATCCTTCCTCTTCCAAACAAACTGGAGTGACTAACAATAACTGGTTTTTAATTTTTACAGAAATCAAAGGTAATGCATAACCACAGCCAATCGGAGCTTTGTGTCCACATGATAACCAGCATCATCACATTCAACTGATAAGTCTGGCCAAAAGCAAAACATTATGAAGCTTTTTAAAGCTCTTAAGATTTGTCGTAGATAAATTTGCTTTTTCCTTAACCTCTGGAATATTGAAAATAGCTTCTGGATACCACTTCACCCACATAAATACACATACTTATCAGTTTTCAGGTATTCTGTGGATAAGAAACTATGCCTACTTTAACATCCTACCATTCATCCATACACATACATAATGGATATACATAAATAATCCTCTGCTCCCTGAGATCTTTCATTGGTGGAATGATGACTACTCACAAATCAGTTCATTATATTTGTGAATATTTCCAATAATTAGAAAGGCTTTTTATACTGAGCCCAAAACACTCCTCTGTAACTTATACAGGCGGTGACAGTTCTAAAAGCAAGCATGTAAAATTAAGACACATCATGTCTTTCTCAAATCAGTGCATGTAGGCCAAGTGGTCCTAATACCTTCAAGCATGTAGTTGATTTATGTTATGCTTTAATAATATATCTAAAACCTACTAGGTAATATAGCACAAATATAGTGATAAAGAATAATAAAATGATAAGGAATAGTATCCATTATTGAGGGTTTTAGGTCAAAATCAAGATGACAGATTCATAAATAATGAAAATACAAAATGCAGGGATGGAAACACAAAAGAAAGCCTGACTAAGACCGCCTGGTCTCTCAGGGAAAGCTTCATCAAGGAGGGACATCCTGGGACAGAATCTGGAAGGATGAAGAGTATTCCGAAAAGCAGAGAAAGGGATAGAGAAAAGAGGGAACATTTTTATATAGTCTGATTTTATTTAATTAGAGATAATTTATAGGATTATCTATAGATTTCTTTATAATTATAATTATGGTGGGTTCTTGACACTTCACCATCTTTGGTGCACCGTAGGACAGTTAGCAAGAGTGACTCCAAATTATCCGTGAGGCAAGTAACTGAGAGATGACAACAGATCATTTCCATGCCCCTGTGGTCCAGACTTGTGACAGTGCTTGTTAAATTAACCGTACACATGTGTACTTCCCTCCCCCTCCACCCAATATACACATACCTACACCCTGAGGCTAGTCATTTCTTTCTGCTTCTCCAATGGTACCAGTCCTTTCAAGTCATGTTTGTACCAGATTCTCCCTTCATGCAAACATTGTCCAAATTAATCACACATTTCACATTTTTGTTATACCTGGAGACATCTAGCATTGGGAAGACCCCAAGGCTCTCCAGTGATAAGAACATCACACACATTTTTCTTGAGATATTTGCAATAGCATCTTTCAGATGGGTGAAGAAAAAGAGATGGAAATTTCCATTTTTGACTCACATCTGACCAGAAAAACATTAGTGAGGTGCAATGATGGGAATTTGGGAGGCTGTGAATATATCATCCCAAAGATGACAGCAGCCAAGAGAAAAATCATAAAATGTATTTAGATATGTTGATTACGCAGTTCATAAAGTTCTGGAAAAATATTTTATAAGTCCATGGCCAAAGACGTAAAAAAAATATGGCTCCAAGAGGAATAAAAAAGTCTCACAAGCCAGATTGATAGCATAACAACAAGTTACCCTAATTAGGAGGAAAAGGGGATGGTATCTAGAGAAGATGACGTAACAACTCTCTGATAAGCACAGATTGAGAGAGAATCCATCAACTACAGAAAGAGCAGCAGAGTCAGGGTGAAGGCACACAGTGACTCTGGCCAGTCACCCTGATAAGAACCATTCTAAGAAGACTAAAAGACGGAAAAAAACCGAAGCTTTGAAAAAGCTGAAACAGAACAAAAGGCCTTTTAGCTGTGTTATATATGGAAAGAATGAGGCAGAGATAGGCCTGAACCATAGAAAAAAATACTTTAATGCTAACTGACAAAACAGAAAAAGCTAAACTATTCGCTTGTAGTTTTGATTCTATCTTTTCTAGAAGTGGATTATCCTCAAACTGAAAAAAAAAAAAAGGGAAAAACAAATATACTTGAGAAAGAAATGGGGATGAACAAAGATTATCTAAGACGGTTACATGAACTGTTTTCAATAAGCCTAAACGACTTACGCATAAGATCTCAAAAATTCACTTTTATCTTAAGAAGACATCTCCCTAAACATTCTAACAGAATCTTATTTGGCTTAATGAAATTATTCTAAAGGCTTTCTGTAAGAAAAATAGAACATATTCTGATAAGAATGGAAAAGTTAAAAGGAGAATAATAATGACATTCAGCCCTATTTGACGTCAAAATATTCTATAGAATTACGATATTTAAAAATATGTTGTGGTTGTGTAAGAAAAAAGAGAGATCAATAGGACAGATCTGACAACACAGAAATCCACCCAATGTATGAATTTAAAATATGATAGAAGAGAGATCACAAATCAATAAAGAACGGAAACACTATTTAACAAATGATTAACAATTAGCTACTTGGGGGAAAACACAATTTAGAAGCTTATCTCCTACTATCTAGATCTAGATATCTACAGATATCTAAATATAGATATATATACCTCTCTCCATCTCTCCATGCTGATGGGTAAATTCCAAACCATACAAAAACTAGAGAGCAACAGAAGTGAATGCTTTTCAAATTTCTGGAGGAAAAATGACTTTAGAAAGTGACAGGAATTCATAAATCTCTAAAGTGATGGAAGAAATCGAATGGGAAAGATTCATTAGCATGATCATGTAGCAGGCACTACTGGTTGACTTGCAAAGAGCCATATAATAGTCTTTTATTTAGCATGGTTACAATAGGTTTATTTATAATAATTATATATGCCAGGTCACAGAAAGCTAATTATGCTTAATACTTCCAGGTATTTAGAATATAATTGCTAACATTCATGAAGAGATCCCTATGCATTGTTAGATACCAGGCACGCAGGTGACAAGGCCTATGTTTGACAAGGAAAGTTCACATGTATTCATTCCTGCTCAGAAAGAAACAAATGCCCTCCTTTTTTTTTTTTTTTTTTTTTTTTATCTTTTTAACCAGAAGCAAGCAGCAGGACAGTAGGAGTATTTCATGGCAGGGCTAAACCCTGTTCCAGAAGTAGCCTAGGATCTGTTCATGAACTGGGAGGGTTAACAGCTAACACCTGAACCATCCTGTTTCCCTCCCAGGCAACTAAGTTCTATGACTGCTACAGAATATCTGCTCTGAAAGCAGCAACGCCTCCTGCCAGGAAGATGCTCCTGGGATGACACAGATACAAAATGAAGCTCTATGGGACTAAAGGAGGAGCTATAAGCTGGAGTTCTTTTATTCCATCCATATTCACACTAAGAAGCTGGCCAAGAACACTCCCCTCAGTATACTTTTTGACCCTGCCATTACTGCCGTATGCTTCCCTGTCTTTCATACAAAGCTTTCCTTCTGTTTGGCATGCAGCTACCCCTCAGGTGGCTAACTCCTACCCATCCCACAGCTCAGCCGGGCATCACCTGCTCTGGGAAGCCTTCTGCCATCCACCTGCCCCCACCTGATATAAGCTGCCCTGTTCTGTTCTCAAAGGCTCTTAGGCACACTTTTATTATAAAACGTATCACTCTATCCTGCCACCCTTACTCCTTTATCTGTTCACACATTACATAGATTGCTGGAGGACAGAGATGGCACCTTCTCTGAGCTCATATGCACATATTAAGTAATCAATTAATGTCCTCAGTTGAAGAAATAAAGCAATGCCTTTAAACTCACATTGCTTGCCTGCTGTTCTAAGGTTCTACATTTTAAGTCCTAATAATCTGTAAATATAGTATTTCAAGTTCAAGGCAAAGCCCATCAGAATCATAACATGGATCACACTTTAAAAAGTGTCTGGCAATGCTTTCCAGGGAGGTCTTGCTAGTGCCATCTTACTCTACAGGCAGCGTGGTGCAGGTAGTGATGAAAAGCAGGGCCAGAGTGTCAGAGTATACCTGGGTTCCAACACTGCTCATGGTGAATGGGCGACCGTGGCTAAATCATTTCACTTCTCTCAACCTCAGTGCCCCTCTCTATTAAAGCAGCTTAGTGAAGCTCGCCTCGCTGGGCTGTGAGGAGGACACAAGTGATCAGCACAGTCCTTGGCATACCGTTGGTAGCTATCACAAAAATTTCTTAGCATAATGATTAACAGTATGTGCTTTGTAATCAGAAAGACCTGGGTTTGAATCCCAGTTATTATTAAATTTATAATTATTATTATTGTTATCATCATCAATACTAATAGAGGGAAATACTGCTTTTAAAGTCTATTCTGAATTTACAGCACTTAAAAAAACTAAGGGCTTTAAAAACTATTATTATATGTTCCCTCTACTACCTCATAAAGAATACGTTTCCACTCCAGAGGAAATTGCTTTTCTATCTGCAGCTCTGGTTAACATTAATTAAATGGAGCTAAGTCCATAGGACTGTGTCTAGTTCCTTCTCTAAAACGAATCAATTAACAGCTGGGAATTGCAGTGGGGAGAGAAGGGTCACCACGTCCTGATGTGACTGAATGACAAATGCCACAGCTGGAAAGAGATTAGAGAGCATCTCAGGTCAAGAAAGAACATAAATGGTGGCCCCATGCGTCCAACATAGAGGAAAAAGAAAATTAAGTAAAAATGTCATGGAGTCAAATTCTAGCTAATGAGTGCAGGCTCTGCAGGCCCCCTGAATAGAGGGAAAGAAAGGTCAGGTCTGTTTCTTAGAAAGCTCCATCACATACAGGAGACTTCATACCTTTAAAAGGATAATGACCTCATTTACATGAGGAACACCAGCATACAAATTGCCCTTTAGACTACTTACAAAAGGCTTGTAGACAAAGGCTAGGTATGGTATTATACTGAAATGTTCTAATAGGCAGCAGGGTTTCTGGCGACAAATAGCATCACTGTTGTCAAATACATTTGCACGTAGAGACATCAAGTCGAGATCCTATACGCTTTGCTTCAAGTTTCTTTAAATCTCACTATACTTTTCATAAAAACAGATGCTTACTTTTCATTCACAAACAACAAAACCCTTAAAAGCTGTGAAATCTGCCGGGTATTCCTACTCCAGAAGAAGTAACAGCTCAATGACAGCTAAATTCAATTCAGTGCCTCTGACCAGGCGCCTGCTGTGGGCAGGAATTGTTCTGGCTGCTGCTCAGGGGGCCGGAGTTCAGAAAAGAGAACTTGCAGCTGAGCGACTCCCCTCACTCTTTTTGCAGAATCAGGCTGATTGATTCAGTTGGTCCACTCTGGTTCATCAGAATAGGAGCTTTATTAATTGAAAATCTGAGTTTATGCTTTTTAGCCAGGTTTATTGAGGTATCATTTACATAAAGTAAAATCCACCTTTTTTGTGTACAGTTTTGACAAACACATACAGTTGTGTTACCAATAGCATAATCAAGATATGGAACTATTTTATCAACCCTTCCCAAATTCCCCTGTGCAACTTTGTATATAAACTCTTCCCCAACCCCAACCCCTGGCAACCACTGACTTATTTTCTGTCCGTTTTCCACAATGTCATATAAATGTAGCCCTTGAGGCTAGCTTCTTCCAGCACAACGCATTTGAAATTCATCCACCTTGTGTGCATCATTCCTTTTTATTGCTGAATGGTATTCCACTTGGTTGACACGCCACAGTTTGCTTATCCATTCACCAGTTGAACCCTTTCAACAGAGCATCAGTTCACCCATTCACAGGGCATGAGGACCAAGGGTCATGCTGGGACTGAGGATAGCGGGGATCTGGGGTCCAGAGCCCCAGGTTCCAATGGGGAGGTAGACGTGGAAAGGAACGTTTATTTGTGATGTGTACAGGCCATTCACATGGGAACTTTACTGTTGAAAACAATTTCCTTTTTACAACACTGGACAGCATATGACTTTTAGAGTGAGATAAAGTGACTCCACTGCTGTTACCATCTACCACTTATAAGCTGCAGGATCTCTCTGTACCTCATTTCCCTCATCTTTGAAACGGGTATAATTATTAACTCAAAGAATAGTTTCATAATCCTTGCAATGAGAAAACACTTAAAAATAACAGCATCATACTTTGCACTACACTGGGGTAGTACACAAAATATAGTAACACAGGGTAGACTTCTTCTCAAATATGTACATGTAGATTAATAATAATCTTCTGTTTTTGCACCATTTGCAAAAATTAACTCAAAGTAGATCACAGACTAAACTATAAATATAAAACCTAAACTATAAAACTTCTAGAAGAAACCTCAGAAAAAATGCTTATGACCTTGATTTAGGCAAAGATGTCTTAGTTACAACATCAAAAATATAACTCACTTTTCAAAATTGATAGACTTTATCAAAATTAAAACTTCTGGTCTTTGAAAGACTGGTTAAGGAAATGAAGAAAAAAGCTACAATCTGGGAGAAAACGTTGTTTTGTTTTTGAGGAAGATTAGCTGTGAGCTAACTACTGCCAATCCTCCTCTTTTTGCTGAGGAAGACTGGCCCTGAGCTAACATCCATATCCATCTTCCTCTACTTTATACGTGGGACGCCTGCCACAGCATGGCTTGCCAAGCGGTGCCATGTCCGCACCCAGGATCCGAACCGGCAAACCCCGGGCCACCGAGAAACGGAACGTGTGAACTTAACTGCTGCGCCACGGGGCCAGCCCCCTACAAAATACATTTTTGATAAAGGACTTGTATCTAGAATATATTAGAAACTCTCAACAGTAGAGAAACCACATGGAAGGCAAAGGAGCTCATGAAACCTAGTTCGCTGTGGTCCACTGGGGTTCAGTGGGCTTTGGTAAATTAGTTCGGGATCATCATCAACATTTATGATATTCGTTCAATCACAAAATCATTCGTGTTCCAAATATTTATGCATCTGGGGACATAAGTCACTCACATACAGGGCTTCCCATACTTGTCTTAGGATCTTATACCACATTCCACCTTTGGAACTGAAATCAGAAACTACAGTTCTAATACTTAAGGGAATATTTTGGAAGATTAAGTCATCATTATCAAACAATTTTTAGAAAACATCACCAGTAATTGCAGATTATGATTTTTAATCTAAAATTAACTATGTTTGGACAGCCTTTAATTAATTTTGTGCAACATTCACTTTTTGATTATCAAAATACTCTGCATGTGTATGGCAAGTAAATTAATATTTCAACTTTGTTCATTTATTCACTTCATATACATTTTATTCTCACATAGGACTATTACAATCATACCTGATTTTAGCATTTATTTTAATGCCATTCATTCTCCCTGTTTACAATACAAATCACAACGTCATTATTTTTAAAAGAAATAAGGGGCTACTTTTATCATCATATAAATTCCGAACTAATCATCTAGTGATTTCAGGACAATAAAAGATAAATAATGCAGGAAAAAATCTTTAAAAGGAGATGTAAATTTTCATCTAAATTTGATGTTTCCTGTTACAGTTTCTTTTAGGGAAGTGATTCTCACACAGTTGTACTGTTTTCCCAGTGAGATATTCCAGCATTGGGAAGGAGGGGAACGAAGGAGTTTTCTAATTATACACGAACCTCTTGGAATTCTGATAGCAACACCTTTCCTAGTCTAGAGGAGCATTCTCCTGTGACAGTATTATTCCATGGGATGGCAGTTTACTTCGTGCTGGGCATGTCAGTAACACGGAGGCAGAAAGGATTGTGTTGTTCAATACGGTGTAACGAGTTAGGAATGCCAGTTCTGGAGCAAGAGGGCCTTGGTCTGAAACTCAGCCTCTCTACTTACTAGATGTCTGAGCCTGGCCATGTTTCTTGTGGGTCTTAGTTACCCTATCTGTAAAGTGAGAGTGATAAGTATAATAGCAATTCCCTCAGGACTACACGTATATAAAGCATTTAGACCAGTGCCTGGCACAGAACTTTGTCATAATACATGTTTGCTAAAATTTAGGAAATTTTCTTAAATTTCTTTATTCTCACATTACAGTTATTGTTGATGCACGATGATATTTGCAATAAGCTTGTCCTGTCTAGTTTATTCTGTCCATATTCATTTCATAATTTATTTGTTTTAAAGTTATGTGAAAATATTACAGGACTGGAACGGTGTGACAACTTTTTGTTTAGCTTTCATAGAGAATAATTTTTTAAATGCTGTTTCTAAATTGAAAGTTTATCCCTGCTAACTCTTGTAATCAACACTTGAAAATCATCAACGAAAAGAAATATACTGAGGACCAGGATCTCAATTCCCTGTTTTGGTTTTGTCTTTGTTTTATTTTGTTTCATTTTTATCCTGCAGAATAAAACTGGCATTTCAGATACTCAGCAGCTATATGTTGAATGAATGCATTATCTCTATCTTTCTCAAAGAAACATTCATTCGTTCAACAAGTACTTATTGTTGCCAAGATAAACAAAAATTTATTTAGTACTTACTATAATCAGCCAGGTAAGGTGCTAATCAACATTAGTAATGATGATGATCATTATTGTTGTTATTTTGAATGACTTTCCATTTATTCAATTTTTTAATGTCCTTAACGTTTTCATAATGTGGCTCCTATAGTTGTCTAAGGATGGGATTAGGTTCATGTGTTTATTTCAAAGAAACCCCAAATACTAGTGGCATAAACAAGACAGAAATGTGTTACATCTCACATAAAGAGATAGGCAGTTCCATGCTGCTACGGCTACTCCACGAATCTAAGCTCCTTCCAGCTGACCACTCGGGTATCTCCTGAGCTTGGTTTTTCCTTCAGCTCCAATATGGCCATCAATTCTAACCCCTGGGATAGGGAAACAGGAGAGCCTACCTCCTTTTACCCACACTTGTTGGAAGTCACTAACTGCAAGGAATCCTGCAGAAAATGTGTCCCCAAAAAATGGGGATTCAAATCACTAAAGAATGAAGAGAGGAAGGATATTGGGAGACAAATCGTCTCTTTTAGAGTGAATGTTCTTTATATTTTTATATTTCCTCGAATATCAATGGGAGCAATTCCTGAGTTCAAGTTTGTCTCTGCAAAGTGCAAGGGGCAACTGAGAAAACCCCAGATATTCAAGCAGGGGTAGATGAGGAGCAGGCAAATGGGTACGCAGGATACATAATGAAGTTTAGAGTAGGGTTTGGGCCTGGAGAGTTAATTTGGGAATCATCAGCATAACAATAGCAAATAAAGCCCTGTGAATTTATGACATCCTCTAGAGCTTAATTTCCAGTATGGTAGCCACTTGCCACTTGTTGGTATTCTGATTTAAATTTTAAAAAATTAAAAATTCAGTTCCTCAGTCACACTAGCTACATTTCAAGTTCTCTTTGGCCACACATGACTAGCGGTCACCGCATTGGAAAGCACAGAACATTTCCAAGATTGCAGAAAGCTGTATTGGACAGCACTGCTCTAGAGAGAGAATCTAGCCAAGAAAAAGGACCTTGTAGCTGTTACATAAAACAGAGAGTGATTTTTTAATATTTATTTATTAAGCTCAAGTTTAATCTTTATTCTCAAGCTTTATAATCATTGCACTTACTAGTAATGGGCTAACATTTATTGAACTCTTACTTTTAGTCAGGTTCTGTGCTAAAGGCAATCTATTATTTATTTTATTTAATTCCCCAAATTCACAAATGAGTGCTGTTATTATCCTCATTGTATAGATGAAGAGATTAAGGTTTTTGATGTGGGCAAATTAGGCTACAAGCTAATAACAGGGAAATTCTGGAGAAAATTTAGATTAATCCGAATCCGGACTTCTATATGGATATGTTTCTTTTGTGGTGTTACTGCATTTGAACAAAGGTGAATACCAGTAAAGATAGCTCTTCTTAACCTTGACTGGACTGTGCCTAATATTCTAGTTAAATATGATGCTGTTGATTTGGGTTAGTTATTTCTCATTACTTTAAATGAGTAATAAAATTCATGACAGAACCTAAAAGTTGATTTACTAATAATGTCAAAGGATCTTTTTATTCCTAGAATAACTTACTTGGTTATTTTGTGTTATTCTTTGGTATTCTTACGGATTCTATTTTTTCCCAATATTTTATTTAGGACACTTGTATTCAGGAAGCAAAAATAATATTTCATTAATTTCATGTGGGTTCTGATTTCAGATATTCTTGGATTTTAAGTATAATTTTACTGCTAGGTAAGGAGGTGATTCCTGGCAAATTACTTAACGTCTCTATACCTCTGAAAAAGGCTTATCATTGTACCTAGAGAACCGTAAGTGCTCAAAAATATTAACCATTCCATTAGTGGACACGGTCTACAGTTTTCTTTCTGTCTTAGTCTGGGCTGCTTTAAGAAAATACTACAGACTGGGTAGCTCACAAAGAACAGTTCTGGAGGGGACGAAGTCCAAGATCAAGGCACCGGCAGATTCAGGGTCTGCAGGGGGCCCACTTCCTTGTTCAGAGATGGCTGTTTCATTGCACCTCTCACGGCAGAAGATGTGAGGGCACTCTCTGGGGTCCCTTTTTAAATCCTATTTATGAGGCTCCACCATTATGACCTAATCACCTCCCAAGGCCCCACCTCCTAATACCATCACCTTGGGCGTTAGGATTTCAACATGCATTTGGGGGGGTACATAAACATTCAATCCATTGCAGTTTCCTTTTCTTTCTTATACTGTCTCTTCCAGGTTTTGGTATTAAAATTTTGCTAGATTTGGGTAATTTATTGGACTGGGTTTTTCAACTCTTATGCGTTCTCAAATAGTTTATGCTTAAGTGATAGACATCTCACCTAAACTTGCCTACACAATGCTCTTTTTTTGAGGGGATGGAGAGAAAGTTGTAGAGTTGGTACATCTTAAATTTCAATTTCTTTCTATCAAAAAGTGTGTGTGTGTGTGTGTGTATCAGAGAGTAAAGAGGATATTCTAGTAACTTCTTAAATCTTACTATTAAAATGTATTCCAATACTTAACTGATTTTAATTGTATCTCTGATGAAAATAATGGATTTTAACATAAATGTGCAGATTTAAATTAATAAACTGTGAATATTTGAGTCACAACATAATTAGCATACATTTGACGTGATAATCCTCATCTTAAATCATAAAATATTACTTGAAATGATAATAAGCAAGCATTAAAATAAACATCAAAACAGAAGACACTTTGTACATCAACTTTCAGCTTTAGGTAAGTTAAAAGCTTCAGCCATTATTAAAAGCTGCCTGTTAATCAGAAGGACACGTGGCAAGAGAGAATATGATCACTTTCCTGGACTCCTTTTAGTAATTTTCCTAGATGAAAATAATAAAGAAAAAAAGTACAAAACTCAGAAACCAAGCCATGTGCCACATTTATCAAAAAAGCTGATGAAAATGAACCTAAAAGTGGAAATTTAAAATGGAAGAAAGCTGATTTGATGCTAAGCAGAGAATAGATTAAACATGCACCATATGGCAATTTTAGCCCATCTTTCCAGAGTGTGCTATAAACATAACATTAGCACAAGTGATTCTGAGCAAAATGTTCCAAAAGGTGACTTTGCCTGCAGGATTATTACATTTGGTAGAGCTTTGAAGTCATTTTCAAAGGCCATTGTTCTCAGTACTCAAAGATTATATCTGGCCTTCAACATTTTTTGGCTTGCTCCACATTTACAGTAACATTCTCTGGATTATTTCGACACTCAACATGACTAAACTAAACAAAAACAGCATTCTCCAGCATATTTAAAACAAAGTAGCAACAGATTCACGGCCAACCCTCCAGGATTTTATATTCTAGCTGAGGAAAGATAATAAAAACTAAAAGACAAACAAAATAGTCAAGTAGACCATAGCACAGTATGTGACCAAACAAGGATCTGGAGATTGTAAAGATCAGGAAGAGTTCCAGGCAAAGAGAGGGGAGAGTATATGGCAAGATTTGCTGTAAAAGATGAAGGAAGGTATAAATCTTGGATTGAAGAAGAAATAGAATTTCTCAGATAGAAACAGAGTGGGAATAAAGTTCAGAAGAGGAAACGAACGTGGGAAGTGAGGGGACTGGAGGAATCAACGTGGCTGGAGGGGAAGGTTACTATAGTCAAGCTGTGGGAAAGACAGTGGATAGTTTCTTTGGGATTAGCTGATGGCCAATTTGGGTAGTTCAAGTTGAGGCTCTAGAAGGCAATAAGACATAGTTTGGACTCTTTTTAAAAAATGACTGTAATTTATTTTAGTTAAAAGTATCACATATACAAAACAGCATATATAACATATGTGTAGTTTAAAGAATACTAATAAACAGTCATTGTACTTTCCATCCAACTGAAGAAAAAGAAAATCACCGTTACCTTAGAAGCTGCCTTGGGATCCCCTCCCCAGAGGGGTGGACTCAGCAGGCAAGTGTCAGAGTCTCAGTGAGATTAATTGAGTAGTGTTAAGGAGCATTTAGAGGAAGACACAAAAAGAAGAGAGACCCCTTAGAGAGAAATAAGAATGCTGGGGGTCTTAGACCAAGAAAGGAGTGAGAATACAGAAGAAAGAAAAAGTCAACAGTTTATTATTGTACAAGTTTTGGAAGGTAAATATGACTCAGTTTGATGTTGTGTGTTTTGTTATTTTACTTGCTTGAGTTGTTTTAGTTTGGCTTGTTTCTGCATGGATGAAACAAAATATTGGTACCACTAGTAGAAACAGGAAAGAAAGGAAAGTTTGAAGGGAAAGTTCATGTTTTAGACCCATGATTGAGGGAATGAGACATTTGAGCGTGAAAACTACATCAGTAGAAGCAAATGCACAATGAAGCCAAGGTGAAGGATAGGAGTTCAAGAAATAATTTCCAAAACATGCCTGTTGAAGGATTTGAGACTATATGAGCCTTTTGAGAAATAAGAAGGAGAGCAAAGAGCTAAGATTTGAGGCTTGAGGGCTAAGAAGGAACCAGATGGAGGGAGTGTTAGAAGCAGAAATACAGGGCAGAGGGGAAGCAGGAGCTCTCAGCGTCACAGAGGAGGAAAGAAGAAAGCCTCTGGAGAAGAGTGAGTTGTGTGGCATGAGAAAACACCTCCACGTTTTTAACATCAGGTCAGTCAGAGACCTTTGCAAGAGGGAGAGAAGGGGCAGAGTCCAACCTGCTGGCAGCTGGGAAAGAAAAAGGAAAGAGGAAAGCCATGATGCAGGTACTCCTTCGCTCATTTGGAATGCCAAAGGAATCTCATATAGTCAAGCTTCTCTTATCCACAGCACTTGGCATTTTCTAGGGTAGCAGACGTCCACAGCAATGCCCTTGGGTCCTTGGAGCGGAGGAAAATGTCCTTGGATTGTAGCCCTATGATGATACTCCTGCTGACCAGCCCTCTGCCACCTACGATAAGCCTAGGGCAGTGCTGGGACATTCATCACCTCTCTCTCCTCCCAACCTCCCTATGCCTTAAGATGGAGAAACATGGGGCTGGCCCAGTGGCATAGTGATTAAGTTCACACACTCTGCTTCAGTGGCCCGGGGTTCACAGGTTTGGATCCTGGGCACGGACCTACACACCACTCATCAAGCCATGCTGTGGTGGCATCCCACAAACAAAATGGAGGAAGGCTGGCACAGGCATTAGCTCAGGGAAAACCTCCCTCAAGCAAAAAGTGGAAGATTGGCAACAGATGTTAGCTCAGGGACAATCTTCCTCAGCAAAAAAAAAAAGAAAAAAAAAGGAGAAACAAAACCAAATATGTATTTCCTATTCAACTACCAAAGCAGCTGGGCTTTGCTAAACCTTCCTGTCCACAAATTGCCTACATCTAATGCAGAAATCCTTGACCTTGACTGTGCATTAGGATCATCTGAGGAGCCTTAACCCATGGAGGATTTAGACCTGAACACTAGAGAATCTGATTCAATTGTTCTGGGTTGGAGCATGGATATGGATTTGTTTTTAACTCTCTTGAGTGATCAGGGTTGAGAATCACTGTCTAAGAGTAACCTCACTGATTTCCATGAGTCTCTAAAAGTCAATCAATTAACAAGGACTTAGAAGCTAGCATCAGTTCAAGGTATTAAGGGGCATATTATTGTTCAAAGTATTAAGAGGCATATTTAAAGTAAGACATGACCACTATCCACAATTTGTTAGATAGGGAAATAAAACAACTTTGAATATAATAATGTTGAGAATGCCAAAAGACATATGTGACTCTGAGCTGAATTGTATGATGACAACCAGTGAGGGCTAATGAAGTAAAAAATATATGCCTGATGCTATGCTTAAAAAGTATGGGACAGAATATTCTAGTTTAACAGAAGCCTAGTGAGATTGTAAGCCTATGAAAAGGAATCTAACTGTAGTAATATTCTTCCATCTTCCATGCATCCTTTACTAACAGATCAGAGTTTACCTATGAGTTCAACAACTCTTCTCTCCACAGGCCATGCTGTGAACATCTCCCATAAGTACAGGAAAGGATGGCGGTAAAACAGGAGCCATATATGTGCCATTCCTTGCCTGGGCATCTCTACCTAAATTAGCTTCTAGGATAACCAAGGGAGAGAAGCTACGTGTGTTCCCTTTTCTGGATTCTAATATATGCAAGTAAGCAGTTCTTTGCTCTTGGCCAGCATGGCATGAAGGGTAGCCATCATAAGACATAATACAGCAGAGAGTCTGTTCTCAAAGCTATGGCCACAGTCCTATTAAAATTGCTACTTATGGAGAGCTGATGGTCCAACCTAGATCCCGGTGAAACGGATCCTAAACAGCAAGAAGCAGGCTGATATGCTGCTGAGTCTTTCTCTTGGATGAGAATCGTTCAACTCTGACCCAGTGGGCTCTCTTGGTATCTACTTTCTCCCTATTCACCAGAAATTCTTGAGCTCTTAATTCAGCTTGCCAGGGGGGACACTCATCCCTAAAGAAGCAGACCACCTGATGGGGGAACCAAGGCCACCATATCCGGACAACCACAGCAGCTTGGTCCACTCTCAAAGGGGTAGTTGCACTGTAATTAACTGGTCAGATTCCAAGAAACTACGTAGACTACAGCCCTTCAAGTGGGTAGAGCATTCAGAGGAAGAAAGTGTGTTGAGGGTAAGGGTGTGGTCTCTTCTCTCCAGTTCTCCTTGCATCCAGACAGGTGAGAGGTGAGGATGGCCTTCCTAATCTGCTGTGGCAGTGCATGGCTTAAGCTACTGCCCTCATCAACTTGACCTATATGTGGAGCTAGGACATCCACTGCAGGATAGCAACGATGGTGGTAGAGCTATGACAGTTCTAAGGCACGGCCAAGAGCACACACTCTGGAGTGAGAGGCTTGGGCACAGGCTTTGGCCTCTCCTCATCACTCATCTGCTAGGTGACCTTAGGTGAGTTACTTAACTTCTCTTTCCTCACGACAAGGGAATTGAGAATAATAATAGGACCTAATTGATTTTGAGGCTTGAATGAGCTCTTAGAACAGTGCCTGGCAGACGGTAAACATGCAGGAAGTATAAACTACTTTTTTTGTTGTTGTTTACTATCCTTTTTCTTTTTCTTTTCTTTCTTCCTCTCTCCCTCCTTCTTTCCCTTCCTTCCTCTCTTTTCTTCTCTGTATGTGAGTGTGTGTGTGTGTCCACCAGACACCGCTGCGTTAAAAATCTGCCAAAGACAGGCTGTAGGTAGTCAATCCAAGAGTCTAAATCCAAATCTCAAATGCTCAAAAGGTTTAACAAGAATCCCCACCAGGGCTTTTGGAAAAGAAGGTAAATTCTTGCTATTTAAAATGTGTTCCATGGACCAGCAGCATCCACATCACTGCGAGCTTGTTAGAAATGCAGAATCTCAGACATCCACACCCTAAACCCCAACCCACCCCACCCCAACACGCCCTGCCAGACCTAGTAAATCAGAATCTACCTTTTAACAAGATGCCAGCGTACTCAAATGCACATAATGAAACTTGGAACTTTTGAGCTATGAGATTTTGGACTTTGAGTTGATTTTGGACTGCCTTTGGGAGATCTTGGGATGTGGTAAATGTATTATGGATATGGGCTGGATGTGAATCTTTGCAGGCCAGAGGACAGACTGTGACAGGAAGAATAATCACCACCCCCCAAAGATGTCTACATCAAAATCCCCCAAACCTGCGAACATGTTATGGGAAAGATAAACTAAGGCAGCAGATGGAATCAAAGTTGCTAACCAGGTGACTTAGATAGGAAGACAATTTTGGATTATTGAGGTGAGCACAATGGAATCACAGTGGTCCTTAAACGTGGAAGAGGGAAGCACAGGAGTCAAAGGCAGAGTGATGCAAAACGAGAAGGGTTCTACTGACCATGGTTGGCTTTGAATATGGTGGGAGGCCATGGAGCAAGGGATGCAGGAAGCCTCTGGAAACGGGCAAAGGCAGGGAAACAGATTCTCCCCCCGTCTCCAGAAAGGAATTCCGCCCTGTCAACACCTTGATTTTGGCCCGGTGAGACCTATTTGGACTTCTAACCTCCAGAACTTAAGATAAATCTGTGCTGTCTTAAGTCAAGGTTAAAGAAGCAAAAGAAAACTACTACAGAGAAGCACTGTTCTATTTATTTCAGCTTAGCTCTGTAGAGTTCCATGCTGCAATTTTGGGACAAATTTCCTGCTACAAATAAAGTATTATTTTTTCTTGTTTGGCTGCTTCCTTTCATGTTTTCTTGCTTTCAAAAATGGGAGGCTGATGCATTAAAAAAAATCCCAAACTTTATTTAGCTACTGCCTTCAATTTTTTCCCACAGTAAAAGAAAGTTTTCTGGTGTTCCTTTCAAGCCTGCATCCTGACCCTTTGTCTTTTCATCATAATAAGAATATGTGATGCACTAAAAAGCTCAAGAATAAAAAGAAAAAAGAGAAGAAAAGCTAGTATCCTGGAAAATTTGTTCTGTTTCAGAGTAATCACAAGTTACTTATATGCGTCCATAACAGAGATGAATAATATTTTCACACTGGGTACAGGGAAAGATGAATAAGCTGTCTGTGTCACTGTTGTAAAGAATGTCCACATGGAACCAACTCTGCCTTCCTCATGTCACCAGTCAATGTGTATTTGAAAAGTTGTTATGATAAGCATTATTCTGTGCTGCATACCGAGTAATATGAACCAAGTAGAGATTTTATTATTTTGACGTTATTAGGAGGGCACTTAGATACATCAAGTAATTATACACTTCAACATCTTTAAATTAAATAATAAAAAATATTCTCTCTGAGAAAAATTTCCCTTCTGTCATAGTTACATTGTCCTTTGTGTAAACCAGAACCTGCCCTCATGGATCAGTTTTGATTCTGTGCTTTTGAGTCAAATATGCAACACGCACAATCTGTATTCAAGAATTCACATACTTAATGGTGAAATGCTCTTAGAAGGACCAGAACAAGCCAATAAGACAAAGAGAATGCTAAGAAAATTAGCAGTTAGGCTTTCAAGATTGCTGAGTATAGATGTAATTCTCAATTATACTACTAATGACATTTTCCATAGCAAAACTCTGCACTGAACCTAAAGATAACGAACAAACGAAAAGTGAAAACTAGCAAAATGGCCACGGATCATTGTACTTAATTTGATATCCTCTGAATCATAAAGTGTGTCTCTGAGTGCAAGTATTCATGTAATTAAGAGTTTAGGTATGCAATTTGACTTATAGTTCTCTATCATACTAGGTCATCTAGAAATGTAAATATCATATCTGGGAATATCAATAAGGTTTGATAATTATTACACACATTTATTTAGCATCAGTTAAAGGGAACATACTAACCTATGCACATCAGTAGGAGAGAAGATACAAATTAGAAGAATCCCCTTTAACCTCTATTTCAAAGGCTTTTTCTAGAGCTTCCCTATGTCTAATGGATAAACTGGGTTCAAGGTCTTATTGAAATAATTTTACTTCCTTTTGTAAGTTTCAAATACTCTGAAAATTTAGCTCAGATCCTTCATGTAATTGTATCAGTTTCATCTTCCTGAAATACCATGTTCATCAATATCCCTCTCTTGCTTAAAATTAAATGGCTTTATGTTTCCCACTGCATCATTCATTCAAGAAACATTTGTTGAACAGCAACTACATGGAAGACACAGTGCTAGGAAGTAGGCAGGGAAGCAGGGATGGAGATGGTAGGAGAAAAGAAGTAAAATATGGTTCCGGTGCTCGTGGACCTCATGGTCTAGTCGAAGAGACAAAACGTGTCTAAACACTACAATAGGTAAAGTTGACAAATACTGCAACAGATGAGGGGGAACTTCAAGAAGAATTTGGGAGCTCAGCTGGATCTTAGAGAGTAAATGTGAAACTTAAAAGACCCAGCTGGGAAGAGGCAGGTATTTTAAGCAGAAAGAAATGCCTAGAAAAGCAAAGGGCAGTTCAAGGAGTTCTGTTTTGGATATGTTGAGTAAGAATGCCAGTGGGATGTCCAAGTGGAAATGTCCAGCAAGTGGTTAGAAATGTGCATCAGGAGAGAGGTTCGGGGAGAGGCAGATTGGAGCAGTTACCCACCACATAGGCAGTTCTTAGCGACATGGGAGTGAAAAGGTCACCAAAAGAAAGAGAAAAGGGGCCAAGCGGAGGTCTTCCAAGGGATGGAAGAGCCATCGTCAAAGAGGAGGCAAGAGTTCAGTGGAAGCTAAGTGAGAAGCGATGTACAAATAGAGGTGTTTTAAACCATTATCAAATACTGAGAAGATGACTATCGAGTAGAATACAGACTAAGAAATAACAGTAACTAACATTTATTACACATGTAGCGTCTATCAGGTACTATGTCAAATACTTTATATATGTATGATCTCATTTATTCCTGATCCCAAACCACAAAGGAGGTAGATTCTACTGTCATCATCCATTAACAGATGAGAAAACTAAGGCTTCTGGAATTTAAGGAGCTTGTCCAAGGACAGAATGCTGTTAGTATTGGCAGGGCAGGAACACACCCAGGGCAATTGGACCCCAAAGACCATTTTCTCACAGTTAACAGATTCCTGTGCCCACGTGCCCCACTGCTGTGGGATTTCTTTAGCTGAAACGTCCCTCACACTCCTCAAAACCAGCCCTCAGAGCCCAGTCCAAGAACCATCATTTCCAGAAAGTCTTCCCCAACTCTCCGAATATTCTCTCTTTATAGTTTTCACAGCATTTGCTCTTCAGGACATAGATGACCATTTAGTTTTATGTAATGTCCTATATTGTGCACCAAGAATTTAAGTGCATTGTCCTCTCCTCAGCTAAGTAGCTGGCTCCTCCAGATAGAGATTTATCACCTCCTATATTTCTTCTATACTGTACAAAGCAACTTGCTGTCAGTGAGAGGTGAGGTATACCCAATGAGGAAGTCATTGTTATGAATTAACCCTTGTCTCCAGACTCTAAAAGAAATCAGAATCAAGTTGAGGTTTAAGTGAGCAGAAATGTTCTCAGTTAAAAGGGTTTACCAGGATGATCTAAGAGAGCAGAAGGACCTTCTCAGTCTATTAAAAAGTCTGTGGAGGCCTGAATGGACAGTGACTAGCAAGGAAAGACCCTGCTCACGGGGCTAAGAAGGGCTCTTTGAGCTAAAAGTTCTGAAAATATACTTGGCTTCTCATGCAATTATCACACCCCTGAGATTGTTAGCTAACTAGTCATCCAATTTTTCCAGTGGACTAGCATTACTTTAAGCTGATTTTAGAAAGCTTTCTTGCCTTTCATTCTTTGATTTCTCAACTCTCAAAGAATTTCTTTTCCCAGAAAACATCTCTCAAACGTCTCTCCATTAAAAAAAGAAAGATGGAGTCCTTCTTTAGAGTAAGATTTAGACAAACTCCAAAATGTAAGTACCTCCAATTTCCTGCTCATATCCATCGGGCAGCATTTCTCAGGCCAGACACCCAGTGTGACTTCTTGCCATTTCCCACTCAACGTGCAAAAGACCAGCCCACTGAGCAGAAGCTTGACTGCCCTTGGGACTAGGGACACCTTATTTGTTTCCAGAACATCTAACTTGATGACTACTAGAATGTTCATCTTTCTCCTGCTTAGAGTGCTTGTTCTCAGCTTGTTTAAATGTGCTCCATAATGTTATTCCAAACATATTTGAGAAAACGAATGCCGAACTAAACGCATTTAAAACCACTGTTCTTTTCATCATCTGCAATGGAACCTCACTCTGATAGAAATGATAGGATCCACACATCCAAACAGTTTCACTTTGGTGGAAAAAGACCATAGCAATGAAGTTCTTTACAACTGAACTTTCCTCATACACTGTAAGATAATTCAATTTTTCTGTAGGTTACCATTATTTACCTTTCTGAAATGTTCAACTGAATAATCTTCTTACGTAAACTCAGTTTTACATCATCGCCAAGGAAAAAAAAGAATGGTGCTCCTTTAATTTCCTGCAAATGAAGCCGGTATCACAAACTGTTACAACAAGGAGAGCGTTTTATTCAACTTTGGCTTCACCTGGTTCAAGATACTTTCAGTTAATTGATCAAAAATGTGGATGGTTAAAATCCTCAATCCTGTGATCAACACTGACATATCCAGTAAAGGTGATGAATCTTTGGAGGCAAATAGCATCCTTTGGAGATCTTTAGTTTAATACTTTAGAATGATGGATAGTTATAATTCAGAAAACGAGTCAAAGATATATCTTTATCCTCACTCTGTGTGTGTGTGCATTAACAGTCTTTTCTATGCAATACTGGACCAGCTAACTATAACTCAAACTTCAGATGTTTATGCTTAGAAAAAAACATTTCTATTTTGGACTGTATAGCTCTCATCAGCATTTAGTTTTAGAAATAGAAACTTTTTTAACTCAGAATTTCTAACAGTAAGACAGATTCTCATTTTGATGATGACAGCTGATTTGGGGGAAATGTTTATTTCCATTTTAAAGTCTTTACAGACACACAGATAATAACTTTCCATAGTAACAGTATTATAAGGGGAAGACACGACGCAGTTTTGGACTCGGTTCGCACAATTCTTACAAAGGGCATCCTACTTTCTTCATAGTTTTATGAAATGGGCTACAGAGCTCCTGTCCCACTGATGGCTTAGAACCTCCTCCTTTTCCCTCCCCCTCTTCATTGGAATCCCTTTGGGTTCTTTCTTGTTGGGGGGAGAGTTCGCCCCACAGTTCAGCTGGTGACACACTAGCTTGACATGCCTGACTCTGACTGGATGGACAGGCAAGCACCAGGATGCTTACATGAAGTCTCTGGGCGGAGCTATTTAGGGGAGCAACCATGGACGTGTGCTCAGTTGGGAGAGGGTCGGGGGGCTTTGAGCTGGGGCCCTACATTCCGACATGTTACCCAGCTCCCCTTGTTAGTCAACCATGACAACTGCGCTTCTTCAGCCTTCTTCTCCACACTCAGGGTGCTCCAAGCACCCAGTTCTGATGACTGAGTCTTTTCCCCACTGTCTGTACTAGGATCCACGTCTAGGTAACCCCCTTTATATCTGTTACCCATTCTTGATTTTGCCAGGTTTTCCCCAGAGGTTCAGCCACAGGAACTAAATCAGGGGCTGGGAACTTGCTCCTATCTGATCGATGTTCTGGATTCCCAGTCAAGGGCTTTGCCTGTCACCCATGTAACTCTACTCACCAATTACCAGCTGTGTGACCTTGGCCAAATTCATAAACCTCTCTGTGCCCCAGTTTTCCCATCTGTAAAATGGGATAATCACAGTGCTTACCTAAAGAATAATTTGAGGATTTCTGTAATTTGATTAAGAAAACAGTCGGCACTCAGTTAAATACTCAAGATGGAAATCTATTATTATTACCATTCTCTCTACCTGAGATTAGACAGGGCTGATGCTGACCATGGCAAAGAACTCCACCAGCTGACTATTAACAACATACTACGATTTTCTTGTCAGAACCTTCTTCTGTCCAGTTCTTAAAACTGTCGGTTTTACTTCATTGTCCACAGCCTGACCTTGACCACCCCCTCCCTGCCAGGTTCTGTGACCTGCTAGCCTGAGCCCTCCTGAGGCAGAAGTCACGCCCAGCTCAGCCACCCGTACACCTTGAGCATTTCTTGAAGTCTGTGTCACCGTCTGCAATATATTTCTTTTCATAATATGGGCTTTTAAAAGAAGTGATGAGAATAGAAAACTTCTTGCATATTCTTCAAATACACATTTTAATCTCTTCAAGGTCAAGAGCATGAGGCCCAAGCTCGTCTAAGACTCCAGCACAGGTTGCTGCAGGTACAGCCAAGCTCCTCCTAGCTGGAAAGGGGGCCTGGAATGTGGACAGTCCTTGCTTGGGGTGGAGAAGCTGTCTTCACTTACCACAACCACACTGACGTACTACTTAGCACTCCACAGATATCTAAATACCGGAATTATCATGGCTAATTGTTTACTTATGTGCATTTGTCTTCTGGTCATTTTCCCTGTTACTTAGGAACAGTTTAAGAGTCTAATGTTTTAATCAACCACACCTGGAACAATTCACGCACTCCTAGTGCTCAACATGTGTCACTGAAGTTATTAGAGGCACACATAAACACGCCATCATAAGCAAGTCCATTTGTATATACATTTGCTGTCTTTAAAACTATTTCACATTCATAATCTGATTTCATCTGCCCAACACCTGTATTAGTTTCCTGTTGCGGCTGTACCACAAATTTAGTGGCTTAAAACAACACACATTTATTATCTTACAGTTCTGGAAGTCGGAAGTCCAAAACGGGTCTCAGTGGGCTAAAATCAAGGTGTCGGCAGGCTATATTCCTCCTGGAGTCCCTAGAAGAGAATCGGTTTTCTTGCCTTGAAGCTTCTAGAGTGGCTGGCATTCCTTGGCTCATGGCCCATTCCTCCACCCTCAAAGCCAGTAACATCAGGCCAAGTTCTTTTCACCTGCTCTCTCCCTGGTTCTCTCTTCTGTCTCTCTCCTCTACATTTAAGGACCCTTGTGATTATATTGGGCCCACCAGGATAATGTCCCTATTTTATAGTCAGCTGATTCGCAACTTTAATTCCATCTGCGAGCTTGACTCTCCTTCTCCCTGTAACCGAACAGATTCACAATTTCCAGGGATTAGCACGAAGGCATCTTAGGTAGATCATCACCACTAACCTTACGAGTTAGGTGGAGGCAGGGCTTTCTCCTGGAATGGATTAAGAAAATGAAAAGAGAACAATTAAATCACCTGCCCAAAGCATAGTTATGAGCAGTGGCAAAGCCAGAACTGTAACCTAGTTATACTGATGTCCAACGTACTGGTGTTGGACAGCTATTCCCACCACAAACTCCTTTATTCCCTAAGCTTTTAAATACAGGCTCCCTCTCTTCTCTCTTTCTGGATAAGGTCATCCACTCCTCTGGTTTAATTATCCTACAAATGTTTATACGCCCCAAGACTATCTCTAGCCCCTTGTATCTGTCATGAGCTTTAGATTTGTATTACCAGCTA
The DNA here is from genome assembly GCF_041296265.1 of Equus caballus. Taxonomy (NCBI): domain Eukaryota; kingdom Metazoa; phylum Chordata; class Mammalia; order Perissodactyla; family Equidae; genus Equus; species Equus caballus. The sequence continues at coordinate 181,079,839 of NC_091684.1, forward strand.
CCTATTACACAGTTCATTGGTTCAAGTCACAGGGGCCTGAGATGTCATATATTCATAATCAAACTCATTAACTTCTCCCTAAAACCTGTTTCTCCTCCTAAGGTTCTTACTTTAATTCGTCAAATTGCCCCCACCCAAAATATGTATGCCATCCTTGCATCCTTTCTCTTTTCTGTATCCCAATATCCAATAACTATTCTTCCCCAAATCTGTCTACTTTTCTCCAGTTCTACTGCTGTGACTGAAGCCACCATCACCTCCTACTGGATGTCTAGCTTAGCATCTCTTCCTCCTGCCTTCACTCTCGCCTTCTTCCTCAATCTATTTTAAATGTTGTAGCAAGAGCAAAACCATTGCTTGTATGAATAATGACATGACTCTTTCTACAATCCTCATTTCTGTTTATCTGTTCAGCCTCATCTAACTCTCCTAACTTTGGAGCCCTCACTCCAGCATTACTGAAATGCTTTCATTTTGTGACATGAACACACACTTTCTTGCTTCTGGCCTTTGAGTATGATTTTCTCAGACTCTTCCCTATTCCCACCTCTCATCTGGCTGAATCCTATTCATCCTTTAGTTTTCAACTTAAACTTCATTTGTCTTCCCTTCACTTCCCTTTTCTCCTCAGTCTGGGTATATACCTTCCCCATCTGCTTGTTTTTAGTGTGGTACTGTATGAAAATTGTCTGGCTACTTGTTTAGTCTTGATTTGGCCAGAAGTCCCATAATGGTAGCTGCATAGCTATCTTGAGCACCATTTTATCCTCATGCTAACAAACGGCCTGGGACATAGTGGATGCTCAATCCACCTTTATGACATGAATAAAGGGCACGTTTAATTACATTGAGGCCCAAACTCAAATGGAGTTGAGAAGGAACCCAATTCTTTTCACATGTGATCTTCTCTATTTTTCCGACTCCCTAAAATCCATAAGCAAATCACAAAGGCCACTAGGCCAGTCCTCATGGCCAATGATTATTCTATCCAGCCCAGTAGTGATAAACTTCCGGCTGTACATTAAAACCACCTGGGGGGCTTTCAAAGCATACTCATGCTAGATGACAGCTAAAGAGATTAGGTCTTGCCGATGGATAGTGAAACATAAGTATTTTTTAAACGTTCCCCAAATGATTTAAAAAAGATTTTTTTTTATTAAGATTATGATAGATTACAGCCTTGTGAGATTTCAGTTGTACATTATTAGTCTTGTTGTGGGTACACCACTTCCCCCTTTGTGCCCTCCCCCCACCCCCCTTTCCCCTGGTGACCACCGCTCAGTTCTCCTTGTCTATATGTTATCTTCCACCTATGAGTGGGGTCATATATAGTTCGTCTTCCCCAAATGATTTTAATGAGCAGCCAATGTTTAAAACCACAGGTGTAGTCTAATTTAAAAACACTCCCATGAGAATATGGGCTTTCTCAACAGCTCCAGGGCCACATTGCCCTTCAGAGGGTGGTCAGAACAAGAGCAATACGAGAAGAGTTCTATTCCATCAAGACAGCAGCTCATGCTAAAGCTGATACTTCAAGGTGAGGAATTAGTTGGAGTAACAGTGTATAAAAGGTTACATACAATTGTTGATCACTTCTTCAGCACTTAATATTTATATAATTAAAACAAAGATTCCCTCAATTTGTCATCACCATATCACAGAGAAAGAGATACACTTCCACCAAACTCTGAAGGCATATTTAGAATGGTCGGAGCTAAGACACAGCTAGAGGAGCTTAAAAAAGAGGTTTTCTCCTCCCCACCTTGATGAAGAGGCGGCCTTCCTCCAGGCTTTTAAAGATGCACAAGTACAATTCTAGGTAAGTGCTCCACCACAATAAGTAGCATGCTAAACTTTCATGGATGCAAATAAATGCAATATTTTAAATGTGAAACTTAACCCACACAGCCAAGCTTTGAGTACAACTTAAACTTCCTATGATGGTATCGTTTGCTTGAGATAACTAATTCATAAGTTATCCCCTTTACAATAATCTGAGTGGGCCATTTTAGGAACGTAAAAATGTCTTTCAATGGAGTTCACAACAGACTTCCCATTCATTTTTTAAACTTCTGCTGAAAAGAAAATGTAGTGTTCCAGGAGCCTTTAGTCCAAGTGTACCTGGTAGATGAATCAATTCTTGCCTTTAAATCTGTGTACACAGTTAAATAAAAAAGTAAATACCTCTAGAGCTTCCGATTGTCTCAGCAGTTAACCTCATTTGTATTTTGAAAGCAAGAGTCCTACAATTTACAGACCAGGTTTTAATCAAAGAGAACTTCACAAAATGACCATTCCTGGGGTCGCTTTTAGGGAAAGGATTATTTTTAGCTAGAAGGAGAGAAAGAATTGCAAAATTTGGTGATCACCAGAAAAAAGGAATTAAAAATGTTTGGTAAGAGAGGACAACCAGAATATTTTCCTTTTGTAATTAAAGTTTAGCCTGAATGCAAATTACCGGAAACACGCCCTCAAGGTTTATTTTTATAGGACTGCTGTGGCCTGATGTGACACTTATGCACCATCCTCAACTTTCCCCAATTCAGATTACCCTGAGTGCTGCTCCGCAAACACCTGATCCACCCATCCTTCCCCTTTGCCCTTTCAAAAACCAACTGTCGTCATGTCCTCATAGGGAGCCTGATAAAGAGAAGACTTTTATGACTCTGGAAGTTATTTGAGTTTGCCAAATAACTACAGTGGTTTTCTCTACACTGGCTAATACTGATTCATTCCACAGTAACTAAATTGCATACAACAACAAATATCCTAATATACAGAGGTGAAGTACAGGCCATATGCAATAAAGCAGTTATTCTATGGCCCTGTTATTTCTTAAACTACTGCTCAGTAATACACTGCATAATATATTTTGAAATCTTCTGTTATTTGGTAACGAACTTGTTCGTTTTTTAATGCAATGACAAACATCTGTCATTTACTCAGAGACAATGTCCAGAAAGCATTTGAGCTAAACAAGCAGTACAGTTCTGGTGCCTTTTCTGATTGGTTAAACTCTAAAGATGTTGTAACTCACGCCTGCAACTGTTTAACGTTGATATTCAGAAAATACCTCTTCTAAGGGAGAAATTTGGAGCTTCAAGCACTTTGTGTTCTGGAGCCCATCAAGCTTGGATTTCGGTGGCCAAGGGCTATTGAAGACGCAGTTAAATTGGATACTCTTTGCTGCAAGTTTAGGTCACATCATTCCATTTATCGCCCCAGAGTTGCAGCAAATATAAAGTTTGCATATTATAACTAATGCCAATCCCAGGGAACCCAGAAATCTACGCAAAAAAACCAGCAATGCATGCTAATTTTCTATGTCAGCTTGACTGGGTCATGGGGTGCCCAGATATTTGGTTAAACATTACTTCTGGGCGTGTCTGTGAGGGTATTTCCAGAGGAGATGAGCATTTGAGTTGGTAAACTGAGTAAAGCAGATTGCCTTCCCCAAAATGGATGTAGATCCAATGCACTGAGGACCTGAATAGAACAAAAATGCAGATGAAGGGAGAATTCACTCTCTGCCTGACTGTTTAGCTGGGATGCTGGTTTTCTCCTGCCCTTAGAGAACATCTGGAACTAACACCACTGGCACCCCTAGTTCTCAGGATTTAGGAGTTGGACTGGAGCTTACACTGTCAGCTCTCTGGTTCTCACAAAAATCTGGACTCCAGGGTTTTCTTGAAAATCTGGAGTAAGTGGCACTCAGGCTCAGGATCCCGTGGCAGCCATCACCAGGAGTAGTAGCTTCTCTTCCGACGGATGGCCACTTCTCCAGTCCACTGTGGTCACCTCTACTCTCTACTGTCTTCCTGACACTGAGGCCGAGTATCAGTTACCACTCATCTTTGCAACTGCAATTCAGAAATATTTAGTGAAACCATGTCTTTAGCAAATGACAGAGAACAAAAATTTGAAATGGCTGAATGTTTCAAGCAGAATGTGTTAAAATAATGTAAAGTGATTCAATTCATCCATTTTTGTTTATTTTCCACCAGGTCTTCTAGCCATTTTTAAAATTTCTCTATTAACACATAATTCATATACCATAAAATCCAGTCATTTAAAATTTACAATTCAGTGGGTGTTGGTATAGTCACAGAATTGTGCAGCCATCACTATCTAATTTTAGTAATTTCCATCACCCCCAAAAGAAACCTCATAACCATTAGCAGTCTTTATGGACGTTTAAAAGTATGAACCTGGTAGAAGATGTGAAACAAAGGAATCAGCCTTAGTCTGAGGTCTAGACTTTATTTCAAATCTCCATATTTTTAAATGTCTGCTCTAATTTTCTGGGCAAAGGAATCATTTTGTTAGTTCCATAAAGCATATCTGAAGGTTGTATCTGGCCCATATACTGTCAGTTTATAGCCATATTTTGACACACAGTCAGAAAAATCACATATCCATATTTAAGTCCACTCCTACTCTGACAAGATAACTTAAATTGTCAGTATCAGGACCTAAAACATAAGGCTGGATCTTCTGAAAACTCTTCTTACGCTGGACTCTGAGGCAGATGGCCACTTCCACTCGGATGACACATAGTACCACTAACACAACTCCCAGCATTTCTATTGCCTAAGTGAATATATGTACCCAAGATTAAAGATTTAATAAAAAGTTAAAATGCTATCTGAATGACTATTTTCTAAAATAAAGATGGTCTGTATCATGGATGCAGACATGCTTTTAGTTATATTTTGAATGTCATGAAGCTGTTTTAGCACAGCCACTGATTAATAATGTCATCTATTCTATTAAAATCTATGTGCAAAATAACTTCTCCAGAAGAGTAATAATATTTTAATATAAAATTTGTTTCATGAATTGGACTAAAGAAATTTTAGGTAATCATACTTCAGTTCTTCTTTTCTTTTTTTTTGACATGATTGTGCTTAAATTTCTCCGGCAATTTCAGCAAATGTATTTTTAACTTTAACAAACAGTAAGCTTTAATGTATTCCTGTTTGACATAACAAAATTGTATAACTCCCACAGCTTTCTCCTTTTTTGATATTACATAAGAACCCTATAATTTTATATGCCAGAGAAGACAGAGCACCTGAGAATAAATACCTATTCAAACTTGGAGAGCAATATCTGAAGATGCTACGTATTTCGAAAGTAACCCGAGGTCAAAATTCACAAGAAAACAAGAGATGCTCAAAAAACTACTGAAATATGCTTTTCTGATTACACCTTATATTTAAAATTTTTCTAAAAACTGTTATCATTAGTCATAGTGGATCTGTCAAAGTGTCGATATTTGAAGCACTAACCCAGTGTTTTCCCCACTTCAAAGATTTGGATATTTGAAAGTAAATTTTGGGAAAACTGAAAAATGACATTTGAAACATAAATAATTGTTTCTAATTACTATTATCTGGATTATGAGATACTATATAAAGCTTTTTAAATTACTAAAACTAAGTGAAATAAACATGATTCCCTAGGATGTCATTTTTCAATAAAGAGAGTAAAGTAACAAGTGTTATTTATAAGGAAAGTTTTTTAGTTTTGAAATTTTATAAAGAAAGGCTTTATCAAGCTCCATCAAGCTTGACAGGAAAGAAATGATTTATCAAGGAAAAATCCTAGACTGTAGACACAGTTTGGTCTTCTCAATTATTTTCTGGCTTTCCAGGTTGTGACTGAAGTTTAAACGCTACAGGAAATGCTAGCCTTTCCAATTCCTTCCCAGCTCTCTAATAATGAAATATGCATTACTCTTAAAGCTGGGAGAGGGTCTGCCCTGCTCATTAGAAGCACATCAACCTAAACCTCCACACGCCTACATTTAGAGCCACTTATTAATGCAAGGGCCTCCCAGACAAGGCTCCATCCAACATGTGACCGCACTGATTGCTGGTTTGTGAGTCTTGACAGTTGACTTAACCATGATCAATTTGCCCCCAAATTAAGGATAAAATCAACAGCAGCTAGGACTCTATAAATAAATCACAAAACACGAAGTTCATCCTACACTGCCCTCATGAAGTAAAAGAAATTGTGTTTGGGATGAAGTGAGGAAGGCCATTTCCTGTTAGATGCTACAGTGCAAGTATAGATTGACCTGGTCAAGCCCAGCCTTTGACAAAGTGCCTCCCGCAGAACAGAATTTGCTTACTTTTTCCTCCTCTATTCAACGTCATGCATATTTCCAAGTCAATAAGTATAGACCTCTTTCATTCTTCCTTCTAAGTATTATATAATATTTCATAGCAATGAAGTATCAAAATTTATTTAGTCATTGATGGGCACTTATTATAGTGGATTTCTAATTTGTTGCTAATAACCTTGTAAGAGTATTTCTACATGTCAAAGTATTTCTAAAGGATGGATTGCTAGAAGTGGAATTGCTTAGTCAATGAGTTTGTTCTCTAAAATTTTTGAAAGTTCCTACCAAGTTGCCCACCAAAAGAACTTTACCAACTTGTTTGCCAACAAACAGTACGTAAGGCTGCACATTTTTCTGTACCTTCATCAGTACTGGATGTTGTCTGGGCTTTCAATTTTTGACTATCTGCTAGGTGAAAACTATATTATATTAATTTGCATTTCTTAGACTACAAATGAGATTAACCATCCATTCAAATGTTTATTAATCACCTCCCATTTGGCTTCACATATTTTTCGTTCTTCTTTTGAGAACTGTCTGGACAGATCTTTGCACACTGTTCCTTTGATTAATTTCACTTGTTCCTATTTCTGCAGGAGCTCCACATACATGCCTGCTCTTAATCCGCTGTCTTTTAGGGCAAAACAGTCTCCAATTCTTGTGTTAGTGTTTTATATTTATGACATTTTGAAATTGTTCAGAAGTTTAAATATGTTAATAAGTTTGAATCCAGCAATAATTTCTCTTATAGACTTAGAGTTTTGTGTCACACTTCAGAAGCCTTCAACCTACAATTTATAGATTTGCTTCTTAGCTGTTGACTGTTCAGAATTTATTTTCTAAGTGGATATCCAATTGTTCCAACATCACCTATTGTATAATCCATTCTTTTTTCTACTCATTCAAAATGAAACTAAATTTTTATACACAAACATGTCTCTTTCTTGACTACAGTTTTGTACGGATCTGCCTAACTCTAATTCAAAACCATGTTGTCTTAATTATGTAAATGTATAATATGTTTTGACATCTGGAAGGGTAAGTGCCCCTCTGCTGTTCTTCTTTTAGAAGGTATTTTTAAAATTTTATTCTGAAAATTTTCAAACCTGAAGAAAGAATATTATACTGAATGCCCATTCCTAACACCAGATTCAAAAATTATCAGGATTTTGCCATATTTGCTTCACCTATCCCTTTTAATTATTTTTTTTCTTTGCTGAAGTATTTTCAAGCAGATTTCAGACATTTTGTCATTACACCCTTACATATTTCAGAGTGAATTTCTTAAAATAAAAAAAGACATTTTCATACATAATCACAAATGTCATAATCACATCTATTGAAACAAACAAAAGCTTCATTTCTTGGTAATTTCTACTCAATAAACAAACGTCTCCAATAGTTTTCAAAAATTCTTTTTTTTAATTGACTTGTTTGACTAAGGTCCAAACAAGTTCAACACGACACATTTGGTTGTTATGTCTCTTAAATCTCTTTTGGTCTAGAAAAGTCCCCCCTGCTTTTTCTTTTTTTCCTCCCTTCCCTCCCTTCTCTCTCTTCCTCCCCTTCTCTCTCTCTCATTCTCATTCTCTCTTTCTTTCCATTCCTTTCTTCTTTTCTTCATTCCCTATCTCCCTCCCTCCTTCCTTCCACTACCACTGACATATTGAAGACGTCTAATCACTTCTACTCCTTGTTTCCTCATTTAACTTGTTCCGCTTTCTCCCATATTTCTTGTGAAAGAAAATTAGCTCTGGAGGATTGATTAGATTCAGGTTCAACTTTTTTGGCAAAAACACTTTATGTTCGCGTGATGGTTTCTTTTATGTGTCAGCTTGGCCAGGACACAGTACCCAGATATTTGATCAAACATTATTCTAAATGTTTCTTCAAAGATATGTTTTTAGGTGAGATTAACATTAAAATCAGTAGACTTTGAGTAAAACAGATTACCCTCTATAACGTGAGTGGGCCTCATCGAATCAGTTGAAGACCTTAACAGAAAGAAGACTGACCTCCCCCAAGAAAGAGGGAATTCTGCCAGCAAACTGCCTTTGGACTTAAGCTGGAACATCAGCTCTTCCCTGGGTCTCCAGCCTCCTGGTCTACCCTGCAGGTTTTGGACTTGCCAGTCTCTACAATCACATAAGCCAATTCCTTAAAATAAATCTTTCTCTCTCTCTACAGATACATCTACACACACACACACGCTATTAGTTCTGTTTCTCTGGAGAACTCTGTCTAATACAGTTCAGTACCATGTATTTCACTTTGCATAACATCTGGAAGCCCAGGGTATCGGCCTGCCCCACTTTAGTGGTGCTGATTGATGAGTAGATTCAGGAGACAGCCTGATCTTTCCATTCTGAAGTTCCCACCAAAATTTCATCTAATGCAGAGGCTCTCAAAGTGTGGTCCTCAGACCAGCAGTGTGAGCATCACCTGGAAACTTGCTAGAAATGCATATTCTTGGCCACATCCTAAACATACTGAACAGAAACTCTGGAGGTGAAACCCAGCAATCTGTGTTTTAACAAGTTTCCCGGGAGATTCTGATGCACATTAAAATTTGAGAACAAAAGCTGTAATGGTTTCATCCGTTGATGAACACTGCCGGAATCAACAACTTCATTAGAGGCTGCAAGATAGTGATTTTCTAACTCTATCATTCATTCCACATTGTTAGTTGGAATATTTCCATAAAGAATATCTTTTCCTCATAAACTGGTTACTATTTGGTTATTTTGCAATGCAGTTAGTACAGGAAAGGCAAGATAAATTCTTAATTCTTTCCTTTTACTTGTTATTATTTTCAACATTTTCAACAATTAGATGGTTCCCTAGTTTTTTCCAGTGGTGTTCAGTATTTTTTTTTCTTTTTCATTCTATCTTTGTCCCACAAATCACAAGCTCATAGATTTTTATATTCAACGTCTTCATCAACTGAACTTATTGTTTTTGATGCTTAAATTATGCCACATTTATTCACTGAGAGGCTCCTATAACCTTTTGACAACTCATTTAGTCTTTGATAACTTCTTTGCTTCTTGGCACAACAAAATTTTGCAGGCTCATCTTGTACATTTCCTGTCTCAGACCTAAATCCTCCAACCTTCTAAGAATCACAAAAAGGCCACAATCTGAATATTCCAAATAGTCCTATTCTTGCACATTTCCCTTCCAGATCAGCTTTGTACATTAAATAAAATTCCTTTTATATGTTATTAAGACTGCATTTCATTCATGATTAATCTAGGAAGAAGTGAAATGTTTATTTTATTGAATCTTCCTATTTAGGAATATGGAACTTTCTCCTTTGCCCTTCTTTTAATATCTTCCTGGAATGCATCATAGTTTTCTTTTAGAGGCATTAACATTTCTAAGGTTTATTCCCAAGTATTTTATGGATTTCTCCAGCGATTTATGGTTTACTACCAAGCTTATTCCAAACACTCTAATTACCTCTAAGAGATATTCAGTTAAGTCCCTTAGATTTAAGTATTAGACAAATTGTTTTAAAAAAATAATACTTGGTTTTTCTCCATTCTAATACTTGCCTACAAAGTTCCCCACATCATTAGCAAAGCTCTCCCATACAATATGTAATAATGGTGGCATTGGACCAGTCTACTGCATTTTATTCCAGACTTTTATGAAAATGATTTTTCCTCACTTCACTGTTACATGAAATACTTAATACAAGTTTCTTAAAATATACTTTATCACGTTAAGGAAGTTTACCTTTATTCCTAACTTGCTACAGATTTATCACAGAGAAGGATGCAAAGCTTTTCCAGTACCTATTGAGTTGATCACATCATTTTTCTCTTTTAATCTATTAATGTAGGGAACTACATTAATAAATTTCTGGAAAGTGTACAATCTTTCACTCCTAAAATAAACCCCATGTAGATTTTCAAAGTTATTGGTAAAAATCACGGTCTGAGGATCTCATGTATAACATGGTGACTAGAGTTGATAACACTGTATTGTATAGCAAGATAGTAAACATTTTTATATTTGTTGCAAGATATATTTTTACACAGCTTAATTTTTACTGTAATGTTAATGTGTCAATTTTCTCCAATTTGCACTACAATACTAGAAAATTATTACTAAGCAAAGTCTCTTTTTTATGGCAAACTCACATCTAGAGATAAGAGGTTCCGATACTCAGTGATTAGTGAAGCAGATTAGTTATGGAGTAGAGAAACTCCGTAAAAGTGATTCAAGTACACAGAGTGTGCTTTATCATTGTTACTACTAAAGAAGTAACAAAGAGATGCGCTTTATTTCCCTAAATAAAAGGAAAATGTCTGAAAGTGTAAAAGAATTATTTTATAGCTTTTGCTGGCTCAGAATCACACCTACTTAACTATCTCAGAAGAATTCCAATTTATAAGTTTTAAATCTCACCACATAAAACAATAAATGCAAAGAGATGATTAACATAAGTTTCAGGACACACAAGGAGACAGGGTCAGGGAAGGGGCACATGAAGGGTTTTCAGGGTTATGGTATTGCTCTAATTCTCCAGTGGGATGGTTGGGGTATTAGCCAGAGTTCTCCAGAGAAACAGAACCAGTAGGCTGGATGGAAGGATATATATATATATATAAAAGAAGGAATTGGTTGACACAATTATGAAGGCTGACGAGTCCCAAGATCTGCAGTCAACAAGCTGGAGACCCAGGAGAGCCAATGATACAGTTCCAGCCTGAGTCTGAGGGCAGGAGAAGACCGATGTCTCAGTTCAAAGACAGTCAGGCAGACCGTCCTCCCTTGCTCTGCCTTTTTGTTCTCTTCAGACCTACAAGGGATGCGATGGGTCCCACCCACATGAAGAAGGGCAATTTGCCTTATTCAGTCTATTGATTCAAATGTTTATCTCCTCCAGAAACAACCTCACAGGAACACCCAGAATAACGTTTAACCAAATACCTGGACACCTGTGGCCCAGTCAAACTGACACACAAAATTACCCATCACCAGCATTCACTAATGTTCACAATTACCTCTTTAAACTATATGCGTGTATGTGTGTGTGTGTATGTATTCTCTTTATGTTTAGTAAGAAAAGCTGAACTCAAAAATATTACTATAACAAGTGCCACTACAACTGATGTTATCAAATGTAGTAAAAGAAAATAAACTCTTAAAGTTGGGTTTTCAATAAATAAATGGAGAAGAGACAAATCTTCCTTCCAAAAGAATTCAATTTAATATAGGTAGATACTCCCCCGTTCTAGAGGGTGGAACTTATCTTTCGCCCTTTGATGGAGGGCTAGACTTATTAACAGAGTATGGAAAGAGAAAAACAGTAACTTTACAGTGGAGAAGCCAGGCAAACCCCACCCTAACCAAGTGATGAAGGTTAACATCATCAGCATGTCATGTCAATGTCACGTCCCCCTGATGTGATGTGATGAGAAATGTACTTCACCTCCACGGTAATTTTGATCAAACATCCATAACCCGAGTTTAATCAGGAGAAAAGCATCAGATAAACCCAGATTGAGAGCATTCTACAGAATACTTGATCTGTCTTCCTCAAAAGCATCAAGGTCATGAAAAATAAGGGAAGTCTGAGAAAGTGACACAGATCAGAGGAGACTGGGGAAACATGACAACTTTTAAATGCAGTGTGGTACTCTAGACTGGGTCCGGGAATGGAAACAGAACAGCAATGGGAAAAAACTGGTAAGCTGAAATCATGTACCAATGTTGATTTCTTAGTTTTGACATATGTACCAAAACAATGGAAGATGACAACATTAGGGGAAAGTAAATCTGGGTCAGGTGAACTCTCTGTACTATCTTTGAAACTTTTCTGTAAATCTAAAACTATTCAAAAATTTAAAAGTTTATTTTAAAAATTATCAGGTTTTGACAACTGGCTTCCTTGCTTGGGTGCCATCATCTATGCAGGCTGGTCTGATTTCAAAGCTGGAAAGATGTATTTGTTATTGTCTCACTCATTCTGTGTGTACTCCAGGAGACCAAAAATAGATTTCAGTCACTAGAGACAGCAAACCAAGACCTCTGCTCAGCACTAAATGTTTTTTGTTGTTGTTATTTTTGTTTTTTTGAGGAAGATTAGCCCTGAGCTAACATCTGCGATCATCCTCTTTTTGCTGAGGAAGACTGGCCCTGAGCTAACATCCGTGCCCATCTTCCTCTACTTTATATGTGGGACACCTGCCACAGTATGGCTTGCCAAGCGGTGCTATGTCCGCACCCAGGATCCGAACCAGTGAAGCCTGGGCCGCCGAAGCAGAATGTGCAAACTTAAGCGCTGCGCCACTGGGCCAGCTCCACTAAATGTTTTTTAAAGCATAAAACCAGCAAGAGTAGAGATTTACATGTAAGATAATCCTGAGGTTGCTGTTAAGCTTGAAGGACAGCAAGATGAATCCATTTGGCTCAATATATAAACATTATACATTAATTCTAGGTGGAAAAGGTAGCATATTAAGGCTACAGAATTAAACAAATATTTTTCATTAAAATTTTACAATAATTATTTATAATAATATGTCATAAGGCCTAATGTGTTTTTTAACTTAAGAATTTTCCAAATATTTTGACTCCTTAAAACTAAAATTAAATTTTTCCATTCAAATTGAGGTCCACTGATGAAGTCTAAATTGCCAAGCAAAGCATATCAATCATGAACAACTATTTTGAGGGTGACTACTATATATCTGGCACTGAGCTGTTTTATGGACTTTTAAAGAACTGTAACACACGATCCCTGTTCTTTCGTATTGCTAATCTAGTTGGATATAAAAGATAAATGCATATCAAGTACATTCACTTTAGCAAACTTGTGTCTTGCTCTGTCATTGCTTTTCATGCCCTGATTCCACAGGAGACAATTTTTCACAGGTCAGTTCTCACAAAGAGAAATTATTTTTTAAGTGTGTGAAATTTATGTGGTGAAAGATCTCAGGTGGGGCAACATTCACACATAACCAAATGATTTCCACTTTGACCTTCACAAATATCAACGAGGAAAGGATGGAGCAAACCAATTTCAAACTATCCAACTTTAGTTTCAAAACAGTTATTCCTAGTCACTGTGAAGAAAGATGTCTTTGGATGAGGACTCCATACCAGATCTTTATTGTTTCCAAACGTCTATCATTCCTAAATACTCTGACTGTGCATAACATAGTGAAACAAGGGGGAGTTTTTGCTTTAGCTTTGGTTTTTGTTTCCACATCACAGGATTACCATGTGGGGGAAAAAAATCTTTTCTCTCTTCATCTTGTTTTACTAAGGGGCCAACTGCTTGATCTCATTGAGAATTCAACACACAACTCTACATTATCATGTTCTCAGGATTAACAAGTTATAATGATTGAAACTTCAAAAAACTTCTAAGGAAAATAAAAATAGAATGAGATGAGACCCAGAGTTAGCCAGAAATTTTTCAAATTCTGGAAACTGAAAAGCTGAAATTGCTTCATAACATGAAAAAAAAAATCAGAGCTTGATTCAAATTCCAATTCTTCTATTAAAATATATGTAGGAAAAGAGATATTTGGTGTTTTTATGTGTCGATTTCACCTTGAGCCCGAAGTCAACACTGGAAACAGGTTAAAGACGTCTTAAAAATACTTAGAAAATTCGAGGTACAAATACATTGTGTAGTATTGCTCTTTTCAAATACATCTTTCTATTTTGTTCCTCCATGCTGGCATAATGTCTTGTGCTATTGCTGTTTGAGACTTAAAACAGCTGCATTTCTAATTTTGGCAGATTACGAGGGATTTTTATATGGGCTGCATGTTAAAAGCAAATAAACGACATGCCAACCAGCAGAATGCGAGTGCTGGGCAGATGGTGGCACGGCTGAGTTATTGAATTGAAGTGTTATGTGCCACCAATCGTGGAACATCAAAAAGGGATATTTGGCAGCTTTTCAAGTGAAGTCCAATCTTTTACCTCAAACAAATATCCATGCCCATGAAGTCTTCAGATAGCCACTCAGCAGCCATTCTCTAACCGGCCTTTGTTAACGCAGGCAGCCTTCAGTCACTTTATGTCACTGATTTTGATGGTATATACAATTCTGTCTTTCTTTCCTTCCTTTCCTCTTCCAAGCTCTCGTCGTGTGTGTATGTGTGCTTGTGTGTTTATACAGAGACAGAGAGAGCCATATGAATATGGAAACAAAGTATATACATTACAATTTTTGCCATTACTAAGGGGATTAGCACTGTACAGGAAGAAGCCAAGAAAGCATTCCAAAATGTCCTCACAGTGAAAAAGAGAATCCATCCATATAAGATCACGAAACTATCTTGATCAACCTTAACCTTCATTGATCGATCTTGATCAATATATTTGATTGATTAAGCTGCATTCAGAATGCTACTAGATAAGTTTCCCCAAAACCCAGAGAGATGATTTTCCTGACAATAAATATCTGGGCACTATACCAAGAAAGGTTTGGCCTTCAAAAGCAGGTTTTCCTCTGATTCAAAGCAGTTTCTGAAGTATGAGGATAAAGTAATATGACTATTTTAAAATAAATATTCTAGAATTTACACACTTACCTAAATGCTGTCTTTTCTAACTTGGACAACATCCACTGTCAATCATTGACATTTTATTATATTTTGTATGTTTTTGTGAGCCACCACAATGTACTTTGGGAAAATGTGAGATAAAACAAAGAAACAGCCATTCATAAATTGTAGAAATAGTCTATATACCATAGCATGACGCTGTATTATTCTTCCTTTTCTCCTTCCTTTTCTCCACCCTACTTTCCCTGTTTCCTTCCTTTCTAAGATGATTGTACAAGATCCCTCTGTCCTAGGCAATGTGTTAGATATTTTACATTATTATCAGAGTTAAGCCTCACTTTGAAGGTGAGGAAATTGTCACCCAAACACTAACTAGCTTTCCCAGTGCTACACAGTAAAGAAATGGGCAGCTGGGAATTGAACTCAGGCAGTTTAGTTCCAGAGTCTACGCTTTCAACCAGTAGGGTATTCTGTGTAGCACACAATGAACTAAGATTGAAAAATTAAGAAACTACGGGAAAATTGAATATTGTGCCAAATACAGTAGTAATAGTGATATAGTATTGACCAGGTATCATGATGAAAGGTGGCCTGTGAATTCAGATTTGAGGGGCCAGGGCCAAAGCAAGAAGCCAAGCCAGATGCCATAAGAGTAACATTATTTATAAAGTACAGCTGTTTAGGGAACTAAAACTTGAGGAATTTATCCCATAAGGAAGTCAAAGGGCAACATAGTGAACAATTTCTCCCACAAGATTTCTGTAATAAATATGCCACCGAAATTTTCAAGTGTTTTATTTACAACACCCCTCAATACGTCATATTAAAGAGCATTTTAGTAAAAGCATTTTGAAGGATGTGAGTGTGCAAACAATGTGATTCACAGTTGTATCTTTAGGGGAAAATATGATTTATCTAGATGTTCTGTCCAATAGAACTTTTTTTGATGGTGAAAATGTTCCATATCAATATGGCAGCTATTAGCCAAGGTGTCTATTAAACATTTGAAATAGAAAATAGCCACACACAGTCAGTGGCTATCACACTGGACAGGGCAGAACCAGAGGAATGGTGGACTGCATATCATTCAGTTGATTCCATAAATAGAAGTTCATATTTTTAAACAAGTGGACAAACTAAAAACCCAAACAGTTTTGTTCTCTAGTTTGAGCCTTGAGCACAAAAATTTTGTGTTGTTTAACTCAGCAGAAAACCAATAATTTTTTCAAAGATTCTGACTTGAAAACAAATCCATATCACCCCTGTATAGAAACGAGCCAAAATAATACCGATTTACAAGATACTACTATTGCCAAAACATTTTTTTATATTATGGTCAGAGTCTCTAATTCATGTATTTTGGTATCTCTGATGTGTCAAAATCTTCATTTTTGAGTTGGAGTGTGAGTTTTGCAAATGAGCCCCAAATAATTCAGAGTCAAATCTGGTAAATAAGGTAGAATAGGAAGTCATTTTTTGTGTGTTTTATAAACCAATTCATGTAAAAAGGCAAAAAAGAACAATGTAACATCTTACTATATTTTCTAGGATTCTGAACGTGCAATGTCCTATGAGATCCCGTTGTACCATCGAGGCACTAACATGCTAAGATTTATATACCTGAGACGATTAATTCTCTACCCTAAGAAACAAATTTAAGGAATTTTTGGTTACACGGAGACCAGAGAATATGGAAAAAAAGCCTGCTTTCTGTGGTTTTCACTACCCTTGTGTCCTTTTCCTATTTATCTGGATGAGTTATAAGAGAGTCTTCACTTAGAGAAGTTAGAGATGAAAAGAGAAGGGAAGAAGAAGTTATGATTTCTGGCTGGATATCCACTTGCCAGATGGTGCAGAACTAGGCCTTAGGCTAATTCTGTGTGAACAGCGGGGCTTGATACGTCCCTCTCTGAAAACCACGGTATGTACACGGACAGAGATCTACGGAGATTTAGGCTCCAGTTTTGGAGCACATGACTCAGCTTTTCCTATAGATCTTGCCAGCTGACCCTTAGGCACAGACAGCTGTTCTGCTAGACGGATAAAGCTACGGAGCACCAACATGAGGAGTGGGAGGGGGAAGAGCAGCAGCAGGAAAGGTCAGCCAGCATCTCAGGATGTCAGTCTTTATTCCTTCCAGACACCGAAATAGAAAGGTCAGAGCCTGTGGCCAGCCCCAGGGTCACCACTATGAGCTCTAATGCAGGTATGGAACTCTGAGGTTCCAGGTGAGGAAGAGACAATAAATGGATAAGCAAGTAAGATTAGGACTGGAGGGGAGTGTATCACAAAGGAGCAACTACTGAATACATTTTACAAAGAAAGAACAGCTGGGGAAGAAAAGAGCAATGGCTGGGAACACTGATGGAAAGAAGAGTGACCTGGGTCTTGTAGCAAACGGGATTACTTGATTGTGGTGATGAGCATAATCCGGGAGTTGTAGGGATTAGAAAACAACTGGTGTTCTATGAATTAGTTCTCATTTCACGTGAGAAATGTTGTGAAAGAAATTGCAATGTTTTGAAAGCAGGCCTGGATTTCTAAAACTAAATAATTTCTAAAAAATAATTAGTTTTTGACAATGTGTAGAACATAGTACAAATCCAGGAAGAAAAAGATGAGTCAGATGAAATTAATGTTGTTATTACTAATAAATTAGGCCAAGGAGGACCAATGGTAGGCACTAAAATTCAATTTCCACAGAACAGCAGTAACTTTTGGATATCATATATAATGCACCAATGAAATCATTCGTTTGTTTGTTGATTGGTTCATTTTGTTAATTCAAATATTCACTCATTCACTCAACAAATAGACATTGATTGCCTGTGTTATGCCAGGTCCTGAGTATTCAATCTAAAAATAAATTGATCCTGTTTCAAGAAATGTGTAGTCCAGTGGGGTGGAGGTGGGTGAGAGGGTTTAGTACTTCACATTTGCCAGGCATCTTATCAAATGCCTTATATTTATTCTCATGAAATTTACAGCCCAATCCTATATTGGAGATATTGTTATTGTTATTAGAGAGGTGATAGATAAAGACTCAGGGAAATGAGGTGACTTGCCCAACATTATATAAGAAATAAATGGCAGCTCCGAGACTCAAACCAGTCTTTGGAAGTCCACTATCTATCAAATCAAAGTTATGTGGCTATATGCCATAAAACAAAAATGATGCATATTTCTGAGTTAATACACGTAAAGCGCTTAGAACAGCGCCTAACACATCATAATACTATCTATGCCCTTACATCACCATCACTATTGTTAGCACAATTTCTTCAAGAACAACATGGGGGAGAAATATTATTTATTCAAAATTAAGCAGGAGAAATATGATGCAGCAGAATGCAAAATGTGCATAAAATTTTCAAATGAGATAAGATTCTTCAAAGACCTTTTCCGAATAGGGTTTGTCTGATACCCTACGTTACCTGGGGAGAATGTTTTCACTCTGCCTCGACACTTAGGGGCACTCGGGTAAAAACGGACAGAGAAGCAATGCACTACTGTGTCACATCTCCCTGGAGAATTCACCCCACGAAGGGGCAAATAGCTGAGGAAACTACCAAAGTAAGGAAGGAGTCCTCCAAGCCCCTGGTCCCCATTGAGGTGACAAATGGGGAAAGGTGGGAATGCCTGCTCTTTGCATTCCCTTTTCTATGAAAATGGTTTAGTGTAGCACAAAGAAACTAGAACCAGGTTTACTTGAAAGATAAGGATGGGGAGAAAATTAATATTAACAGTGATAAGAAGGAAATGCTGAAGACACACTTAACATAAACCATACTTAGAAGCAAAGAGTAATGACCTGTAGTCTCACATTTAAATATTCCATCGTTATGAAACCACCCACACAAAAAATTGCAACTAAAGTTGAACAGGAATTGGCACCACTCAGCTTGGCATATTTAGATGTCCAGATCAACTACTAAGAAATATAAAGAGAGTCCTAAAAGGCAGGTCTTTGACAACCCTAATTACTCAAGCAGTATTAAGGCTGGGGAGGTGCTTCCCACGATTATTTCTGCTCTCTTAAAAGCAAACAAAGAAAACTATATCTACACAATGTACTCTTGGGAAATAATAATGCAGTGACCGAGTATATCACTCTCAAGGCTTTCCTTTTCAACCTATACTTCAGAGGGGGTGAAAACACTGCTAAGCAAAGTACTGTGTCTGAGAGAAATGGAGAGAGTGGGCACAATGCCATATAAATCAATAACTTACACTTTCCATAAAAGAAAGGAGGGCCTTGCTAGAATTTTGTTACCAAATATTTTTTTTTTTCTGGCTTATGGTTTAGGCATTGAATCTTAGTAACAGAAAAACATGGTCATAAGGATCTCGTAAGTAGAGTGACCCTAAGACACTATTTCAATTTCGATCAGAGTTGTGAATTTACATGACGGGATCCTGTCTGAGGAGGGGCATGGGTACTTTACTATTCCATATTTTGTACGTAACTCTACAAAGCCTCGAGGGTCCTGCTAACCTGATCACAGTTTCTGTATCTATTATTTATTTTTTCATGAGGAAGAGGGGGATAATGGTTCTGTGGTAAAAATCATGTCAATGGAACTTGTAGCTCATTGCTGGTTTTGTTGTTACAAATACCATCAGTGCATCCCTCAAATATAAACTGTCTTACTATAGTAGGAATTCTTTGAAAAGGTCCTCAGGAATTCCTGTTTACTGGTCCAAGTTCAAAGGGTTAACTTGAAGTTGAAGTGAATAGCGACTGAACACTTAGATTCCAGCTCTGGCACTACCTCTATTCACTGCACGACGTGGGCAAGTTAAAATTTATATTCCATAGCTTTTAAGATATCTGATTGCACTACCTCCTGGAGTCACTGCAAAGGAAATCAAATTACTTACGTAAACTGCTTCGAAAGCTTGTGATATGTAAACAAAGATTCCTTTCCTCCTAACTCCTGCTTTTTCATGGCTCAAATATTCCCCTCCACGAGAGAGAAGTGGCCTACGCATAGAGAGAATGGATAGACCCTCTCAGACCATATGATCCACAGGCTTGACCCAGAGGAGTACTGCCAGTGTAGACTGCTGAACCCAAAACTCATTAGATACTCAGAGGGAAAAAAATTATCTTGTGATAAAGTGAATTTGGGAAGTGATCTTGGAGAGTTATTCTTCATAATAGCATACACTAAAGTTCTGAAGAGTCCTGCAGTAAATACTTCCTTTAAAATTGTATAACACAATATTTCTCAAAGTTATCAGACTAGAATTCCCTTTTGTGGCATGTTTAACAACCATGAACATCATGGGGAAAGGCTGCTTAGAGCGTTAGGAGGAGAAGCAATGAAAATAGCTAAGGTTTCCTGTGCAGTTGCTATGTGTAGAAGTTCTCTGAAGTGCTTTACGTGCACGAACTTATTTTAACTTTGTAATAACCATACAAGGTAGGTGTTAGTGTTGTCCCCAATACAGATGAGGAAACTGGAGCACAGAAGGATTACATGTCTTGGCAAAGACGTAAGCAGTGAGAATAGAGAAAGGATATGAACCCAGATGATCTGGCCCCGGGAACTGTACTCAGTCATTACACATACCACTTTACTTGCAGACTGAAGAAAACATGGAATCCACGTACTATTAGCACCGAATGATACTTTCATCCAGTAGAAGCTCTGTTTTTTATTAAAAAGCAAACAGAAAAGCCCTGAATCCCAGAGGTTATGCAACTTGTGCAAAATTACAAAAGAAATCAATGGTACTACATGACCAAGAAATCAGTTCTTCAGCTCCTCAGGGCAATACCCAAACCATTTGGCAAACACATCACATGAGGGCAAGACTGGGGACTGGGAAGAGGAAATGTGATCACCCTGAGGCAGCTGCAGCTCTCCTTAGAGTCCTCTCCATTTTCGCATTCTCCTTCATCAGCTCTATCCAAATGGTTATTATAGCTCTTTAATTTCACCTCCAAAATATTTGTTGATCTCTCTACCTCATTGCAGCTCTTCTGTCACTGCCTATGTAGCCCCACAGTCCCTCTGCCTGGGCTCCAGCACTAGCTTTCTACTGAGGCTCCTCTCTCTATATAATGGGGAACAAATAACCACACGTGGAAACAGCATTTTGGCAAAAGTTATAAATAATACAGTATAATCTCTTGTAAAAAAACAATGAAAAAGTCCAAGAAAAATATGGATTTTTATCATTAATGCAAGAAAGATTCAACATTTAGCTGTAAGACTTTAAAACTGTGATTTCATTTGAGAAATTGTTGTAGTCCTTGTCTATTTTCCATTTAGCCATTTACAAGATAGATACATGTACACACACACACACACACACAAACACATGCACAATTATTAGAGATCAAGCCCCCCAAAACACAAGAAAACAAAAAGAACTGAGTCATGTGAATGCAGTCCTGTTATTAATTTGCTGTGCCATGGCTGAATTATCAGGCTTTGATAGAAACTCATCATGAAGAAGACTTCAGAAAAATTCCATGACTTTATTTTATAGTTCAGTACCATACACTTGAACTTGACTTTGGCTTTAGTAAGAGAAATTTCCATTTGCAGTGTTTTCCTACTTCATAACAATAGTAACAATGCTAATCCTTTGCTTAACAAACAAAGAAAATTTGCCAGTGGTGGGAGTGTGTATGGTGGGGAACTTCCATGGAATTACTTCTTTTTTCTCCATAACCCCAACCCTTCCAGCCATGAGCAATCTTTTCCTGGCTTACTGGGTCTAAATGCACTAGCTCACACATGCAGTGTTTTTCAAAAAGAAAAGAGGCGGAAAAGCCAGCAAATTAGCAGGAGCAGCCTGGTTAGTACTAACAGATGATGAAAGGTCTCAGCAGAAAATGACATAAGCAAGAGAAAATTCTTGATGTTGTCTGAAGAGGCAAGAGTATTTATACCTTCCTGAAAATTAACTTTTTCCATATTTTCTCACATTTTTACTATATTCCTATGTCAGAAAATGTTCCTGCTGGTGGAATATTGGTGAAATATAAAAAGAACTAGATTATGTTTATGTCGAACTACAGAGTGAAATTTAATTTTTGATGAGGAAAAACAGAAAATTTGGTTAAACAAATCTTAACAGTAAAACTATAGTCTCCAAGAGGAAAATTTCCACAGCATGTTTATGTTCTGGAACTGATCAAAAGGCAATAGAGGGGATTTCCAGCATTTGCTCTCCTCCCCAGCCTCGCCCACTAGAGTTTGAATGAAGTGAATCCTCAAACACCTCCAGGAAATGGCATATTTCTCTGGCCAATCATAGCACTCCACCCTCTTCAGGGACTGGTTCAGAAATGAGTATGTGGCCTCAGCTGCCTTGCACCCATGGCCTGAAGTGTCTTGGTAGCTATCATTTGTCTTCCCTCAAATTATAATGCAGTGCAGTCCTGCCCACATCACAGGCACTAATTTCTTGTCAGGGCTAAGTGAATGCATAGCAAGGAGACTTGACCTTCAGTTTACTTTTGAGGATATATCCAGAAATAACATTTTTACAACAAATAAATATTTTTACAAAATTTTGTCTATGTCATAACTTCTTCATTGCCAATAGTCAATCAATCAACTCATAGGTTTATTGAGAACCTCATGTCTATTGTAACAAAAGGATGGGGGTAGGAGAAGGCTGCCAAACACTGGTACAGCCAGGTGAAAGATGGATCTGCAATGAGCCATGTAGGCAGGAGACTGTGTGTCTTGCTGTCATGTGTGGCTCAGGATCAGGAATGGCAAAAATGGACAGTAAGATAATTCAGATTACAGACAGGTTTAGCAGGCTCTGCAGGGCATAAGAGAGTAGGAGGTAGTTGAGACTGCATCAAAGTGATGTAAGACATGCATATAGTAGGCCATGTGCTGTGGGGAGAGAAAAAGAAAGAGGAAAACTACAGTTCAAAAGTGGTAGGGAGTTGGTGATTTTTGAAAAGTACAGTGAAAAAGACAGGGAACAGGTATGTGCATTTGGTAGCGATGTGCAAGATGGAGGAGGAGCACCCCAAATGGGGCACACAGAGCTGGAGCCATGCCTTACTGATGAGGCAAGGTATGGGACCATGCTGCAAGTGACTAACAACAAACAGCCATAACAAGGAGTCTGAAGAATGATAAACATGGATGTTAACAACGCCAAAGACGACTGGATATATAAAATGGAAAGTAAGATTAGAAATCTGATGCTGAAGTTTCTTTTTCCCATGGCTAAAAACAAATGAGTCTTCAAGGAAGGAAATCACCTCATGCAACACTATCAAGAAGCCAACACAGATAAGTGAAATAAATAACAGTGGGACTGGAGGAGGGTGGTACAGAAAACAACCAAAAATGGCAGTGGAGAACGGGAAGAGGATCATTTCACTCAACTCCTCACCCAGGAGTGGAGGAAAATGAGAGGAAGCTCTCCAATATTGAAGGGAACGGAGCATCCATTTCAGGAGAGCCAGGCTGCCAGTGAGGCAAGAAGACAGGGAAGAAATAGCAGGCATTGGATCACAAAGGACTCAAGGCTCAAAAACGGTATGGGAGAGAAGGTCAGAGTGATGGGGGAAAACAGGCTGTGCTTTGGAGGGGTGGGAGTTTTTAAGAAAAAACTATATTTAACATTTATTGAATAAATCACAATGCTAAGCATTAGAGTGAGAGAGGAGCTAGAAAGAAGTTTACAAAGTTTATAGATAACTGCTGGAGATATAAACATAATTGAATATATCTAAAATTAAACATACATAATTGAGTAATTGAAGGGTGAAATGATGTTAGGGAAGTTTGACTATGTGAAGTGAGAAAAGGGTTTAAAGGCTCCAGGTTCAAGATTGGAACTGGGCTGTTACAGAATGGCTTCTTATAAACACCAACAAGACAGCTGCTAAGAGGAGAGGCCTTCCTGAGCCTCATGCCAGGAGAGAGGTGAGAAAGAGGGCTGCCCTTAAATGCCCTCTCAGCACGGCAGCCAGGGAGACAGGAAAGGCAGGAGATAAAAGGTGGATGGCACAGGAAGTGGAGCATGAGCACAACGAAGTTCTCAGTTGCAAAGATTGGAGAGGAAAAGCAGAATGGTGTCAGGACTGGAGGGCTGCGCCAGGTCAGCAGGGGGAAGGGCAGGTCCGGCTCACTGACCTGGGATATCACGCAAATGGGCAGCCCTCCCCTCCACAGGCACACCCACACCCAGCTTGCATTCAGTCTGTCTGGTACTACTAGAAAGCACTTGATAATAATGTAAAAAGGAAAGAAAAATAAGTTAAATTTTGAAATGCAATTTTTAAAATACTCATATATTTCTGGACATTACCACAGGGAACAAAGACTCATAAAACACATTATATTACTTGCAAAACACCCTTGCTATGGGTTTAATATGAATTATGGCGAGAACAGATCCAGTGCCTGATTTGCCTGAATAATTGATTTCAGGCAGTCCCTAGTATTTAGAAACAGGAAACTTAGAAAACGACAGTCGAGGCCCTAGTTTTGAGGCCGGGTGCAGTGAGCCGATGTCAAAAGAACCAAAGCAAAGGAGATGTGAGAACCCAGTCAAAGCAAGTGATGTTTCCAAAAAAAATTAATAGAAAACCATGAAAGCTTTTGCTTTTTTGATTTGTTTATTTAGCAACTGGCAACTCTATAGACAACAGGAAAATTATTACTTTTATCTAGCAAAACTAAGTTGTTTTATAGGCTCCATCTACAAAACAAAAATGTGGCGACTCCAGGACCTCACACAGAATAGGTGATCGATAAAGAGAAAGCAAAGTGGACTGAATCGAAGCAAAGACCAACCGAATTATCACAAGTGCCCCCAGTACAGCACTCTGAGCAAGGTGAGGAACTTGAGGAAATGAAGCCTAGAATCATTAAAGCTAACAGATTTCTTTTAGTCAAAGAGATAACAAGCAAAGAAGGCCGGAGGACAGAAAGGAGGAATACGATCTGAGTTTCTCAATAATGACTCAATTTTAACAAAAATAAACAATGAAAACCTGGACCCCTTCACAATACTGCACTGATCCTCGTTGTAAGGTTCCCCGCCACAGCTGTTCTCTGACATTTGTTTTTTTAATTAAATGCATCCATTTCTGTATTGATAGTCACAGTCCGGTTACTAACTTCTAAATCCCAAGCAAGAGATACCAATCTAGGCAGAGGGAAGCACAGCCATTTCTCAAGGAGTGAGTTAGCTAGTGTCACATGCCACAGCTGACCCGCTGTAAGTCCTGAGCTCTGCTTTCTGACTTGGTCTTGGCTTATAGCTCCTGGACTTTTGACTCAACTAGAGCAGCCCTGCTGTTATTTCTTGGCTTTCAAACATATTGCACATCTGGGGCCCTGACATCTGTCTTAGTTTCACCCTTGGTGAGTTTTGTTTGCTTTTGCTGCCATCCCAATGATTCAAGGTAATGAATGAAGGTATATGCATGCATTGTTGGGGGGCTGGGGAGAGTGTGAAGTTTCCAGAAGTGATGGGGATAGTACTGGGCGTGGAAAGAGCCAATTGAAAGGAAATCTTTTGCTTTTTCCAAAGTAATTTTGAAAGTTCATGTAGACAGAGCCCTAAAATCTCTTTTAGGGGCTGAGTTTGATGGATGTTTTCTATGCTGCCTTAAAAACTAATGCCCAAGAATTCTTCAAATACAATTTATTAATCTATGGATAGAGAAAAATGTATACTACCTGACAAGACAACTTCAATAAGATCACCTTCCTGGATATCACTAGCCGTTTTCACCAGCTGAAGGATGTTTTCAGAGGTAGGGTCGTGGCGAAAAAGCAGGATCTTATCATACATTCCATAGAAACCACATTCGGGGAACTGCAAAAAATAAACATCACAATAGATTACATGTCAAAATCCTCCTAAATTTAAAATAAAAACCAAATAAATAAATGTCAGGGCACAAATACAAGCTAACTAGAAAAGCTCAAGGTATCTAAAACATTAAAAATAAAAATGAATGGTAAAATTGATATCGACATGACTCCAAGAGCGGAAGAAAGAAATAACATATTCTAAGGGCAATAACAACCAAATCATCTTCTAATTAGGGAGCAAGAAAACAGGAGAGCATGAGATAAGACTCAGAGAAATTCCTGGCAGTTAAGGTGATTAAGAAATAGAATAGATGCAAAGAAGTAAATATTTTCACACGGCCTGCAGCAATCCAACAGCATAAAAATAAGGTCAGTTTATTACAATTCCGTTACACATACTGTTGTAATTTGTTTGCAAAACAAAAAAAAGTTAGTCATTTTGACATATTCAAAAAGAGGAGATGATTCCATAAATCTAGACATGTTCTGTATATGGGCAGAAGTGATCCTTTTACTCAGGAAAGCACCAGAGGAGATGACCCAGCTCTCCTCGGGTTGCTGCCCCTTATACCATACTTTGTTTTCATGCAATCTAGGTTAAACAGACAAGTCCAATAGCTAGAAGTCAATCGGTTTTAAGTATATCTAGTTAATACTTTCTTTACAGGGATAAATCTGAGAGCTCATCACTCAAGGACTATCTCCCAATAGCAGGCATACAATGAAAGCTAAATGAAAAATATTTACTAATGCACAAACCTAGAAAAATCATAATAGTAACAATTACTATTATAATATTAACAATTACGATCATTCCCTGCATTTCCTCTCTTCCTTCTAATGCCAGAGAAGGCCCTAAATTCAAACCATAGCCCTAATGGTGAATTCCGTTTTAAACGTAGAATTATTTGATAAAAGGGTTGGAACATCTTTAAGGATCTTAAAGCAAGTTTCAAACTGATTACAGAAGTGTCAATCCACAATCTCAGGAGCAGAGTAAGAGAAGGTCCGTTTGTTCTAGAATTAGGTATTTTTGTTAAAACAGACAAGCAAACAACCTGGGCTAATTTGCTGTGTGAAAAGGGCTCTTTTATCGTACATGGCCTTTTCACATAATTATTAAGGATTGTTATGTCTTTTATAAATTCGTATTTGTAACACAGTGGAAAAAGGATCGTCAACACCCATGGAACCAAAATCACAATCAAGCCATGAAATATTTTCATAAACCCTCCCAAATGTTATTGTAGTCCCTTGTAGTCAAGGCCACCCACAATCTTGACCCGAGGCACAGATCCTCTTTCTGTCACTATAGATTAGTTCACTTGCTATAGAATTTCACACAAATGAAATTACACAGTATGTACTATGTACTCTTTTCTGGCTGGCTTCTTCTGCTCACTATAATGCTTTTGTGACTCATTTATACACACTGCATTTGAGACTCACCTCTTTGTATTGATATTAGTATTTCGTTATATGGATCTAGGATAATTGTTTATCCATTCACCCACAGAGGGACATTTGGTTTTTATCCGGTTTGTAACTATTACAAATAAAAATGCTATGAACATTTATGTACAAGTGTTTCAGTGGGCATAAGTTTTTCATTTTTTATAAGTACCTAGGAACAGAATTTCTGGGTCACATGATAAGGGTATGTGTGATCTGCATGTCTACCCTTATGCCAATACCACATTATATTTATTATTGGAGCTTTATGCTAAGCCTTGAATTCAGGGAGTATAAGCCCTCCATCTTTTTCCTTTGCAAGATTGCTTTGGATATTATAGGTCTCCTGAATTTCCACATACATTTTAAAATCATTTTGTCAATTTCTACCAAAAAAATCTGCCATGATTTTCAATGATATTGCATTAAAAGGCAGATCAGTTTGGGGAGACCTGTAGTATTTTACCAATGTGGAGACTTCTATTTTGTTATGAAAAAAGGTATATTGTCCTATTTATAAGTTTCTTTTAAATTTCTCTCAAAAATGTTTTGTAGTTTTCAATGTATAGGTCTTAGGCACATTTGCTAAATTTAACTCTAAGCATTTAATATTTTCATGCTATTGTAAATGACTGATTAAGGTATAATTACCATACAATAAAATGCACTGTTTTAGTGTGTAGTTCTGCAAGCTTTGAAAAATGAATACTATAACCACATGCCATATATAGAGTATACACACCACAGCCAAGATATAGACCAGTTCTATCATGCAAAAAATTTCCCCATGCCCATTTGTAGTCAACTTTTCCCCCGACCCTCAGCCCCTGGCACCACTGATCTGTTTTCTGTCCCTATAATTTGTTTTTTCAAGAATGTTGTACAAATGGAATCATACAATTCATAATTTTGAATCTGGCCTTTTTCACTTGGCATCATGAATTTGAGATTTTCCCATGCTGTCACACGTATCATTAACCTATTTCTTTTCATTGCTGAGGAGCGTACCATTGTAGTGCATGAATATACCACAGGGTATGTATCCACTCCTTAATGGAGGAGCATTTGAATTAGTTCCAGGTTTCAACTATTACAAATAAAGCTTCTATAAGTGTTCACTTAGAGGCTTTGTGAGAACACAAGTTTTTATTTCTCTGGGGTGTATGAAAGTATCTAGATAGCTCTGTAAGAAACTGCCCAACTGTTTTCAAAGTGGTATACCCATTTTGCATTCCCACCAGCAATGTATGAGGGTTCCAAATGCTCTGCAACCTTGACAGCACCTGGTAATGGCAGCTGTTTTTATTTTAGACATTCGAATAGGTGTATAATGATATCTCGTGGGTTTAATTTGCATTTCCCTAATGACTAATGGTGTTGAGCATCTTTTCATGTGCTTATTTGCCACACACACACACAGACACGTCTAATCAACTCCTTTGCCCAGTATTTTTTTCATTTAAGTAACAAATGTACTTTATTAGCTTATCATCAGATTTAAATTGCAAAAAAAGTTTACCTTAAACAGGAGTGAGTAAAATAAGATGAAATAGGTTGCTGGGATACCTGTATTTTTCAAACGGGAAATTGAAGTTTCTATTAAATTTTTTTTTTAAGTTAATTTTTATCGAGTTTATGATAGTTTACAACCTTGTGAAATTTCAGGTGTACATTATTGTCTGTCAGTCATGTTGTAGGTGCACCCCTTTGCCCTTTGTTCCAGGTTTCAACTATTGTGGGCCTTTGTGCCCACCCCACCCCACCTTTCCCCTGGTAGCCACTAATCAGTTCTCTTTGTCCACATGTTTAAATTCCTCATATGAGTGGAGTCATACAGAGATTGTCCTTCTCTATCAGGCTTATGTCACTTATAATTCCCTCAAGGTCCATCCATGTTGTTGTGAATGGGACGATTTTATCCTTTTTTATGGCTGAGTAGTATTCCATTGTATATATACACCATATCTTCTTTATACAGTCATCAGTTGATGGGCACTTAGGTTGCTGCCACATCTTGGCTATTGTAAATCATGCTGCAATGAACATTGGGGTGCATGGGACTTTTGGAATTGCTGACTCAAGCTCTTTGGATAGATACCCAGTAGTGGGATGGCTGGGTCATATGGTATTTCTATTTTTAACTTTTTGAGGAATCTCCATACTGTTTTCCATAGTGGCTGCACCAGTTTGCATTCCCACCAGCAGTGTACGAGGCTTCCTTTTTCTCCACAACCTCCCTAACATTTGTTACTTTTTGTTTTAGTTATTTTTGCCATTCTAATGGGTGTAAGGTGATATCTTAGTGTAGTTTTGATTTGCATTTCCCTGATGATCAGTGATGATAACATCTTTTCATGTGCCTATTGGCCATCCATATATCTTCTTTTCCTTTGCCCAGTTTTTAACTTGAGTTGTTGGTTTTCTTATTGTTGAGTTCTCATAGTTTTTTACATATTCTAGACAAAAGTTGTTTATCAGATATGTGTTTCACAGATATTTTCTTCTAGTGTGTGGTTTGTCTTTTCATTCTCTAAACATTGTTTTACGAAGTTCTTCATTTTCATAAAGTCCAATTCATCAAATATTTCTTCACGGGTTATGCTTTTAGTTTAATGTCTAATAAGTTTCTGTAAAACCTAAGGCAACACAGATTTTTTTCTCTTATGTCTTATTCCACAAATTTTATTGTTTGGGTTTACATTTGGGTTTATGATTCACTCTGAGATAATTTTTGAATGAAGTAAAAAATATAGATTGAGGTTCAATTTTTTTTTTTCATATTCTGGAAGATTTCTATAGAATTGGTATAATATCTTCTTTAAATGTCTGGTACAATTCTCTAGCAAAGCCATCTGAGACTGGATTTTTTTTCTTTTTTTTGGAAGATTTAAAACTACATATTCAGTTTCCTTAACAGATATAGCATTACTTAGATTTCAACTTCCTTTTAAGTGAGCCTTGGCAATTTGGATCTTTCAAGGGACCTATTCATTTTATTTGAGCTGTCAAATTTATGTGCATAAACTTTTTTCATATTATTCCCTTATCACCCTTTTAATGTCTATAGGACCTGTAATGATGTCTCTTTATTAATTTCTTATATATGCAATCTGTGTCTTCTCTCTTTTTTGCTTGATCGGTCTGGTCATTGGTCTATATACCTGTGTTCATGCCAGTTCTGTACTGTTTGATTGGTGTAATATATTTTGAAGTCAAAAAGTTTCAAGCTATCATCAACTCAATGGATGCAGAGAAAGCATTTGACAAGATCCAAAAGCCATTTATGATTAAGAAAAAAAAAACTCCTAGGAAAATGGGGATAGAAGGAAATTACCTCAACATAATAAAGGCCATATATGACAAACCCACAGCCAATATCACACTCAATGGGGAAAAACTGAACGCCATCCCTCTGAGAACAGGAACAAGACAAAGTTGCCCACTATCACTACTCTTATTCAACATAGTACTGGAGGTTTTGGCCACAGCAAATAGGCAAGAGAAAGGAATCCAAATAGGCATTGAAGAAGTGAAACTCTCACTGTTTGCAGGCGACATGATCTTATATATATAAAACTTTAAAGAATCCATTGGAAAACTACTAGAAATAATTAACAACTACAGTAAAGTTGTGGGGCACAAATCAACTTACAAATATCAGTTGCATTTCTCTACTCTAATAATGAACTTTAAAGAGAACTCAAGAATACAATTCCATTTAAAGTACCTAGGAACAAATTTAACTAAGGAGGCAAAGGACTCACACAATGAAAACTAAAAGACGTTATTGAAAGAAACAGATTATGACATAAAGAGATGGAAAGAGATTCCATGCACATGGATTAGAAGTATAAACATAGTTAAAATGTCCATACTACCCAAAGCAATCTACAGATTCAATGCAATCCCAATCAGAATCCCAATGACATTCTGCAGGGAAACAGAGCAAAGAATCCTAAAATTCATATGGGGCAACCAAAGACCCCAAGTTGCTAAAGCAAAACTGAGAAAAAAATAACAAAGCTGGAAGCATCACAATCCCTGACTTCAAAATGCACTACCAAGCCATAGTGATCAAAACAGCATGGTACGGGTACAAAAACAGGCACACAGATCAATGGAACAAAACTGAAAGCCCGGAAATAAAACTGCACATATACAGACAGCTAATCTTCAACAAAAGTGCCAAGAACATACAATGGAAAAAAGACAGTCTCTTCAATAAATGATGTTGGGAAATCTGGAC
The DNA here is from genome assembly GCF_041296265.1 of Equus caballus. Classification (NCBI taxonomy): domain Eukaryota; kingdom Metazoa; phylum Chordata; class Mammalia; order Perissodactyla; family Equidae; genus Equus; species Equus caballus. The sequence goes on from NC_091684.1 coordinate 181,111,021, forward strand.
AGCCACGTGCAAAAGAAGGAAAGAAGACCATTACCCCACTCCATACACAAAAATAAACTCAAAATGGATCAAAGACTTGAAGATTAGTCCTGAAACCATGAAACTCCTGGCAGATAATACAGGTAGTACACTCTTTGACATTGAATTTAAAAGGATCTTTTTGAATACCATGTCTTCTCAGACAAGGGAAACAAAAGAAAAAATAAACAAGTGGGAGTTCATCAGACTAAAGAGCTTCAATAAAAGCAAAATAAACTAGGATCAAAACCAAAAGACAATCCACCAATTGGGAGAAAATTTTTGAAAATCATATATCCGATAAGGGGTTAATCTCCATAATATATAACGAACTCACACAACTGAACAATAAAAAAACAAACAGCCTGACCAAAAAATGGACAGAGGATATGAACAGACATTTTTCCAAAGAAGATATACAGATAGCCAATAAACACATCAAAAGATGTTCAACATCACTAATCACAAGGGAAATGCAAATCAAAACTACACTAAGATACCACCTTATGCCTGTTAAAATGGCTATAATCACTAAGACTAAAAATAGCAAATTTTGGAAAGGGTGTGGAGAGAAGGAAACCCTTATACACTGCTGGTGGGAATGCAAACTGGTGTAGCCACTATGGAAAACAGTATGGAGATTCCTCAAAAAACTAAAAATAGAACTACCATACGACCCAGCTATCCCACTACTGGGTATCTACCCAAACAACTTGAAATCAACAATCCAAAGTAACATATATACCCCTATGTTCATTGTAGCACTATTCACAACAGCCAAGACATGGAAACTATCCAAGTGCCATCCACTGATGATTGGATAAAGAAGATGTAGTGTATATATATACAATGGAATAGTATTCAGCCAGAAAAAAAAGACAAATTCATCCCTCTTGCAGCAACATGGAAAGACCTGGAGGGAATTATGCTTAGCGAAATAAGCTAGACTGAGAAAGACAAGCATGAGATCATTTCACTCATCTGTGGAATATGAACAAACACATGGACAAAGAAAACAGTTCAGTGGTTACCAGGGGAAGGGGGGTGGGGGTGGGCACAGGGGGTGAAGGGCAGCACCCAAGTGGCGACAGATAAGAAATAATGTACAACTGAAGTTTCACAATGATGCAAACTATTATGAACTCAAATAAAACATTTAAAAAAAAAAAGTGCCAAGCCAGCCCTGATGGCCTAGTGGTTAAAGTTCAGTGCTATCACCACTGTGGCGGCCTGGGTTCATTTCCCAGTCGCAGACCAATATCACCTATCTGTCAGCTGCCATCCCGTGGGGACAGCTCACATAGGAGAACTAAAAGGACTTACAACTAGGATATACAGCCGTGCACTGGGGCACTGGGGAAGAGAAAAAAAAAAAGAGGAAGATTGGCAACAGATGTTAGCTCAGGGCGAATCTTTTCCTGCAAAAAAAGTGTCATGCCTCCAGCTTTACTCATCTTGCTCAAAATTGCTTGGGCTATTTGGGGTCTTTTGTGGTTCCATATGAATTTCAGGATCGTTTTTTCTATTTCTGTAAAAAATGCCATTGGGATATTGATAGGAATTGAACAGAATCTGTAGATTGCTTTGGTTAGACTGGACATTTTAACAATACTAATTCTTCCAATGCATAAACATGGAATGTTTTCCACTTATTTGTGTTTGCTTTCATTTCTTTCAGCAGTTTTTTATGGTTCTCAGTATACAAGTCCTTCACTTCATATTTTCATTTAAATCCTTGGAAGTTCTTTTCTGCTAAGTCTATCACCTCTACCATTTCTGGTCTGTTTCCATTAACTCTTTTAATCCTGGTTATGGGTCATATTTTCCTCCTTTCTCACATGTGTACTTTTTAAATTAGATGCCAGGCATTATGAATTAATGTGAGCAGTTGGACTTTGCTGTCTGCCTTTAAAGAATGTTGATATTTATTTTGGCAAAACATTAAGGTACTTACATATCAGTTTTATCTTTCAAGGCTTTTTTTTTTTAATTGATCACATGTTTTATGAGGGTTCTCTAGAAAGATAAAAGCAATAGGGTGTGTGTGTGTGTGTGTGTGCGCGTGTATATACTGAGAGGAAACAGAAAGATTTATTTTAAGGAATTGGCTAACGTGATTGTGGGGTTGGGAAGTCCAAAAGTGGGCTGGAGATCCAGAGCAGAGCTTATAATGCAGCACAAGTTTGAAGGCCATCTGCTGGCAGAATTCCTCTTTGCTTGGAGATTAGTCTCTTACTCTATTCAGGTCTTAAAGTGATTAGATGAGGCCCACATTATGGACAGCAATCTGCTTTATTCAAAGTCCACCAATTTAAATGTTAATCTCATCTAAAAATACCCTCACAGACATATCTAGAATAATATTTGAGCAAAAATTTGGGCACCATGGCCCAGCCAAGTTGACATAAAACTAACCATCACACGTGTTATATATTTTGTACATATTGGGTAAAACAAAACATATTAAAATTTATTTCACCCATCTCTCAAGGCTGATTTTTAAGTTTTGTTGGGCAGCTCTATAGTTGTATTTGCTCTAGGCATAGTTTGGCACTACAACTAATGCATGACTCTTTGAACATCTCTAGGGAATGCCTCAGTGTTCAGTAAAATCTCTTCTGGGCTGGTAGAAACTCAACTGTCTCTCAGCCTTTTGTGAGCTCTGGAAAGTGCTCACAGAGCTTCACAGCTTTGCAACAGTTGGCCTCTCTTCTGTCTTACATGTTTTCACCCTACGCATACACAGATTTGTATTCAGTCCAATACTCAAGTGGACATCTCTGCAGATTTCTGGAGCTCGTTCTTTGTACAGATTCCATCTTTCCAGTATTCCTCCCCTAAAAAACCTACTGACTCCGTCTTCTTGAGCTCTCCTCTCTGTCTCCTCCACGTAGCCAGACCACTAAGCTCTGCTTGGGTTCTCTCTCCCTACCCCCAACCCTGGATCCAGCCTCCAGACAAAAGCTCAGAAGATTGTGGTACTTACCTTGTTTGTGTCCTTTTTCTCAGGGATCCTGTGCTGCCTATTAGCCAGTATCTAAAACAGGCATTTTATACATTTTATATTGTTTTCTATTTGTTTGGAGCAGGCAAGCACGTTCCCTACTAGATACTCCTTGTGAGTGGAAGCCAAAGGCTCATGCGCTTCTTAAATACAGAACACTAATCTTTTCTACCAACCTTTTGACTACTTAGTTCTACATAAATAGCATTTGCAAGAAAAGTAAGTTAAAGGAAAAGAAATGTCCATAATTGATAAGAGTACACTTAAGATTAGTAATGAAATAAAAATACAAAATTTAATAATTATCTTATAACTCTCAAACCCCCGTTTGAGTTACACTGAGTTAAACTTTTTTAACTGTGAAAAGATTGTCCCTGATTAGCATACAAATTTTCTTCAAAATATAATCCATTAATGCACAGATCCTCTTACCAGATCCTTTCCGAAGCCACGGGTAGCTGATTCTGAGTCAAAAAGAGGAGAGAGAAAATTCAGGGGATCCCGTGCTTGGGCTGGGGTGCACAGAAAATAATAGCTGGAGAGGAAGAGATGAAATAGCAATTGTTTCCCCCAAGAACAGCTAAAGTGTATAGTGTCTTCTAACTATGCCTTACAACGTGCTCATGTGGTGGAAGGACCAGGTGGGGATATTGAAGACGGGCTTAAGAGGCAAGGATTCTGCCAGCTCATCACAACTTCGGCACAACCTGGCCTTATCCACAGGTCTCTTGCTTTCTTCAGGGACATCTCTATATGCCATTTCTCTACGGTCCTGTATTGCTGACATGTGAACATCACCTTCTGTGCTGTGCCTGTTGGTAAAACCACGGGTATAATGTAATAAATGACTGCTGTTCAAGTAAGGCTTGAAGGCCTCACATCCTAATTATATTTCTTTCTAAGAGGGACCCAGAAAACACTCTGAAAAATAAGAACAGGTAGAATAATATCAATCTATGCCACATATATTAAAGCTATTATTTTAAAAAACTAAATTTTAAAAACTAAGGGACTGGCCCAGCGGCCCGGTTCACACACTCTGCTTCAGCGGCCTGGGCTTCACAGGTTTGGATCCTGGGCGTGGACCCATATACACAGCTCATCACACCATGCTGAGGTGGCATCCCACATACAAAAAGTAGAGGAAGATTGGCACAGATACTAGCTCAGGGCCAATCTTCCTCACCAAAAAAATAAATAAATAAAAGCAAAGAGTGTTGTAAATGTTCATGAAGGTTATCTGCCCAATATATGTCCTCTCTTCCACATTCCTCCTTACTCAGTCATAGACATGGCTTTTCTCTCCTCCTTAACAAACCATTTACAAACAGGTGGTAGAGACCTGTGAAGCAGGGCGCAGGGTGAATACGGACACCTAGCCTCTCAGGACAGTTGTCATGGCAGCAGAAGCTGAGGGTTCAGTTTATTTTTCAGACTGGACCTTTTTTTAACGGCAAGAAAAAAATATATGCATATTCGTCTTTTCCTGTTAAGAGAAAAAAATCTTTTCTGCAATATAACATTCTGCTTGAATAGAAACTATATACAATAAGACTTTCAAAACTTCTATTTAAAAATGATGTCTGGAAGGTGCAAAGTGTGAAGGAACAAGGCCTGACAACTGAGAAGAGAACATATTGGGGGAAAACACTCATGGAACAACATTCCCTAATTTGGTCATAATCATCTGTTTTTATGTGAAGGTGTGTGAGCTTTGAAATCTGAAAACCCTCATTAAACTAAACAGGCTTTCAGAGAGGCTCAGAGGCTTGTAAACTCAGCTGGAGCTTATTACAAGATCAGTTCTGTGTTTCTCTGAGGCTTTGTGGCTGTGAGCACAAACATCTGAGATAAGTGATTTCAAGCTCTCTCCAAGTTCGACTCTAACAAAACTGGCCACTGTGAAAATACGGCCAACAACTCCGGCACTGGTCCTAAACTCCCTAATTCTACCCTATGCTGGGAACCTCCATGCTGCTGTGTGTATCATTTGGCATTTTTGACCACAGCGCACAATTTACTGTTACATTTCACTGTAAATTCATGGCTGGCCAAACAATGTGCTCCAGAGTAGAATAAATACATGTTTTAATGAGGAGCTGAAATGTGACCTGGCCAATGGGAACTCTGTGGAACAAAGGGTGCTTTTCCATAGTTGCGGCCACTCACAAAGGGCGAGGAACAAGCAATACCAGAAACAAATTAATCCGTGACTCAGTCAAGTAGAAAAAAGACAGGGGAAGGGAGAGATGGCCTGATTAGGAAATGAAAACACACTGCCAGTTTACTTTTGCTCAAAGGTGATGAAAGCCCAGAGATTAAATTATTCTGCTCAATAACAGAACACATCAGGCAGCTGAATGTTGCACTCGTCTCACCGAAGATGACTCCCAAGTCATTTTCCAAGAACTCTCCTGTTTACAACAAGTAGTGCCATGACTGGTCACCCTTAATGAGCAAGGAAATTACAGAGGTGCTACCACTTCCTAGCCTGACCAAAATACTCCCTGAGTATTGTTCCAGGAGTATAGAGACAACAAAGACACATTGTGAGTAAGTGCTTTCACAAGAATGTCTAAAAAGCTGGCAGAGAATGTCTCTCAACTCCCTTGGTGGAGTTGCACCTGAGTGATGCCAGCATCAAGCTGTAAAAAGCAGGAAAGCTTAGGTCATTGAAGATGGTTCTGAGAGCAACAGATCCTTAGGTCAACTGGATCCTTCTCAGGGATGTTGTAAGCGAGAACTAAGACCCAGTCATAAACTTATATTATTAACTTTGCCTAGGGAACTAAACCACCCCTTTTCAATCACTTCACGATTTTAAAAAATCGTCTAATAACAGATTGAAAATTTAAGTATATCCAAAAGTTAAGTATAGGAAAAAACAAATACTTAGTGAATAACCACTGGGTGATTATCACGGACAGAGAACCACAGCTGAAACAACGGAAAAATTGTGAGATGGTTCAAGCCCACCAAAAGCATAAACACTAAATTTTCCCTTAGAAATACAAGTTATAAAGTATAAATGAAAGGGGAGAAGAAAAAGTGAATAATCTGTATTATTTGGAGGCATACTTCTGAAATGTGTTCAAATTTGGGCACAGGCTCTTTTGTTTGGTGATTTCATATCCTCAAAAGGAGGCACATGAAAATAATTCCACACGATGACCGCACAGCTATGTGACTAGTTTCTGAATGTAATCTTAGGAAACAGAAACCAGAAAAAAATTCGTAAACTTTTCGTTTTTCCTCCCTCCCTCCTCCACCCAATGCCCACCTCCCCACGCTCGGCAGAAAACGAAGAGTGTTCCATCACAGTCACTAGGAACCACTATCAAGGTACGGCTTTGCTCTCTCTCCTAGCAGCAACTGTTATTATAGATTCTTCGTCTAATCATTGCTCTCCCAGTCCAAAAGATGTGATTCATGAAAATAAATCTGTAATACCTATTTCCATGAAGTAGTTTTTTTTTTTTAAAGATTTTTTTATTTTTTCCTTTTTCTCCCCAAAGCCCCCCGTACATAGTTGTATATTCTTCGTTGTGGGTCCCTCTAGTTGTGGCATGTGGGACGCTGCCTCAGCGTGGTCTGATGAGCAGTGCCATGTCCGCACCCAGGATCCGAACCAACGAAACACTGGGCCGCCTGCAGCGGAGAGCGCGAACTTAACCACTCGGCCACGGGCCAGCCCCTCCATTAAGTAGTTTTTAAAAGCCTTTGAAAAAGTCCAGTTGCTGAAATGATGAAGACTAAATGATAGTGTTGAAATAAGAAGATTCATTATACATTTCCCAAGCCATGAAAAACAGTACAACCGTCCGCTGCAGAGCTGGTCACACGTGCATCTCCACTCTACCTGGCTATTTTCTGGGCCACGGGCATGCTGTCCAAGCGGAGATAACCCTGGCCAATGATCACACTGCTTGCCTTGTTCCCTCTGCAGTTCTTTCTCTTGCACCAGCTCTGCAATCATGACTCTCTGCTCCACAAACCCAATGCTTCCTTTGAAATGGGATGCCTAACACCAGAGGGTCTATCAACTTCAGAAATCTTCAAGGTCCAAATTCAGAAACACAAAAGCCACTCTAGTTAGTCCTCTCTTCTCCACTCTCCTGCCAGAAAACTTCCTTTTCTCATTCAAGTCATGACTTTAATTTATTCCACTCTTGATTTCCTAAAGGCAGATCTGGAATCTGACCCATGGACTCTCTTCTGCTTAGATCTCGTTTTTTTTACAGCTACTCTCCTTTCCATTAAGTTCAAAATCTCATCGCTTAAATAAGCATTTTCATTCATAATTTTTAAATTTGGACCTTAGCCTTACCCTCTATTTGTATTAAAGTAAAGAAAAATAAAAAGAAAAATATACCTGAGAAAAGAAGGAATATATTTCTCATCAAAAACAAGTCTGCTTGAAATCTTTTGGAATTAAAGTTTAGATTAAATGTGAAATGGCAAATTTTGGTTATGAGATTTAAAAGTCTTGGGGCTGGCCCAGTGGTATAGTGGTTAAGTTTGTGCACTCTGCTTTGGCAGCCCAGGGTTTGCAGGTTTGGATCCTGGGCATGGACCTATACACCACTCATCAAGCCATGCTGTGGCAGCAACCCACATACAAAATAGAGGAAGACTGGCATAGGTGTTAGCTCCATGACAATCTTTCTCAAGCCAAAATATGAAGATTGGCAACAGATGTTAGCTCAAGGCCAATCTTCCTCACCAAAGAAAAAGAAAAAAAAGTCAGTTATACTACAAGACATAGAAATATGCATAAAACTTGAACTTGTAACACTTTTGGGGACTAAAGCTAGACTAAAAATTCTTCTTCCCTGGGCGTATAAATATATTGACATATCAGATATTACTAAAGAAATCTGTTTAATAAATTACATGCTTATCTTTAAGGCAGCAGAGGTGACTTAGTGTGATGCTTAAGTGTTGGCAGAAACTTTTCTTCTATTTTACTTTGAATAATATGCATCTATTAAAAAGACAAAAGCGGGGCTGGCCCTGTGGCTGAGTGGTTAAGTTTGCACGCTCCGCTGCAGGCGGCCCAGTGTTTCATTGGTTGGAATCCTGGGCGCGGACATGGCACTGCTCATCAAACCACGCTGAGGCAGCGTCCCACATGCCACAACTAGAAGGACCCACAACGAAGAATACACAACTATGTACTGGGGGGCTTTGGGGAGAAAAAGGGAAAAATAAAATCTTTAAAAAAAAAAAGACAAAAGCAATAAGAAATGACTTCATATATCACTAACTCTAATGCAGCAACTTCTGTGTCTAGACTTCCTAGAGCTATTTGAAATCATTATTTTGTTGCATATAATTTTTAAGTTTTAAAATGTTTTAATAGCAAGCAATTATAGGTGGTAATAACTAATGAGAGTCTCACCACTGTTGTGTAAAAACATATTATCCTGTATTATACCTTGACAGATTTACTAGTCAGTGATGGCTATTCGAAGTTTTAGTAGGCACTCTGAAATTACTCACACAACGGTAATAAGCTGTGTGGATGTGCAGCTTCGAAATGGAAAAAAATGTACTTCACACTCTTTGTCTCACTCTGAATAAAACTGTCATAGCATACCACAGATTGTTTACATTTCATAATAAGGCTACATGTTTGTTCATTACTTTAATGAATGAATGATAACGGAGGCACATACTGGATAACATGAAGAATATGACAGCAACTAAAAAGGTTTTACTAAAAATTAAGAATCAGTAACTCTAGAGAAGAAAAACTTCCAGAGATTATTTATTTTCTCTTCTCATTTACAGATGAGTAGATGGATGCCCAGAACATACTGCGGAATCTAGGCAAGGTCAAGATGCTAGGTAATGCCTGAACAAGGACAAGCAGCCTAGTGTCCTAAGTCATACTCCTTGATCTTTCCTGTGAGTTCTGCTTCTCTTCGAAAACTGGCGAAGTGTCTGTCTAGCAAACAGTGATTCAGAACTGAAAACCCTGAGTACTTTTCTCTCCCAGAAAGCACTGGACCCAGGCTTACAGATTTCAGATTTTGAACAAAACCAAGGTAAATGACTTAATGAGGTTTGTAGCAATTATACCCTGATAATCATCAGTTCTTACTAGATAGACAAGTCATTAAAAGGGTAGTGGCAGTGAGGCAGCCCATTGAAGGCTGGTTGACAGCAGAATGGACAGCTTATAGCAGCAGAAAAACTGGTGGGGGTCATTAAGACAAGGGGCAGTCAGTCTTACCCACCCTACGGTCAAAGGAGGATTGCATTATAAGACAACGATAATTAACATTTACAGAATTATTAGTCCTTTAGGTAAAAAGAAACATACACAGTATTAAGTGATGCACTTGAAAGATTTCCATTAAATTATCTAAAATAGGGGCCGTCCCCATGGCCGAGTGGTTAAGCTCGGGCTCTCCTCTTCGGCGGCCCATGGTTTCGCCGGTTCTGATCCTGGGTGCAGACATAGCACCACTCATCAGGCCACGCTGAGGCAGCATCCCACATGCCACAACTAGAAGGACCCATAACTAAAACACACAACTATGTATATTGGGGAGATCTGGGGAGAAAAAGCAGAAAGAAAAAAAAGAAGATCGGCAACATTTGTTAGCTCAGGTGTCCATCTTTGAAAAAAAAGTATCTAAAATAAAATTCAAAACAAAATATACTCTTATTTGGAAAATTTGTACATCTGACTACCTTCTTCAGTGAGGAAGATAAAAGAAGAATAACTCTATTAGTGTACTCTCCAGTTGGGGTTTGTATTCAAGATGCATGAAGTATAATCTTCCATTAAATTAAAACTAAATTTTAACATTAAACATATATAAACCAATGACCAGAAAGTGCTAATTTAATGGCACACATATGGAACAAAGCATTTATGTAATCCTCAAAGATGGCACTAACCCTCTAATAGTCAGGGGATGGCATAAACAGTTTGCCAACTTATGAAAGTAAGTTAAAAAAATTAATGTTCTATAAAATAAGTAAATAAGTAAACCATCTCCTTTATACTTGTTTACTCTCATATTCTAAAATGTTTGATTTTGGGGCCGGCCCGGTGGCACAGCGGTTAAGTTCACACGTTCCGCTTCTAGGTGGCCCGGGGTTTGCCAGTTCAGATCCCAGGTGCGGACATGGCACCACCTGACAAAAGCCATGCTGTGGCAGGCGTCCCATGTATAAAGTAGAGGAAGATGGGCACGATGTTAGTTCAGGGCCAGCCTTCCTCAGCAAAAAGGGGAGGATTGTCAGTAGTTAGCTCAGGGCTAATCTTCCTCAACAAATATAAATAAGTAAATAAAATGTTTGATTTTTACTAAATTAACTTTATTCTAGGTGATTTTCTTCAAAAAGAATTAGATAGATCTAAGTATGGGTCATCATGAGGGACATAGCACTGGAGAAGAGTACAGGAGGAAAACTGCCTGGATTATGTGCAGGACATAAACACAGAAATGGAGGTTAGTGAGAAGAGTCTGGAGGTAAAATATTTTTCTTAGCAAAGCTATCTGAACAGTGTACATAAGAGGAAGAAGGAATGGGTACGGACACGGGTCTTCCAAATGAAGTTGAAACGCTGAGGTCATAAATCCAACAATCACGATGAGAACTCATGTGAACCACCACAGCCCAGTAACACACACAACGCCTCTCCTAAGAGGGAGGTGCAGACGGACCACAGCATATCACGCGGGCTCCCAGTCCTTCACTCACTCAGTAAACCCTGAGCCAACACTCAGGCACTGTGTCCCTAGCTAGAGATACAATGATAAATCAAACCAGACATGGTCCCTTGCTCTCTTGAGATAAGTATGGGGAGGCTGGAAAGGCAGGAGAGCAGGAGGGAAGAGAGACACTAGACAGGTAATCAGACAAATGCATATAGGGAATAAGAGCACAGTGAGAGGAGGGTTATAAAGAATCGAAGCACCATTCCACAAGAGCATGTAGTAAAGGGCTAGACAGGAATTAGGCAAGACTTCCCTGAAGAAATGACATTTCAGCTCAGATCCGATGCTCAAAAGCAGTAACTTCGGATGGAGGGTGGGACGAGGTGGGTATTCACACAAGAACAAGAATCTGTGCAAAAGTCTTACATTTTTATTATCCTTAAAAATAATGATGCTAAGTTATCTTTGATTAAGGGTAGGAAAAAAAGTATCGCTGGCCCCCACAGCATCACCCCTTCACATCTCATGGTAATCCACACTCGGCCCAGCGCCTGTGCCAGGACCTGCTTTGTAGCAGGCGACCCCACAAAGTGCTCATTCATTTAGAAAACGGGACTTAGACGTAGACCTGAGTTCAGCGATTAAATTAACATTTCCCAACGCACATGTGCTGACTCCACGAGAAGCCCTATGACAACAAGGTTTGAAATAAGTTTGGAAAATATGGCACACACTATCCCTTTCTTGAAAATTCACCGTGCATATTATAATCATTAACATTCATAAAGAAACTTGTTTCTCAATCATATTTCTACATTCAACACATATATGTGTATATACATAACATGCATCACGTGTGTATGTGTGTCTGTATACACACACACATATACTTGCTTATTTGCTTATTGATTGATTGTCTCCCAGGACCACTGCAGAGATTAAATGAACTAACATATGTAAAGTATTTTTAATAGGGATACACCCACAGTAAATGCTTGATGAGTATTTGTTGTTGTTATTATAGATAACTTTAATACTTAGTTACAAGTAAGTTATAAGAAAACCCAGATTTTCTAGGCCACTCTATTCTTCATCATAAACTCCAGATGAGGGACCACTCGGTCGCATGCATCACGTTTGCTCAGGGTTCTGCTATTTCTGCTTGGCTCCTATAGCTTTAAGACAGCTCACATGATTTCTAATCGGCTCTAGCCAGATCCTGAAACTAAAAAGGCTACGGTAAGGCTTTCTTTACTTCCAGTTTTGTGAATTTTCTGATACATACATGCGTTATACCTAAGATATCTTATTTTTCTTCAAAACTAACCTGTATTTGGTGAAAATAATTTAATTAACATTTTTTAACAATTCCCTTGTATTTATTCACATTATGACATTTTTGCATTAATTTCTTGAACCAAGCAAGGGCCATAGATTTGGACGTTGGCATTGATACTGGGGAATTCCATTGTTCTGATTGTGCTGCTAATGATCCTTTGGTTCATGGATAAAAATCTCATTTCCCGAAAACCAAATCCCCAAGGAGATGATGTACTTTTTTCCTCTTTGTCCTGATAAGCAGCCAGTGCATCTGATTTAAAGGATCAAAATGAAAACAATTTATCTCATTTACTTTGATATTCCCCAAGATAGGAAGGAATTTCTTCTCCCCTCGTAAAGTGTTAGACAGCTTCTGGAAAGAATGCTGTAGCTTGTGGAAGAGTCAAGAGTGAGAGTCGCCAAAGATAACAAAGCCACCTGCCACCCCGCCAGAAGTAACGTTTAATAAATTGGCCTTTCAGTTCACTTCCAAAAGGCCAGGTCCCCTCAGCTGAGCTCTCAGTCAAGAACAGGCTTTGGCTCCACCTACAAAGACCTCTCTAAGCTTGTATTAAAACAAAGTCTGCAAAGGCTCTTATGGATATCTGTGATGCCTGGGGACCTTGATTCAAGTTATTGGGTTATAGAGAAATGTATTATATTTCCAGCATAACTGACCAGTGATACATTGCTGTCTCATAAAGGCAGATAAAGATAATTGACAGACTAAATCTGAAGAATAGCGAGAGAACAAGTACACGTGATCCCAAGAAGGTGGAATTCAAGGATGAGACATTGAGAAAAAAATCTACAGATGTTTGCGCTGTTTGATAAAACAGTAAAAAGGAATATAAAGTGCAGTAAAAGTGAATACCAAGGTGAAACCTTATACTATGACTTAGCATTAAATAGGTTAATTTCTTTCATTTTTCATACATATCAAAGATCATTTATACATACATATGTGTAGTAATATAAAATACCTTGAGTTTTTTTAAGAGAAAAACAATGGCAGCTGATCTGCCAATAACTATACTAATACCTTGTGACACAAGTTACTCCAATACAAGTTTATGTTTTTATTTTATTAGGTGCCTGGAGACACAGTGGCAAACAATAGAGGCGAACAGCCCCTAACCTCGCAAACATCTAAGATACCTCTTTGTTTTCTCTGTCTAAAATTCATGAGTTTCCTAGAGTTGCCACAGGCAATCCCCAAAAAGTTAACTTCCTGACATTCTTCATCCTGTTCCTTTGTATTCTATGATCCAATTTGCTTACAATCACAAGACAGTAAAGATGGAAGGAGTCAGTGTGGGAAAAATTTTAAGGGAGACATTTTGAGAGAAGTTTCTCTGTGCCTTTAAAAGAGGGTAGAACAAAATCCTCCAGAGAGGACTCTGGTTTACACTGTGACAGCTGAGATATCTGGGCAACCTGGACAGCCCAGAAACTGCAAGTTGTCAGAACTCTCTATTGTATTCTCGAAGCAACTGGGAGTTTCTAAGACGGTGGCCAGAGACTATGTCATTTCATCTAGACCTAGTTTGTTGCACTATTTCATATTCTTTTTCACTGGGAGGGAAGAGGTACATATAAAAATTGCACCTGAAACATTTGAATTACGCATGACAGTTTAAAGCTCATTATGCGTATAGTGAGCCATACTGATTAAATGGGTACTGAAAAGAAACTGTTCTTTGTTGAACACAGAGAACCATAAAAAATGAGAACTACAAGAAATTTGCTATCTCACTCTAAATTCATAGAAAATAAAATTCATTAGTTGAGATGGGAACATGTTAAGAATCAGAACATTGTGCTTCTCAAAACTTCAAACGCAACAATCAAAATTCAGATTGCCGGGGAAACACTCAAGATACATTGCACTCCAAATTCCACGCCATTTTCCTCGTCCCATCTATAGAAATTTCCTCACAGGAAGTCTAGGTGCTCACTGCATACACTCTCACCTGAATCGACTGCAGATGGGCTGTCTGCCCAACCTCTATTCTCAAGCCAATCTTAAGACTGCCAATAACCTTCACGTTGCCAGATTCTGCGGGTGATTGTCAGTCCTCACAGACATCTCAGCAGCACTTGACCCAGTTGATCATTCCCTCCTTCCAAAACACTTTCTTCTTTTGATTCCAGAAAAGTGCATTCTCTTGGTTTTCCTCCTACTTGATGAGTTGCAACTTCTCAGTTGCAGTTACTGAATCTTTCTCTTCTTTCCAACCTTACATGCTGAAGTATTCCGGGGTCATTCTTCAGAAAGTTTATTTTCTCTATTTATAATCACTCCCCTAGTGTATCTCATCCAGTCGCCTGGCTTTCAATACCATATATACTCAGATGACACAAACGTCTCTCTCTATCATTGAGCTTTCCCCTGAAACACAGACCTATCTATCTAACGATACTCAGCATCTCTGTGTAGATCTATCAATGAGGTATTCACATTAACATGTTCACAACAGAACTCTTAATAACCAGTCCCTGATTGCTCCCCTTCACAGCTCCTCATCTCAAGAAATGGCACCAACATTCAGTTGTTTGGGTCAAAAACCTTACAATCATCTTTCAATTTTTCCTCTCTCTCTCCCTTCACATGTAATCTATTAACAAATCCTGTTAGTTCTACAATAAAAGTACAATATGCTCCAAATCTAAAATTTGTCACCATCTCCACTGTTATCTCCCTAGTCCAAGCCACCATCTCTCAGCCAAACCCCAAAACCTGCTCAAGCCACCTTCTCACGATCTATTCTACATACAGGAATTGGAGTCATCCTTTTCAAATACGCATCAGATCAAAGCTCTCCGACAGCTTTCCTTCACACTTAGAACCATCCCACAGTTGTAACCAGAGCCCAGCGCTTTCACCTCAGCCATCACCTCTCTGCCCCCATCTTCTACCGCTCTTCTCCACTCTGGCCCCACTACCATTCTTCAGATAAATCACAGACAGTTCTTCCTCAGAGCTTCTGCGCCTGCTCTCCTGTTTGCAAGATGCCTTTTCTCCGTATTCACATGGCTACTTCCTTCATGTTGTTCAAGTGTCACCTGCCCTGCGAGGCTCTCCCTGACCACCCTAAGTAAAATAACAGCTCCTCCAACTCACTTCCTCTAACTCATTTCTTCATCCTGCTTCCTTTCACTTCAGAGAAATCACCACTACGTAAAGGTATCTGATATGTCTATCTTCATTTTTTAAAATTTTTATCTGATTCCCACCTAGAATATAAGCTCCTTAGAGCAGAGACTTCTTATCTTACTCACTATTATAACTCAAGAGCCTAGCATAGTGTCTGGTATACATAGCGTGTGCTCAATACACACTGCTGCGTGCATGAGGAAGGAAGTCACAGCAAAGCAAGCCATTTTACCTCAGGAAAGTAGTGGAGGAATTAGTGAACTATTATTTCATTTTTCTTTAACATCACCAACCCAAGCAGGACTGGAAACAAATTCATGACTTCTCAAGGGAGGTTTTAGAATCTGTCTGGAGACATTTTAAGAAACAGGTATCTCACTAGCCGTGGATTTAAAGAAATGAACTCTCTTCATATTCTAATTCCACAATTAAAACATGTCAATGACCTGTATTTACTGGGACGGTCTGTTCCCCTTTGAGGCTTAAAATAAAAACAGTCTTTATTTATAGAAATCAGGATTTCCTTTCCCTGCAGAGGTTACAGCCCAGACACAAGTGAATACTCAAATGTTTGCGATCACTTTGGCAGACTGCTCACACCGGAGAAGCACATCTCCCCCATATGGAAACTCCAGGCCCCTGAGGGTCTCGTTCTCATTTTCTGTGCCACTGTGGGTGTTTCCTCAGTTGACTTCTCAAACTGTCTTGGCCGTATCACCTCTAGAAAACTTTAGATGAAGCAAGGAAAACTGACCGTGCTGATTCACAAAATCAAGAGACAACCACAGGACCTTGGCTCAGTTCACCTCTCTCTTAGCAACTACCATTCTCCACTCTCCTCTCAGTCATTCTTCTTGGGAAGCTTCAACCACCAAGCACAGCTGGCCTTGTGGTCTTCGTTCTTGCTGTTCCCTTTGCCAGGAACACTCTTCCACCCAACAGTCCACTGATACACATCTTCAGCTGATTGAAGTCTCTGCCCAAACATCTTTGTACTATTTACCTCCTTGTGTGCACGTATAGTGTCTCTCTAATCACTAAATGTGACCTCATTTGAGCAGGGATTGTGGGTTTGGTTCACTGCTGTATTCCAGTACCGAGGACAAGACCAGGCTCAGAGCAGAGAGTCAACAAACAGTCCTTGAAGGAATGCCCCGGAAACAGCATATCTTCATCACCCCTTCTCCATTCCCCTCGTTGTTCACTGAATGAATTTTCATTTACTTCAGAACTACCAACAGCAGGCTATTTTGACACCTACTTTAGATATAATTTCCTTTCTTAGTTATGAAATGACTCATTTTATTGATTTGAAGAACAAATTAGAATGTAAACAAATATTACTCACAGCTAATGATTATTAGCATATTTCATTAACTTGTGAATTGACGTATTTTAGGAGTCTATGATTTTGCTTCACTACCTCTCTGGAATAATTTCCCCATTTCACTCTGTAAGTTTCTACTGCCAACACACTAAATAATTCAACGTAAGTAGCTTCAAAGAACTATGATTTTAAAAAAACCATTCTTCTTAAACACATACCCCTCAACCACTCCAATTACTTTATGTAACATGTCTATGGGCACTGTGTAATCAGGCTACAGAATTAGGATTTGCAATAATTCCCAAGAGAAAATATCAATAGAAGCTATTCTGATTCTATTATCAAGTAGAATCGCAGCTCTAATTTATTGAATACATATAATATGCTATGATCTTGGATTTCAAAATATTGGGGGGAAAATAAATCGAAATTTCTACAACCAACTAAAATACATGCTAAAGGGAATTAAATATAGAATAAATAGTTAAATAAATACATCAGCGAGAAATATAAGAGTATATTTATCTGACTGGGGAAAGTCCTGTGTAGTCATTTAAGCCAAGAAGCTTCTGGTGCAAGATGGCAGACAAAGCATAAGCATTAATGTTTTCTTTCCACAAATTCTACTAAAATAACGGTAAAGTACAAAGGGAATTCAATCTGTATCACCACCAAACATGGGAGTGGAGAGAGCCATCAATGAACCAAAACTTTTGACAAATATCAAGAAGCTGGAAACAGGTCTCACACAGGCCTTCACCTTTCCTGTGCGTATATTTACACGGAGCCTCTGAGCACCGTTTCCTCAGTGTAAGCTTTCACGGGGCAGGGATTGTATCTGCGTGATTCACTGCCACATCCTCAGCACCTAGAACATGCTAGGTGCATAATGGATGCTCAATAAATATTTGTCTACTGAATGAATTAACAGCCATCACTAGAAAATTAAAGAAAATCATGAAGATGAATCATTTTAATGTACCCCATGGCACCTTTAAAATCCAATGCCAGTCACAGACGAAGTTCTCAATAAACATGTTCTGAATGAACAAATGAACGAATGGTGGAAAATGAAATCCTTACTGTTGTGAGAAACTTGTCATGATGCTCCAGTAAGTGAGAAAGAAGCCTAGAAAATAGCACTGACACCAGAGCCCTTATTTTGTTAAAAATAAATGTATTCATAGAAAAAGGACTCGAAGAGAATCCAAAAATATTAACTGTAGATATATCTAGGAACGGGATTATGAAAGACTATTATCTTTTACGCTTTTTGCATTTTTAAAACTTTCCACTGCATAGGTGTAATCCCTTTGTAATTAAGGAGGGAGAAAAAGCTATTTATAACGGAAGGGCTTAGTTGTGCTGTTCTCTTAGAAGGACTATGCTATCTCCTCTCCCACTCTCTAGCCAGCCGTCTCCTACTCTGTTACGTGCCAGACTGTAGCCCCATTGTTCAAACTCACAGCAAAGGAGGAGAGAGACATGGAGGGATGGAAAGCAGGCAGTTATAGAGACAGGCAAGAACCAGGCTATGGGTGGTGCTCTGCCTTCCAGGATAGAATCTCAGAGCCTATTCAGGTTGGAATATATGCCAAATACATCTGTATGTGTGTATATGTGTCTGTGTTCGTATGCAGGGGTTGCGACTCATTTCCTACCAACGTTTTTGGAGGGCTTCCTCCACGACCGCACAGTCACAGCACCAAGATGGAAGCATGGGAAGAACATGGGCAAGGTTGGGCACACTTAGCTCAACTACTCACTTAATGGTCATTACTGACCCATGCTTGGTGTCACCTTCCTTACCTATGTGCAAATAAGTCATGTGGCTATCTGTAAAGTTGTTGGAACAGGGCTTGGCATATAGTAAATGTTCTTGTAATTAGTTATTATTAAGTAAGACAAGGAGATGATATAAAATCAGTGACTGACAGATGAAATCCTGTACCTCTAAACCCTTATTCAATCACAAATCCTATATTCATTTTCCCCCTACCATGTGCAAGATTGCTTTGGAGAAATTATAGTAAGTTGCTGGCAGAATTAGTTGGGCACGTAAACCATATACACATGAAAAGTTACACAGCAAACAATACTAGAAAAATGTGTTCAAGATCACAATAAAAGAGGTATCACAAGGCACAGTCTGATGAGCTGCCAAAGGAATTACAACCTTGTCTTGCACTGTCTGGAACAAGGGTCACTCTGTCACAGTTCCTGAGTTTAAGGCTCCCTCAGAGGTGTGATCAATAATCTAACAAATGTGGCTCAAGGGAAGCCCAGTAAGAGGATCGGTTCATTCTAGTAATGCAAATTTGTAAAAACTTCTCTATGGATTTTAACTTATGGTAATGTATTAAGTTACCACAGCTTCAAATCATACACTTTTGTGCCAGGAGAGTATGCAGTGTGGCAGAGGAGAGATTCATAATTAGTCAGAAAATTTTATCTTCTCTTCAAAGGATCCATCCCCCGTGAGAGAGAACATTTGTTGTGGTGGTTTTTTCATTCTATATCCAGTCCTCTCTTGGGGAACAGCATTTCACTTTTTGGTGGAGGAAATTATTATTCCACCTTTGGTGCACTGAATGTACAGAGTGGACAGAAGGAACATTTCCTCTTCTGGTAAAGGGGTCATGACATGACCCAAGCTATGCAAACTAGACTCTGCTGTGCCTCTAATCCTTGAGCTGAGTGACACAAGGGCATGAGAGGGGAGACTGACTCAACTTCGAATCAATTATGGGATCCTAGGATATTCCTGAGCCCTGCTCAGCCACTGGTAGTTGACTATCCCTCAGCTATTCCCATCCCTTCCTGGAAAAAGCTTGAAAATTGCTATCCCAACCTCCCAAAGCTAAGGGAGGTCATGTGATCCAATTCTGCCCAATGACACAAAATCGGCAGTCTACTGGCAGCTTCTGGGAACACTTAGTCCACCCTGATAAAAGGATAAGGCACACAAATGAAGCTCTCTCACTGCTCTGACCCCTCTGATACCTTCTGCCTTTATTCAAAGTTTTATAAGCTGATGATGTCCAGAATGAGGGCAACCATCTTATGACCAAGACGATAAAGCCACAGGAATCCGAGATACCATCCCAGCAGGCTGAGATGGTGGACTGGTAGAAGAGACCCTAGAACCTCCTACCTGCTAACTCTGTGTTAAATACATTTACATGTCCTTATAGTTTAATATTTTTCTGTGGGTTTTCTGTGACATGGAGCTAAAAGCATCTCTAATGACTGAATACATAAAAAATAACGAGCAATTATTTCCTTCCCTGTATCCATATCTGTTCCATTACCCTGTAATTTTTAGTGCCCTCCCACTATGACTCTGATATTGGCCATGTGACTTGCCTTGGCCAACAGGATGTAAGCAAACATGATTCAAGTTCTGTAGATCAGAGTTTGCCCGCCCCTGCTGCCCTTGAAACCTGCCATGTGAACAGCACATACATGTGAGTGCACACACACACACACAGGAAATTTTCTTCCAGTATTCAAAACTATTATTCAATTCAGCAAAGAACTCATTCATGTCATTGATGAGCATGTGAAGTTCTGACATCCAGGTTTCTTGTTTCATTTTCATCTTACTCATTCACATAAACAAAATTATAAACTAACAGTCATGCCAGAACTATCCTCATTCATCATTTGCAACCACAGGTTGCATCCACAGGATACAAGAGCTTAGGAAAAAAACAGACAAAATTATGCTGTGAGATATAATTGGCTATATGGAATTTACAATAAAGAGTATTGCACATTTTATTACTTGTCAATTACATGCTACACCACATTTTATATCAAAATTTACAATGAATATTTTGTTCAGAAAGTTGGATGTTAAACATTTACCAGCACATTACTGAGCATGATACAATGCACCATCTTGCCCCCTAAGTCCCAGAGGCTGAGGCAGAGAAGAGATTTTTCCAGTTCTCCATCATGAAAAATAAATAAATAAATTCTTTTCCCCAAGAGAATGCTGCTCAGCTCTATAGGAAAAGGATGACATAATCAGTGAAAGTAGGTTGCAACTTCCTCATGAAGCTGCAAGGAAAGCGAGAATGATGGTTGGACGTGAGGTGGGGAGGTGGCTTTCCAAATACAAGAACATTTTATTTGTATTTCTCTCCAGGAGTGAACAACTATTTTTATTATTATATCCATGCTCTCTGAAATGTCTGAACCAATTAGAAATAGAAACCAGGTAACAATTTATGTGGGCCTAATTTTGAGGCTCCATGAGGGTACCACCAACTTCACATAAGATCCAAGGCCAAAAAATGATGTTAGTTGACAGAGTGATTAAATTTCATTTTCCCGTTTGTGTAAAATCATCAAAGAACAACCTACAGTACTAGAAAAAAATGTAAAAGGAGTATATTTAGAAACGACCTTTTCTGATTTCCTGGTTTTTTCATAACCTTTATTTTCTATTGCTAAAATATGTGCATGAAAATAAGATCAAGGAACCTAGTAGTTTATTCCCTCCTACCATTTTCCTCCTGAAGTCACATTAGGAACAGAGTGTGGGAGGTGTGCAGGACAGGTCTGCTGGCTGAGGAAAATCAATCTCTTAGTACAAAGAAATGGGGATAGAGGTTGGGTGACTGTTTGGAACAGGAAAAATGCGGAAAGGGAAATAACAAGACAATAGACTTTTTTTTTTAATATAGAGAGAAAGAAAAAACAAATGGAAAAGCAAGTTGATGCAGTGGGAATAAACTGTGAAAGAACAGAACCAAGAAATGTGAATGACACCATAGAAACAATGAAGAGGCATAACAAAAGATACAGGAAGAGGAAACAAGTGCCAGAGAAAGAGAAAGAATCACAATGAAACAAACTGTACCAGAGCTAGAGAGAATCTTCTGCGTGTAACACAGTCTCCCGCTTACTGTGCCATGATGGGCATTTCAGAATCCATTCTGCGAATGCTTGCCAAACCTTCTCCTACAATTTAAGTAGTTAGCCATTTTCTCCACATTTTTGGTCCCCAGGTCCTTGGGTGGCTCTCAGTTATATAATAACTATAAATGAAGTCACCAGCGCCTTAAGCTGGTGTTCACACAGTGTTCTTACACATTCTACCTATTAGAGTCTACTTTTGATGTCTCGACTTCTTGAACATTCCTGAGAGAGTAGACACTTGCCATTTTTGGCCAGACAGTATTCATTCTTCCTTCTTTTGGATATGTTATTATCTACGCTGCCTGCTTCTCCTGGTTTTTCTTTTTCTTTTTCTCCTCTATTCCTACATCTTACTTCCTTTCGACTCTCCACTCCGGAGAAAGCCATCATAATGTGTTTTATGTATATTTTTACTTTGTATATGTATGCATATATTTTGTGTTATATAAATAGTGTTATACAACGTATCATTTTACTCCTTTTTTGCTTTTGAGATGTATCCATGTTACTATATGCACATCAAACCCATACTTTCTACCTACTGCATAATATTCTTTGGTGTCCACCATAATCTACTTCTCCACTTTTCTAATGATGACACCCAGAATTCTACCAACTCAATGCTCCCACAAATAATGCTGCAATGGATACCCTGATACATGCCTCCTCACGTACCTGTGTAAGAAATTTTTTGAGACCATATGTACCCAAAAACGCAGAGTTAGAATATTTGCATATCTTAATTTGATCAAATAGTGCCAGATTACTCTCTGGGATGGCTGCACCAGTCTACACTTTCACCAGTAGTACCTAAGGTTTCCTAAATACACAAATGCTTGTCGAGACTTGCCATTATCCAACTTTAATTTTTTTGCACTTTAATAGGTTTTGAAAGATGACACCTCATAATTCCTTTCATTTACATTTATCTAATTATAAAATAATTTGAGGTTGTAGGTACTAGAGGTTTCTTCCTCTATAAGTCATCTGTTCATATTCTTTGCCTATTTTTCTATTGGTGTTGCTTTCTTTCCCTTGTTGATTTTTTGAAACTCCTTGTATTCTATGTATTGGTACTCTGTAGGGTTTTAGACACTACAAATACCTTAGCCCAATTAGTCACGTTTACTAATATTGCCCGTGGTGTTCTCTGATGAGCAGAAATCCTCTAAGTGATCAAATTCATCAGCTTTTCATTTTATAATTTTGCTTTCGAAATTTTGTTTAAGATGGCCTTCTTCCCTCTCTCCATTATAAGATACTGTCCTAAATTTTCTTCAATTTATAATTTTGGCTTTCATATTTAGGTCTTTCATCTATTTGGAATACACCTTTATATATGGTATTAAAAAGGCACCAGTTTAATATTTTTTTCCCTATCGTAAGCCAATTTTCCCAGCATCATCTACCAATCATCCGTCTGTTCCCACTGATTTGTGGCAGAACCCTTTACCATATCTAAAATTCCCCCATACATATCAGTTTATTTCTGAGCCCTCCATTCAATCTCTTCAGTGTATTTGCTCTTGTACCAATAAAACTTTTCTTTTTTTAATTTACTCCAACTTGGTATTATGTGCTAATATTTGATGGCCAACTCCCTCTGCTTTCTTTTTCTTAAGGTTGATTCAGTTATTTCTGGAATTTTATTCTTTCATTAAATTTTTCTAATAAAATTAGTATTTTTTTATGCAACTGAAATTGAGATCAAGGTTAACTTAGGGAGATTGGACATCTTTACGATATTAAGTTACATCATCCCAACAGCACGGAACTGTCTCTTCTTATATACATCATCTGTTATGCTTTTTACTAGAGTTTTAACATTCCCATGGAAGTCTTGTATAAACTTATGTTAATCCATAGACATGTGATACTTTGGGTTGCTTTTTCTTCATTATAATTTCTAGTTGATTATTTCTGGTATAGAGAAATATTATTGATTGATGAAAGTTGATCTTGCACCCAAGACCGTGCTTAACTCTTTTAATAGTTCTAATACTTTGCCATTAATTCTTTCAGTTTTTTTAAGATAGATGGTCATTTCACATGCAAATAATGAAAGCTTTCTCTCTCTCATTCCAATCCTTCCATTTTTTTTAGTGTTGTCCTTTACCTATTAACTTGTTCATGTTCCAAAATATGTACTAAATTTTTCCATGAAATGTAATTTCTGTAGCTGTTTTGTACATAACATGTACCAAATTAAGAATATATCCTTCTAATCCTTTTTTCCTAAGATATATTTTTCATAAACAGGTATTGAACTTTATCAAATGCTTTCTTGGAATCAATTAGGATGATCATCCAATTTTTTTCTCCTTTGATCTAATACTACAATCAATTATCTTGACATATTTTTGTAAAATATCAAACTCATTAAATATCAAATTTAAATATTAAATTTATTAAATATTAAATATCAAATTTGTAGATCATGTTGCCTTATTTCTAACACACCATAGGCTCTGCCTAGCTAATGTTTTACTTTGGATTGTGGTATCTACAGCCATATGAGAAACAGCCTTGTACTGATCTTCTCCTTTCTTGTCCTCATTGGGCTTTAGAATTAAGATTATGATCACCCCAGGGCTAGCCCCGTGGCCGAGTGGTTAAGTTCGCGCGCTCTGCTGCAGGCGGCCCAGGGTTTCGTTGGTTCGAATCCTGGGCGCGGACATGGCACTGCTCATCAGACCACACTGAGGCAGCATCCCACATGCCACAACTAGAAGGACCCACAATGAAGAATATACAACTATGTACTGGGGGGCTTTGGGGAGAAAAAAGGAAAAAAATCAAATCTTTAAGAAGAAAAAAAATGTTACGCTCGCCCCATTCAATGAGCTAGACAGCTGTTGTTCAATTTTGTAGAACAACTTTCAACAACAGGAAACAGAGTTCCTTATAAGCTTGGCAGAATTGACTTAGAAAGCCATCTGAGCCTGGGTTAAGTGTTTTTAATAGTTAATTAATTCCAAACCTTTACTGAATCTTGTGCCAATTTGTGCATTTTACATCTTTCTAGAAATGGATTCATTTTATCTAAGTTTACAAATCAGACATTATACTTTGGAGAAGTGGCTCTGCCCCCAGCTCTAGAGGCGGGCATGTATCTTAAACCTGTCAATCAGAAAAACCTGTTACCTTTGCCCTAGTGAGTGGGTCGGGGATTTGGTATATTACCTTAATAGGCCCAGACAGAAAAAAACCCCAGAACTTTTGTGTAAAGAGTTGGAAAAACGAAGCTCTTCACTGCCTGGCTTAGTAGTATAAGAGTATGAGGCTTGAAATCATCAGGGGAGAAACCAGACTTCAGGGGCTCACTGTGTAGGCTGGAGCCAAACGTGGAGTCAACAAGGCCAAGAGATGAATACTGAGGACACTGTTTGAGTTCTGGATGAAACCAAATCTACCCCCGGCCAATATGGTGTGGTGTACCAAGAGTTCCGCAAGGAAAACTTTTCAACTAGTTTCTGTCATCGGTAATCACACGATTCCTAAAAACTTGGTCCTAACACCTCAGCCTGTAAATTGGCATCCTCCTTGGGGATTACTGACCTCCTGCTCCCTAAAATGCTGCCTGTGGAAAAGCATGGCTCTTTGGCCTTTGCCTTGATATCCTGAGCCTACATTTTCTGTTCGGTCTCAAGGGTGCTGAGACAGAGTCCTCTTAAGCAGTAGCCTTGATCTCGCTCTCAGACCTTGGTTTTCTCTGGACCCTGTGAACAACCAGCTTTTTCTTTAGCTCTCCACCCAATCAGCAAGGCCCCGCACTGCCCAGGTCACAGTGCCATAGATTTGCAGATAAAATAGAGATTCACCAATTATCACACACATTTATCACTTAATTTCCATAGTTAGTCCCCAATTGTGACATTACTGTTTCATAAACCTAATGAGAAAAAAATAGGAAAACTATATTTATATATAGTCATATCTATATCTATAATGGTTATACATATGCATTTTTTCCCGTAGTAAGTTCTGGCACTCTCAATAGCCCCATTGAGTTTCTAGAACATATGATATCACTTCAAAGACATATGACAGAGAAACAATGTTTAGATTTCTAAAAGTGACACAAACTGAATTTTAACTGTAACAAACTGTTGTATCAAGCTATGTTTAAAAACTTTACATTTAGAAACAATGACACATGCTGCCAAAGTCTGTTTGAAGCGTTCTTTCTCTGTACTATGTATAAAGACTTCGTACATTTTTAAACCAAAACTTAGTCAGCGATGAAGGTATATTCAAGATTTTGAAGATTTTTTTTACAGAATTTGAAAATATGCATATGGTATTTCATCTCTCACCAATTAAGCTTTCAAGAATAAAAGCAACATTTAAAAAAACACTAATAACATAGATAGTTCTTTGGAATATTACTTGAAAACAAAGCAAGACAAAACTTCCACCAAAACTGTCCAATGTCTGTCTTTTATTCTATCCTTGATGGAAATAGGACCAGTGTGGACAGGGAGCACTCGTGATTTCAGGAAGTGTGCCACGGGTCCCTCCTAAGCCTCACTGCGGGCGGAGTCTTTCCCACACACATTATCATCAGGTTTGAGGTCCTGCAGACAGAGCTCTGGGAGCCTGCAGAGGGGACAGATCACAGTGGGGGCCACAGTTTGGGAGATGTAGTGGTTCAGAAATTACCTGAAAGGACTCATCAGAAGGGACAGCCCGTTGAGTTAGCTGTTCATGAACGTTACGAAGAGGACAGAGTGACTACGGACCAATTTCTATATCTCTTTTAACTTGAATGCTCTCTGGTAGAATAGACTATTTGATTCTAAAGTCCCTTTGTCTTAGTCCATATAACAAAACACCACAGACTGGGTGGCTTATAAACAACAGAAATGTATTTCTCACAGTTCTGAATGCTGGAAGTCTAAGAACGGTGCCAGCATGATCGGGTGAGGGCCCTCTTCTGGGTTGCAGGCTTTTCACTGTTTCCTCACATGGTGGAAGGGGCTAGGCAGCTCTGTGGGGTCTCTTTTATGACAGCAGAAGTCCCATTCATCAGGGCTCCACTCTCATGATCTAAGCACCTCCCAAAGGCCCCACCTCCAAATACCACCATATAGGGCATTTCGATTTCTGCATAAGAATTTTGGGGGGACACAAACATTCAGACCATAGTAACTTTACACCATATAAACTTCATATTTTTATTTTTAGATTTATTTTTCTGTGGAGTTAAAAGACTAAAAATCATTTAACTATAATCTAGAGTTTTCTACTATATAAAAAATAATAATAATTGTAAGATATGGGATAAATGAATTGATTGCACGAGTCTTTAATACAGATCAGCAGAGTTAACATGTCACATTGCTAGTAAATTGGAACAGCTCCATACCCTGAAGGAATGAAGTCTGTGAGCTGTTTCACCATGCTTAGGTTCCGGCATAGAGCCTGGGGAGATAGCAAGCAGCACACTAAACACTAAGGATTCTGGGAGGAAAGATATTTCCTGCTTTTAAGACGCTCACAGTCTAGTGAGAGAGCTGGAGAACCATGCAGTCTTTACCCACTGAGAAAGCTAAATGTAAGGTGCCAAGGAAGCGCGGATGAGGGGCACCGAGCCCCTCAAAGGCTACATGGAGAAAGCGTCATCTTTCACATCCTGAGCTGTGAAGCAGGAGGTGGAGCTGGGCAAAGAGAGAGGCGGGTGTGCAAATATATGGTGCTCCATGAGAACGACTAACGGCTGAGTATGGCTATAACAAGCCATATTTCAGGAAAAGGGCAGGAGAGGTAGGCAGAGGACAGTCCTTGACTGCTACAACAAGGACTTGTTGTTTACTGTGGACATAAGAGTTTGATTGATTTTTTTTAATAGAAACGTGGCCCGATCATAAATGAGGTGTCCCACTGACTGGCTTACAGGGAGAGTGGGAGTGGCAGGAACTCCAATAGGAAGTGTTATTTTATTATAATCCCAAGGGCAGAGCAGTGGGGATACAACAAAGGTCGGCAGATTTGATGTGGAGGGTGTAGTGTGCACAGGGCAATGGCAGAGATGGGACACTTTCAGATGCGGGGACAGACCCAGCAGAGAGCTCATGTTGACGTTCTTTAAAGCTGGGAATATAGGAGAAAGAGTAACTCAAGGGAGAAGATGAGGAACCATTCTTAGGGGCTATGAAACGCCAGGATCCAAGGTTTGTTTCCTGGGTGTGCCTCTCTTTCTGATTGCTCTGCTCAGAAGCTAGCAATTTTCTGCCAAAATTATAGTTTCCTACGGGGTAAATAAAAATCTCTTCTTACCAAGAGAGGGGGATAAAAGCATGGAAAGGAGAAAGAGAGAAATGGAGATACTTCAATGAGCAGGGTGCGCAATGTGGAAGAAGAGGGAAGTGAACCACAGAAAATGGAAAGAGAGGAATTAGCAGCAGTGAGAGCGAGCCAAACCTCAGCAGCTGTACAGACTTGACTTCAAGGTGGCTACAGTGAGTCTTCAAAACCCCCGTGACCCAGCAAACCATGAAAGTAAAACTTCCAGGGACGGCTGGCAGTTCAGCAGGAGGTCAGAGACCTCAGGCACCTCTTGTTAGTAAAAGCCTGTTCTCTCCCTGAGGGAGCCAAGCAGAGAAAGGATGGCTCAGGACATATTTTACTCCTTTTTCCACAGATGCAGATGGCTGGCAAATATATAACTGGAGAAGTTTAATTGCAATATTAGGATGTATTCACATGATATTTGTGACAAGTAAATTCCTCATTGGAGCTTCAGAGCACAGAGGTCAACTTCACCAAAGTGTTGGGCATAGTCCACAGTTATTTTTTTGACCAATATTTAAAAATCGGGAGATTTCACATAATTTCTGATTTCTCTTCAAAAATTAGAAGATCTGGCCACATGAGGCTCACTCTCCCCCATGACATCCAAAGCTGGGACCAAGAGAAGCCTCGCTCTTCAGATGGAGAACACGCTTGAAGAAAAGAATGCTCTTGTCACATCAATTACTTCTCACACTGCAGTTACGGTCATTTGCTATAAGCACATTTGCTTCCAATAGAAATAAATTTTTAAAGACTAGAGTTCCTACACTTATGAACTCTCAATTTATAAACTTTCATATATAAGAACAAAGCTGCACTCAAGAGCAACAGTGTTTCACCCTTTTACAGATGGTGCTCATTAATCATACGTGATCATTGGTCTTAACCATCACCAGGTCCCCGAATCTAAGGAGACTACTCGAGTTGTGCTGGGTTTTGTGGGTTCCACAGTTGTAGTTAGCACACGGTATTGAATTTAGGTTCAAAGGCAGTAAGTGTGGAAGGTGCTAGTGAGATGAGGCATACTATTAGAAAGCAAACAAAAGAAGAGGAAAAAAAATGTAAAAAAAGAGTAATTGGGACTATGCCCAGTGCACAGGGAATTCACCTGAAAAAGAATGTAAATCGCCTGGTGTGTGGTAAGCACAGGGCCCATGTACGGACCTTAATTAATTAAAAAAGAGCTATCTTTCTATTAGTATGAGAGTGAGCTCAATCATTAAACAGGGCACATCAATAAACTGTGTTAAGCATCCTCACACTTTAAGTAACTTTAAATGCTGTCCTAACACTAATTTAGAAATGTAAACATTCCAGAAGCCACCACAGATGGGGTAGCATTACTAACTCTCTGTGTTTTAGCAGGAGTTTGGAGGCTGTGCAATTTAGTGATACTCAGAGTAAGTCTGGGAGTCAGTTTAGCAGAAAAGGGAGGGCTTCTATTAAAATGTACAAAACTGTACTTTGATGCAAGAAATGTGAAAGCCCACTAAGCACAGAGAAAATATCCCAGTCACGAGCACAGTGGTAGAAATGGGGATTGTGTGTCATGAGGCATCAACCTCATGTGAGTGAAAAACTGGCACATTGTGGCAAAATTCACTAAGTGAAAACTCTTAAAGAGAGCATTCATACAGAAAATTTTGTACATATATTTTCTTTATGACTAAGAAATTGCATATTAGTCATTAGCAAAATATTTTCTATTTATAAAAATTAATTTCAATTTTTCATATTCAGGAGTTTATGGTCAAAAGTTAAAATAATCCGGCCAACCATACCCTTGTCTGAAAACACATGCAAAGGCTTTAGAAATACAGACACTACCCCTCACCACCACCATGTTATTAAATAAGAGACTATTTTGTCCAGTAAATGGGCAAGAACCACTATTTACTCCTTTTGTATGATGGCAGTTTTCAATAGCTCTCTTATTTCCCTTTTAATAGGCAGCATTCCATTCAGTCAACCCCAAATTCCCTCTTTACTCATATTGGAGAAATTGTTCTACATTCTAGTTGGCATAGTTACTGAGTTATGCCAGTAAGAGACCACATACACTGGTTCATTACAACAACTGCTGGATTTCAAATACAGTTTAAGGTGACACAGGTCTCACCATCTGAAATCTTCTCACCTTATAACTAACACTAAATATATTAGTTAAAATGCATCTTGGTGAATTATTTCTTGATTACTGCCTAGTGGCTCCATTCTACCAGACCTTACAACACAAGTCATTCCACTCTGTCCGTCAGTCTTTCTAGATCCTTCGTAATAAATATATTTACCCTAATAATAGACAGTTTCTTGTTTGTTTATGTTTTCATAGCTTGTATTTATAGAGTTACATAGAAAAAGTTTGTCCTAAACAAAACTCTTTTGGTGGTCACAGGCCTACCTTTGTTAGCTGGATTTCATAATGTTTTACTTTTAATTACCATTTTAAGCAACCAGTATTGAAATCTTTCTAGCATAGAAAATATGCCTCCTTGCCTCCTTAAGTAGATTTTGTTAAACATAAATTTTGAACATTAGCTTGAAGTCATCATAATAAACATCAACAATTACTGGAAGCAACACAGTAAAGCATCAAAAGCACAAGCATTTTACAGTGCCGGGCTCAATGCCCAAATTCGTCAATTATTCGGGACTGTCTGAGCCTTGGATTGTTTATCCACAAAATGGGAAGAACACATTTCTCATACAGTTGGTGGGATGACTGAGTCAGAGAATTAACAGCACTCAAAAGACATCAGGTTGTGTCATTCCTCTAGAAGGCTGGAGTGCTCTCAGAATCTGCTGAGGTGGGGGAAACTTCTGCTTTCAGTCTAAACAGCTCCAGACGCCTGCTCATTTAGAGTTCTCATGCTTGATTTTACTGTTACTGTCTATTTCCTGTGCGATAAGCTGATGCTATCACTGCTATCATTATGTTAGCCCATGGGTTCTTACAAGTGAAAAAGGGGCTACAGGACACAATAAATAAAAGGAGCCTTCCCATATACAACAGAAAAGAGTTCTCCTCCTTCCCTCTGTAAGCAAGAGAAGTTGGTGTCCCTAAATAAGAAGATTCCTGAAGGAAAATGGAGGAAGAAGAGGTGCTACAAACTGATTTACACCAACTGAGGCAGAAACAATTGTCCAATTCTTTTGATAAACATAGCAGTAGGCTCAGATAACCAGCAAAATATGTGTGTAATGAAAACAAGTCCTAGGCTGAACTCGGCCCCAAGTTGAAACAAACATTAGCAAGCAGGCACATGTACCATCATGCTACCCGTTGCTGTAGACTCTTGAATTCCCCTCTCAGTCTTTTTAGGCACTCCAACCACCACTCTCCACGAGAGATTCACCATTCCAGAAGGATCAACTGACCCCCTAGTCAAATCAGAAGGCAGAATGCTCCTTTGAGTGGACCTATTGGAATTCTAGATCTAAGGCTTTACTCTGAAGGTGTTAGCTGTTGTACTTGCAAGATTCTTAGACACCTCTCACACAAAGGATGGAGGTATCAATCTATCTTCCAATGAACCACGCTCATCTTACCATTGGAGAATTATTTCTAACATCCATTTCACTAATTAATGAATTTTGTGGTTCTCGGTGACCACTTTAGATTGCAGACTCCCTCTAAGTTCTTTCTTATTGACCATGCCTACAGTGGAAAGTAACTTTGAGCATACACATAAATCATTCACTACACTGAAGTATTTCAAAAGTAGATTAGGAATTAGCAGGGGGAAGCTGAGGGGAGGGGTGTGATTACTGTTAATTTTGTGTTCCTGGTGGTAGAAGAATTGGACAATAGAAGACAGAAGCTTCAGGCTGGGAAATGTAGCTCCCATAGCCTTGGGTGGTGCCCCAGGATTTGACTTGTACCTTACAAGAGCCATAGAAAGGACAATGGACTGGGAGTTGAGCACCTAAGGCCCTCCTTTTTCCCTGTTATTTTTCCTACTGAAGAATCCACACAGAGTAGAGAACTGGCTGCAGTGGCTCCTACTCTAGTTAAGATACATTTATTGTCTGTTGGATTTTGGCTCATCCTGGATCCAAATGTAATCCAGGCGACCTAAATTATCTCTCTACATTACCTTCTCTGCTCTAATTTGTTAATTCTAATCTGCTTCAATTTAAAAACTATAATAGTCTGCATTGTGTCTTTATAAATAGAGAGAGAGAGAGGTAGATTTTGCTTTTATGATGATACTACAATCATTCTGCTGAACAGAACCAACTAGAGAGACTTTTAAAATTGGACCTGTCTCGGGGCTGGCCCCGTGGCCGAGTGGTTAAGTTCGCGCGCTCCGCTGCAGGGGGCCCAGTGTTTCATTGGTTCGAATCCTGGGCGCGGACATGGCACTGCTCATCAAACCACGCTGAGGCAGCGTCCCACATACCACAACTAGAAGGACCCACAACGAAGAATACACAACTATGTACCAGAGGGGCTTTGGGGAGAAAAAAGGAAAAAAATAAAATCTTTAAAAAAAAAAAAATTGGACCTGTCTCATCCCATTGATATACTGAATCAGAATCTCTGCTGTGGGCCCCATGCATGTGTATTTTAGGGGTTCAGAAAGAATCCCTATTTGGTTCTGAGGTAAACCTTTGATTAAGAACCACTGGAGAACTGCCAGTTCGCAGTAATGAGGAACTAGGTTTTCAAAGCAATCTTCCTCCCCTGGAGGAAAAAAAAATCTAAAAAATGCTGGGCAGTTTGTGGGGTTTTTGGTAATAAATCACTTTAAACGCATCAAAGAGATGACAAGTAATTATCAGATCAATACTGAAGGGAAAACAGAACCCTGAGACATAATCTAGCATGGAAGACACTTTCCATGAGTGCTATTGCCAATTCTGACAAACTTCAAAACTCCTGCACATTTGAACTCTTGTCTTAATGGTCTCCTGGGTAGAAAGTGTCTGAATCAAAGTCCCAAAGTGACACAGGGCGGAGCTTCTAACAGGAGATCACCTGGCAGAAGCAAATATAAATCCCTTTTGGAATCCCAACTTAAATTCAGGGTACAAGAGAAACAGAATAGACTTTGCAGCCCAGACTGGCGTAATGAGGATCCTGCAAAGAAACTCAAGCCTTGAACTTGACTGGTACTAGACTCAAAGTGCCTCCAGGTGCCAGGCAGAAGCAAATACAGATGCTCCCTGGAGGAAGGTATCTCTATTCCAGAACTCAAGTAAATGTGACTATAGTCAAATAAAGTACTCTGTTCATCAAAAGACATCATAAAGAAAGGGAAAAGGCAAGCCAGCAAATGGGGAGAGAATTTTCAACACATGTCACAGACAAAGGACCAGAACTCAGAATATAGTTGGATCTATAGAAGACTTATATAGATACTTCACAGAAAAGGAAATCCAAATGGTAAATAAATACATGAAAGGTGCTCGACCTCATTAATAACCAGGGAAAGGCGAAATAAAGCCACAATTAAAGATACTACACACCCTCCTGATTGCTTAGTATATAGCCTAGCAATGGGCTATGTTGTTGAGAACTGAGAAACAGTAACTCTACTATCTTTCCAGTACAAATATAAATTGGTAAAAACCAGTTTAGAAACTATTTGGCCTTTACTAGTAAAGATGAAGAAACATACACACTACAGAAATTCCACTCTGAAGTTTACATTCTAGGAACTCATCCTACAGGGACCATCAAGAGATAAATACAACAATGTTCTTAGCAGCATTGTTCTTAATAAACAAAACTGGAAACAACCCAGAAGTCCACCAACAGTGGAATGGATAAATAAATTGTGGTACAGGCACATGACAGAATATTATATAGCAATGAAAATAAACAACTACACACAATAACATAAACGTCATTATAGTAAATGAAAAAAAGAAAGTCACTAAAGTACCTATCGTACAATTACATTTATGTAAAAGTCAAAAACAGGCCAGATCATCCCATGTTGTTTAGGTATGCACACACAGTGGTAAAATTTTAAAGGAAAGGAAAGGAGCTGTGAGTGGAGAGGTTACAACTGGGAAGGGGCCACACAGGAGAGCTGGCAATGTGCTTTTTCTTGACCTGGTGATAACTGCATGGATTTGTGCTTTATAATAATTCATGAAACCATACTTTCAGCTTTATGAGCTTTTGTGGTTGCATATTATATTTCCTAATGAAAACAATATTTAAAAAAGAAGAGGAAAGAGGATGATAGGAAGAGGGAAGAAGAGGAGAAAGGAAGAAAGAGAAGAAGGATGAGTAAAAGGGGGGAGGAGAAGAGCAGAGCAGGAGGGGAAATAACACTGAGTTAAATCCAAAGTTCCATGAGACCAGTGACCACACCTTGGCCTTTGGGTGCACATTGTCAGACCAGTTCTTACTATACAGAGCCTTACAGGAAACCCCCTCCCCTGGCCCACTGTTCACTGTAGTCTTTTTTGGCTGTTGTCCTGACTTTGGTTCTCTTTGCTGGCTTTCTCAATCAGCAGAAAACTATGACATCATATATCCGGAATGAATGTTCAAGGAGCAGGGGAAATAGTCAAGATATCACAGGATGACACTTGCTCAATACAATTCTAGCCGCATCTAACCTTACAGACATCCTTCTTACAGGTATGACAACTACCTCAACCGCGACTTTGTCTTCCCAGGTATCGTCTATAAATGTCACCAACGCTGACCAGTGCTGACAATATGATAATCAATGCCACACTCTCCACATTTAATATAAGGAGAAGAAATGTGTGACGTTTCTCTCCTCAACCTTAGCAGGAGTAGAAGTGCTACCTGTAATTTATATATGTATACTCCTGCGGAGTTTTTTAAATACCTTTAAAAAATGTACTTGGAAAAATGTGGCTGATGAACATAATTCATGGCTTCTAACAGATTTTGAGATAACATTTTAGGGGCCAAAGAAGATGATTCTTTCAAATGTGGAACTCTAGTTCAGAATTTAAGATTATAGATGTTTGGCGGTAGGGGAAGGAAATAAAAACTTCTATCGTAACATTTGCTCAACATGCTGCCCATTCTCTGGGGATACTTTGGTATCATTCAGTGCACCGGACTTAAAAATTGGCTAATCAATCCCCCGCTGTCTTAAGGGAAAAACTCTACTTCAGGTTAGGAATTTGTCCCCTCTCCCAACTGAATCATGTTTTACTTAAAACACACTCTCCAAAAACGAATGGTTGGTATTCCATGTCCTGCTTAAATTTTTTTGTCACCTGTAGTTAATCTTTACTTCCAATGATAGTCCCCGATTCTCACCCCTAGATCCTGATTATCAT
This sequence comes from Equus caballus, assembly GCF_041296265.1. Classification (NCBI taxonomy): domain Eukaryota; kingdom Metazoa; phylum Chordata; class Mammalia; order Perissodactyla; family Equidae; genus Equus; species Equus caballus. The sequence continues at coordinate 181,146,030 of NC_091684.1, forward strand.
GCTGTCAGATTCCCCTGAATCTTTTCTTCCCCTGCAACAGAAAACCTACCCAGATTTTCTGCTCCACCTGAGCGATCTATCCAGTTTCTGGAAGTCTTTTTTAATTTGTCTACAGAATCCAATTCTGAGAGAAAGAGGCTCCCCAAACCCATGCAATAATGCCACCTAATTCCTCTCTGTTGAGTGCGCATCCAGCTTGAAAACTTTCAGCAGTGGTGAACTCAACCTCCAAAGAAAGAGGATCCAGAACCTGAGCGACTTAAATTGTAAGAAAGTTCTAATTAATTCTTGTAAACAGTACCGGTTGGTCCTTCTTGTACATTCTGGAGCTGTGCAAAACATCTTTAATCTCTCAACCTTATGTAGGTCTGTCACACACATCTGAAGAGGGTTCTCTTCTCTTATTTCTAGGTTAAACATATTCCATTTCTTCAACCGCTTCTCAAAGGATACAGTTCCAGGAGCCCTCACTATACTGAACTCCATTTTGTCAACGTTCTCTCCGAAATAAAGTGCTCAAATTGGACATGAACTTCACACTTAAACCATGTTACTATTGAAGCAGCCTGGAATAAGGCCTGTTTTTGTCAGCAATATTACCCTGTTAGGGGCTGAGCTGGTGGTGCAGCAGTTGAGTGCACACGTTCTGCTTCTGAGGCCCGGGGTTCACCGGTTCAGATCCTGTGGGTGGACATGGCACTACTTGGCAAGCCATGCTGTGGTAGGCGTCCCACATATAAGGTAGAGGAAGATGGGCACGGATGTTAGCTCAGGGCTAGTCTTCCTCAGCAAAAAGAGGAGGATTGGCAGCAGTTAGCTCAGGGCTAATCTTCCTCAAAAAAGAAAAAAAGAAATTGCCCTGTTGCCTGAAAATCAGTCAGCAATCCCCTCAGAAACTCTCCCTCGTGCACAATTGTATTTTGTATAAGGGATTAATTTCAATGAAGTTATGTTTACTTTTATATTTACACATAATAATATCACCCTGTTAATTACAGACTGACTTTTGAGTCACTTGAAATATTTATCTTTATTTTTTCAAATAAATCATTAACAGTTGATGAGTATCTCCTGACTTGCAACACAGAAAATTCGTTGTCATTTTAAAGGTAAGGAAATAAAGGTCCAAAAACTTCAAAATAACTTACCTTGGAATCAGCATTTGTACCTGGTTTGTGTGATGTCAAAGTCTGTGCCCCACCTCCTTGGCTTGTATTAACCATCCCTCCCACTTTAGATATACACAGAATTGATAAGTAGACTTTCTAGTCTTCACCCAAGTCACTGACAAACTTCTGAAGGGGGCAGGGCCCAAGAAAGGAACCTTGCAACACATCACTAGAAACTTCCCACGGTGGGGGACACAACCATTAAACCAACAGTCCTTGATGGGTTAATTTCACAACTAAGAACTATGCTAACCATTTCCATCTAACCTGTACTTTTCCATCTACTCTGTAAAACTCTCAAAAGAAATTTTATAAAACCAATCCAGATTCACCGCATACACAAAATTCCCTGCACCTCAACCAAGGGACCGTTTAAAAAGAAATGCTGTGTTAAAAGACAAACTGAAGCATATTAAAAATGTTAAGTTTGAGCAAAACTCCATTGGAATACAGCAGTGTCCAACTGGAAGTGGTAAGGACCCTCCACCAACAGGAGCTAGGGGCAAGGCTTTTATAGAGAAGACCCAGAAGGAAATGACTTGATTGGCTATAGCTTAAGCTGTTGCCTCGTTTGGGAAAGCCCAGCTGCTGGTTTGAGATTGGGTGTCCTTAGGTGTGGATTTCCTAACCTTGAGGCGGTTTTGTTTACAGAGGCTACTAAGGCATTAGAACCACCTCAGTCTAAGGGCCTCCTTGCTTAATTAATGTAACAGAAGTTAGTAAGGCATGATCTCTTCCTGGATTCTGGAAGCCACACCATCTCCTAGGAATCACTGCTACTTTTCTTTTTTTTTTTTTTTAAAGATTTTTTTTTTTTTCTTTTTCTCCCCAAAGCCCCCGGGTACATAGCTATGTATTCTTCGTTGTGGGTCCTTCTAGTTGTGGTATGTGGGACGCTGCCTCAGCGTGGTTTGATGAGCAGTGCCATGTCTGTGCCCAGGATTCGAACCGACGAAACCCTGGGCTGCCTGCAGCAGAGCGTGCGAACTTAACCACTCGGCCACGGGGCCAGGCCCCACTGCTGCTTTTCTAAGTGCTCACACAGTTTCATAATCTGCTTTGAAATTCTGCTCAAGTTTGAGGTTAAATTTACTAATCGGTAACTTATAAATTCTTCAATTACCCTTCTGGAAAATTATCTTTAATCTCTTAGAAGTCTTTGGTTCTTTGAATCTGTAAAGATGACTAATGATGTTTCCAAGATCTCTGTGTGGTAAATCTGGACTCACAACCACACTCCTTCATTACCTAAGGGTTCACTCATTATTTCGTCATTTCTCAAGGCATTAAATTCCTGTTAGCAGGTTTGTCCTACCTGTACAGTTTGAAGCTCTTTCTCCCTGATTAAAAAAATCAAAGCAAAACAATTATTTAGTGCCTCTGCTTTCTCTTTGTCATCTAAGACCACCATATAACAGGCCTCAAACATTACCCTCCTTCTTCCCTGATCTTCTTATTCTGAAACTAGTTTCAATGCCTTCTTTTGGGCCGGATGTTGTATATTTTAGATTACTCTATGCTTTAAACTTTCCGAAACCAGTTTCAAAAGATGTTCTCCCTCTATTATAAGCATCCTTGGTGACACATGTCTCAGGCCCAGCACCATATGCACTGTCCTGAATCTGGGAGACCAAGTCACTTGTGACCTGTGAACTCTACATTTCCTTCTGCCCCCCACACCCCAAAACGCTGAACCTGGGCCAAATGTTAGCCGATAAGAAGGAAACTAAAAGCATTACAGTAACTTGTACAAATACCAGGAAATAACAGAAGCATCAACAGATAAGAGTCCTGAAAAAAAAAGACAGAAATACAGGTCATGGGAGCTCCACACATCACCAACAAGAGAAAACCAAAGCACCACAGGTCTACCCTTCGGGGACACACCCAGAGAGTGACTCCTCCATATGCAGCTCTTTTCTCTCCTTTTTTGAATATGGAATATCTATGTTCTTCAGGAATTTATGTAAAAATTTCTTGAAAAAGAGTCCATACCAATATTTTCCTTTATCTGGAAAAAAACAGCAGTTTACTATCTCAACCCACAGCCCATCTATATATTAACTAACAAAGAAACTATGTACCACGTACAAATACATATACACAATGTATAGGAAAATAGTGGTGTGTACTGTTATGTAAGGAAATTTATTTATATATATGAATATAAACAAACATTCATACTAACACATTATTAAACACTCTAGGTATATTAAATAAAATAATACATAAGAATGTTATATATTATGCATTATATGTTACATATTACAAATCATATACCATGTTACATATTATATAATACATGTTATATATTTCATATTGATTTATGTGTATGAGTATACATTTTTTCTTCTATTATCGTCCAAAATATTCCTGACACCTACTAATACCAATTCTGTCTTTACTGACATTTGACAACTGCCCATAGGTTGCAAAGCTCTGTCTAAGATAAAATGTTATGTGACCATACACATTAGATCAGCAAAGAAATAAAAGTATATTTCCCTGCCTTCAAAGACTGCAGGATTTAGTTTCTCAGAAATCTTAGCTTCTTTCACCTTTTACGCAAAAATAATGCCCATTTTTGGGCCGTGCCGGTGGCATAGTGGTGAAATTCATGTACTCCAATTTGGCACCCTGGGGTTTGCATCCTGGATGCAGACCTACACACTGCTCATCAAGCCATGCTGTGGTGGCATCTCACATACAAAACAGAGGAAGACTGGCAGAGATGTTAGCTCAGCAACAATCTTCAAGCAAAAGGAGGAAGACTGGCAGCAGATGTCAACTCAGCGTCATTCTTCCTCACCCAAAAAAATTAAAATAATGCCCATTTCTCATTGTTATCCCTGCATGCCTACCCTCACAATTCTCAGCTTTCACACAATCCTTAGGAAGCACAACTGATAAGAATTTTCTTCATAAGATTTTATTCTAGAAAAATCTTGGAAATTACATCCTTTATCTTCTCTCTAGTGTCATCTTGTTTGGGCTCACTTTTTCTGTTTTAATAATTTCAATTTTCTTGGTGCCCAGTGGCTTAAGATTTCTTAAATGTTAAAATGTCCCTATAAAATCTTAGGTTTTTTTGGACTGCTTAAAATACTTTTAAAATAAGCGTTGGTAACCAGTGAAAATACTTTTTGATAAACTTTCTAAAACCATAGTTTTAGATAACCATTTTAGAAATAATTAGCTTTAAAAAGAGTAAAGACAACTCAAGAGGGTTATACTACGTAGGTATGTATATGTGCTTCTATGTGACACATAAATTACCCTCAGATCTAGTTTCCTGATGAACTGTTTGTGCTTTGTCTCTTCCTTTTAAAAATATAAATGTATAAAGTTATATAATTCGATCACATTTGATATATTATTTCTACAGAAAGAAACACAACTTACTCCAACTCTTCATTGGTTTTGACCATTGTTTGTTAAAACTGATTTCTCCTGTTTTGAGAGAACTATATTGATAAGGGACTACAAGCTAGACATAAGACCATGAGATGTACCCACACCCATGAAAATTATTCCTAAGTGACTAGTTCAGGACTATGTGTTTAATTGAAAACCAACCATTATGACCAACAATAAGTGAGCCACTGCAGCTCCCACCCACTAGGACCTCATATTTCAATCCAGAAAGACACAGACTCACACACATTCATAAGAAACAGTACACAAATGAAGTGTTAAGTTTCATGTGCCATAAATATTAAATTATAGAAAGAAAAGATCAATTGAGCTGAAGTATATGGGAAAAGCTTCCAAGAAAAGGCGAAATATGAACAAAGTCTTGAAAAATGGGATGTGGATATGCTCATGGGAGAATCAACCACAAAACCACATTCCCTAATTGAACTGTGCATGAAAAAGACAAGGGAATGGTAATTAGTGTGGTATGTGCTGAAGAGAATGAGATGTGTATGACCCGAGAGGAATGTGCTGGAAAGAATGAGATGTGTTTGACCCGAGAGGCTGGCCACTGTGGGAGGGTGAGATGGAATAAGATTACAATGGGCCTAAAGTGCTTGGCTTGAGTTGGAACTTAAGGGAGTGTTTCATGACTTTTTTCTTGCTTTCTTTACTATTAAGTCATAGCTCCAGAAAGTGTACTTCAGTTCATTTTACAGTGGTAGTAATGAAGTAAGAGAGGAGGAGAAGTAGAAGAAAGAAGAAGAGGAGAGAAGGAGAACTTGAAAGTTTTACTAGTAATCATATTAGTGCTTACTGAGAGCTTACTGGGCCAGGCACTCTCTGAAGCATATTTCATGCAGGGGTTATGTCCTATGACCACCACCATTTACAGCTGAGAAAACTGAGGCCCAGCGAGGTTACGTAACTTGTGGGAATTCACAGAGCTAGTAAACTAGTAAATGGTGGAACGAGGATCTGAAACACAGGTAGTCCTTATTCTGCATTTTCTCATGTCATTGAACTAGATTCCCGCAATAACTATACATTTTACAGGTTATGCCCTTACATTGAAAGATGAGGACACTGTGGTTTAGGGAGATGAATTACCTTGCTCATGGTCACACAGTATAACATGGAACCAGTAAGGACGTGTGCTCATGTCCATCTGATTCGAAAGCTTCACAACATGTAGGAGATACTAAGGGAGTGTTCTAGGGTTCTTCCACATGAAAGCAGCATGAGCACAGTTGTGTGTTAGGAAGATATCTATGAAAGGCAAATCAGGGGAGAAGGTCATAAAAACAGACTATGTACCAAGAAGCCATAGTCATCACACCTGAAGAGATGAGAAACCGAGTGTGGCAAAGGACATTTTGAAGCATGAAATGACAAGATTTGATGACAGTTTGGATAGAAGAGTTTATATCATTAAGGGTTCTTAGTTGGAAGCAGCAGAAACAAATTCCATCTAATTTATGAAGAAAAAAATTTATTTAAAGAGTTCTGAGTAGCTTGTAGAATCTTGAGAGAACTGGAAAGCCAGGAGGTTCACCAGCCATGAAACGCTTCAAGTTATAGGACAGAGGTCCCACCACTGGACACTGCCACCCCAGTTTGCATCCCCAGCACTTCCAAAGCAAGACACTGCTGGACACTTTAGGGCTCAGCGGCCATCACCTTCTCAGGAAACTGGAATTAGCACAGCTATAGCCCCAACTGCCAGAATGGCCGGGGTGCCCCTGCTGCACAAGTCCAAAGTCGCTCAGGCAGAAGGGATTTCCAGTTTCAGTAACGGCTGAGGGCTCTGCCTCAAAAGTTAGGGAGTCCCCAAAACATGGGCGGGTCTAAAAAATGAAAAGTGTCCACCACCAGGTTAGAGTAGAAACATTTTTTCAAGTTCACTTTGTACATTGTGTATTCAGAGATTTTAGTTGACAGGAACACTTCTACAACGTAACCACAGAACGTGTTCCTACTAAAGTAACTTGATGGGGGAAAAAGGAGCAGTCAGCATATTCTTCCTGAAGAGTATTTAAAAGGAGACAATTGTATCATTTGTGAAAATTCTTGGAAAACGCACTGAGGTATGCGATTCAATTTGCTGCCACTTCTATAAAGTGGCCATTTTATATTCTTCCTCTTGGATTAAATCATGTTTCCTTTTGTCTTGTTAAGAATATCCATATGGTTTGTGGATCCAGAAATGCATCTGTGATAGATTCTTTATGCCTTTATATCCCTTGAGTACCTAAAAACACTTGTTCTCCTAAGACAGTGTATCATGATGCTCAGATCAGTTGAAAACTGAAATCCTACTTGTTTTGAGAAGGTTCTAGACAAAGGAGAAAAGATGTTGTCAGGGCTACTTGAAAGTACCTGTGAACATTTCTGAAGACTATCAGTGCTTCTCTGTCTTAGCCCAGTGTTCTGCTTTCAAGAGCACTTGAAAGAACATGTTCTGGTCTGATTCACAAACGCATTTTGGGTAATTTGTTTTATCTTGATGACTAGTTTAATGATGTCTCCTGAGTTTTGAGCATTACTAACAAGAACAACAACAAAGGGGGCTGGCCCCGTGGCCGAGTGGTTAAGTTCGCGCGCTCCGCTGCAGGCGGCCCAGTGTTTCGTTGGTTCGAATCCTGGGCGCGGACATGGCACTGCTCATCAAACCACGCTGGGGCGGCGTCCCACATGCCACAACTAGAAGAATCCACAACGAAGAATATACAACTATGTACCGGGGGGTGTTGGGGAGAAAAAGGAAATAATAAAATCTTAAAAAAAAAAAAAAAAAAAAAGAACAACAACAAAGTCTTGAAACAACACACAAACCAAGATTTTATATTAGGTAGGGAAATGAACTGTAACTATGAATTTTTCCTCTGAATAATTTTAATGTTTAAATTGTCTTCTGGTGTATTTGGTTTGGGAACTTTTCTCTGTTTAATAGTAAGGATGAAAATTAGTTAGAAGTATCATCTAAATATGTTGCATTTAAGATATATTATCATAAAAGTCATATTTGCTAATAATGTATGCTTGGCTGAGTGAGCAACCTACAACAAAAAGATATATATTATGGACACAGCCTACTATTTAGTTTTCATCATGCCAGCTGTAATGTAACAGAAGATTCCTAATTTATTCAACAACATGCTGAACATATGCCATAAATTCCACTAGGTCTTTACTTTTGCTTTTTGAAAAAAGGAGCTGATGCCTTTCATCGATGAAGATATTCATCAATTGATTGAGTTTAACAATCCCTGGAACTAGCCAGCCCTAGAGGATTTTTCTGTCTAATTTAACCTACCTACAACATCCCAATTTCCCAATCTCTATGCTTGTTTTCAATCTTATTGCTCATATTTCTGTCGAATGTTTTTCACTTGCTTAAAATTAAAATTATCTCTAGATTAAACATCTTTATACAGAACTTGGAATCAATGCATCATAGGGTCTTTATTGCCATACCATAAAACTTATGATATTTTATTCATTCACTCACTCAATAAATAGTATTAAGCTTCAAATATGTACAAGGTTCTGTGAACAAGACATATCTAGTTCCACATTTTAGAAGGATATAGATATTAATCAACTAATTATGCAATCCCTTATATGATTGCAATAGTCACAAGTGTTGTGGAGGTGAACAGGATGCTATGAGACCGTATAAAATGAAGCTCTGACTTTGGGAAAGAGAGATGGGAGAAAAGTCTTCTCTGAGGGTTATTGGGAAAATTAAATGTTTGAAAAACACTTGGTCTGGGGCCCAGCACATAGCAGCCACTCAAAGAAGCAATGACCATGATGTTGATGAGGAGGATGACTACAGAACTAAAAATTCAGCTCAAGATCTTTCCTCCAGATCAGGCATGTCAGAATATATCATGAATAGAATCAGATGTGCTAGGAAAGACCATATGTTGTCTATTGTTTCAGGGATAACAACAAAGGGCCCTAAAGTTTGTGGCTGTCTGTTTCCCTGTCCTTAGCATTACTTTATCACAGAATACGCTCATCAGAGTCTTAGCGGTGTTTGCCTCTCCGGGATATTTCTGGCTCTCCTACTCAAAATACATTATTTGAGATCTGAATGGGAGTTACCATGTGACTTTCTGGGAAACATAGGGATGAGTACAGGCAGCTCTAGTCATAGCTAGATCTCTCATTCCTCCAGCTTACATGAAGCCATTAAGAAACTTAGCATCGTTGATCTGTTCAAGGACGCCCTTCTGCATCTCTCCACATTCGTCAGTCATGGCTCCTGTTCAGTCTGGGCCATCTCAGTGAGCCCGAGCCTCAGCAGTCACTTGGAGAGTCCATGACCTGCTACTGTATCATTCACATGTGTGGACAACCAGGTGACTAAAATAGCATGACGGTGGCTTTCATGAATGCACACAGAAAAATAAATGTGAACCAGTACACAGCAATTCTTAAATACACACAGCAATTTTCTCACCATAGAGAAACTATTGTTTAAACCTTTTCTTCTTTGTAGTGAAGTGAAACTGTCCCTGATTTGCCTCCACCTCGTCATTTTATCATTTCAATTTTATACCACGCATTGTGAGACTGTCAATTCCTAAGCAACACTGTAGGCACTTTTGTATGTGTTACCTTGTTTAATTTTTTAACAGCTTAACTAAGGTATAATTGACATACAATAAACCACAGTTATTTAAAGTGCACAATTTGATAAGTTTTGACATGGATACACCACTGAAATCACCACCAAAATCAACATAATAAATATATGCTTTATCCCAAAGGAACTGCTATGCACTGAACGTTTGTGTCCCCCTCCCCAAAATTCATATGCTGAAGCCCGAAGCCCTAGTGTGAAATTAGGAGGTGGGAGGTAATTAAGGAGGTAATTAGGTCATGAGGGTGAAGCCCTCATAAATGAGATTAGTGCCCTTATAAGAAGAGACAAGAAAGATGATCTCTCTCTCTGCCTTGTGAGGATACAGTGAGAAGATGCTGTCTCCAAGCCAGGAAAAGGGCCCTCATCAGAACCTGACCATACTGACACCAGGATCTCAAAGTTCCCAGCCTCCGGAACTGAGAAATAAACTTCTGCTGTTCATACTGCTGAACAATACCGTTCAGGCTACAGTATTCTGTTATAGCAGTCCAAACTAGGATAGGAACACACACATCACCTCCCACGCTCCTTTGTAGTCCCTCCTTGTGCAGCTCCTCCACACCCTCTGATTCCAGGCGACCAGTGATCTGCTCTTCTGCACCATAGATTAGATTGCACTTTCCGGAATTTTCTACAAATAGAATCATACACTATGTACTTTTTTGTGTGTAGCACCTTTTACTCAGTACAATTATTCTGAGATTCATCCATGCTGTACCTTAATATCAATACTCCATTCCCTTTTATTGCCAAGTATTATTCCATTGTATGGATATACCACACTTGGTTTATACATTGAATCGTTGATGGAAAGTTGGGTCATTTCCAGTTTGAGGCTATTACAAACAAAGCCACTACAGGTATTTGTATACAATTCCTGGTATGGACATACCATACCAAGGTATAGTAAATTTCTCTTCAGTAAATACCCAGGAGTGGAATAACTGGAACATGGTAGGTATTTGTTTAACTTCTAAAGAAACTGCCACGGGCCGGCCTGGTGGTGCAGTGGTTAAGTGCACATGTTCCACTTCGGTGGCCCGGGGTTCACCGGTTCGGATCGTGGGTGCGGACATGGCACCACTCGGCAACCCATGCTGTGGCAGGAATCCTGCATATAAAGTAGAGGAAGATGGGCACGGATGTTAGCTCAGGGCCAGTCTTCCTCAGCAAAAGAAACAGAGGAGGATTGCCCATAGATGTTAGATCAGGGCTAATCCTCCTCGAAATAAAAAGAAAGAAAAAAAGAAACTGCCAAACTGTCTTCCAAACTGGTAATATCATTTGCTATTTCCAACAGCAGTGTATGAGAGTTCCAGCCCCTTCATATCCTCACAACACTGGGTATGGTAAATCATTTTAATTTTAGCCATTCTAAAGGTGTATCTTGTTTAATCCTCATTCTATGAAAAAGATATATCATCTCCATGTCATACATCAGAAAAGTAAAGCTCTGCCCACATTTTCCTCCCAATGAGCTAAGTTACAAAATGTCCCCTCAAAGTACACAAAATTGTGTTCTAACATAAATATATAAAACTTTAAAATGTAAAAATTCTTATGCCACTTACTATTATTATTGAACTTTCATACTATTGACTTAAGTTACTAGTATGAAACTTAAGCAAATGAGCAAACAAATGAGTTTTAATCCCAAAGATAGAGTAGAACATGAAATAGGATTAAAAAAACATGAAATAGTAAAAAAACAGTAAAAAATCTTTACAAGATCAGAAGGTCCAAATTTTGTACTGTAATCCTATGGAGTTAGGCAGGATGATATACTTTCTTAGTAGAATTCTCAAATATTAGTACTATTATGAATGTTTCACATATCAATTTATCTTAAATCTTATTATAAGTGGTTCCTTTGTAGAAAAGAATTTTATTCAATATTTAAAGTTTCCAAAGCCAACACTGGCATAACTTGAGCTTATAAAATTTCAACCAGGATGCTGAAATTTGATGACCATTATAAGTCAGTCCAAAAAACAGGGAGGAAATAATTTTGCCATTTCAGTGACAGCACCAGCCAGGAAAATTGCTAAAATGTTGTTAAGTGCCAGAACGTGACATTACTGAAGAACTCAGGCAAAAAGAAAAGCTTTATTATCTATATGGAAACTTGCTACCAACTCTCAAATACCTGGACACAGCAATACGTGCAAAGAAAGCAATGACCTGATGGAAAGCAGACAGGAAAAATAATTCAAATTCACTTAGCGAGGTTTTAGTATCCAACATTAAAGTGCTGCCAATTTGAAGCCATTGCTTTAAAAAGCAAAATATTTCTCTAATATTCACTGGACCAAAAGCTATCAAAAAATAAAATGCATTCAGAAACATACAGGAGAATGTAATGGCAATACAGAGACAGCTACAAATCAGATTCTTTTTTAAAGACTTCACACTCACATCATGAAAAAGATGTCAATCTACAGATTATTAGTGCTGCCAAAATTGGAGAAAGTTCTTGTGGTTAAAATAAAAGCAAAATATGCATAAATATACAAGGGTAACAAAAGACTATTTTTCGCTTGTAGGAGAACTGTAATTTTATTTAAATGGTAGGTGTTTCTGCAGAATAGAAAATGGAATTGCACTTAAAAAGACATCCAGTTCCATACCTCATATGTAGCAGTCATCTTTAAAACGTTGGCAAGAGAAAATGCCCACAGGAAAAATACAAGAAGCAAACTATTTTAAAATCATCCAAACTATAATAACCAAAGATACACTTCATCTGTTGACTTTTTTTTCTCCCTTTCAGGTAAATTTGAGATATGTTCTCCTAAAGAAAACAAAAGTCCCTCGCAAGAATCGATTTGTTCTAAGACACTTGTGTATCTAAATCCCACATTCTGTGAAGAATATCACAGCTCATCTCATCAATGTGTGTTCTATGGGGAGTTGGGAGGTAAAAACACTATTTTGTTTGTACAATTTAGTTTCTTACACTTAAACAGGAGCAATGTTAAAATAACCATATCCAGGAACAGTGGGTATTTCTGAGTCAAACAGGAAGAAACAAGTACAAGTTTGGTCTTTGGGGGTTTTTTGTTTGTTTGTTTGTTTTTAATTTCTTAAGCTTGGAAAAATGAACCAGGTCTCCAGAACTCTTCTCTGCAGCTACTGAAGCAGTGGATTTTAAATCATCTGCAGCTGCTGTCTAACCACAGAGGATGAGACACAGAATTTGATTAGATTTTTTCTAAACATATATTATTATTTTTATTCCATGTATAAGTGTATTTTGCATTAATAGGAGAGCTAAAGAGAGACAATAAAACAAGCAAGCTAGGGGAATACCTTTGCTAAACACAGCAATTCATGGACTGTGTTCTGAATTTACTAACAGCAGCTGTTCCCTCCCTCACGGATTTTTACTGTGGTCATTTTAAATCAAGCTTATTAGCAGTGTGCAAATTTCTGCTGTGCACGATGATTAAGTTGGTTTTGTTGCCACAAAATGCAGATATATTAACAGATATTTTAGGTTCAAATCCAACTTGTAACTTAAGGCTAACATGCTCGTTTTACAAAAGGGGGCTCAAAATGTCTAAAAGTTATTTTAGAGTTTTTTCCAGCGTTATTCATACAAAACAAGCACCATGATTTATTATACACATTATGGTATATAGCGTAGTTTAGTATATAAAATTATTGTATTCGTTTCTTAAGTAGGAATATGTAACAATTATTATAACGGGAAATTTAAATTAGTGAAGAATTAAAGCTATAAAGTACTCTTTCGACTAAACAGCATCTATAAATCATCAGGGTTCTTTTTTTTGGCCTATTGCTTTTATTCCCCTCTACATACAGACTCTTAGATTATTTATAATCATTGTGTAGATAAAATGCTGCACACTGACTGACATTTACTTCAAACATAGTTGTTCATCAATTTATACTCTATCTTCATAATCGATATAAAAAATTTAGATACTTCTCTCTCTCTCTGCCACTGTATTTTATTTTGGGATTAGTTTCCTGAGGAAAAGTCTCAGAAATAGAAGCAAATGGTAGAATGAAAGGTATGGTCACAGTTGTAACCCTCCCAATACAATGATAAATTCTTCCAATTTATAATACTAGCAGCAATGTGTGCATTCACACTTATCTGAAAAGATTCATCTAAAATGGATTTATAATTTTTAGTTATTTAATAATTTAGTAGATGAAAATAGTACACATACTTATTTTAATTTACACTTCTGTAATAATACTAATTGAACATTTTTCCTTTCAACTTTGATATTTGTTTTCGTTTATATGAACATTTATTTTCATTCCCTGAACATCTGTCCTTTGAATATCACTCATACAATTTTGTTAATTCTCTAAATGACATCAATATCAATTTTCTAGTCATCAAATGTATCAATAGTTTATCACACTATTAAATTTATTGAGAATCTAAACCAGAGAAAGCCACAAAATATCAACCACTTCACTTCTATTTTTATGTTTTACTTCTATTTGTATATACTTTAAATATAACATTTATTTATTTATGTACATATATTTAGCCACTTTTAATCTATTTTATATATTAAATGTCTTCCTGTTTTTGAATCATGTGAGGTACAAGGAAAGTTTATCTACCTCTGTATTGTTATCTCAGTTTTGCAACATTGTGCATTAAATAACTCATGTTCCCATTGTATTCTCACCTAATTTTCATATAATAGATTCTAGTAAACATTTCTGGAATCTTTAACTTTTCTTCTCTTCAATATGAGTAGTAGCGGTGTAACGTAGAGAACGAGGATACATTTTGGTGACTCTACGGTGGAAATGAAGGACTCTGAAATGGCTTTCAAATCAGAGTCTTTTTCCAGTGGGAAATTACAGCAAAACTAACCAACTAGGTACTTATGATAAATACAATAATTTGGAATATAACTCCAGGTATTAAAACAATCATTTAAGATACTTAAAAGAACACAAAATGTTCTAAGATGCTCGTTATTATTATTATTTTGGACATTTTTAGGCCTGAAAATATAAGAAGTATGCTATGAACAGCATATTTAAATTATAAAATTCAACTTTTCAACTTGGTTAAAACAGTTAACTTTTTATTGGTATGTAAGAAAAAAGGACAACGTTTACAAAGGAAAGCAAGCAAAACAAACATAACTTACTAAAATCATTTTAAATGCGTTAGCTGGTCATATTAGTATATGTGTTTCTTCCTTAACTATAAATGCTATACTCTTCTTTCATCTATTGATAGATAAATAACAGTGATACGCATATTTCTAACACTCTTCTAAACAAGCAAATGATTTCTCTGGCTAAATGATACCTTCAAATAGGATTACATGCTGGCATGAATTAGTTTGTTAGGTAAATAACCTTAAATATGAAATAGCAATCAAAAAGTATGCATAAAAATCATTTAAACGTGTATGCGGCGCTTTCCGGAATTGAGTGATTCTAATTTGCCTATCTGAAGTTAAATTCCCCAACTCCTGAATACGGAAATTAGAATGAATGTTTAATTATAACAATATCAAAGTTTTTAAGTTGAGTTCTTTATTTTATCACCTTATAGAAGGCTTTTTCTTTCTGGTGGAAGATGCCTATTTTCTTTTTGGTGGAATATAGCCTCTTAAAAAATTTTTTGATGTAGAACCAGAAATTCCTGTAATTTCTAAAATAGAAAAACTGAGTGTTTGGGAGAGAGTTCCGGGTAAAGGACATTAATTTGGCAGTCACTGCCCTATAAATGATATTTAATGTCGTGAGACTGAATGAGATCCCCAACGATAAAAGAGCAAATCAAGAAGAGAAGAAGGCTAAGTACTGATCCCTGGGGTATTGCACCCAGAAGAGGTCTAAAAAAGGGGAGGAAGGAAAGAGGTGAGTCAAGGGCATCCAAGAAGATGCAGTGTCTCTGCTGCTCTGGAGAAGGTCAAGGAAGATGAAGACCAAACACTGACTAATGCACATAGGAACTTGGAGGTCACTGTTGAACCGGATCAGATTTCTGGTGGAACAGTGGGGACAAAAGTTGATTAAAGTAAGTCTATGAGATAACTAAAGGAGAAGCAGAGACAAACAGAGGCTTGCTGAGTTTGGTTGCCAAGGGAAACAAAGAATAGCTAGAGGGCCAAGAGAGGAGAAGAGGCAAGAAGGGATTTTTTGTTTGTTTTCAATTTTCAATTGACAATTTTCAATTGTCAACAATTTGCAATTAATTGTCAACAAAATTCAATTAACAATTCTCTATATAGTTCCCAGACAACATATTCCCTTAAGCCAAGTAAAAGCTCTAACGAAGAAGGCCATTAAGAATGATGACCTGGGCTAACTGGAGGAAAATATTTTTGTCTAGAAAACCTTTGACCTTCAGTTAGGCCAGTCCTACCTATTTTCAAAGTGATTAAGATGTACATGGATTCCACCTACACATGAAAAGCAACCGTCAAGTGCTCTTTCCCTTTCATAAATGATACTGGGGTGACGGGAAATCCCCTGATGGACCCTATTCTCAGAACAGGTGAAAAACCAAAGCTGTATCAGGTGGTACTTTAGGGGGGATATTAGTATGCCTTGTAAACAAATCGTTATGTATGCAATAAATTAAAATGTCTTTGGTGTTGATTGATTGGTCAAATGTAGTAAGTTTAATCAATAAAATAGAGCTGATTAAAAAGTTTTTTAATCAAAAAAATAGGGACAATGTTATTATCATCTGTTCAATTTGATCTTTAAAATGTGCTCTGGAAGGAATGGTTTAAATGTCTGTCTGAAAGCACCAGAATTGTACTGTCAGAGCAGGTAAAGTATGTAAATATAATCGGATCCTGCGCTAGCCCCACCCTTACACAAACTTGTCACTAAGGAACAAGGTTTCTCAGAACACCTAAAACTCTTATGAAAGAGGCCACTTTGCTGTGATCATATGAGTAATCAACTCAAACTACCCATGGGGGCCACAACCAATTGGTGCAGACTCTGTCCCACTGAGCCCAGGGATTCTCAAGGCACGTCCACCACCGCACAGACCACACCACTGCAGGAGCAGCCATTCACCCTAGCCTTCCTGCTCCTCCCCAACCTGCCCAGGTACCATGACCAGGGCCTAGGGACCATAAAGCAGAATGGATTGCAACAGTACTACCGTTCACTTGGCATTTCTTTGCTGAAACAAACACAACTTTGAGGTAATCACTGGTTAATACGAAAATCCAGGTGACATATGGAAACAAAGCCTCACACTAAAATGTAAGCTGAACCCAACCAATATATACCAGTAACAGAGACATTCAATCAAGTACAACTGTAACTAGAGAACTAAATATCATCCAAGTCTCACCGTATATTAATAGTGAAGTCATTCCAGAAAGCATCATGAAGATGTATGCATACTTTAATACAAAGGATCATCCCAGAACATTTCCAAGTTGTTATGAAAATGTCAACAGAAATTTTAACAATTAAAATGGACAAATATCAGCTTTCCTCTTTTGGAAAAATTTATGTCTTTGAAGACATGTCTGAAATGAAAATTTGCCCCTATAATTTTTTTTTCTTTGAGAATTGCACTTTTCTGACAGCAATATGCAGTTCCACGCAGTTCCACCCACTTCCCACTGCTTTTCAGACTTATGTAGCAGAAGCGCCACCAAAATACACATACATATTCATAAGCTGTCTGAAGCATTAATTCCACACATGGCAATATATACTTGCATCTGTGGTTGGAGCTTCTAATTTGCAAAAGCAAATATAATGTGTCTAAAAATCTTGATGAGTGAGTCTTTCAGATTCAAGCCCAGAACATTAGAGATCCGCATATACATAATTTCAAGCGGCAACAGGCTTAAGTTTTCTGACTACCTAATATAATTCTCTCCAAGTCAGAGTGTCACTATATGAATATGATTACTGCCAAAGCTAATTTCTCTAATTTGCTTCTTATATTTATTTCAGCTTATAAATATTCATAACCCAAGTCCTCTGGTAGTGTCCCCTTCCACTAGTCTGAACTAAATTCTACTTGCTATACTATAAATCTATTTTCTCCCATTCTCATTTAGGAAATGGCTGAGAAAAGTGGTTTGCAATATCTTTTCAAAATAAAGAAACAACATCCTAAGCTTTCTTGTTTTTTCAGGGTACAATGGTCTAGTGGTTGAAATATTGACAATAAAATATTCAAATCATCGTCCACATCACTGATTCGTTTTCATTTTTTCTTTTCTTCTTTCTTTTTTGGTAATTATCTTATCAGGAGTCAAGCCGATCTACTTCCTCTGTCCTTGAGTTCCCACTTTGTCCCGGTTGCTATAAATGAGCAACTCTTCCTTTCACTCCTCTTTCTTGGGTAGGGGTACCTCCAGGATGCGGCAGCTGCTTAAGGCAAGAAAAGCCCTGGTTTGCTAATTCAGAACTTTTAAGCACAGAAATTTGCACATAGGTGCTTGACAAATAAAGAATTAAAGAACTGGCATCAACCTAGAAGCACACAAACAGTTTGCAAGAATCAAAGTTGTAGACTTGCTAATTTCTTGGCAAATTTCAATATGACAAAATCTTTAAAAGGTGAAAACCTCAATTAAACAAGCAATTGTTTTAACATGGTTAACCACGTGACATGTTAATGATTTGACTTTGTAAATCTTGGTGAAAGAAAACAAATTGCTCCTCACTACAGTTAGGAAAAGATGACATATTACTTTGCTTGGGTTTTCATTTTTTGTTTACTTGTGTTGATTTTATTAATCATGCCAGTGGTTCAAAACCGACACCTGAAATTGCTCAGGGTTTCCTGAGGAAAGCCTACTGCCAGAGTTGGAGTTTTGTTATTTATAGCACTTATTTTCTTCTCCTAAAAGGCTGTAGTAGCAAGGATTAAAAGAGTTTATTAAAGAATCTTGCAAATGAACATAAAATGTCTAGGAGCCCAACAACTTTCTTCGGCGGCACTGTATTCTCTTATTGAGTGGCTGTGCAGTTACAAATGTATGTATCTTCCAGAAAGACCCAAACTATTAGCAGCAGATCCCCATTATTTGCGAATTCTGTATCTGAAAATTCACCAGCTGGCTAAAATGTATTTGCAACCCTCAAAATCAACATTCACGGTGCTTTCGGGGTCACTCAGAGACATTTTGAGGTCATTCACAGAGTGGCAACATTTCTGAGTTGCCCAACCTGCACATCCCCAGCTGATGCTCTGACTTCTTGTTTCAGCTCTCATACTGTAAACAAATGTATATTCTTAGTCTATTTGGTGTCACATTTTTTGTACTGTGTGCTTCCTGTTGGTGTTCTGGCTGTTTAAAATGGCTCCACAGCATAGGGCTGAATTGCTGTCTCGTGCTCTTAAAGGTAAGAAGGTTGTGATGGGTCTCATGGAAAAAATATGTGGGTTAGAGAAGCTTCATTCAGGCATGAGTTATGGTACTGTTGGCCATAAGTATATTAAACAAGGTGTCTTTAAACAGAAACACACATAAACAAGATTATGTATTGACGGGTCAACAAAAATGTGACCAGAGGCTGGCGGGAACTAACCCTGGATGGCCCCTAGGAGCAATGGCTCGGTGTTTGCTAATTCAGTGTTCGAAGAGACTTTGTAGAACATAACCACCACCAACTGTGTATTTCCAATCCATTTGGCTGTGATATACCACCCCAAGGAGAGGCAGCACTGGGAGGAAAGCACAGCATTCACATTTGTTTAAAACTTTGTTCCAAGATTTTGTCCGTTTCTATTTAATGAAATCTGTATTTTAGAGCTAGGTTATACAGTGATATCTCTGATTTACAGCAAACAAACAAACAAAAAACTTAACTTCTGTGGATGGACCATAATGATTTTGTATCAAATAATGAAATTACTTTTCTAATGCAATCCAAATTCCTACAATCGCTACTTTTTTTTTCATTTTCAATGTCTTCTTATTTGGAAAGAACATGTTTCAGCAAAATATTTGACTTGCTCTACCTTATAAAACTGCAAAATAAAATTCTGAATACTGCAAACTCTACATATAGACAGATGCTGGCGTCAAACAAGAGGGGAAAATACTGGGGCTTGTTTTTGTTCTTTTTGTTGCTGGATTTTCTTGAAAGAAAAAAGTCTTTAGCAATTTTATAAATCTTTCCCTGGACAGCTATCACATGAATATCTTTAGGTTGTTTCAGCCTCCTAGTTCAGTCACTCTGGGAAACAACATAATCCCTCATCGTTTTCCTTGCCACTCCACACTTGCTCCCTACCTGATACGACCTCTGGTACCAATCCTACCTTTGAAAAAAAGAATTACTATAGGCTATATAGATTTTATATTTATAATATTGTTTTAACTTGGGAATTTAAGATGATGCGATAAACACTTTTTTGTGTAACACTTGTCTATTTAATTGTCAGAACCTGTATCAGTCAATCAGCCAATCAGTATGTTTTTCAGAGAAACAGAAACCAATTGCGTGTATATGTGAGTGGGTGTGTGCGTGTCTGTATTTATACACATAAATGGCTCACATGATTGTGGAGCCTGGCAAGTCCAAAATTATAGGGCTGACAGGCACGCTGGAAACTCAGGCAGGAGTTGATGCTTCGGTCTCGAGGCAAAATTTCTTCTCAGTTTTTGCTATTAAGGCCTTCAACTCACTAGATGAGGCCCACCCACATTATTACTTAAAGTCATCTGATTGCAGATATAAACCACAACTACAAAATACCTTCCCAGCAACACTCAGATTAGTGTCCCACCAACAACTGGACACCACAGCCTAGCCAAGTTGGCACATATAACTAACCATCAAGTATCTTAAATCATAAAGTTGCCTCCAATGAACACCATAAGCAATAGAGAAAAAGAACAAATTGAGGTAACAGTCCTGGGTTTAAATCCTAGCTGTTTGACTAACTGTGTAATTTTAAGGAAATCACTTTTCTTCCCTAAACCTCAGTATGCTTATTTGCAAAACAAAAGGAGGGGGCAGTGTATTAACACTTACTTTTCGGTAGTATTGCATGGATTTGATGAAGACCTTAGGGCAAACAGTGAGTGCTGGTACTATGTTATTAAGATCTATATCTTGAATAACCATATTACAGATGCTAATATATTCCTTGCACATAGTAGATCTTCCATAAATGTGTGTGGAAGGAAAGAACAAAGGAAAGAAGGAAGAAAGAAAGGGAAGGAGAGAGGGAGGGAGAAAAGGAAGAAAAAAATGAATGAATAAATAAGTAAATGAAGGAATGAATGTCAAAGTTCACTTCTGGAAAGAACAAAGTCACCGTACTTGAGACTACAGAAAAAACAAATGAGAATAAGTATTAGTCCCTGCGTTCAAGCAATTTAGTAGTAAATAAGGCCAATTTGCAAATAACCATAATACAATCATATTAAGAAAGATACAGAAGTGACTGCACCTAATACAAAAAGCATTTTAAGAATTCTGGTGTAAATTCAAACAAAAGGCACATTCTGAGACTACGAAGGTCAAAACCAGACACGTGATGTATGAGATCAGCCATCCAAAGACACCACAGTAGATGGATCTAGATGTGGTTTCGTAGTCCTGGATTACCATACCCATTAATTGATAAGATAGAGTGTTGCTAAATTTAAATGAAGTTAGGAAAGCAACATCTTTAGAATGACACTATGGGAAAGGAAAATGTAAAGGAGAAGTGTAATTCAGTCAGTTGGGGTGATGGATAAGAGAGTCGATACCTGAAGATCCATCAATGTTTATATCAAATTATCCAAGGAAAAGAGCTTATCAGGTGACCCAATAAGTCACTGAAGTTTTCCCATAACCTAGACGGAATATCCTTCAACACCAACCAATTCCTTATGTTCCAATTCCAGGTCAATTTAGCAACTTTGCAGTTACCGACTCTGCTTCGCAGGCATCTTGCTATCAAGAGGTAATACACTAGGAAAAGCACATCGCTCACTGTGGAGTGATTGGTAAATAGGCATTCTAGTTCAGAAAAATACTTTTTGTGAGTTTTATTAGCAGGGGTTTGCCTTCTAGGAACTATAGCTACTCTAGCTGGAAGGAAAAAATAAAATTTCTGGAGCTTAAAATTTGAGAACCAGAAGCTGCACCTCAGTGAACCAGTCATGTGATTGACAGGTCACACACGACTGCCCTCTCTGTACTCCTCGCCAATGGCGGTCTTTGAAACACACCTGTATGTTGAAGGCTGAAAGGACCCAGAGGCTCCAGAAAAATTATAGAGGATAAGTATTTTAATGGGCAGAAATTGTAAGTAGACCATTCCAGACAGAGAGAGGCATTAGCAAAGGTTCAAAGATGAGGAAACACAATGTACATATCCTGATTAGCATACACAGTCCAATTTGATGTCCATACATAGGAAGACTGAACAAGAAAATTGTAAAGATAAACTACCCATTTAGAGTACTTTAAAAAGTGACCAGGTTGGAAAACGTTTGTTATTTTACTGGCAATGAGAAGCCACCAAGCTTTTTTTTTTTGAGCTGGTGAATAAAAACATTGTAATTCTACATTAGCATAATGAACTTGTTAAGCACACAGTAGATATCTTTGAGGAGGGAGTAACTAGTCCATGAAGTTTACTGCAACAGTCTACATAGGAGGTGATAACAATATAAGCTAGAAAGATATTGTTGGAATTCAAAACAGAGCATGTGAAGGTGAGACCCTAAGGGAAAGACAGTCATTGGGACTCACTGAGCATCTGACTGGATGTGAAAGGTGAGGGACTTGGAAACCACGTGTAGTCCAAGGTTAGGAATTCAGAGCACAAGAGTGCCACTAAGAAAAATACACATGCCAAGGAACAAAGCAGACACAGGGTAGCAGGAAAGACAATGAGGCTGGGTTTAAAGAATGTGAATTTGGCCTTAAATAATGAACCCGGGTGCAAATGTTAAATAGTAATATTAAGAGATTCAAACCATAAACGTAAAATGATATTTGCAAGTTATGGAAAAGCATATCAATAAGTTTAAAAAAGAGCAAATGTGAACACATCTAACAAGTATTAAGGAGAGGAAGGGAACATCAAAATATACTAATTAATCCTGGAAGTTTTCATAAGACAAAAGAGTTTTGAGCAATATTTTCAAAAATTTGTAATATAAAAATAGGATCAAAACAAGGAGAGTGCCTTTTCAGTGGTGACACAACATGGAAAAAAAAGCTGATATTAAATATTTATTAAACAATTATGCTTAATCTTAAACATAGTGGGAATTTTTCTGAGTGAAAATAAAGCTAGCATATATTTATATATAATGATACAGACCTCTTATTTTTAAGACAAGCTGAATCTCAATTTTTCCACAGATCTTTTTCTTTCATTTTTTTATACCCATATTTTGCAAATTTAATAAGGCATATAATGGATGTCTAACCAATATATAATGTTTAAATTATTGTTAATAAATATATTGCTTCCTTGGTTTCCCTTCAATTAAAAATATTAGCAAAGTATCAATGGAGAATTTCTATATGAATCATGAACAAATTGACTCACAAGTTTTTAAGGACTAATACATTTAAATTGCAGAAATATTACGTTTTGTTATTTCAGGATTTGAGCAATTTATAAAATAATATTTTAATTATTTAAAGGTAATGTTTGCTTATGACTGAGAGAGCTCATAGTCCAAAGGCGGAAACAGAGGTACACAAATGATTACAGTATGACACGTGTGATGGACAGTTTTATGTGTCAATCTGGCTAGGCTACAGTACCCAGTTATTTAATCGAACATTAATATAAATGTGACTGAAAAGGTACTTTGTAGATGTGATTAATATTACAATCGGTTGACTTTAAGTAAGGAGCTCATTCTCAATCACCTGGGTGGACTCATCCAATGAGTCAAAAGGCCTTAGGAGCAAAATGGAGGTTTCCTGAGGAAGACAAGATTCTGCCTCACTACTGTAGTATCAGCTCCTGCCTGACAGTTTCCAGCCCAACAGCTTGCCCAATGGATTTCAGACTTGCCAGCCCCTACAACTGCATAAGCCCATTCTTTGAAATAAACTTCTTTATACACACACATGCACACGCACACATACACATCTTACTGATTCTGCTTCTCTGGAGAACCCTGAGTAATATGACGTGATAAACGCCATGGTAGAAGTATGAGCATACCAGGTGAACAACCTGTGGAGCAACGGAAGGTTCCACAGAGGCCATATCACCGGGTTGAGTCTTGAAGCCACGAGGCAGGGAAGGGAATACAGTGTACAGCAGGTGGAGGGACCAGGACGGTCAGAAGTGCAGAGGTTTGAGAGCATCAAGTGTTCAGGGAAATGCCAAGTGATTCTCCCCAGCAGGAACTCCAGGTACACATAGAGAAAGATCAGAAGTTCTGTCTGGATGAGTCAAGCTCTGTCCATGGGGAAACAAGAGGCACTGGGGAATTTTAGTTGAGGGAGAGACACGATCGGAATTACATTGTAAAAAGATAGATTTTGCGAGGCAAAGTATGGGAGACAGGTGATACCAGTCTTATATTTCTGCTGTCTCTCTTTCTGGAGAGGCAGTAAATGTTATGGAAGCTCAAGTAAATTCTACCTTTTTGTAAATCATTATGATTACAATGATAAAGAATGCATGGTAGCTGAGGGAGTTGAATGAATTAACACATTCCATTTAGTGTTTCATAAATCAAACTCCAGTCTAACAAGCTGAGTCTTCACTTCACAATCACAGCAAGCTGGAGCTGTTCCAAATGTTCCACCCACCCACAGGGACAAATGTGCACAGAAGGCAACAATCGAACAACACTGTTGTGCACGGTTTACAAGACTAAACTGTTCAAAAAGCAAAGTTCTCCAGCTCATAATCTAGCACTTTTGGTCCTTTCTTGACAGTTGACAGAGATACCAAGAATCCTAATACTAGCCTGACCCTTCTGGATGTGGTTTACCCCATAAACATATCCAATGCCTCCCCTTTCCAGAACCTTGTTTCAACAAAGCAATATTCAGAAAACACCAAGAACACCAGACTCTCGGCAAGTACCTAACCAGCATAGAAGCTGCCCAAATGTGCTTCTTTGTGCTCCCTTCCCCATACACCATCCCAACTAAGAAAATGCATCCTAATTCTTAAAACAGAGTTACCACAGCAACAAAGTGAACAGTTAAAAAAGCAATGAACTTAATCAATGCGAGTCATTGTTGGAAAGATTATCCCTTGAGACAAATCTCTCACTGCTAAGATTATTGCTATTTATCTAAAGTGTTTTCTGAAAAGGTAAGAATGAGTGACTGAGGGCTTCAGATCAATGAGGTGGGTTTTATTTTCTTTCAATGAGCTAAAGCTCCCAGTAGACCTAAGCTACACTCTTAATCATGACATTAATCGATAACAATTACACCCGAGAGGATGCCAACATAGGTTTTCCAGGAAATCTCATAGGGCTTAAAGTGCTATTCTTGTAGAAGGAGTCAATACGATGTGTTGTAAAATAGAACTCAGGGTGGTTTCTTCCTATTTCTCTAGAGCCAAGTTTTGGTGCTCTAGACCCAGAAATGTTAGCATAGTGCTTCTCAAACATCAGCGTGCTTAAGAATCACCTGGGGATCTTGTTAAAATGCAGATTCTGATTCAGTAACCTGGAGTGTGGCCTGAGATCTGCATTTCTACAAGCTCCCAGGGGATGCCCATGCTGCTAGTCAAGGTGCCACCCTTGAAGTAAGCAACGTGTGGGAATACATTACTGACTGTTCAGGAGAAAGGGCAAAAGGCAAGCACACTGGCAGAGGGATACGTAAAAAAAGAGGGATTTGACCATAAGAGAGATGCTACTTCCAGATCTTCCGCCTCAAACTGCCCACCTTGGAAAATGCCTGAGAAAAATGGCAGTACTAAATCTACCTTGAAGAGTAGCATTTTCCAAGTGTATTCCAAGGGACCCTAGTTATCTGGGATATTAATAGGCATTGCCAGAAAAATAAGATGCTAATAGGAGACTCAATGGTCACAAAACTGAGTTAAACAAAACTAAGTAATAATAATGGCTAATATTTGTTAACCACTTACTAGGCATTGTTCGACCTACTTGCTATGGAATAACTCATTTAATCTTCACAGCCACTCTATGAGGTAGAAACTATATCATCACCCCCCTTTTACAGATGTGGAAAAGAAAGCAAGGAGAACTGAGTAACTTGCCCAAGGTCACAAGGTTGGCTAGGGAGTGGTGGAGCCAGGACTCAACCCCTGGCAGGCTGCCTCCTGGGCACGGGCTCTGATCTCTGGAACATAAGCTTCCCAGGGTTGATGGGAAGTATGAATCACAAGGTGATGTAAGTTCTTGTATGTTGCCAAGGAAGGTGAATATGCAACAGAGGAGAGCGGAGAACTTAAAAGTTAGGGCGAGAGAGAAAATGAGAACAAGCCGGAGAAGGGTAAAATTAGAAAATGGAAGTAATGTTTGGAGGAAAAATAGATTTAGAAGAGCACACTGGGTGAGGGAGGCATCCTCCACCCAGACGTGGATGCAATGAATGAAGACTCATCGGCAAGGAAACGCCCAGGAGAGGGAAGCGAGTCAACCTGCGGATCGCACGAACCCCAGGAGGACATGAACAGTTTACTTCCACCAAATATTCTAAAGTGCACTCAAAGACCACAGAGTCCTGATTATTCTTACACTAATTACCTAATTTACAGATTGTCTAGGCCCCTTGCTGGGTCTCTTTCTTCTTCCTACAGGATTGTTTGGACGTTTTGCTTCTAATTAGCAACTTTGTGAAAGTGAGTAGGGAGAAGAGAAGCCGATTAAATCAGTTTGGTTTTTCTTTTTTTTCTTATTCAGGGATCTAGCAATAGGTTTGGGGGAGGGAGGTTAGGATGTGAAACTAATGATGAAAATACATTCTTATTAATCCTGGATGTCCATGAACCCTCTTTGCCTGGCATTCACATTGCCAGGGGAAGAAAAAGGCTGAGTGGATGTGTCTGAATCATGTAGTCTGAATCAGAAACAGCCAGCACATTCTGTAGAGTATACTTCAGGTCAGGCAGAACTATAAACAAAGTAGGGGTTTGGTTAGATGAACGCTGGGAAACAGTTCAGATTGTTCCGACAAGCATTAAAACAAAAATTGACCTCGGACACTTGTGACATTCACCAATCCCTAATGCAATATACATGCAGAGATGCTCATGGAAAACTCCAGGCTTGCTTGAGGAAAAGAAAAAACCTTAACTAGACACAAGGAACTGCCTTTCAGTGTCTTGAAATGGCCAGATGTGTAACTGTATTTACAAGTACCAAAATGAAGGTGCTTTTTTCAAATGAAACAAGAGAGGCCACCGGATTGGAACGTGTCCTATAAAGGGTGCTTCTTCACCGTCTCCTCACCCCACCAGCACTACTGCCTGGGATTTACTGAGCCCCTCTGTTCGTAGGGCTCTGAGGTGAAGCAATCTAATTTTATTATGCTAGTACTTCCACCTACATTTACAAACTTCTCAAACATTTTAATTTTACCTCAACGTTTCCCATCAGCATGCTCCTTTTTATAAGAATCCTTTGTTCCAAGACACAAATCATATCCCTTTGAATTCCAGATGAAAACATTTTAGGGCTTATTTATGATTGTATTTCAACAGACATGTATACACACGTAAAGCAGTTTCGATCTTATTTAAAAATACACTTCAATAGGTCTCATTGTGTTGATATTAGCAAGGCACTTAAGAAAATGCTTCCAGGTGGCAGGCACCTGCTCCGGCTTTGAAATACCAACCTCAAAACCTACAGTCAAGCACCAAAATGGGGAAGAGCAACAAACTCTATATTTCAGCACCTAGCAGTTTTGGCAGCTCATTTGGAACTGGTTATTGCCAGCTGGGCATTTTGCCATTTCCTTGAGGCAAAATTAAAGTGGAAGATGCAAGGGTTTTATTGTAATTTTCCACCACATATTTATATCATTATGGGTTTTGTGCTGCTCTAGTCCCCACACAGTCTCACTGAATATCTTCTTATTATGTCACTGAAATTTGAAGCAAATATAGGATGATGCAGTGAAAACAAGTGGGCACTGTGTATAGTAAATGATTGCTGAAGACAACACTATGCCTATCAGAATGGGCTACATAATTTGCAGGGCCCTGTGCAAGATGAAAATGCGGGGCCCCATGTTCAAAAGGCAGAGGAAAAGTACACTAAAGGTACTAAAATATCAAGACTTTTCCTTTCCTCTGCAGTTTCTCTCTCAGCCTGCCATGGTGTTGCTCACTTGCTATTCAGTGTTGTGATCCCTCAGGCACAGGGGTACACGTGGGGTGAGTGTGGACCTTCTGCCCCATGTGTGGCCCCCCAGTGTACACAAACTGCCCACTCATAGGTATTTCGTTCTCCCTCGCTCCGGCCTCCAACTAGGGGAGGGCAAGCCAGGCATCTCCCTTCCCACAGCTCCACCACCCCAACCCACAGGCAGATGGGCGACCCCCAGGAGCACTGCAGTCTCTATGCAAGATGAGTTAGGTGCCTAGATTGGAGTGGATAAGAGAGGGGCGCCCCATGGAAGCATCCGCTGTGGCACTCTGGGATGGGGATGGCCACGTCAATGTCCTGTCCTGAAATGCGTGGGCTCTGGCCCCAGACTTTAACCCTCCCCTGCCAGGGGCTGAAGGCAGTAGCAGTTGTAGAGCAGGAGCAGGAAGGGGGAGGTCAGTAGGGCTTGGGGTCCTAGGAGTGGAGGAGCAAGCAGTGGGGGGTAGTGGAGAACTCATCCCAAGGAGGTGGTCATTGAGCCAAGGCTTCGAGAGCACGTGGGGCAGGTTCCATTATCCCATCAGACTTCACTTATGAAACACAAATTCCACATAAATCTAAGGATTTCAAGGCAGCAAAGTCAGGGCATTAAACCCCAACCAACTGCCCTGGTCACAAGCCCATGAAGTCAGTCCTGAATCATGAAATACAAGGCCTGTGCTCACATCTGCAGTAGATAGGCTAAAACTGGACAGGTGAGACATTAGTGTGGCCCCTGCACAAAGATGACACACAAATTCATTATGTGTTCCATATTTTTATTTCATAGAACTGAATAAAAACACATGCATACACAAACACACACACACCACAAAGTATACATAAAATGGGGGAAATCTGAAGAAAATTGGGGAAAGGTAGATTATATCCATGTCAGTATACTAGTTGTGACACTATACTAGAGTTTTACAAAAGACTACCATTGGGAGAAACTGTATAAAGTGGATAAGAGGCCTTTGTATCATTTCTTAAGACTCTATATTGTAATTAGCCCAATTAAAGAAAAGATCCAAGGCCTATGAAATGGACAAAATACAGCATACAGGAGATCATTACCACAAATACCTATACCTGGATATATTCAGAACATTCAATTGAATATAATTTGACTTTGACACGACATTAAGGAGCAATCCTTTAATAACCATCTCAAACACAAAATCTGCAATCAGCATGTGAAAAACACAGCATACTATCAAGAGGAATGTGTTCAGTTATGTTTCTTGTTTAAACTTCTCTTATCCATTTAAGATAAAATGAAAACACACAATCTAGAAACTATAAAAATACTTTGGAAACGGAAACAGTCTATGCAAAATCATGTCTTTATTCATGAAAGGGAAAGACAAGTGGATGTGGAATAGCACAAAACCAACTTTAAAATGTTAAGTTCTTGCATCCAGAAAGTCGATTCGTAGACCATTTACAACTGAAAGTACGTCTTTGATGCTGGTATAGTTACTTAATTTTTATACACAGCAGACAAAACATCTTGCCTGTTAGGCGCTGAAATATCAAAATATAAGGGGGAAAATTTGAATTCTCCAGGCTGAGTTCCCAAGGAACTGAGCCAGGTGAGAATTCTATGTTGCTTTTTAGGACTGTGTATGGGGGCAGAGGCCCAAAGGGGATCAATCTTGTCACAGTCCTGGGGGGAAAGGTGTGGCTAAGTCTGTAGGGCCTCAGAGACAGAGACTGCTCAAAGGGCACCTACCTCACCCTGACTGCACTAAATGAAGTAATAGGACAGACACCCTTAACACCACAGAGCCCAGCACATTCACAATCCTCGCAGACTTTAGCCATTTCTATCAAGCACAGCAGGCTGTTCCCACTCTGACCGCTCAGGTGCTTAGCACCAACTCAATATAAATTATGCATCCAATTATTATTTCTTGCTCTGTCAGACAATGCTCATTGCCAAGATAAACCCACCTTTGGCTTCAGCCAGGACTTCGCAGAGACCTGAAGAACTGATTTAAACAAAGAAAGGAGTTTGGAATCCAAATTAATTTTGCCACTGCTAACTCCGTACCTCTGGGTAAAACACTGGGCTGTTCATTAGTAAAATGGAATTTGCATTTCAATGATGAATGAATATTCATTTGCTTTGAGTAATTACATACTGAGGCATTCAAAAAATATTTGTTGAATGAAAAACTGAATTAATGAATGGCTATGTACAGACTTCTCTCCAACCTGGCTGTTTTCTCTTCACCAGCTAAACTCCCTTTCAGCCTTATTTTAGAGTTAAAATATGCAAGTAGAAGGGGAGGAACCACAAATACAACGGCACTAGGCCCATGACCTCTCTTGACCGTATCAGGCTGCCCCACGACACAATTAATCGCTGTCAGCACTAGTCAGATGAGGATATGCCAACGACTCTACGTAAGGGTTTGCCAGGTGTGGCAAATTACTGAGTCTTCGTCTAGCCAAGCTTTGAGGCTGAGACTCGACCCAAAAGCACTGAAGAACCTCCCGCGGCGGGAGAGCAGTGCTGGCTCACTATCCACATCTCCTTGCTCGTGGTGCCCTAGTTTTACTCTGGCAATCTCAAGTTCCAGCAGATTCCTAGGCTCCTGACTGGGCCAGTGTACTAAGGAACTGGGCTCTTCCCTGTCCCATCTTGGGCCTTCAAGTTCTGAGCAGCTCACCTCTAACGTGTGCATGTGCCTGCACCGCAGTCTGCACACCTGGCGTCGACACACTTTCTCAAAGGTACATTCAAAGCCCTCTGCACCGGCGTCGGCTCGGCTCCCGGGCTGGCTGAGTGCCCGTCCCAGTGATTCCCGGCTGCCTCCAGTGCTGGCACCGACACAAACGCAGCTTTGTGTCTACTCGCCACAAAAGCCTCGACTCTGTTCTAGTCTCTCCTGGATTCCTTAGCAGTCAAAATTACGCTAATTATATTTCATGAAATTTAATTAACTACATGCAAAAGTTTTAATGACTAAGCAAAAGGCAGGTAAGAGCCAACTTGAATTGTGTCACTCTATAAACAGTGTAAAGGATGGCTTAATATTTAAATAAATATCAGTCTAACAGAAGATGACAAAATATTTGGTTTAACATAGATGAACAATGCAAAGTGTTTCGTGTTGATTCTCAGAAACTTGTTTTCTAAAATGTGCCATTCAAATCAATTGAAGCTCCCAACTTCCTGCTCTTCTTCCTAGCTCTTTTTGAGGATTTCTCACTACCTTTAAAGCTAAAAAGCTTTACTAAAAAAGTGCATCAAATGACCTTTTAATCATCAAAGAAAAATTATCACAGTTGACTGCAAACTACTACAACATTAAATTATTAATCACGACACAGCAAAACTACCATTAGAAATATCTAAATTATTTAAGATAAATCAAACACATGGTAATTAGCTATTTCTTTCTAGTTCACTAGGACATCATGGTTAACATGAATACCATAGAGAGTCTCATGATTTATATCCTTCCAGCATATTCTCACCTCTCAATTCCAGAAATTCAGTTTCAAAATGCCCCAAGAGGGAAATGGTTGAGAGCAAGATGATAAACATGACAATGATAGGAAAAATCCAAGTACAAAATACAAGGCTTTAGCACAAACTCAGATCTGAAAACGGAAAGAGGAAACAAAATGGGGGAGAAGTTTATTGATAATAATCTAACCATTAAGCCAAGTGGCACTTAATTAGAAAGCCTGGAACAATCTATAGAACAATGCAATGGAACATTCACTAAGAATTCAGCCTAACGCATCATGTAACATCCACCTGTCTGGAGAGTGGAACCTGGCTCATCGGCTCAGGCTTCCTCCCAGGAGACCATTAAGAATGCATGCACTTTAAAAGTCTTTAAGGGGACTCGTAGTCCACTAAACACTTCCGACTGTGGCTCTCATATAGCACAACCCCAGACCTCATTTTTATTTCCAGGTAAACTACAGAAATTATAACAGCTCTTATGTCTACCAGTTTAAACGTGGTGCCTGTTTTCTACATACTAATAATACTCATTTCTCCAGTAACTTAAAAAATATTTCTACCTTCAGCAGGTGTAAGCAAAGGAACATTTTAATGAACAGAACATAGCCATGTCAGTAGTTAATCAAAACTCCTCTTAGAACCTTCTTATCAACAGTTTATAGAAATCAGCACAGAGGGGCCAGCCCTGTGACCAGGTGGTTAAGTTCGCGTGCTCCACTTCAGTGGCCCACGGTTTCACTGCTTTGGGCGAGGACCTAGCACGGCTCATGAGGCCATGCTGAGGCGGCGTCCCACACAGCAGAACTAGAAGGACCTACAACTAGAATATACAACTATGTACTGGGGGCTTTGGGCAGAAGAAGAAAGAAAAATTTAAAAAGAGAAATCAGCACAGAGAGAAAGCCAGGCTCCCTGAGCTACCACCACGGCCTCATCAAAGAACTAACCATGAACAACACATAACACGTTCAGGAATAACAACAGCAATAGGGCAGTATGGAGCGGATTTTCATTCTTTTACAAAATGTGTTCTATTGTCACTTAAATCTATTGTTATGAAATTTATATGATAACATAATTAATGGCAAAATTGTTACCCATGAACAAAACATTTAAATAATCTAGAAAGTTATTTGCTTTTTAAGTTCTCATAATTCACTGTCCAATATAGGAACTTCTTTTAATTATCTACTGCCCTTAAGTGCTGGGCGATTTCTTTTTCTATCAAACAGCTATCCTCAGCCACATCATTAATAATCTTCAGAAATTTATATTAATTGTGACTGCCTCGTACAAAGATGTTGGTTTGGGGCTTCTTTAGCTTTGCTGATAGTTTTATATTTCAATGGTGTGTAGACATTGTTGCTATGAACCGAATGTTTGTTTCCCAAAACTCTTACGTTAAATCTTGAATTCCCCAATGTGACGGTAGTAGGAGGTGAGGCCCTTGGGAAATAATTAGGTCACGAGGGTGGAGCCCTCATGTTGGCATTAGCGTCTTTATAAGAAGAGACACAAGAGACACGTAAGGACACAGCAAGAAGATAGCCATCTGCAAACCAGGACGAGGGCCCTCAGCAAGACCTGAATCTGCCAGCACCTTGATTTTGGACTTCCCAGCCTCCAGAACTGTGAGAAAGAAATGTTTCTCATTTAAGCCTCCCAGTCTACGGTAATTTGTTAGAGCGGCCCAAACTGACTAAGACAATTGTCATCCAGGATATTATGTCCTTGAGAAAGTAAACAATCTATTCCTTGTAACCCTCCAACTACTAAAAATGAAACCACACTGGAAAATGCCCCCACATTCCCGGCAGTCCAAGAGATTCTGTTTTCTCTGTTTCTACCTTCAGCATAAAATAAACTACCGGTGACCTACTAGGCTTCAAAAATGATTCATTTTAACTACATTTAGATAAAAAGGACATTTTAAGGACTGAAGGTTTACAACAAATTTTTCTAAATATTCCTTTATATATTCTACTTTTATGCTAGCTGGGTTTTTCCTTTTGCTTTTGGGGATTTAGTTTTGGTTTTTTTAAGAATCCTCTATGTCTCCTAGGATCATCTTTTAAAATGCGTTTTCTTTCAAGTTTACATATCTGACATCTGTGAAATTTTAAACTGAAATAAACGTTCTTCACGAGAATTACAGAGTGAGACTCCTTCTAAGTCAAAATGAAGACATACTATGTGCAAGTACAAGTCCAGGGATGAATGAACACATTTAGCCTTTTAATAATACCTTCTCTCAATCAAGCCAAAGCTCAAGGATGACCGGCAAACCGACCTATTTCAACTTTTGGAAAGACTGAATTTCAAAAATGATCTACAGGGGGCTAGCCCGGTGGCGCAGCAGTTAAGTTCGCATGCTCTGCTTCAGCGGCCTGGGGTTTGCAGGTTCGGATCCTGGGTGCGGACATACACACTGCTCATCAAGCCATGCTGTGGCAGCATCCTACATACAAGAACTAGAATGACTTACAACTAGGACATAAAACTATGTACTGAGACTTTTGGGAGAAAAAGAAAAAAAGGAAGATTGGAAACAGATGTTAGCTCAGGGCCAATCTTCCTCAAAAAAAAAAATGATCTACAGTTCTTCAAATTAGGGAGTGCTACTTCTCTGAGGACCCTCTGAAGAGCTGTGAATTCTGCTTTCTACTAGTCACACCAAAAGAAAAAAGGATGAGCGTAGTAAGATTGAGGAAGATGAAGATACTTGATTTTATTTAACAAACACGTACCATTTACTACATTCTAGGCACTATTTTAAGTATTTTATAAATGTTAACTCTATAAATCCTCACAATAACTTTATGAGTAGGTACTGTTACATAAATCCCATTTTACAGATGAGAATGTAGAGGAACATGTAGAAAGACCATTCACTAGTACACCAACCCAAGACCATTC
Organism: Equus caballus; assembly: GCF_041296265.1. Taxonomy (NCBI): domain Eukaryota; kingdom Metazoa; phylum Chordata; class Mammalia; order Perissodactyla; family Equidae; genus Equus; species Equus caballus. The sequence continues at coordinate 181,179,939 of NC_091684.1, forward strand.
ACTAGTACACTTATTGGGCCAAGATTTGAAGCCAGACTGTAAGGCTTCAGAGTCCACGCTCACAATAACTGCCTAATTCTACTTCTCCTGGCCACTGCTTCCTTAATTCTTCTCATAAACTCCACTGAAAAATCAGGTAAAGAAAGAAAAGAAAACATCTTTATTATCGAGGAAGATAAAAGTGTATAGCTTTGGAGGTTTTTTCCTCCTCAGTTAAAGGCAACATAAACTATTTTTCACTGAAAAAAAAAAACACTTCCAAGCACAAACGACAAAAACAGCAGGGAAGGAAATGCTATTTTCAAGTTTCTGGGAGGTTATCATAAACAATGAAGAGAGAAAAACAAATTAAAGTTTCTAAAAAATGGCGTGTGACAGCATCCCCTTTACCTCGCTGCCTACGCCATTTGAGTGCACTGGGAGCGTGGCTGTGCAGAGCACCCGAGGGCGCGAAACAGAAAGGTGACCGTGCTGCAAAGAAAAGAGAAGCATATTGTAAGCCAGGGGAGACGCGCAGTGAGGTCTGAAGCTTGTGGAAATAAGCCCAGGCTGCTTCTCAATTCATGAGTTTAGCTGAGATGGCAGAACAGATGACAAACAACAACAAACAGAAACACCACACCACACAATTCTCTCCAATAGTTAATAAATATCCACAGCAGCTTGTTTCATTCCACGCTAATTTACTCCCTTGTTGAAACATTCTAAATATTCGAGATCTATTAAATATTCATGTATTATCTTTTAATACCTTGAGAGTTTCATTCTCCAAGCAATTAATTTATAAGTACCTATAGTCAGAATAGCACACTTTCCTCAAAATAATACCAAAGCTTTTATTTAAAAGACTTAATATCAATTAATTGGTCAACATATGGAACTGGAGGTGAACTCAACCTGCTTGGCACTTAAAATTTAAACTACTGAAATGAATATTTCATTTAAAGTAAATACTTCCTCTTATTTCAAAATAAAACAAAATTTTTATCTCTTCTCCAATACAATTATTTTTGTTCAGTTTTAGCATCAATGAAAACCCGATAATAGGCATTTTTTTCTTTTCTTGCAGTATACCAGAAAGAACCTATTTATTTACCAAAAATTGATTTATTCAATCTGCTTCTTTTGGATATAAACATTTTTTGAAGAGTCTGCTTTCTTTCTGTGTGAAGTTTCACAAATAATATCATACTATTCAAAGAAAACTAGGTAATAATGGTACTAATGTAGTAATTATTTATATTAGATGTGGTAATAACCTATGAGCTCAAATCCAACTATCTCTTAGTTTAAGAAAACAACTTAAGAGAAATCTACTGACATATCAAAATAAGGAATGTTCTACTAAAAGAAGAGGGTGGGGTACACTATATTCTTCAAAAGTCAATGTCATAAAATATAAAGAAATGCTGTGGAAATGTCCAGATCAAAGGAGGATACAGAAGCATAAGCAGCCAATGCAGTACCTGACCCTCGGCTGGATCCACACTGGAGCAGAGAAAAATGCTCTGAACGAAGTTATTGACTCAATCGGTAAAACTTAATAGGAATGACAGAATAAAGCATCTGATACAGTGATAAATTTCTTGAGGTTGATAATTATACTCTAGTCGTATAAAAAAATACCCGATCCTTAGGAAATACACACTGCAGCAGATGGATGCAAAGGCCCATGGTATGTAACATCCTCAGAAGGTTCAGGGGAAAAAAAACATGACAATGAGGGAGAGGCAAATGGTGTAATTATTTAGGAGAATTTGGGCAAAAGCTAGAGGAGTGTTCCTTGTATTAATTTTATTGTTTGAAAATTCTTTTTTTTTTTTAGAGGAAGATTAGCCCTGAGCTAACATCTGCTGGCAATCCTCCTCTTTTTTGCTGAGGAAGACTAGCCCTGAGCTAACATCCATGCCCATCTTTCTCTACTTTATATGTGGGATGCCTGCCACAGCATGGCTTGCCAAGTGGTGTGTAGGTCTGCACCCGGGATCCAAACCGGTGAACCCTGGGCCACTGCAGCAAAACATGTGCACTTAACCGCTGTGCCACCAGGCCGGCCCCTGCAAATTTTCTATGAATTTGAAATTATTTCCCAATAAAAAGTATTAAAAAAAAAAGGCAACAATAAAAACTACTGACCTAAGGCAGAAGCATGAATTAAACCCTGTGGATTGAGCCTACTCTTTACAGGACACAGAATCACAGAGTCCCTGAAACCTCCCTTCAAGGTATTGACATTATGTTGTAGACTAGCACAGACATTCATCTCAAAAGACCTTGGTCCATTTGGAGCACTGGTCCTTTTCAACATTAAGGTCTCTCCAAAATGGCGCTCCTGGATACACTCCAGTTCCTCAGCCACTATAAACTCAGTCTCCATGATGAGAAGATGATGCACATCCACCTTAAACACAGGTTGTGGGATCACAAAGCCACCCTAGATCAGCCCTGGAAACAAAGTTCATCCACACCACAAATCCAGAGGCAATACCTTATGGCTATAACTCCAGTGGTCTGACTCAGTGACTATCTACTTAGTGTCTACTATGTGTAGCCCTGGGCTACGTGCCAAGAAGAGAAAGATGAATAGGCTTTCACAATAATCCTAAGGAACTCACAACCTAAGAAGAAAAAGATATATAATTCTGTAATTACAATAGAATCTGTGAAATGCTGCTGTTATAAAGGTGTATATCAAATGTTCTGAGAAGGACTTAATGAACAGGTGAGACTTAGCTTCAGTCAGTTATTCAATTAATATTCACTCTGTGTCAGGGAAAGGAACCTTAAGGATGAGTAAGTGCTCCCCCAGCTGACAGGAAAAGAAGTGAGAAGGGAATTCCAGGTAAAAGCAGCTAATAACATAAGACAATGGCCTGGAGTCATGAAAGTGTCAGCTGTTTTCATTGAATAGTGAGGGGATCAATATGGCCAGGAGCACAGCATCTCCTGGGAGTGTGGATAACGGAGGAGGTAAAACCATTAGAGCCAGATCCTGAATGGCCGTGCATAGCATGTTAAGGAACAACACAGAAATCCTATGGAGGGAATGGTAGATATTGTTAGCAGGAAAATTTAAGAGAGAAAATTTTTGTTGTAGAAAGACAATTCTGGTTGAAATGTCAAGCATGTATTATCAAGAAAAGGTGAGAGTCAAGAACAGTTCACATGTAATTGCAACAGTCTTCAAGTGTTGTAATCAGAGCTTGAACTGAGGCAGTATCAACAAGGAAAGAGACATTTAAGGAGGCAGAAAGAGTAGAGCTCAGCAACCAAATGATTGTGTACAATGAGACATGGTGGGATGGAGGGTTGAGATGATGCAGCTTTCTAACGTAAAACTCTGGGATCATTAACACTTGATGTTATTAACAGTGATTGAGTTTGAAATTCCAGTGTAGTATGCTTAGCGACGTTCAATACAGAATTTAGGATTACAGGAATTACAGTGAAGTTTAGGAGAGAAGTTAGGGTAAATGTAGAGATGCTAGAGTCATATTGATGATGTTTATATACAAGATACTTCTCTTGTATTCCCTAAGGAAAATTGTATAGACTGAGAAGACAGTTAACGATAGACGTTTAAGATAATCAGAAAGAAAACAAGCCAAGAGAAAGAAGAAGAATGAGAGGACAGAATTATATGGTAACTGGTAGTACATGGTACTTGTACATGGTTTAGACACCCAGTGACCACAGTTCAACCAACATTCAATGCACATTCACTGAGGCCTATCAGGCACCAGAGGCTTTGCCACATCCTGGTTATTACACGAGCCCCAATTTTCTACTATATCCGAATGAGATAGTGGCTTTAGTTTGAGTACAGTTCAAATTAAGTTCTCATTCTCTTCACTCTCTTCTTACACACTGAAGTACAAAATTAAACAAAGGACTTTATTTTAAAAGGAAGCAGACTCATGGACACATTAGAGCCTTTATAGCTATTCAGGGCTTATAAAGCAACACAAAGGAAAAAAAGGTTCACAAACTAATTCTTAAACACATTCACTCTTCTTTTAAAAGTTATTGATGCAAAAAATATAATAAACCACAGTTAAAATAATGCAAACTTTTGATTGCAACATAGGAATGCCAGGTGATTCTGGGATAAACAATAAGCATCCTCCACATAAAATGCCTACAGATGCTCATATGAGAGCACGTGTGTGTACACACACCCCCAGACACACACAACCTCCTCAAACACACAGACTCACAGTCAGAGCAACCTTTCAAACACTTCCCCTTCATCACGCACAGTGACCAGCAGCCTGGTGCAATCATCTATCCACTCAGAGAAACAGGGATACCTATAATCAGGAACTCAGCACAGCAACCACGTTTTACAACCAACTCCACAAACCAATTTGTTCTATATATGAGTTTTTTTCCTTTTTAAATTTCATGATTAATGTACTGCCCAGATCTTGAATGGTCTTGGCCTACCAGGTCACCGCAGAAAGCAATCTGTTTTTCTTGTACAATCATTTGAATAAATAATACCCGGTCATCTGACTGCAAGTATTCATTACACATGAGCTATAGAAAATAACCAGTCACAGATCAAGTTTAGTAGCTTCAAAACGAATGACGTAGGTATGATTCATACAGAATCCTTCAAGTGGCTTCTTTTCTCCAGAAATGACCTAAATTTTATCCTATGTGCATTGCACAACCTTCTTTTCCATTTGGTGAAGATTTCTCTTGGGTCAATATTCACTTTATGCCTTTCTAACTCAGCAAATTAAGGCTCAGATGCAAACTGGCTTTGCTGTTGGTCTAGCATGTTAATAGAGCAATAATTATTTTAGTGCTTCAATCTGGACAGTCAAAAGGATGACCTTATGATGAACCTCCTGGAAGAGAAACAGCATTGTTTATAAATAAAATCTCATGCTGAGAGATCCTTAGCTTCCAAAGCAAGAAAGCAATCACCATGTTTGCAGGCCGTTCACGTCCTGCCCTTTACTTTAGGTCCTTGATATCTAGATTTTCATCAACATTTCTTAAAATGTTGCTCTAAGTACAGAATCCTGGGTTTTGTTCATGCATATCTGGAAACTATTCTGTTTAGGGAATATCCCACGAGCAGCTAGGATGCAAAAAGGACATTCTTTATTGATTCTTGCTACGAAGAAAATACTCCCACAGTGCTTGATTCAGTCCCACGATACTCTTAAAGGGACATCTGACTAAAGAAGAGCTGGATATTCCTGTGAAGAATCAAGATATCAAAAAAAAATATTCTCCAAGGAAATTTTAAAAGTTATGCCAAAAGTAATTTATACAAAAGACTAATTGAAGACTGCAAACAGTACAGTCAGGTTTAAAAGTCACATTTGAATTCCAATAGACCTGAATTCCCAGATTTACAGGCTGGATGACCTTGGACAAGTTACTGGACTTTGCTGAGAATCCAGACAAAAATAATTGAACATACTATGTGAATAAACTAAGCCTAACACTTGGTACCCCATAGGCACTCACTAAATACTACCTTCCTTCTCGACTTTATGTTTTGATACTATAAATGAAAACACCATTAGGGAATTCCATAATTTTTCATTATGCATGTGTGTGGTTTGCATTCCAATGATTCTTTGCCAGTCTATAAACAAAGAATAACACAACATCCCATTTTGATACATGGTATAACTACCACAAGTGGATTCAGAAGCTATTTTTAATGCTAGTTATTTCAAAGCCTATGTGTTCATAATTATTCCATGTAAAACCCATTCAAATGCACACATATTAAAGTATATATGTGATTAATAAATGTAAACAACGTTTATAATTTTAAAATACCCTGGGTCCTAATCCCATCAAATTGATTGGTACGAATGACAAAACCACTGAATGAATACCGCATTATCACTTCTTTTGTACTACCTAGTAAACTGGATCAAATACTAAACACTCTTTAGTGGGGCATTGTCACCATTACGTAACCCAAGAGCTGACATAAAAAGGAAGAAGGTTAAGTCCGCTTTTGTAAAGCTCTTAAGTAAGAGGTCAGAGGACAGACCCATTCGCATGAGACCATGATAAATTGTCGATGGAAGAGAAAAAAACAGATTTTTAGTCTTTGATTCCAAATTGTAAACATTCCAAAATATCATGTTCACGTTAATAAACATTTTTCAACGTAATGATGAATAGCCACCTGCTGAAGTCTAAGAAACAGGAGCCCACTCCTAATTGGAAACAGTAAGATTATGTGTATTTTCCGTTGGGTATTTTGGCTCTCTAAATGTTCATTTTCAGAACTCTGAGGTTAAGCCTTAGAAATTCCCCCAGTTCTCCACATGCTGACACATTCTTCGGACACACACTGCATGCATTCAGTATAATCAGAATTTGCACAGTTGGAAGGCAGTGCTTGAGGCCCTTGCATTTTTTAATCAGTTTGTGTGAATTTTAAGCGAGTTATCAGCTATGGTGAGGGTGCACCAATTCTGTATTTGGAAAGGTCTTAAATGGAAGTATTGGATCCAAATGTTCTAGTGTTCCTTTATTCATTTCAGAGAAACAGCCTCTGTCACACTTGCTACCTGCTGCCAAAGTCTACAAGGAGCAAACTTCGTGGCAGCAGACTAAGCTAAATAATGTTTTGTCCAAGTTTCCAAAACAAGCTTTCACAATTTTCCACTTATGAAAATTAAAGGTAGGAAGTATAGTTTATCATTTTGAACAACCAAAATGATTTTAAAAATAAACTTCATTCTTAACCCTCCCATCCCCCTTGAAATCCCTAACCACCATTTTTCAAGTAGCACCAGCACATAGTGGCCCCTTTCCTTCTCTGCTAAATAAGATAGATCCATCATTGTGAATGCAATTTAGAGTCAATTATCATTTTCTGTTCAGGGCCCTATATATACCAATAATCAGGCACAATGTTAGTCTCTCCAATTCTAACCTACAGATCAAATGACCTGTCAAAACGTTACTTGATAGACAAACAACTTGACTGACATCAACAAATATTTTCATATGCAAGAAATTTATTCACCATACCGATGAAATTACTCTACCAGAAACTCTGTTAAGTACATTCTTTAACTGGTTGCCATTCTAAGTGACTTGGAGAGAGTTATGCAATTGGCCACATGAAATCCCTAGGTAGATAATTGAGAATATGTCTTGTTCAGGTTTTTTTTAAAACTATAGAGGCTTGTGGTTGCAAATATCCCAGCATTTGTCAGTAGTGATGACAACATATTATTTAATCCAACAAGATGCTAACTCAGTAGTCATCCACTTGTCAGTACATCCTGAAAAAGCCAGCGGATGAATCACCTTGACAGGGGATCCTTTCAAATGAATGCTGCATCCTATGGGGGGACTGGAATATCCATGTTTTAAAATTTTATTGAGTTTGAGAATTTTCCACAGAGATATAACACTTTTGGTCCTAAAATCTAGTGGGTCTCCAGTTTTCCTTAGTAAGGAATTCAAAGTTAAGTGTTCTTTTCTGGGTTTTGGAAGAGAGATTTTCTCAGATTACATGTGCCAGGAAATGTGATAGGTGCTTCCTGGTGAAATCAGGATAAAGACTTAACACAGTCCAAAGAGGAAAATAATGTATAAAAAGAGTGTTTCTTTACAATGTCATGAGGGCTACGACAGAGGTATGCACAGAAAGGTGTACGTGCGGCAGATAAGAGTGGTATGTGAAAAGACATTTGATGGACAACAAGAAGTAGCAACTGGTCAGGCAAAGAGTCATACCTTCTGTGTGTGTGTATGCATGTATGTATTTATATGTGTATGTGTGTGTGTGTGTTTGTGAGAAGTCACTGCTATGAGGCAGGGAAAATTCACTCCAGTAGAAGTAGCATAAGTTTCAATGGGATAGAGAAGAAGTAGGCATTTGCCAGATCATGCAAGACTGTTTTTAACAAGTTCATCCCAAGGTATGGATCTACTGCCCAAAGAGAGAGTCATTAAAGAGTTTAAAGGGATAATTGACATGGTTTGTTTTACATTTTAGTCATGTTATATTGAGTAGGATTTTAAAGATTGAACTGTTTGTCAAGTGTAACTTTCCAAATAGGACTACCAATATTTTGTCAACAGTCTCCCATCAAGAAGTGGGGTCTACATCCCTTTCCCTGAAATCCAAACAGGCTTCTCACTGCTTCAACCAACAGGGTATGGTGGAAACAATGGTATGTAACTTCCTAGGCTTGTCCTTAAAAGACAATGGGCCTTCCCCTGGCTCTCTTGGGAACTAAGAGACTCTCTTCCCTCTTAAGAAGCCCCTCTCGGAAACTAGCTGCCATGTTGTAAGAAGCCCAAATCACACGGCATGGGCATATATAGTCCTCACTCATCCCTACCAAGGAGCCAGACATGGGACTAAAGAAGTTTCCAGATTATTCCAGCCCCCAGCTATTCAAGTTTTCCTAGCTGAGACCCCCAGATATCATGGAACAGAGACAAAAAGCTCCCTGTGCCCCTTCTTAATCCTGACCAATAGAATCTACTAATATAACAAAAAAACTTGTTTTATGTCACTAAGTTTTGGGGTGATTTGTTACACAGCAATAGATAACTGGAATAAGATCTATCCTTAAAAGAAATAAGATCCATTTACAAGACCTTTTAGGAAGTTCACTACCAGATCTTTCTTACGTAGGATCCAAAATAAACTGTCTTATACAAACTTCAGAGGGAAGAATGTCACAGTGAGTTTTTACTTTTTACTTTTTTTTAATTTAAAGACTTTTTATTTCTTTAGATCAGTTTTACGTTCACAGCAAAATGGACAGGAAGGTACAGAGATTTACCATATATCCTCTGGCCCCATATATGTATAGCCTCTCCTACTACCAATGTCCCCAACACAAGTGGTACATTTGTTACAATCGATCAACCTACACTGACAAATAATTACCACCCGAACTTCACAGTTTACCTTCGGGTTCACTTCTGATGTCCATTCCATGGGTTATAAGTATATTTATGTATAACGTATAATGACATGTATCCATCATTCTCACGTCAGAGTATTTTCACTCCCTTTTTTAACTTTTTAAAATTATTTTCTTTAAAATCTAAGTATTTTAGACAAAATGTCTAATTTGGAGGGAAAAAAAGGTTTGTTTCTATGTATTCGTTTGTTTCTAGCTCCTCTTGACATAACAAGAAACCTTCTTTTAAGGAATTACCCTTAGGCATGAAGCCTATCATAAGATAATCTCTCTCTACTAACACAGAAACCTCACGTTGAAGAAAAATACAACCTTGCTCAAGTTCAAACAACTTCCCCACTTAAATCCTTGCATTATGAATACTTTGAACCAGATGTTGTTCCTAGTCACGTGCTACGCTTTATTTCACTAAGTTCATATTTACTGCTAAAATATTTCTTTTAAACTTGCGTTTGCCAATCAGGGAAAATAAACAAAACACAAAAATGAAAGACAACTGATTCCCTTATTTCCTTTAGGCTGACAGATCTCATAGAAAGTGCTTTTGTAATAAAGAAAATATTAATGGAGGAGCAATGTTTTGTGCAGACATTTGCTCCTCTGTCTACTTCATTTATAAATACAGTTTAATGAGGTAATAGAGACGACACAGCTCTGCAAGTGTTCCTTTTTCTAACGTTTGTTCTGAATTCAAAGATTAGAAACAGCTAATCTGCTGCATTTTGGGGGCTGGTTTATGAATACAGCATTTAAAGCACATTGTTCGAGCATCTGGAAAGCTAACATCTCATAAATAGCCCATCCTCCCAAACATATGATTAGACAATAAGGGTAATCTGAAATTTGTTTAAAATCAGTAGCCATAAAGTAGATACAGTGTGCTGCAAATTGTCCCTCCCCCCCCTCACCCTCCGCCGCAGAGTGTGTATTGAAACATGCCTAATGGGCCTTCGTTTGCCAAGGAGACATTCAGAGTGGAGTTTGTCTTTGTACAATTAAATTATGCACATTGTCAAATCTTCTCATTTAAGAAATCTGTATTTTACAGAATTATATGTAAGAATTAATTCAGGTCTACCCTGGAGGTATTCTGTGTCTCCATTCTCATGTGAGAGGATTGAATGCCATTTTCTCAATAAAATATTTTTTCAGTCTTCCTCAAGTGTGGATACATTTAACCATAACAATCAGCAGACTTGCAAAAGAACATGGTTAAGGAGACCGTCTACCTTCTAATCAATACAGAGGAAAAAATCACATCTAACACAATGTTTTAAATTTTTCCTTATTTCATACATACATGTTTTCTTTTCCAGATTAAAAACTACAATCTCATCAACATTTAGAAAAAGTATGACCAGCTTATTTCACATGAGACACGAGTCCCTGGGAACCAAAAATATACCAAGTTTATTGTAATATCTTGGAAAAACTTCTTATCTAAAAGAAATCCCTAAAGGAGAAAATATTCCTTATGATTAAAGTATGCCATAATTGATCCGTTTCATGAATTTATACCTTAAAGTCATGGCTGTAGTGGCTAACATTTATGGAGTGATAACACCGGCCTGGACCAGAGCTAAGCGGTCTACGTGGATTATTTCACATACCCTTCAAAACAACCCTATTAAGTAGATACTACTATTAGTCCTATTTTACAGATGAGGAAACTGAGACACAGCACGTTTAGAAAATAAAGCTAGTGTCACACAGCTACAAAGCTCAGAAAATTTTCAAGTTTGGAAGAAACACTTAAGATGGTCTAATAAAATCATCTTGTTTTGGAGGTAAGGAAATTGATGCCAGACAGTTTAAGGTCATAATTAAATTAGGAGCAGAACAAGATCTATACCCAGTCCTTCTCAATCACCATCCAGTAGTCAATCAAATGTTTTTTATCTCCCATTCTATGTAAGGGTTTATAATTTTTTAGTCCTTTTGTTCTCCCTATTTGTATCCATCCCTTCCTAAATATGCTGTGTATTCTTCCAGCCCATGCTTTAACAATTCAACGATTATTTAATAATCACTTACTATAGGTGTTCATAACAGATATACATAGAATTATTTTTTATTTATATATATTTTTTATGTATATAGTACATGTTATGTTCTACAAGTTTGTTGCTTTGTCACTCAAAATTATTCTTGGGGGATCTGTCCATATAATATATGTATGTATATCAGGTCATTTTTTTTAATTTCTAGTTATATCCATCTTATGAACATACTATATCATTATTTAAGTTGTTTGTGTTTTTCATCATAACAAACAATGTTATAGTGAACATATTTGTACAAGTCTGTAGAAATTTCTGTAGAAGTTTCTGGCTCAATGTATATGTGCATTTCCAGCTTCACTAGATATGGCCAAATACTTTTCCAAAGTGGTTGTCCCCATTTAGTGGGTTTCACTCACTATACAGATAGCCGTACAGAATGGCTATCATTATCGCTATACAACGAAAGAACACTCTCCTGAATGCACTTCGCAAGGAGCTGTTTACGAACATCTTCCATATGAGTCTTAGCCCCACTCAACTCTCCCGCGAAATCTTCTCTAATGCCTATGTCCAAACTTTTAAATTGTGTTAGTGCATATGAAGTGGTATTCTTATTTTATACATTTCCCTGTGGGTTAGTGCATTAATTGTTTAGATTTCCCCTTCTTTAATTCATTTATCGTTCACTCACTCCCCCATTGTCTTGTTTATACTTTTCTTATTGATTTGTAAGTTTTTTTTTCTATTTGTCTGTTATATATGTCGTTTTCTCTCAGACTGACTTGGCTTTTAGCTTCGTTGATAGTGTCCTTTATTACACAGGATCTTTAATTTTGAGATAGTAAAGTTTATCTATTTTTTCCTCTTGATTAGCACCATAAATTCAAATTCATATGAGCATATATGTTTTCATCCAAATTTTTGGAAATGGCACCATTATTTGTAATTTCCTCAAAGAAAACTAAGAGAACAAGAAGTGGACTAACTCCTTCTATGCACTGAGCAAAACGCCCCTCCAAGTGACTATTTAAACCCTTTGTTATTATCAATAAAATTCAGAATTCATCATTTCATTTAAGTGGAATTATCTTTTCACTTCATATTTTTAAGGAAAAATATTTACAATTTTTATTGAAATAACATTATTCATCTTAACAAGGATCCCAGTAACTTATATGATTATACATTTTCTCAATTGGCTCATCATCTGTGGTTTTTTATTTTATCCCCCGTTGATCTCTGGGTATCATACTTTGTATATGCTTTCTTCTTTCTTTGGAGTCGATTTTTCTTGTTACAGGGGTAACCTACATTTTTAAGCTTTCAGAGAAGTTGGAAATACAAACGGTATGTACAACTGAAGAATATTATGTAAGAGATGAGATTATAAGGACAAAATCTATTTTTCCCCATAATTCATTAATTATAAAATATTTCTTTAAAAATATAATCTATCTCAAAAGTACAGAGGTTGAAAACAATCCATTTTTGAAAGGTGGCACCTAATGAACACTTTCCCTATTCTGGACTGTTCTTTTGGAAATCACATGGCTGAGTCATCAGTACCTTAAGTAGTTCTGCACCTCTAACACCCTGCCATTAGTTATGGAACTACGAGTAAGTCACTAAACCTCATTTTCCTTTGATGTAAAATAAGATATTAAGAAAATTATCTCCAAAATACTATTCCTTTATAATAAGCCTGCTAAACTACACACACACACACAAACACACACACACACACACACACACACACACACACACACAGCAGTCTCCAGGACCTAAACAGCAGCCATGAAACTAAAATCTCACTTCAACATTCAGCTGCCCAAAATGGGATGGGCAACTTCCTTTCTTCAATGTATCTACTGAAATAAAAACCACTACTCACAAACTGAAGGCAGTGTGCCTCAGAGGAAATGGATTCTGATGATGTCAGAAATTTATTGTTGCTTCCAGAACCGAGAGAACGGAACAGCCCTTCCTCCCCCCACCAAATAGGAAACATTTCAGTATAAGAATATGTATAATATAGGATTCCGCTTTACAATTGACCACATATCCATCTTCTGAGTTATCTCCGAGAGAACTTTACTGTAGTTGAATTTATCTTCCTATACATTGAAATTGCTACTTGTTGAATTCAACCAATTTCAATTTCATATAGAAAAAAGCAATCCCTTTTACTCCTCTATCTTCTACCCATCAGACCCATTACTGAACAGATAGTAGTGAGTTTTAAAAAAAAAGAAAAAGAAAACCCTCGAGAGCAGCTATTTGAACCTCTCAAGGTAAAACGCAGAGCAAAGGCAGGCAGCTGTCTTCTGAAAGAGACGTCCTTCTCCATCTGCCCCATGGAGGCCCTCTCTATAGACTTCCCACAGCAATAGACCTATTCTCCCTTTAAAAAGTAACTATTTGGCTCTTAATATTAAATTATATGTGTTCCTAGAACTTTTAATTCGTTTTAAACTACACATTTTCAAGCAGGGTTTCTTAGTGAAAAAAAACTTTTACTGAGTTTCGTCAAACTGGCTGTGCAGAGAGAGAAGCTGCCAGCTGTTCATCGTTCTGGCTGGGGGAGCTCATAAATCCAAGTTGTGATCTGGGCAAAATATAGCTGTGCCGTTTATCTGGTTTGTTTGTGTTGACATATTGTTGTCTAACTTTTCTTGTTTCGTTTTTCTTTTCTTCTTTCTATTTTGAAATAGAGGCCTGATTTTTTTAAGCGAATTTTTTTCCCCTCAAAATGATTCTAGTTTCTTTCAGATAGTGCAAACATCACCGGTATTTCAATAAAATATTTATTTTTATTTAACATTAGTCCTCATATATATAACTAAGTTATAGGTTTGGCTAGCCCTCAGTCTTAGAACAAAGCACATTAAATAAAACATACTCTTAATTATTTAATGCTTGGTTTTCTATTTTATAGATAATTTACATATCATTAATTTTTCTCCCAATGCTTTTGTTTTCTATTCCACTAAATATCAGTGGCACTACATTGTAACACATTTATTAAAATAGCAATAAGTTACTAACATTATATAGCAATTACTATGTGTTAGGCACCTTACTAAGCATTTTACAAAGATTATCTCATTAATGCTCTTACATCGTATGAAGTAAATATTATCCCCATTTAAGAAGGAGGAAGCTAACTCATATCTGTTCAGTAATTAGCCAAAGGTCACACAGCTAAAGATGGTGGCGCTCAGGTTCACAGTCAGGCATCGGACTCCAGAGTCCATGTTTTTAAATGCTATGTATTATTATCTTCTATTACATAATGCTGTGTTGAGACCCATTTCTTCCTCTGAAGAACTGACTTATCCTTTTCCATTTGTGAACAATCTGACAAATTAAAATTAACATACAAAGCAATACAAACAAATGTGGTAACACTAACCAACAAGTAAATTTAATTAAAAACGTGTCATGTAAAAAAAATTGTGTTATGCATACTCACGCTGTGAATGCTATTCCAACACACTTAAAAAAATAAATTTATTTTATGGACATGCTGGAGCAGTTAAAAAAATGAAAAAAATCAAAACTATTCATTGCTTTTACTTAGCAATTTGGTTGTGCTGCTGGACACTAATATTTTCCATCCCATTTTCTATTTCCTGCCTTTATTGGCTTGAATAATTGAAAATTGGATGAGAGATTCAGCTTTTGCTTTTTTTATTGGGTGAAAAATCATATGATTACATAGTAGAGTTTATCTCAACAGGCATAATAGTATAGATTTAAAGAAATTAGTTGATGTTTCAGACCAACTTTGATTAAAAATTGGCTGCTTCTCGTTCAAAGACTCATTTCCTTAATTTGTACTGACCAGACTCGGAAATTTTGCCACCTCTGGGCTGTGCTTTTTGAAGAAATTATTTAAAAATCCAGGCATAATAAAAAATATATTCTTGGGGTCAGGCTGGTGGCGTAGTGGTTAAGCTTGGCAAGCTCCACTTTGGCAGCCAAGGGTTCGCCAGTTCAGATCCTGGGCGCAGACTTAAACCACTCATCATGGTGTGCAGCCATGCTGTGGAGGCGTCCAACATACAAAACAGAAGAAGACTGGCACAGATGTTAGCTCAGGGCCAGTCTTCCTTAAGCAAAAAGAGGAGGATTGGCAACAGGTGTTAGCTCAGGGCCAATCTTGCTCACCACACAAAAAATATACATATACATATACATATATATATATATATATATATACATATATATATATTCTTCCTGAGGTACAGGACCCCTTTTCATACTTCATGCCATCATAAAGCCAAATAAAACATATTAAAAATAAAAAGGTATAATAAACATCATTTAAAAGGTATGAACTAAGTACCATGGGAGATCAGAAGATAGAGAGGACTCCCCAGATGAGACAATCAGGACAGGCTCCATTGAGAAGGTAGCAGTTATGCTGGGTTTTCACTACAGCATGGCTAAATTGAAACAGACTGGAGGGAAGAGGGCATTTCAAACCAAAAGGAGTGTGCTTGGAAATACCAGGCACACCCAGCCAGCGGGAAAATTAAGGTGTTCGCAAAGTAAACTGGAGCTGACTGAGGGGACTGAGGCTGGGCTGTCAGGCTGACATTCTGCTACTCCATTTGGTAAACCTTGAGGCGTCACTGACGATTCTGAACCATTCAGTCTTAAATCAGAGCAGTGAACTAGGACAATTAATAGGGTAATTGAGAGCAGGATGGAACCCAGGGAGTTTGTTACAAGGTCAGGGGGTGAAAAAGTGGTCACTGGTATTGAGGACCTTGAAGAACTATTACGTAATGCTGCAGATGTAGAGCTCATCAAGACTGATGGTAGGCGACAGGTGACAAAAAGAGCTGTAAGCTAGGAATTGGCAACCTTGGGTGTTAGAACAGTGTCTTAAGAGTTCACCAGCCCACAGCAGTGAAGGTGAGCAGCAGCTGGTGTAGGCAGGCATCGGAACCGCAGAGGCGAACTGCTGAGAGATCACATAACCAAAGTCTGGACTCAGCCCTCAGGGGCAAAGGTTTGCCAACACCTCCTCCTCGCCCTCAGTCAGAGGCAGCAAGGAAAGCAGCCTTCCAGGAGATTGCTCTGGGCGGAAGACCAGCATGATCAGAGGATCCCGTTTCAAGTAAGGGGAGCAGGTGGGAAGCATGAAGGCCCTGAGGGGTGAGCAATGGAACACATTGGCATTCCTTAGGGCCAATGAAAAGGCCAACAGGTGGGAAGGGCAGAGCAGAGAGAGAGAGAGAGAGAGAGAGAGAGAGACAGGGTTAGGATGAGGTTTTGTAGGAAGGAAGTTAGAAGAAGAAATGGCAGGCCACATGATGCCACAAAGTATTCCTAAAAATCATAATAAAGTCATGACCACAGACCTGTCACCAGAATGGTGAGCTTAGCTTCTGGTCGTTAAGTGTAGTTAAAATGATTCCATCTATCTCCTTGCACAGGAAAAGGTCTTTATATCCATGGCTGGATTTAGACCTTAAATGGCCCTAAAAACTGAAAAAAACCATCATGCACCTCCATTCGTAATTCCAATACATACACTGACTATAAAAGAAGAGGAAGCAACTACGTACCCTTTTTTCTCATGATGACTGAAGTGTTCTTTTTGTAAAGAATTCAAAATTAAACTATTTCCAAAACTAAAAGAAAAAAAGCAAACAAACAAACAAAACCCAACACTCTTAGGTCTCCTGGCTTTGCTGCAGCCTGAAGTGCACAGTTGGTCTGCCTTAAAAGAAAATGTAATTTGGTCCATAATACAGAAAACATTGTACTTTCAATCAAATGTTTTCTAATAAATATTAGCCATTAGTGCTAAGGATGTTTATTCAGCTTTCTTACGTGTACTGAGAAAAGCTTCATACTTAACACTATAAAAGTAGAGAGGTAATCAAATTCACTTGTATAAACCCTTGAGTAACTAAAAACCTACTTTCAAGAAAGACAAATTGTGATGAAATACAGTAGTATGAAGACTTATTTTAAATGGGCACTTATAATCTAGGGCTTTGTCGGGTATAAATTCAGCACAAGGCCTATATTTTGTACCTAAAGCTTATATAAGTAAAAGCAAATGTAAAGTATTATCATTAATTACTGTAATATAGAGAATAATAGTAACTGACGTGAATAATCATAACTAAAACATTCTCAGTCATTAATAAGATTCATTTAGGTTTGCTAACTGTGCTTATTGTGACACACAAATATATATATATAAAAAGTACTGTACACCTATGTTTTAGAAAACTTTGATAGAATTTCAAGCATTGCAGTAAAAAGCTTTACTGATTAATTTTGGGAATGCCAGATTTACCTCATCAGTATATCCATTTTTCAAACATTCTTGATTAGTCAATGTTGTACTACATGAGAAAATACTGTTACTTCACTGCTGCTGACTTTTGGAAGCTACATGGAATTCTCAACAGAGGACAAAACTCCCTGTTTGCATTCACATACTAGTTTTCATAGGAGAAGATCTAAGAATGCTTAGTCGAGTGAAATGAAGTCTAAGGTTTTTCTGATTTTATAATTCTTTCAAATAGGTTCCATGGGTGGTGAATTTTCTGGGCCCTTAAGTCTAGGGAAATGCCTCTATTTTGCCCTCCCGCATAAAGTTGAATGCACATGGGTATAGGGTTCTAAATCATTTATCTTATTTACTTATTTTTTTTGGTGAAGAAGATTGGCCCTGAGCTAACATCGGTTGCCAATCTTCCACTTTTTGCTTGAGGAAGATTGTCGCTGAGCTAACATCTTTACCAATCTTCCTCTATTTTGCATGTGGGATGCTGCCACAACATGGCTTAATGAGCAGTGTGCAGGTCCGCACCCGGGATCCGAACCTGAGAACCCTCAGCTGCCGAAGCAGAGCACACAAACATAACCACTATGCCACCAGGCCAGCCTCCGTCATTTTTTTAATTAGAAATATTTAAAACAAACAACAACTGCAGAATAGGATAAAACAAACATCAATGGAACCACCATCCCAATTTGCACATTCTTAACATTGTATCATATACAGATTTCTTATTTATTAAGAAATAAAAATTACAGGTAGAATTGAG
Organism: Equus caballus; assembly: GCF_041296265.1. Lineage (NCBI taxonomy): Eukaryota > Metazoa > Chordata > Mammalia > Perissodactyla > Equidae > Equus > Equus caballus. The sequence goes on from NC_091684.1 coordinate 181,197,960, forward strand.
GTCCCCTATATAAACATACCAAGAAATTACTTAGAAGTATAGAGTTTTGTAAAAATACTTTTCAGATAGATGGGTTCTTTTTACGTTTTTATCAGTGTTTTTTAATTAATCGTACAGTGATCAAAAATGTCTATATTATGTCAACATCTGCTGCTCACTGAGTTGGCTTTATGTCAGAGTACTTGGTCCACTTTGTAAACATTCACTGTATGATTGAAAATATGGTTTATTTTCTAATTATTGGGTACAGGATTCTAATATGGCCATTAGATCAAGCTGGCTAATTGTTGTCAACATCTTCTATGCCCTTACTAATTTCTCATTTTTAGTTGTTTGATACAGTGGTTCTCAAAGTATGATCTCCAGACCAGCAGCATCAGAACTACCCGGGAAACTGTTGGAAATGCAAATCCTCAGGTCCCATCGCAGACCTACTGAATCAGAAACCCAGGGGTGGGGGTGTTTTAACAAGTCCTCCAGGTGACTCTGCTATACGCTAAAGGAGGAAAAGCACTGACTTGATCTATAGATTAGTAAGCAAAGTATGTTAAAAAAGTATCTAGTCCCATCGTGGATTTGTCACTTTTTCCTTATAATTCCATTTATCTTGCTTTAGATATTTAGAGGCTATATTATCTGGATGTATATAATATCCAAATTGTTATACTGTCCTGACAAATTGTGCCTTGAAGACATAAAATAATCCTTTTCTGGATACCAGCTGTCCATCTTTGACCCACATTATTCTCCACAACTAAACCAAACAGACATGTCCACAGGACTGTGAGCACACCAGGCACGAAAGCAACCTTCCCTTTACCTCATTTTCTGAAAGACTCCTGGAAACATGGACTGGGCACAGGGGAAGATACTGGGGGGCGGGGGAGTGAGGAGGAGGGAATGACTGGCCAACTCAAAGATTTGAGCAAAAGATCATCAAAAAGACAGTGTCCAAAGGTGAGAAAAGAAAATTCAGACAGATTGTCCTACCCAGCAGCTTAAAGAAAGGGTGAGTCAGGAAAAGAGGTGTTACGAACTAAATTGTGACTGCCACTAAAATTCATACTTGGAAGTTCTAATGCCTAGTGCATCTGAATGTGACTGGTTTTGGAGACAGGGCCTCTAAAGAGGCAGTTAAGGGTCCTAACCCAATATGACTGATAGTCCTTATAAGAAGAGGACATTAGGACACAGAAGCACAGAGAAAAACCCATGTGAAGACACAAAGAGAAGATGGCCATCTACAAGCCAAAGAGAGGGGTCCTTATAAGAAATCAACGCTGCTGACACCTTGATCTTGGACTTCTAACCTCTAGAATCATGAGACAATAAATGTCTGCTATTGAAGCCACCCAGTCTACGGCACTTCGTTATGGCAGCCCTAGAAAACTGGCGCAGAGGGTAAGTGTGGTATGGAAACGAGAGGCTCCAGACCAGAGCAGCAGCAGATGTTGACAAAGGACAGGATATGGAGCCTGAAAAATATCCTCTGGAGCTTGGAGAAGTTATAGATGTTTTTCATGGAGTCTCTAAAATCAGAAATAAAGAGAAAATATAAACTGCTCCTCAAACGTTTTTATCCATTCAATACTTCCTAAATGGACTAATAGCACCACTCTTCAACAAATATTTACTAAGCACTCACTCTGGGCCCGGCCCTCTTCTATGGCCTGGGGATACTGCAGTAAGCAAAAACTGAACATTCCTGCCTTCACTGAAGCGTCCACTCTGGTGGGAAGTAACATAATGTGCAACAGATCTAATAAACCAATAAAGAGATTAATCATATAGTATGTTGGAAGTGATCAATGCTACACAGAAAACAGAGTAAGAGGGATGAAGAGTGATGGGTAAGGGTTGTTTAGAATTTAAATACAGCCACAGGACAGGCTTCCTAGAAAAGATAACATTTGAGCAAAGACTTGAAGACAACAGGTCATCAATCAAGTATTGACCCTGGGATCAGTTCTGTATTAAGCAATGTACAGGCACCATCTCATTTATCCTCAAGATACTAATGGAGGGAAAACGATGTTATACCTAACTGACAGCTAAGGAAACTCAAGCTCAGAGAAGCACAGAGCTATTGCATGGAGAGACTGGGATAGCGGAGCAAACTAAGTATGCAGTGAGTAATCAGACCAAGCCCCAGACCTTCCTCAAGAGCAAATGAGGGAAGCACGGAAGAAAAAAATAAAGTAGAAGTGCCAAGTGCAAGGAGTTATAGAAAAACCAAGGTGCAGCCAAGCCAGGGCATCTTTCTCAGAGGGGAGGGCTCTGGGAGAAGTGAGAGATGAAATGCATGTGCTGCGTTTAAATAGGGTTTTTGACACAAAATATACTCAGTAAGTTAAAATATGAATAAAAATATTCCTAGGATAAGTGAAAAAGACTGCTATATAGTAAAACAAAAGTCATCCAAAAACAGTGATATAAACAAATTATGGTATATACACATGTTAAGTAAATGAAAATGTTTTAAAATAATTTTAATGATATGAGAAAATGAGAATATAATATTGAGACAAAATATATAAATACAGTTAAGACCACTATAAACAGTTTAGCCTCAGCTCTGTCTGGGTTTGTTTGTGTGGAATGTGCACATGTGCGTATCAGATAGACAGACATAGGTAAAGACTGGAGGAAGACAGGCAATTTTTATCCCTGCATAGAAGGAAAACATATTATTGCCTGCAAATAATGATAGTTTAAACAAGACAGAAGTTTATTTTTCTTTCCACGTTAAAAAAAAAAGTCTGGGGCCAGCCTGGTGGCATAATGGTTAAGTTCACACGCTCCGCTTCAGCAGATTCTGGCACAGACCTACATGCTTCTCATCAAGCCGTGTTGTGGCAGTGTCCCACATATAAAATACAGGAAGACTGGCACAGATGTTAGCTCAGGGCCAATCTTCCTCACCAAATAAATAAATAAATAAATAAAATTTAAAAGTAAATTTAAAGATTTTTTAAAAGTCTGGAGGTCAGCAGCCCAGAGCTGGTACGAAGGTTCCACGAAGTTATCAATAACCCAGGCTCCTTCCAGTTCAGCACTCTGCCAGCCTCACAGTATGACCTTCAGCCTCACAGTCCAGTGAGGCTGTGGAGCTTTCTCCATCAGATTTCCTTTCAGGTCAGCAAGATGGAGGAAAAAGGGAAGAAGCAGGGCAGCCCCTTGCTATTAAGATGATTTCTCCTAAGAACCACACAACACTTCTGACCAGAATATCACCATCTACAGTGTGACAAGGAGATACAGTCTTTACGCGGGTGGGAGCACGCCCATCTAACTGTGGTTGTTGCTGTTTTTCCTAATTAATAAAGAAAGGAAGAGATTAGGAAGGCACCTAACAGCCACTGTGACAAGACTTCTTTGAGTTCTCTAAGTGTTCTACAATGCATGGATAATCTTTATAATTCTGAAAACAAAAAGGGTTTCTTGCTTAAGATACTCAAAGTTATTAAGTGATATCAAAACATAAGTAATCTGTAAAGGAAAAGCATAAAGTTAAAGGAAAAAACTAAATTATTGAGAGGTTAACTATATGTCTATTGCTCAAAAATATTAAGAGCTGCACTATCTCAGATACAAGATACACGCATATTTAATATATTTCCCATCTATAAACACACTACCAAAGTAATGCTTCCAAGAAAGACTTTTGGGTCATAAAACATACTTTTTAAAAGAGCTGCAAAATTACATGTTTTCCATCAGAGCTCAACATTTGGAAAATATTCAGGTAAACTCTGAACACAAGATAATGTGATCAAGATCAATGTAGAATTCCAAAAATATTAGTAAATGGAAGACGGCATATGATTTTGATAGTATATGATTTCAAAAATACATATTTACACAGCAGCATATTTTGCTAAATTGATAAAGCTAATGCAATTGCAAAAATCAAAACTACGATCTACATGGCACTTATAGTATGACTTATAGTGTACATACAACAGAAATAATGCCTAAGAATTTGTGAATGTTTATAGAATAATAAAGAATAAACAGCAAAAACCTCTACCAAGTTGGAGAAAAACAAAGTACTTCCAAACAACAAACTATGTATCTATTTTATTAAATATTTGACCAGGCGTGCTGGTTACCCTACCAACCACATGCCCAATATCTTGCTTAAATTTGTAATCTAGAATGCGATGTTGATGAATCTATTTAATAACAGCATGGGATGTTTCACTACCATATTAAAAATAGGTATCAATTGTAAGATGCAACTTGATTTCAAATAATAAAATGCAAAAACAATCTTAAAATTAAGGAAATATGCCATAGATGTTTTATACCTAACCAGTAAAGTTTCGTATTTTTCAACATTTCAGTAGTGATAGTTGTTGGCAGTATTTATTCATTCATTATCCTACTAAAACTAATATTTATTGATGTCAGGCATTCTTCCAAGCTCTGGGGATACAGGTATAAATAAAACAAATCACTGACTCATGGAGCTGACATTTTACTGTGGGAGACAATTAACAAGTAAATATAAAATACAATTGCAGACAATGATAAGTGCCACAAGGAAAAATAAAACCGGTAAGGAAAATCAAGGTTGAGGGGAAAAAGGAGGTATTTTGAATTCAGTTAGGCAAGTCTCTCTGGGGAGGTGACACTTAGGCAGAGCTCTGACTGAAGGGAGGAAGGGTGCCACATGAAGATGCAGAGGAAGGACAGTCCAGACAGAGGGCTCAGTGAGCTCAAAAGCCCTGAGGCATACATGCTTGAACAGCACGACAGGGACTGGAAGGAGAAAGGAGGGAAGTCATAGGAGGTGAGTCAGAAGGGCAGCCGGAGGCCAGATCACGCAGGGCCCCATGGCCACACAAAGGGTGTTTGCACTCAGAGTGCAATGGGAAGCCACTGGGAAGGTTTACAGTAGAGCAAGGACACCTCCAGATTGTGGAGAAGAAAAGAGACCAGAGACAAGGGCAGAAGCAGAGACCAGCTAGCTGGTAGACTGGCAGGTGAGAGTGGCAGTGACAAGCACAAGGAGGTGGTAAAGATGAGGAGAATGAGTCAGAGTGGGGATCCACTGAAAGACAGAGTTGATAGCACTCATTGATTATAGGATGAAGTGAAAAAGAGAAGTCAAGCATAACACCAGCGTTAACTCAAGCAACTGGAGGAATGTCAGTGCCATTTACTGAGATCAAGAAGATAGTGGGAGACACACGCAGGGAAGAGAAATCAAGAGTTCAGTTTTGGACACGTTAAGTTTGAGATGCCTAAAAGCATTCAAGAGCGGATGTTAACTATACTGTTCGATATACAAGCCTGGAGCTCAGGGAAGAGGCCGAGGCAAAAATTTAAATTGGGAGCCATCACCATATAGATAATATTTAATTAAGTCAGTAGGACTTGAGGCCATCAGACTAGATGAAATAACCCCGTAAATGGGGATAAAGAGAAGAGAAGGCCAACAATTGCGCCCTGAGACAGACATTTCACCACTTGGAGGTGGAGAAGAGAAGGCTTAAACTAACACAAACATAATATAATACTGTCATCATGAAGCATTTTAAGGCAAATTATAGCAGTGGATCCCAAAATCCATACCGTTCTACCAGATCTCAATACAATCTGGGATCTACAGGTGTAACTCCATGTTTTGCTCTTGTTTCCATATTTCATGATGTATTTTTAACAAGTCAGTCTTATTCATTCCTAGACTGCATTTCTCTCTATCCTATTTTATTTCTTCCTTGGAATACAGAATATGAGACCTGGCTGTCAACCTGAAAGGCCATCTTAATAATAGCTTTACTTAATAAGCTAGGAAACTAAGACACACAAAATAGAGGAACTTATCAAAGGTCACATTTGTAGTCATTGACAGAAATAAGACCATACAAGGTCCTCGAGATTCCTGCTCTTTATGCTACATTCCACTGCCTTCACTGGTGATGAAGTTTCTGACACAAAAGTACACTTGTGGAAGAATCATCTTCGGTAATAGAGGATATGCCATAAACTGTATGTAAACCCATTATAATGGAACCATTGTATTCCTTCAGCGTTGGGCTTCACTAAACATATGCACCTGGATGAAGGATGACCCAGTAGAAAGAATGCTGCACCCAGTCCCTCACATCACAGAGGGAAGAAAGAAAGTTGAAACTGGCCAATTGGAAACTACTGGAAAACCAAAAAGCAGCTCCAGCCTATACAGTCAAAGACAAATCCTTTTGCCAAGTCTACAAGGAGTTTTGCACTTGAGCCAAGCAGATCATTTTACATTCCAAATACAGCAACCCAGGCACCACCGCCCATTCCCCATCCCCCTCAAAAACAGTTAATGCAGGCAGTTGTTCAAATACCTGAATAACTGGTAATACAACCACAACCAAAGATCGTTGGGTGCCCTAAGCAGAACAAAGACACAAAAACCACAGGTTTCTCATTAGGTGCTTTGAGGACTAAAAGCAAACAATCACTGAGTGTCCCCATGGAGTAAGAGATACAAACAGCTAAAGGGTGTGAATAATAGATAAAACTTCATCCAAAATCTGCAGCAGGAGGCCCTGTTAATAGCGAGCAGGAGAAGGACCCACTGGCTTGTCAGCTCAATGCATTAATTCCCTGTTCCATGTTTCTACTTTAAATACTCAAAAGCGAGAGACGGACAAGTTCAGGACAGAGTCTGCGCAGAGGGCCCAAGAGGCCTGCTGGAGTCTCGCGGCCTGAGGGAGGAACGGACCGCCGCGTACACCTCTGAGCCAATGGGGAGCCGACCAGAGAAAAACTGCTCACCAAGAACCCAAGCTGCCAGTCTTTCCTTTCCTCCTTCTCCATTTGCCTTGGCACACAGGACACCAGGAGCCGCTTACTGATCCTGAGGTAAGAAAGCTCAAGTCCAACAAGGGACTAGTTTCTCTGGAATCATCACTCACTTATTTTTGAGATAATGAGAGTGAGGAGAAAAGAGACTTCAGGATCAAATCAACCCAACTTTGAATCCCGACTCCACTACTAGTCGTGTTATCTCGGGCAGATTACTCAACCTCTCAGCCTTCTTTCTCTGGGGATGGTCTTATTACACACCCTGCAGGACCGTGGTAAAGACTGAATGGAATCATGCATGCATGTGAAATATCTAGCATATTAGACAGGCACAAAACACCATCTCTAATATGATCATTGTTATTGTCACTGTCACTGGCTCCCCACCCACACACAGTGGCAGGTCAGACTACCTGCTTCAGGAGGACCAACTCTACCCACACCTCACCCCCCTTAACCTACAAATGTCCATCTTATAAAAGGCAGAAAATAAAAATGCCTCTGTCCCTGCTCTGTCTCTCTTCCCTTGCTGGCATGGGAGCCATCAGAGAAGAAACTCCAGTCTTTTCACAGGAGGAAGAGAAAAGAGAGAAAACCAGGGCTGCGTACTGTACCTCACAGGCCACAGAAAAGAAGTGCTGGCCTTCGAGACCCGGGGGCCTCCCGCCCACAGGAGTTCCTCTACACTCCACTCAGTAAGTGCCTTCACTCAGCTTTGTTAGGCAGCTTAAAACCCCAGCAATTAGTGACGAAAGCATCCTCTTTAGAAAATGCAGATTCCTTGGTTCAGGCTGGGGTTGTGCTCACATTATGCCTCATCCATACACTTACAGGAAGTTGGGAAGTCGTGCAATCCAACTGCCCTCCTCACATGGTACCTGAGGGAGAAAATTCTGGAACACCACAGAACATCTTCTAAGAGTAGAGCAGGCCGAGTGAGGATAAAAAGGGCAGGGTGGGGAAATAAGGAAAGTCTGGCGGACTGAAAATCTGATTGAAAAATGAGAAACCAAAACCAGTCAATTTAAAACTCGGCTCACAAGAGGGCCACCAGGTGTCCAGGAAAGAGGGGGAAGTCCTCTCCTTCTTTTCCTTCCTATGCCTTGGTTTCTTCCTTCTCCCAAGAACCAGAAGGCAGCCTTCCATCATTAGTACCAAGTGAAGTTTTAACATGAGGTTAAAGGGGATTTTTGTGAGCCAGTTAGGAATCTTAACTTCATTTGTTTAACATTTTTTTGTATCGGAAAATGAGTTCTAACTTCCAAAGAACTCACACACATGACTCCCTGAAAGCAGAAACCACATCTGTCTTAAGAATGATAATAAATTTCACTAAACTAATAGCTGAGCAGATGCACGGAAGAACGAAGAAATGAGGGGAAGGCCTTCCTGACAAGCCAGCCTGAGGCAGCAGCCTGATCAATCTCTCTCTCCTGATCTCAGTTTGGTTTTCTTCGAAGCACAGATCATTACGTGACCATTATCTACACACTTATTTGCCTGTTAGTTCATTGTCTGCCTTCCCCACTCAAACATAAAACTCCATGAGGGTGCACACTGTTTTCACGCTGCTGAAGTCCTCACCTAAGAGAGTGGCTGGCAAGTCGTAGATCTCAGTAGCTATTTGTTGAATGAGTGAATGACTGAGCAGAGCAGGAAACATCTTCCTAAGACACTTGAGGTTTATCCTTGAGCCCTCAAGAGCCGTGCTCTGGGCCCACCTCCCTCAGTTCTCCACTTCTTGCTGCACCTCACAAGCACCTGACTACTGTCTGGGCTGGTGCTCGTGCCCTTGTAAATAAGGCCCCACTGATCACTCTGAAACACTGGAGATCACTTGTCATGATATTGGTGACTGTCCTTGGCACCACTTCTCCCTGAGAAGATTTTTTGTAGAAAAATGGCAAGCCTTCAAAGAGAGCTTCTACCTGCACCAAAAGCAGAAAATTCCACATGTATAATGGCTTCCCCTGCCTTTTTTCAGTGCTGGAAACTCTCCATCCTCTCTCTTTGAAAAGACCTCTGAAGCCAATCACGACCACAGAACTGTAAGATCTTCCAATTTCTCTTTCTGTAGAAAAAAAATACTTATATTTAGAAAAATGAGGGGACAGAACACTATAACCTATTTCTCTTTTAGGGTCTGAAAGTCACTTCCCCTGGAACCATCTGCTCCCAATGCTAAAGAAGTCTCTATTAGAAGAATGGCACAATACCATGTATTTCTAACTAATTATTATCCTTTTAGTTACAAAAAGGCCATAACTGATAAACCAATGGCAAAAGGCAGGTTGAATCCATCTTCTTAGACCAATGAATTCATTGTTTATACTAAGTGTTATGAAATAGCAAACCATTTCCCACTTGGACAGGCTCACACAGTAAGTGTGCGATAATTCTCAAATCAGGCCATCAACAGTCAAAGCCCAGCTGCTCTGTAAACCATATTTAAAAGCCCAGCAGTAACAACTCCCTTATATTTGGTCATCCAGCTTCCTCTTACAGATAAATGGGTGAAATAAAATAAGCTTCATTTTATAACCCTGATCTCACTAAAAGAATTCAAAGATGGAAAAGGAAATTTAGTAACTAATTAATTACTAATAATCATAAAGTTACATGACTTGGTAGTAAACATTCAAGGCCTCGAAAGAGACTCATAATTCTTCATCAGTTGGAGACAAGGCTCAGGAAATACATATTTTCTAAAATAACTAACTCTATCACACTCAATCTAAGCTATTTCTTTAAAACAATGCATAATTAATATCTTTCATATGTAATCTGTACGAGTAAACTGATCTTTGCATTAAATCACATGTATTAAAGGGTACTTTGTGAGTTTTTAGAACATTTTCCTATATAGTTTAGCACTGGTCAAATCAACTCTTCATTCCTAGAAACTTAAAGGGCAAGAGGGGAGGAGCAAGAAGTGGTTTTGGAAAATAAACACTTGCCTTGGAATACACATGAATAAATATATCACACCTACAATCTCCAAAACAAGTACTCTTCTTTCCGCTGTGAGAACTATTCCTGAAAAAAATCATAATGACTATAAGACAAGCCCCTTGGTTTTAGACCCGCTATACTGCACGGAAGGCTGTGGAGGAGCAGATGGTCTAATGTAGAAAATATCTGGCCACACTTTGCCAGAAGAATGGAATGCAAACTAATTGCATAGGCAACGTGTAGCTCAGAAGGGGACAAGAAGCTACTCTTCTAAACATCAGGCCAGACAGACAATCTACCTCCTGACAGTGAAAACTGCAAGGCAGGAAGCCAAACCAGGTCTCTCAGACTTGCTGCAAAGTCAAGAAGCCATACACGGAGGTCTCGCGGTGGTTCAAACTGACTCCTTCAACTCAAATAGCATCTGAGATGTGGCTGCCTAGAGCTGACGCCGAGATATTTCTATAGCTGTAACTCTACAAATTAAGACCACAGTTTAGCTCTTGTTTACTGACATCATTCCAAGGTTTGCATGTATTACCATGCCTTCCTCATTTAATAAACACCTTGTATGTGTTTAACTATTTGAAATTTGGAAAGTGCTTTTATAAATATTACCTTCTATCCTTTGAAGTAGGTGTTTTTATTCCCTTTACAAATAAGGCAACTGAGGCTTAAATAATTTAAATGACATTCCTAAGGTCACTCGATAAGAAGAACTTGGACTCAAATTCAGATCGTTTGACTCCAGGGCCAATAGATTTTCCACTGCATCAACTTCCCAGCTTTTCCGGGATCTTTATCTCACCCAATTCTGTGATAATTCTGTAATCAGACAGGTTACATTTTCCACATTCACTAAAAAAACAGGCCAGTCTAATTTTCAAGCCTAGGTGAAACACGCCCTCCCTTCCATCGTTTGCTTTTTAATTTTTTAATTAAAAATTATTTGATAATACACTGAACAAGCCAAATTAAACCATTTTTCAGCCAGAATAAATGACAAAAGTATTCCAAATAAACTATAAGTGGCACCTCCTAAACCAAGTCTAACTTGTACCGAGTGATAGCTGTGGGGAGGAAAATGGAAAAGGGAGCTCACGGTTTGACTAGTGCCACAACTCCTGAAGTTGGTTTTAGCTTCTCTCTAATCACAGGTGCCCTGACTTACACACTGCATCCTGACACACCATTTCTGGAAGCTTTTATTATACCACAAAGAACTCTATCTTACCTCTTCACCAGGCATTTTCTTCTTTGGGAGCTTCAGGGAGCAAAATCAACTTTGGCTTTGATAAAGACAGCAACTTTTAATAGTTGGATTAAGCGCTACTCTTCACTGAGAACTTCTTACTGAATAGCTATAGCAGACGTTCAAGGGTTTCCTTTCACTGACCTCTCAAGTGAGAAAAGCACAGATATTAAGTAAAATAGGCAGAAGAGAGTCAGTTAAGGAGTCAAAAATCAAGGAGTTTATTTCATTTCATACTCATTCTTTTTATGTTTTAATCAATAAACCAATTATAAATTTCTACTCATATCACCTTCAGTAGAGTAAGGTAAAAACAAGATATCAGGTACAAAAGTGTTTTGAAAACAGTAGAATTAAAAACAAAGTGTTTTTAACTGAATGTTTCATCTGTATGAAGACAATACACCACCATCCTGGAGCTGAAAACAAGCCATCTTATTTTTCATTTCTATTGTCTGTTCTTCATCTGGGGAACCATAACAAAAGTTGTATTCTTTTGTTTTCACATGATTATGTGCTCACCATTTATTTTTCATTTTTCTAATTGTCTGTCTTTCCAACATTTTTGTTTCATTGTATTTTTAACACATGGAGCCCACATGCCATGCTCCATGATGCTTACTGGGAATACCAATGAAGAAAAGAATAACAGGGAGAGACAGACTGTCACGTAATAATTACATTTACTAGTGCAATAGCTGCCTGGAAGGAACAGGAAGCTAGGGCAATGAGAAAGGAGAAGAGGCACACTTGACCTGGTCTAAGATGGGAATGTCCTCTTGAGGAAATAATATTTAAGCACACAAATTCTTTTCTTCCCAATTTTCACTCCCAAGAGTAAGATCCAAGCCATCTATTCATTAGTGTTCTTGAAATGCTCTTGCCTTCCTCTCTTCCAATCCAAACTTGATGCTGTTAAAGCAACTTCCTTTTTTTTTTGAAATCTTCAATTCATGTTTTTCCTTTCTCTCCAAATTTTCACTCTACCACCTTTCAAACAAAGATTTTAGGCTTCAGGACCCAAAATGACCTGTAGAACTAACTGTTGAAAGCTAAACGAGCCCTAAGAGTCTTCCTATCTGCTCTGGTCACCAAGTGACTTCTTATAACTGAAGAGAAAAGGAGAAACGCAAATAAGTTCATCTATAGTAGAAAATCCACCAAAATACACAGCAAAGAAAATGTGACCACCATTCTCTCGCCCTTTGTGTTCAAACTTCCTCGGGTCATTGTACATTCTTACTATTCTTTATATTTGGATGACATCCGTTATCCCTGGAGAACTGTGTCCTGAAATGCACACTTTTCCCCCAACAAAAATCACTAAGGCATACAAAGTTTTTCAGAGAATCTAAGGTAAGATGATACGATCTCAAAAACCGCAAAAGAAAAACAGCAATTTTAGGTACTTCTAGGAAACAGAGGGACTAAAGAACAGCCAAAATAATTTTTAAAGTAAACCTAAAATTAAATGGTATGATACCATTTTGCAGTAAAAAAAAAATACTTGTTTTTAAAATATAGATGTATGGTATCAGTTAAAGAAATGAATCCATCTCTAAAGCAAGATACTAAAGAGAATATTTATTTTACAAATTAAAAAGCAGAAATAAATCATACTAATTGGACATTTTTGTCACTCCTGGGCAATGACCATATGTGAATTCAACTGGTAACATATTAATCTTCTTGCCAGTGTAACTTGGTCAGAAGACATCTTTATAGCTCTACTGAAGGAATCAAAAAATAAATATATGTAAAGCTTCACTCCAACATCCAAACAGCAGAGCCTACACGTAAAAGTCTTTAAGGGTTCCTGAATATGGAAACTCAATTTATCTGCCAATTAATCCAATTCTCTTTTTTTTAAATGGCGACTCTGACCTTAAAAAGAAGGCACATTCTGGAGAGTGCTCCCATGGCCTAGTGGTTAAGTTTGACACGCTCTGCTTCAGTGGCCCAGGTTCACTTCCCTGGCGCAGACCTACACCACTCATTGGCAGCCATTCTGTGGCAGCGACCCACATACAAAATACAGGAAGACTGGCACAGATGTAAGCTCAGGGCAAATCTTCCTCAGCAAAAAAAAAAAGATGGCACCATCGATCTGACTTCTAAGTATAGCCCAAGTACACCTTAGGCAACTCAACACTCTGAATTCAACACCTATTCTTTCCCACAGACCCTCAGTACTGACAGCATAAAGAAAAGAAAAAAGGAGCATAGCTACTTTTTCTCCTCAGAATGTCGCTCCTTGTTACCAACAGTGTATTTTTGCATTTCAAAGGCTCAGAACCGACATTTAAAACGTCCCTTCCCACAAGGACAAGCCAAAGGGTGAGTGTGGGTATGTGCAAATAAATTGAGAGACAGGTTGGTACTCAAAATGAATCATTTTGAAGTGACTTTAAGAAGAAGTAATTTAGTTCAAATCCCCAGAGCTTGGGACTAAGCTAGGAATGGCAGGGAGATAAAGGAACTGGAAGAGTAAATAGTCCATGTGAACAAACCTAGCACAGACCGAGTGGATTCATCTCTCTGAATTCTCAGTTTGCTGGAGGATGCTCTCGAATTATCTCTACGTCTGATCTTTCAGCCACAGGCTCAAATTATTTTATCAGGTTGTTTCTCAAATAGCTGTATCTTTAGTTAATTGAGAAATTATGGTACTCTTTTCAGATTTTCAAGTATTTTCTGTATTTTCCCGGGGGACAAATCAGGTGTGCAAGGAATATCTAATTATAAAAAATATAAACAAAACTGCCATAAACATATATTTGTGATCATATCAATCAATCAGGAAGTACTTAATGATCAGATAAAATTAACATGCAAAATGCAAGGGAGATAGGTGCCAAGAAATTGTATGCTCAACTGGGTGGTGAAGACAAGGTGAACATCATGAGGGTGGATGACCATGCTTGGGTTATTCCCTTTGTAATTTTCTCTAGCCTCCAATACAACAGATCAGGCACTGAATAAACATTTGCTGAATGAATAAATAAGTTTCAAAAATGCTACAAATGAGGAAATCAAAATGGCCATGGTTGTTTAGCTATCTGGGTCTCACCATTTGCTGTTATCTCTATGCTGCTTCCTGGTAATGGCAGGAAATCCCAAATCCCACTCACCTGGCTACTCTCCAGATTGCCTATTATAACAAACCCTCTGCTAGTCCTGTATTTTACTGAGCAAAACTATCCATTAACTTCCATACATCTGGGATACAATAATAATTGTTGATAATTATGGCTCGTAAGAACTTAAGGCACCTTTTAATCAACAAAGGTTATCTTGTGCTCAATACTCTTTGAACGTGATTTAATTTTTTAAAAAATCTATAATTTGCATTCTCCAAAAATGCAAATGAGCAAAAGGAACTACTATTCAACCATGTTGAATGATGATGTTCATTATATATCAATCATTGTGAAAGTTCACATGATAAGACAAAGCAATGGCCAGAAAACAAGGCATGGAAATTTAGGAAGTATACTGCTATTATTTCAGACAAAAAAAAAAAAAAACGATTTGCCTTGAATATGGTAACTATGACATTTAGAGGTCTAGTATGTCTCTCTCCATCAGTTTCTTACTATAATAACAGGCAAGACAAACACTTTATAAACAAAGTAGTGAAATGGTTAATTTCTTAATCAGCTACGTATTAGCACCATATAATACTGTGGAAGCTATAAATGCAAAGAAATTCTCACAATTTTCTGTTATCAAATATTTTTCCCATGGTTTCCCTAACAGACTTCACTGGGACATGATATTATGAAGATATATGAAGAATTGTTATGCATTCCAGGTGCTTATGTCTAGCTGGGAAAATAAGATCTGTGGGAGGAAGGATAAAACACAATGGCAGCACAGACAAAGAAAGGTCACATGACTCTACGTGTCTAGGGGACAGACAGGCAACACACGCCGGTGGAAGATGGGGGCAGTTGACAAGGAGGTGATTGGAAAGGACTTCCAAGAGTTGAGGCCTACAGGATGGACAGGATTTAGACAGGCAAAAAGGAAAGGTAGAGAGTAGGCCTAAACAGAATTTAAGGAAAAGAATGTGGCAGAGGTAGGAGGTTAATAAACAGCATCATTGGGAAATGAAGTTGAAAACAATAAGAAAAATACCATGGTGGGTTTTTGAGCTTTGGATTTTGTTTTGAGGCTCTTATGTACCCAATGCCTAAGGAAGCCTAGCACGCAGTAGACTCAACTCTAGCAACCTTCATTTCATCTCCACTCAACACTGGCCTCCCACACCCACAGCCTCACCCCAAAAGTTGTCCTGAGAACTGCTACACATTTAAAATCTTAGAAGCTAATCTAGCTATAATCTTCCATCTTTCTAGCTCTCTCAAACCTTCATTCCATTACACCTGCTCTTCAATCCATTAGAAACTTTACTCTCACAGTCTATAAACTCCCTCCTGACATCATTCTCTAGTGGGGGAGGCAGAAAATAATAAAGAAAGCAAATAAATATAAACTTAGAACTTTGTGCTATAAGGAAAACAGAATGTAACAAAAGAGTGTTATGGGGAGGCCTATTTACATAGCGTGGTCAGAGGAAAGCTCTCTGAGGAGTGACATTTAAGATAAGACATGAAGGAGGAGAAGGAGCCAACTCTGGGAAGAACAGACAATAGGGCGTTCCAGCCAGAGAGAACAGCATGTACAAAGGCTTGGAGATGAGAAAGATCCTGGCCTCTTCTAGGCATAGAAAGGCGGCCAGTGTGGCTGGAACACAGGGGTCAAGGGACAGAATAGAAGGAAAGGAGGTCAGAGAGGGTGGCAGGGGCCACATCACCTAAGGTTTTTGTGAGCTGTGATAAGGAGTTTGGAACTTATGCAAATTGTAATGAGACTTCATCAAAATGTTTTAAAGAGGTTGGTAACACAGCCAAATTTGTCTCCTTAAAGATGACCATCACTGTGGCGTGCAGAAGTGATGCTAGAGACAGAATGGGCGTCGAGATGTCTGAAACTCTGTCTAGTATAGACCCTGGAACACGGTAAATGTCCCCAAAATAGATGACAGAATTAACGCACAGATGAGCCAACAACTTTTGAAGCTGGAACGGGCAGTCACAAATCAGTTTTCCGGCAAGGTGTTTTAGACTATAGAGCATCTGTGTCATGTCAGGAGAGCATTAGTCATAGACCCTGAATATCTAGATGCTAAAAAAACACTCTACAGTTGACTACGCCTTCTGAAAATTTAGTCAAGCTTTATAGGCGTTCCATATTCCAAAAAAGCATAACAGAACAGGAATCTTATTTATGCAAAAAGGATTAAATCATTCTGTGTAAGCTTTTCCTCGAGTTTAATGAGTCTTTTGTTTGTTTATCTTGTGTCTGGCCAAGTGCGTGTTTGTGTGTGTGTGCGTGCATGTGTAATACACATGATTAGAGATGCTGAAGACTGATGGTCAATCAAGACAAACCCACGCTGAAATTTCTGAGAGCTGGGAAGTACGCCAGTTTGCAATCACTATAGGAACTGTTGAGCTGCGCTCCTTGTGCCCACTCTGGTAATGAGCATTCCTCAAAGGATGCCATTCTGCATAGTTTAATCCTCTCTGATGCAAAAGATGTCACTTCTGAAATCAGGCTGAATTGTTTTAAAAAGGAGTGTCAATAAAATTAAGCTCAACCTATTCACTGATTACAGGAACAATAAAAATAAATGGTGGCCCTTATGCTGTAAAAAAGTCTAACAGAAATATATGGAGGAGCACTTTGAGAAATTTAACTCTGAATCTGATCTTCGCTGCATATCATAGAAGAGAGGGAAGAGGGGGTGAAAAATTCATCAATTCCTAGTAGAAAATTTTCCTCAGAAGTAATAAAGAAAAGAAAGATATTTTCTTAAAGTGGAGCTTTTCAAAAATACGTATTATTTTAAAAGAAAAATGGGTAGATTACTTAGCATATAAATTCACATTCTCTTGCTTGGCAAATGTCTTCATGGAACAATGAAACTCCAGGCATAGTAATATCAATTTATTATTTCTCGTTCCTATGGAAACGTGCATTCAAGTCACTGAGGCCAATCAATATGGACACAAGAGCAAGGCAAATACACTTGGGGAGAGATCATACAATTTATAGCTCTAGTAAAATAAGCTCTGAAATATCAGAAACAATGGCCAAAAAGGACCCACAAGTCACTGTGAAATGTTCTCTGAAGTTACTAGACACTAGTACCATTATAAACAAAAGCAAAAGCATAATCCTACATTTTAGAATCCCACATTTGGAATCTGCCACGTGCAGACAAACATCACACATAAAAAGAAGACGGCTGAGAAAAGACTAGACCAAACTCTTCTTAAAGGGCGGGGGGGAGGGGGACAGAGAGAGAGACAGAGAGAGAGAGAGCGCGCAAGAGAGAAAGAAAGGAAAAAAGAAAAAGATAGAAAGAATTACAGATGATGAACACCGCTTTGTTCAATAAATCTCAGTGTTTAAAAATGAAATGCAATCATCTAAAAAAGGTGGTATAAATGAGAGTACATGCGATACTGTTTTACAAAACTGTTAGTTATGCAGAACTTGTGACCTCAAGAGAGAGAATTAAATAAAAGTATAAATATGTTAAAATCAATCAACCAATATTTGTTGGGGCTCTACTATGTGCTAAGCACTGTGCTACAGTCTGTAAGGGAAAAAACTGAATTTTAATTCATTTGGACAAGAACTTATTGTGCATTTCTGTTCTGCCAAGTACTAAGATGATCATTAGAGGACATAAAATAGGTAAGATACTACTCTAGCAAAACTGAAATTGTTTGCAATATAACTTATGGGCAACACGTGCTCTTGAACTGGCATTACAAGCTAAGATGAAAAATGGGCCAAATGAACAGTACGGACATGTGCGCTGAGTTTTCAGAAGACAGAAATCATTTACGATTAGCTGGTAGGAGAAGTTTTCACCAAGGAGATGGGAACTGACTTGAGCTTGAATAATGGACGGAGAGAATGGAAAAGTGAAAAGTGACACGGCAGGAATTTACAAGGCTGGTTTGATAAGATCTGAGACTTTAATTTGAAGGGGAGTGGAAATAATGATGGAGAGGTAGGCTGGGGCCAGAAAGAGAAATGCCCCTTAATGAGGAAGGAGTTTACACTTCGGAGTGAGGGAAATGCTTTCAAACTAGAGAGGGGTGGTGGATGCACAACACTGTGAATGCTGTTATGTGAACATCCATAAATTTTTTTTAAGGTTAATGATGATGATGAAAATCTTTATTATTGTTAATTGCAAAGTACTGGAAATATCTAAACATCCAACCATGTAGAGATTGGATGCTGGAAATCCATAAGAAAAAGTTGGAAAAACCATATAAAAAAAATTGTATACTCTCTGAAAATAATATAGGAGAATATTTAATGACACAGAAAAAGGTTCATGATGTATTGTGTAAAAAAGCAAATCGCAAAACAGTTTACCGTATCAAATCTATAGTAAAAAAGACTGGAATGATGTACTCCAAAATATTAACAGTACTGTCTCTTAGTGTCAAGATCATGAGTGATTTAAATTTTCTTCCTTTTCCTTGTTTTCATAACAAACATTTAAAAAGTTATTTTTAAGAGAATTTTTATTAGAAATGTGTTTTCATGTAAAATATAGAATTTTATCAAAATACACTCATTGTAGAATACAGAACTTAGCAAGATGATTCACGATCTTTTTCTAGATAGAGCCAAGCATTAAGTAAAAGATTTGTACACAATATGCTACTTTAAGTAGCAACTTATCACATTTGCTGGAATTAAAATGAGCTTTAGGTGAATAGCTTACTCCATAACATAGGTAAATTTTCAATGATTTTCTTTCTTTTTTTAATCTCATGATATTTACTCTCAACTCTACCCCAGAGTGACAGCATGAAAAATAGCCTATTTCTACATCATTCTCCTGTTTTAAAAATCCTATCAAATAACACTGATTTCCATGTAATCCATGGCCTTCTTCCTTTTCTTTTGGCCCATGATACTCGTTTTTCTTTGAAGATGCAGCCACAGAGAGGGTTCTCCCACCCAAAATATGAAGTTCGCCACCATTGCTCACTTCCGCACTTCATTCTTAACGACTCTCCCTGAATATGGTGAACTTCCATCACTACGATCACCAACTCCAGGTTATTTTCACTTCTCTTTATCATTACCAAGGTGGGGCAAAAATAAAGGCAATCAGGTGAAAAACCCTTAGTGTGGATTTCTTCCATATTTCATGAAATCCAACAAACAAATGCCCAGATTATATTTCACAGTAAGACGAGCAAAAGCACATCTCTTCAGCTGTGGTCCCCTTCCTCCAGCACTCATGGATGCCAAAATCAGAACCTACAGTTCGGGAGCTGCACACGGTTGCATCTTGTTTTGAGTTTTTGTTTGCAAACTGTCAGTAAGAGCAGAATAAATTGCGTGATATGCAGTCCAATATGTATATTCTTGAGCACATCTCAATGTAGCCACCAAAAAATATTCATAGCTGCAGGTGTACAAAAAAAAAAGGCAGAATTATGGCTTGATTTGCCTTGATAAGCATGGCAATTTTCTGTACACTTTTCATAAAGTGCTAATCAATTTCAGCTCAAAATAGATTGAAACACCCAACAGATTGCTGCCATCGTCCACAAATGTTTGTCATTCGTAGGCTGTGGCAATAATGTGAATTCTGAGGAGGAAACTGCAATGGAACTCTACCTTGTAGAAATCCCTTGCATTTGCCTTAATAACCCCTGAAGAAATGCTAAGAATTATTTTGTAGACATACAAACCTGAAATTTCCATTTTTTTCTTGTTGGATCTAAGTATTGCTTGTCAAATAGTAATATCAGTTCTAAGTATGGTTATAGATGGATTACCTTTAGAAAATGTAATGATGACATTTAAGAATCAAGTATCACACCCATACTGTTTAATATCCCTCTAAAATATAATTATATAAATTATAATATTTTATATAACTTCTATTTTCATTTAATTTTATACAATTTATATATATTTTACATGATTATACAAATGATAACCATACAAATTATATAAAATATAATTACAGACATCACATACAACTTGGAATTGAATCATCACAGACTCCTGCCATAAATTTCTCTTTGTCTATATCTTTACCCTTAAACGTAGTATAATTTTTTGAAAATGTTTTGTCAATATTCTAGTCCTTCCATGAAGGTTATTTCACAGACACTTAGAGGTGCTAATATTCTTATTAAGGCACCTTTTTGAGTAGCAGTGTTCCCGCCGTATGAAACGCTCATCTGCCCGGGATGTTTTGCCAAACACAAGTGCCAAAACTCTGCCGCAGGCTGTCATACTCCTACAAGGCAGCCTCAGCTCAAAACTGAGCACATACTTTCCCTTTCGTTAAGTGTGAGAAACAATTGGTAATGACATTTAGATCTGGGTATGGGATGCTCTCCACAGAAAGTAGGAAATTAAATGAGAATAGATAACATTTCAGATTTTCACACCTTCCTCTTCAAAGCTACAAAAGTGATAATATAATTTGGGGGGATAAGAGCTACACAACTTGGTTTTAGAAAAAGGAATACTTAAAAGTTGTGACTTTAAGCAACTTCTGTGATCACCATCTGTGAGAAAATTTATGGCCAAAATTAGAGGCAGTAGAGCGTAATAGGCCCAGGCTCTGCACTCAGAAACCTGAGTTCTTAGGTTGACTTTGCCATTAAGCATGTGACCTTGAACAAGTGACTTGTCCTCGTGATGTCTCGATTTCCTCATCTAGAAAAAGGGGATTATAAGAGTAACTAACTCAGGATTAAGTGAGATAACACATGCAAAGTTCTGAGGATTAAATAAGATAACATGCAAAGTTCTTAGCAAAGCAGGTTCTAGTCAATTCTCAATAAATGTTAGCTACTCTCATCAGCATCATCACCATCATCGTCATCTGAAACAGCAGGTCTAGCCTGTGGAGTCTGAGGCTGATGGTAGGGTGCTCTTACCTGTTTTACATGAGTTGTCTACCAAGTGTCTGTTTCTAGGTCTGGGTCCTTGTGTGTCACATATATTAACCTAGTTCCCAAAAGAGATGATAACATGTCTGGAAATCAAGTCAGCTCTGCCTGATGAGATGGTAAATCTCTTAGCCCAAATTACCATCTACTAATCCTGTTAAAACAAGGATGAAAAGGGTATGTGAAAAATATGAAACATACTTCGAAAGTGTGTTCTTGACTCTCCTGCACAAACAGAAAATTGTCATCTTTTGTTTATTCCAGACCTAAGATAACAGTAGCTGTATTCATTGATAAGCTGTTCCCATGATGTTTTTCTTCTCACTCATTATTCTAGTCTCTAGAATTTAGCTAGACAGTCACCACTACTGAGCCATTAGATTTTCAGGAGCCACTGAGGAAAAAGATTACATGTTCCGACCTTGAAAAATTGAATTTGATGTTGTTTCAGGAGAGGAAATGCATTTTATTCACCCAACTAAAAAACAAAAACACGCCATTCAGGAAAAACTTACTAATGTACTTAAAATATAACCACAAAAATACATGTAAAATCTTCTTAAATAATTACTATAGTCAAAAGGAAACCAGCTGCCTGCTCTGACTCAACCATTTATAATCCCCACCCCAAATATCCTCCTTTCCTTTCTTCCTCTTAGAGTATTTCTACTGGGGAGCTTCTATGGAGCAAATTGATATACAAAAGCAGTCAAAACAGAAACACATTCATGTGAATTCAGCCTATTAAAAAATATACATATAAATATTCAGCCACTGTTTTCCTGAGATCACACAGAGTCCTTTGCCAGTTTTCCCTTGACATTCTATTAGATTTTACGTATTTGTGTTTTTCTTCAAAACGCCAAAACATCAGCACAAACAACTTCATGAGAGAAATTATCACCTTGTTCACTTTTCCAAAGACAATTTAAACATAAGTTCTAGATGAAGGTTGCAAACATTTCTTTACAAGTAAATTTGACGTTGCTTCCACTATTTTCCCTTATAATTACAGGCACTTCCTCAAGGAGTAGCTCTTGGAACTTTAGCTAGATGTCAAGTCAAAATTAGATTTTACAAGGTTAACGATTCAGAAAAACAGCATTCATAACAATGTTATACTGCATATTTTGCAGAGAGCAAAGCAAGATCACATGAACAAAAATGCTTTGTACATAGATATTCAATGTGCATTTGTGAACTGATTTGAGTAAACAGTCTGCACGTGCAAAGGATGTTTCAAATATTTGTTTTCAATGTGCCTAAACACATCAAAGAAGATGGCTGTTGTTTATCAGTAGTTTACACAAGTCAAGATGCACCCATCCCACATATGGGCAAGAAAAACCATTATAAAGAGAGATAACATTAGAGGTTATCTTCCTAAGAATGTTAATCTTGCTCTCATAAAACATATATTTCCTTTTACTTTATGATATATAAATTATATTAATACAGTAGCACATGTATATAATTCATATATATTCTGGAATATGTGCTCAAATTTGTTTTCACCAATGGTGTATATATTCTAAAGAGTTTGAAGATTATAGAAAATGGGCAACTCCTTGTTGACAGATCAAATTCATGCAGTTATTTGATATGTTAATAAGCTTTATTTGCTACAGTTCTAACAATTTTATCAAATGTGGCTGCCATGTGGATTAACATACATTTTCATTGCTTGGTAGTACACACAGTAAAAGCTGCAGGTCTCTTGAATAAGCGGACTGCTTTGTAATCTCACATGTTTAGCTTCGAGTTTCAGCTAATGCTCCTGGAGAGGAAAATTAAAACCCATGAGGAACACGATAAGCATATTAAGTCTTTCTAGCTGTGGAGATTTTACCCTGAGAGATGAGATGCACTTATCTCAGGCAAACTTCAGAACCTTTCTAAGCCTAAGTTTTTACATCTTTAAAATGGAGATAATAATGCCTCACAGATAGATAAATTGCGGGGGGGAGGAGTGGAGTCCACGAAAGCCCAGATGATAGAAAGTATTATCATTATTAAGGTCCTGGAGTCATATATAAAGCATACTTATAAAATGACACGTTCCTAGATAAGCCATCCATCTAGCCGCCATAGGCAAATAATTTACATTAGGTTGCTGTCATTCATGCACCACTGATTTAAACAACTGATAAGGCTTATTGTTTCTTAAGGGAAGATGTTAAAAAGCCTTGCTGATTTGTTGTTTGGGGTTTTTTCCTCATATATCTATAAAAACAGTAACTACTTATTGCTACAATAAACTAGTTTTAATTAATATACAACTTCATGCTTCCTTAGTAAACACTTGCTCTCATTTTCCACAAGAGCTCTATCAAACCCTCTTCGAGCTCCTGACACTTCCAAATCAGCCCCTTCCACCTCACTCTCTCTCACATTAAGTGTACTAGTCAGATTATCAGCACTCAGTTGTGTGTGCTGGTTCCTTGAGTCCTCGTTCCAAAAGGGAAGGCGAAGAGGGCCAGGTGACCCCAGCACACACAGGGAGCTGCGTTACAGGAAAGGAACCCTGGCTCAGGAAAATGCAAATCTAAACCACAAAGAGGTACTACTTCACACACACACACTCAGAAAATAACAAGTGTTGGCAAGAATGCAAACTGGAACCCTGATGCACTGCCGATAGGAATGTAAAATGCTGCAGCCACTGTGGAAAATGGTTTGGTAGTTCCTCAAAAAGTTAAAGACAGAGTTACCATACGACCCCGCAATTCCACGCCTAGGTTTATACCCAAAAGAAGGAAAAACAGGTACTCAAACAGATACTTGTACACTCATGCTCATAGCAGTATTATTCACAATAGCCAAAAGGTAGAAACAACCCAAGTGTCCATTGGTGAATATATAAACGAATTGTGGTATATACATATAATAGAACACTATTCAACCATAAAAAGGGATAATACACGCTACAACATGGATGAGCCTTTAAAACATTATGCTAAGTGAAATAAACCAGACATAAACAAATACTGTGTGATTCCACTTATATGAAATACCCAGAACAGGCAAGTTCAGAAAGACAGAAAGAAGACTGGAAGTTACCAGGGGTTAGAGGGAAGAAGGAATGGAGAGTTATTGCTTAATAGATACAGAGTTCCTCTTTGGGTCGAGGAAAAAGTTCTGGAACAAGATAGTGGTATTGGTTGCAGAACACTGCAAATGTACTTAATGCCACTAAATTGTACACTTGAAAATGATTAAAGTGGTAAATTTATGTTATGTATATTTACCATAATAAAAAGTTTTAACAAAATAAAATTATAGTGTATCCTCTCTAGTGTAATTCTTTCTAATCT
Source organism: Equus caballus (assembly GCF_041296265.1). Taxonomy (NCBI): domain Eukaryota; kingdom Metazoa; phylum Chordata; class Mammalia; order Perissodactyla; family Equidae; genus Equus; species Equus caballus. The sequence goes on from NC_091684.1 coordinate 181,222,304, forward strand.
ACTCTCCTTGTCTTCATAGTAGAATTTGTTGAAAGGGTTGTCTTCACTTATAGCCTCCACTTGCGATCTAACTCAGCCACATACTTCAGCCCAGCCCGGGCCCCACGGTGCTCCTGATTTGCCTGCCACCAAGCACACCACCCAGCGCCTCGAAGCCAAATCCTTCCTGACATGCCCACTGACTAGCGCCTGACTGCAGAAACACCCTGTGCCCTTGGTTTCTTGAAATGACACCCTGGGTTTTCCTCCTCCCTCTCTGACTCACTCCTGCTCAGTTTTGCTCTTTTTGTTTGTTGTTTGTTTTGCTTTGTTGGTTTCGTTTGGTTAAGTTTGGTTACGGGCTGTTCATCCTCTGTTAATTCTCCAGTTTTTTCCCTCAGGTTCCATTTTTTGGACCTCTTTTGGTCCCATTCCGTGGACTCTCGCTAGGCTTACCCATCCCCTTCCGAGGCTTCAGTGAAACTGGACATGCTTTCTCGAAACCTCCCCTTCCTTTTCTGTCCTTACCTTGGTGAACTGCTCCATGGTTCACTCAGTAGTACAAGACATAATGCCATCTTTTACTTTCCCTCCCCCACAAACACACACACCCACACAAACCCACGTGCAATATTCTCAAGTCTCGTTAAGCCTACCTTTTCAATAGTTCTGGAATTCATTCACTCCCTCCTATTCCCACAACCAATGTCAGTGATTGCCCCCACCATACTGCTGCCTCGTTAAGTGATGGTCCTGCCTAAAGTACATATCTCTCCATACTGTTCTCCTCTATAAAAATCTTGCACGGTTCCTCACTGCCACCAGAATCATGGTACAAGGTGGCATAGATCTTCATTACATAACCTCTTCTTTCCTATGGTGTCTCTTCTCTCCCCACTTGCAAACTCAATGTTCCAAGCACAGTAAACTACTCGCAGTTACTAAGCCATCTTCTCTGAGCCCTACAGGCAGACCACCAAACCTGGACTTGGGAGAGTGAAAAAGAAACCATCCAAACAGGACTCCAGGACAACAGGCATACAGGACTATCCCAAGAAAACTGGAAGAGAAGCTCTCTACCTCTAGGCTTCTGCACTTACCGTTCCCTCCAATTTCTCCTCCAGCCACGTCACCTAATTAAGCTCCAATTCTTATCGCCTTAAGGGATCACTTCTCCCATAAAGTCCTCCCTGCAGCCCCAGAACAGAAACTCTGAAATTCCAAAACTTCCTACCTTTTCCCACTGCGCTCTTTATTTACCCCTTTCATAATCTTTATGCTACTTTTATTGTAATATTCTGTTTATTTATTATTCTCCCCCTCCCCACTGCAATAGACTTTAGACTCCTTGAGGACAAGACTTAACTCATTATTAACACTGTATATGCGAACCGAGCTCAGTCTCTGCCACAACAGTAAACAGTCAATAACTATTTGAATAAACAGATGCTCTGGATTATGACTTGATAATCATCAAAGCAGAGGATCTCTGTTAAGTACATATTTGGACATAGTAACTTCAGTACTTTAGTTAGCTTTTAATGATTCGGCAAATAATAATTTACTATATCCAATGTTTTCCACCAAAAATAAATAGAATAGGAAAATATAAGGACAAGCGACTTGCCACTGAACCTTAACTATTGTTTTCTTATATATTTCCATTTGATCATTAATCATGTATTATATTATAACCCTGTAAGATCCAAAGATCAATCCAGGTATTTGTTCTATAGAAACAACTATGGCTAAAAATAAATAAGCTCTAGTCTAAAAATTGTATTTTCTCTTCAATTTCTTTCTCTTTATTTTATTGCAGTAAATTACACAAATATAAAATTTACCATCTTGACCATTTTTAACAGTACAGTTCAGTAGGGTTAAGTATATACACATTGTTGTGCAACCAACTGCCAGAACGTTTTATCATACAAAACAGAAACTCTGTCCCCATTAAACAACAATCTCCCATTTCGCCCTCTCCTCAGCCCCTGGCAACTACCATTCTACTTTCTGTTTCTACAAACTAGACAACTCTAGATACCTCATATAAGTGGAATCACACAGCATTTGTCTTTCTCTGTTCTCATGGTTCATGCATGTTGTAGAATGTGTCATAATGCCTTTCCTCTTTTCTTTCTTTCTTTTCTTTTCTTTTTTTTTTTTTTTTTGGTGAGGAAGATTGGCCCTGAGCTAACGCCTGTTGCCAATCTTCCTCTTTTCGCTTGAGGAATATTGTTGCTGAGTATCATCTGTGCCAATCTTCCTCTATTTTTGTATAAGGGATGCTGCCACAGTATGGTGCCCGGAATCTAAACCTGCGAACCCGAGGTTGCTGAAGGGGAGCATGCAAACTTAACCACTACACCACCGGGCTGGCCCCAATTTCTTTCCTGTTAAGGTTGAATAATATTTCCTTGTATATATATATCATGTTTTGTTTATCCACTCATCCATCAATGGACACTTGGGTTGCTTCCGCCTCTTGGCTATTGTAAAAAATGCTACTATGAACATAGTCTCTAGTTTCTTTTAATAACAGAAATACGTAAATGATATCACAACCATTAAAAATAAAGAAGTAAAAGTTTACAGAAAAGAGAAGTATTTTTCCATGTATATATTTACTGCTTTTTTCTATAGATATTATTTTTAGATGAAATTTTACCTTTGTGACTCACACTTTCACTAACAGACATATGTTTAACACAATCCAAAGATGCTTGCTCTAAAAATGAATATTCATTCACCTTAACGACAAAGTAGCTCTTTTTAGATGTAGAAGGAACTTTCTTTGGGAAAACACTATTTTCCTGATTTCCAAATACATTTGAATGACATATCATAACTACTTTACTTCATGAACGAATATGTAAACGGCCACTGGTCCTTTGGGGCTGCAACTGAGATTTGCCACCCGAATTCACATAGTCCAGAGACCCCAAGACTAGGAACAAGCAAAAATGTTAAATTGAAACACGATTACGAAACTTCTGCAATCTGTCTTTACTCGCTGCTCTCAAATGCATCATTGTCAGCATCTGACCCCGTTAGGTGGCTGATAAGAGGATTTTGAAGGCCAACAGATTTTATTTTTAACTTCTCCATATGGTTGACCTTCTAGTTTCGATGAGAGCATCATCTGCAGAGATGATCATCAAATGACAACTCCTACCCCAAAATGTTTTGGGTAATTTGGTCAACTCAAAAGTGATGCTCAGTTAAAAAACAACATGCACAGAATGGTCTTCTTTTTATTTTAAACTTTGTATGTAAATACATTTTAAAAGGTCTGCAGGGCTACACACAAAAACATCAAGACTAACTTACCAACATTAGGATTAAAGGAATTTTTTTCAAACAGTATGCAACGTTCTCCCTGCATAAGTAAGAAAACTGTAAGAGTAACTTTCGCTGACAAGATTTTCAATCAGCTAAGTTTTTTATAATGTGAAACATATATGACAAATAACATCTCAAATTTAAAACAATTAAAACACAGAAAGTTAATAAGACTTTATAAAAACATACAAATGTACACTGATTTAATATCAAGTCTAATATCAGCAATATCAAATCAATATAAGGCATTATGTTATTAGATTTTTTCAAAACTAAAAGAGAGACAAATTATTTTACCTGCCATGTATGGTACACAATTTTATACCCTCATGAACCTTGAAGATATAAACAATAAATATGATTTTCCACATACAAAAATTTCACATATAATATAAAATTATTCATCCACCCATTTATTCAACAAATATTTAATAGACACCCATTATGTCCCAAAGACAGATGCAAAGATACATCTAACAAAAAAAGAGAAGAGAAAGGCAGTCTCGGCACATCAAGGACTTCAGTCAGGGGACAAAGACAGATACCAGCAAATTATGAGAGCTAATATAAGCAGTTCCCTGAGAGTGGACGGGAAGGGGGTGGGGGCACAGAATGGAGCAAGCACTGAACTCCTTCCTGAGAAGTCCACAAAGATGAGGAAATGAAGTCTTGAGAATGAGTAATAATTCACCTGGGGTGGAGCCCAGGGCTGGTGTAGGTAAAAGGACAAGTCTCCAGGCAGAGGGAACAGCAGAGCAAAAGCACAGAAGGCAGCAAAAACTGTTTAAGACACTTTCCTTTAGGCTCTATTCCTCAGTCCTGAGAAGATAAAATGTATCGTTTTATTTATTTCTGAGAAGAGCCTTCAATGGGCACTATTTATTATTCAAAAAGGCCAAATAGAGTAATTCTTTTAATGTTTATGATCTCCTATTCATCTGGAGGACCCCATATTTTCTGAACTAAACTGGCTCTTCATGTGGGTTCCTTTATAAATTGTCATTTAATCAGGACTTAAGAACAACATCATATATCAATTATAGGACCAAAGGTGACTTCAGATATTTCTCCAAGGCAGCTTGTAGAAATATTTATGACTAAAAAATGCCTCGTTTACTAGCAAAACTTGAGTAAGAACAGCATTTAGCAGGGTTTAAGGGGAATTTCTCATTCCCTAAGGAGAAGAATTTAAGTCAAAATCCTTTTTTTCTGATACAATGGCTGGAACGTGTTTATAGAATACCTGAGCTCTGAGAAAATACTCTCCGACTTCCATACAAAAGCCCCTTCAGGCAACAGCGCAGTGTGGTGGCAGGAACTTCAGAACAAGAACAACGGAAAGGAAGAGACTTGTTCCCCCTCTGACACATTCTTGCCCCTGCAAAGCTCATAGTAAGTTCTAACCACTGGCAAACACTGTTATTCATTAATATTCCAGAAATCACTGGAATTTAGGGTGTACCTGGTATGTTCAACAGTTCAAACTGCTTCTGTGCCCTGGCATTCTTTCAACACTTAGCAGTAGCTGCCCAAATTGAAAAGATATGAAACTAGAACATAAAGGATTTCTGTTATCTCTAAAGGTAGATACGTCTAGACCCAGGCAGAACATGAAAAGATTTCAGGTGAGAGTCGGTTGCAACCGCTTCTTACTCTCTCTCTTCCTCTCTCCCCCAATCAAAAGAAACAAAATCATAGTTCCACTAAATTGACGGTAAACGTCTTCATAACATAATAATCTGGGTGAAGAACCTACCAGTGTGTTCAAATGAACAAGCTTTAAAATCCTATTTGGGAGAGAGTTCCTGGAAGCATACTCAACTATGCAATGATGAAACCTACTCTGTGCCCAGCACCATCTGCTGACAGCTTTCCAGCCAATTCTCTTAATATAATAAACCATACAAGCCAAGGAATATCAGGTAGTCAGCAGGATGTACCCACACCCACTGCACACGTATACTCAATGAGATAGTCTTTAACAGATTCTACAGCTATTTTCCAACAGAACAAAAGATGGACTGAGTGATTACATTTGTTAGTTTTCCCATCAGCCACATTTAATTTATCACAGAATTAATCATCCAGATTGGTATGTGATGGTAAAGAAAAAACACGAATTGTAGTTGTTCTCCCTCCTTTGATGACAGGTACTGTCATTTTAACACGAATGATTGACATTCGACATCAAGCAGTTTTCTCAAAAGGAACTTGTGCACCTCTCAATGGCACATCTGGTAGCTGCAGATGGTGTGGATTAGCATAATTTTCCCAGCAATGATGCGCCAAAAGCATAACGCAAAATTAAGACTTATGCCTGATGTCAATTCTTTGTTTCTTGCCAATGTTAATACAAAATCTTCTAGAGATGGTTCAGTGCTTACTATCAGCTCAAGTTACAGGAAACAACACAGAAAGCAATCCTGATTGCCCTGGGGGTGGACAGGAATTAACTTTCACGGCAGCCTACTGCCACTACGGCTCTCCCTTCCTCTTGCACAAAGGAGGTCAAGTCTCCCACTAGGGGTGGGACAGGTACATGATGGGTAGTCAACACAACGCATGCCCTCTATAATGCATGAAGATTTGATCTGCAGTATATCTGTGTGTATTTAATATGTCCATATTACTGATGCATTAGGAACAATATTTTTAAATAACTATTAAATAAGCTATCTGTTCTGTGAGGACAAGAATACTACGGAAAAATTGAGCACCTAATCTATAGAAGGAACAGCACTAGGCTCCTTGACAGACAAAAAAATAATATAACATATAAAGTCTTTCCTCAAAGACTTTAAAATCAAGAAGCAAGAAAAGCTCAAGTTATTAATATAATGTAATACGTCATAGTGACATGAGTCCCATTCAATAAGACTCGAGGCAATGTGTAAATGCCATGAGTGGAAAAATGTAACGCGAAAAAGTTGTAGAAAGACGTGCCAACTTTTACATGGAATAGGCTAGAAAGGCCTCCCATGAAAGGAGACACCATATGCTCAAGACCCGGAGTACCACTGGTTGTATTTCACTAAGCAAACACATTCAAGAGAAGATGAACATTTTCAGACCTCAATGGTTTAATTCAAGGTTGACAGAACAACCAATCACAAGTGGCAGTTGACGAAATCTGTGACATCCATATGGACCAATGGGGTTGACACAGGTGAGTAATGGGAATAAAACTCCAAATAGCAATGAAATAGAAAAAAAAGAGGGGAATGATGGAAAGAACACGTCCACCACACAAATCAGAAATTCAGTTCCTAGGTAAGATATCATTTATTATTATTGCAATACTCAGTTATCTTTAGCTCACCTAGTTCCAAAATTCCTAGTATTTATTGATATAAGCTCAACCCTGTCTCTAAAATGATTAAGAAAGAGTTTACACAAAAAGCATACAACCCGTAAGGTGAAAATAACTTGGTGAGTAAAGCTGGGCAAAGCCAGTACTTTATTATACAAGTCGTGATAGTGACCTAAACCTTTGAAACATCCATCTTCTCTCACCTCCTGAGTCGTGCTCCTGATGTGTGCACACACCCCACAAGGGTTCCATGTTTGGGCTCTCCTCAGACCACGAGTACTAAAATTAGCAGCATTTAGTCCTCTAGTCCTTAAGCTTTTGAGACTATTTCTTAAACTCATTTTAATTTTAATGCAATTTAAAAGCATAAACACCGCTAGCCTAATATGATTGCAATTATGATTTTAAAGGCAATTATGTTTTGGATCTAAATTATAAAGACTATTCCCAAGCCAAAATTTTGATTAAGATGTGTAGTTGCAATGATCTCTCCCAGTGCTTCTTCAAATAATATACTAATACCTATGAGTATTAGGGATAAAACAAAGTTTCCATTTACATGAAAAGAGTCTATATGAGACAACAGTTAACATCATTACTTAATAACGAAGCACTAGGAGTATTCTTCCAGAAATACCGTTGTTCACATTTTAAACTTTGGTTTCTGAAGTTCTGACCAATGGCATGGGCATTAAAAAAAGGAACAAAAGAGTTATGTATTGAAAATGAAGTGACAGTATCATTATTTGCAGTATAATTGCACATCTAAATAGAGAGAAGCAACCAAAAAACTACTACATAAGTGATTATTTTCTTCTTCTCAAAAAAGAAGATAGATAAAAGAATACAATTCTTTATATCTCCCTACTAATTATTAACTAAGTGATCATAAAAAATTACTTCATCCCAATTTCCTCACCTGCAAATATAGGCAAAAGCATCTAATATATATTATGCTGTTTTCTTCAAGGAAAAAAGTTGTTGGGAAAATCAGACTAGAAGTCAACATATCTAAGAGGTTTTAGTTACAAACAAATTCAAGTAAATCAAAGAATGATTTTCAAAGTGGGAAAAGGTGTCATTTAAAAGCCATAGGCCACTAAATGCTCATTCCACCCTATACAAATGCTTTCTCAGCGTTTAGAACATAATGCAGTCAGGGATGCTGTAAAATGGGTTCTTCTCCAGCCTGCTCTAAAAATCCCTCAAAGGTCCTTTAATTCATCCAACAAGAGCTTACAGAGCGTATGTTCTATGCCAGACACTCTTCTAGGCTCTGCAGATACAGAAGTGAGCAGAGTCCAATAGAGGAGACAGACAACAATTAGACAATCACACCAATAAATCTGAAATCACACTGTGATCAAACAATTATGTGATAAGTGCAACTAAAAAAAATAAAAAGAGGTACACAGGAAAGGTCAAAGGTCTATGCTACTCCAACATAAAATGACTAAGATCATTTCTCTATAAAAACTGCTCACTTTGGAGATGAAACAATATGACATAGTCATATCCCCCAAATTATCAGAAGTGCAAAAGTGTACCCTAGGTTGCAAACTGAGAATATTGGCAATGATAGCTGGCAAAATCTAGGTATTTAGGGAATTCCAGTATGAATGGGTCAACCACCAAGATGCTCACAGATGTACTTCAACCCTGTCCATTCTTGTTGACTCTTCAAAAAGGAAACTTTTGGACAAATTTTAGCCCTGAAAAATACAGGACATCACTTAAACTAAAAATCTCTCCTTGGTAATTCTCTTAACAAGGATCTCAGTTTGTGTGATTTTTTATTACACATACAAACTTCTTCCATCCCTAGATGATTATATTACTGATATTGCCATAGGAGTCTTTTAAGACTTTTGCCAATATTTCATCAAATGCAGTTCACAGCAGACACCATTCCATTCCCCTAAAGAGAAAGCAAAGAGCTGCTAATTTCTGACAAGCTCAGATATTTCAAGTGTTTTATTTTTTCTCACTGTTGAGAACTTTTATGAATTCTCCTAATGTGTTATAAGTAAAAGAATAAATCTCTGGATGGCATATTTTGAAAGTGAGAACCCAATCACCTAAAGAAACTCTCTCGACTCAATTCCTGCCCATAACTCTCTAAATTGTTTACTCTTGAGCAAGAAAGCTCAGTTCTATAAAGCAAGTAAGCAGGGAGGATTAACAAACGTGGCCCAGTACCAGACATAAAAATGTTATCCAAAAATAAATACAATATGTGTGTGTGTGGATGTAGATAGATGATAGATAATAGACAGATAGGTAGATAGATAGATAGATAGACAGGTAGACAGACAGATGGATGAGAAAACTCCTGACAGTGTAGAGAAAGAAGGTGAGTTAGGCAAAAACCCTAGAAAATTCAGATATACCTTAAGGACCATCATAGGACTGAAACTGACTTGTCTCTTTTTTTCCCCCCAAAAAAAATGATCCAAGATAAAATATTCCAAGTACCTTTCAAGGAAAGGTAACCTTCCAATACAATAACTCTTTCAAGAGAAGACACTGTCTAAACAGCCTATGAATGGATGAGAGTGCAAACATTGAAACCAACTATAAAGAATCCTGCCTGCTGTTTGGCACTGCATACTGTGAGAAACAAAGATGTGTAATTTTTTATGAAACTGAGTCACTGTTGTGAAATTAGATGCTTTATATGACTGAAAATTATATCCATCACCCCGGTCCCAGTTTCCTGTGATAAGTTGTGTGTGTATTTCACACAAAGTATACTTGATATTAAATATCAAGAAAGAAACCCTACCAAAAACATTAACCAAATATTTAACAAGTGCCTGTAGTCTCGTAGGCACTGTTCTAGACACTGGGGACTTATCAAGGAAGAAACACACCAATGCACACACCTCCTATCACAGGGCACACACATGGCAAATGGACGCTAGCAGGACGCCCAAAAGACAGCAGGTAATACACTGCAAATGTAAAATGAGGGGGCAGAAAAACTCCTCTAGAGGAGCATAAGGGTGACTGGTGTGGCAGAGGAACAGGGTGCTCAGAGATTCCAGAGATGTCAACAACAGTCTAGTTAGACAATAATCAGAAACGGAGTGGTTCTTTTTCATGTAAAGCAGTGCCACCATGGATAGCAACAGCCTCTACCCAACTCAGCAGCACAAACCAAAAATTACAAGTGAAGTGTTTGGTTAGAGACCTGTTTCCCTCCCCCACTTCCTTGTGTGGTCTCTCTCTCAAGCTCTCGCGCACTCTCACTCTCTCGCTCTCACTCTCTCTCATGCACGTGCACACGTGCTCTTATCCATCATCTAACACCATCGTCGCAACACCTCCACCTTCTCCATCTTCACATACACAAATAAGGCTCTGCCTTCAACTTCTATTCCGACACTGAGCTCTTCCAAAAGGCTTTCCTGACGCTCTCATTGAATAGGACCTCGCCCTCCTTAGACTCTCCAGGCACGGTTTCTCAAGATCCACCTCTACTACTGGATGGTAAATTATTAGTTTGGTTTTTCTTAATCCCCACCTAGATTGTTTTGTTTGCTATATACGTGGTAAACTTCTTTTTTTTTTTTAGATGGTATGAATGCTTAATTCTTTCCCCCTAATTAGCAATTTTCTAATAAAGGGTTCATGGAAATCATCCTAACTTTGGCTGGTGGGAGCCCCCCTTTCAGCTTGTTGGTGTGTCCCTTTGACACAACCCTGTCTTTAAAAACGTCTTTGCTTTGTTTTTTAAATTGAGGTATAATTATATTATATTAGTTTCAGGTGGACAATGTAATGATTCAATACTTGTATATACTGCAAAACGACCACGGCAGTAAGTCCAGTTCACATCCCTCACCAAACATAGTTCCAAAAGAATCTTTTTCCTGTGATGAGAACTTTCAAGATCCACTCTTCTAGCTACTTTCAAATATGCAATACAGCATTAATAACTATTATCACTATTCTGTACATTGCATCGCCATGACATTCATTTTCTAACTAGAAATTTGTACTTTTTGACCCCCTTCATCCATTTCACCCACGCCCCCACCCTAGCCCCCAGGCAACCACTAATCTGTTCTCCTTATCTATGAGCTTATCTATGAGTCCTCCAAAAGGACTCAGGTACCTTACCCCATTTCAGCCCTTACAGAAAATATGCATTGCCTGAAAAGTAGAAGGTACTCCTAAGAAGGAATTAATTTCAGAGTTTACACACAGCTAGCTATTTACAAACCCATACATACATAAACAGACCAAAATCTAATCTAAATTTATTTTTTATAAAAAATTCCAAAGGACTTCCTATTCACTTCTTAAAATTTCTAAAAGACTTTCATCAAAAGTTTTAAGGCCCACTGATGCTGACAAACAAGTCACTTTACTCACTGCCTTGGTATTAACAGTAATAACTTCACTTTGGCATAAATTAAGAATTATTTAGTTTCAGCAAATTGCAGGTTCTTTCAATATACGGGGGATGTTATGCCGCACGCTTCTTACAGATCACGCCTTCTCCAGATGTTCTTTCTGCATGCAGTTCTTGCCCACAATAATTTCCTTCATTTCAACACGCACATCTACGCACACAACCACTCTCTCTCTCATTCAAAAACACACCAACGTATCGAGTGCAACACCTCGATAAGTACACACTAGATACCAGCTAAACAATTGTTCATTGGGTTTTCTCTTTTCATTTAAAGACTCAAGTTTTCCAAACATCTTATCCAAGTTTTCAAAATACCTTAAACTATTGAGGAAGCTTCTCTTTCTAGCAAGAACAAACTTCTGTGCCTTCTTCTACTAAATATGGAATCATTTCTGACCATCCATACAAAAAAAATGACAAAGGAGTATCAGGCATCATCTCTTTTGGGAGTTTGTTTTGCAGCGTCCGTGCTGACAGACCTCCGCAATCAAAGCCTTATACAAATTACCTCCCGTTGCAGTGCAAAGAATGACTCAGCACTACAAAGTCTATTCCGTATAGGCCCTGACCTCCTATCATATGTTAACTCATGGAAAAGGCAGACGCTGAAGGCTGAGTCATCTTCTCAGGTAGGCGCTGGCTTTGGTGTGCTGAACCATGGCACTTTAGAATGGACCCATTCCAGAGAGCACATCAAGTGTTACACAGTGCCCAGCTGGCACTCTAAAAGTGATTATTATTGGAATTGATAATAATAAATATGAATAGCCATTCATTGGAAGGGAGGTCACTAAAATTCTAGGTGGCTTCATTCATTGCTTACAAATAAGAATCTGTCAACATTTCCATCAAACATATCTATTTCTAGAATGTTACAGCCACAAACTTATTTTGGAATAGAAGCACCATTAAAAATGTTCATCAAAGACTATTTCTTCATGAAGTTAAAAATAATTCCATTCAGCTCTATGAATTTGAAATACTTAGAATACCATACATATTTCAATAACATATCTGTTTACTTGCTTCTGAAATGGCTACTGAGGGAGCTCTCAGGGCACAATTCAAACTTTTTAAAATGAATCAACGAGGTAAAACTGAGTGGTAATACTGTTGAGAGATTAGTAGATTTTTCATTTCCTAGTAGAAATAGTAAAAAATAAGTAGTTTCATAACAATAAAAATGAAGAAGATCAGATTTCAAAATATTTAAAGCATGTAACAGAGTAGTTTATTACTGGCAAAACCAAATTGTCTTGTGCAAAAGTTATACTTTATTGAGGGTGTTAATAATCAAGGTTATTCTTTTTTAAAATAATTGAATTTTTTATTTTTAAAATAGCTAGAATTATTTATAATATAGTTTTTCTAGTTTTGTTTTTCAAATCTTGTTGTCATTCTTTTTGTCTTCACCCACATGTTTAGTGCCAAAGCGTTCCCTCCTTCATTTCCACTTGTTAAATATAGCTTTGTTCTTAAAGTTAGAAAAAAAGTCAGTAATTCCAGTTACAAACATTCTAACTATATGTAATGAAAAAAATTATATACTCTTGCAACTTCTAAACCAAAAGATGAGAACTGCCTGGTTGACATTATTTTCTTTAGCATGTGGTTCTTAGGGTCTTCCACAGTATTACTGGCTTCATGAGCATCAGTTTCAGCACAGGACAGACTGCACAGACACCTGGGTCTCATCCCAGTTCCAGCTGTGATTCTGAGTTCTAGCTCTGCTCTAGGTCTCACTCTGCACTAATACATTAAAACTTCCTTCCTAATTATGGAAAACCACCTGCGACGCCATCTTCCCTTTCTGAATGCATTCACTGGGCAGTGAGTGAGTGAGGGCTCTGTACACACCAAGTACTGCTTCTGAAGCAGAGATTTAAAAGATAGATAAAAACTGTCCCATCTCTGACCTCATGAAGCCTGAAATCTAGCACAGAAGAGAAATATTATGCAAATAGTTACATGAATATTTATGTACAGTCATGCCACCTGCTCCAAAGGAAAAATTTAGTGAAGAATGCAAAGACATAACCACGGAAGGTCTGTCTGAGGAAGTGACATTAAGCTGAGACATCCAGGAAGAGCAAGGGTGAGACAAGGGAAGGGGAAGAGAAGTGGAGGAAAAGCGGTCCCGTTGGAAGGAAGGAGAGGTATGAACCCACGGGGGCGGAGGGACTTGGGGTCTTTAAGGAAATGAAAGTCAACCGTCAGAGCCAGAGATCGGGAAAGAGGAGAGAGGAGTCTCCTGGGTGCATCAGTCAGATCACTCAGGGCCTTCCTTGCAGACAATGGCCCGTGTCGTGGATTGTGGACTTCATCCCAGGTGCAGGGCAGAAGGATGCCATCCTCAGTGGGAAACTAGAAGCCAAAGGAGTTCCGGTGATGAAGTCTGTACCTCCTGGGGTACAGAGCAGGGCAGAGTATGAACAGAGGCTTGTGGAGAACAATTTGGTCACAGAAGGGGTTTACAAGGGTGTGATTTGATGAGACTCGCATTTGTACAAAACTCTCCACCTGCTTAGCAGAGAATGGATGAGGATATTTGCCATACAAACAAAACTGATGATGTCCAGGACAACAGGGTGAACAGTGGAGATGGACAGAAGTAAACAGATTTACCATTCGAAAACACAGTGGACGAGCACTTGGTCTTTATAAAGAGAGGGATGAGAGAGAGGGTGGTGCTGAGAACGACTCCTCAATTTCTGAAATGAACAAGGGTAGCACTGCATCACCCCCTGGATCGTGTGCCATCTACGTACTGTCAGAGGAAGCACAAAACCAGCCTTTACTGAGCTTGACACTTGATTTCTTCACCAGGGCATCGGTGAAAGCAGTCTCAAACTAAGATGTCCCATTTAATTTTTAGACATAGGATGTTAAAGTGTGCACATTCAAATATCAGTATATATCTAAATTGCAAGCCCTGAAGAAAAACTTTGAGAACAGGATAGCCTCTAGCTCAACACCACGTTTAGAAAAATAAACCCACCTGCATTTACACTGTGCTTCAGAGATTACTCTCACCACCTGGACTGCTCCCTCTCATCCAAGCCAGGGTCATCCCTCTCCTGAATTCATATAATTTACTATTTATTATGCTTCTGTTTCACTGTTCATCTCTACCCACTAAAATGGAAGCTCCGAGGGAGCAAGGATTTTGTCGGTTTTGTTTACTGACGGACTCATGTGCCTGGAATAGTGCCTCATCTGAAGCAGGTGCTCAGTAGACATCTGTGGAACAAAGGAAGGAAGGAAGGACAAAGTATCACCTGATGGAATCATGTTCCAAACCTGGTAAAGTAATATGGGAACAATTATCTCCATTTCATTGATGAGAAAACAGAACCTATAAGAATTTAAATGCTTTTCCTATGTACCAAGCCAGAACTTAAATCTAAATTTCCTGTCTCCTAAGTTCAGTAAATGCATTTTTCATTAATGCTTCCCAGCCATCAGGTTTTTTAAAGCTTCCGCGTGTGCATGCAGACACACACGCACGAACATTCCCCATCAAGACTGTTAGCCTAACCATGGTTTGTTTTTCCCTGAAATACAAGTAGTGTTTGCTTAGGTGACAGGAGAGGGAGTGGACATCAGTGGTTTTCCCTCCCTGATAATCAGGAAAATAAGAAGCTAGGACTTATTTCTGCCTCCATCAGCAAAATCTTAAGATATGGTTACAAAGCTGGGCAAATACAACACAAAACAAATAAGATACATGGCAACTGAGCAAAAAGACATTACATTATGGTGGCTAGGTCTTAGTTACATAAAATGGTCTAAAAAGGTGGGCTTCAAGACGTTCCAATTCATCACATGAATAAAATACAAAAATCAGGAAGAGGGCAGGAACCTCCTTGGCTTCTGTCACCACAGCTAACATGCGAATGTGTCTTCTTGTAAGAGCTTTGGAAGAAAACAAACCAAATAACTATTATGTTTAGCAGAAGAGCAGGTTGGGGGGAGGCACGGAAGGGAGGGTAGTAGAAGGGGCTATAGACACAAAGTATGAAAGAAAATAATGACGTTCATGAATAATGTAAATTCCTTAAATATTTTCTTCTTCTTGTGGTTGCTGAGGAAGATTCGCCCTGAGCTAACATCCACACCAATCTTCTTCTATTTTTTAGTATGTGGGTCGCCAGCACAGCATGGCCACTAACAGAGCAGTATGGGTCCACATCCAAGAACCAAACCTGGGCCACCAAGGTGGAGCGCGCTGAACTCAACCATTAAGCCACCAGGGCCGGCCCTATATTTTTCTTTTTAAAAGCAAAAAATTGCTTTCTTGTATTTCTCTGATTGTAAAAATTCGTAACTTTATCATATTTTATTTAAAATAATATACAGGGGCCAGCCTGGTGGCCCAGCAGTGAAGTTCATGCCCTCCACTTCAGCAGCCCAGGGTTCACGGGTTCGGATCCCAGGCACAGACCTACGTCACTCATCAAGCCACGCTGTGGTGGTGTCCCACATACAAAGGAGAGGAAGACAGGAACAGATGCTAGCTCAGCAACAACCTTCCTCAAGCAAAGAGGGGAAGATTAGCAACAGATTTTAGCTGAGGGCCAATCTTCCTCATCTGAATAAATAAATAAAAATAACACACAACTAAAGTGAAAACACCTATAATCCCATCAGGCAGAGAAAACCATTTATCCTTTTAGATGATCAGAGTATCTTTCTAGACTTCCATGTATATATACAAATTTTTAATTGGCTCATTTTATATATGTTTTATAAACCTTTTTCACTTAACCATGTATCCCAGACATCTTTCATGTAAATAAAAATATGGTTCTACATCTACACTTTCATGTCTGCATAATTCTTCATTATGTGGCTATAACACCACTCATTTACCTATTTCCTTATTGTGAGAGACTGGAGTTGTCTGCAGTTCTTTTCGTTTCACAAACAACTGTGCACATACGGTTGCGCACATGTGAGATTTTCATTTTAAGAAATTAAAGAAATGGAATTGCTAGATCAAAGAGCAAGAATACTTCTATGTCTTTTAATATATATTCCCAGAGGATTCTCCAGAAAGTGATTCCAAGTTTACACTCACATCAATGACACACTAGAAGAGTCATTTCCCCACACCAAGTATTATCATTTTCATCTTCACCAATTTAATATGTGAAAACTAGTCTCTCAAAGATGTTTTATGTGCATTTTTATTAAAAAATTTCACATCTTGGAGCTGGCCCCGTGGCCGAGAGGTTAAGTTCGCGCGCTCTGCTGCAGGCGGCCCAGTGTTTCGTTGGTTCAAATCCTGGGCGCAGACATGACACTGCTCATCAAACCACGCTGAGGCAGCGTCCCACATACCACAACTAGAAGAATCCACAACGAAGAACATACAACTATGTACCCGGGGGGCTTTGGGGAGAAAAAGGAAAAAAATAAAATCTTTAAAAAAAAAAAAAATTTCACATCTTATTAGCACAATATTTTTTTTATAATGACCTGTTTCTATCCCCCAAATCTACAGCAGTAGCCTCACTGGGAGTGGGTCCTAGGACTCTGGGGTTTTTTTTTCTTTTTTGGTGAGGAAGATTCTCCCTGAGCTAACATCCGTACCAATCCTCCTCTTTTTTGGCTTGAGAAAGATCCGTCCTGAGCTAACATCTGTGCCAATCCTCCTCTATTTAGAATGCGGGACACCTCCACAGCATGGCTGATGAGGGGAGTAGGTCCATGCCAGGTATCCGAAACCGTGAACCCAGACCACTGAAGCAGAGCACATAGAATTTTAACCATTCAGCCAGGCAGCCAGCCCCAGGACTCTATTCTTAATGCTCAGCAGATGATTCCCACGAGTGCTCAGATCTGAGAATCACTAGCCTGTATATTAAATGTTTATAGTGCTGGACAGCTTACAAAAGGTTTGGCTTCCTTTGTCTCAATGGATCTATCCAATAAGCAGGTGGAGCAGGAAGATGAAGAGATAATCCAAAAATCTAAATAAGAAACAAGCTCAGAGAGGCTTAGGAACTTGCCCAAGATCACAAAGCTAACAAAAGAAAGAACTCTTCATAATGCTACAGAACAGAGATAAGACATTCCCCAATTTCAGAAATCTTAAAACTGTGCATCTTAAGTGGGAGAGTATTTGGTAGTAAACTGTGTGACTCCAGCACCCATATTTAAACTTAGGGTTAAATCGCACCACATAGGGAAGCAACGGATAACATTTTTATGTTTCAAACTGATATTTTTAAAAAGGAATTAAAAAGAAACACCCTTATAGAGAAAACAAAGAGGAAGTCTGCGCTGGGGAGGAAGAGGCGGTCCAAAGGCCCCTGTACCTCTCCACATGAAGGGAACCTCACAAACAGCTATAATGGAGCCTGCTCATCTGGAAAAGGGGAGTGCTTTCCACGACCAGATGGCAAATGCCACCCTTCAGGCAACGCTGTGCACTCCAGGGCGATGACCTCTCGTGGGGAACCGGGATCCAGGGAGAAAACGAAGCTTTGGAGCAAACAGATCTTTGCCGTTTACTAACTGTGCAGCCTTGTTATGAAATTGTTTGTGTCACAGTTCCCTAATCTGTAAAACAAGAACAATTCCAACTTCACAACATTTTTCTGAAGATAAAAAGAAAAAAGAAAGAAAATAGGTAAAGTGCTGTGTGTATCTGGTAGGTGCCTAGTTTATTCTGTTTTTTTTTCTCAAGATAAGATAAGGAATTAGAGTTGCATTGCTGAAAGACTGACTTACTGACTTGGCAGAAACTGACTGCGGCTGTGTGATCTCATAGTATTTTGACAGCTTACCTAACTGTTGGGTGCACAATAGTTGTCGTAAGCCATAGCAAAACAGGACCCACCAAAAAGTCTACTGAACCATCCAGGGAAAGCTGGGGTATTGCTGAAGAGGCTGTGATGTATAGTTACCAGAAAAAAAAGACCTTTGCAATACTCAAAATATCATCTGAATATAAGTTTGATTTGGAGGGCATTTAGCAAAAATAGAAAACTTATAACACTTTCCTTTCTTTTCTTTTTCTTTTTTTTTGAGGAAGATTAGCCCTGAGCTAACTGCTGCCCATCCTCCCCTTTTTGCTGAGGAAGACTGGCCCTGAGCTAACATCCATGCCCATCTTCCTCTACTTTATACGTGGGACGCCTACCACAGCATGGCTTGCCAAACAGTGCCATGTCCTCACCCAGGATCCGAACCAGCGATCCCCGGGCCACCAAAGTGGAACATGCACACTTAACCGCTGCACCACCAGGCCAGCCCCAATACTTTCCTTTCTTGAAGAGATGACTTAAATATTAAAGTAATGGAGGGGCTGGCCTGGTGGTGCAGTGGTTAAGTTCTTGTGTTCCGCTTCAGTGGCCCAGGGTTCGTGGGTTTGGATCCTGGGCGTGGACCTGCACACCACTCATCAAGCCATGCTGTGGTGGTGTCCCACATACAAAATAGAGGAAGACTGGCATGGACGTTAGCTCAGGGACAATCTTCCTCAAGCAAAAAAAAGAGGAAGACTGGCAACAGATATTAGCTCAGGGCAAATCTTCCTCACCAAAAGAAATGAATAAATAAAGTAATGGAACATACATTGATCACATATCACCAAAGACAGACATACAATACTTTAAAATCTGGGGAAAAAATTAAGTGTTTTTGAATAACTTGATAAGTTCTTTTGTTCAGGAGTACTCAATGATTTTTGGTAAAAGATAAATTCTGAATACTAATGTTCAAGAAATAGTAGTTAGCATTTTCTTATATACTGAGGTACATTTTCAAAAATAATCTTGTATACCATATAGAGCTACCTATGTTTCTTGAAACATAAAGGAAAATGTGATATGTCATACACTACATTATCCCTTTAAATTTTAAACAAGATAAAAATTAAAATGAATTTATCCTAAAACTACCAATTGTTTCTAATTTCACAAATTTAAAAATTAGTTTTTTCTTATTCACGGTGTTTTCAAAATCAGTAGTATATCCAATTTTTCAGTTCTGGATTTTGCAGCTCTCTATTTTTGTGTATTTTTGTACATTAAGATGAGACAGTTAAGGACTCTCTGTATAATGTTTATGCAGGTCATTAAAGATAATAATAATCTAAGCTTGAAATAGCAAGAGAAGCTACTTCTTTTTTAAAAAGACTCAAAATATTCTGCTACATTTTAGCTAATGTGCCTAAGGAAGTCATGGAGTGGTCGTGAGCTCCTCAGCGAGGGGTGTGGTCTGTTTCTTCTCTTCTTAGATCAACAGGTCTACGTGTGCCTAGGGCAATAAAGATACATTTCAAAATGCTTACTGAATAAATGAATCCCACATTATCCAAACACTGGTGCTTCTGATGGATAAGTGTAAAACATATCACATTTCACCACTTCCCTTGGCTAGTAGACTTCTTAAGACAAAGCACATGATCAGTTCATCCCTCCCCTTATATCTTTCATTCTAACTAGATGGATAATTCTGACCAAAACAGAAGCCACCGTTACCACTGTTCACATTGGTTCTGTTTGAGCTGGCCGAGAATCTGACGAAGCAGGCTCCAAGCCAGTCCCAATGATTCCATCAGTTGTGTCCACAGATACAAACTGCCGGAGCCCTCCCTTGCTACTCGGCACAGACATTTTTAAACATTTCTTCTAAAACACAAAGAAAGTGAGATAAAGTTTAAAGAACAAACCAATACTACAGACTCTTTTCTGAGTGCTATTTTAGAGGACAGAAGGCAGAGAATTTCTTTGTGGGCTGGCAAATTCTAATACTCATCCGGAAGGTTGATTTACCATATCTTGATCACTGGAGGGTTCTGAAGTTTAATTGATTAATATTTATGAAATGCTCGAAGTGCAAATTCTCATACTTATGATGCAAACATGAAAATATTTATATCAAGGTTAGCACTTGCTATTTTGAATTCAATCCACAATTCACTAAGAATCAATACAAGCACACACCAGTGGAACGCAATTTACATCAAAGAAATACAGTATTTTCACAAGGCTGAGTTTAGATTCATTTGTAAATAAAATTTAAACATTTCTTCATGAGACTTACTATCATAGAAATTAATTTGCCAGGTTGCAAACCTTGTCAAAAAATTGTAGAAATAATTTCTTTTTCTTTTTTTTTTTGAGGAAGATTAGCCCTGAGCTAACTACTGCCAGTCCTCCTCTTTTTGCTGAGGAAGCCTGGCCTTGAGCTAACATTGTGCCCATCTTCCTCTACTTTATACGTGGGACGCCTACCACAGCATGGCGTGCCAAGCGGTGCCATGTCCGCACCCGGGATCCGAACTGGCAAGCCCCGGGCCACCGAGAAGCGGAATGTGCGAACTTAACTGCTGCGCCACTGGGCCGGCCCCTAGAATTAATTTCTTTTATACAATACACCCTTAAACATGGAGAGGTTGAACATGTTAAGTAAGAATTTACCATTTTGGATTTTGCCCAGACAGGCCTGAAATTATGACCTTAATGAGGCTATGAACGAGTCTGTCATAGCTAGCATGGACTGACTGCTTAGTATGTGCAAAGCACTGTGTGTTCTATGGATGGCATTAACCCACATGATAATCTTGTAAAATAGCTATTAGGATGCATAGACACTTATTATCCCCATTTTACAGCAAAGGCAATTGAGATCATAAGTGAATTCCCAAGTTTACTCAGAAAGCAAGTAGCAGAAACAGGATTCAACCCAGACTTGTCCTCTTAACTATTCCCTTATAGAGTTCATAATGAGAGCCAGTGTTAATAAAAACCCTTGGCTTTGCAAAGGGAAAAAGAAAAATCTTCATAATAACCCAACTACAAAGCAATTTTAAAGGTAAAGCATAAAAAGTTTATGAATTCTATGAGTTTTCAACTCCAAATTTATTATTTAGTCAACTTCCATTTGCATCTGATCAATAGTAACATGAAAATGTCGATCTATTTCACTCAATAATATTACCTTCTAATTATAACATCACTGGGCCCTTTTCAAAAATACTCATTCAAGCCATTTTTCTTTTGATCCTTGCCACAACAATGCCTGGTGGTAGGAACCACAGGCATTGCTATCCTTGTTAGATGAGACATTGTAAAGACGTGGAAACTCAGGATTCAGAAGTTAGTCAAGGATCCCAAAGCTATTTGAGTTCCTATCTCCAGTGCTTAGAACAGAGGTTGGCACAGAGTAAGTATTGGATGTACATCTCTATAAAACCACAACCTGGGTCTTCTACTCATAAGCCATTATTCTCTTTCCACACTGTCACATTGTCACTCTCCCCCTGGGGCTCAAAGCACGGCTTGGAGCAAGATGCATTGGAATTGTGATTTATTGCTTTTCACGGCGAGAAACTCATTCAAAACGGCACTGTGTTTACTGGAAGAAAAGGGTAAGATTATTTTTATCAATAATGTGGCTTATCAAAAGACTACAGTGTCTTCTGAAAGTGAAGCCAACACAGTAAAGCTAAAGCACCAAACTAGCAGTTATTGAGCTGAAGTTGTCACTTCCTTTAGACGACATTTTTGAGGATGGATCACTAGATTTTAGAGTTTTTTCTCAGCCCACAGAGGAGAGATTGAAAATTTCTCCCCTACATGGATGTTCCGAGGATGGAACGAGATACTGTTCTGAATGTGCTCAGCATAGAGCCCTGCTCCACAAAGGTTGAATTAGTCATTTCGACTAAGTCTAATTCAAAATAACAAAAGAAAACCTGTACCCACAGATCAAGGCCACATGGCCCTGGCTCTAACCGCAATTTTTATCAGTGGTTCATTATTTAGATTCAATTTTTAAAAGTGTGTGCATCTTTTCCTCATTACGTATGCATATTGTAAGAAATTCAGTAGTAAAAAGGAAAAAAAATCTGTCTTACCCCAAACCAGAGACAACCATATTAGGATATTTGTTAACTTGTTTGTTTTGTCTTAACTGAAAAAGGAAAAAGAAAAACAAGGGCGAGGGTAGGAATAGACTTTAAAATCTGTGCCATCATGTCCTACACATGATGTCCTACAGGGACATACATAACGTCTTTGGGCCCCAAATTGAGGTGTAACCTTTAGCGCAGTCCACATAAGATGGAAAAATGTCAATGTCACACTTTACACTGTCAAGAGATGAAAAGTATAGAAATGGCTCAGGAGGGGAACAGCTGTTCTTGGAATTAAAATTTGAAAGGAAATGTTCCTAGGGGGTCCTCACAAAGAAGTCTGTACATTATAATGAACAAGGTATCAGGCTTTACCTTCAACCTGAGTTTGACAGGACCAGACTGTCTAACCAACTCAGACACTGGCTAATGGCATCACCACAATAATTCTGCATTTCACTAACGCAATGTGCTTTGATCCATAATTCTTTAAGATAACTTAATTCAAGAGTATACTTTGAAAGATCTGAGAGAGTGGGCGGACTGTTTGTCCCTCCAAAAGTTCTTCTTGAAGGCCATCGCTCTCACACAAGATACCACTGAGGAGCAAGCATGAGTATGATGCCTGGAGTATAGTTTTTCTTTGTTGCCACTTGATCAGAGAACTACATATCCTAACAGACACTAAAGCTACAATGTAGGAGCCTTACGAGAGTACCTACATAGAAGGCATCTCTCCTCAGACAGAGTATTACTGCAACACCAGGATTCTCCCCAAAACTCATTCTGAAGACTCCCCGGACTCTGGATTAAAAATAAATCTTAATATTTAGCTTCAAGATAATCCGGGGAGAAGAAGATGAGGGATGATGATGGGGAAGAAGAAATTAATTATTAGTGAAACAAGACTGATTATATTTGATAATTATTGAAGCTGGGGGACGGGTATACGGAGTCCATGATTAAAAAGTGAAAATAAAAATGTAATAAAGTATCCAAAGAAAGCCTAACATTGTACAGCACTAGTCTTAATGTACTCATTAGATAAACTATTTGTGAGGACACCAAAAAACTTGAAATAAATACACATATACATTTTACATATAATTATATGTTTTTACAAATACATATATATTTTACATATATATTTTTTATATATGTATACAAATACACACACACATATATAATATGATTGCTTCTTTTAAACCAATTACAAGCTTGGAAACATCTGCCAACATAATAAATTTAGATTTAGAAAAGTTTATAGGTACCCACCTTTATGGCAATAATTAACAGCATCAGTCTCCAGTATGGGCTCCTCGTAATTCCAAATACTAAAACTTATCCATTCATAAGAGAATATTGTTTTTGTATTCTCTCTAACAGGCATGCAGGTCATTCAAAAGAATAGTCAAATGATTAAGAAACAAGGTAAAGGGAACAGCGGCTGCTGTTTCTCAGATTCGTTAATCCACCTGGAAACATTTAAGACGTTCTATACATATAGCCTGGTGGTTAAGTACATAAACTTTGGAGCCTAAACGTCTAAAGTTAAACCCCAACTCTCTCACTGCCTCTGTAATCCCGGACAATTCTTTCTGGGCCCCAATTTCCTCACTGGTAAAGTGAGGATAAAGTAATTATCCACCTCCTGGGTAAATGAGTTAGTGATCGTAATGGCTGATAAACGTTAGCTACATTAGGATAACAATAATAGTACCAATAATTGCTATTATTATTTTAACTGACCTGTCAGAAGTTGATTCCTACTGATGTCTATGCCAATAGCTCCTATAGAGCAGGTTCTGATAGAGCATAAATAATCAGGGCTAAACGCTGAGTTCAAACATATTAGCTCAGAATTGATTCTTGTTCATGGATTCAAAGGTCAAGGTGAGATTAATAAAACTGAGGGCAACTTGATATTATTCCCAGTTAGAAGAGGTGGTACGAGAACAGTGTCTAAATCCTGACCGCTCCTGGTGTAAAGTCACTGACCTAAAACACCCAGACCTACATTTTCAGTTGGAAATCAACTTGGACAAAAGGCCAATAAATCAACAATTTGTGCAGAATACAAGTTCACTTTTTCTGAAGACAGTTTAATTGTACTGTTGGCCTGCCAGATGGGTGATGTCACTTACTACGCTGATTTTCAGGTGCACAACCACACTCATTGTGTGAGATGGACCCATTCAAGGTGAAAGAGCACATCTTCAAAGGAGTCCAAGAGAAAATTCTTGGAGGGGAAGGGCAGGAAGGTCACACCACACCATCAACAGTGTGGTAACGTGGCCTAATTCCTGCAGTTTGACCCATTCTCCCTCCAGGGACTCTAGTCTTCCGTGTCCCTGTACCCCAAGGAATTTGGGGGGACTACAGTCAATAAGCCAAAAATAAACAGGAGGAGTGTTTTTAGTATATCAAGAACCCTACTCTGAAAATGCCAAAATAAAAGATACACTTGATGACTTTGAACAACTCTTTGTCAATGGAGAAAACAGAATCCATTGTGAAAATCTAAGTTGAGATAACTCCCGTTCTCACCAGCTTCTTAGTTCTTTGTAAAATCTTACCAGGAAAGGTAGGGATCATCCTTGGAATAAGTCGCCTAGAAGGAGGAAAGTTTTAAATAGAAACAGAGCTACAAAATTGCTACTATTCCACCTCCTATGAATGAGTGTTACGGGGGTATCACTTCCCCCGGCTCAGCACCAAGGGCTGGAGAAGCCCTGCCCAGGCGACTGCAGAGGGTACACACACTTCTGGCTCACAGCATGCAACTGCCTGCCCCAAATACAGGGGTTATGGACTTGGAAGACCACAGATTCCTCATCCAAGGACGGGATGTTATGTTACAAAACAACAGAGGTTCCAGAAAATCTCATATGATATCCACCCAGCGATGTTCACGACTGGAGAAAATCAACTCCTGAGTATCTACGAGACACTTAAGAATGTCCGAGAAGGCTTAAAACTGCAGGAGAAGGTAAATGATGGAGGGAAAAAAAAGACAGAAACAGCAGAACAGAAAATTTAAAACATATGAGGTGTAAATCTGGGTTGTCAAGAGCTAAAATTACAAACAGGAGAAAATAAAAAGGATTAGCCAGAGACTAAGAAAAAAAATTCCAGAAAATAAGAAACACAAAGACAGGGGCCAGCCCCATGGCTGAGTGGTTAAGTTCACACGCTCTGCTTTGGCAGCCTGCAGCCAGGGGTTTGCCAGTTCGGATCCTAGACACAGGCCTATGCACTGCTCATCAAGCCATGCTGTGGCAGCATCCCACATAAAAGAACCAAAATGACTTACCACTAGGATATACAACTATATACTGGGGCTTTGGAGAGAAAAAAAAAAAAAAGAGGAAGATTAGCAACAGATGTTAGCTTAGGGCCAATCTTCCTCACCAAGAAAAAAGAAGAAGAAGAAGAAGAAGAAGAAGAAGAAGAAGGAAAAGAGCAATACATAAAAAAAGAAACACAAAGATACACACACATATAGATGGATAGATATAGATCTATACCTTAACACCTGTCATCTAGTATACAATAAATAAGTATTGAAAGTATGAATAGAAATGATTTTCAAAACTAAGCATAATTTTACATCTTTTAAAAAGCTGAAATCTGATAATAAGAAATATGAAACATACTTACTGAGATGTAAAAAGTAAAAAATTAAAGGAACTAGGGTTAAGAATTGGCAGGAAACAAAGAAAAGGTAAATGTTTTGAAACTAGTCCTACTGAGTGCCATCAAAGCAGCCAAAGGAGTGATTCTTACCTACTAAGAAAGTTCCTCACTGGAGGCCACGCTGCGCAATGTTCCATCATCCAGCCGAGGTCCTCAAATTCACTCCATAAGCCGGTGGGAAGCGAAAAAAAAACAGCACAGGAGCCTCCAGCTAACATTGGTTGAGTTTCTGTTATTTTCTGATGCTTTTTTTCCCCAAAGACTTTATTCTTTCCTCTCCATCACCATCTCTTCCACCACTGCATTTGATATCTCAGGCTTTTTATTATTTCCATAATTATGTTCTTAAAAGCTACAGGTAAGTTAGGCTGAGATTTGACGAGTAAAACACTAAAGTGTCTTTCATAATATTTCAACTAGATAGCCACTAACAACCTCAAAAGACTCCTTCTGTTCCGAAGATTCAATTCAATTCAACAAACATTTATTCAGGCCCTCTCAGAAAACGTTTTCAGGAAGGAAGGCTTTCACAGGCTCTACATCCTCAGCCCAGTTAGACGAGAGGAGTATCAATTCCTCAGAAGAGACTCAAATCCCAAGGTTTTGTGTTTGTTTGTTTCCTCAAATGAGTTCAACATTCTCCCTAAGTACATCTCATCTCCCAAAACACTTCTGATTCACTTAAAAAACAATTATTTGAATAATAATTATAGATCAAGGGTGGAAATGAGCACTTCCTAGAAAGCAAATGGCCCAGATACAGCAAAAGACTTAATTTGGATGAAGACTGACCACACAGTTCTGCCTCGAGGAAATTAACTGGCAAATAATGGGACAAATCATTTGCTCAAATCATTTAGATCCAGGCACTGTTCTAGACGCCTGGGATAGCAGGGAAAAAGCAGGCACGGTACGGGCTGGTGTTTCCACTCTCCTGTGATTTACTAAATCTGATTTAATTCACCCAATAAGGATGTTCCTAAACCTTTGTGCGTAGATGGAAGTTTTCTCAATCAAAATACATTTTAAATTGCCAAACACGGCCCCACTGTATTTAATAAGCAATACAGCTGCTTCTTTTGCAAAAGAGAAGATTTTGGTGGAAAAATGGCCATGTCAAAGATGACATTCATTTATGTCTATAAAAACCTCAGTTTTTTGCATTTCAGGTTTCTAAAGAACCCTGCAAAGAGCTGAATAAAACCAAACCAGGGTGAAATTTTACTTTTAAGAAATTATTCTATGGAATTTTCTTAAATATTTATAGGACTGTGTGCTTTTCAAAGATCAAAAAATGTGCTTTTTAAAAGATCAAAGTGAATTTGGATATAAAGAGAAAATATCAGGCCAGTTCTTACGAAAGAAAAGCAGAAAAATGGAAAGCAAAAATCACTTTTTTTAAAGATTATTTGTTCACTGTGAATTTGCTAGATATACTTCATATGTATTCTACCCAATAGTGGACTCAAATGTTGGCTACTAAATATACCCATTTATTCTGCATCTTGCTACTTGCTTCACTTGATTTTTCTCTCCAAATACAGAGTAAGAAAACCCAAAACCATATGCATTTGTACTTTTCAAACTGAAAAAATGCAAAGAATTCCTATAATTCTGAAAGAACTATAATCTAAACATTAATCTTAGGAATATTAATCGACAATAACAAAATATTAAAAGAATATTAATCTTAGCAATATTGACAGACAAGTTCAAATATAAATATTACACATGTAAATCAGGAAAAGTTTGCCAAGGTATATGCATAAAGATTTTTTTTAAAAAAATAAGCAAAAATTGAAAGAATTCTAAATATCCAAGAGTAGGGAACAAGTTAAAGATGTTGTGACAAATCCATGTACCAATTCTATTCAAACATTAGAGAGTGGTGCTCTGAGCTTTCTTTTATCTACAGGGAAGACATTGAGTCAGAAGAATAACCAGATGAGCTGTGACCAGATGACCAGGCAGAGCCTGGAGACACTGCCAACATTCAATCACTTATTCATATCAATAGGAACTGTGCAGCCTTAAGAGAAAGAAAATGAAATGCAGTATTCCATTAAGTGCAAAGATCTTTAGTGTATATAGAAAAGGGATTCACCTATCTTAAGAGCTGAAGAAATTCAAAATCCAATCAAATAATCAATCTGGGTAGGAATTTGAGAGTTTTCAGCACAGCGAAGTAATCTTCAAACTGAACCCAGGGATGTGGGATACATGATTACTCCCTTTCTTGAAGTGATGGAATAGGGTTCCGTGGACTTGATCTACACGGCCAGAAAGAATCCAGTCTTGGTCCCAGCTGAAAGCACTGGGGTTTGCGCAGCCTTAACCAGGCCAGGAAGACAACTGCAAAATGTACATGGGGAGGGACTGCCACAAATCATGTGGGATCACATAATTATTTCACGGTGGAAAAACATCTTTCAAACACGGGAATATCTGAAATTAAATATAGAAAAGTGGGCTTGGCCTAGTGGCATAGTGGTTAAGTTCAGAGGCTCCTCTTGGCAGGCCAGGGTTCACCGGTTTGGATCCCGGGTGCAGACGTGGCACTGCTTATCAAGCCATGCTGTGGCAGGTGTTCCACATATAAAGTGGAGGAATATGGGCAAGATGTAGCTCAGGGCTAATCTTCCTCAAAGAAAAAATATATAGAAAAGTTTAAGAGAATCAAAACCATAAAATTAATGCTTTTCTGCATATTATGTACATATAATTAAGCAATTAATTTCAGCACTGGAACAATTAAGAATTTAATCTTTACCATATTTACATATTTATAAATTTCATTTATTAGATGTATAAGAATTACTTAAAAACATATACAGGTTTATCAAGCAGGTAATTGCAGTATTTAAAGGAAATCGAATATATTAAATTTAGAAGCTCAACTTAAAATCTTTGAAACTACCCAAATAATTAAGTTTGTAAAGGATACTAATAATTCTTCAAAGATTCTTAAATGTGATTGTTAAAATCTGCTCGACTTAAAAAAATAAAAATGTCTATAAGTTGCACTAGAAAGATTAACATCTGAACCTGTAACTTTAATAACTTGAATATTAAATTCTAAAACCAAAGAAAATATCTGAAAAGCCTTCTCTTCACACAAAAATTACTCCCAAGGGCACTAAACATTTTATATTTAAAAAGTGACACAGAAACACATAGTATCAAATGAAAAGAGCAAACAAAATCAACGTGAATTATGATGAGAATATTCACTTATAGAAAAATATCTGGTAAGATATTCACCAAAATGTTAACTGCGTTTAACTCCGAGTGGCATGATCCATTTTGGGGCTTATCTGAATTTCCCACCTTTTCTGCAGTGAGTGGGGCATATTAGCTTCGGATTACTGCTGTAACAAACTACCACAAACTTAGTAGCTTTAAAAAACACAGTTGTTCCCTCAGTTCTGGAGACAGCAGGCCCAAATCAGTTTCACTCAGCTAAAAGCAAAGGTGTGGTTCCTTCTGGAGGCACCAAGGGAGAATCATTTTTCTTGCCTTTTCAGCTTCCAGCTTGAACTGTATGGCCTGGTTCATGACCCCTTCCACTCCAACCTCTTGTTTCTCTTGTCACATCTCCTACTACTATGCTCTAACTCCTCCTGCTTCCTCTTACAAGGACCCAGCGTTCCTTGGCTCTTGGCCCATTTCCTCCACCTTCAAAGCCAGCAACAGAGGATGGAGTCTCTCTCATGCTTGGACTCTCTGCTGCTTTTCAGTCTCATCTGTCTGACCTAACCTGGAAGATTCACCACTTTTAAGGCCTCATGCGATTGGATTGGGCCCATCCAGATAATCCAGGATCGTCTTCCTATCTCAAAATCCTTAATTTAATCACACCGGCAAGGCCCTTTGGCTGTAACATTCACAGGCTCCAGGGATGGGGGTGTGGACATCTCTAGGGTTATTATTCAGCCTATCACATGTTGTAATTTTATAATTTTCAAAATAAAAGAAAAACAATTATTTAATTGAAGTATAAAAATTATAATCTTCCATGTGGGGAAAATTCTAAACAGAAATGATTATACAAAATCAAGTTCCTTTTCACGTGGCTTTAGACCCATTGACGTGCATTATTTTTCAGGAGCCAGTACACTTAATATTATAATTTCTGAACCTATAATTCTTAATATTATTCAACAGTATAGTCATCAACAGAAGCCAAGTGTAGAATAATAAGTATAACTCATATATTGGCTTCATCCAGGCTATGCCTGGGAACATCTTAAGAAAACATAAACTACAGCCTACACATTGTTACTGTGGGACAATCTAATTTGCAAAATTTTATTTCCCTCATTTGTCTACTTGTTTTTAAATATGAAACAAGTTTTCTAAGTAGTCAGGGGCATTTGTGTGCAATTTCTCTCTTTTTTGCTAACATGTTATATTTGTTTTCCAGATCAGAGAATAAAGTACAAACAATAAAGTACAACCTGAAACCCGAACGTTATCCCTCTGCATCTAAGCCAGTGTATTTTGCCTTTGTGATGGTTGCCAAGGGTGCCGAAGCTTCAAGGCAGGCCTTTCTGTTTACTTATTTGAATTAACAGAGGTAGTATGAACTACCAGAGTACGTAAAATTATTTGCTGTTTAATACAAAAGAATGTACATATCTATCATAGCATCTTGATTTACAGTGATTGGTTGGAGAAAACAGAGCTAAAATTACTTTAGATAGTAAATTCAAAGTGAGATCTAATTAAGTAGTTTATGAAATCAACTCTAAATGTTGGTTGTCTTCTCATCCTTAAGTTATACAGAAACTTTTGGTCAAAGGGGTCATTGTAACCAAAGTAAGGTTTTTAGTTGTTTTTGCTTTTAGTTTAAGACTCCATTTAGAAAAGTCACTCAAAGAGAAATGATTAATATATGTAATCTGATGACCCTTCCTATGAAATAAATTGTAAGCGTAAATTTTGCTTTTTATATTTAAATGTATAAGGGTTTTGGACCAAAAGGTAATAAAACGTCTGTCCTAATTAAGATTTTTCTTCCTGTTTTGTTTGTTGTTGTTTTAACTTAAAACTCCATAGTTTTTATCAGCGAACATAAAATTTAAAAGAATTCTAGGACAAGAGATATAACTTGGGACTGTTCTGGACAAGGGGGCATATGGTCTCTCTATTGAACTTAGTGTCCTGGCTCAACTCCACTGCATTAGTCCATTCTCACTGGATCTTCACTTTTGCTCCCTATTCTTCCCAAAGAATTGAATAAAAGCAAAGATCATGCAAGATCTAGTCTTTTATTCTTTGAAAAATCCATG
The DNA here is from genome assembly GCF_041296265.1 of Equus caballus. NCBI lineage: Eukaryota > Metazoa > Chordata > Mammalia > Perissodactyla > Equidae > Equus > Equus caballus. The sequence continues at coordinate 181,253,215 of NC_091684.1, forward strand.
CAAGCTATTGGATTTATTTAAATATTCTAAAGATCTACATCCCAGATGACAACAGCTCATTTCACATCGGTAGATGAAATTCACATCTGTCACAAGGAAGGTCATAGAGTCTTCCTGTCTAGGGGATACTCTGAAGCTAACCAATTATTTCTCAGCACCAGTCATTTGGTAGAGAATTAGGCATGAGTGATCCACTTTACTACTCCTTCAACAACAACTGATGCCCTGTGTCCTACCAGCTAAAGATGAGTTTTCTCAAGATGAGGCTTATAAGGCATAGTACTTGACTAGCAGACGTCTAGTAAATTCAGACTTCCAATGCAGCTGGACAGGTCTGCTGCCTTTCTGTCCGCCAAGAGACTATCAGGGAGTCATGTCAAAAGAGAATTCTCTTTGTAACTTGCCCAGTGTATTAAAACTGCAAAAGTTCCAAGTATATCAAAGAGAGGCAATAGTTCAGGTACCTTTCCAGTCCATTAGGAACAAATAACCACCTTACCACATGCTTCCCAATAGCCATTCAGAGCAGAAACCCTTAGAATTTAATTGAAGTAGGGATATACTTTAGATCAAATCATGTCTACCTATATATACAACTACATTTTTGTAAAGCCTAAAGATAGGACAATTAGTCTACAAGGGAAGCGTTGGCCTCAGCCCTGTACACAGGCAATGCAAAGCAATGCAAGCCCATTTACAGTTGGGACTGGAGAGCCCTACTGGAATGGAAAGAAAACCTCCACGTGGCCTGTGATTGGTCATTCACAAGTGGGAGTAAGTTTGCCTTAGGGTGGGCTCATCCATAATTGACCAAAAATAAACGAACACACGTAAAATTTATAAAAAGAGAAAACACATTTGCACAGCCTGATCCTTAGTATACAGGCGCTCTAAATACTTCTCAGATGAAAAACAACCACTAAAAGGTACTTTTCTTAAGCACCCTTAGTTATTTGATCAGAATCTGCTCAGAATCAATGTACTAGTCAAGAAGAAATGATTCCCTGATTTACACTGGGTGCTAGGATTCTTTATGCCCACTAATCTCGAGTCACACTGATCAATACACGGTCTACCATAATCGCTTCTTCCACAACATCTCTGCGTCCACATCTGATCGGAAGGAGGTGTGAACCAACCCAGGCCAATTTAATCACAAAGTGATTAACTGCTTTGGATAAATAACAGCAGTGTCTGGAAATTTAAAGATGAGCGAGGACTGGCTATCCCCACATCTTCTTACCATAGGATAATGAAAGCAAATTCTAAACCAAATTCTGCTTCATAGATATTTATTTTAAAGTATCTACCTATTAACAAGTAGATACATTACAGTTCATATGACTCCTCCAGGGCAAGGCACGTCTCTAAAACACTTTGGGCAATCCCATCTCTGTAATGGCCCTAATATCCCCAATGAGAGTCTATTTTTAACATCCCTTACATTAATTATCAATACCCGGGGTGGGTCTCTTGGCACCGATAAGAAAAGCCTTATTAATGGTGGCCTCCAAAGTGACTAGAGTTCTAGCTGACCAGTAACTGGGATGTGAATTCCAGATGAGGGAAGCCTTCCAGACTGAGGAATAATTTAAACTAACATACAGATAATATCACACTGTGAAAGCTGAAGTGTTTTTAAGTAAATTTCAGCGAACCTAATAGGAAGTTGAACACTTCCCCCTCCCCCACAACTGGGTCATTCCAAACTCTGAGTACAGATCTGCGGCCGGCCCAGCCCTCTCTGTTCTTAGGATTCACTCTAGTGAAGTGAATAAAGAATTGGGGGGTTTGCTTTCCACTTAGTAGCTGTGTGACTGGAGATAAATGATTTAACCTCTCTGCCCCTTAGTTTCCTCATCCTTAAAATGGAGAGAAATTGACTATCACATAGAGATACTGTGAAAATCAGAGATGACAAATGAAAAGCAGGCGAGACACAGACAGGCACACAGGGGAAAGGCTGGAAGCTTTTGTTCCTGGAGCCTTCCCTCAGCGGGCCCGTTACCGTGAGGCCCTAGACCCTTGCAGGCCATGACCCAATGCTCCCGGGACAAGCTCTTCCTAAAACTCTCAGTGAAGGCAGCCGGGAGCTGCTCCTTGAACCTCTCATCTGTGACACTCTAAAAACTTCCACAGAGGACTGCTCTGCTTGTAAAAAGCCACCTCCTAGACCTCTCCCCACAGCTATTCCAGAGTTATCTAATGGGGCCATTCCTGCTAACTCAATCCACAGGTCAGAGCTTTGCTGTCACTGTCCTTTTCTGCCCTCAGGAGCCACTAGTCTCACAACGACACAGGCCTTGCCTACTGTAGCCTGCTCGAAGTCTATTCACCACCACTGATTCAAAGCCATCCCCAGAGCTTAGCTGCCACCCCTCCTGCCCCCCAATTCCTCCCACTCTTTCCTGCTTTTGACAACAATGAAAGCTACAGCTGTTTGCCAGAGACTACCACTTTTGGTCAAGGGGCCTTGGCCTCTAGTGAACTGTTCTGAGGATCTAACTAAACTAACCAATCTCTAAATAATTTCAACCCTCCTGGTCACACACGTTCTTAGCTGCAGCCTTCCATATGCAGGATAGAGACCAAACCTTTCAAAGACGCTGAGGGCAGAGACCATACGGATGGTTCAGCATAGACAGCAGACCACACCTTTCTGTCAATGGAGAAACATGCCCCTGTCCCACCTAATAATCTGCTTTCTTTGGCAAAGAAATCACCCAAATTCCTCTTATTCCCTATGCCAGATGCCCTGGAACACTTATGGATGTTCTTCCTTGAAGGATGGCTGTGAATTCCCGGAACTCTGAGAAGGATGCAGCCACGCTGAGGTATTATAAGAACTGCTGGTCCCAGTCAAGGGGCCCTACCAGACCACAAGCCGACCACCACTTCTGAACAATCTGAGGAGTTAGACGAGGAAAAACAAGGTTCACGGTTAATTGATAAAAAGGCTGAGACACAGTGTCATGAATAAATATTTGACCAGTGATAGATGGCCTAATTCAATCAATTAAGTTGTCTGGTACTTAATTCAAGCACCTGAACTAGAACGGAATCCCTGGTCTCTCTCTCGCTATAGTTATCCATTCAAATCAAAGTGATATTCCGTAATTATCCAGTAGTTATTACATCATTAGAATGACTGATTTAGACAACCTCAGAAAGGGTTTTATTTTTTGGTATGTCCAACACTGACAGTTTAAAAATCTTTATTAACACTTTCACCTAATGGTTAAATCTTTATTAATGATTAATGGAAAATATTTTGCACCTTAAGAAAGTTTGAAATTTGCATCAAAGTAAATCTAGCTGAATAAATTTCAAGCAAAAAATTCTTACAATCAAATGGTTTACATTTACAAAAAATACACAAAAAGCAAACTGAATTAATGGTATATGGACTTGATATTTGAAAACATTGTGGTTTTATTTGACATGCAAATGTTTCTGTCTGTGACATATCTTACCAAATTAGGCTTTGCTTATATCTAGGTTCTTTTTTTCCCATGGTTTATGAAAAAATAAATAGACTCAGATCTTTACTTCACATATTTGATACTCTTATAATTGTCTGCAGAGCCTTCGATTGCTAATAATACCAATTATCATGCACATTCATACCTTTTGCTCATATTTTTCTTATCAATTTCATACTTTTCATTCATTTTATAACATATATGTGAAAAAGGTGGCTGCTATTAGAGAGAGAAGTATTCAGAAATTTTTGCAATTATGCCTAGATACACGCAGTAAATTCAACAAATTCCTCTTCGATCAGTGGCTTAGTCAGAATAGAAGCCAATGAACTAGTCAAGGGTACATAAATTTTTTTTCTTTTTCACCAAAATAAGTTGGACAAAATTCCTGCATGATTGCACATTTAAAAATCTAATCTTCATATCTGCCAACATTGCTAAGCTGCTGTATCAACTGTCTAGCTTTAGCCAAATAAAAGCTTTTTGCAACTTTGGAAGAAACTTCTATACAGGAAACTGTAAATTTGGACAGACGTAAGTGTGTTTCAATATGTGGTGTTTTTATACCAATTCTTACCTTTATAACCATCTAAATTATATTATATTCCATAACGGCCACAGTGGCCATGTAATTAAAGGCTTTGTTTATTTAATTATCTCTTTTCTGTGTGAGACTAGAAAGACAGAGTAAGAGACAGTATAATGTGGGTTTCTCTGCTGCCAAGTAACTTCAAGCAGTGCTGTCATTATTGGCTTTTAATGGTACAAAAATATCTGATTGACAATATCAGAGGACTTCCTAGGGGGAATTTCACATATTCTTGTAGAGGGAAAAGAATTTTGAATATATGTGAGCAAAATAATCATTTTCTCTGTATCTAAATACTATCAATAGAAAGAGAAAAATTGATGCTTTTTTTTTCTTATTGCTTTGTATTGTTCTAACATATTCCAACATTAAAGAAAGATTCAAGAAACTGAAATCTCATTTTCAAAACGTCTCTAGAATAATGCTTGGGAAATTAAAAGGTGAGCCCTATCTTTAAAAACACCCTACATTTTTAACTTTCTTTTCACATCTAGGCTTAGATCTTTCAGACGGACCAAGGTGACTATCAGAGGTCAGAGGTCAAAAGGATTAGTTATCCCCAACACAAGAAACAAAGCAACAAATATAAAAATAGAAGAAAGAACTCTCATGTTATGATCAACTCCTATGGAACTGCCTCTTTATTTTACCCACTTCTAATCCAATCTGAGTCCAGCCCCGCTACCTTGATCATTATACTAGTTTCCTGGTATAACCTGAGAGCTTATGCAATGATACCAGTCTAATACACACATGCATACACGTTTCATGTAATTATCAATTCCATTTTTCTTTAAAAGATGGATGAATAATTACTGACAGTGGTTGTCTAAAGGTTTTGTAATGGGACGTGGACTTCCATGAGAAGTAAGTGGTAGTTAGTGAAAAGATAAGGAAAAGACTTAGGATTGACTTAGCCAAACTGCTAACTCAATTGTTTCCTAGTAAAATTACCTCTCATTCCAATATAACACTTCTGCATGTGTACAACCAACTATGTTACATTAGCTATTCATCAGACGTAACAATCTGGCAAACAACCTGTAGATGCTAGCATAACAGCGGAACACGATCGCCATAAGTCATATCCAAGCGCCTTCCTCCTCATAACAAGGGTTATTTGCAAAGGAAATTTTGATTTCAGTCTTGAGGACCAGATTTGGGAATCATTATGTTGCCAAATGTTGCACCGTTACCTATATTATTTCCCTTTTTTTATCAAATGAAATATCATTGAAGTTCCCCTGGCAAGCAAAAAGGAATTAAATCAACTTCTTGTCAAAAATAATAAAAAGCAGTGAAGATGTGCTTTACTTTTATCAGCATATGTGTTTTTGATTTAGCAATAATAAATTACTCCTTAGGGAATTCTGAGAGGGTAAGATTTGAGAGGCAGTTTCAAAATACAACTACTCCTAAGATTTGCCCTATTACAGAGGGCAGAGAAGAAATAATGCTACCAGGCCATTACAGCCACACTGCTTTTTAATACCACAATTTTAATTATATTCTGAGATAAGAATAAGATAATAAAGTACATCCCTCTTTTGTTAACAAGACAGTATGCTAATCTGTATAAAACTTTAGAATATCAATAATCCTATTTATCATGTATCTATTCACCAGGCAGTATATTTAATAACACCATTTTTAATCTTCAAAGTAACCTTAGATAAGTCACAACCATACATTCATAGGCCTACAAATTTGTATTGTCTAGTAAGGTCATTAAAAGTCATTCATGCATAAATTAGTGAAGATCTATACACAATCACCTCACCAAGAACAACAAAAAAAGAGTCATAATAATTGGCAAAATAAAGTTTTAAATCTCCCTTAATAGTTATGATAGGAGTCTGGTTACACGGAGCGACACAGTCAACAACTATGGGGCAAATTTTCAAACTTTATTAATAATTTTCCAGCCCTACCCCTAACCCAAGCCCCACTCGCACACACACACATACTATGGTTTTCACAGAAAATTCTTTCAATTTATCTCAACCTGGATCTAAAGGTCCAAATTAATTCATACATTTGTCAAAACAGTCAATCATCCAATTCTTCCCAGGCCAGAACTGTAAAGCTTAATGTCTTTAACTTCAGGGGCTCAAAGGATATTCTTCTTGTGAAAACTAGTGGCAAACAGTACACACCTATAAGATAAGGTTTTCAGTTCTGTGTCTTGACAGAAAAATGTAAAGCAGAGTTTCTCTTTTGAATTATGAAATACATAATGAATGAGGCTGCCCTTTTTGCAGTCTACGCTACAAAATATAAAACAATACTTCAGCATCTGAAGGCTGCACAGGAATAATGAGGCTTTTAAAAATACATATCAAAACACACTTAGACACTTAGATAATAGACATATGTATATACTACATGTATATATATTACATAGGGATTACATATATACCAAAATATAATCTTATACTACTAAACTTGAAAAGAAACTGAAGTTTTAAATATTCAGTATTAAAGTTACATTACTTCAGAATCAATTAATGAAATGATAAATTCTACACTTTCTCATTAAGTCAGAAATCAATAGACATACAATAAGGACAAATATAAAATGAATAAAAAATATACACTAAGACCCAAACACCATCATTAGCCTAAAAAGATTTTGTTGTTCCACAATGTTGGGCTGGTCCAACAGCTAATTACTTCCAACTTTCTCAATCTGGTAGAAGTAGAGTGGCTAAAATTAACAATAAAGGTAAAAATGACACTACAACTGTTAAGATAACAATTTACAATTAAGAAAGTGAAACAACTACAGGCAGAGCGAAGCTGCCCTAGAACGGAGGCACTCACCTCTATTTCTCCTTTAGAATTTAGCCTCATAAAAATCCCACTCTTTAGTTTCTTTGGTCAGATAAATGACTGTGCAAAGAGAAACCATATGCCAGTCTTACAGATGTTATTACTTCATTTAAGTAAATTCAAAAGGGAAATATGAGTCATCTTTCTAATAAGATAACAGCCAAATGAATGGACAGACAGACATTCATATTAATTGCATCCCACATCCCTAAATTAATACTGCTGATTTAGAAAAAGTGTGCGTGTGGTGTGTGTGTGTAGATAGATAGATAGATACATGATGTATTATGAAACCACACTAATTCTTCCTTTGGAATACTGTTCCTTTCTTCAGAACAATTCCTCCTTAGTCCATATATTCAAGGTTCTTTGATAGTAGAAAGTAACAGTGTTTCAAAGTGAAGTCAGTTACTGCTATTATTTTTTTACCCTGCAGAAAACAATAATCATGAGTGCTAACAAACAGAATACACAACTAGCCCCTCAAGGTTACATGCTTGCAAAATCAAGAAATAAGCATAATATAAATAAAACCTTAGGCTGACACTTCCAAAAAAGAAGGAACTAATTACATCTTCTATATTCATACATTGTTACATACAAAAAAGCAAGCCTAGATTTTTCATCTAAACTAAAAGACAAAAGAAATACTTCTTTAGTTATATAATTCAATACATACTTAGGGTACATTTATCTTAAAAATATTTTTGCTTAATTACCATTAAAATATTTCAAGTACGATCATACGTCTGCCACTTTTCAAACCTACACAATTAAAGAAAAACTATACTCTAAATTCTAAGTAATAACAATGATAACTTAAAGATGAGTTCTTCAGGGGCAGGATCTCTCTTACTCAGCCCTGTACACCTCAGCAGCTCATCCCACAGAAAATGGCCCAGAAATGTTGCTGAAATCAACTGAATTGTCAACTAATACTTCCAAAGATTTAAGAAGTCTGATCTCTGTTAGTATTCACAGAACTCTCAAAGAAATCGTATGAAAACCCTTATAACATGTCATAACACAATGAATGTGGAGAACTCAGAAAACCAGGAGAACGGCTGCACGCTCAACATGATTCCAGCCTACACAGTAAACTGGAAATGACTTCAACTTCTCAGCTCTCTCCTAAAACATTCATTCTCCAGCCCCCTTCTCTCTCTCTTTCTTTCCCTCCCTCCCTCCCCCTCCCCCTCCCCCTCCCCCTCCCCCTCCCCCTCCCCCTCCCCCTCCCCCTCTCTCTCTCTCTCTCTCTCTCTCTCTCTCTCTCTCTCTCTCTCTCTCTCTCTCTCTCTCTCTCTCTCTCGTTATCCTTCTTCAGTTGCTATCTTCAGAAAGTACTTCAAGAGAAGGTGAAATAAGGGGCAAAAAACCTCCTCCCACTGCCCTAATTCCAAAGTGACCCTCGCTGCCATTTCTACTGTTACAAAGCAAACATCCCTAGGATCCCATGATGGACACACAGCCCTCCTAATCTTGTTTATGCCTGGGGTGATAATGTAGCTCAAGACAGATGCCAGAAGATAGACAGACAGACAGACAGACAAATAGATAGATGCAACTTCTCCTGTCTTAACCCACCATCCAGTAAATATTTATTGACAGCATCCTATATATGAATAACTCTCCAATCCACATGTCAAAATCTAACTGTCCCTTTGCCATAGCCTTTAAAAAAAAAAGTGCAAGTGAGATCTTTGCCTTGGCTCTGCCAAGCAATCAGATTGTTCAAACTCTTCTTTTAGAGACAGAAAAATGACGAGAGTAAATACAAAAGAAAAAAAAAGGAAGGGGTCGCCTTGTAAACCAGTCCACAGGGCCAATGATCGTCCCCTTCCAGTATCTCCCCAGGTCTCTCCTCGAGAGCTTGGGTTCAGGTCTCAATTAGCTCATGACTGAACTCCAGTTTTCTTTACGCCATAAAATTTTTGGCATCCTAAAACCTCTTCCACACAGCAAATCCATGTTCCAGGTGTCCTTGGTTCGATATCTCTGTGTAGATTGCTGAAGCTTCTCGTAATCTGAGTTCACTTTAATTTCAAGGCCTTTTCATAACTGTACTCTCTTTCTCTGAACACTCTAGACATGACCCTCAGACCAGCTGCGCTCCGTGGGCACCTGCTACCCCTCTCCCTCTGCACTCACTTTGCTCCCTCCATGTAACATCCCTCCTGGTAGCTGCTGAGATAACTGGAATCCAGCCTCCATTCAAAATCCCAATCCCAAACCTCTTGAACCATACATGTTTCTTCCCATCCTAAACTTCATCAAGGTGTATATGTATGTATGTATGTGTGTGTGTGTTTTAAAGCTGGTCCAAAACAGTCTGCCCATACTAATTTGACCCAATTTGAATATTCCCTGTAACTCTATCACTTGCTTTAGAATTTAGGTAAGTTAAAATTCTATACAATGCATTAGCTTTTGGAGAAGTTTTATTATACATTGTTTATCTGCTTATCCAGCATTGTTCTTTAATCAACTGGTCCGCACCCTAATGGAGACTGCTGCAGACTACCACTTCCATTAAGGAAGTGCCTAGGAGAGCGCTCCTGCTTGCCTGCAGCAGACAGTCCTCAATATTGAGGAGGACGAGGTGCATGATACAACTTGTGCCAGAATTAGACAAATTTTGTCATATACAGGGAAGTTGCAAAAAACTGAGAGTTGCATGCAATATAAAATGTCACACTATTCAATACACAAAAATTCCTGGCACTCACTGCTACCTTAGTCGGGCCTCCAAAACTTTTACAACTTCCTGTAGACTCCTGATTTTTCCCTAGGGCTTTTCCTAACACTCCTGTGCTCAGTGCCACAATTCACAACACTCAGGTTTAGCAAACTCTGTTCCAAATAGTTTAAAGAAAGCATTAACGATTCTTCAAGTGATCTTTTACAAGGCAAGTACTAGCCAGTCCTCCAGGATTGAAATCCAGCACCTTGAGAGACCTCTCTCCACCCCCTAAACCCTGGCAGTTTATACTCAGAAGACTGGCGCCATAGCCCCTCTTCTTTACTCTCTTATCACCCTTTTCCGTGCGCCATCCCTCTGGATGGCTACAGAGACGACCTGAAATTCAGAACTGCACTATAAACAGTGGTGGGCCAGCTGGGTCTCCTCCCGGGGTGGCCTGGCCCAGATAATGGTCCTTTTTCCAACCCGCCTTTGGTGGCCGCTGTCCAGAGTCCCAAACTTAAAGGCACAGCCAGCCTCGGGGTGCTCCTGGGCAATATCTCTACCTTTTAAATGTTGGTCCCCCTTCCCGTCGCCCCCCCCCCTTAAAGGCCCCCTCTCAGTGCCCCAGGGACGAAAAGCAAGAGGGCTGCAACTTTCAGATTTTCCGTTGAAAAATTTGCTCCCATGTTCACATAAATGTGGGACTAAAAGACGACAAGAAGGTGGGTAGTTGTGGTCTGGTCAGTTGTTTTCACAGCTGGCCAAGTCCATCATCCTCCCTTAAAAGCTTATTTGACAGGTGAGAAATTCCTCATCTCCAGATCATTCCAAAGAACTCCTCAGCATCATCTGAGCTGGGAGAGGGGCCTGCAGGGGAAGGGAGTGGTGCTGAAATCGTGCGGAGCGTGTCCCGGGGGGAACTCTGGTGCAGGAAGGAGGATTCCGGCGCCAGGAATGTGCTGGTCCAGGGTCCAGAGGGAAGAGAGGGGAGAGCCGGGAAGTCTTAAGGGGAGGGGGAGGCGCGACGAGAAACGGGCAAGATACCTGGAAAAGTCCTGAGAGGGATGGAAATGGGTGAGGAGGATGCAGACTGGAGAGCAATGGGCAATACAAGAAGATGATGGGGCCAGGAGAGACCTGGACAACAAGGGAGCGCAGTGCCTCGGCTGCGGGCGTCCAACCTCGGCCGGTGCCAGACCCTCCCGAGCGCCGGCGAGGCTGGTCCCCGGCGGAGCCCCCGGAGCCGGAAAGTTGGCGCGGCGGGGAGGCGCCGGGCTCGGGGCGGCGGGGCGCCTTACCTTCTGGTCGACGATGGAGCAAGCCATCTCGCGGACGTGCGCCAGGCTGTAGTCCCCGGACGAGTCCTGCAGCAGCAGCACCGGCTCGCGGCTCAGGCCGATCTGCAGATGGAACGAGATGCCCCCGGCCGGGGCGGCGACGGCAGCCAGGAAGGGCGCGGGCCCCGGCCCCGAGCCCGGGACCAGCGCGGCCGCCGCCGCCGCCGCCGCCGCCGCCGCGGGCAGCAGCGGGCTGGGCGGCCGCAGGACCGGCGGGGCGCTCATCGCTCGCGGGCGCGCCGAGGGCCGCAGCGCCGGGCCGCCGCAAAGTTTGTGCCGCGAGCCGGGAGCTCGTCTCTCCCAGGGCCGAGGCGGAAAATAAAAACTTTCCGGAAAAGTCCCCGCGCGGGGGGAGGGCGAGGGGACGCGGCTCGGGAGGGGAGGGGCGAGGAGGGGCGGGAGGAGGAAAATGGCCGAGGCGGGCGGACCGCGCCGCGGGGAGCGCGGGCACCGCGCGGGAGGCGCCGCCGCCGGGGAGCAGCCGCCGCGGCGCGCGGGGCCGGGCCGGGCCGGGCCGGGCGGGGGGGCGCGGGGCGGGGACGGGAGCGGGGAGCGGGGAGCGGGGAGCGGGGAGCGGGGGGCGGGCCCTGCGGGCCACCTCCCGGCGGGCGCCGAGCCGCAGAGCCGCGGCCGCAGGGGCCTCAGGGTGCCCGGTCGCCGCCCCCTCCGCCCGCGGTTCCCCGAGCCCGGGCAGGACCGATCGGCGGGGCGCCGGCTGGACCCCGGTCCCGGCTGGGCGGGCTGCCCGACCGCGGACGGACGGACGGGGCGCGCTCCTCCGACCCGGAGCCGCGAGCTGCCGGGTCCCCACGGTCCCCTCCACCTCTTCCAAATGCCTGGGGACTCCGCACTGCTACCTGCGAGGGGACCTGTGGGGGACCCCAGAATAACGAGCCCTGCGGTGCTCCGTGGGTCTTACCTTCGGAGCGTCAGAGGAGGAAGAAAAGAGAGGGTCCTCGGAAACCCGCTGACATCCCCGCTCCTTCTAGGAGCACTTGGGATTGTTGCCAAAGAGGGCAGGAAGCCAATCCACGGAAATGTACTTAAACCTGTGTCTACCTTTTTTGTCTCTCTGACACACCCTGATACCCAACCCCACCCACTCCACCGCAGCTCCCAAGGCACCAGCCACACGCAAGTGGCTGAATTCAGAAGACGATCTCTTCCGAAAGGAAAGGCACCGTCTCCAGAAAGGCAGGAGGAGGTCTGCTGTGGCCTCTTTCCCTTTACCTTATGCTCTGTGTCTGGCGCTTCTTCTTCTGGAGCCTCAGAAACTGCTTTCTTTCCTCTTCCATCACTCTAAAGTCTGCTTTGCAGGAGTGGTGCTCCCAGCTCCACCCAGCGCCACCACCATCACTGGAACCACCATCAAGATTGGGCACCATCTGCTCTAATCTGGGCAGTTGTTTCTGGTTGTTGTTGTTGTTGTTGTTGTCCTGGCGGGGGCGGGGGCAGTGGGGGTGCTTCCCACTTTTCAGAGATGAATTCTAATCTCCTCCCACCAGGGCGGGCTTCGTGGGGGTGTGACTGTGCAGGTGACAGGGCCCTGACCTCAAAGGGCCCTGCTTGGTGGAATGCTCTGCCGCAATGATCTGCTACCTGTCACCCTCTTGGAATTGTTAATAATTTTTCCATTTTGCAGTGGGCCGGGCAAATTATGTAGCTCCCTTCTCCACCTCCCTTGCCCCTCCCCTTTCGCTGCACGAGAATACACACACATACCCAAACAAACCAAGATGCGTGTTTCCTTTTGTATTGGGTTGCATTTTACTGTATTTTGTTCTATTTATTCGTTTATTCATTATGTATTTATGTATGTATGTATGTCTTGACTTCTGTCTCTGGTGCAGGACAGGACATGACAAGATATTCTCCTCTTAGCACCTCCTTCCCACGGCCAGTAATAGACCCTTGGATGTCCCCAGTGAGCTTGTGCTGTTCCCTGCTCTAGAAGAGACTTGAATGTCTTCTCTCTGAGTTCGATGGTGTCAGAAGGCCTACATGGCACTTTCCCTGCCTGCTTCCTTATGAAGTGGTTCTCTTCGCCCATGGGAGAGTGTGATTTTCCTAATGGATCAGATGCAGCAGGGCCAGAACTGTGGAATTATTCTTGATGCCCTTCTGAATTCTCTAGGAGGCTTTTTTTTTGTAATGTCAGGAAATGTATTTGATTTTCTTTTAAAGTTCGAATAAAGGCAGTTTTCTCGCAGTTTCCTATTACCAGGAAAAAAGTTTTCTGGTCAGTTTACCAGGAACTTACAAAAAGCGAGTTTGCCTGAGGTTCAGGAGAGCTGAAGACATTCATGTTTTGCAGATACCACAGTGATATGTTGAGGCCTTCTCTGCGCCGGATGCTAAACTGGCACTGGGTATGCAGCTGTGAGGTTTGACAAGGTCCCGACCATAAGAAATCACATTAAAAAGGAAAGCAATAAATAAGATGATTTCTGATAATAATAATTGCAATGAATAAAAATAATCCAATAGTAATGAGAGTGACTTTTGGGGAGGGTGGTGGGGAGTGGGGCACTCTTGGGAAGCGGGGAGGAGAGAAGATTTCACTGAGTTTATTTGAGCCAAAATCTGGGTGATGGGAAGGGGCCCGACTTAAGGAGATCTGGGGGAATGACACTAGGCCTAGAGAACAGCTGGTGCAAAGAGCCTAAGGCAGGAATGTCCTTGGCATTTTCAAGGCACGGGAAAAGAGGGGCAAGTGCGTGAGATGAGATCACAGAGCCAGTAGAAGCCAGACCACAAAGGGGCTGGAAAGCTATGGTGAAGAGTTTTTGTTCCATTCTCAGTGCACTGCTGTACCATTGGAAGGCTTTAAACCAGGGAGGGATAAGATTTAATTAGCATTTTTTTTAAAAGATCTCTCTCTGGCTACTGTGTATAAGAGAAGAGAGTCAAAGCAGAGACACCAGTAAGGAGACTTGCTGCTGTCCAGTTTGAGACATTTGTGGCTCGGGCACCTATGGTTGTAGTAGAGATTCTAAGAAATCGAAAGATGCAGGGTCTATTTTGGAGGCAGAACTGAAAGTCTTGCTGATGAATCAGAGGTTTACAGGGAGTGAGAGAACAGGGGAGTTATGAAAGACTCTTAAGTTTCTGACCAATGAGCCTGATGGTGATGCTGATGACTGAGACAGAGAAGGTAGGGAGGAAGTAAGGTTTAGAAGAAGTAAGATTTCTACTTTGACTATGTTGAGTTTGAGTTGCCACTAGACATTCAACCCAGAAATAACAACTATAGCTGAATATTTGAGCCAAGAGTTCAGGAAAGAGATGAGGGCCAGAAATACATTTGGAAATCATCAGTGTGGAAAAGATGTTTCAAAGTGAGATTAGATGAAGTCTCTAGAGAAGTCTGAAAGCACTCATCAGTTATATGAGACTTACAGGAACTTACATGTCCGACTTAGGAAGAAAGTAAGCTGTGTAAATAACTGCTTCTTATACTCTGATTTCTCAATAGTGTGAAAGATTCCTGTAGGGTGTTGGAAATAATTGAGAAGGAAGCAGGGGCGGAGAATCCTAAAGAAGCCCTGGAGAATTACAATTACTTTTAAGAAGCTGATAAATTACTGAATGCAAAAGAGTGAATAAAGAGAAACAAGAAAAAGAAAAAAAAAAATCTCAAAATCACTGGAGCTCCCCATAACAAGCAGAAAATTCCCGTGGAATTGGTTATTACAACTTCTATAGTAGGCGCCTGAGATCTGAGAGTTTGCCGATTGCTCCTCATTTTTGCGGAATGACGAAAGAATGGACAATAGATAATACCTGAAAGAAACATGGTATGTATCTCCAGTGACTTCCAAATTATACATAGAAAGCTTGAAGGATTTGAGAGCATTCAGTGGTTTTAATCCCTTCTGGATGTTTGAACTTTGGAAAAGAAAACAGGACATAGCAGGCAAATAGCTGCTCGTATAAATTACGTTCATGAAATGGGATTTCCTCTTTTGAATCATGGCTCACATTACTGGAATAATGGACTTCTGGCAGTGGATGGAAATAGCATCTTAGAAAGAAGGTTCAATGACTAATCAAGACTCCACGGCAACGTGATCTGGGTACGCAGAAGTAGGCAGAGGTACTTACAACAATTTCCAAAGATGAATGCTAATCCTGTAGGATATTCTTCAAATTAAATTGGCATTTAAATTCTCAATATAAATTAGCATTTAAAGGCACTGAGAAGTCCTACAAAAATTTTATTTCATTTAACCCACGACTTTCTAGACATTTTTGACCTCATAACCCCTCTCGTTTTGCTGCTGTTGTTGCTTATCATGTAGCATATCTTAACATTTCACATAGCAAATGTTCCAGGGAACACACTTTGGGAATTGGAGTACTATATGACAAATGTAAAAGAATTTAGGCTAGAAGTTCAAGGTAAAGAAATTGCTCGAATAATTAAAAGCAGATACTTTGAAGAGCATGAATGGCAAAAACAGATGCATGATATTGGGAGTGTCCAGTAATTCACAATTTAATAATCAGAAAGAGGATTGAGAATAACCTCATTTGAATGGGAGTCAGTCTAGAAGTACTATAGGCTTTGTCCAGATAAAATGAAGAGCAGAGAAAGAAAACTGAGTAGAAACATGCAATGTTATGGCTGAAAGGATCCTGACTCCTAGTACAACCATTTTACAGCCTAAGAAAGTGAGGATCAGAGAAATTGTATACCAATGTGGAAAGCAGATGTATGAAAGAGAATATATGGTCCCAAGACGTCCTCCTTCTTATACAATTGAGCACTGGAAGTTGTATGCATGGGGATAAAGATGATGGCTGGCTGGCTGGCTGGCTGGCTGGCTGGCTGGATGGATGGATGATAGATGATTAATGTAAATGATAAATAGTTTATATTGTTGTTTTTGTTTGTTTAAAAGTGTTCATAAATTATAGTCTGTAAGATCGGGTTAAATAATGTCACAAAACTGGCACAATAAAAAATTAAGGTACTAATGGAGACATCAATCATACAGACATCTTCCAAAAATCTTCTTCTACTGAAATCTGAGCATGTGACAGAATGTTACCTTATCTTGCAGATGATTTCATGGAAAATAAAAGAGAAAAGAAATGAACTTGTGAAGTTAATTTTCACCAAAAGAAAAATGATTTGTTCTTTAAGAAAGCAGATTTCAAAAATTCAAAGAAAAAACAGATATGCTCTTAGAGTCAGAGACCCCCAAAAAGGATAGACGGACCTTAAAGACAAGCTTTCAACTACAAAATCACAAATGATCCCAGTGAGGAATAAACTCGATGCCAGTGTGACTACACTTTAAGTTCTAGATGAGTGCAGATCTGCAAAGAGAATGAACGAAAATAGACATATGTGAACAAGAGTAAATAAAAATAAAGGTTATTTTAAGCTAAAAACAACACGTACTAGCTATGTGTAAGAGTGTTAAATTTTTAAATACCCTCCCTCTGTATAATTAATTTATAGGCAAAACTTGAATTTTTCATTGTAATTTTTAGTTATGTGAGTTTAAACATTTTAATGTGCTTATTGAACCTTGTATGTCTTCTTTTTTGAATATTATATTCTAAATTCTTTATGTGTTTTTATATTAGGATATTCCTTTTCTGCATATTAATGAATAAGAGGTTGTTATATGTAAAGAATGCTATTCCTTTGTTAAATATAAGAGCAAATACTTTTTCTCATTCATCTTTTAATTTTTTAGGGGTTATAGCTTTCAAGCCACTTTGTAAACATCTTTTCCTGCCTTTGTTTATATTGCTTATAAAGGCATTCCCTAATCTGATCAGAAACATATCCATCTATAGTTTTTATTTTCCATTATTACTCTTAGTATTATTTTGTTTCTTAGGAACTTTAATCAATCTGGGAGCTGAGTATATGTATTGATTTTTCAGACCCACTTTTTCTAAAAAGTCAGTTGTCTTGGCTATTGGAGGACATTTTATTTGCTTTTATACTCATCAATGGGCTAGAAGAAATTGATCAAGTTTCCAGTCTTTAGCTTTAAGTTTTTAAAAGTACTCTTTAGGCTATATTTCTCCAATTTTTAAAGTCATGACCGAACTTAAAAATTTTTTGTCCAAAATATTGAAGACTTTACTTTTTGCACACATGCAAAATACCTACATTTACATTTCCGTGTTATACCCCCTTTTTTTTTAGACTTGATTCTCTAAACATCATTCCTTCTTGGACAGTAATAATTTTAGTAATAACTTCGACTCTGCTGTTATAATAAGAACTAAAATTTGCTGGCTCCAAGGTGTCATGAAATTTGCTCAGGTCTTCTGTAGCAAACAGACTGAAGCACTTTTTCCTTGGACCTCGATATACTCAGAAGGCTATTGCTGAGAGCTGCCAAGTCGAATGGTGCACATCAGCTTTCATTAAGTCAACCCAACATTCAAATTCAGAAACCATTAACAGCAGCACATTAATTTTTTTGTAAAGATGCAATTCTTCTAATCCTATTTTCAAGGCCCATTGGCTTCAGGGATACAAACTTTTCCTCCATTCTTAGTGGATCTCACTTATTGTCATAGCCAAACATTTTCCAACTATGACTATCAAATCCATCCCGTTAGTTGATAATATTCGATAACCTAAGTTATTCTCTTTAGTGCATGTCATTTTGTGAGACTTTGCCTTCTTTTTATTCAGTATGTTTTATAAAGCACTGACTAAATTTTGAAAAATTAATAAGAAAGAAGAAAGGAGGTATAATCCAAAGTTACTTTTTGGGTTCCTTCCTGGAAAAAAAATATTTTTGAGCTGAAATTTCTTGTATGTGGTTTCTAATGCTTGATTTGGAAAATGAACTTTTTAAGGGAAAGAATCTGGCAGATTTATTTCTTAGTGACATAACCAGGAAAAATAGTTTTAATAGTTTAAGAAAAAATAATTTGCTTTTCTTGGCTTAGAAAAATTTTAAATGGTCTTATTTCTGAATTCACTTATTACTATAAAATTTATAATCCACTAGGAAGAAAGCCTGCATTATTAAAATGAGATCACTTATATGAAGTTAAAGCTATATTTTATCTAATCCTCTTGCTGCATTTTCTTTATTAATTCTTATCCTCAAACACACAATCCTAAAAAATCATGTTGTTTCAACCACAGTAAACCTTCTTTCCCATACTTTACTATTTTAAAATTGAATTATTTACACATTTGATCTCATATGCATTCAGACTAAAAATCTCTGCCTCACATAGCTTTAAATAGAATATTTACTTCTTGAATTAAATATTAATTTTATACTTATTTTAAATACATAAATTCTTTATATATATTATACATACTTTTTATAAATATGTTTTGTTTTGTTGGTCAGTCATCCAGACTGTCTAGGAAAACTGAAGTCCTCCTAAACTGAAAAAAAGAGAAAAATCATTAAATTTGAGACTTGTTTCAGAATGTATTCAAGCAAACAATTAGGTATTTACTCTTTTAGATGAAAGAAGAACATTCTAGAGTACCTTAACCTTTGCGCTTTGCTGCTGTGATTAGATGCCCAAGCTGACAAGTGTAGATAATGGGATCTGACTGCTGGTTCATGTGTCCGTGCCACAGCGATCCCACCAGTGCCCGACACATCTTGTCTTCTCTTTATTTTATTTCAATACGTGTTCATCTACATCTGACCTTGCAAGGTGAACTTTTAAAAAATTTAGTTATTGAAATAAATTTTACTTGCTTTGGAGAAATAAAACAATTTAAGTCACCGACGAGGAAGATTCATTTTATTCTTTATTTCCTTTACCAAATACATTTTCTTTGTTTTTATACCGAATTTTAAATACTTTGCAATTAAACGATAAATCATTTATGTGGCTTTAATTTATGATTTGCCACCTGTGTCCTTTTCAAAAAACAATAAAGCCGTTTTAACAAATAGAAAAATTTTTGTCAAAATAAACAAGTAGCACAAATATCTTGACTAATAGCCACGATTTCTGCCGTAAGATCTAGCTCTAACCTTCTTCACAACCAAAACAAAAGAAGGAAAACTATACATTTTCTAATTCTTTTTGTCTCATTTTACACAAAAATTTTAGGTAAAATGATCACAGCTGTCCATATTATACAAGGCGGAGAAAAACACTTGATTTCCACTCTCAGCTTCCTGATGGCAAGACTCTTGTTTCCCTCACCAGAACACAGCAAATGCTTCTTAACGTACTTTCTGAATAACTGTTCATCTACAGTTTAAAGATTAAAAATTTTGAAGATAGCAGAGTTTTATATCTACCCTGTTCAAAAGCTCAAGTCACAGAAACCAACTCTGAATCAGACAGACACTTCCTTGTGGGACTCAGTGAGGTTCTGGTAAGTTCTGGTCTTGTGATCCAGTCTGCCTCAGTGACAGTGAGCTCTCCTGCTCAGATAGGCGTATGGCACTCCCTTAGGGCTATTGTTCCAGCGCCTGTCACATGGTATTGATTTTACTTGCATCCTATCCCTGTGGGAACCATTCTGTCATCATCTCCACATACTCCTCCTCAAGAGTTTCCAGAACCAATTATTATACCTGGAGTAGAATAAGATGCTGCTACTTGGTAACAGTTCATTGATTGTTTACTGAATGAGTGAATGACTCTCGTTTAAAATGCTGCCAAAAAACTGGACAGCATAATCTAATGGCCTGGCTTCCCCCCAAATCAACTACCTCAGCTGTGCTTCTATTTTGGAATAACATGTATTATTCTTCTTCTAATTGTAAAAGTAATACATATTAATCTAGAAAATTTGGGAAAAAATCTAAATTAAAATAATAAAAATCATCTATCATCTCTTAACTCGAGTTAATATTAACCTTCTGTTCTCTTCTGTTTTTTCTGTGTGAGTGTGTGTGTGGGATCATATTAAAAATAGTGTTTGTTGGAGCTGGCCCAGTGGCATAGTGGTTAAGTTTGTGGGCTCTGCTTCAGCAGCCTGGGGTTCGCAGGTTTCCATCCTGGACACAGCCTACACATCGCTCATCAAGTTATGCTGTGGTAGCATCCCACATGCAAAATGGAGAAAGATTGGCACAGATGTTAGCTCAGGGCCAATCTTCCTCACCAAAAATAATAATAATAATAATAATGTTTGTTGATCTGATTTTTCCACTCACTGTAACAAAGCATTTTTCTAAGGTTATTAAATATTCTTCGGAAACATTTGGGATGGCTGCAGAGTATTCTATAATATGGTTTGTGACTCTCTATGATTGAACATTTACTTTATTTCTGTTTCTGCTAGAACACTTTTTTGAATGTGAATAATAGCACTATTACCTGGGCAGAAAAGATATTCATAAATTGAAATAAGGACTGAGAAAAGCAGTTGCAGGAATAAAATATAAATAAGACTAATAGATTGTGGGAGGGATTGGCTCTGCTAACAAGGATTATATCTAGAAACTTTTAAAATAGAATCATTTAAAGATGCATAAAATTTCAGAGAATTCATAGTGGTGAAATACATTAAGCTGAATTAAAATCTAAAACACCATTTTTTTAAATTAGCAAGACATTTCGTAGGTTTTTAAATTGAATATTCAAATCAAATTTGACACCTCAGGAGAACATCAGTTCTGCTTTCAGAAATCAAAACTGTGATGTATGCTATATTTGGAAAGTAAGTGATAGAATATATATATTTTTTTACAGTATTTTATTATGACAGAAATTAATTAGCTTCATGAAATATCTCTGACAAGTGATTTTTGTAAAGTATTTGTTTTGCTACTTTCCAACCCATACTTTTTGTTAATTGGCTAGAATATAAGTGCCAATCTAATTTTCTTAATGTTAAAATATAGTACTTTAAAAATTATAAGCACATGGTTCAAAAGCAGGTAGAATAAAGGAGGTTTAAAATTGACTTTTAAAATCTAGTAAAATTATGTTAAAAGACAACTTTCTTGTTTTTTGTTTTTTGGGGGTTTTTTTGAGGAAAATTGGCCCTGAGCTAACTGCTGCCAATCCTCCTCTTTTCCCTGAGGAAGACTGGCCCTGAGCTAACATCGGTACCCATCTTCCTCTGCTTTATATGTGTGGGATGCCTGCCACAGCATGGCTTGACAAGTGATGCCATGTCCGCACCTGGGATCCGAACCGGCGAACCCCGGGCTGCTGAAGTGGAACGTGTGCACTTAACCACTGCACCACCAGGCCAGCCTCCAAAAGACAACTTTCTATTTTAACAAACCAATCCCAGTTTTCAAGATTACGAAGTCATGGATTTGCGTAATGATACAAGTGATGAAATAATCGAGTTTTCAGTTAAAAAAATAAGCAACGCTATTCCGTTTGGCCTATAGTATCTCTATCGGACCCACAGTCTTAGGTGCTGCTAAACTGCATTATCTGTGGAGCATTTTGACAGCCCAGAGCCTTGAAACAACCCAGGGAAGGCTAGTTTCTTGTGAACAAATATGTGACACACACACACACTCACACAAACCACCTCCCACTGTACTGTATTAGCCAAACTAAAGCTATGGTCATTATAAAACAGCCCTTCTGGACCTAATCCCAAAATCTTAATGTAAAGAATTTACTTTTTAATAGCGGAAGGAGTAGCTGTTATGGGCTGAACTGTGTCCCCCCCAAAATTCGTCTATTGAAGCCCTAACCCCCAGAACCTCAGAATGTGATTGTATTTGGAGACAAGGCCCTTAGGTTAAAAATGAGGCCATTCGAGTGGGCCCTAATCCAATCTGACTGGAATCCTAGTAAGAAGAGGAGATTGAGACACACAGACCAGGGGACATGTGAGTCCAGAGGTACAAGCATGTGAGGAGGCAGCAAGAGGGCAGCCATCTGCAAGCCAAGAGGCCTCAACAGAAACCAACCCTGCTGACACCTTGATCTTAGACTTCCAGCCTCCAGAACAGTGAAAAAATAAATTTCTGTTAATAATACTAAATACTAATAATAAACACTAAATTGCTTAATCGGATAATGCAACCCTGAACTTAACAAATCACAGAAAATTAGAAAAATGGACTCTTTTTAATCAAGTCAATTTTGCTGTTTTTGGGTAACAATTACATGCATGAGATCAATCTTGATTAAGTTATTATAATACAAATTGGATAAAAGTTTATCCTTGAAAGAATGAATAATTTTTAGGAATTAAAAATGCTTTTAAAAAAACGTAAATAATGGAAACAATTTTCATGTGGTGGTTTATATCTTTGGGAAGGAATACTGGCTGGTATTGTTTGTAGAATTTTACAGGGAGAAGTAGTATTAGAGACCATCTTACTAATTGCTTCAATTTAGAGGTGAAAAAAAGAAGGCTCCAAATCGTAAAAGTTAGTAGAAGATCCAGGCCAAGAAACAAATCCATGCTGCTGTGATTATACCAGTGGTCTGCAATCTGCATTTGACTACCACTCCATTAGTAAAACCATTGAGGTGCCAGCCTGGTGCCACAGTGGTTAAGTTCTCGTGGTCCTCTTCAGCGGCCCAGGGTTCACAGGTTTGGATCCTGGGCATGGACCCAGCACCACTCATCAAGCCATGCTGTGGTGGCATCCCACATAAAGCAGAGGAAGATTGACACAGATGTTAGCTCAGTGACAATCTTCCTCACAAAAAGAAAATTGTGCATGTACCTTCTATATATGTGTTTTTATATTTATTTGTAATTCAATATATGCCGAATTATATTAATATTATATGACTGCTGTAAGATATATATAAAAATAGAAATTTAAAAGGGCTTCCAGTTCTGGATAACGTGAAGTAGATACACTTTTCCCTATTCTTACTGCTAAATACAACTAAAAACCCTGGACTTTGTACCTTAAAGAAACATAGGGAGACTCTGAAAAGTGGGGAGAAGAAGACAAACTAGGAACTTTGTGACCCAAGGAATAACATGGAAGTAATTTCCTTGTGTTTTCTTTTTGCCTCATATGTCTGGACTGGGTGCTGGAGAAGCCTACAACCTGGAAATACCAAGAGATGCAAACAAAAAATTTCCAAGAAAAACATGCTTTCGCTAGCCAGAGGACCAGGAAAGGGAAAGCCAAATCAGGCAGAAAACTTTGAGACAGTAACTGCCCTCTCTAGCCTCACACCATGGGAAAAACTGGGACCCACACTCATCATCAAAGGCTGAAAGGGAAGCCTAGACTTCAACTCTCATCACTCCACTGTAACAGGCACCCCCCGACACACATACAACACTCTACCATTCTACCCCTGGGATGATATCAGAGAAAGCCAAGTGGGGTGCCTTGGCTTTCAATCCCTCCAGGTGTCAACAATCTCCTATCAGAAGAGAGCACATGATAAACCTGGATTTCCACCCCATTCAAGGGGTAATGAGGCATCCCTTCCCCTACTGCTAGAGTTGTGTCAGCACAGGCCCAGAGGGGAGCCTGAAATTCCATGAGGTGACCCTCCTCACTGGAATGGTGATGGAGACCGACAGGGGAATTGGACTTCCACCTCCACCCAGCAAGTACTTAGAGGGTACCTCCCTTCCCCTCCTCACACAGTGTCAGAGGAGACCTGCTAAAACAGAAGATTTAAATAAGATCCAGAGTGTCCCAAGGCAATATCTAAAACGTCCAGGATACAATTGAAAATCGCTGTCAAAACAAGAACCAGGAAATCCTAACTTGAGTGAGAAAAGAAATCAACAGACACCACCCCCTCGTCTCTGGAAGAAAAACAGTTCAAGGGACAGCGAATTTCTTATCAGAAGCCATGGCTAAAAGGAAGAGCTACAATATTGTGTAAGTGTTGAAAGAAAAGATCTGTCAACACAGAATTCTATAGCCAGTGAAAATATCCTTTAGGAATAAAGGGGAAACCAAGACATTCTCATATGAAATGAAAATAAAGAATTTGTTGCCAGCAAACCCACCCTGAGAAATGGCCAAAGGAAGTTGTTGAAACAGAAAGGAAATGATACAAGAAGGAAACTTGGAACATAAACAAGGAAGAAAGAACAATGGGAAAATAAATACATAGGTAAATACAATAGAGTTTCCTTCTCTGAGTTTTTAAAATTAGATTTGATAGCTGAAAGAAAAATTATAAGATTGTATGATGTGGTTCTGTCTATATAGAGGAAATAGTTAAGACAATTATATCATAAATGGTGGAAGGCATAGGGACTTAAAAGAAGCTACGGTTACTACACCTCACTTAAATGGGTAAAATGTGGATACAGTATACTGTAATAAATTCTGTATGTATAATGTAAAACCTAATGCAACTACTGAAAAAATCTATACAAAAATATATACTCAAACACACTACAGATAGATCAAAATAGAATTATATAAAAAAATTGTCCAAGTAACATGCAGGAAGGCAGGAATAACAAACAGAGAAGAAAAACAGATGGGATAAACAGAAAACAAATGAAATAGCCCAAATAAACCCTCATATATCGATAATCACATTACATGTAGATGGTCTAAATAGACTAATTAAAAGGCAGAGATTGGCAAGGGTGGATTAAAAATCATGACTCACAGTACGCTGTCTACAAAAGCTCGCTTCAAATATAACGCTATAGAAAGATTGAAAATAAAAGGATGGAAAAGATATACCACGTAAACATTAGTGAAAAGAAAGTAAGAGTGTCTATATTAATATCAGATAAAGTAGATTTCAGAGTGAAGAAAATTACCAAGGACAGAGAGGACATTACATAATGATAAAAGGGTCAATTCCCCCAAGAAGACATAGCAATCCTAAATGTACGTGCTCCAAACATCAGAACAGCAAACAGAACCGCAGATAGAAGTGCAAATTTGCGCTTAGAGTTGGAGATGTCAACACCCTCCTCTTAATAAGTGATAGAAAAACTAGGCAGAAAATCAGCAAGTATATAGAATAAATCAACAACACCGTCAACCAACAGCATTGAATTCACAATTATAGAATATTCTCCACAACAAGAGCAGAAGACACATTCTTTTTAAACACTCATGAGGCATTTATCAAGATATACCATATCCTAGGCCATAAAATAAATCTCAACAAACTTAATAGAATTGAAATTATACAGAGTATGTTCTCTAATATAATGGAATCAAACTAGAAACCAAGTATAGAACAATAACAGGAGAATTTCAAAACGCTTGGAAACCAAGCAGCACACTTCTAGGTAAACAATGGGCCTAAGAGGAGATTTTGAGGGAAATCAAGAAATCTGTTACTAAATGAAAATAAAATGATAACACGTATAAATGTGTGGTACGTAGCCAAAGAGATGAGGAGAGAAAGATTTATAGCACTAAAGGCATATATCAGAAAAGAGGAAAATCTCAAATCGATGATCTAAGCCCCCACCTCAAGAACCTAGAAAAAGCGGAGAAAATAAACCCAAAGCAAGAAGGACAGAGATAATAAAAAGCAGAAATTAGTAAAATTGAAAACAGAAAGATAGAGATAATCAATGAAATAAAAATTCAGCTCTTTAAAAAGACAAAATAGTGAAAAAACCTCTAGCAAAACTGACAAAGCAGAGGAGAGAAGACACAAATTTCTGGTATCAGGAATGGAGCAGGGATGTCACTGCAGAGCCTGCAGACGTCATCAAAGTGATAAGTGAGCACTACAGACAACTCTACACACATAAACTTGAACACTTAGATGACATGGAGCAATTCCTCAAAGGGCACAAAGACCATAACTCACTCAATAATGAATATGTAAATGAATCACACTTTATTAAGGAAATTAAATCCTTAATTTTAAAAAGTTCCCAGACATGACACCAAAAGCATGATTGTCTTAGTCAGTCCAAGCCGCTACAACAGAATACCACAGACTGCATGGCTTCAACGACAGATTGATTTCTCACAGTTCTGGAGGCTACGAAGTCCAAGATCAGGGTGCCAGCAGGGTCAAGTTCTGGTCAGGACCCGTTTCCTAGTTTGCAGATGGCTGTCTTCTCCTTGTATCTTCAATTGGTAGAGGCAAGAGAGAGAGAGTATAGGCTCTCCGGTGTTTCCTCGTATAAAGGTACTAATCCCATTCATTGAGGCTCCGCCCTTATGACCTAATTACTACTCAAATGCTTCAACATATGAATTTGGGGGGAGAGGAGGTTGGGTACAATATTCAGTCCATAGCAATGATCCGTAACAGAAAAATCAATAAGTAAGACTTCATCAAAATTAAAAATGCCATTAAATAGAAGACCCTCTTAAGAGGATGAAAAGACAAACTACGGACTGGGAGAAAATATTGGCAAACCACCTATCTGACAAAATATTCTAATCTAGAATATATCTTTTTAAAAGATCTCTCAAATTCAGAGGTTAAAAAAACAATCTAATTAAAAAATGGGCACATTTCAAAAAAATTTAAACATTACACAAAACAGAATACACAAGTGGCAAATAAGTTCATGAAAGATGTTCAACATCACTAGCCATCAGAAAATACAAATTAAGAACACAGTGAGGGGCTGGCCCAGTGGCCCAGTAGTTAACTTCTCAGTCCTGCTTCAGTGGCCCAGGATTTGCAGGTTCAAATCCTGGTTACGGACATACACACTGCTTATAAAGCCATGCTGTGGCAGGCGTCACACATATAAAGTAGAGGAAGCTGGGTACGAATGTTAGCTCAGGGCCAGTCTTCCTCAGCAAAAAGAGGAGGATTGGTGGCAGATGTTAGCTCAGGGCTAATCTTCCTCAAAAAGAAAAAAAGAAAAAAAAGACAGAGCACAGTGAGATATCACTATGCACCTATTAGAACGGCTATAATAAAAAAAAAGCCAGGGAGCAACATCAAATGCTGGCAAAGATGCAGAGAAACTGGATCTCATACACGGTTGACGGGAATGTAAAATGGTCTACCTACTCTGGAAAATAGTTTGGCAGTTTCTCTAAAAACTAAACATGTATTTACCATGCAGCCCAGCAACTGCAAACCTGGGCTCTTCCTCTAGAGAAATTAAAACCTGTGCATGAATGCCCATAGAAACTTTGTAATAGTCAAAAATTGAAAACAATCTAAATTTCCTTTAATAGATGAATAGCTAAATAAACTCTTGTACATCCATACCATGGAATACTACTCAGCAATAAAAAGGAACAATTGATACATGCAATAAATTAGATAGATCTCAGGGTGAATAAAAAAAATCTAACACCAAAAGGTAACATACTGTACAAATCCTTTTATAAAACATTCCCAAAATGACAAAATTGTAGAAATTGAGAGCAGATTAGCAGTCGCCAAGGGTTAGAGATGGTGAGGGGAGAGGTCAGTAACTATAAAGTGGTAGCAAAAGAAAGGCAGACCTTGGTTGGACAGAATAGCTCTGTATCTTGATAGCGGTGGTGGCTACGCAAATCTACAGATGTGATAAACAGCACAGAGCTATACACACACATTATTTCAATATCAGTCTCCTGGTTTTGATATTGTACTATAGTTACATAAGACGTAATCTTTGGAAAAAAGTGAATGAATGGTATATGGGACCTCTCTATACAATTTTTACAATTCTCTGTGAATTTATAATTATTTCAAAATAAAAAGTTTAAATAAATAAATGTATTTAAAATAAATTCAAATAACAACTTAAAGTTTTTGTTTTTGCCTTTTATTGTATTTCTCATCTCCCTTTTGTGCACATACTTACTTGAGAGATCAGTGCTCGAATCTTACTAATGTTTTGTGTGAATCCTTAGGACTATAAGAAATGCTAAAAGGATTGATCATAATTTTCTAAGCCTGTTCTTCAGAACAGTTGCCAAAACAGCTGGTTGCAAAGGCAGAGACTGATTTAAGCTTCAAAAGCTGTTTCTTGGAAGCAATAAAAGTAGCGAAATAGAGAAGTGGCTCCTTTGTAGTGGATCAGAGAGTAACAAAAATCTCTCCAGAAGCATAACTATATGAGATTAGGGCACAAGAGGGGCCTAGCCAGAAATTAAAAAAAAAAAAATCTAATGATCTCAAAAGATTTTCCATTTCATTTCTTCCTGATAGAATAAATCAGTCTTATGAAAGGTGAAATGAGTTGATAACTCTATATGCTTCTTTTACTAAATTGTATCTTATTATGTGTCTATGTAATTATAGACAGAGGACATGTCTCTAGGACTTATGAGTAGAGGCAGTTTCCAACGTAAGAGGGCTTCATATCTAAACAAAGCATGGTGAATGTGTCCATATCTGAAGCTGGCCAGTTTTTGTCCCAAATCCTTGGTAAAGGAGAAGACCAGTGGTAGCTTTTAAGAAATTCAGAAAGAGCAGAAAAGATCTAGATGATCGAGATAATTAAATGCTGGTACTAATGTCGGTTGTGATGGAGAATGGGGACAGGCGAAGGGTTATAAGTTAAAGCAGGAAGCTGGCCAAAATCAAGTATCTAAGAGAAGCCCTGAAATTAACTTGCTGAAACTTTTGGTCCAGAAAATTACGAATTCACATATATTAAAGAGTGAAAAGTTGAATGTATTTGTCCATTTTGCCAACTTCAAGTCTAATGTATAAAAGAATTTTATCTCAGATCTGGAGACCTCAGGAAGTTCTTTTCCACAAGTTTTTATGAGCCTCTGTCTTCTAACAGAGATTTCCTCTTCACAGTAACAAAGCTCACTGTTAGCTGTTATGTTCTTCTTTTCTCTGAGAAGATACCCTACTTATCCATTTTTAAAATTTATGATTGTGGGCTCATGGATTCCTATTTATTTAAAGAGTTGAAATCTTGTATTATCATTATTTATCTTGACTCCCAGATTTTCCTGTACTTGGCCGCTGAGGCCCTTCTGGCTGATTCCTGTGTCCTTTTGATGTATCCTCATCACTGAGTTTGCTTACTTTCTGGCACGCTTCCAGGCTCACTTTGTCCTCCATCCTCAGCCCTGGAATCAGCAATTTCCCCAAGAAACTCTGGTTCCTTCAGTGGAGCATAAGTTACCAGAATCCAAGATCAGGGACCTGCTTAATAGTACCCACTGGTACTGCTGAGTCATTCCTTCTAGTCCCTCTCAGCAGATAGAGCTAGGAAATATATGTAAGTATATACATATATATGTATATATCCATAAACATACACACATTCATATTTCTATAACTATTTTTATATCCACTCGTATACATTATAAAACAATGAGTTCATATTCATACCTCCAATTATAATCCAATTTTCTAGCCTTCAGGGTTTTCTAGAAGCCTTCTCCCTTTCTGAGTTTGCTAATATATTCTCTAATATGAGAAACTTGGTTCCCATCATACTCAATATTTTTATTTATTTGATCAATTAATTTCTTTATTTTTTCAATGTAACCAACCTCTCAACAACACTGGTTTGCCTTCCACGTCCACACGTTGTCACCAACACCACTCTGGGTCCCTGGCCACAAGGTCTGCTGGTCTGTCTCTCTGTGTAGTTCTCTATCCCTAGTCATCACCTGCATTCTTAGCTCCAAATTCTGCTGGTCATGCTCCCACTCTATCCCCTTTCCCCATAGTCCCACATCCATGTCTTCTGGATCACTGACCTGCACTTCCATGAGGTTCAACTCTCTTATTGCCCCGTATCTCCAGCTACTGTGTAACTCCTCCATGAATTTCATTGCTCTTCCTTCATTCCCAATGTTTAACATTTCCTTCTGGTATCATTTCTCTCCTATCTGAAGAGCCTCCTATAGGAATTCTTTTGGAGCAAGTCTGTTGACTACATTTGCATTCTCTTAGTCTTCCTTCACTTGAGACTATCTTTATTTTACCTTAATTCCTGAAGGATATTTTCACTAGATACAGGCTTCTGGCTTGACAGATGAGGCAGTGTGAGTCAGTGCTCCATGTTTTCCTGGGTGGTGTCAGTGGAGCCCAGCAAGAAGCTGAACATACACACCAACCCAGACCTTGGGCTATACCTCACCAGGGGAGAGGATTGCCTTCTAAAACAAGATTAAATAGTATCCAGAATCTCATAATATAATAACCAAAATGGCCAGGATACAATAGAAAAATCACTCGTCACACCAGGAAAATCACAGCATGAATGAGAAAAAAGGATCAATAGATTCCAATACTGAGAAGAGTCACATGTTGGAATTCTCTGACAAGAACTTTAAAGCAATCATTACAAAAATGCTTCAAGAGGCCACTATAAAGTTTATTGGAAAAGTAAAAAGATAGAAAATCTGAACAAAGAAATAAAAGTTATAAAAAAAAAAAACCAAATGAAGATTACAGAATTGGAAAATACAATACAATATCAGAAATAAAAACTTGCTTGATGGGCTCAGTAGTAGAGTAGAGATGGCAAAGGATAGAGTCAATGGACTTGAAGGAAAATCAGTGGAAGTTACATAATTTAAACACTAAAGACAAAATAGACCAAAAATAAAATAAACAAAAGTTTCAGAGACTGATGGGGCAATACAAAAGAGCTAATATTTGTATCACCAGATTTCTAGAAGGAGAAGAGAGAGACAGCGAAACTGAAAAAGTGTTCAAAGAAATAATGGCTGAAAATTCCAAACTTTGATGAAAGACATAAACCTACAGATTCAAGAGGCTGAATGAACTTCAAGTAAGATAAAACTAAAGAATTCCATACCAAGACATATCATAATTAAACTTCTGAAAAGTAAAGGCAAAGAAAACACCTTGAAAGCATCCAGAGAGAAATGACACTTTACGTTTAGCGGAAAAACAATTCAAATAACAGTAGATATTTCATCAGAAACCAGGGAGGCCAGAAGGAAGTGGTACAACATGTATATATATTTTTTTTGCTTGAGGAAGATTAGCCCTGAGCTAACGTCTGGGCCAATCTTCCTCTATTTTGTTTGTACGTGGGACACCTCCACAGCCTGTTTGGTGAGTGGAGTAGGTCCATGCCCGGGATCTGAACCTGTGAACCCAGGCCACTGAAGCAGAGCACATGGAACTTTAACCACTTGCCCACAGGGCTGGGCCCGCAATATTTTTAAACTACTGAAATTTTCTTTCAATTGAGAATTGTAAATCAGTTGTGAGAATCCTTTCATAACGTATACATCTATCAAACCATTCTGTTGTTCACTTTAAATATATTTTAATTTTATTTGTCAATTATACCTCAGTATAGCTGAAAAACGGCAAATTAACAAAAGAAAATTGTATATCTGCTCAAAATATCTTTCAGGAATGAAGGGGGAATAGGAAAATTCTAAGAAAAAGAAAATGAGTAGAATTTTTTTCCAAAAAGTCTGCCCTTAAAGAATGGCAAAATGAAGTTCTCCAAAAATAAAGGAAATAACAGAAGAAGACCGGAAACATCAGAACAAAAAGAACACCAGAAGGGGTGAAAATGAGGGCTAATGTAATAGACTATATTACTTCTAATGAGTTTCTTAAATCATATTTGATGGTTGAAATAAAAACTGTAACACTATCTGATGTGATGCTCAATGAATATAGAGGAAACACTTGAGACAATTATATTTTAATGGTGGGGAGGGTAAAGGAACCTGAATGGAAATAAGTCTCTGACATTTCACTCAAAGTAGTGAAATATCAATAACAGTAGATTGTGATAAGGGATGTATGTATATTGTCTTATCTGAACAATAACTGAGAAATTATACAAAGCAATGTACTAATCAACACTATAAGTAAACCAAGATGTTGCCCTCAGAAATGTTCAAGTAACTCACAGAAAGATAATAAAAGAAAGAGGAATGAAAACAAACAACAAATAATAAAATGTAGAAACTTAA
This sequence comes from Equus caballus, assembly GCF_041296265.1. NCBI lineage: Eukaryota > Metazoa > Chordata > Mammalia > Perissodactyla > Equidae > Equus > Equus caballus. Next base: position 181,284,840 of record NC_091684.1, read on the forward strand.
TTCCTAACATATCAAAAGTGATAAATGGTTTAAATACACTAATTAAAAACCAGACACTGACAGACTAGACAACAAACAAGACAACAACAAGAAAAAAACACAGTCCAATAATACGCTTCTGTAAGAAACTCACTTCAAATACAACATAAGTAGGTCGAAAGTAAAAGAAATATAAAAGGATTCAGGAGATGTTTAGAGTCTAAAATTGAAGGCATGTGGGACTAGATTGGAATTGACACGTGAGGGACGGGGACATCTTAAGTAGATGTCTTGATGTGGCTTCCCCAGAAGTAAATCTTGAGACTAGAATTTATTTGCCTTCATCGTGACGGGATGGTCTAAGATGGCCTTTTTCACGCATCTGGAGTCTCAGTTAGGATGTCTGGGACTCTCTCCGTCTTTGGTTTTTCATCCTGGACTCTTTCACACCACGGTGGTCTCAGGGTTCCAAGACAGCAAAAGCTGAAGCCGTAATGCCTATTGAGGTAGCAAACACAAGAAGACAAGGGTTGGAGGGGAAGAATGTGAGTTTGAATATGCTGAGTTTGATGTACTTTTAGCACATCTGACTGGATACATGGTTCTGAAGCTCGGGAGAAGTCTGGAGTGCAGGTATAAATCAGGACATGATCAGAGAGCAGATGGTATTTAAATGCCAGGGCCTGCATGAAACTACCTAGGGGAAAAGAATAGAGAAAAGAGAAGGGTCTAGTGCTGTGTCTTAACATATGTTAATATATATATTAATACATTAACATAATATGTAATACATTAATATATTAATACATATGCTTGAAGGACTGTGCATCTTACTTTGATAACTCATATGAACAGATAAAAAATGATAAATTTGGTGATTTAGTTGCTGCCTGAGAAGCTCATCAAATATGAACTCTGAATGGCTAGAATGATATACCTAAACTCTGATATCATTTGTATAACTTATACACTGGGGATATTATTAATAATAATACATCTTGAACCTAGAAGCTCTTAGTAAAACTGTAGTTATTATTACTTTGCTAAGTATTATACTACTTATTCAAGAATCATTTCTGTACTATAAATAGATGAGACAAAAGGAGGCATAATTACTGAAATATTTTCACAAGTTTTGCAACAGTTTTTTAAACACAGTAGCCATATATAGTATACATTTGCCATTTTTGGCTGCACAACATACTTTGAACCCCCACCTGCATTTTGATATTTCTGAATCTTGCTTTCCCAAAATAGAAATTAAAAACTTCATTTCCCAGCTTTGCTTGTGCCTAGGATTCCAGGCAAGGAACTAGTTTCCACCAGTCACTTGCACCCACATAAGTCTTCAACTTGGAAATGATTAAGTAAGGACAGGCTCTGGAGAGCAACCATCTTTTCCGGTCATTGTGGAGTTGGCAGTGTCACAGGCGGCTTCTCCCTTGAGACAGTTTTTGAAGCAGTTCCGAAGCTGGCAGTAGACTATGGGTAACATTCTGGTGAGGTTAGCCTGTTTCTCCCCCCAGCCCTTCCAATGACTCTGTAAGCTATCTAGCATCTTTAGTAAATGCCTTTTCTGCTTAAATTAGCCAGAATGAATGCTGTCGCTTGCAACTAAGACTCCTAACAGCAGAATAATTTGTATGAGAAATGCAAGGAACCCTCAAGGAAGTGGATCTCTGGAATCCGTTTTCGAGTAGGTTAGATTTGAAAGCTCTGAGGATGCAGTTGGTCTTGGAGAAAGGAGCACTGGTGCCCAGAGCACACTGCAAAGGCACGGTTGCTTAGCTTACCATCTGTGCTCTTGGTCACCTGGAATAAAGTGACTATTAAAGGCAAGGAATTAGGGGAGTGAATGGTTGCTGCCTTAGAACAGTGTAACACACACGAAGAATACAAGAGCTTTAGGGAGAGTTGAGACTTCTAAATGTGCAGAGCTTCAAAAGAGAGGAAATGACAAGCTTCAAGTTTCAGATTCTCAGCTGAAGACAGTCAAAAAGCCAGGGTGATAAAATGATTACCCTAAATTTAGCTCTCATCTCTGCAGGACTGATGAAACTGAAAATTAAATGCACAATCTAATCCTGTGGTTTCTGAATTACGTCAGTTGAATTCAAATGGTACCATGTCTCTTACTGAAAGGTAAGACATTGGAATTCCAATCGTAATTGGGACAAATGGGAAAACCCTGAAAACTCAGAGTACTTTGAATATGCCAATCACTAAACTAGAAGAAGTAGCTTTTTCTCCAGCATTTGAGGAGCTTTTCCTGCCTTCCTTGAAAATTATGTAAGCACCTTACCTGGGGCAGTCACTTTGCAAGGTGGTGTAACTTTCCTCACAAGCTATTCCGATATCCTTTGATGCCTCAGACCCATAACTCACGTCAGAGTCCAGCATGCTCCAAGAAGCCTTTGCAAAATTAAATCCAGGAAGAAAAAGCTTACATACCAAAAAGAATGCAATTTTTTGGCCAAGTTATGTTGGCAAGGAACTGCAGGAATGTATATGGGAATGGATTCTGAGCTCTGAACCAGAAAAATGCCACAAATGGAATATAATGGAATACGGTATATTGAGACAAAGTTTTAGATAAGGGTTTAGAAAAGGGAAAATATGGGATAAAAAATAGACAAAAAAATACAACCATCTCCAAAAAGTATGCAGTGTCTGTTCTCTATAGGCTGAAAACAATGGAGGGAGATGCTGCCATTAATATGAGCCTCATAAGCAGCAGTAAACACAAGTTTTACCACCTAATGAGTTCAGCTGGGTTTGAGTCTGACTCCAAATGAGTCATAGAAAGTTTCCAGTTTTTAGAGCTTTTTGAATTGTATAAATATGGACAAAAGATTGTTCACCTGTAGCAGACTGGGCTTGGCTGAAGATATATGATCTCAATACGAAAATATACTTCCCTTGGGAAAAATCTATTGTGCTTGAGATCTAAGTTATCAAAAAATACATTTGACCATTTTGAAGATAAACTGAGGATTAGTGTTGGTGGCTGATAATTATTATCCTGAAACAAAGTCTAAAATTATTTCTTTCAAAAAAAGTCTTAAAGCTATAAATAGAATTCTTTCCAGCCTCCAGCCAACTTCGAAGTGTTACTGAATGCAACAAAAAATTTAAGGCAGCAATATAATTTAGATCCCCCCCAAGAGTTTACTAAATGAAAGAAAGGAGAGAAACCTAATACCGTAGACCTCCAACTTCTCTTATTGTGAGAGTAAATATAGCAATAAAGTTTTATATTTGTTTAAGATTTAGACTTTTAAAAGTGTTTCAACATGGTGATATGGAACGATAATTCTCACTCAATTCCAAATTTGTGATACTTCACAGAAGCATTAAGTACGGTACTATGGCTATAGATAGCTAAGAGCTCTCTCTATCTATCCACTTGATAGAATTGTGGGGGATATAAAATAAATATACGTCATGGTCGCTTGCTCTTAACTCGTTGAAATAATTAGATAATGTTATGGGGGCTTTATGCAGATAAATGTTAAATGAGTAAAATCAAGAGCCAGCATATCAGGAGAGAAGAGACAGCGTCATCAGATAAAGAAGTAAACTTGTATAAAGCTATGGAACACACTGTTGTCAAAATCAGTGTCCTTTTCCTCTGGCCGGGCCTCTGTCCACTCTCCTATCTTCCCTCCTGAAAAGTCTTTGAAAGGCGATTGGGAAGGTGAGTCCAAGGACTGATTTGAAAGATTGTTTGTCTGGCAAAGAAAAAAAAATTTGAGAAAAAGGGGTTCTGTGGAACAAGGTTTCCATTAGAATAACTCTTCTATAATGATAAGCACAACTCTCATGATAATGTTTAAATCTTGTAAAAAAAAATTTTTTTAAAGTCATGCTCCACCTGCAGTGTTTATGATTGCAAAATAAACTCTGATATGACCAGCATCATATTTCGTTTATTCTGTCTATAAACAAACCACCATCTGAGAACTGCTGGGGCAAGGTCAGGGCTTTCTCCTATGAAGTCCTTAGGCAGAAAATTCACCTTGTGACAAGTTTTCAGACGATAAGTCTTCATTTGTGACTGTTAGAGTTTACTTTGTAGAGGGACTTAAGGGTAAATGACTCCACTCCAAGGTCAGCTTTGTTTCCATTTTAAAGAGCTCACCAAAGCCTCTAATAAAAGCTTCAAGAACACGGAATCCTGCAGCTGTTTCAGCGGCTGCTACTTGCAATAAAGTTAAATAACAAAAAGGAGGAGCATTTGTTTATGAATGATCAAATCATTTGAAAGATGATCTTTCATCTTTTCTACTTGCTTTCCAACTACTAATATTTGCACAATAAAAATTAGAAGACAATTAACTGCTTTAAATGCTTTACCAATAGCTGTCACTTGGCTAATTTCCTTTACTCATTATCTATCGACTAGAAGTATAGAATCGCTTTACGTACCCTCTTTTATATATTTAGATTTTGGATTTTTCTCCTTGCACTTGAGTCACTCTTTACTCAGTCTCATTAAGTGCTTTCCTTCCTTCACTTGCAGATAAACATGATTATTTTGTTATGTGTGTTTGTTTAGAGGTTCCTTATTTAGATTTGCCTAACATCTCAGGCACAACTGGTCACCTCATGGCCAGTTCCTAGAGATGAAGTATCAACTTCTCCTCTGACATTCATATATGATTAAAACTACAAACATCTGTTACAGGGTTTTTAATTGTGTCACACTGACTTGACTGTTCTTACATCTCCATGTTTTAATACTTACTGTAACTTTGCAAACATGTTTTAATATCAGTAAGGCCAGTCCTTCTTGTTACTCTTCTTTATTCATTTATATTTATTTCTTGCAATATTTGTTCATGTGTTCTTCCAGAAGGACCATAAAAGTACTTAAAGATTGCTTTTAAATTCTAAGATCTTTATGTGAACTGTATTTAGCGTATAAGTTACTTTGGGGGCAATTGATATATTTACCTCATTGAGTCTTACCAAAAAACCCAGCAGAAAATAAATGCCCATTCACTTGAATCTTTTTCTTGTAATATTTTCTAGTTTACTTTTATTTGCATAAAAAATTCTGTGCTTTTTTGTTAACAGCTAACATTTCTTTAGGGCACTGATGTGGTAATCCTATTCCCTCCACATAAATTCTTGTCTTTTCCAGGGATTACACCACTTATTTACTCTTTCTTGCTCTCTTCGACCACTCTTGTTTCTCTTCCTCTTCCCTTCCTTCAATATCTCCTTCTTGGTTTGCTTCACAGCATTAACTTGAATTTCAGAAAAATAGATAAATAAATAGAACTAGAGATGCCAGGCCATCTCATTCCTAAATTTAACTTTAATAGAAATGGTTCATTAAGTATAAGACCAGCAGTTGATTGGAAATAGAAATTCTTAATCATATTGATAACTTATCTTTCCAGGTTAGTAACATTTTTTTCCACAGCGTCCTAGATAGTGAAACTTTTTCTTCTTTGATTTGCTAATACTGAGAGAGTAGTTTTTCTTCCGACTAATCTACCCTTTCCTTCACTGATCATTTTGAAGTATATTTTCAGTTTTTTGTTGAATATTTTCCTTAGGACTTTTGAATCGATATCCATAACTGAATATATTAATTCTTTTGTCCTGATTTCTTTAGATGGCTGTTTTCTCTTTGTACCTTTTAAAGCATTATGTGTAATTTAATTCTTTTTAGTTAATAATAAAACACTTAAAGATTGTTTCAAGTTTGATTGTGTATGCATGAGTTTTCATATACAGTATACTCATTTTAATTATTTTCAAAATTGTTTCTCAAATTTTTAAGGCAATATCTATTTAACAAATAGGAAAATCTTATGCTTATAACTTTTACTTGAATTCTAAAGTAAACTAAATATAAGCCCTTCCTCTACGGTGAATTTCTGCTTTAATACTGTGTCATTTAAGCACTTGAGTATTGTTTTGAAGTTTCCAAGTTGCCTATGTTTGAACTGCAAAACACTAATTTCTACATTTATTGCAATGTGGTCAGAATATGTGGATTATATGGAGTGTTTTACGACTTACTCTAAGATTAAATTTTGCAAATGTTCCGTGATTCTGAAAGTGGATGTTCTCTACTATAGGACATGAAATGATGTATTTGCAATTTCTTAAATCAAACTTTCTAATTATATTATATACATCTTACCCTTGTTCACATTTTGCCTTAATTTTCCCAAAGATTAATAGACTACTGCGGTATCCTACTCCTCCTGCATTTTTATCAGCGAATCCTTGTATTCCTAAAATATTTTGCTTTGTATATTTTTATGCTTTCTGTACTTAAAGGTTCGTAACTAACTTATCTTCATCTTGGGTTGTGTATTTTTCCATTTTTTTCTTTTGCCTTGAATTCCACTCAAAGTACAAAAACTGCTTTAAAAAAGTTTGTATCGTTTGACATATTTTTCTGCCTTTTAAAAAACAACTAAGCTTTCAGTTTCTGTAACAGGGAGTTATCTGTTATATCTATTACTTGAAACCATCTTGAACCAGAGGCCAAAATATGTGAATTGTATATTTACAGAGGTAGCTGTAGGAAAGAATATATAATTGCATTTATTTTAATTTTTTTATTCCGTATGAAAATCTTCCTCTTTATTAGGAAAGTTTAAACCCTTATACATTTTTAGTCATGAATTATTCGCATATCTCTTTGGTCAGCTTGAATCTTACAAACTTCTTCCTCTCAGGTTCCCCATTCATACACTGCTCCTTGTTAGTATAATCTATTATTCTTTGACCCAGATAATTTTATTAAAATATGATCTTTATATTACATAGCTCCTTTTGCAATATTCATTTTTCATATCAGTTTTGGAATGAAATTTTGAATCATTTAGACTTAGTCCTGTTTTTGCCTTGTTTCATTACTTGTCATTTTATATAAACTCTTACAAGATCCCTATTCTTGAGCTATTAATTTTGCTTCATTTCTCACCTGAATTATATACACTTTAGAGTAATATTTTTTCCTTAAAAATACGTGAAATTTCTATTTTCAGATTTCTTCATTATCTCAGACTGTCTCTCTGCTGCCTTAACTGACTGGGTAACATTTTTGAGTTTTAACTTCTCTGAATCAGAGGGCATACATTTTGGAATGTTAAAAAGTGCCTCCTTACTTTTGGGGGTGCACTCTCTGTTTCCTGACATCTAGACATGCCACAATAGAAAGCTTAGGTTGCCTTTCTCCTAATTGCCCCATTTGGAGGCCTAGACTCAATTACAATCCTATCTGAGATTTCAACAGCCTTTAAGAGAGGGACCTCCCCCAACCTCTTGAAGAATGTTTTTGGTGACCTCAGTGAGAGCAGTTTTTAGTAAAGCGCTAGAAGCGGAACCAAGATTGTAAGGAGACTAGGAGAAAATAAATGTTGAGGGAATGAACTCAACCAATGAAGACTGTTCTTCCAAGACGACTGGTTGGTGACGGGAATGAGAGCGGAAGAGTAGGGACTAGAGGAGGAGACTAGCTGAGGGAAGGTTTTTTTCTGAATGAGGGAGACCTGTGCATGCCTGAAGGAAGAAAAAAAGGAGATTGGGGAGCAGAATAGGTTGAAAATGCCCAGTGGAGACTAATGTCTGAGGCAACCTCCCAGAGTGCACCAAAGAAGTTAGGGTGAGTATGCAATTCCCAAATTTTACTCTTGCCTCTGATTTTTAACCATGAGTTTGAGAGATTTGACTCCGGAGATGATCTTGACATACCGTCCGCCATACAGCTTGGCCTCTGAGTTATAACGATAATTAAAGAGAATTACCATTATATTGACAGAGACGAAAAGTCATTGTTTTTATTCACAGCTGTACATCTTTTTGTAAAAAAATAAATGTTCAATGAGCAGCAGTGCAATTGGTAATCTGTAGAACATTTTTCTCTTAACATGCTCTTTTTATCTCAGACCCTGTTATTAAAGCATTTTTCGGTCTGTGTATTTTAGTTGATTTAAAATCACTTTCCTTAACTGCTGGTGTAGGTGCATGTGTTTATGTAGACAGATGCAACTCTTCTCCCATGTTGAAAGTAACGGTGTAATGAAAAAACCTGTTTATTGAATGCTTATAGGCATAGCACCTGTTGTTTATACAAATCAACGTTGGAAATGGAAATTCATAGACTGAGGAGCCAGATATTAATCAAATCAGAATCAGTGCCAGGTCTTACGTGCGTTACTCTCCAAATGTTGAGGTAAATGGCTTATTCTATGCTGCTCCATTTTTCAAATTTGCATATGCTAATATTTGAGTCATTATGCATGTTTTAACAATGGATTAGAAAGCTAAGTTAAAAGAAATTACTATCTTAACAATTATTTTAAATAACTATTAATAGCCTAGTGCATTTGAAAATGAAGACAGAATTGAAACCATATGATCTTAGAAGGAATCGTTCTCAATTATTTCCAGAAACATTTATAGTACTGGGTTTTCAATTTAAATGGATGGAGAAAGTCATTAGAAGCAAATTTTCTGACTAAATTTGGTGGACATCTTCATTTGTTTTTAAGAGGCTGTCTGGCACCAGGCGGAAACCAAGGCAATCCTTCTGGAAACTAGTTTATAGTATTTCTGAAGCTAAGTTAAAAAAAATGTATAGAAATAAATGTGATATAATGAATTTATTTAACATATTTACTTTAATCAAGGATTGCCAGATAAAGAGATTCATCAAAAAGTATACAAAATTAAGTTTATATTTCTCAAGTGGCCACAATTAGTAACTTAAATTTTTCTAATTATTTGACTGACACATAGGGCAATAGTAATCTAGCTATAATATTTTGTCAATAAATTCAAGAACCAAAATTAAATTCCCCACTTAATCTGTAATTTTTAGCTCCTAAACATCCCAGAAGATACTTTGCAAACAAAATAAGAAAAGCACAGACTATAATGGAAATAAGTCAAAATAATCACAAGTTTATTACAAAAATTTAGACTAGAATCAGAAGCTTTACTCCATCAGAAAAATAAACAGAGGCAAAGACAATGAACACAACAAAAGCCTGAATCAGGTGCAGTTTTCCGACAACTAGAACAGATTAAACAAAGCATGTTTATTTTTATAAGCATTTTCACAGCTCAAACAACCTAAATTTAAAGAGATCATAGGACCTTCTGACAAAGTGAAAATGCAGACTCTAAATGATGACTAACTTGTGGAAACCTAAATAAGGAAATTGAAACGGAAGAAGTTATGGGACCAACAGATAAAGGCTTAAGGAGAGGAAACTGGCCTGAAATTTCTGCTGCTGAATTTAAAATATGCATATTGATAAATTTTCCTTTTCTTTTGCTAATTAATGAGACTTTTAATTTTAACAAGAAGATCAGAGATAGCATTAGCGTCACTATACGTCTTGAACTCAACCAACAAAAGTGACAGTGATTGCATAATGTCCCCCCCCACCTCCTGTCAAACTCTAATTTGCTAATTTCCTGGTAAACGAATAAATGAACTGTGCCCATCTATCAGTAAATTTCACCAATAGTTCTGTTCATGTGAGCAAAATTGAATTCTGAAGGGGCAGAGTTGCTGGCAGGTGTTTTCATGGGACTCCGACATCAACACACACCGTATGCTGAGAGAAAGGACAAAGATACTGATGTGTGTAGTGACCATGTCAAACTAGATGCTCACATCTCCAATAAAGACCTGGTGCTTCCTTTTCATTATTAATTTTTTATTGTTGTTGACTGATTGGATTTGTTGGTTTGTTCATGAAAATAGAAGAGCATGCTCCAGAGAGGCCAAGCAAACAGCTCTGCCTACAACACCCTGAGTAGCCTGGCAACAGAAGAGTGGGTCTGAGTCCTAACTCTGAGGTCTGTGTGACCTTCCTCAAGTCAATATATCTGACTGAGAGCCAGGTTCCCTCTTTGTAAAGGAAACCAATCATCTAGATTACTTCTAAGGTGTTATTTCCAAGTCTAAGGTTTTCCAAATTAATAAAGGCATTCCAATTTGTACAAATGCAGGGTCAGAGCACAGGCTTTGGAAAGATGAGAGGGACATTTGGAGCATCCTCAAGGTCTAGACCTTGAGAAAAGCAGAAAGACTTGTATTCTGCAATGGCTGAATTTTTCATTTATTTATAGAAGTGAGTCAAATAAAGTTTTGAGTGACAAGTCAGGAGAGAATTGTAATTTCCTCTAGAATGCCTTTCTTCTAAAAAGACCTGGATTCCCATCTTCCAGGTAAAGTGTGAAATGAGTGGAAAACCAATGCCATACAGGCATCATCTGTACACTATAAAGTATCACTGTAAGGCAATGGTGGGGTGGGGGATTAGATTCAGGGCACACATATAAAAGGGGTAGAGTTTGTATTTCAAGCACCAGTCTTTCTGTTGCTTCAACTTTTCCTACCTGCAGAGGTAGGCCTTTCTCCCAGGGATGAAATGAAGTTCAGGGATGAATTGAGAGAATGATGAATTGTGTGGGGTCAAGAATTGAGTAGCTAGTGTTCAGCCTTAATGAGAGAAAGTACACATTGTTGAGTACATGCAAGGTCTCCATCTCTGCCCTCTTGGCACTTCATTCATAGGCTCACTCAACAAGCATTAAGAGTGGCCAGGATTCAAAACTGACTGATATCCTTGGGTCAGGCCATCTTATTGGTTTACATCTGTTGTCAATCTTTTTTTGTTTTTCCCTTCTTCTCCCCAAAGCCCCCCCAGTACATAGTTGTAGATTCTAGTTGTGAGTGTCTCTGCTGTGCTATGGGGACGCCCCCTAACATGACCTGATGAGCGGTGCCATATCCACACCCAGGATCTGAACTGGTGAAACCCTGGGCCGCTTCAGCAGAGCGCATGAACTTAACCACTTGGCCATGGAGCTGGCCCCACTCATTGGTTTATTGAAAGCTTTATTTATTGATTTATAAAGAGCTTATCCAGATGCCTCTTCCCATGCCTCCCTGTTACCATTCTTCCAATGTTATTCTTTCCAGATGCCTGACCAACTAATAAACTTTCTAGCTACTCTTACAAATCAACGAGGATCTGCATCTCAGACTGTCTCTCTTTTCCTGCCAAGTAGACAACTAGATGTTCTGTTCTTTTAGAGGATTTTCCTTAGCCACTGTCTTTTATGGCCACCTCTGAGTGGAATTGTAATGCAGTGGCTATCTGCTTTCTGGCATGTGTTAGCATACAGTGCTGAGCCCGGGGCACAAGTTAAGAGAGAAGTGGCAAAGCAGTAGGAGTAGATACCATGGGATTCTGAGCTACCCATTCATTCATTTTTGTAGAGCCATCCAGACCTGCTAAAGCTTGATCTCATGCAGACCATTTTCATTTAACACTGGAATACCACTCTACCTATACAATTTTTTGATTCATTGGATCATAACATGGGCAGTTCAGACTGCATAATCACTCGATGCCCCACGGTCAGGTCTTCAATCTCTACTAACACAAGCCAGGAGCTGACTTTCAAATGGAAAATGGTTAATGGCAGAAGAGGACATGACCTTACTCCAAAACCCCAGGGCTTTCCTATCAGGGCTTACTTATCAGATATGCCATAGATCCTCTCTGTCTGCCACAGACTAGGAATACAAATTGATCTGCTGGGTCCTAAGGCCTAGGTGGCAAGGCAGTTCACACTGCGCATGCACCTGCTGCTCTTAACACCACTTAAAACTGTCTCATAAATTGCTCAGTAATTAGATTGGAGTAACCAGCCCAAACGTGCTATATTTGGCCCCTGCTATCCAAAAAGACCCACCAAATTGTGCCTCTTTCTTTGTGGTGGGCAGTGTGACATGCTTCTCCTTTTAGAAGGAGTGTTACAACAAACTCCAGACTAGAGGCTGAGAAACTTCACTTAGGTGAAGGATCCAGCACTTTTGTGGGGTCTACCTCCTATCCTTTGGCATGTACGTGTTTTAATAAGGCTTCTAGGGTGCCCACTACTTCCTACTTACCAGATCAAAGGGGTGTAAGAGACCCGACAAGGCTGCATATTTAATTGGCACCACAACTTTGCCACTCTTCGAGTCAGGCCATGGGCTTGATGCTCAGCCCTATCTGCTGTGCAGCTGCAGGGGCTAAAACATTCCTGCAGAGCAACCCTAAGGGCTCCGTGATTTTCCTTTATGCAATGACTTTGGCATTCAAAGCTTTCAGTTTGTCCCCTTCTCTTTACATACTCTGGAGAAAAGTCAGAAATAACCAGCTCAAGTAAAGTTTTGTAATCACTATTGTCCCCAAAGTGATCGTGTCACAGTCACTTGATCTTCCAATATTTTGCCCTTTCACTATTCTCTATTCCATATCACCATTCCTGATAATCTGAGTAATAGTGATGCCACTACATGCTACGATTACTTGTCATATTTCCCTATGGCAAGGAGGTTATCTGCCTTTCACCCAAATGTGTTGGCAACTCAATTACAGAACCTCATTTTAAAGGTTAATTCCTCAGGTCACTTCTAATGCCAGTTACTTTTTTTAGGATCCTAGAAGGAAACAGATGTCATACTCAAAATGAAAGATTAAAGAGAAATTAATTAAGGGATTATTTGAAATTTGTGGACAGGGTTAAGGGAAACCAACAAGAGATGGCAATTCCCTTGGGCTAGCAACAGCAGGAAGCTCATACCACTCCTAGATATTATGTATATGTTTCTATATGTATATATAGAGAGAAAGAGTTTTTAGGATAATTGACTTGACTTTGGAAAGCATATGAATAAAATGCATGCTTACTTTGAATGTACAGAGATGAGATCCTATTTCATAGTCTGTAATAGAATCACTTATTTGCATTTAGTGATCTACTATAGAATGGTCATAATTCTAACATCAGTAAAAAATGCAGTAATGCAAAATAGCAACATTAACCCAAGATTGAAGCAACATGAATAAGTGCTAGTATTATTCAAAATGCTTGAGGTGTTTGTGTGTGTGTGGTCTCTTTAAGATCTATTTTTACATTTTATTGATTTCATACTGTTAGAATTATTTATGAGGAAAGTGTGTATGCTAGAAAGTCATTTGGTGGGTTGAATGGTGGCCCTTAAAAAGATATGTCCGCATCCTAGAACCTGTGAATGTAATCTTACTGGGACAAGAGATTTTTACAGGTGTAATTAAGCTAAGACTCTCAGGACGAGATTATCTGGGTGGGCCCTAAATCCAATGGCAGGCCTCTTTATAGGAGATACACAGAGAAGAGATACAGAGGAGAGAAGAAAGTCATGTGAAGATGGAGGCCGAGAAGCATCTGGAGTCACCAGAAGCTGGAAGAGGTGAGAAAGCCTTCTCCCCTGAAGCCTTTGAAATGAGTGTGGCTCTGCCAACACCTTGATTTCAAATTTCTGGCCTCCAGAACTGTGAGAGGATAAACTTCTATGGGTTTTTTGGTGAGGAAGATTGGCCCTGAGCTAACATCTGTTGCCAATCTTCCTCTTTTTGCTTGAGCAAGATTGTTGCTGAGGTAACATCTATGCCAATCTTCCTCTATTTTGTATGTGGGATGCCACCACAGCATGGCTTGATGAGTGGTGATTAGGTCCGCACCCAGGACCCAAACCTGCGAACCCTGGGCCGCTGAAGTGGAGCATGCAAACTTAATCATTACGCCACTGAGCTGGCCCCAGATTTCTGTTGTTTGAAGCCACGAAGTTTGTGCTGATTTGTTACAGCAGCCCTAGGCCTTAATACAGTCATCCATGAACATTTTATGTCAGCACATTTTTCTGGCGGAAGTGATGCTAGGCATTCAGGGCATAAAGAAATGACTATGGCCTAATTCCTTCAAGAGCTCACTTTCTAGAGGGCAAACAGACACAGAGACAATTAACTCTAATGTGTAATAATTTTGAGTTAACAGTATGAGGGGAGCACAGAGGAAGAAGTTATGAATTTTGGCAAGATTATTCAGGAAATGTCAAGTGGTCTGATGAAGTTGGGAGTATAAGAGTGCATGAAGCGGGGAGACAAGATGAGACTGTAAACGAACATAGGGATAGACTTTTAATGACCTTGATTACTATTTTAAAGAGTTTAGGACCTTATCATGTAGGTTTGGGATGGCTGACTTTGTGTGTGCCAACTCTAAGAGATAAGGAGTTGCTACCCGGAGTTTGGTGTGTAGATGGATTATGAAGCATATTTGGCTCATTTATTCATTCACCAAAAATCTATTGGTACCATATTATGTGCCAGTGGTATGCTAAGGATTTGGAACTTAGTCGTTGCCCTCATTGGGCATAAACTAAAGGAGAAAGAGAACTTTGATTGATTAGCCATGGGTATGTGGGGAGAGGACACGCTTACAGTACATTTATTAACCCTGCTTTAGGAAATGAAGAGCTAGTGAGGGTTTTCAACCTGAGCAGAGACCTGAATGTAACTGCACATTTCCTGGGGATCACTCAGTCGTTTAGAGAGATGAATTGGTCTGGGAAGAGATCCAAGACAGAGAGATCTATAGAAGACTATTGTTACAATCTTGGAAGAAAGCATGAGGATCATAATTAGGGAAGAAACAGTGGGAATGGGGAAGGATGGTCAGATTAAAATTATATACGGAAACAAACTGACAAGGTCTCGTAATTAATTGGCCACAGGGAGTGAAGGCGTTGTGGAAGCCTCGGATCATCTTTAGCTTAGATTATGACCGATCATTGTCAACTTCGATTGTAAAATGTACCATTATTTTACCTATCACCAAGGAAGGAAAAAACTCTACTAAACTTTGACATAAATCCCTTAGAATTTTTATTTTGAATCAATCGAAAGAGCTATTTTAGATTTACTTAGACAGAATTTTTTAAAATCATATTTCACTCTTCTGAAAAGGAAAATATAAGCAAAATAAATTGGTTAAAGCATTCCTAAAACATTTTCACATTCAGAATCTAACTCTTACAAGTCATTTTTCTACTCAGAATTGTCAAAATCAATTTTTTCCATACAATATTGTCTCTTGTGCTAACAAGAGTTCCTTGCTATTGTTTCTGAGATTTTCTTTGAAGTTGTAAGCTTTGAAGCTGGCACTTTGTTGACCTTACAAGAACATGTCAAAGGAAAGTTTTTAGACAATGTATAGGATTTATATGCCTTCAAGTGATCCTTAAAATTTTTCTTGAATAAAAGATCAAGGAATTGCCATTGTCCAGCTATATTAGCAGGAACAATTAAGAAATTCATGCATGCAGCAGCAATGAAAATTATATTACAATTGTGTCATGGGCCAATAGCAATTAGCAGAAGTCATCAATTCTGAGCTATATGCTGATTTCAGAGCTGTTAAAATGAGGAGGAAAAGTGCATTCTAGAATTAATGAAATATGGGAATGATGACATTGAATAAGATAAGCAGCACAGAGATGCCAAAGATTCAAATTAAATTAGGTTTCATTGTCATTTCACTAGAAACCCGAATGCCACGCATAACTCTCAGAATATCACAGAGGTGTGAGCGATAGTGGACATTTGGAGCATATGCTTCCTTCAACTATGTACTACAATATTTTAGTGCAATTCCCGGGTAAATTTCTTAGTATTAAAGCGTGTGCACGATTGATTGGAAGGTGAGCTGGGACTCTCTGTATTTCCCTCCTCAGCTACTTTCACAGAGAGTGTGACCAGTACTTTCTCTGATAGATCACACTCGGACCAGGCAGCAGAAGGCACAGAAGCACCCTTGGCTCCCTGTGAAGTACTGGACCTCAGAAAAGGGCGAGCCTCATGACACCTAGAGGGCTTTTGTTTTTAAAAGCCCATTAAACTCATCAGAGTCTGTACGGAAAAGTACTTAAAAAAAAATGAAGGTTATTTAGGCTGGTGTCTATTACCGGCCATTT
The DNA here is from genome assembly GCF_041296265.1 of Equus caballus. Taxonomy (NCBI): domain Eukaryota; kingdom Metazoa; phylum Chordata; class Mammalia; order Perissodactyla; family Equidae; genus Equus; species Equus caballus. Next base: position 181,300,654 of record NC_091684.1, read on the forward strand.
GAAGAATTGCAAATGACAGTTTAATCCGGGTTAGAGGAAATCAGGCAGTAAGGTGGAAATTTAAACTGCTCTCACTTTCTATTATTTCTTAGTTAAGTTAGCTAAATTTTACAACTATTAGTTTCATTTTGAACTCATGTATTTCAACTATAGTTTGTTTGTTTTTCCTGGTAACGTTTATAGCAGTGAATAAGAAGGTAGTCATTTTTAACTTCAAGTTGACACCTTGAAAACGTGGTGAAACAGATTGTCTTTCAAAAAAAAATGAATTGAACAATGATGAACTTAGATGACTAGTGGGAGGGGATGTGATGTGCACACTTTGGAGTTAGCCAAAACTCAATTCAAAGACCACCAATGGAGATCTCGTCAAGATGGCGCTGTGAGCAGATGCTGAACTCGCCTCCTCCCACGAACACAGCCAGGTTACAACAATTTCGGGAAGAATCACCCTAGATTGAAAACTGAAAACTGGATAAAAAGAACCCCCACAACAAGGGACAGTCCTGACGAAGGCAGAAGAGGCAGTAACTCCGGCCGGAGAGGAAAAAAGCCACCTTTGGGAGCAGCAGAGCTTCTCAGCTGGCCAGGTGGGAGGCACCATAAGGTACGAGCCCTCCCTGGAGGAGTGAGGTCCAGAGCAGGGGCAATACTGCTATAACCATCCTTAGGACTCAGCCCAACTGAGAGGGGTGTCTTACTGTCTGGCTTTGCTGGCTATTAACTGCAGAGAGAACACCCCAGAAAAGCTATTGGCCGAAAGCCGAAAAGATCCGGGTCTTAAAGGGCCCATGCACAAACTCACTCATTGCAGCAACCTAAAATCACCAGAGAGAAGGCTGACTGTCCTTTGGTGAAACGAGACTCACCTGGTGGGCTTTGGGGGCATCTTGGTGAGAGGAGGGTCCTCTCCGTAGACTGAGACATTGGTGGGGGCCATTGTTCTGAGCTGGTCCAGGCATGCTCATACGGTGGGGGCCATTGAGGTGCATCCCTTGGGTTGTTAGCCACACCCACTAGAGCACAGATTTAATCCAGTTCAGCCAGGGCAGGCAACCCACCCTAGGGACTGGCCCCACCTAACAGCAAGCCCTCAGGCTACTTTTCAGCCTGCAATGACTGAGTGCCTTGATCCTCTACAGGCAGGCAAGGGTGTCTGCCTTTGTGGCGAAGGGCCCGTGTGAGGACCTGATGAACTGTAGGGGGCATTGGGGGAGAGTTGGGGGCCTCTGCAGTGTGGTGTTGGGGTACACTCCAGGGGGTTGAGAAGTGTGCATGGACCAGGACTGTGTTGACAGTGTATGTGGTCTGGTGGGGGGTGAGGCTTATCAGTGGCGGAAGACTTGTGCTTCACAAATAGCCATAAAAAGGATCAACCCCACCCTCCAAAGCCTGAACCAATTGAGTACCCCCATGCCAAGGGCTAGCCCCACTCAGCTGCACTCCTAAGAGAACTGACAACAGCCTTGTTGGCCTCAGGCCTATCACAACTGTACGCCCCTGAGCCTAGCAACCAGCTAAACCGGGTACCAACCCAATTAAGAGGACAACTGCAATAAGAGTGTGCTGATAGACTTTGCAGCCAACAGTGCTGAGGCCCCCCAAAACCGGATTTACAAACAGCTGGCCAGGGAAGGAAAGATCAGACTCCCTGGATACCTGCAGTGGGAGCAACCCTGCCACAGCAGAAGAACACACGTAGCCCACAAAGGGGTCACTCCTGGTTCTTATGGGCTAGTGACGCAGTGCTGGGCCTCATCAGGCATCTCATACATAAGGCCTCTTCTCTAAGATCAGGAGACATAGCTGACTCACCTAGTACAAAGAAAATAGCACAGAGAAAGAGGCATAATGAGGAGGCAAAGGAATACTTTCCAAGCAAGGGAACAGTACAAAACCCCAGAAAAAGAACTAAGTGAAACAGGTATTAGCGATCTACTCGACAAAGAATTCCAACAAAATATAATGAGGATGCTCACAGATATGTGGAGAAGAATGGATAAACACAGTGAGCACATCAGCAAAGAACTGGAAGATATTAAAAAAAACAATCAGAAATGAAGAATACAATACTTGAAATGAGAAATTCACTAGAGGGACTCAATAGCAGAGTAAAGGAAGCAGAAGAACGGATCAGTGAGCTAGACGGAAGACTAGAGGAAATCACCCAAGCAGAATAGAAAAGAGAAAAAAGAATTAGACAGAATGAGAACACTGTAAGGGAACTCTGGGACAATATCAAGCGTGCTAACATTCAGATTATAGGGGTCCCGGAAGGAGAAGAGAGAGACAAAGGGGCAGTAAATTTATTTGCTGAAATAATAGAGGAAAATTTTCCTCACCTGAGGAAGGAAACAGACATCCAAGTTCAGGAAGCACAGAGAGCTCCAAACAAGAGAAGCCCAAAGAGGCCAACACCAAGACATGTTATAATCAAAATGTCTAAAATTAAAGACAGAGAGAATCCTAAAAGCAGCAAGAGAAAGGCCACAAGTGACATATAAAGGGAAGCCCATCAGGCTATCAGCGGACTTCTCAGTCGAGACCCCACAGGCGAGAAGAGAATGGCACGACATATTTAAAGTGCTAAAAGGAAAAAACCTACAACCAAGAATATTCTATCCATCAAGGTCGTCATTCAGAATGGAAGGAGAGATAAAGAGCTTCCCAGACAAGCAAAAATTAAAGGAGTTTATCACCAAGAAACCAGTTCTGCAAGAAATGCTCAAGGGACTTATTTAAGCAGGAAAGCAATGACCACAAATAGAGATAAAAAAAAAATTATCAAAAAAACCCAAAACAACAACAACAACAAAAAACAGGCAATAAAATCACTTGTAAGGTAAAAGTATAGTAAAGGCAGCAGATCAACTACCTGTGAAGATAATATGAAGGTTAAAAGACAAATGTACTAAAATCACCTATTTCAATGATAAGAAGGTAATGGATAGACACACACTAAACAAAAGACTATATAGGATGTGAAAAACATAGAACGTGGGAGGAGGGGAGTGAAAAAGTAGAGCTTTTAGAAAGAGGTCAATAGACTGTTATATGCATAGTATATTAAATAGGATCCTCACGGTAACCACAAACTAGAAACCTATAACAAGCAAAAAAAAAAGTAAGACAAAAGAAATCAAACATATTACTAAAGATAGCCATCAAACCAAAAGGGAGGAGAGCAAGAGAAAAAGAAAGGAACTGAGAAGAACTACTAAAACACCCAAAAAAAAGAAAAAGTGACAAAATAGCAATAAATACATATTTATCAATAGCTACTTTAAATGTCAATGGACTAAATGCTCCAATCAAATGCCATAGGGTGGCCAACTGGATAACAAAACAAGATCCATGTATATGCTGCATACAAGAGACACACTTCAGACCTACAGACACTCACAAACTGAAAGTGAAAGGGTGGAAAAAGATATTCCATGCAAATGGCAAAGAAAAGAAAGTGGGGGTGGCAATACTTATATCAGACAAAATAGACTTTAAATCAAAAGCTGTAATAAGAGACAAAGACGGGCACTATGTAATGATAAAGGGAACAATCCAACAAGAAAATATAACACTTGTAAATATCTATGCACCCAACATAGGAGCACCTAAATATATAAAGCAATTATTAACAGACATAAAAGGAAAAATAGACAGTAACACAATAATAGTAGGGGACTTTAACGCTCCGCTTACACCAATGTATAGATCATCGAAACAGCAGTGTTTCCAATAAGGAAACACTCGCCTTAAAGGATACATTAGACCAGATGGACTTAGTAGATATATACAGAACATTCCATCCCAAAACCATAGAATACACATTCTTTTCAAATGCTCATGGAACATTCTCCAGGATTGATCACATATTAGGCCACAAAACAAGTCTCAATAAATTTAAGATCGAAATAATACCATGCATCTTTTCTGACCACAAAGGTATGAAAATGGAAATCAACTACAGAAAAAAAACCCAGAAAAGCCACAAAAATGTGGAGATTGAACAAAATGCTACTGAACAATGATTGGGTAAATGAAGAAATCAAAGAAAAAATCAAAAAATTCCTGGAGACAAATGAAAATGAAAACACGACATGCCAAAATCTGTGGGATACAGCAAAAGTGGTTCTACGAGGGAAGTTTATAGCAATTCAGGCCTACCTCAACAAAGAAGAAAAATCCCAAATAGACAATCTAAAAGTGCACCTAAAGGTACTGGAAAAAGAACAACAAACAAAGACCAAAATCAGCAGAAGGAAGGAAATAATAAAAATCAAAGCAGAAATAAACGAAATAGAGACTAAAAAAACAGTAGAAAAAATTAATGAAACCAAGAGCTGGTTCTTCGAAAAGATAAACAAAATTGACAAACCCTTAGCTAGACTCACCAAGAAAAAAAGAGAGAAGGCTCAAATAAATAAAATCAGAAATGAAAGAGGAGAGATTACAACGGACACCTCAGAAATACAAAAGATAATAAGAGAATACTATGAAAAGCTATACGCCAACAAATTGAATAATCTAGAAGAAATGGATAAATTCTTAGAAACATACAACCTTCCAAAACTGGACCAAGAAGGTGTAGAAAATTTGAATAGACCGATCACCAGTAAGGAGATCGAAACAGCAATCAAAAACCTCCCAAAAAATACAAGTCCAGGACCAGATGGCTTCCCTAGTGAATTCTACCAAACATTCAAAGAAGACTTAATAGCTGTCCTTCTCAAACTCTTCCAAAAAAATCGAAGAGGAGGGGAGGCTTCCTAACTCCTTCTACGAAGCAAACATTATCCTGATACCAAAACCAGACAAGGACAACACAAAAAAAGAAAATTACAAGCCAATATCACTGATGAACATCGATGCAAAAATCCTCAACAAAATGCTAGCAAATCGAATACAACAATACATTAAGAAGATCATACAACATGATCAAGTGGGTTTCATTCTGGGGATACGGGGATGGTTCAACATCCGCAAATCTATCAATGTGATACACCACATTAACAAAATGAAGAATAAAAATCACATGATCATCTCAACAGATGCAGAGAAAGCATTTGACAAGATACAGCATCCATTTATGATAAAAACTCTAAAAAAATGGGTATAGAAGATGTAGAAAATTTGAATAGACCGATCACCAGTAAGGAGATTGGACTGGTGGTTACCATTGGGGAAGGGGGGAGGGGGGAGGGCAAAAGGGGTGATTAGGGTCACATGTGAGGGGATGCACTATAATTAGTGTTCGGGTGGTGAACATGATGTAACGTACACAGGATTTGAAATATGATGTACATCTGAAAAAAAAATTTTTGTTAAAAAGTTTAAATTAAGAAAAAAAAAAAAAGACCACCAATGTCAGAACCTCCTTGCTGTGTGAATTTGGCAAAATATTTAACCTCCTTGAGCTTTATTGACAAAATGCATGTGCCAATGTTTTATTCCTAATGATTAAACACAATAAATAATATAGGATTCCTTGTACATTTTAGGCACTCAGTAAGCAGTAGCTACCATTATTACCATTGCTACCACATTTCAGCATCACATAGATCCAGCAATTAGAGGAATTCCTTAATTTTCACCTTTGGGGTCTGAAATGGCAGCAGCAGCCATTTAGACAACGTCTGTGTGCTTTGTTATTAGATCGAACCATATGAAACTGCCATTTTTGCATATCAAAAATGTTGAAATCTCAACAATTTCATATGGCCACCTAATATTATGGGACTTTTTCAATGTGTGAGCTTGTTACATGCCATTTTGCTCTTTTTCATTACTGCTCCTTAAAATTGTCAATAAAAACCCATCGCTGGAACAAGAAGTCAATTTGGATATTAATGATTTTTTTAGTGTTTTGTCTTTCCAGTGATGTTTTATTTTTTGACTATTAATCGCTTGCGTAGTTTCTATAGCAAATTATAAGAATTAGAAGACAAATCAAGGAAAAGCACAAGAAATAACAACTGAGAAGCAAGCTGTGTAACACACTTCCGTCTTTAGTTACATCAGCAGATCAGGCCTTGTGTGTATTTACGGCGTGATTGAGAAGCACCGGGAAGGCTGTCCCCATGTCTGAAATCCTGTCCTTTCTTGTATGTTGAACATGTCTCAGTTTATTAAGATGGCTTAGAAGCTGTGACTACCTGGAGGGACAGAGATGCTAAATAGGCAAGGCCATGAAGGTGACCCCAAGACAAAGTATGACACTTGACAAAGATCTCAGACATTGCATTGCACATTCTCCCACCTTATTCTCTAATATCTTCACCTGAAAACCAGAGGTGAGCAAGCACCAACGTGTATGTTATTGTCTGTTTATCATTCTTGGCAACTGTTAGGATTCCTAATCCTACTTACTAAAATTACATTGATACTTTTCAGAGTTACACGTCACTTGCTGATAAAAACCAATTTGACTTTAGGTATCATCAAACTTCTGTTTCCAACAATAACGCCTTTCCTGGAGAAGAGTTTTGTGCATTTTGATGGAGACAAGGAATAACGTGCAAGAGAGTGAAAAGTGTGATTTACATACAGAATTTCACTTCCATTTGAGCCCAGAAGTTCAGGAAATGAGAAGAAATTAACTGTTGCAGCTTGACTTCAAGTTTTTCCAACAAAGTTTTACTTCCAATGTCTTAACTCCAGTTTAGGTAAGTTAAACAAAGACAAACTAAAAGGCAACTTTCCCCTGATGAACTCATCCCTCTCAGGAATTCAATCAACAACAAATAGTCATTTTTCATTCCATGTTTGCCCAGGCTAGAACACACTGAACACAACTGATTCTTATCAGGGAAGTATTTGATGATAATTAATGACCTCATCTGTATTTTTAAAGAAAGACGTAAAACGAGGTGTCTGTGTGTGTATTGGGGAATGAATGACTATGCAAGAAAAAATTTTAGTCTTTAAAAATCAGTGTGTTTTGGAGGGGGTGGAAAAGCCAATGGGAAGTAAATAGAAATGTGAATACTTTTGTAAAATTGAAGTTCAGAATACAATTAGATAGACATTTTTTATAATAGATGTACTTATTTTTCTGAATAACATGTTTACTTCTTGAAATGAAAGTTAACTTTTTTCTCTTTCAATAAAACCTGTTTATCTTGTTCTCCAGCAGCCAAAGGCTCAGAAAGAAATATTTTCTCCAGAATGTTTTGTTCTGGAAAACAAGGTCATTTAAACACTTGATAACTTGCTGAAGACAGAAAACATTTGTAGCCTATGTACAGATGAAAGGACTTTCAACCTTTAGGTATTTACTACCATTTCAGCTGTGAAGAGAAAATACTTTCCTAATTTTTTTTTAATGATATATGGCTGTTATTTAAGCACTGGGTTGGCATATTTCCCTCGTGTTCCGTGAACTCCTCACCTCTGCTTCTGACTGTACAGACAAATAATCTAACATTTCTTAAAAGGCTCAGCAGTGCGTTAGATCTTTATACCATGCTGTGAAAAAGGATTAGGTGGCTAAATGAATTTGGGTACATTGTGCCTAATGTTTCCTTTTTCAGGATTTTATATTAATAAATGCTCCAAGAAGCAAGTGCAGCAAAGAAATTTCGTTTAATATATCTCCCAAATGTCTTTGACCATGAAATTTGTTTTTAAAAGACATAGTCTGTTTTCACACCTTTTATGTTCCTTCCTTGTAACAATGTTTGTTTCTCTGCTGACGGGGCAGAAGATGGAAGGAAAATACTAACATCTGCTTAACAGACTGTCTTGGCAAGTGGCTATAACTTCTGTTCTAGCTTATTCTGATCATCTTGATGTAAAACAGGTGGTGACTCCAGTAGGCCCCTCTGTTGAGGGACCCACTCCCAGCAGCCCCTGGCTTTGGTGGCCCATGCGAGACTCAGCTATTATCTTGTGCTGACTGGTAGCTGGCACCATCGTGTTGTATTCCTCTGAAGCATGTGCTTCTCTGTGCTGTGTTGTGACAGCCCCCTGCAAGGCTAAAGTCCCAATTTCAGTTACCTACAGAGGCCAAGTCTTGAGTTTGAACCTCCCATGAGAACTGGTAAGTTGGAGAAGGGGAAGCCCATTTCACCTGGTTCTGCTGAATGCTGCCTCTCCGTACCCCTTTGGAAAGGTGGCTGGCCCCAGGAGGCAGCTTTCTCTGAAAGCAGGCTGTGGTTCTCTTCTATGGATCCCAGGTCAATTCTGGCACTGATCACCTTACAACTTCTTGCTTCACGAACAATAGAAATAACCACTGTTAGTAATTTGGACAACATTCCACAGAACTGTTTAATAAGGAACTCCCAATTTGCACCCTAAAAACACATTTTGGGAAATTCTGTACTTGTGTTATTTGGTATGGTAGCATGGAATGTAACAGTTAATGCACTTTAAACCACAAACTCAGAAGTCCAAGAAATAAAACTCTCTCTAAGCTCCGGCATACTGGACTGTGTTTGGAAATTCTGGCATCTGTCTCATCAATCCTGTCCAGGGTTGTGTTATGTCCCAGAGAGGTGATGTGGCAACAAGGCAGAGAAGGGGGACACACAGGTTCCTGCTAAGAATCTCATTGATAGAGTTAGCAAGGCCTTAAGGGCAAGGAGCCCCCTTCAGCTTTTGCGCCATGCTCGGAACCTGGGACCCCTTATGTGAGGCTGCCCAGGGTTGTCTGTCTTCAGACATACTCTCCAAAAGCCATTCAAAGTAACCTCATTTTCTCCTCACATCCCTCTGATCCAAGGGAACTTTTTCTAGAATCCGGGCATTTTTTTCACTCATGTTCTGTCCTAGCTATTTAACCTACTCTCTAAAACCTCTCGTCCCTTCTCTGAGGCTATAAAGATTATCTATCTTAATGGCGGGAATGGAAAAGAGGAAACAACTAGAGCAGGAAATAAATGTTAATATCAGGAAAAATATTATCCTGACACATTCTTCTAGAAATTGTTTTTCTGCAAAGAAATTTCATTTTTCATCCAGGTATCACTGTCTACCTCCATCTTAGGGCTGTTTCTCTGTCCCAAGTCAGGTTTGAGGACTGTAGCTCCCACTCTAACAGCCACAGCTGGCTGTGTGGAGATCTTCTCCCGAGTGTGGAGTCGGGGAGCCTCATTACCTGTTAGGACAGGCATCTTACCTCCTTTATTTGTGGGTCACTATGTGTTCTCTCAGGAGGGTCTCAGTCCTGCCCTCCAGGAAGCTCAGCTAGAGGTGCAGGGGGAATCTTCCTCGTTTGGAGAAGCTGCCAGTGGGTCTCACATAATGGGTGGGGGAGTGAGGCAGGGGATCGGAGGAGAGGACCAATGGGCCGTTCTCCAACCTGACCCCACCCATGACCTTGTCCTCCTCATAGATCAGACATTTGGGGCAAGACAACAGATTTAGCTGAGCCTGGCTCTTGTGGAGCCAGTGGGGTTCCGTTCTCTGGTCCTGCTCTGGTTTCTTCAGACGCCCAAACCACTTGGGTCAGCAGATCAGAAGTTGCAGCAACTGGAGTCTGCGCACCAATCAACACCCCCATGGCTTTTGTATTCATCCTCCTAGGGGAAAAGATGAGCCTGAGTCTTTCAAAGCAGGCTATTTACCATAAAAAGTCCATCTTCTCTAAAGTCAGGACAAAAAGAGACGTGCTTGCACTTCCCTAAATCTTAGAAACATTATCCCTTCAGGATGCACAGAGCCCTCAGGAGGAATTCTTCCCCTGCTCTGAGTGTCTCCATTTGCACCCCAGGCCACCACATGGGAAGCAGATTTAGTGTTTGCCCATTTGGGGAAGCCCAGGGGTCCCTCCCAGCTTTGGAAGGTCTGTGGCTGCTCCACCATCTTCTCAAAAGGCCAGTAAAATGCCAGTCAGGACTCCTAACTGGGTAAGAGCCCAACTACGAGTTAAAGCCTGAGCTGGTACCACTGGAATCACCCCCCTCTCTCATTTTTTCTTGAAATTCAGAATTGAAAATAGGGCTTTTAAAATCGCTTCTATTCCTTTCCTTTTTAAGTATTTTCTTGGGTATCTGAGAATTTCAATCCATCAGCAAATTGATCAGGCTACTTTTACCTTTCTTCCTTCTCTCTGCCTGCCATCCCGCGTGTGCCCAGAGTTAGGGCATTTTGTAGCGCTCTCTGTGGCCAGTTTCATCACAGTCCACTGGTATTTCTGAAACCAGAGATGACTGATGAGATTAAGGATATAAGGTGGTGGTTCAGGTGTAAGCTAGAGAGTCACGTTGCTTGGATTTGCATCTTGGCTTTGCCAATTATAAGTGTGACCTTGTAAAACATAGTTCACCTCCTCATGCTTTACTTTCTTCATCTAAAGTAGCTATATGGCAAAAACTAGGAAAATAAAACACTGAGAATTTAAGTGATGAATGATATATGTAGAATAACATAAAAAATCAAAAAGCTAGCAATAAATCCAATGATATGCAAGATCTCCAGACACATAAAATTATAAAGCACTGTTGAGAGAAGTGAAAGGATAGCTTAATAAATAAAGTGATAGACCACGTTCATTTATTGTATTGAAAATGTCTGCAGATGAAATGCAATTCCAATCCAAGTGAGAGCACGTTTTGTTTTGGTGGAAGTTGGCAAGATCACCCTAAAATTCACATGGAAATGTAAAGGACTAAGGATAGCAAGAACATCTTTAAGAAAAATTTTTAAAAATTAGAGAATTTTGTGGCATTGTTACAAGGATAGACTAATAGACTAGTGGAACAGAGTAGAGAATGCAGAAATAGAGCCCCACATATAGTAGCAAAGGAAGCGCAGAAAAGCAGCGAGAATGGGGTAGTCTATTCAATCAATTTTGCTGGATCAATTAGATACTAATTTGGAAAAAAATAACGAAATGATATCTCCTTCAAACCTTACACAGAGATCAAGGGATTGTAAACTAAATATGAAAAGTGAGGTAATAAAATGTCCAGAAGATAGTAAAAGGGCATATCTTCATAATAGGAAAAAAATCTTAAATAGGACACAAAACTATACTAACCCTAAAGGAAATGATTATCAACTATAGTACCTTAAAATTCAGCACTTCTCTTCAACAAAAACTACCATTAAGAGAAGGATACGGCAGGTCACAAGGGAGATAATATTTGCAACACCTACCCAGAGAATACAAGGAACTCCTATAAATCAATAAACAAATAACAGACAAGAAAAAGGAAAAATGGCAAGAGATTTGATATTTCACCAAAAAAAAAAAAAAAGAGGCACTCATAAATTCATAAATGCTTGAGAAGTTCCTTAAACCTTAGTCTTCAGGAAAACACATGATAAAACTACAACAAGATAAACCCTACTTGGTCATTGTGTATAATTCCTTTTATATATCGCTGGATTCTATGTGTTAATATTATCATACAGATTTTCACGTCTATATTTATGAGGGAATATGGGTCTATAGTTTTCTTTTTTGTACTGTCTTTCTCCGATTTTGATATCATGGTAATACTTCTTTCATCAAATAAATTGGGGATTGTTCCCTCCTTTTCTATTTTCTGGAAAAGATTGTGGAGAATTTGTGTTAATTCTTCAAGAGTTTGGCAGAATTCTCCAGTGAAACTATATGGGTCTGGAGATTTTTTTTTTGGTAGTTTTAAAATTATTAATTCAATTTCCTTACTAGTTATAGGGCTATTTAGATGATCTCTTTCATTTTAGGTGAGTTGTGGTAGTTCGTGTTTTTTGAGTAAGTGCATCATTTCGTCTAAGTTGTTAAGCTTATGTGTAAGGAGCTGTTTGTAGTAATCCTTTATTAGCCTTTTAGTGTCTTCAGGGTCTGTAGTGATATCTCATTTCATTTCTGATATTGGTAATTTGTGTCTTCTTTTTCCTTTGTTAGTCTTGCTAGAGATTTGTTACTTTTATTGATATTTTCAAAGAACCAGGTCCTTGTTTCATTGACTTATTCTATTTTTCTGTTTTAAATTTTATTGGTTTCTGTTCTTATCTGTATTATTTTCTTCTTTCTGATTACTTTGGGCTTACTTTGCTCTTCTTTTTCTAGATTCTTGAGGTGGGACCTCTAAAATTCTTTCAATGTAGCTGTATGTTTGAAAATTTTCATAACAAAATGTTGGGCGGAAAAAGACTCGATTCTGGTATAGGCCCATCTGCACTCTAGTATAAATGTCACTATTCCCCCTCCCTTGAATTTCTGAAATGTCTTGCACACATTTTCATCATTGTATTTTAGTTATCTGTTTGTATATGTCTTCTCCATTGAACTTTGAGCTCCTTGAGGATAGAGATTACGCAATTTACCTTTGTATCCTAAACACTGGTCTGGGTACTTCCTCTACTTGACAAAGAGCATCTACAAAAACCCTAAAATTAATGGAGAAAAACTGAATAGTTTCCCCCTAAGATTGGGAACAAGACAAGAATGTATGGCCTCATTATTCTTATTCAAAACAGCACTGGAAGTTTTAGCCCACGAAATAAATCAAGAAAAGGAAATTAAATGCATACCGATTAGAAAGGAAGATATAAAATGTTCCCTCTTGCAGATGACATGATTGTTTACACAGAAAATCCCAAGGAATCTACAAAAACATTGCCAGAATTAATAAGTGAGTTGATCAAGGTTACAGGATTATAAAATAATCAACAAAAATCGGTTGCATTTCAATATACTAGCAATGAACATGTGGACACTGAAATTAAAAATATGATACCATTTACAATCACTAAAAAAATGAAATTTTTAGATGTAAACATATGAAAAGTGCAGAGGATTTATATACTAAAAATTACATAACACTGATGAAAGAAATCAAAGACAAGCTAAATAAATGAAGATACATACCATTTTCATGTCTTATAAGACTCAACATAGTAAAGATGTGAATTCTCCCCGAATTTATATACAGATTTAATACAATTGCTATCAAAATCCCAACAATATTTTCTGTAAATGTAGACAAAATTATCCTAAACTTTACATGAAAAGGCAACGGAACGAGAATTGCTGAAGCAATTATGAAAACTCAGAATAGAGAAGGAGAAATCAGAGAAGGAGAAATCAGTCCACCCAATTTCAAGCTTTATTATATAGCTATAATAATCGAAACTGTGTGTTACTGGCAGAGATAGACATATGGTTAGGTGGAATAGAATGGAGAATCCAGAAATAGATCCATGTCAATTTGCCCAACTGATTTTTGACAAAAGTGGAAAAGCAATTCAATGGAGGAAAGAAAACCTTTTCAACAAGTAGTGCCGGAGCAATTGAACATCGTAGATTTAAAAACAGGGCGTGGGGGAAGCAGCCCTGTGGTAGCATAGCGGTTAAGTTCCTGCACTCCACTTCGGTGGCCCAGGGTTCCTGGGTTCAGATCCTGGGCACAGACCTACACACCGCTCATCAAGCTATGCTGAGGTGGAGTCCCACATACAAAAAAGAGGAGATTGGCAACAGATCTTAGCTCAGGGACAATCTTCCTCAAGCAAAAAGAGGAAGATTGGCAACAGATGTTAGCTCAGCGACAATCTTCCTCACCAAAAGAAAAAAACAAACCCACCTCAACCTAAATATCACATCTTATACAAAATTAACATGGAATTGACCATGGACTTAAAGGGTAAAACCACAAAATTTTTACCAAAAAAAAAAAATAGGAGAAAATCTTTGGGGTCTGGGCTAAACAGAGCTCTTAGACTTGACACAAAATGTGCATTCTATAGAAGAAAAAGTTGGTAAATTGGACTCCATCGAAATTAAACTCTTTTCTCTGTAAAAGATCCTATTAAAGGATAAAAAGACAAGCTACAGACTGGGAAGAAAACATTTGAAAACCACATGTCCAACAAAGGACTAATAGCTCAAATATATAAAGAACTCTCAAAACTCAACCATAAAAAACAAACAATTCAGCTAGAAAATGGACAAAAGACTTGAATAGAGGGGCTGGCCTGGTGACACAGTGGTTAAGTTTGCACATTCCGCTTCTCGGCGGCCCAGGGTTCACCGGTTCGGATCCCGGGTGCAGACATGGCACAACTTGGCAGGCCATGCTGTGGCAGGCATCCCACATGTAAAGTAGAGGAAGATGGGCACGGATGTTAGCTCAGGGCCAGTCTTCCTCAGCAAAGAGAGCATTGGCAGTAGTTAGCTCAAGGCTAATCTTTCTTTAAATAAATAAATAAAATAAAATCAGCACGGTTGTTCAAAAAAAAAAAAAGACTGGAAGAGATATTTCACTGAAGAGGATAAACAGGTGGCAAATAAGCACGTGAAAAAATGGTCAGTCATTAATCATTAAAGATATGTAAATTAAGACCATAATGAAACACCATAACACACCGATCACAATGATTAAAAAAAAGATAATGACAAGAAATGCTGTGAGGGAGTGAAGAAATTGGATCCCTCACACACTGTTACTGGGAATGTCAATGGTAGAGCCACTCTAGAAAACAGGTTGATGATTTCTTAAAAAGTAAACTTGCGAGAATCATAGGACTCGGTTACACTCCTGGGCATTTATCTTAGAGAAATGAAAACTTATCTTCAACAAAAACCGCTACATGAATATTTACAGCCCTACAGCTTTCTTTGTAACAGGGAAAGAATGGAAACTCAGATGTGCTTCACTGGATGAATGGTTATGCAAACTGCGGTACATCTGTAGCGTGAACTACTATTCATAAAAGAAAAAAAAGAGAGACAAACTTGATACATGCAACAATCTGGATGAATCTCTGGGCAATTATACTGGATAACAAAAGCCAATCCCAAAACATTATATACTGTATGATTCCATTTATATAACAATCTTGAAATGATAAATTACAGAAATGGAGAACAGATTAGTGGCTCTAAGGGGTTAAGGAGAGGGTAGGGCAGGAAGGAATTAGATGTGGCTATCAAATGGCAAAATGAGGGATCCTTGCAGTGACGGGAATGTTCCCTTTGTCTTGACAATATTCTGTATCAATGTTAATATGCTGATTGTGATATGATATTATAGTTTTGGAAGATGTTACCATTAGGGAAAACTGGGCAAAGCGTACACAGGATCTCTCTACGTAATTTCTTACAACTGCATGTGAATCTACCATTATCTCAAAATAAAAAGTTTAATTTAGGGGCCCGCCCAGTGGTGCAGCCATTAAGTTCGCACGTTCTGCTTCAGCGGCCTGGGGTTCACTGGTTCGGATCCCGGGGGCCGACATGGCGCAGCTTGGCAAGCCATGCTGTGGCAGGTGTCCCACATATAAAGTAGAGAAAGATGGGCATGGATGTTAGCTCAGCGCCAATCTTCCTCAGCAAAAAGAGGAGGATTGGCAGCAGATGTTAGCTCAGAGCTAATCTTCCTCAAAAAAAAAAAATTTTTTTTTAAAGTTTAATTTAAAGACCAACACAGTGAGAGAATACTACATACCACTAGAATGACTAAACCTAAAAAAACCTGAAAATATCAAGTGTCTCTGAGCATGTAAAACAATGGAAACGCCCATTACACTGCAGATAGGATTGCAAATTGGTGTAACCACTTTGGGAAACTGCTTGGCATTGTCTACTAAAGTTGAACATACGTACACCATATGACCAGCGATTTCACTTCTACATGTATAGCCAACAGAAATGTTTAGAAATGTGTTCTAGAAGACAAACATTTTTCTTAATTGTTTCAAACTGGAAAAACCTAAATGCTCATCAACAGTAGAATGAATAAATTATGTTATATTCATACAAGTAAATATTATGTCATGATGAAAATTAACAAACTAAAGCCACATGCAACAGCATTAATAAATCTTAGAAACATAATGTTGATTGAAAAATCAAGTATATAAAAGAGTATATACTGTATGATTCCACTTACATGAATCTCAAAGGTGGGCAGAACTAACTTGTGACTTAAAAGTTTGGCTGGAGATTACCTTTGGGAAAGAGAATGGGGTTAGTGATTGGGAGGTGGCGTAAGGGGGACTTCTGGGGTTCTCAACCTGGATATATTCAATTTGCCATCATTTCTCAGGCTGAACGCTATGCCTTTATGTGAATAATAAGTGCACTTTTCTGTATGCACATTATACATTATACAATTGAAAAGATTTTTTTTAATGATAAAACCTTCAGGAGAAATTGGCAGATCCATTCTCTATGACAAAGACACTTCTACCAATAACTGATAGATCAAGTGGAAAAAAAAGTTGAGGATGTAGAAAATTTTGGACAACACAACTAACAATTGTACCTAATAACTGGAGCACACAGAAATGTTTATGAAATCTAATCAGATACGATGTCTTAACATTTTATCTATATTCTAGACATTTTATCTATACTTTATATTTTATGTCCATTTCATCCATACATTTTATCTATACTTTCCCCTTTCTGGAGCTCAGGCTTTTGGCTTACAAAAACCAGACATACGCATTTATGTCTTTTTTCTACCCTATAGCATATTCTCTGAATCAATGAACTCAAAGCTGATTGTTTGAGTTGTGGAATGGAAAATGAAAATTCCAGATAGAAAACGATTTTAAGCTAATATCTCAAAATATTCATTAAACACTTCTCTTGTACGAAGCACTGTGTTAGCCTGTGGGGATACAGAGATACGTGATATAGGATTCCCGGCTTTGAGAAATTCACAGCCCAGTAGAGGAGACTGATATATAAAACAATGATAGCCATCGGTGCGCTGGAGCTGGCAGATACAGGCTCATGAGAGCCAACTGTCAAGCATTTGGGAATTTTTGCCAGCCAGTTGTTAAACCATTGGCAGCTTCAAATTGGTCATGGTGGGAGCATTTATATCATAGAAATTGGCATAAGCTACTAATCAGGGCTCCTCCTTACCTCCAGGGAGCTTGTTTACTACACACTACTGATTGTTCATAAAATAACCTGATGGGTGCTTTGCAATGCAAAATGAACCACATGTTGTGGGAGTGCAGAGACTATTCAACCAACCAGGAGGAGAAAGTTCCAGAATATCGCACTGGATAGGTTCAGGTTGACTTGTCTGCCACAAGTAAATACAGGTTTGTCAGAATTATAAAGGTCACCATGGCATTCCAACAGAAGGGACTGCATATGAAAATGGCTGAGATATGAAAGAGTCATACATCAGCAGCACACACTTGTTTAGGTTGTGCACTGCACAAAAGCACCATATCTAATGGGTTTTAATTCATATCTTTATTATTTTTCAGTGTTGCATGTTTTCATTATAACTGTTGAATCCAGAGATGGGCAATTTGTATACTTATGGCAGTTTTCTTGCACTTATCATAGCAAATAAAGAAATGATTATGCTTGTTCCTATAGGTTGCTCTTGTTTGTTCCATTCTGACTTACAAAGGTGATATGAATTCAAGAAAAGTCATGTTCATCTAACAACATTTTTGTAATCTATGCTTCTAAAAGATAAGCTTCTTTTCTGACAGTTGTACTAGTTGGAGGACATATCTGTTTTTATTTTTAAAATTATTTTATTGAGGTCATATTGGCTTATAACTAAGTAAATTTCAGGTGTACATTATTATATACCAGTTTCTATATGGACTTTGTGTTCACCACCAATAGTCTAGTTTTTATCCCTCACCATACATATGTGCCCCTTTACCCCTCTCACCTTCCGCCCTTCCCCTCTGGTAACCACTAATCTCTTCTCTTTGTCCATGTGTTTCTTTATCTTCCACTTATGAATGAAATCATATGGTGTTTGTCTTTCTCTGTCTGGCTTATTTCACTTAGCATAATACCCTCAAGGTCCATCTGCGTTGTTGCAAATGGACGATTTTGTCTTCTATTTATGGCTGAGCAGTATTCCATTGTATATGTATACCACATCTTCTTTACCAGTTCATCCATTCACGGGCATGTGGGTTGCTTCCACGTCTTGGCTATTGTGAATAATGCTGCACTGTCTTTATATTTAAAAAAAAAATTGTCTGATAGTTTAATCTGGATAATTTCAATGTTTCATTTTGCAGTTAATATCATCTACAGTTACTCTGCCAGAGTGTTTGCTGGGTTCCCTGTTTAAATCTACACTTCACTAAGACATAATTCACATGTAATTTTATTTAATAGTAATAATAATCCATTTGTTGTAACAAAATCTAATTGGGGTAACAATTCAATTTGTTATAACTTGCTATTCATAAGTGAGAAAATATACTGACATAAATGTTTTTTCCTTGAGGAAGAGTGTGTTTTTCTAATTTCCACCAAGGTGCTGTGTGGGTGGGCAGAGCCCAGCCAGGCAGAGCAGAAGTGAACGGGACCAGTGCTTGGAGCCGAAATAGGGGCCAAAGGACTCTCACATTATGTGCCAGTTTCTTGGAAGTTAGGATACCATGTTTTCTGTTCAATCATTCATCTATTTCTTATTTCCTGGTTGCCGACAATATACAAGCTAAATTCTATGGACACTATATGAAGCATATAATAGGGCATCAAGTAATGCATAATTGAATTAATTAATGAGTATTCAAAAACCTATTAAAGAAAACTCTTAACCCTTAAAATTACAAGGATTCTGGAAAAAGCCCTTGTGATTGTACACATTAAACCGCCAACAAACCTGCTAACACAAGTTATGGGAACTTGCGTGTCCAGAAGGCCTATATGAAACAAGGAGGTTAAAATTACGATTAAAATGGACCTTTTTCAGTTGACAATTTTATTTATGGTAGATCCACATTGCTCTTCATTTTAAAAGCAAGAAAGCATAAGCCCAGAGAAATACATTGGGATACCCAAAGTCACACAGCTTGTAATGGCAGAAATACAGCTAGATTCCTTTGATGATTTTTATCCTTGCAGTGATTCCTGAAGGCCTGGGCATTTTCCTCTTCACAGTGGCACAGGGAGTCTGTCTGGGGCAAACTTAGTTGCTGGGATGTGTTGTAAAAGATGAGCAGTTGCAGGCTGAAGGGAATCTTGCCACCAGGTTGGAGGTCAAGAATAGTTTTCTGAATGAAAGAGGAGAATTCTTCCCAATTACCTGGGTATCATGCTCCTACTTTTGAAGACTTGAATATTGCGATGGTTAGTAAAATCGGCACTAACTCAGGACAAGCAATGCATTTGCACACAATGATAATGGGGACAGATGAAAGACACTACTTAAATGCCCAAAAAACTACATCTGTGTGATTTTTGTGCTCCAAATTTACCTTTAAAACTCATACAATTGAATTAAAAATTGTTTTACTATTACTTAGCTCATCGTTATATATTTGCACTGTAGAAAAGTAACCATTTATTCCAAATTTGGGGAGATACTTATTTTAATTTTGACATAGTTCTTGGAAGTAGTGTTTTATGACTCTCTTCACCACCTGCTTTTTCAAAGCATAAAATGTCTGTTTAGCTGCTTTGGATAGCTCTGAATGTCAAGCTCTTTCAGCTGATTAAGGAATTTTCTCATGTAGTAACGTTCCCATCATATGGCATTTTATGTTTTTTCGCTAACAGTCCTTAAAGGCAAGAAGAATTTGTTTGTGCTTTCACACCTAAGGGCAAGAGGAGGATGTAGCGAACTGAGGTATTGGGAGCTGGGAGCCAGGAGGAGAGCAGTGTTCCTGGTAGGTGGTTGGATCGAGATGAACTTGGCTCCTAGGCCCAGACACAGTATCAACAGCTATAGCAACTGACATTTAAAAAGAGTTCCACTAAAGCAATTGGATTCTAGATTGTCACATCAAGACTCTAGTGGCAACAGGTTCATGTGGGTCAAGAGAGGGAAAAATGTAAAAATCACAATAAATCCAAAGATTCTGGCTGCTATTCCTCATATCTAGGTAGTCAAGGGGTCAAAGTCAGGATTTCACAGGAGAGCAGAGTCAAGAGTCTGCGAAATTAACCAACGTGGCCCTAAATCGGCTGAGGTGAGTGGTACAATCTCATCAAACTTTCCCTTCTCCTCCCTCACACAGTTCCCTCCTTTGCCCTTTTTCATCTTTTGACACAATTCCTCCTTCCCAAAAGAGAACATATTGTATGATTTTATTTATACAGACTTCTAAAACATGCAAAACTAATCTTTGGTGGAAAACAATCATAACAGTGGTTGTCCGTGGGGTCAGTGGATATGGGTGGAGACTGATGGCCATGGCATGAGGGATCTTTCTGAAGTGATGGCAATGTTCTATGTCTTGAGAGGGGTTTGGTTACGTAGTTGTCAAAACCCAGTAAATGCTACAGTTTGTGCATTTTATGTACGGACATTTTACATCAGAAGAAAAACACTGGACACAAATGTTGAACTCTAGTTAATGATGCACGCTGAAACGTTTAGGAAAAGTGTACTGATGAGATTTACTTTGAAACTCATCAAAAATAACATGAATTGATGGATAGAGAGGGATGAACAGATGGATAGGTGTGATAAAATATCGCGAATTGGTAATGGTAGAAGTTTTCTTTCAGCTTTGATAAATTTTTTCAACTTTACTATATGTTTGAAATTTTTCATAATAAAATGTTAGGGGAAAAGATAACTCAAACATCAGTCCCTTCAATGTATCTCTCCTGACCCTTCCTCCCACCCCTACTCTAGGATAAGCTAGGCTATTGCCCGTTTTTTGAGCTCCCATAATGCCTTGCATGTATTTTCATCTGATCTGATCATATCTGTCTCCTCCAATTAAACTGCGAGCTTTTGAGAAGAGGGATTATGCAATTTACCTGTGTATCCCAAGCACTGGTCTAGGTGCATAGTAAGAACTCAATAAATACAGTATTTGAATAGATCTTGACAGGCATCACATTTTCCCCTGATCACGGAGGAATTTGGGGGTTTTTTTGAGGAAGATTAGCCCTGAGCTAACTATTGCCAATACTCCTCTTTTGGCTGAGGAAGACTGGCCCTGAGCTAACATCCGCGCCCATCTTCCTCTACTTTATACAGGGAATGCCTACCACAGCATGGCTTGCCAAGCAGTGCCATGTCCGCACCCAGGATCCGAACCGGTGAACCCCGGGCCGCCAAGAAGCGGAACGTGCCAACTTAACCGCTGAGCCACCGGGCTGGTCCCAGAATTTTGTTCTTATAGTTAGTGAGGATAGAAGTTGGCCACTGAAGGAACAAATAAGGACAGATAGCATGAGCCATAGAAATTATTGCTAAAGTAGACGTATAAGAAATAGAGACTGTGGCATTCAAGTCAATACGGCCTGTTCTACAAAGTCATGGAAGAAGAAAGAAAAATGTAGAAGAACCTGTTGAGAAAGCAGTAGCGGGTGACAATTAAGGGCCATGCTATCAGAAGGGACGGGAAATCACTAAACCCAGGATTATCTCTAATGAACAATGAGAAAATAAAAAATCAGTTTATTGAGTCGAAGAACACGGCATGAGAACAAGGCACAACTATATTATAGCCTAGAAGGCATTTTGCAGGACAGTGAGTGACATTTTTTTTTCTTTTACATTTGTCTGCAAGGTATTTCATTTGCCTACACCAATCGCTGGAATTAGAGGTTGTATGATTTGTTTAATGATCCAGAGAGAGACCCAGTGTAACAGTCGCGTTAGAGCTTCACTGAAGCCTTAAGCAAGTGCTGATATTAAGGCCTTTTCAGCTTAGTCTATGAGCACTGATTACTGAAACCAAGTGGAGACTGTGTGAGCAAAGTGAAATGAAGAACTGAATACTCAGTCAACCAGATTCAAGGCAGCTGGTCATTCCAGATCATTCAAACACAAAAAACCTACATACGATTCTTCTTCAAGAACTTGCTTTCATAATTACCTCAATGTTCCCTAAGATTTGACTTTTGAGTATCCAAATACTAAATACTAAGAGCCCACTGCTTCTCAACCTTATAGTTAGCTTCGTTCATATATCACTTTAGTGAAAACTACTAGTCAATTGCTACAAATGAATTGTTTCATCTATACCAACCATTACAATAGCACAGCCATAATTTTCCTATATCACTGGCCTTTATTTAATAATTCACCTTTCTCCAATATTCAATAACCTAAAATCAACTCAACAATTTTGCTTATAATTTCATAACATTACCAAAATGATGAGTTGTACATATTTAGTGACATTTTAGTGTCCAAATAATGATCAAACAATATTCAACCTGTTGCTTTTTAGGTTTCTTTAAGTTTGGTTTTTAATCCTACGTTATGTCTTTTTCTTTCTTTTTTTTTTTTATTTGGAGGAAGATTAGCCCCATCCTCCTGTTTTTGCTGAGGAAGACTGGCCCTGAGCTAACATCCGTGCCCATCTTCCTCTACTTTATATGTGGGACGCCTGTCACAGCATGGCTTGATAAGCGGTGCATAGGTCCACACACAGGAGCCGAACTGGCGAACCCTGGGCCACTGAAGAGGAATGTGAGAAATTAACTGCTGTGCCACAGGGCTGGCCCCTCATCTCTCTCTCTAATAGCTTTATCAAGATATAATTTCATAGTATAAAGTTCACCCAATTAAAGCACACAATCCAGTGTTTTTTCGTATATTTACAGTATTGCTTATCTGTCACCATAATCTAATTTTAGAATATGTTCATCATCCCCAAATATTATTTCCTTGACCATTGTTTCAAATCATAATTATATATTTTAATTAATGGGGAATGCCACATTTTAGAGTTTACCTCTATTCTTGTTGCTTTTTCATGTGGATTCAATGACCTCAGTCTGTGTGTGTGTGTGCGTGCGTCTGTGTGAGTGCGTGTGTGTGTATGTATGTGTGTGTTAAGAGTCAGAAAGAACAGAGTTCACCTATTTCAAAGTTTTACAGCATAGAAATCCTCCTGAAATATTTTTTGGAAGAGAACTATGTCTGCCACCTTTGTTTTTTATGTAGAAGAAGTGTATACTCAGGGTTATTGGAACGGTATGATAGACTCTTAACTGGAGCTGAAGAATTTCACTTCCAGAGAGCTTTTTAAAAATGTAGCCTTTCCTGAGTGACAGCGGGGAGGCAAGAGAACTCCCGGAAATCTCTTTTGCTATGGCCATGATGAATTAGAGAGTGAAATGGCTACCTTATTGATCCGATGACTAAACAAAAGCTATAACTGAAGTTTTTTTCTTTTGAGGAAGATTAGCCCTGAGCTAACATCTGCCGCCAATCCTCCTCTTTTTGCGAAGGAAGACTGGCCCTGAGCTAACAACCGTGCCCATCTTCCTCTACTTTATATATGGGCGCTTACCACAGCATGTCTTGCCAACCAGTGCCATGTCCGTACCCGGGATCCGAACTGGCGAACCCCGGGCCACTGAAGCAGAACGTGCAAACTTAACCGCTGTGCCACCGGGCCGGCCCCAATTGAAGATTTTGAGAAAAGAAAAAGCTAGACTCTTGAACTAATTATACATTCTGTATTTGTTAGGGGAAAGAAAAGCTTTATTTTCTACTTACATAAATAGATATGGGCTAAAATTCTATTTTAGCTGGTTACGATGTACACATTTGGAAATAATTTCCTAATTTATGAGTCCCCTTCCCCACTATTAACTGTTTATCACGAAAACATTGAAGGCCTGGCAGCGGCAATTTCCCTTCCTGATATTGGTTAACTGGATGGGTCTGAGCTGGTTTAATCAGTAACTTGAAATTGGGGTGAGAAGAGTCTGACCCAATTTCTTCAAGAGGCTTGTCCTAAAAGATAGAGGCTCAGAGACTTTGCTGTGCATGATCCGCCTTCCATGTGGACCGGAGAAGCAGAGAAGCAGAGACAGCTGACACACAGAGAGAAGGAGAGAAGAAGGATGTGTGGAAATTAACAGACCGGGCAGAAAGAAAAGGGGTCTGAGAGGTGAGGGAATTCTGGACAGCTCTCCACGCTCTAGCTCCTGCACCTTCCGAACTTCTGCTCTTTGGTTTTGTGAGATATTTCTTTATGTTTTAAGCTAGCTGGCTTGGCTTTGCATTACTGGAAACCCAGAGAGGCCTAAAAGTAGACTGGTTTAAAATGGAATCTAAGTATTTCCTTAAGTTTCTGATTCACTTATGAGGGATGCCAAAGAAACAAAAAGATAAAATTTCTGCTTTTGATTAAGTTAAAATCTTGCTGGGAAGACAAGACCTTCACTTATAATAAAACTCTCCAAAATAATATACCTTAATCCATAATGAACATTATGTGGCATAATTATGTGCAGAAGAAAACGGAGAAATCCATGCGGGCTCCAGCAATGAGAGAAGACCTTAGAAGGGTAATCCTTTGTGTTAAACGTTGAATGACGAGTATAGCATCATTAAATAAAAAGTGGTATGTGTTCTAGATTAAGAGACAAAGTAGCCAGGAATGATAGTAGAATTTTCAGAAATCCAACTAAAGAATAAATTGGTGATAAGCGATGAGGTTGGGTTGGGATGGTAGAGTCAGATTATGGAGAGGCTTGAATTCCAGAATGAGGAATTTTTAGACTTCCTGTCACTAGGTAAAAGGAGGAGTTGTAGATCTTTAAGCGGAGGTGTAATGTGACCAAATTTTTGTTTAAAAAGTCGCATCTGGCTGTGATATGCTATGTATATATTTAGAGGCAAGCGGACTAAGTTGGAAGATGTTTTCTCTCTCACGGTGACCGGAGAGAGGTGAAAGATCTAAGACATGTGGAAGGAGAAACATAGCGACTCAAGTTAGTGCTTCTCAGACTTTGCTGTGTGCACGAATCACCTGGGAATCTTCCTCAAATGCAAATTCTTATTCAGTAGTTCAGGGCTGGGCCCCCAAGTTCTGAACTGCTAACGGTGTCCCAGGTAATGCCTACGCTGCTGTTCTGTGGACCACACTTTGAGGAGCCAAAATTTTGACAATGATGATCCAGTGCAGTGTGAAGAAGGAAAATAAGAGTCAAAGAAGACTTCAAATTTCTAGTGTGCTAGAACAGACAACAGAGAGAGAAAAGGGAATTGAACCAATCCAACATTTATTGAGTGACCACTGTTCATTATTTTCTTTTATCCTGCAACCCAACCATATAAAGTAAATCCATTCATTCACCTAGTCAACACTTATTTACTAAGCGTCCACTATGTGCCAGGCATTGTTCTAACTGTTGTGGATTCAGTAATGAATAAAACCATAAAATAAAATAAAATAAACTCTGCTAACAATTTAAGGGGAAGGACAGGAAATAAATAAAATAAGTAAAATGCATAGTATTAAAGTTGGGAAAACCAAGTAAACAGCCCAAAGTCACATAGCTATAATTTTGGCTGAGTTTCATTCATACAAGTCACATTGAACATCTTCTGTATAATGCATATAAGACAAATTTATAAGGAATTCGAAATATATGTTGAAGTTAAAACTATTTTTAAATCCTTTGAAAGTATTTCACTGAGTTAATACAAAATATTTCTGAAAGTCCTGGGCCCCTTAGACGTGTCACAGCTGGACATATTTTTAATGAAAGTGTGTATATGAATGTGTATAGGAATATTTTACAGGTTTTACAGTCATATATCTGAGAACAAACATCTGTCTTGCTAATTAGGTGATGTATGGTCTGACTGAGTGACCACTTCTCATCTGCAAGTGGCCGGCCTAAGCATTACTCTTTGCTTCTTACCATAGATTGCAGAGAGAAATTTCTTTCCAAATCCACTGTAGAAATTCATTTCTAGAGTGTTGAAGGAAACACTATAAGATTAATTATTCAAAGCAAACAAAGGAATGGATTGAGAAATCTGTCTTTGTATGTATGCATATGTATATGTAAGTATGTATATATTTATCTATCTATATTTGTACTTCTGCCATCTATGAATCTCTTAAAAAACCTGAATAAATAGAATGTAAATAGAAGCCTATTCAACTATAATTACTATAAAACAATAGTTTCTCATCCTCCAAAATTTATATTTAAAAATTGCTAAACGTATCTTTGTTCGCTAAGCACTTTAATTAACATCTATAACGTGGTGATTATATTATTCAACATTTAAATGCTTAATTTGCAATCTGGAATTGCAGGCATTCCCTGATAAAGACATATTTTCATTTGTTGCATTTGTATTTTTAGTAGAAGACAAAAATAAGAAGATACTTATATGGTAATATGATACTAGAGCCGTAAACAAAAGTTTTACTCCCTGATTTTTTATTGCTCTTGAGATTTAAAACACAGTAACAATCTATATTTGTGTACTGAGCTGTTGGATTCTTTCACGTTACGAGAGGTTCGAAGTACTGTACCTGCCATCTACTGGAAGTCGATGGGAGGTACATTTCCCTACTAGCAACTCACGGCCTCCAGAGAGTGAGTCTAGAAAATGCTATCAGTGCTGTTTAAGGAAACTATCTCATAGGTTTTGAGGTTCCTTACTACCGTTAAGGAAAATTAAAGATAAAACAATCTCATTAGTCACCCGTGAAAATACAGAATGAACCCATATAAATTTGAGTAAGCAAAATGGAAAGAGTGATTCATCTCTGAAATGTCAAAATTACTAAAAGGCCGCAAGCAAGAAGACCTTGATCAACGTCGTTCCTGGCGTTTTTATTAAAGGCAGCACTCTGGCCATAGAAATATGTATATGTAATTCCTAACTATTGTAAGCAGCTCTTAGGATCGAGAGCAGCCAGGATTCTGAAGCCTTCTCTAGTGACTTCTGTTTACCTCTGGGCTTAAGTGGGTTGTGTGAATAGGGGTAAGAGCAAATGCAGGAAAAGATGGGATAAGTAGAGACGGTAGCTGAAATGTCAAATTATGGCAAAGAATGAAATACCATAGCTAGTTTTTTCATCACATGCTTTGTGACTATATTTAATTCCTCCCACTCTGCTTTGGGTCAGAATAGTTAGCTCCAGCCCTTTGTGTAACCTAGACACCTACATGTCCAGGTGCCTAGACTTTGCCTAGTCAAATCATGTTAGTCTGTTTTCTTACCCTAAATAATTTTAATGTAATGTATCTAATGACTCCTTTTTCTTGACTTATGGGAAAGAAAATAGACACCAAGTGTTACTCTTTAATTCAATTTTTATGAGTGATGTTAAAAATTATGATTTTAAAAACATAAAACGTTTCAGCTTTTGATCATTCTGTACTTTTGGTGGGTAGAAGAAATTCTGAGAAGTACCCAGCTCTAGGATTACATGATCATAGACAAAGCTTGAAGGTTTCATACAGGCTAACAGTGGTACTAAAGGTGGAATAATTTAACTCAAGGTCATCCCATTTAGAGGTACAGCTTAAACTACAATTCAGGTTGTTTCTCTAGTCACTATTATTTCTACTACCTTGCACTGCCTCAAATGTAATTGTAAAATATATATTGGACTTGAAATTGAAAACGGAATGCCCTTGAGCTTTTGTCATGTGAGAGAAGGGAAAGTAGATGAGCAAGAGTAGAGGTATTTGCCACATATGTCCTTGGCATTGTACATTAGGTGTATTCACTTTCACTTTGAAATTCAAAAACTGAGGTCACACTCCATGTCAAAGTCTGACTTAAATTAGCCTCCCTTTACTTAAAATCATTCACATGAAAAAGAACACATGAAGAAGAGGGTTGTCCAGAGTTAGGGAGAGAGTTACAAATATGAGTGGCACCCAGATATTTCTAAGGTGAAGAACTTCCATATCTAGCAACGTTACAGATTATTAGAGACCCTGAAAATCAACTGCAAACATCTGGAAGTATGGGATAACAACATAAACAAACATTGTTTAAAATACATAGCCAAACTCACAAAGAAGTTGTAAAATCCCCAAGGACTAAAAGCAAGGAGAAAATTGAAAAACAGAATAGTAAACTGATGCCGACACTTTGGCAGCTTGAGGGGTTAAGGGATATTAGTCAGTCCAGTTATTCAAAGGAATTTAATCAACGTTATGGACCAAAAAACAAGGCATTGGGGCTGCTTGAGTCAGGAAATTGGACTGGCAACCCCTCCCCTCACAGACACATATATAAAGCCAGGACACAGAAAGGGCAATGCCCTAAGGGTAGCTAGGGAAAAATCCATCTACTGACAAACTGAAATGAGAGGAATCTTGTTGAGTTGACCTAGGAAAAAAGTCTACACCAAAAATTTGCATTCACAGAAAGAGCAAACTGCAGAATAAGATCTCAGAAATATACTAAAAAATAAGTATGTTTAAACTGTTTAAAATAAATAGAGGAAGAAATCAAAAGTCTAAGAAAGTAATACAATACTATGAAAAATACATAGAATACTTCACAGCAGGAAAACAGATTGGGTGGATCTATAAATGCTGATATGTAAAAAATCTCCAAAACTTGCTGTTATAAAAAAAGCTAGTTACAAAAGCATCATACAGTATAAATTCATTGTTGTTTAAAAGAATTAAAAGGCACTTATATGTTTCCTTTAAGGATGTTCATTTTCTTTATATCTGGTTCCAGTTAACTGCTTTGTTACCTCTAATTTTTATTGAACATAATACAAGTTGATTACTAATGAAAAAAAATGGACCAGACAAATTTGAAAAAAAAAAGAATAAAAATAACTTATAGAAATAAAGAATTTCATCACTGAAAGAAAAAAAGGGTTAGATATGGCTAAAGATAGAGTTAGAGAATAGAAAGATAAATTTAAAGAAATTATTCACAGAAACACAAAGAGACCAAGAAATGGAAAAATATAAAAGAGAGGTTAAGAGACATGAAGGTAAAATAAGACAGTCCCACATATATTTGAAAGAACTTCCAGAGGAGAGTAGAGAAAGAATGGTGGAGAGTCTATCTATTATGAGAATGGCTGAGAATTTTCCAGAAGTAATAAAATACTCCAGTCCTCAGATTGAAGAAATCTCATAAGTCCTAAGCAGTCTCTAAGGCAGCAAAGGCAAGTGAGAGCCAAGAGAAGAGAGAGATCACAATCAAGAATCAGACATGGCTGCTTTCTCAGTAGCAGTAACGAAAAAAGGAAGACAGTAAATTACCTCTTCAATGAGCTGAGAAAAAATTAAATTCTCATAAAAATGAGTATTTTGTGCTCACCCAATATCATTTAAGAATGAGATCAGAATAGACATTTTACAAATAAAAGTGAATTGTATTTACTATCAATAGGCCATCATTGAAGGAATTTCTAATGAACATTCTTCATGAAAATGGATATTGAATCAGTAAAGAAGGCTTGAGATGAAAGAAAGGTGAGAAATAAATTGGTAAAAAATACGTAAATCTAAAAAGGCACTGACTACATTAAACAGCAAAGATAATAATGACTAATTTTGGGAGAAGAAAAAAACAAATTGAGACTTAAATACTCAACAAAAATACATATAAGTTGGAGTGGCAGTACTTGGATTTACAGTTTCTAAGGCCTTATTTATGTGGGGAAAGTCTGGTGTGATGGTTAATTTTATATGTTAACTTGACTGGGCCACAGGGTGCCCAGATATTTGGTTAGCATTGTTCTGGATGTTTCTATGAGGATGTTGCTGGATGAGGTGAACATTTAAATCAGTAGACTGACTAAAGCAGATTTCCCTCCCTAACACAGACAGGCTTCATTCAATCAGTTGAAGGCCTGAATAGAACAAAGTCTGACCCTCTCGTGAGTAAGGAGTTCTTCTTGACAGCTTGAGGACCCCAGGATATTGGCTTTTTTTCTGCCTTTGGACTTGAACTGAAACACTAGCTCTTCCTGGGTCTCAAGCCTGCTGGCCTTTGGGTGAGAACTACACTATCGGCTCTGTAGGTTATGAGACCAGACCCAGACTAAAACTAAACCATTGCATCTCCAGCTTGCTGATTCACCCTGCAGATCAGAGACTTACAAACCTACATAATCCTGTGAGCCAATTCCTGATAATCAATCTCTTTCCGTCTCCCTATCTTTCTCTCTCCCTCTTTTTCTCTTTATCCTATTGGTTCTGCTATTCTGGGGAACCCTGACTAAAACTGATTTTGGTACTAGAGTGGTTCTAGAGGAATAGAATTATGAGGGTGAGTTTTCTGAATTTGCTCTGGGGTTTCTGGAATTGGCTCTCTAATCTGATTAGATTTAAAGATGTGAATGACTCATTTCCAGTAGGAAAGAGAGCACTGATAATCTACAGCATGATCTGGAAACAGAGATAAGCAAAATATCACATTTGGAGGCTCCTAAATAACCACTTGTAAGACTCAACGATCTGAGTGACTGTGTGTCTGATATTTTGGAACATTTTTGTCAAACTACCAAGCATAAGAGGAGATTGACTGGTTGCTCCTAATGTTGTTAGACAGAGTGGAGAAAGGAAAGGATGAGCTCAGGGATTCAAATTCCCAGCTCAAGCGCCACGTAAAATGACCTGAAAGATTCTATGTATCCAGTCCATACAGGTCAGACTCCTAAGTCACAGAAAAGAGTGGGAAAATGAGGTGTGAATCTGAAGAAGCCAATAGGAAATATCCCACACAGCAAGCTCTGCTAACCAAAGTCTCTGAGATTTTTCTGATAAGACATCTATAAATCTATACTGAGAAAAAATGAAGAAAACTTGCAAATCTTTGGTTAGAACTATTTGTTCATTTTGATATGTATGCCTAAACCATTTTGGAAGAGGTAGGAACTATTGCTTCCTAAATAAAGCAAAAGAAAATCTAATGGGATTTCCCCATGGGAAAAAGCCTACAGGGATTTTACCATCAGAAGAAGTTGTAAAAAACGATTTATTTACCCTAGAGGGTTTCCTCTATGCTGCAGGAGTATGTGGGATATTCCTCTCATCACAGAGTGAGCAACAGTAGCTCCTGAGACCAGCACAATTTGATCAATTGAATTTCACCACCATTAGGTATAGAGCTGAAAACAAAGAGGAGACACATCTAAATATTACTTGGAAATTACATTTGGTTGAGAATTACATACATTGAAACCATTGATCAGTCATAGTATGTTGAATGTTTTTTCTAATTAAGATGAAAAGAATCAAAGAATAGTCTAGTCCAGATTTGGCAAACTCTCCAACAATGACTTATTCGTTCAGTTGTTCGATCAGTTCACTCAATATGCCTTTCTGTAGTTTGTGTCAGGAATTGTTTACATCATAGAGGTCCAGAGACAAATTCCTTCTGGAGCTCCTAGTTAGGAAGGAAGACAAATGCAAAGTACTAAATGATATGATAAGAGGTATTTGAACAAACTGAAAGAAGGAGCTATGAGAACACAAAAGAGAATTTCTGAGGCTGGGTTTCTTAAAAGCAGAGCCTAAGAGACAAGGATTTTTGTGCAAGTGAGTTATTGAGGGAGTGTGTTCAAGTGAAACCTAAACTAAAGTGAGGGAAGCAAGAAGCCAGGCAAAGACCTAAGTGCAGTAGAAGTTCAGCTTCGGTCTCATTCTTCAAGAAGCTCTGGGTCATGAACGGCACCATGAAGCTGTCCTACCTTGAGGTAGAGGTCCAGACCTTGAATCAATAAGTCACAGTCTCCAGGCTGGCCCTGGGGACAGGGCATAAGGTCACAGGCATTTCAAAACGAGGAGGCTTCTTTTGGCCAGGGACAACTCTCAGGAAAATTGCTGTAGGCTGTTAGCTGTCATCACTCGCTGCAGCTGGGGGATGGGTGCACTAGCCCAGTAAATAGGATCTGTGTCTACTTCATTCCGCCATTTACCCTTCTCAGACCCACTTGCTTCTCACATTAAGTTCGCATCATCACGGCACAACTTCTCCAGGATTCGGATGGTCAGAATTTCTGGAAAAACTTATATGAGGAGGGTTATTGAGACGAACGACAGTTCCCACTGCACTAGTACTTATCATCTCCCTTCTCTACCTGCCCATTCTAGATTCCTCTCTACCTTGGCTAGCACTTTTGTTGATCCAGGTGGCTTGCCTGGTAAGGTGGCCAGACCTTCATCCCTGACAGATCCGAATCCCCGGTTATGTTGACTGTACTAGGTCATGGTTGCTGTATTTACCCATTTACCAATTCACTCATTTACTATTAAAATGGAGCAAGGGAATGCCCAAAGATAGCTCATGGGGTCACTCACGTGCCAAAAATCTTCCTCCCTACCCCAATATGCAACATCTTCCTTCCTCGTGTTATCAGAGATCAATTACCCCGCCAGTAGGGTACTTTCCCTTTTTGTCCTGCTGGTCTATCAGCCCAAAGTGACCAATGGCAGCTGTAGCTTTAATTTCAGTGAAAACCTTAAGGAGCATTCCTCCTCTTTGAGACCACTAGTCTAAATATGTGGGGTTGGGAAGCACGAATTCTGCAAGTGGGTCACTGTCAGTTATGGGAGTGAGGTGACCCCCACTTGCACTCCTTGATTACCGGATCCATGTATTCTACCTGATGGGGACACAGTAATGTGCAATCAGTAATGTCCTCACAGGGTGTCATCTTCAAGCCTTAGCTGCATCTTCAAGAGGCCATTCCAGCACTCTGTCAGGTTCTGAATGGTGTACTATGTGGTAGGAGCAATACATCTCATTTGCCGTAAAGTGGGTCTTGGTTCACAGCAATGTTAGACAAGATTTCATGCTGGTAGGTCAGACCTTTGAATTGCAGTGCTGGCTGAGGCACTATGAATAGGAGACACAAACTCACACCCAGAATACAAGTGAATCACAATCAGATTAAATGGTTTCTCTTTCCAGGGCAGAAGGGGTCCAATTTAACCAATTTGCCACCAAATGACTGGTTAGTCTGGGGGATAGTACCATATTGGGAGTTCAGTGCTGTCTTTGTGGCTGGCAGGTCAGTCAGCCATGGTAGTAGCCAGGTGAACTCTATTAAGAGGGAGCCCATTCTACGGGGCCCATCCCTATCACGGCTCTGACAGGTATAACAGACTTGCCTAGGCTATGAATTCAACCTTCTTTGAATTTCTGCCACTCTTAAGTTAAATCCTGTGCCTGGTTGTCAGCTCTGTCTGCACTTCGGCAACAAGACATGTGGCTTTTTAACTGCCAAGGTTAGCATGGTTTACTTTAAACTGGAGATGGAGTCTGAGTCTGTCATTTTCTCTCTCTAAGGCATTAAAGGCACTTAGTAACAGCTACCAAATACTACAATCCTTATAGTTATTATTTACGCTGAAACTCTTAAGCATCAGGAACATCACACGAGCTACGTCCATCTGTACGCCATCCAAGATCACCGGAGGTAAAAGTCTCAGCAGGTGCATTGCTACAGCAGGTCCGGGATGATCAATATGCTACCAACCAACGGTAATGGAGGCTTTGTTGCCATCTGGCGGGCGAGTGACCTAACTCCAGTCTCCCATTCTTAGAGACTACTTTCTAGGATCATTCCTGGTACCAACAATCTTAGGCTGGGTTTTCTAAAAGCAGAGTCAGAGACAGGGATTCTTCTGCAAATGATTTAATGAGGGAGTTCTCTCAGGAGAAACCTCAAGTTAGTGAGGAAAGCAGAAGCGGGTGGGGAGGAATGAAGCTGGGCAGAGAGGGAGCAGAAGTCTAGCCTCAGGGATCCCGTGGCGAACTCTAAGCATGAATGACACACCGAGCTGCCCCATCTTGGCCTTCTGTCTCCCGTATCAGCCAGCTCCCAGGACAGAGAACAACATTTCAGACATTTCTGAGTGAGGAGGCTCCTGTGGGTGGGAGGTGACCCTCATGTAAAGAGTGAGGCTGTACGTGAGCTATTAGCAGCCAACACACGTAGCAGCGGGCCTGCTGAAAGGGAGGTGGGCCAGGCACCAACAGCTCTACTTTGGGAGGAATGAGAAACTCTTTGCTGAGGAATTCGAAAAGATTTTATCATGAAGATGACAGTTGGCTTGTAAGGAAGAGAAAAGAGGTCATTAGACTGAGAATGGGGTAGCCATGGTAGGGAGCAAAGAGTAATTCAGGTAACAAGTTCACTGAGTTCAACTTTGGAAGAGATTTGTGGTCAGAATCAAACATACCTGATTTCAGCATTCTTCTGAACCCAGTGGAAGCTCATCTACCAGGTGTTAATTTTTATTTAATTTATTTTCTTTTCCCTCTTTCTTTTTTTGGATTATTTTCTTTAAGCTACTAGCCTGCCAATTCTTCCTGGCAGTGGTATTGCTCCATATAGCTAATTAATGAGGTATACTGGGGTTAGTTTACAACATTTGCACTAATTGAGGTATTTAAACATCTCACTAGAGTAATAATAGACACCTTATAGAACGGCTGTATACTTTGGCAGATGTTAAAAAAAAAATCGTGTAAGTAAGGTAGTCGTGTTATGGGCTCCAGAATTTCTGAAACAATGTAGCATAGAACGGTTTACATTTAAAGTAAAATAGGTAGGAAAATGGCCAAAATGAGTTAGAAAAAGAGGAGTCTGAATAATTTTGGATTATCCTAACTTATTATTTGCAAGATATAAGATGTGAGAAAAAATACAAAATTGACATTTGATCTATAGCATTACCTTTTGAAATCTCTATGTTTGAGACTGATCATTTGAGTAAAATTGTTCCTTTCACATCAATGTTCAGATAATCACCATCACTCAGCTGGGTCACAATCTACTAAAAAGGGGGTCAGAGAAGGAAAGACCCAAGGCTAAGGATTCCGGGGTGAGTTTGGGTGAGTGTGCATATTTGTACGTGTGTGTGTGTGACAGAGAAAGAGAGAAAGAGTTTTTGTGTGTGAGTGCCATTTCAAAACCAAATATAAATTACATAAATTTTGAATTGTACATCGCTGTGTATCTCTGGTGTAGTGTGTAGGTGATCAAGAATTGACACCACAGTAAGGCCAGCATTTGAAGTTAGAAGAGGAGCAAAGACCTCCTTTAGAATCTCCCAACCAGGATCTAGTGTCGTGCAGTCAAGAGCTTTGGGTTATTAAAATGAAATCAAAAGCACATCAGGGCGATCAGCGTCTTAAAAACCATTAGTGTTTCATTTAAAGAGAGTGTCTTGTTTCTGAAATATTCATAGCTGGAATCCACCACCACTGCTGAGATTTACATCTCCTCTCTCCCCATTATGCTCGCTGAATCTCTTTACTTGCTATTGTAGGAAAAATATTCAAAGATTTATAGGCAGCAAAGAGAAGGCAGCAAATTATGACATCCATTATTGGCATCTGCTCTTGTCTGTATCCCCAGGAAATGCAAATACAAACGACTTCCAATTTTCTACTACAACTGAGTTGCAAAGGGAACTGTTATATGCAGATGAGACCACTTCTATTTGGACAGAGATAAAATAGAAGAAATTTCAGTCTACTACACTTGGCATACCATTTGCATAACTCTGAGAAAACTGTCACAAAGGGATAATAAAAAATCATAAGGCTCTTAAAGAACCACGTACGATGCCTGTAGCTAAGGTGCTTATAAGAGAAACAGACACAGCTTTAAGCTGTATGAGCTGGTGCACGATCCAAAAACAAAAGGGTGACTAAATATAGACGCTTCTACATTCCCTGGTGAAAGTGATCCCTCTTTTTATGTTTGGCAAAAGGATTGCACTAGGTTTGAAAATAATTTATAATCCAGTGTGCGGTGAAGACAAACCTCACCTGACCAATTTAAAAAGTTTCTTCGGGCATAAGTTGTTGCTTCTCCTGGAGGAATGACTATGATGAAATTTCCCATAATATTGTAAGTTCTTTCAAAGCAGGGAACTCTTGTATCCACTGCTGTCCTGTATCCTCAGTGTCTAAAATAGAGTTTTGAATATAATACAATCTCAAAATAAAATATTCAATGGTGGGAACTGAAGGAGTCTCGGTAGTACAACAGTGGGACTGAGGAGACAAGGGTTCTGTCTAGCCTTTGTCTCTCTGTGAGAACTTGGCCAGGTTTCCCTGTCTCTATGGGCCTCGGCTCCCACCTCCAAAAAAGGAGATAATAATACCCATCCTATTTGGCTTGAGGAAGAATTCAATGAAGTATCATGATTAGTGTCCAGTATAACATCTGGCATAGAATTGTCTCTGGAGACAGGGGTCCTTTCTTTCCTGCCTCCTACAACTCCCACATGTCTCAGCTTCAAGATCAGGAGGGTCAGCAGTTTCTGACAGCTTAGACCCCAGACACATGGTTCACGTTTTCTGGATAGTCTCTCTGTCTGCTCTTATCTCTAAGGCTCTACCCATCTCAAAACTGCTTCCCAACATTTATTAGAGCTTTGGCCCTTTGCTCTTAATTTTCCTCTTACCCGAGTCCTGACCATGCTGGGCAA
This sequence comes from Equus caballus, assembly GCF_041296265.1. Classification (NCBI taxonomy): domain Eukaryota; kingdom Metazoa; phylum Chordata; class Mammalia; order Perissodactyla; family Equidae; genus Equus; species Equus caballus. The sequence goes on from NC_091684.1 coordinate 181,336,700, forward strand.
CATCAATATCAAGGTGAACAACACACCCAACTGTTTTAATCACCTCATATTCACCCTGTTGGTGAGGGAGGGAGTCCCGCCCTACAGTTATGAAGACAGCCAACATGTGACACCCAAAGCTCACGTGATATTCATGATACTCACAGCCCAGGAGACGAGGATGCCACACGCCATGCAGGGCCACATCGGCTTGTGCTTGGGAACACAGTGAACAACCAGGGGCAGTGGGAGGCAGGCTTTATAGTACCAAGAAGCTGGTGCCCCCTGGTTCACAGGGGAGGATGATTGGCTTGTTTGGATAATTCTATGGGATGGCAGGAAACTGAAACCCGCTACTGGGGGATAAGCAGGAACTGTACCTAGTCCCCACGATAAGGAGGATTGATGGCTAGGGGGTCTTACCTCTGAGAGCAGAGTAGGGAGGGGAGCTTGTGATTGGGCCATTTGAGGCCCTTCCCATTTCATCAGATGTCAAGGCAGCACATCATACTGAGCCTTTATTTTAGGCCTTACACCAGACCAACTCACGTCTCACCTCCCAGTTCCTTTAACTCCTAAACTCCAAGGACTTTCACCACTGTTCTCCCTTGATACGACTTACACTTCCAGTCTAATGCTCAGAATCATAATTTCCAACCTTCTACCTTTTCACCATCCTTCTAGTTCTTATTGTTTTGCCATATCCTCCTTGAAAAAACCAACTCTGAATCTATTGTGTCTACTCTGCTGAGAACTATGGGGGAAAATCACACAGTGTACGAGATCTGTGTTGTTGCATTTTCAGAGGCTTTAATTGCAAGTGGTTTATTAATGTCGCCTAGAATCTCATGACCTTGTTCCCTCAATTTGCAGAGCAATTTCGCTGCTGTTCTCAAGGCCCCACGCAACCTTCTCCCAGTCATCCTTACCAAACCACCCGAGATAAAAATGCCATCTACACCACTAGCCTCCCTTGAGCCTCAGAGGAAGGACATTTCTCTTGCTTTCTATCACCAAATACATGCCTGTGCTCTGAATCCCCTCTCTCTCATCTCCTTGACAACCTCATTTCATCAGTTTTCTCTTCTCCTCTTTATCCTCAATCCTCCCCTCTCAGTTGCTCTTTTTCCTTAGCACATAAACATGCTCAAATCTCCTCCACCTTAAAAATCACACCTTTGGACCTTTAACTACTACTACATTCCTTTCTTCCCCTCACAACCAAGCTGCTTTAAAGAGAAGATTAGAATTTAAACTTCCTCCAGCCCCATTCACTCCCAGTGTGTTGTAGCAACATATCTGCCAACACATATCAATAAACTGGCTTTCATCAAACCCAGTGTAGGCTTTTCAGTTCTCATCCTCCTTGGGCCCCCTAGGATACAGGACATTGTCAACTCCACCCCCAAGCTTCTAGGGTAGCTCTCTTCTAACTCTCTAACCACTTGTTTTTAGTCATCTCTTCCTCTGCTCCCCATCCCCTGGTTGCCCTTAATGTTAGAGTTCCTCAAAGTTCAGTTCTCAGGTATCTACGTCCCTTAGGGCATCTTATCCATGCCCGTGACTGCCCACTCCCAAAGCAATAACTCTTACCTAGACTTACCCAATAACTCTTTCCCTGAGCTTCAGATTTTCAATTCCTACCAACTATTAATTACCGCCAACTGCTTCTTTTGTATATGCCCCAAACTCAGTACACATTGAACTCATCACTTTCCCATACACTCACATTCTAGTTCACCCCTCAAATAGGTCTGTACTTCATTGTACACCCCCTACTTTGGTTTTTATCCCTCTAGCGCCTAATCCAAAATCTGGAGTAACAGCCAGCCCTCCCCCTATCTGCTTTGTCCCAGATATTTTTGCATTTCTGTGTTCTTCTCGCTCAGCCGGCCTCTTGGAATAGTTTCCCAGCTTCCTCCAGTGAAAGATCTTTGGTTCCCCAAAGAGTTTAGGAAGTTTACAGCAGCCAATGGCTTCCAAACCTGATCTACCCAGACAGCCTGAGGAAGATTATTTAAAAATATAGATTTGGGGCTGGCCCAATGGCGCAGTGGTTAAGTTCACACGTTCTTCTTTGGTGGCCCGGGGTTTGCCGGTTCGGATCCTGGGTGTGGACCTACACACTGCTTATCAAGCCATGCTGTGGCAGGCATCCCACATATAAAGTAGAGGAAGATGAGCACGGATGTTAGCTCAGGGCCAGGCTTCCTCAGCAAAAAGAGGAGGATTGGCAGTAGTTAGCTCAGGGATAATCTTCCTCAAAAAAATAATAAAAAATAAATAAAGTGTATTTAAAAAATATGTATATATATTTATCTCCCACCTCTTCCTCCCCCCCCGACCACATCACACTGAATGAGAAGGGGAGTAGGAATCATATTCTGCATTTTTAAATTTCCCCAGGTGGTTATCAAGTAAACCATCTTCCGATAAACACCGGGCATTGGTGAGGTATTACAGTAGTGACGTTGTATAATATTGTGCCTCACAAAGATAGCTCCAGCAGCAGGTGCGAGATGGACTGGTGGCCGATTAAATGCTGCCAATATGTTTTCTTGCATATCAAAATCTAAAAGGCACCAGTTGTAGCCACAACTGCATGTACAGACAGTGGTTCCTGTCAATAGTAACTCTCACTGTATTCCCATATATCTATCATTATCACCTACCAATCTCTTCGAGATATAACATAGATGATGGACACCTGTGCTGACCGCCGACAGTGACCATGAAACTCAGAAATATTGATTAACTTTCATAAAATCACACAGTAACTCAGACATAAACAAAGATCAGATTCTTAGGATCGTCTGTCTCCTTGTCCTGTATAGCTCTCCCTGAGCCAGTTCACTGTCTAGAGATGGGTTATCACTGTATCTTCTTTAAATAAATCTTGCCGGTGGCTTATGGGATTAACCAACACCTCGTTTCCTCATTATGAAAGTGTTCAGGCTATCTACTCTGGAGCCCATGCCTTCCAAATCCTCTGAAGCAGGCTCAAATCGGAGAAGTGAATACATTTTATCTAAGCAGAGCCTGTCAGAACATTTTTAATAAAGACCTGGCCCAATTTCAGAGCTTTCTTTTCATTAGGGCAGGTCTGAAAGCAAAGGCCTTGAAAGTGGTTAGAAAAACATAGTGTAATCACTATGGTACCATTATCCTGTCCCTGGGTAATCATTAAGCATCAGCTTGCCAAAGCGAAGGGCGGCAAATTACTCATTTATTGTTACCTGAGCTGTGCAGAAGATTGAAATCTGGACTACTAATGATTTTTTTTCACCTTGTTTGGGAGATTCTGTAGAAAGTTCACATGCAGCACAGATGCTAGCTGGCTGGCAAAGGTGCTTTCAGACAAATATGAGAGGGAAGCAAAGCGTCACTTTCGTCCCAAAGTAAAGCTGAAAAGCACCACATCATTTCGCGAAAGCAGCTCAAAGGGAGAAACCCTACACGGCATCCAGATCTATAACTGGAGAAGAAACTAGTTAGGTAGCTTTGAGTAGATTTTTATCTGCTCTAAAAGAGATTAGACACTCAGAGTACAAGTTGGATTTAACACAAATCAAGTTTAAGGTAAATATGTACCAACAATTTGTAGGAACAAATTCTTACTTAGTGACATCGTCTAATGAATTGGATTTGTGTGTGTGTGTTGCGGGGAGGGGGGGGGGTTGCTTTAGCAAATTTCAAATGTTGAAAATTTCAAGCTGTTAGCACAAAAGAATGTTTGTACCTTTCCCTCCCCGGCCTGATGAATATGCAAGTGTGAGGAAATTTGGCGAAAGAGAAATGGAGCATGTAAAGACATACCCAAGAAAGGTTCCAAGTCTAGGTGTGGTGAAAGAGGACCAAACCATTCTTAATCTTGTCAAAGTTAAAGCATTTACAAGATCTAGTACACGCAGGCATGAGTGGGAACATGAAACATCAGCATTACAACATTTGTATTTACACGTAAAATAAACATTTGAAGTGAATCTCCAAGAAGTTTCTGATACTGGGGATAACTGATGTGGACAAGGAGGAGAGTTCTAGATAGTTTTAAATAGTTTCGGGAATGCAAAATGTTACATTAAAGAGTAAAGATCAAATGCCTCTTGCTTCCATAGGAAAAGATACAGTGTCTGGAATGGGGACATGAGAATCAAAAAGCATTGATTTCTCCTGCCGGCTCAGCTGGTGCTGCTTCTGTAGTCTGAGGCAATTTTCCTAGCCTATTTGTGACTAAATCTCAGCATCTACAAAATGAGGTTAGGAATCTTTTCTGTTTGAGACCCAGCTAGTATTATTACGGCTTTTGTTCACGTTATTAATGTTTATGATGCCTTCAAGGATTTTCAGATAAAAAATATTATGTATCCCAAAGTGTTATGAATATTATTTTTCATGTTATTTCAAAAGGGTATTGTGGAGGCTGATGAATTAACATTTGCAATATTCTTTAGAAAGGTTTGGAATAAACAGTGTCATTATTGTTTAATGCACAGATTAGCCCTTAAAGAATATGTAGAAAACCTAAAAGTGATACCTTCCAGATCAGCCTGCTATTTGGCTCATACCAGACTATTAGTCACCCAAAGCACTTGCCAAAAGATCATATATATAAGTGTATATGTACATATATTTTGCCATCTAAACTCAGGATACCGGTCCATCTACACCATCTAGAAAGGCAAAATAATGTGTCATGAAGTTTATTTGTTCAAAATTTGAAAGACCTAGTAATTTGTAAATTGTAATTTTTCCTTTGTTTCACTGCTGATTTCTTAGATTGTTCTTGATGCGTTGTAATTCCGATTTATAACAGATGGGGTTTTAACATGATGGCATCCTTTGGGGTTTTGGATTTTTGTCAGAGGTTTGCTTAATGTTTAATGCCTTAAGGGTGCTGAACATATTTTTCCAGTGCCTGGCTTCGAATGGCTATTAAAGTGTGTATTACAGGCATAAGGCACCTTCAATTTACAGTATTTTACCTACTTATATCATTTCCGGGGCTCTCTGTTGCAACATTATCATTAAGGTTGCTGGCCCTTTGCTGTCAACAACATGATTAAATCCCATTACAATTATTCTTGTTATAAAATCTTCTCATGCTTCTTGGCACTAAAGGTGCATGGAGCCATGCAGGTGGTAACATAAAAAGGAGCAATGTACTCTGAACTGAAATGTTAGGAGAGCTCTAGCCTAGAGAAGGCAAATAGACCCCCAAAGTAAGATGTTACTTATTACTGTACTCTCTGGGGATGGGTTTTCCTTTGAAGTTGAGTTTATAAAACTACGGAGGGGTTTGCGCTTATTTTGTTTTTCTCTCTAGGGGTGTCAAGGAGGGGGATGTAATCTGGAGAAATTCTTGCCAAAGAAAGGCTCAGAATAAGGCCCAATGATGACCAGAAAAGTGACAGGCTGTTCTGAGACAAAAAGGGGAGAATCTAGTCAATGAAATAATGTCTCATATTTCATTGACAATAAGGGTGCTTCTTACTCCTGGAAATGATGAAATGTGAGTTGGGATTTTTTTCCTGTAGTGGTGAGGCATTCAGAAGTCCTTCTCACAAACAAATGCAGCAACTTGTAACCCAGGTGACAAAAGGACAACCTGCTCAGTTTGTGAAACCGAGTTGTAGTCAAAACGATTTAACCCGACCTCATTAGTGTCTTAGTCTAAGCATGCACATTTGGAGCAAACAGCCAGGTCCCCAAGGGGTGTGTGCCTGTGCAGAACTGCAGGGGGCAGTGTAGAGCGCTGGTCAAAACCACCCCTGCGTTGCCCTACTTTGTCTCTGTCACTGGTTAGCGTGCTTTCCAGTGAAACGCTTGTGCCTAGGTTTCAGTTTCTTCATCTGTCTCCTCATCCTCATAAGGTTGTTGGGAGGATTGAATTAGTCGATATTTGCAAAACACTTAGCGTAGTGTGTGGCCCACAGAAATGCCTTATATTAGCAACAGTGGTGTACTGTACCAAGGTACCCCGCGGAGTTAGCATGCATGTAGATGCCCAAGTGTGAGTCTGATGGCGCGGAGGAACGTTTGTACCTTTCCCTCCTCCGCCTGATGAATATGCAACCGTCAGGAAATTTGGCAAAAGAGAAATGGAGCGTATAAAAACAACCAATTCACTGCAATAAAAGGGTATTTCACGTAACAATAGCTAATGATTATTGGACAGGGACTTATGCTAGATGAAGCCCTTGTGCATCGTTTCAGTGAATTTTCCAGGAACTCTATGAGGCAGGCGCTGCTAGTATCCTCAGTTTACTGCTGAGGAAAATGAGGCACCGAGAGGTGACAATGACACAACATATATGAGGAGCTAGGACTAGTTTATCCAACTCCTATCTTTCTACTTATCTCCCTCCTTCCCCCTCTCAAGTCTATATGGGGATAAGAATTGTTAACTGTGGACTAAACCATGTAAGTCTGTGTGGTTACAGATATAAGATATGTATTTGTCCTTACACTACATATTTTCTCAGAAGCAAACCAGAAGGTTACAAATTAAAAAGAATTCAACCATAGGCATACGGCTCTAGATCCTATATTAATATAACTATCTTTCCTTTCTTATTGGCACCCGAGCTAACAACTGTTGCCAATCTTCTTTTAGTTTTTTCCTTCTTCTTCTCCCCAAAGCCCCCAGTATATAGTTGTATATTCTAGTTGTAGGTCCTTCTGGTTGTGCTACGTGGGACGCCACCTCAGTATGCCTGATGCACGGTGCCATGTCCTCGCCCAGGATCCAAACTGGTGAAACCCTGGGCTGCCAAAGCGGAGCACGCGAACTTAACCACTCGGCCACAGGGCTGGCCCCTAACTATCTTTGTGTCTGCATATGTATTCATTTGTATAGAGGTGTATAAAGTGTCTACTTTCTTGGGGTCAATATGCTTGTCCTGTCTATTCTCCTAAATGCTAGTGGCAGAGCAAAGCTAGGGTGGAACAGAGCCATGGTCTGCCCCGAGGGTCGGTTGTAAGGAATCACACTGACTATAGAGAATTGAAAAACAATAATAAAGCCAACTAAAACTCTGCCAACTTTTTCCTAGCACTATGCCATTCTAAGTCATGCTGGTGACAAAGACTGCTCCTCAGCAGGGCAGGCCTCGAGTCCTTCCCCGCCCGGCTGCCCCTTGGTCTGTCAGTGTGTATCTGCCTTAGGGTAGGAAATTAAAGTGTGATACAAAGGAAAGCATATATTCTCAATAAGAAAGATAGCTGTTAACTATTAGTTAGGTATCTTTAGCATGTAGATATTTTTAACGACTTCTGTTAGGATACTTTCACAGCACAGAGAAAAACAAAACTTTTATGGAAAGAAATGCACACACCCAGAAACAAAGGCAAAAACTGCCACAAAATCAGCTTTCCTCAACCCAGCCCTCCATACCCAGAGAGGCGCAGGGACACAGAGCCGCTTCACTTTGTTGCTGTTGTGTGGGAGGGGGGGAGGGTGTGGGTTCTTGGGTGATGAGAGGAGAATAGAAGTAGTTACGGATAAACTCTTTCCTATTTAACTGTTCCATTATTTTCTTCTCCCCGAGGTGATGGATGATGTATGGAAAGGAATAAGAATTCAGAACAGTGTGACTAAATCACACTTGTTAAAGTTAGAAAAGCCCTGAATAGGTCAATTTTACTGACTTCATAGAGGGAAAAAAGTGCAAGAACCTTTTCATGAGGGGCGAGAGGTATTGTGACCCCCTACCTGAGCTTACAATCACTGTTTACTCACCTGCCTACTGCCATTATTGTCATCATACTTTATTGATAAGGTCATCCCAGCAAAACTATAAAATATGAGATTTTCTTTGGCTTGCCCTTCTTTTGGAAGACTCCCACAGCTTTTTAGGGCTTCCATCTCATTACGTCCTGCTGCAGCCAGGCCACCACTGCCACCACCATCACCACCATCTTCCACACGTCCATCACCAGACATAAGATTGTGACTCGTGTTCCCAGTCTTTCCCATTCACTTTCTCCCATCAACGTTTTCCCCTCATGTGTCCCCGTTCCTCAGAACCTGCTATGAGAAAAGGGCTGGTGATAAATCAATCAGATAGGCCAATTCCTGAAGATGGGTTGGCTGGTTATCTTTTTATAAGTAAATTGGTTAGTGCCTCTAGGCTGAGAACTAAGAATGTGGACCCAGAATCTTTAATATAGATACTCCTAGAATAAGGTCAGGATTAAAAGATAACAAGCAACACACATAGTTATCCAACTGCCTGCTAGGAGTGGTGTTATAGAAAACAAAGTAGCCTTAACTGTCAGTTTTAGAAAATAAAGCGAGGCCCATCCATGAGATTGATGTGAGGTAAGTCCAGAATGTAAAACTGGGCCTACTGATTTAAGCAGAAAATAAATGTTTGAAGCCAAAAGAGCAAAGGGGTGAGGATGCTTCGAAGGATTCTAATAAAGGGTCTCTTCTCTGATTCATCTTCTATACTCCATAGAAAATGGTGGAAAGGATCACAGTCAATGGAGAGGCAAATATAACCCTCCTCTGACCCTGTCACCCAAATGTCAGGAAAAGGACTAATTATGTCCCTCAGATCCTACTGTATATTAGGAATTCAGGAGTCTATTTAATTATGTCATTTTCCCCAACTAAACCTATTCAAACCCCAAATCTATCGCTGATATCTTCTCAAGTGATATAATCTTTTAACTGGTCTGAGACGCACTTCTTAAATACAGGTTAGGGCAGTAGTGGAGATGGTTTTTTGGGGGGAGGGCTCTAATTCACAGGATTCAAGGTTCTATTTACTCTGGTTGGTGTGTTTGACTTAACTCTCATAATAATAGGTTACAAAGGATGGAGTACCCAAGACAAGCGACACCTTGTCACTTCATCTTCTCGTCAACTCTGTATTTCTTTCTGGGTCTTCCTGGTTTTTGTGGTGGTGGTGATTGGTTTGTTTTTGTCTATTTCAATCTTCTTTATGTCTTTGCCTCCCTTTGCCTTTCTTGTCTGTTTTTCATCTCTATCTTTGGCAATAATTTTCTCAGTTAAAATGTTCCGCTGTGAATAGACTAGCTTGTAAGTATTTTGGAAATGAGTGAAAAACATGGTTAAATTCAGATCACAGAGAGCCTGTCTGATAGACTAAAAAAGTTCTACGGGAAACCGTGGAAAGCTTTCAAACCGGGGAGAGAACTGCTGAAAACTATTGCTGTGTGTTGATGTAAGAATGAGCTATTTTTAAGTGGAAACTACCACAGACGGCTACGGAAAAAATCCCCACTCACCTTGATTTCTAGGGAACTACCTCAAACTCAATCAGCCGTGTACCGATGATACTGTCTCAGTCCCAGAGATGTGAGAAGCGGACTTAGATTCACACTGTTGCCAAAGATTTAGAGGTGAAACCTCAACCATCTTCGAGGTTTTTTTATCATCCTTACCAAATCATAGGTGAAAAAGAATGTAATTGTAATTCCAATTGCCTCTACACATGTTGAGTAACAAGCGAAGCTCTCTCTGAAATATTTTCCAAAACATAATGTGTAAAATACTGCATGTATAATACATATAAAACTGTTATATACATATTAAATACATATATACATAAAAACTACTTGTATGTTTTCCTGTCTTCTGAGTGTTGTTTTCTCTCAGTTAACGGGTGCTTTTAAGCACACTACAGACTGCAATGAAGACTCCCAGGCGATGAGGTTCCATTGTATTCTTTTAAACTGAGTATGTTTGGCATCATTTGTTCTTGTTTTATATATAATCTTATGTTTTTTAAAGACAGTAACTGAAGAAAAAAGAAAAAATATTTTATGATCTTCTATATTTACCCACATCTATTGTCTCTGATGATAAATCTGTTATTAATCATACTGTTTCCCCTACATATAATAAATTATTTTCCTCTTGCTTCTTTCAAAAAATTTCTGTTTATTTGCCTTTTCTGTTGATCTATCCTCATGTTCTCTGGTTATTTCTTCTGTCATCTGAAATCTGCTGTGGAATCCCTCTAGTGAATTTTTTGTTTTGTTTGTTTTACTTTTCATCGCTAGAGTTTCTCCTTGCTTCTTTTTAGTAGTTTCTGTTTCTTTGCTGAGATCCCTGATTTATCACTGTCATCATATTTTCTTTTAACCATTTATATTTACCTTACGTGTACATGGTTTCCTTCAATCTTTGAACATATTCATAATAGCTAATTTGAAGTCTTTGTCTGGTAAGTTGGAAATATAAACCCACTCAAAGTCAGTTTCTATTTTCTCTTTTTCTCCCCTAAATATGCGTCACATTTACCTGGGGTTTTCTTTGCATGTATTGCACGGTTTTTTGTTAAACATTGGGTGTTTTAGATAGTATATTGTAGCAACTCTGGATTCTGATTTTTCTGATTTTCTTCACTGAGTTCTTTTTTTTTCTTTCTCTCTCCCTCCCTCCCTTCTTCAGTCTCTCTCCCTCACTTTCTCACTCCCTCCTTCTGTCCTTCCTTCTCTCTCTCCCCTCCTCCCTCCCTTCCTTTCTTTCTACTTTAATTACTTGATTGGATTTATCCTTTAGAAGCTGTCTCCTCTGCAATGTGCCACCACCAATGTCTCTGCTGAGATTTTTTAAATTCTTCCTTTTATTTGTTAGTCTGGCTTCCTAGCAATCACCTTGCATAGCTTAGTGGTCAGTCAATGACCTGTCAGAGATTGTGCTCAAACACCTTGAGCCCATAACACTTACCTTCCGCCAATGGATTTGTGTGTGATTTGAAGAGGACACTCAAAGTTCAGACAGTTTTCCTGTCTGTCTCAGAATTTATTTTCCTCTGAGCCCTCTAGGGTCTCTCCATGTGTGCACACAGTCCCCAGTCAGTCAGGGAGTGTGGAGAACATATATAGGCCCACTGTGGCTCTCTCCCTTGCAGGATCCCCCTGTTGCATTTCTGGCTGGTCTGTAAGCCTGCCCCTTCATCACAACCAGGGATGGAAGAGAGATGGAAACAGCCCCGGGCAAGAAGCCCACTGCCTCCCGCTGTTTTCACCTGAAATTTGAACAGCTTTTCATAAATAAATGGTTACCTCTTTGTTGTTTGCTTTGGTTGATTTCTAGAGCCTTGAAATGGTTGGCGGATTTGCTTTGACAATTTTGTACAGTTTTATAGTTGGCTTTTGAGACTACGATTTGCTGACCTCTTCCTTCCTCCCTGGTCAAAAGTCCTACCTTCAATCATGCATTCTTTATTCCACAGTCAGCCCTTTTTCCATCATTTAGTTTCTGTTCTAGGGAATAATTTTGACACACAATGCTTGACTAAAGTTACACAATATATAGAGTTGAGCTTGTCCCAAATAAACAAAGAAAATCATGATAGATTTGAAAATGCAAATTTTACAGTTGTTTAAGTCACATTACTAGGGGTCTAGGATTACTAAATGATCCGTAAAGGAAGGTAAAGATTAGAAAGCAGTCAGCAAATTACTAAATGGGATTCACAATATCTTTGTTACGTGAAAGGTACCATAATATTATGGGAACCTAGTATCATAGCGACCTAGCGGCACTGACCAATAATTGTGTGAAACAGTGGCTAAAAGAAATAATGCACATAAAAATATCATGATTTTCAAGAGTTTTAAGAGAAAGGAAGGATTATTTATTGCTGTTGTTCGAGGTTGGGAATGCATCTTCATCACACAATAGTCTTCATTCAGTCCCACGTCTATTTCCAGAAACATATCTCCTTCATAAAATACGGGATGCCAGCCTATTCTCTGCAAGAATGTGTCTTTGATTTGAAGGTGGATCAGTAGAGGAGTTTGGTTTAAGAATTAATAGACAATTTCATGAGAATTTAAGAATGGGAAACAATAACACCAGGATTCACGAAACGGGTTTTGAAAGCCAGGGCAAGGCTCTCCACTCTGGCTTTAATGGAGGCTCATGCCAGTGGGTCTCCGCCTCTTGCAGCTCATTTGTTCTCCTACTTTCCTCTGGAAACCAGCATTCTTTGTTTGCCTATGGTCTCTCTGCTCCCACAAAATGCCACATGGCCTTGGCTGGGCATGAACTGACTTTTACCTGTCTTTACAGACATTACAGGTCTTCTTCCACAACTGACTTAGTGATTTAGTGCTCACCTTAAGAGTCTTAAATGAAAGAATCATCTATTTTGGTTCAATCATCTCTGGCCAGTGGGTTGGGCTTACTGGAGTAGTTATGATTTTCTATGGCCATTCTTTCCGCAAGAGCCATGCACAGAGATTTCCTTAGGAAGGGGCATAGACAGAATGAGGGCAATGACTGACATCTATAATACAACTGGTTTATTCCTAAGCAAGTTTCTCTATTCCTCAAGTGCTAAAAACTTTGTTGTATTTTCTCGGAGGCAGATACATTCAGAATTTGCTTGGGGTGAGCTCTTGAAATTATTTTGATAACAAATACTATAGATTCTTTTATTCTTTTTATTTTATTTATTTCAACTTGCTGTAGCCTACTTTTCCTTCTCTGCTTTGTTATGGATCTCAATTTTTGGTGAAAGATCATTTGACATAAATGCTTTCAATATATAATTTTAATTAATGTGTGTAAATACATATGAAGAATTGAATCAAGGAAAGGAGAAGGCATTTCATGTGAGGGAAAGAGCGTAGCAAAATTATGGAGGTGGGAATGATCATGATTGTGTGGTTTCCTATGGCTAATGTAGCAAATTACTATAAATTGAGTGCCTTAAAACAAGAGAAATTTATTCTCTCATAGTTCTCTAGGCTAGAAGTCTGAAAACAAGATGTCACCAGGGCCACGCTCCCTCATGTTCAATCATTCCTTGCCTCTACCTAGCTTCAGGTAGTTGGTAGTTCTTGGTGTTCCTTGATTTACAGCTACCTCACTCCAATTTCTGCCTCTGTCTTCAAACGGCTGTGGGTCTGTCTGTCCAAATCTCTTTCTCCTTGTAAGGATATCAGTCATTGGATTTAAGGTCCTAACCCAGTATGACCTCATACATACATTTGCAAAGACTCTATTTCCAAACAAAGTCATATTTGCAGATATCAAGGGTTAGGATGTCAACAAATCTTCCTGGGGGACATAATTCAACCAAGAACAGTCTAGTTGGGAAACTAGCCCAAGTGGAATGGAGGACATGTACTATGAAAAAATGAGCATAATCATGAAAATGGAATTCATGAGAGCTGGGTCATAAATATTCATGGTGCAGATGCAACACCATATTAATCAATTTCAAAGATATCTTTCCCAAAATAGCCTACATAAATTCAAAGTATTAGAAGTATCTCTTCTAGAACTCTTAAATAGTGTTGTTTTGTTTGCTTATTTTTTTATGCTTTTGTTCCTTCTTCCTACTTTGCTGAGAATTTCCAGAGATTTTCCTGCATCTTCTCCCACATTTTCTGATTCCTGACTGTTACCATAGATATATTATCCATGCACTTATCTAAAGCCTATCCATAACTTCGTACCCTAGATCCTATTGCCTCTTGACTAGTTAATGCACTACTTCAGCAAATCCCCTCCCCCACTTTCCTATTTTCACTCCCAACCAGATGGTTCCCATCAACGTATATATAGATACTGCTACTTGGCACATCTCAAAAGAACTTTTTTCTTGAGTTCACTTTATCTGCTAGATGCTGGAAAAATGATTTTGTTCCCTTTGCAGCAAAACTCTTTGACTTATCTACGTTCCCTTCCCCAAGTCCTCTCCTACAATCCAGCTTCCACCTCACTATGACTCCCCTCAAAATGTTCTTGTCATGGTTACCAATAGCCTCCACATTGTTAAATCCAATGGGTAATTGTCAATCCACATCTTTCTTGACCTATCAATTGCATTTGACACAATTGGCTACTCTTGTCTCCTAGATACATTTGCCTTCCAGGACACTACGTTAGTCTCAATTTCCTTTCACTTCACCAGTTGCCTCTTCTAGTCTTCTTTGCTGGTAATTCTTCTTTAACTTCCTAATATTCGAGCATCCTAGAGCATCCTTGGGCCTCTTTTCCTTTGATATCTCATTGAATCTCTTGGCTTTAAATACCACCTATATACTAGTGACTCCCAAATTTATATCACCAGTGCAGACCTCTCTCCTGTACTTCAGACTCACATGTCAAACTGCCAATTCAATAAACTTGGGTGTATAACAGATTTTCAACCTCTTCGTGTCCAAAGCTGAAGTCATGCTGCCACCAAACTTGCCCTACTTTTAGCCATCTCCATCTCTGATGATGGCAACTCCATTCTTTGTCACTTGTGCCAAAAATCTTAGTCTTTCTTGACTTCTCCCTTCTTCTCACATCCATACCCGATCCACAAAGAAGGTTTTTTGTTCAAAACATAAAGAAGGTTCAAAACATAATCAGAATCTAACCACTTTCTCCATCTCCACTGACATATCCTCATAAATCCACTATCATCTTGCACCTTAATTATTAATGTTCTTCTAACTGGTCCGTTTTCTTCTCTTGTCCTCCTGCAGTTTATTCACAACATAGCAGTCAGAGTAAAGCTGTTAAAACTTAAGTACTTAAGTCATATAACATTCTTTCATGCTCAAAACCTTCCAGTGCCTCCCCACCTCATGCAGGGTAAAAGCCAATGTCCTTCCAGTGGCCCATACGGCTCTACATGAACTGGCTCCTTGAAATCTTGGATCTCCTCTCATCCTATTTTCTGTCACTCACTTCACACTTGCCATACTGTCCTCTTAACGTTCATCAAACATGTCAGCTTTGTCCTTGCCTTAGGGCTCTTGCAGTCACTTTTCCTTCTGCTTAAAATGCTTCTTCTCTGGGTACTTGCATTCTAGTTCCTCACTCCCTCAAGTCTGAGTAATTATTACCTTCTCAACGAGGCTTATCCTAACCACCACCACCATCCTCTCTAAGTATTCATTGTGTTGTACTTACTATCTTATTTATACCATAGGACGTACTTATTTCTTACGTTTATTATTTACTCTCTCCCTCTTCTAGAATATAAGGTTCATGGGGACAGGGATTTTTGTCTGCTTGTTCACTGCTGCATTTCAAGCACCAAGAGCAATGCCTGACACTGAATAGTTCTCAATGAATACTTGTTGAGAGAATGAATGCTTTGTTTAGCTCTTAAGATGAAGCCAAGAGCTTCTGAAGGAAATTTTTTTTTTCTTTTTCCTCTAGTGATCCTACCAATTAAAGTATAATTCTGACTAGTATAACACAATGAATTGCCTTCAAAAAATCAGTGCCTTATCACTGATACTAGTGGAGAAGAGCTGTACAGTATGCTAGGGGACATGATAATTTAGTGGTCTTGGATAGGTTACTTTTAAGTGGGTATTAGATGCAAGGATTAATGGCCCTTCACCTAATTGCACAATGCAACATGGCAGGAACTGACACTATGTCTTCTTTAGTGTAATGCTGGAATACACTTCTCAGCCCCGTGCATCTTAGGTAGGGTCATGAGAGTAGTTCTGGACAATAGAATAGGGTGGAAATTCAATAGAAGAGGGTTGCACTTCCCAGGCTGTGTCCTTAAATTTCCCTTGTGATTTCATTCTCTTCCCTTGTCCCCCAGTCAGAAGGTGAAGATACGGTGATAGATTCAGAGGCCCTAGAAGACGATGGAGTCACTGGATGGAAGGAGGTTGAGTCTCTGAATCACAAAGTAGAAGACCACTCACCAAACTCTATTGAACAAGGACGTGAATGAGGGCAAAAATCTTTAAAGTTTTGATTCACTGATAATTGGGGTTGATTTTCATAATAACTAGTCTACCATGACCAACAGAGTCAGTTCCTAATGTTGTTTCAGAAAGGTAGGATGCAACTGGATTATGCAAAGCTATGAAAATGGCATATATTAGTATCAAGGAAACTTGAAATCTTTGGCAAAGCAGGATTGCCATTTCTGAAAAATACTCTAATATATTAGCATTTCTTCTTGGAATAAATAGGTTGGTGCTTTTTGGACCTGAGATGTGAATCTCTGGTCTAAGTTTGGATTCCTCTTTCAATTCAATGGCAGTGTCAATAGGAGAGCAAGTTGGCTGTTGGTGCTTGGCACCACCTGGCTGCAGTTACATCGCTCTGCACTCAACACGCTCGCTGTGTCAGAGTTGAGTACTGTCATTCTGATGAAGTGGGGAGTGTGTTACCCTGGTAGGAAGCCTTTTAAATTGAATGACAAGGTTTTTCTTATTTGTTACATCCCCAGGCCATTGTCAAATCATATAATGCCAGCCCAGGAAAGTAATTACAGAACTGTTGTGAGGCTGTTAGCAGCTGCTTTTCATTTTTCCCCATTGTGACTGGGATGTGGTGGAGAAAAATTGGGATGACTAAGAACAACATAAACGCCACCCAATCTGCTGGCCAGTCACATGTGGCACTTACTTTCAACCAAGGGGAAAAGAGCAGCTTCCTGAAATGTTATTAAATGTAGGTTACAAATATAATGAAGAATCTACAGCCAACTATCGGTGGCCAGACCATGAGGACAGATAGATTCCATTTACTAAATTATTACCCAAAGCCTAATTTCTAAAAACAAAATTCTGTGTTGATCCCACAGTGCAACCCCTTTTCTTCCTTGCTGTTTCTTCTCTTTCTAGTCCTTTCTTTAGTATTTGTGAAGAATTACAGTGAACCTTCAGCTAATAATATGTCACCCAAAATTTCCAACAATAAATGCAGATTCTCATAAAAAAGCAACTACAAGGATTTATGAAGGGGGAATAGACAATATTAAATGTGTTTTCAACTCACCACCTTATCTTAGTTTGGTCCTTTCTAACAAGAAGCTTATAAGCTGGCCAGGGCTTATTTTCAAGGTTAGTTTATTTCTTAAACCCTACTGTGTGAATAATGGTACTGCATTTGATAGGCTACTGATTTAAAGTAAAATATGTATTGTTTTAAAGTTAGAAGTGCTTAAAGTTTAACGGAAACTTCTTAAGATTCTTAACACAACTGAATGTTGTGTTTCCAATCAGGTGACAATCTAATCAGGATGAACCTTAAGTGATTATTCATTATTTCTTTCCTTTGAATGAAATTGTTAAACTAACATGTGGCTGTGCCAGCAAGTTATGTTCACAGATAACCCTTTCTTGTTCTGAAAGTCATTGCTTCCCTCTCCTTCCTGGTTACTGAGATACAACAAATACATTTGCATGTCTTCTGGAGGTTCTCAAGGCAGCTTCTTCCCTATACTCTGGGCAAAGTTCCTCCCACTAAGAATCTGTAACTACCTTTCACGAAATAATTTGTTTTCAAATGATGAAAGTGGTCAGAGGCTTAGGATCCAAGAACATCCCAAATGAAAATAATTAGAATTTGTGGTAAAGATAAGAGTGAGGTTTGAAATCTGTCGGTACATATCACTAAGTAGAAATAAATTATGGCTTGTCAAAAATGACAGATTTCAACAAGGTGCTTCCTTTTCACTTTCAGTAAGACCTTTTTCCACCCAGCAATTAACTTTATTCCCATTAATATTCAGTAGCATTCACAAGGCTGACAGAGTAAAGCTGGGTTTTATAAAACCAAAGACAGATTGATAGAGACTCATTACTTTGTCTAATAATTTCATCGTTGTGTGTTAGATCTTAATAAATAAAGAACAAAACTGTTGACTGGAGCATTGATTTGTTGTGCCAGGTAAAGGACGCAAATTTTCCGTGTATATTTTCTTTTTGTGATCTATAAATTTATTTTTGAAAATAAACAGTAATTTTGCCTAAAGGGTTGCAGAGGTGACACAATAATACATTTATACCATACCATAATATGCTTAGCTCTAGCATAGTTTTCTTTAGATATTTCTTCACAACCTGTAAATAATAATTATGCTACACAGTTAAATTAAATAAAATGAGTAACTGTGCTTAAACGACCCTTTGATTATGGATTGAGAAAGCCTAAGAGTGAGTATTTTGCTTGTAGTGTGGTAAAAAAAAGAGCAGGGGATTAACTAACAACTCAAGGGAACAAAAACTGAACATTTTTCTCTTCCTTCCTTTATGATAGGAAAAGTTAGAAATAAAATTGAGCAGGTTTCACAAAACTTCAATACGTGTCAGCTGTTGCTTAGAGACATAACATCTGTTCTGTTTTGTATTTGTCATATTTCCTAAAAAATTGAACATGAAGCATTGTGCTTTTCCAAGCTTATGGACACAGAATTTTTTTTTTCATACAGGACACTTTGGCTGAGTTGAGTTTTGTTTTCTCTTCTAGAACTGTGAGAAAAAAATTCTCACTCTTAGTGAGAAAGGTGTGATATATGCCTAACAAAATCACCTTGCCTTTTTCTTTTCTAGAAATTTCTAAGTTGTTCTTTCCTCTGCCATGACAGGTGATTTCTCACAGGTGAAAGTCTGTCATTTTACCTAGAGTTCTTTTTTCCTTTAACATTATATAGCTCAGCAAATTTTTTGCCAGGGGCAATATTAGTGAGTTCTGGATGTATTACTGACATGGAATTTTGCCACTTGTATTTATTTTCTGTGCTATGACAACCTACTGTTCTGTGGTAGAAATGACACAATTTTAGTCCTCGTGAAATTTGTAGTTTCTGCAAAAGGCTAATTTTTCATCAGTGAAAATTCATGTAGTGAAAATGGAATCATTTCACACAGTTCTTACTTCAGCCCTAAACACATGCACTGAACAGCTCTACTCTTCATTCTCCTGCTTTTGTCAGTATCAAAGTCTGCCGAAGGGTAAGTCACACCTGAATGCCCTGAGTAGGGAGTTTGTAATTAGGCTGTAATAACAAAAAGTTTGGATTTGATTTCCCTATTCCTTGAGTTTCCCTCTTTGGGTCCCTCTCTGATGTTCCACATCCCCTTAGATCTTTATCTCCCGTTAACTCTTATTTCTTCTCTTGATAGCAGCCTACTTCTCTGATTGCAGCTTTATTCAGCTCCCCTGCTCCCTCTCAAATTCCCCTTCAAATTACCAATGCTAATGTCTCCCTTCAGTTATTGTCTTGTTTTCCTCTTGATTATTGTATTTCCTAATCCATTTATGAACTTGCTCCTGCTCTTCATCAATGGAGACTTCTTAGAGAGGATAGCAGTTATTTGAAGAGCTGAATTCATTAATCACATATTTACTCAGAACTTACTAAGTGCAACACATTGTGGAAGAACTCAAAGATGCTTTATCGACCATCATTGCCCGCAATAAGAGCTAATGCTCATGTAGCACCAACTGTTTGTCAGAGATTAATCTATGCATTTGACAAATACTAATTCACTCAGCCCTCCCAACATCCCCTATATTTTAATATGTAGGATTTATTAGTGTTCAGCTATGGGGAGGCCAACAATCAGGAGATGACTGCCATTGAAAAGATAGTTTGTTACCCATAATTGCCAAGAGGAGGGGACATGCCATGCTATGCAGGGCCACACAAGGAAGAACCAGGGTCAATCAGGAGACAAAGGAAGTGGAAGGGACATGTGGGCAAGAGTCTGTACTGTGGTTTCCATTGGAAGGAACAAGCAAGATAGGGTAAGCAGGCTTAAGATTGGCCAGTTTAAATGATTTAAGGGGGCTGTGGGGTGTAGGTGCTGTCCCAAGTTTCTTGGTGCCTGGCCCTGGGGTGACTGAGACAGGGCAATATTGGCCTGCAATCTAAGAGGCTGATAGAGGAGGTAGGGGAGAGTGTAGGCTTTGGATTGGTTAGTTTGCATATGCAAGGCATGCTCACAGGCTAGTCATTTACTATCTCTAAGAACTGGCTAGCCCCGGGACGGGCAGGTAAGTCTCGAGGGTCAGCAAATTCCCAGATGTCAAAGCATCAGGATAAAAAGACATGCTTAGTATACCATAGAGACAGGGTACTATTATTATCAAAGCCACATAGCTAGTAAGTGCTTGAGTCCAGATTTGGACCCAGTACGTCTGGCTTCAGAGATCACATTCTTAATTCTATGCCATGTTTCTTCATGAAGGAACTTGGATTTCTGTATAGGAAATAGAAAATATGCAATATATATGTGATGTCATCTAAGTGCTCTCAGAAGTAGAAACGGGCTTCAGATTTCAGAGGAGGGAGATGTCACTCAGATTGGAGCTCAAGCAAAAGTTCAAGAAAGAAGCAACAATTGAATGTGCATTTGAAGGATATCAAAGATGCCCACAGAAATGAAGGGGTCATTCCAGGCAAATGGAATTTCTTAAACAAAAGTGTGAAGGTTTGAAATCAATGAGTGTGTTTAGGGAGTTGCAAACCACCTGTGTGTTATAAGCAAAGCCTGTGTCTAAGGGATTGAAGGAAATGATATGGGGGAAATTGTCTGAGATCAGTGTTAAGAAAGTCATGAGTGAAATAATAAGGAATTTGGACTTAATTCAAGGAAGCTGTAAGAAACAGTAAGAGGTGTAAAATATATATATTTATATATAATATGCATTATATTTTATATGTAGTACATACATTTTATATCACACAGATCACACCTGTGTTTCAGAGGTTAACCTGGTTTCTGTGGAAAACCAGAATTGGAAGAAGAAGAAACAGAAGGTAAAAACATTAATTAGGATATTATTGAAATAACTCAACTGAAACTTAAGGAAAAATCAGAGAGTATTAGGGGATTGATTCTGAAACCATTGCAGAGATCGAATTGAAAACATCTCATTATTGATATTTCAACAGTTGAAACTATGTCACATGAGAAGTGGCTAAAGGAATGGGGAATCTCACCATGCAGAAGAGAACATCCAGGGGACAGTCTCTCTTGGTTGCTCTGTTAGGCCAGACCTCAGAGGCTGCTCTGGGCTGCAACGTGGGAGAGAATGGAGATGTAGACAGAGCTCAGAAATGCTTGTATTTCAATTCAGTTCAGAAACTGATAATAAGTACCGCAAAGGAGACTCGGCTCCACTATGGCTGAGCATGGCATTGTTAACGGAATAAAAAAGGGTAATTTATAATAAAAGACTACGTGTTTCAATATGTGGAAGCTCAAGCAAGGCTTGACCATGCAGAAGACTTGATGTTGCAGACAGATGCCTGCACCTATTGAGAATGAATACGTTGGGATTTCAGAAAATTGAGATCAGAAATCCTTGAATACAAGAAATTCAGGAAGATGAAAGAATGGACATATAGATGGTCACCAAAATAAAAATAAGTCCTAACAGACCAGACTTATTTGTCTACAAGAAAAAGAGGGAAATAATTTTAATTGAAATATGGATAACACGCCAAGACAAATTACAGACTTGGAAACAGAGAAAATGATGAAGTATAATATTAGCACAAACGAGCTGGGCCTTATTTATAAGTGCAATGTCAAAATAATTCCCAATGTTATGACGGGATGGTGACAAAGTATCTCTGAAAACATATCTCCTGCTTTGAATTCCTCCACATGTTGAGGCTCACAATAAGTCTCTGATACTCAGAAAGGCCCAGGAGATCACATCCTTTGATAAGCTATGGGGCATGGAGGGTGTACCACAAAAAGAAGCAGTGATACAAGAAACCACAGAAAAGCTATGACAGGGACAGAATCTATGTACGCTGGCAAAAACAGGCAACCCCCAAAATAAACAATTTCAATATGTAACTTTTATAATCTAGATTTCTTATCATTGTTATTCACACAAATTTTTAAATAGATGTGATGGCAATAATATGCAATATGAAGCCATCTTTATTAATAAAATTCAATGAGATCCCTACATCTTGTGTATCTTCACTAATTTAATAATATTTAATTCTCAGTCTGTTAAAAAGAGTCTCACTTCTCCTTTGTTATATATTTGCATGTGGCAGCTCTGTGTGCTGGCTCACACTGGTATGTTGTCTTGGCAACTCAATTATAATGAGTGGCATTGTTTTGCTGATGTGATTTTGTGAAATGGTAAACAATGCTCAGAAAACATAGTGCAATATTCCCTTGATTTAACCCGTAGTGCATTCCTAGAAATTTTAGTTTATAACTATGAAGAAAGAAACTTTGTTGTGATATGTAAAATTATTTTCTAGATTCTCAAAGAATTGTAAATCATTTCTTCCTCTACACAAATGCTGATGGGGTATTTGAAAGTCATCTGCCACAATTCTCTATTGTACAGAACTGACATATGCACAGTGGGACATCTAGCATCTCTGCCCACCCACACCCTCTAAATAACAGCATCATCCCCCAACTGTTATGAAAAATAAAAATAATCACATAATTTAAAAATTCTTCCTGTAAAGAACTGCTGGTTTAAGTAATGAAGCTCAATGTAAGGGAGATCCTTTGCTGTAAGACATACTCAAGCATGCTAAAACCTCTTCACAGGGAAATGGTAGGCAGAATTCAAGATCAGGTGAGTGGTTGGACTAAATCAAGGTTGAAAAATCAAATGCTTACAGACACAAGACAGGTATGAGAAATGTGTAAACCAGGCAAAGAGAAAGATAATAGAGGTGGTCTTTGTGACCAGTTATCCAACACTATTTGTTGAAAGAACATTCTGTCTCCATTAAATTGTCTTGGGACCTTGTCAAAAATCAATTGACCATAAATATGAGGGTTTATTTCTGAACTGCTAATTTTATTCCATTGATCAATATGTCTATCCTTGTGCCAGTACCACACAGTTTTGATTACTGTAGCTTTGTAGTAAGTTTTGAAGTCAGTAAATAATTCTCCAACTTTGTTCTCCTTTATCAAGATTTTTTGCTTATTCTAGATCCCTTGCATTTCCATAAGAATTTTAGAATCAGCTTGTCAATTTCTTCAAAGATGCCAGCTGGATTTTGATAGGGATCGCACTGAGTTTGCAGATCAATTTCAAGAGTATTGTCATTTTAACAATATTGTCTTCTGATCCACGAATGTGGGGTATCATTCCATTTATTTAGGCCTTCTTAAGTTTCTTTCAACAATATTTTACAGTTTTCAGAGTGTAACTTTTTTACTTCTTTTGTTAAGATTATTCCTAAGTATTTTGTTCTTTTCAATCTGGATGACTTTTATGTCATTTTCTTACCTAATTGCCCTGGCTAGATCTGTTTAGTTTTTAAAACTTATCCATCTTACATCCCATTTATCTTTTACTCTTTATTTATTAACTTGGTTTGATCAAACCAATCACCTCACTCTCTCTTTCAGCACTTTGTGCCTTCTGTTTTCTTTTGGATCTTTATTAATTTAATTGTTCGAAGGAAACATCCCTGATTAACAACATCCCACGACTCTAGAGATTATTTCTTTAATCCCCCCCATTCGAACATGTCCGTGGTCATTAGTCTGAACTGCTATTTATCCTGTTACTATTTATGATCTGGGACAATTTATTTATTAAAATAAATTGTAAGCTCCATTGAGTAAGGTCAATATTTTCAACTTTAAGTTCTTAAAAATCTCCTAACAGAGTCATATTCACAAAGAAATGGTTAAAAAAATGTTTTCCATTTTCTCTTCTTTCATAGAGAAGTAATTTAGTGAAATGAAAAGAGTATTACCTTGTCTCGCATCCTGGCTTTGCCACTTAAAGTCTGTATAATATTGAGTGATTAATTGACATCTGAGTCTCAGTTTTTCCATCTGTAAAATGAGAATAAAGATGTCTAAGTGGATGAATTATAATAAAGATTAGAAATAGGCAAGCAAAACATTTAGCCCGTGGCCGACATTTGGTCCATGGCATGTAGTTTCATTATTGATAAAAGCAGTGTGACAATTAACAAACTGAGTTTACAGTTTTTGTTTTAGAAATAAAGGAAAAAGGGGAATGGAAATTTTAAACAGTTATAAAAGTTATTTCAGATTCAAATTACTTTATTACACTGTCCTTGCTAAGGCTTCCTCATCAGTGCCCCCTTCTCCTTGGAACTCTCACTATTTGTTTCAGGGGGAATATACAGCAACAAACAGAAAGTGTGACACATACACACACACTCCCATTGTTCTTGCTTATTTTATATTTCTGGCATCTCACACTGAAAAACAGACAGATGAAAAACATCAAGATGCAATGCACTGAAAGTCAATATTTAATATCACGTACAACAAAGTTGAAAGGGCTCTACTCGAAGTCATTGCTTCAGTTTGAAGCTAAGTGAGAACCCTTGGAAACTAGTTTTATTATCATTAGTTCCATATTTTGTATCAGTTAACCAGAGAAAAATAATGCAAAATGTTATATGTTGCTTCGTGTTTCCTCTTCCACAAACTACTGAAATAATTCTCTTTGTAAAAGTTTATTTTTAAAAATTCTAACAATCAGGAAAGTTTAACCAGAGAAATGGTATAATTAGGTCAAGAGCAATATTTCAACTTCTTGAGCTTCATTAAAACAGAGATTCCTTTACTACAACCATCTTTGATGGGGAAATATTTATTTTAAATAAATATATTATATTCTAAATAGAGCAAGTCAGCAGATGTATCCGAGGGAATTAAAAATTTGCACATTCTTGGGCTTCCCCTTTGGCAGTTATATTTTTGGCTTTGCCTTCTGTGGGTGACGGAAAAATTTCCAGTCTTTACAGAGATTAAGAAAAACAAAAGTCTGAAAGGTTATTTCATATGTAGTGAGGAAATTATGTGTATCATGAGAGTCTAGCCAGGGAACAGAAACCACCTGAGGAGTAAAAGAGACTTTAATGCAGAAAATTGATTCCGTGGGTGATGAAAGAGCTGAGCCACCAAACAGGGGACATTGGGGCAATCCAAAGATTGACAACAGCAGGAAGCCCCCCTCCCCCACGACTGAAGGGATAAAGGACAAAGGCAGTGTTCCCAGCACTAGTGGAAGCTGGAACCACAGCTGACCTGCCTGCCAAGAGCTGGATTCATAAAGCTGCTGGCAGGGAAGGAAGAATACACATACCCTGGCTTATTCCTCCCCACCACCCCCTCCACAATCCAGTCTGAAGTCAGCTAAGTATGGGAAGCACAGCTACAGAAATTAGTGCCACTTGATACAGAGCGGAGCAGGAGCGGGGCAAGGAAGGAATGCGAGGGCTAACAATCCAGGACGCACACATCATGTAATTGTCTACTGAGAGGAGGGGTTGGTGGTGAAGAATGGAACACGGAATGAGTCTGGCCGTTTACATTTTGTTAGAGGACATGAAATGGGCACTTAAGGTTTATTTATTCTTTTACAGAAAAATAATCAACATGTTTGGGACTGAGATGAGCTATTCTGCCTCTTGATTTTACACTACATACTAGACTTATCAGTGCCACGATAGTCTTTCTTTTAGGTGGAAACCTAGGGGCCGGGCCACAATCTCACCCTGCCTCCCACAAACGTCAGGTATCCCAGTATGATATCACAATGGTCTAGTGGTTTGCATACACACACGCATTTTAACGACAGAAGTAAGACAGAAGATAAAATGTGATGGCTATAGGAATCAGCTATGTAAATTGTGAAACATAAGTTGAGATCCCAAAGTTCTGTGAAAGTGTAAAATTCAAATCTATTCATAAGACATTTTTAACATAATGAAAAATTTTATGGCTTTATGGAAGACCTATTACAATGAGTTCAGATTTTGCTTCCCAAGCTATTCGGTCAAGAGGTCACACCTTAGCTACTGACAGATAGGCTGATGCCAACAGAAGCAAGTCAGACAGCGGAGAGGAGAGGAGACAGTGTGACTGCAGCTGACCATGGGCAGGAGCAGAGAAGTGACCATTAGGGCTTCCGGTAAATGCTAGCTGGTTCCTAGTCACTGAAGTTAGGGACTGATTCCTGTCTGGTGGGCAAAACCATTAAGGGTATATTATTACCCTTCATCTGATCTTGACAAGAGAATTTTTGGTGATTAATTAAAAAAAAGACAAAACTGATTAAGCTGCATCTGGGTTAACTTTCCTAAATAGCAAATTGGCAGACAGCCCGGAAACAATGTAAATTCTGCTTCATTAAAATTACAATCACAGATGATTTTTTTTCTACCTAGTTGGCTACTGAGAGGGAAAATTTCGATGGTTATATGGGTCACGTGAAAAGGCAATATAGTAAACTTGCACAGAAATTTCCATAGACGGGGCTGGAGGTGACCAGGAAGATGGGTGGCTGGAAGAAACAGTCACAGCAAGGGCTGGGCCTCTCCAGAGCGCCCACATACTCACAAAATGCTGTTCCATGAAGAGGTCAAGAAAAGAGGCTTGCCAAGAACACTTTCTTTTGGAAAGGTAAATAAGGGAGTTTATTTGTATATTAAGTAATCAAAGAAACATTTTACAGTATAGCTTTCATTGACTAGAAACTGGCACCTGACAGTTTATTGTTATAAACACTTTTTTCTCTAACTATGAACTCAGAACTTAGGGAACATTTTGTAAAAGAAAAAAATAACAATGAAATATTATCTCTATCAACTTTGAAAAAAAGGCAAAAGAACAATATCATGGTGTGTTTGTTTGGCATCAAATGTGTTTTGATTAACCTTCTTTAGAAAAGGTGTAAAGGTAAAAAACCCAAAAAAGTCCAAATTGACTATAAGTGTTTCAAGTCTGTATGTCCAGCAGTAGTTTGGGGCCACGTGAGACAGCAAAGTTGGGAAGGAGGCTCATAAGAGAAAGGTAAGATGCGTTCCTTTTGTATATGCAAGTAAAGATGCCCAGTACACACTTAGACATGTAAGATTGGCTCTGTCTGTCTCACAGCCTCTCAGGAAAAGCAGCTGCTTCAGGATGAAGATGAAGATCTTCCCAGTCACTAACTGCCAGAGACTCACTGAAATGGGTGATGAACAAAAACTTCCCACCTTTGTCAGGAAGCTCATGGCCAGAGAAGTTGCTGCTGATGCTCTGAGCGAAGGATGGAAGGGTTATGTGGTGAGAATGACAAACAAGGTTTCCCTATGACCCAGTGTGTCTGGACCCTTGGCCATGTTCATCTGCTACTGAGCAGGGGGCTTTCCTGTGATAGACCGAGGAGAATTGGAGGAGAAAGGTGCAAGTCTGTTCTATCCAGCGTTACATTGTGGGTGTGAATTTGAGTGTTCTTCACTTGGTTATTGTAAAACCAGAGAGAGGGATATTCCTGGAATGACTGATGCTGTTATGCCCCATCGCCTAGGCCTGAAAGAGCTCTCAGAATCTGCACAGTTTTCAATCTCTCTAGAGAGACGATGTCCACCGATATGCTGTGAGGCAGTCCCTGTTCAAAGATGGTAAGAAACCCGGAATCTGAGAGCTCAAGATTCAGTGTCCTGTTATTAACACTAGTACATTGCTCTGAAGAAACAGCTTAGTAAGGAAAATAAGGAAGAAGCTGCAGAATATGTTAAACTTTTGGCCAAGAGAATGGGAGACCAAAGAGAAATGCCAGGAGCATTTCCAAGAGACAGACACTGTCCTCTCTGAGAGCTGCTTTCTTTGGTCTGAGCCCAGTCGAAAATAAGATTTTCAAATGTTCAACTTCACTAATTGTTAGGGAAATGCAAATCAAAACTACAATGAGGGGCTGGCCCCGTGTCCAAGTGGTTGGGTTTGCGTGCTCTGCTGCAGGCGGCCCAGTGTTTCGTTGGTTCGAGTCCTGGGCACGGATGTGGCACTGCTCATCAGGCCATGCTGGGGCGGCGTCCCAAGTGCCACAGCTAGAAGGATCCACAATGAAGAATATACAACCATGTACCAGGGGGCTTTGGAGAGAAAAAGGAAAAAAATAAAAATCTAAAAAAAACCCACAAAAAACAAAAAAAACTACAATGAGATATTACCTCACACCCATCAGAATCACTATAATTAACAGGACAAGAAATAACAAATGTTGGAGCAGGTGTGGAGCAAAGGGAACCCTCATACACTGCTGGTGGGAATGCAAACTGGTGCAGCCACTATGGAAAACAGTAAGGAGATTTCTCAAAAAACTAAAAATAGAAATACCATGCAATCTGGCTATTCTGCTACTGGGTATTTATCCAAAGAATATGAAATCAATCATTCAAAAAGATTTATGCACCTCGATGTTCATAGCAGCATTATTCGCAATAGCCAAGACATGGAAGCAACTCAAGTACCCATCAATGGGTGAATGGATAAAGATGTGGTATATATATACAGTGTGATACCACTCAGCCATAAAAAAAGAACAAAATCGTGCCATTTGCAACAACATGGATGGACCTTCAGAGTTATGTTAAGCAAGATAAGTCAGACAGAGAAAGACAAATACCATATGATTTCACTCGTATGTGGAAGATAAGCAAACACATAGAGAAGGAGAACAGATTAGTGGTTACCAGAGGAAAAGGGGGTGGGGGAGAGTGAAAGGGGTAAAGAGGCACACATGTGTGGTGACAGATAAAAACTAGACTATTGGTGGTAAACACAATGCAATCTGTACATGATCAGAAAAGCTGTAGAATTACCCTGACCTGAATGAAGGGTGTGGCTTGGACATTTCAGTACTAATCAGTAAAGACAAACAACCAGTATCCGCAGGCTCTCCAGAATACCTTCAAACTTGTTTATAATATTGGATCCCTGGTGCAACCTTGGGGAGGAAGAGCTTCAAGAAAGACACATGAGGGCTGACCCAGCGGGGCAGTGGTTAAGTTCGCACATTCTGCTTCTTGGTGGCCCGGGGTTCCCTGTTTGGATCCTGGGTGCGGACGTGGCACCACTTGGCAAAAGCTATGCTGTGGTAGGCGTCCCACATATAAAATAGAGGAAGATGGGCATGGATGTTAGCTCAGGGCCTGTCTTCCTCAGCAAAAAGAAGAAGATTGGCAGTAGTTAGCTCAGGGCTAATCTTCCTCAAAAAAAAAAAAAAGACAGATGAGTTGCCCACCAGCCCAATGGGAAGGGGAACAGTTGGAAATTGAATTGATTTAAAGAAATAAAGAATTGCTATATTTCTTGCCAAATATATAATTTACAAATTTAAGTTCCAGGCAAATTTTATTTTACTTTATCTTTTTAACATCTTGTATCATATTCTGGGGGAACAAATAGGATTTTAAAAATTCTGTGATTTGCTAATGTTTCATAGTGGTTGTGAACATTCAGAATTAAACCAACCAAGTTTCAAATTACTCTGTGCTAAGTGGCTGAGGTATGATTTTTAATCTTTTTATTTTTCTTTTTGCTTGAGGAAGATCAGCCCTGAGCTAACATCTGTGCCAGTCTTCCTCTATTTTGCATGTGGGCTGCCACCACCACAGCATGGCTTGATGAGCCCTGTGTAGGTCCGTGCCTGGGATTGGAACAAGCGATCCTTGGCTCGCTGAAGCAGAGCGCACGAACTTAACCACTACGCCACTGGCCCAACACGATTTTTAATCTTTTTAAGCCATGGTTTCTACAAGTATAAAATAGGGATTGTTACTAATCATTAAGATTAATGAGACAATGTTTATAAAGCGCTTAGCACAGTGGTCTCAACCATTGGTACCTTAAGGATAATATTCACGTTACAGGAATATGAGAAAATAGAGGGAAAAGGAAAAGATGGCCCACAAGCCGATCACTCTAGCACAAGTGCTATTATTTTAGATACTTTCCTTTCGAGGTAGATTTTTAGCTTTGAGGATTGTTTTGTTGTGTTGTGCCAGCTTCACGGGCATACAGAGTATGCACCTCAGCACCTAACATAGTCAATGACAAAAAATTATTGAATTAATGAATCAGTCAAGAAGTTGGAGTTAATTTGTGTTCTCCACATTTTTGTCTGGTAGTAAAATGCAAGAAGCTCTCCAATAGGCAGGAATGTTCTTTTAAAAACAATTTTGATACAGTTTTTCAACAAACAATGAAGATTTCCATTTTCAAGTTGCCTATATTATTTCAAAATATTTCAAAAGTATGATCAGGCAGCTTAAATATGTGAAGAATATTCGTCAACTCATTTTTTAAGTACCCCATCTTGAAGCATTTCATTATTGCTCCTAATACATGTAAATAAAGGTAAGTTTTTTCAAGAGGCATTGTGGTATACTGAGAATCTAATTGCCTCATATATTTGAAAAGTCAGTTCTTCTTTGTTTTGACTCTTTAAAAATAAGATGGCAACATGCATGTGGAATTGTTAGCTTACTTCAGATTCTTGAAACCTTTGTTTTTACTCCAAGGATTTCCTCATATTCTCTCAGATCCCAATGAAGTTATTGCTTCAGCAAAAGGCCAATCATTGCTTGCCATTATGCTCATTTTGTCCTTCCCCAGTAGCCTTCATTTCCTTCCTGTCGTTAGGAAGAGAATGACTCAAAAGCAGCTCGGGCAGAGGATCCTCCAGCCCAGCACTCATTTACAATTTCTGTAATGCGGACAAGAGAAAACGGACTAATTTAAAAACACACACACTGAATCTGGGGGAATTAGGACAATGTCCAGAAGACATGCTGGGCCTCAGAGGAGAATACGGGCTGGCCTGCGACCCATCTCTTGCCACTCCTTCCCCCGTCCTCCCGCCCACACCCTGATGGAATCGTTCAGCAGGGACTAGTCAGGCCTCTTCCTTCTTCCTCTGGCTTAATAGCTTTGCACCCCAGCGAGATTCACTTTCCCCCATGTGCTTAAAGTAAGTCTCAGTAATATCATAGACAAAACAGACATACGCAGTCACCCTTGCTCCATGAATTAGTCCCTTTCTTCCCTGATTTGTTAATGTATTTGGCCATCTTGCCTGTAATTAGCAAGCTTAACGACAGAGCCTTGGGGGAAAGAAAATACAAATTAAATCTTGGTTTTGGAATTCATCATTGAGTCCTGATGGAACAGAAATCCAAAATTTTATGTATTTAGAGAAAGCACTATTAGAATTTCATTTTTCAGAATATATCCAAGTGATGTCTGAAATAAGTGTATATAAATTGGCTCATTTCAGAAATACTGGAAAAACAAAAACTATATAAAGAAAAAAATTAAATCAGTAAGTAGATGCTTTTTTTGTGTGTGTATGAGTAAGATTTGCCCTGAGCTAACATTGGTTGCCAATCCTCCTCTTGTTTTTTCACTTGAGGAAGATTCGCCCTGAGCTAACATCTTTGCCAATCTTCCCATACTTTGTATGTGGGACGCCTACCCTCCACAACATGACTGATGAGTGGAGTAGGTTCACACCCGGGATCCGAACCTGCGAACCCCAGGCCACCAAACAGAGCATGTGGAACTTTATCTTTTGACTCCCATTTTTTTTTTTTTTAAGATTTTATTTTTTCTTTTGTCTCCCCAAAGCCCCCCAGTACATAGTTGTATATTCTTCGTTGTGGGTCCTTCTAGTTGTGGCATATGGGACGCTGCCTCAGCGTGGTTTGATGAGCAGTGTCATGTCCGCGCCCAGGATTCGAACCAACGAAACACTGGGCCGCCTGCAGCGGAGCGCGTGAACTTAACCACTTGGCCACGGGGCCAGCCCCTCTTTTGACTCCTTTTTCATTTGAGATAAAGAATACGGCAAACTTCTACTTCTTTCTACCCTCCCCCTCATTGCCCTTCATCACCTTTATTAATATAATCTGAATGTTTAGTTTCACCTACTTGATACTAAAATATAGTATCATTTGGTGCTTTCTTTTAAAAATCATTTTGACATTCATGTTGTGCATTATAATTATAATAATTTTTTGGACCACTGTTTAACCGAAATGAAATGTTTAACTGAAAACAATGCTCATCATTAGTGCTGTTACCCTATGACTACTTTATCCTTCAGTTCTTAATTCTGATTCCTTTCTCAGTTTTCATGTATTTCCTTTTCAAGTATTTTTTTTTCAGCAAGATGATTTGAATTCACAGACTTTCTTTCACGTGTCTCTAGTAGGCTTCTTAATCACGTGCATGGTAGTACGGTACCCACAGTCAGTGGTTGTATAGCACACAGGTATTTCCCTATAAAGAAAAGCCCTTGGAAGGTACCAGTGATACATAATTATGTGCATTACAGGAAAAGGCAAAGGTAAGTACTCTTATACTCGATTAACTTGGCAGATATTTAAAAGCCTATTTTGTCTTGGAATTTCTAGGCTTTTCAGAGATACTTAATAGCTGAATGAATAAATAAGTGCATAACAAATGTATGCCAAATGAATTAGAAAAGAGAAAGATTAGAAGAAAGAGAATCAGTTAGGTGACAGTCCCTAAATGATTAGGCAGAAAATGGAAGTGTGGAACTTGCTCCATTTCTAATAAGTCTTTCTAGAATCTTTGATTTAAGACATAATTCATTCTATCAGAAACTTATGAGAAATCCAGAATATACTGAAAACTGAAGAGAGGAAATAGATTCCCCAGCCTCACATGACCGTTGACGACACATATGGAGAAACTGTTTGTGTAGATTTTCTAAGTAATGTGAGTTGATATGACTCCTAGTCAGGAACATTTTATTATTTTAGACAACCGCACTAAGGATAAAACTTCCTTATAATTAGATTTTTCTGCTGCACTGGATCTCCTGGGAAATAAATATTGACTGTGCCATCTTTCTAATTAAAACGTGCAGGAAGCCTTATCTAGTAATCCCAGTGACGCTGCAGAATCTGACAGTTCAGTCAGATATTTTAGGCCCCAGAGTGGATTCCAGATGACCCAATTATTCTGTCAGTATATCTGTACTAAACAAATTAATTAATTGCCATTTTCTCCTTTGCAAATAGAATCGTGGACAAAAGACATATAGAAAAATTAAGCTTTAAAATATAGATGAAGAAACAGAATGGCTGGGAAGTTGAGTAAATCACTTGAGTAAATTTCTGGGAAGACATAAGCATAATTATGATGACGTCTTGAATTTATAAATCGTATTTTATGAAGAATCCAAAGATAATTAATAGTGCAGGCAACATTAGACTGAAATAAAATCACCTCACGTGCGATGCTGTAATAGTAAATTTTGATTAAAATTGGAAGTTCTAATCTTTTGGACAACAATGCTAAAGTTTTGCTTTCATGCAACCCAAATAATTACTCTGTCTTAAAACATTTTATCACTTTATCCATTCCCTCAGAACTCATGTGAAAGATGAATTATGCTCTTTCATAAGAAGAAGGACGAGGCAAAGATAAAAAGAGGTGAAGGATATGTCAAAGTCTATCTAAAAAGAGGGCCTGAGGAGGTAATATTTTCTTAGCATGGTGCCAATGCTGCAGTGAAGCTGGTATTTTGGAGCCAACCAAGAAAACAGCCAGCAAATGTAGTCTGAATACCTTCTTTCTTTCCTAGAGGTGTAAAAGGATGCCATGTGGGCGCCTCCAGCTTTGGAGGAACTCCAGAGAAATATCTCACCAAGGTTTCATGGCAGATAGGGGGCCAAAAGCATCCTAGATAATATTCTTGTGATGTGTGAAGAAGGCGTTAAAGAGCCACAGAAAAGTCATTTTCAGGTTTCTCTGAGCCAGATTTAAAATTAAAAAAGAAAAAAACCCACAAAAGATAAAAAGTCAAACCTGACGAGAGATCCCAGAGGAGTTTAGTATTTTGGTATATCCAACCTGTACCCACATCATTACATTTCCGAACGGAGATGTGGCTGTGTTATGCTGGCCTCTCATGACCTGTGGATGTAACACGTCAGAAATAGAATTGAGCGGGAGGCTGGAAATGCATCTGAGAAAAAAAGGGAAGGGGCTCAACTTGGGGAGCAAAGCTGTTTGGCATAGATGGGGCTTCTGACACCCACGATGGTGTCCTGGAACTTGCAGCATTTTAAATATGTGTACGATAAAGATTCTTAGAAAATTCCCCACTGAGAAAACGGAGGGTACACAGCAAAAGTTTATTGGCACTGACCACCAATACACTCTTCTACTGCAGCCCGTAGACAGCTGTTTAAAATGAGGGAGGAAGAAAAATGAGGGGAGAAAAAGGAGCAAATCCTTTGGAAAGCACGAACGCCTCCAAACAGTTCCAGTCTTAGAGTGTTATGATGTTAAAATATGAGGCACATTATCAGGAGATGAAAGTTCAAAGAGGCCTCAGCTTTGTGTTGGATAAACAGGAACATATGCCCAGCCTCGGAAATATTTCAAATGTGTTGTGAAACTTCACTCCGTTAGGAGAGAAATGTTAGAGTTCAACTGTGAAAAATTCAACTGCATATTTGAAAAAAGCAGGTGCCGGGAGAGACCACAAACTTTCTAAGCGTGTCAGCACCATACACCACAATAACAAACAGACGTGAAAACGTTAAGGATTAGAAAGGTTTTCTGAGCAATACTTCAAATGAGCCCAAGTAGCATTGACATGTCATTGTGAATATGCATTCCTCTGAGGGAAAAATAAAAGTCAAAAGGAGGAAATTGAGACTCTGGAAATATTTCACAGTTGGCCTTTGTGGGAAATTTATAAAATCGAGGGAAATTCGGGCAGAAGTCACTACATACCAGAAGTGAGAGTTCTCTGTTGAGGAAGGTTAATTGAAAGGAAGGAAAAAAGAACTTAACCCACAAAATCCAAGCCTAAAGTTAGCTCACCAGAGAAGTCCTATTCCAAAGGAATTTTAATTGTTGATTTATGAGTTGTGATGGCAGAAAGAGTATGTATAGATGATCAAAAGTCTTTTCTGAAAGTTGTTACTAAAGAGATTTGTAACGTGGTTACTCCATTCCTCTTCTAAGTGGTTTCTATTTCTATTTCTTTTGTATCCACTCCACTGAGTACAGTATTCCATGATAGTGAGGGAGGCAATAAATGTTGATTAATTAGCTGAGCAACAAACTCTTACCAGTCCTGAAATCAAAGGGAGAGTCAGGCAGTTCCAGAAACCTTGTGGGAGGTCAGATGTTGGGGAGCAAGACTGGCTGGTTCACACGCAAGGACAGTGCCCAATTCTTCAAGTTGCAGTGCTCTCTCCCTCTATCCCAGCCACACAAGGTCACCCTCTACTGGGGCCACTCCACACACCCCAGATGCCTTGCCCTGCCCCACCTCCAATCCTAACATCCTAAACTCTGGGCTTTTACTTTTTTTTTTTTTTAAATGTTGGCACCTGAGCTAACAACTGTTGCCAATCTTTTTTTTTTTTTCCTTTTGCTCCCGAAATCTCCCCAGTACCTAGTTGCATGTTTTAGTTGTGGGTCCTTCTAGTTGTGGCATGTGGGATGCCGCCTCAGCATGGCCTGATGAACGGTGCCATGTCCGCGCCCAGGATCCGAACCGGAGAAACCCTGGGCCGCCAAAGTGGAGTGCACGAAATTAACCACTCAACCACAGGGCCAGCCCCTGGGCTTTTATTTCTAAATCTTACAATTTACGGTTTGTCTTGAACAGTATCCACAGGGAAGTTGATGAGGATTATCACAACTTGAGCACTGCTGATTAAAATTGCTCGTCTTGCCCTGCCTCTTTCCTTAAAGCCATGCGGTGCTTTCTGCTAATCTGGAAAATTAATCCATGTTACTATGCCACTGGGTCAAGGGGTTAACCGCCCGAAGGAACACTTGCCTTTGGTGGTGAAAGAATTTAGAGAGAAGAGAAGGTATTCTGATAAAGCAGCGGGGTTGAGGAAGCATTCTAGAGCTAGTCACTCTCCTTCGGAAATCCACACTGTTCATTCAACAGCACCATCTCCCCATTTCAGTGACCTCCTGGAAACTCTGGCTTCCCATTTAATATTTTGGAGGGAACATTTTTAAAATACAGTAAAAATGCAAACACAAACACATGCACCATCATCATTCATATACTGTTCACTTTCCAGAACCAACAAATGTCACTTTGTTTCAGATTTTTTAAAAATAGAGCATTTCAGATAAATTTGAAACAGTATTTGTTACGCTTCCCCACTCCAGCCCCCTCCCTCCTCCACCCGCCAGAGGCTATCATTATTTGATTTGTCTACTTCTAGGTCTTGTATACACTTCTAGGTCAGTTTATATATTCATCTATGTATAAATAATAAATGATATTGCTTCGAATGTTCTTTTAATTATTCATAAATACAATCATGCTGTACATATTCTTAAACTCGCTTTTTATCACTCAACATTGTGTTTTAAGTGTCCATATAAATACATATATAACTAGTTTGTTCACTTGAACTGTATGTAGCATTTCATTATGTAACTGACTACACCATAATTTATTTCCCCATTCCCCTATTAGATACTTCCGGTTTTTCACTATTATACACAATACTGTATGAATATCCTTATACATATCTCTTGACACGTGCAAGAACTCTCTATGGGTGCAATTGCTTCTCCACTTGGAACTCTCCAAGTGGAATTGCTGGGTTGTAGGATATGAGTACTTTCATCTTTACTACATGGTACCAATTGGTTCTCTAAAGGGATTATACGAATTTACATTCGCACCAGCAATGTTTGATACTTCCTCTTTCTCTAAGTGCTAGCCAACACCTTATATTGCCAGGTTGTTTGCCAATCTGATGGGTATAAAGTAAAATCTCCCTACTTCAATTTAAATGTCCTTAATGATTATCTAGCTAGAACATCTTTCCATATTTATTAGCCATTTGAGTTTCCTACTTTGTAAGTTGTCTTTTCATATATTTTACCCAATTTTCTTTTGAGATGTTTGTCTTTTTGTCATACTTATTTGTAGGAGTTCTTTATATATTCTGAATATTACTTTTGTCTCGTATATTTTTGTAAATATATTCTCTCTATATGGTGTCTGTCTTATAACTTTGTTGTGAGTTTGTAACCATAACCCTGCTCAGAATAAGCCTAATGTGTTGTCTTCAGCTTGCAGGAAACTGCAAAGAAAGGAAAGAGAAGACGGCTGAACAAAACCAGTAAAAACCAGTTGAAGGCAACATGAAAGTCTGACTGGACCTGACATAGACCCTGCAACACATCATATGTTCATTGTAATACATTGCATATTATGGAACCTACCCACCGATGCCATGACAGTTTACAACTGCCATGGCAATGGCGGGATACAACCATATAAGGAAAGAAAAGAGGTGGCATCCTTGTTCCCCTGAAAAGCCTGCCTAGTTCCCCTAATACCTGTGAATATTCCTCCCCTTCATTACTTTGACCTCTTATAACAGCTCAATCGCCTCAAGAGCTGAGAAGTTGATTGGTGAACTTTGCTCCCACTTCTCCATTCTTTGTCCATTGAATAAAGCTTGTGCTATTGCATACTCAGTTTCAGTCTTGTTTGAAGTTGCAACACCAAACAGAGGCAGAACCCCAAGAGGAAGGTCAAGAGCCCCTTCCTCAGGTCTCAGGTCTCTCCCTGGTTGGGGAGAGAGTTCAACTGGTAAGAAGTTGTCAGACATTTTTAATACTGATATATCAGTTTTTTCTTAATGAATTCTGGTTTTTGTGTTTTGTCCAAAACATACTATGCTGCAATTATATATATAAATATACATATGTAAATATACAAAAATATGTTAATTTATATACACACAAATATCACTCACATATTCATCACTTTCTCTAAAAGTCTGCAGAAGTTAAAGTCATCAGACCCATTGAATGATTTCACTCAAAGGCCGTGCTGTTTACCTGGGCTGACTCTTTGCTTAGCAACTGTTTTTCATCTCAAGTTGAGTCCCAATGATATTAGAAGGCGGTATAGGATTTGGCATCAGAGGCCTAGTAACAAGTCACAACTCTGCCACTTACTGAGTATATGACCCTAACCTCTCCGTGCCTCAGTAACTATCACACAGATTCCTCTATCTCTCTTGATCTTCTCATGTATACAAAGGTGAAAATAAAAGCCATTTCCAATTAACTCATTTGATCCTTACAAAATATAATGAAGGAGGCACTATTGTTATCTCCATTTTAGAGATGTCGAAACTGAGGGACCAAGCAGGTAACCAACTTTATCAAGGCCACATAGTTAACAAATAGCAGAGCCAGGATCTAAACCTCCAGAATCCATGCATTTCACTGTACTGCCTCCCAATAATTGCTTCCTTATAGTTAGGTGAAAGAACGAATGTAAAACACTTAGCCTACTGCTCAGTCTACAGACGTGCTCTAAAAATGTTATTTATTTTTATTTTCCATAAAGGCTATTCCAAATTTTTCACTTTACTCCAAACTTGAATATGTTCCCACAGACGACCTTGATTAGCACGCCCCAGTATCTTCTGTAGAGCTCTAGAGCCGTGGAATCTATGGGCTGCCTATTGAAATTCTCATGTGATGGGAGTCTCATTACCTGCAGCTTCCGCCTTTGTCTTTGCTTTTACATTCTCCTTCTCCGCTTCCTCCTCCTCCTTCAGAGCATCTTTGAGAAACCCCGCTGCCTTAACTTCAACTTTCAAAGTTAGGATCCTTAAATAGCTGCACTTTCAATTCTTTTCTTCTGACCTCCATATAAAGTACCTAGTATAATGCCTGGAACACAGCATGTGTTCAATAAATGCCAGCTTTTATTATTGGGGTTCATTGGTGTCAACGTCCAACAGAATCGTCACTTCCTCTTGATAGACTGAGTTGGATTTCTGCAGCCGCATGAGTGGGAGGTGGGTATAAGGAACAGTGGGGTATTATAGGAAGAAAGTTCACCTTCTCTTTTCCTTCCAACAGAGGAAGAATTTCACCTTCTTTCCCAAGGTAACTCTTCTACTTACGTCAATGATCTTACCCACTTTCACCTCTTCTAGTATCTTAACCCCTCTAGAAGGAAAAATGCTGCCATTAAAGTAGGATAGAACACTTTATCACTCACATATATAGATTTTCATCGTACTTCAGTCTTGAACCTAAATGAAAAGAAAAATATAAGCAAATAAATTGGATAAGGTATTCCTCAAACGTTGCATTCACAATTCGATTCCTCACATACTCAGGATTGTTGATGTTGCTTTCCCACACAACATTGTCCTCTGTGCCATCACAAGCACTGGTGATAGACTGTTTCCTAAGAGAGCTCCTCTGCTGTCTCCAAGATGTTCTTCCACGTGCTTCATCCATCCTCTAAGCTTTGACAGGCATGTGCTGACAGTGACTAACAGTCATGACTGCTGCCTAGCTAACAGCAACTATAAAATGCATCCCAATTTCAGAAATGAAAATGTGAGCCAAGAAAAGGTATGCCGTAGAAACAAAGAAATATAGTAGATCCTTCTTGTCAGTTTATAAACGTGATGAAGTCACCTCATAAAGTTAATGAGAAAACTGAACATTGGATGTAGGAAAATAGTGGAGAAAAGCAGATGGGTCCAAAATCCTCTCACTCCCTCTCTCTTCAAACCAACAATATGCTTGTTAATTTAGTAACATTTATTTAGATTCATTTATCAAAAATCCTGATCCAACAAGTTTACTTTGTTCTTTGTGTTCAATATGATTTTTCTGTACATCTTACAGTTTTTGAAAATTTAACTAGACAAGGGAACTTTTTTTTAACAGGGTAATGATTTTTATGGTCATATCAAGATTATAATATTTATCATATATTATATAATAATATATTTCAATACACTTTATAATATTTAAATATACTTTAATTCAGATGACCTTTCACAAATCACCCGAAATGCTGAATCCATCCATCCACTCAATCCATTTTTTAAAATTCTAGTCATATTGTTTGGGATAAAAATTAATAATGATTTACATATATTATTGAAGAAAGTATCTGCAGAATTTGCTCTTCAAAATTGGTAACATTTTACTTGCTTTTGGTAAAGAAATCCTGGCAAAGCTTCTGAGATTATGAAATAGCTGCTTCAAAACTTTGAGAAATTGAATTTGCTTTTTTTATATAAGTAGGTGAATTATTTAACGTGTAGCTTTAAAAGATATTTTTATCACAATAATTTATATGGAAATTACTTACTTTTTCTCATTTTATACAAATTGTTGTATGGGTCTACTTCTGAAATCCTGAATTGTCCTGGTATTTCCCCTAGAATGATGGAATATTTTAACTCATAGGTCAAAGAATCAAATATGAATTAAAACATTGAAGTTCCCTTTTACCCCCAGCTCCATCTTGCTGACAAGAGTGCAAGATGGATAATATTGTTGATGAAGGTATGAATAATTGAGGACATCCATTACTGCTATGACGACGTAAATGTGGACATCCATTCTGGAGGATATTTTTAACATTATGCATAAAAATCTTAAATTGTGTAAATGTTTTGACCTAGCAATTCAAAT
This sequence comes from Equus caballus, assembly GCF_041296265.1. Taxonomy (NCBI): domain Eukaryota; kingdom Metazoa; phylum Chordata; class Mammalia; order Perissodactyla; family Equidae; genus Equus; species Equus caballus. Next base: position 181,376,675 of record NC_091684.1, read on the forward strand.
TATAGAAATTTATCCTAAGGAAACAATTAGAAAAGTATTCAAAGATGTAAATGGAAAGATGTTTGTCACAGAGTCATTTAGAGTAGTGAAAAATCAAAACAATCTAATTGTTCAGCTATAGTTGATTGAACAAATTATGGTGTATCCACTTAAAGAAATCTTTAGCCACCAAAAATCATGAGTTAGATCCATATTTACTGAAATGACGTGGCAGAGACAGTAATGCCTACTAAATGTTTCACTGATGCCTCTTATTTTCTGTCACACCCCTGCAGTTAGGTAGAGCCATGTAACTCATTCTGCCCAAGGCAATGTGGAAGTCAGATGTGTCACTTCCAGCGTAAGGCAATGAAAACCTCTTGTAAGATTTTCCAATCTCTTCCTTCTCTTTCTTGGAAAACTGAGGAGGCAGGGCATTGCAAACTTTGCAGTTATGAGATGCTGGTGCTTCCATCAGCCTGGGTCCCTAAGTGAATGTGTGGTGCAGAGGCCTCCACTGACCCATTTGGGATACATAACATGAGCAAGAAATAAACTTTTATAGTATTAAACCACTGAGATTTGGGGATTTTTTGTTACCTCAGCATAAACTGGCCAATACGAACTAATACACATTCTAAAAGATTCGTGGCATATTAAACGAAACAAATGTCAAGGATATAATGAATTAAAAGGAAACACAGTCTGTTTTTGTATAATGGAATGACAGTATTTTACAAATTTTTAATTATAATTGTTTATTCTGATTTTTAAAAATGAGCACTTTTTTGATACATAAGTTTTTGTTTTCACTTTGCAAAAATCTTTAGAACAGAACTAATTATATACAATGCTTAATAAAAAAAATAGCACTATGAATGAACATAAAAAACACAAAAACATATCTAAATTTTACCAGCTGTTTTACAAGCTAATAGTTTTGGGAATACGGAATATAGAGATGTACAGACAGACAAGGTTGCTTGGTCCATTTTGTGTGTGTCAGGGGGAGGGTAAGTGGGTGCTTGTATGTTGCAACCCTGAGGCAAGTGAAAGAAGATATTTGGTGGCAGTAGGAAAGTTATGGTACCTTACAATGTGGGATGGAACTTTAAGAACAAATGTCATCTCTATGGAAAATGCCTTGGAGGTAAGTAATGTGGCTGGAGATGAAGAGCAGGATCCTGAATTATCCAAAAGGCAGCAGAGGTAGCTGCCTGAGCAGAGAATGGCATTTACATAAAGGTTTTGCGGCCCTCATGAGATTCTGGAAGTTGGCGTTCTTCAGTCTGCCCACACACTGACCCCTCTGGCTCTCCTCAGCCTCTCGTTCTTTCCTACATGTCTCTGGCCCTTCTATTGCCTTCTCTCTTCCCTTCCATTTTCTGCTTATTTTATTCTCAGGAACCATCATGGCCTCAGGATATTTTCCATTACTCAGAAATTTTTCCATTACTATAAAAGCAGTCAGGATAGCAAACAGAATATGCACGGCCTTTCAGATGAAAGCAAAGTCGGAAGAGTTTCTTCCCACTCCCTCATAATGAAGAGTGAAGGTTGTAGAGAAGGATGGAAAACATGAACGTTCGGCGAAGGTTATTGCCCCAGAGGCAGAAGATTGTTTTCCCTGATATTGGTTAGCCCAGTGGGTAGGTGTTAGGCTGGGAGCTTTCCTTTCTTGCTGCACAAGCATTGACTAATCCGTTTACTTGCTTTCCACTCAATAGGGCAAATCCATAAGCAGGGAGCTCCCTGGTTCTCTGACACGGCATTGATGTAAAGCTTACAAGATCCTTTCCTAAAAGCGGAGAGAACTGAATGGGGGTTTGATTCTGTGCCATGGTGATAATGAGGATGAGCTAAGGAGGTCTGTTACTGGCAGAACTGGTGTGTGCTTTAAGACACACAGTGGTGCCAAGAAACAATACCAAGTGTGAGAACAAGCAGACTGAGTCACGATCCATTTCAGAGTCTAAATCGTACACTTCTGTCTCTATATATAGCATGTCAAAAGTGTCATTTCTGCTGTCACGAGAACTTCTTAGATTGTCACCACCATAAGTGCAGCAACAACAGTAACATTTCTTTATATTATCTACATCTGAATCCCACGGCTCGATGTAGTTTCCCCTGGCACGTCTGACTTAGGGAAGAGGAGGCTGGGAGCATCTCGGGGGGAAGGGGCGCTGCTCCCGGTTCCATGTAAAGAAAAGTCGTTCTGGTTGACATACACTACGAAGTGTTGTACTTTTTTGGATCTGGCTGTCAGAAATCTCCAAGTATGGCGTGAAAGATGTATAATATTCTTTCAGCCAGGCTATTTTTTTAACTGGTATTATGTGCGTTTGGAAACAGAATGGGAGCGCCCTCGTTAATAAGCCTTCTGCGTCCTGGCTGTGCAGCTGAGGCGCTGGAGGCGACTGGCTGTCACGTTTTCAAATGTAGGGAGAAAGAAAAACACTTTAAAGGGTCCCCTATATTTCTCTTCTTTATTTCTGCCTTTCGAAAAACACACATCTTTGGTTCATTTGGGGGAAAAGCTCTTACTTATGCAGAGACATTATAAAATGAAGTCTTCCTTTGTTACATAAGACAAAATAATTTCTGAGAAATGCCTGAGGATGCTTTAGTGAATGATCTCTTTTATTTATTTCTCTTCCTATGTGTATTTAAAAAAAATCCCCAGTAAAAATAAATCTGGTTGGTCTCAAGAACATACAAGTGTTCTGACCGAAGAAATCTTACTAAGATCTGATGTAGAGAAAATTCGCTTTAAACAAGCATTAAACACAGAAACATTCACTTGAATGGAACTAGGATGAAAAAGAAGCCAGGGTCCTTATCCTCGATGAGCTACAAGGATGATTTTTTTTTTTAAAGCTCCCAGTGCTGGTTCTTTCTTTTTTACATTAAAAAAATTACATACAATAAAATTCACTGTTTGTGGTGTAGTCTGTAAATTTTGACAAATAAATACGGTTGTGCGACTACCACCATAATAAAGATATAGAACAGTTCCTTCACCCCAAAACCTTTCCCCAAGTCTCTCTGGAGCCAAACCCTGCCCCCACTCCCAAACCCTGTCAACCACTTATTTGTTTTCTGTCTCCATAGTTTTGCCTTTTCCAGAATGTCTTATAAGCTGAATCATACACTATGTAGTCTTTTGGGTCTGGCTTCTTTCATTTAGCAAAACACATTTAAGGGGCCAGGCCGGTGGCATAGTGGGTAAGTGCACGAGCTCAGCTTCTTTGGCCTGGGTGCGCAGGTTTGGAACCCTGGGCGCCGACCTACACACTGCTCATCAAGCCACTCTGTGGCAGTGTCCCACATACAAAATAGAGGAAGATGGGCACAGATGTTAGTTCAGAGACAATCTTCCTCAAGCAAAAAGAGGAAGATTGGCAACAGATTTTAGCTCAGGGCCAACCTTCCTCACCAAAAAGCAAAAACAAAAACATACACATTTAAGATTCATTCATATTAAGTGAATTTCTAGTGCATTCCTCTCTTTTGCTGAATAGAATTCCATTGTATGGATGTACCACAGTTTGTTTTTCCATGCACCACTTGAAGGACATCTGGGTTGTCTCCAGTTTTTGGTGATTACAAATAAAGTTGCTATGAAATTTGTGCATAGGTTTTTGTGTAAACAGAAGCTTTTGTTTCTTTTGGCTAAGTATCTGGTAGGGGACTCTTAGGTCACATGGTAAGTGTATGTTTAACTTTAAAAGAAACTGGCAAACTTCCACAGTGACTATACCATATCGTAATCCCAACAGCAATGTACAAGAATTTCATTTGCTCAGAAGGCTTGTTCACACTTGGTATTGTCAGGTTTTTAAAAAAGCTTTATCCATTCTAATAGTTTATAGTGATATTTCATTATAGTTTAATTTGCATTTCCCTAATGACTAATGATGTTGAGCATCATTCCACCTGCTTATTTGTGATCCATGCATCTTCTTTGGTGATGTATTTGTACAAATCTTTTGCCCACTTTGAAAATTGGATTCTTTCTTTTCTTACTGAGTTTTCAGAGTTCTTTACATATTCTAGATAAAACCTTTTCATTAGATATGTGTTTTGCACATATTTTCATGAAGTCCGTGGCTTATCTTTTCATTCTTTTAGCAGTCTCTTTTGCAAAGCAGGTATTCATTTTGGTGAAATCCAGTTTATCAGTTTTTCTTTTGGTGCTTTTGGTGTCATATCTAAGAAATTTTTGCCTGGTCCAAAGTCAAAAAGATATTCTCTTCTAGAAATTTGGTAGTATTAGATTTTACATTTAAGTCTATGATCTGTTTTGAGTTACTTCTTGTATAAAGTATAAGGTATGGGTTAAGGTTCATTTTTTAGCTTTGTCCAATTGCTTTAACGTCATTTGATGAAAATACTATACTTTCTCCATTAAACTGCCTTTGCACCTCTGCTAAAAATCAATTGATCAGATATGTGTGGGTCTGCTTCTGACTCTCAATTCTATCCTGTTCATCTATGTGTCTATGTTTTCACCAATATCATCAGCTGAAATTTAGAATCAGTTTGGTGATTTCCAAAAAAAAAAAAAATACTGCTGGGATTTAGATTGGGATTGTGTTGAATCTATGTACTTTTTAGAAGATAAACTTGTGCAAAACACAACTAAAAATCCTAACAGACATCCTTTAATCAACCGACTTGGGTCAACATTCCCGTTTGTGAATTTGGCATTTGACAGTTACACAACACTTCTCTTTTAGAATAGAACCCATTGGATAAAGCGCTGGAAAAAAAAAAATTGAGATTACAAAATCCATTTCTTGGCCCAACACCTTCTGCTGGCAGGTCTAAGCGTAAACAACAACTTGGTTTTCAGGTATGAAAATCAGCAGAATAGGCCTTAGAAGTCAACACACTTAGGTATAAAAAGATAGCTCATCTTCATAGCATACTCTGCTCACTTGTGTCAAAACAGCAAACTTCAAACTGGAAACAATCTTCCTCTGCCCAGGAAGATCGAGTGGTGTCACACAGAGAACCACTGTTTCCTGCAGAGTCCCTGTCTTGTTTGTCCTATTTGGAGAATGACAACACAGCTGCTTAGGGACACAGGCTCCAAGTTAGATTACGAGGAGGAGGGATGTAAAGAGGTATTCACTTCATATTGGAATAATTCCTGGTTCAAAGAGGGCTTATGAAAAGGAGCCTGAAATTCATGTTCACGGGGCCCTAAGATCATTACTATGTTAATATCACAGAAAAGAATCGTATTCTTTTCAGTGGTTCATCTACACCCTGTTTGTTTCTTCCCTTCAATTAGATTGTTTGATGAGTTGCCAGTTCTCTTCGTTTCCTGCAGATTTTCAGTGGAGAAGTTGTAAAAATCTTTTAATTGCACCAAACCAAGTACCTTCCTTTGTTGACATGAGGTTGGCTTATGTGTGGAGAAATTTTCAAACAAATCTGTGGATGAAAGTATACAGCATGTTTTGCACATTGAAGGGAAAAAAAATTCAAGGACAATTGGGGTTTTTTTCTTGTTGTCACATGCTTTCTGGCATGATTTTAAATTTATTTATAATACTGCTGTCATTGATATTATGCTCACTTGGTTGAAATTATTTTGTTTCTCCCCTTTGGAAATAGAGCTGCTCAAAACTGATAAATAATAACACATTATATAAGCACTATGGATTATTTAACATTCTGATTAATAAGATATTTTCTACCCAAAAATGACAATCTTCAGAGCTTTGCAGATGTAAGCTTGTCAATCTCAGAGCATGAATAGTGTTTACATTTGAAAGATGAATCTGATACATTGGTAAAATGGTTAATTTTGCCCTCAAATCTTTTTTGTGAAATCACTGGTGGAACAGTCAGGATGAAAAAGTTCTCGTCAAAAACTGACCTTGTCTGTATGGCATTGAGCCAGACCAGACAACACAGGCTTATGCAAGCTCAAAGGCTTTTTCAGAATAGAGATTCAGATTCTGCTAAGGTTTTTCACTTTGGTTTATTATCAAACCAGCAAATAAGCCTCACAAAAACTATAAAGGAGACGGGGTTCAAGCTAGTGGACTGTAAAGGAGACGGGGTTCAAGTGAGTGGACTATAAAGGAGACGGGGTACAAGTGATTGAACTGTAAAGGAGACGGGGTTCAAGTGAGTGGACTGTAAAGGAGACGGGGTTCAAGTGATGGACTATAAAGGAGACGGGGTACAAGTGAGTGGACTGTAAAGGAGACGGGGTACAAGTGAGTGGACTGTAAAGGAGACGGGGTACAAGTGAGTGGACTGTAAAGGAGACGGGGTTCAAGGGAGTGGACTATAAAGGAGATGGGGGTATGACAGCTCATGTCGCTGCAGCCTCTCCTGCTCTGACGTTCCATGAGGAACTATCCAGTAGTAGGAGCTGTAATCTCAGGCTCTCTCCACTTAACACTTTAGGCTAGACAAGAGTAGAGGCCTCAGCTCTACTCCATTAGCATGAGAGGAAATTCTCACTGTGCCCAGTTACCTCTTCCCACATCATGAGCCTTTCTTATCAGGGCCCTAGGCCGGGCGGCGACCCAGCACGGGTGCTCCTTCTCCAAACGTGCTACATTTAGAATCATATCCACTTGCTCCTCCTTAGGCTACCTGCTTCTCTTTGTCAAGCACACTTCCACTGGCTGAGGTTTTGTCATTGCTTTAAGAGAAAGACATGTGCACAACAAACATATTTAAACGTTCAGATTCCTCAGCCTTTCTGGCTAATTTTTAACTAATCTAAGAGGCTAAGGAAGGTCTTAGGAGGCTAGCCAGGATGCAGACACAAGAAGGGCAACTGGGCGATCACAGAATAAATAAAGGCCTGATTGCTTTGGATTATTTTTTTTAATTTGTTTTTTTAAAAATATTTCTCTCACTCCAGAAAATTATTTCATGTTCCTTATGCTTCCAATCCTCCGACTCGTACACCTCTCTGAGCAACTGCTAATCTAATTTCTAACTCTATAAATTATTTCTATCCATTCTAAAATTAAGTATAGAATATAGTCTGTTGTGTCTCGCTTCTTTTACTCAACATAATGGATTTGAGATTTATCTATTTTGTTGCTTATAATAGTTTATTCTTTTTTGTTGCTATGTGGTATTCCATTGGATAAATATACCACAGTTGAACCACTGCCCTGTTGATGAGTATTTGGGTTGTTTCCTATTATTAGCTTTTGTGAATAAAGGTACTAAGAATAAGCATGGACAAGTCTTCTTGTGGACACGTTTTCATTTCTCTTGGGTAAATACCTACAAGTGAAATTGCTTGGTCATATGTTAGGTGTAAATTTAACTTGAAAGCACTTTCCAAACTGATTATAAAAGTGACTGTATCAATTTGCACTACAACCAGCATTGTATGAAAGTTCCAGTTGCCCCACATCCTGGACAAAACTCAATATTGCCAGGGTTTTGTGTTTTTTTTTAATTTCGGAAATTCTAGAGGGTAGAATTTCATTTTGATTTTGTATTTCCTTGACAGCTCATGATGCCAAGGACATTTTAATGTGCTTTTTGGCCATTCTGTTTTGAGTGTCTTCAAATCTTTTGCCTACTTTTTGTTGCATTATTTGTTGTCCTATTATGGAATTATAAGATTTTTACTATAGTCTAAAGATCAATCTTTTGTCAGATATATGTATTATGTATATTATCTCCCAGTGTATAGTTTTCCTAATAATTTAATTTTGTTAAAGACTCACCACTTTTTTCTTTTGTGGTTTGTGCTTTCCTGTGTTCTTTAAAAAATATTTTCCTACCACAAGGTCATGAGCTCTTACTTCTCTGTTTTCTCCTACAGATTTTACGTTACAGCTCTTACCTTTTCTTGTTTGTTGGTTTGTGAGTCCTTATGAATTGACGCTTGTGTAAGGTGTGAAGTTAGGGTTAAAGTTCATTTTCTTCTCCATGGAGATATTCAGTTATTCCAGGACCATTTATGCAAAGACCTTTCTGGATTATTTTTTGTAGGAAGAAGTTTTTTTATTTATTCATTTTTTAAAAAGCTTCATGCAACCCTCAAATCATCAGACATACATGATTCTTAAAAGCGTCAAAAGAAAATGAGACTGACTGAAATAGTGGTTTTTAAAAAATGGCTCCAACTACTTTTCCAGGTTCTAAAGATTTCCATGTTCCTGGATTCTCTTTCCTTCAGTCATTTCAGAGTTATAAAAGAAGTAGAAGAAATTTCCTGACAGCAGGTTTATTCTTAGAACAGATTAAAGTCAGGTTACATCCATGTGAAGAAGTACTCTTTGTAGTATCAGGAGCTCGCCTGTTTTCTCAATGAGGGAGAAGGATCCCTCCTTACTATGAGGGAAGTGCCTTCTAATCTCATGCTTGATGCAATCAGACATCCTGATGATTACATTCTCTCCACAGTAATGTAACAGTGTAACATTAACCCTGAGCATCTACAACAGGAGATGAAGGCTGAGGGCAGAAGAAATGTGCCACTGCTGTTAGGAAGGGATTCAGGGAACGCATGAAGGAAGAGGAAGGCTCAGCGTGGGAATGCCACGGTTCCTATGAACCCTCATTGGAGAGTTCAAAACCAGAAGGAGAGACAGGGGCAAGGAGGTAAGAAGGAAAAGACTTGAGCAACCAGACTCTCAGTGGGCTCTCAGCGGCGCATATAACTGGAGATGGTACTTCATGGAACCCAAAAATAGTGTTTTTAAGAGAAAAAAGAAAAACCATGAGTATAGACATTAACTCATCTCCACTCCTAATTGCCATGGAAATGACTGTGGAGTATAAAGTTAACACACCAGTACCAGTCCTGGAAATGAGGAAAAAATGCCACTCACATGCCAGACACTTGGGAATTTCTATGTACTGAAGGTGACATGGAAAGCCAATGTGTGACTTTCCATACTGAGAATTACCTAGAATATAGGTACAGGAGACTCCGAAAGAACCCCACTAATACCCTATAGCTAAGAGTAGTGAGGATAGGATACGGGGCAGGCAGCCACAGCAAACAAAATACGTGTGGCTGAGCTTCCGTGTAGAGCAGATGGCCCCAACAAACCAAGAGTTGGCAGAGTAGGGCTTCCTCCGAAAGATATGGAAAAGATACTGTAAGTCAAAGGGAGACCATCTGGAGGAAGCAGAGGAAGTGCCTTCTCTAAAATAGATTTACTGCGAGATGAAAAGCTCGTTCTATAAAATGTTTAATTTGGGTTCTCAAAAATATATGTCAAATATCAAAAGGAAGAAACTAACGAAAGTCAAATTTCGTGAAGGTAAAAAATTGTTCAGTCTAAACCTGAGGCGGGGTAATGAACAGCAGACTGAATATTGCAGAAACTTCACTTTAGTGAAACAGAAAACAAGTTTCAGAATTTATCCAGAGGTGAAGGCAAAAAAGATGAAAATAATTTTTAAAAAGATGAGTTCTATGGAAGAAAAATTCTAATCATACAATCTGTGTATAATAGATACTAGAATGATAGAAACCAAGAATAAGGAAGAGAGAGAAACAGACAGGGTAGAAGCAAATAATAAAACAAATTTTAAAAAATTAATAAAGTCTGAATCTACAGAGCAGAAAACTTCCCTGAAAATCACCAACTAAAGAATAGAAAAAAAAAATTTTTAATTTCTTAAATGCTACTTATATTCATCTAAAACATTAGTAGCCTCAAATTCATAAATTTAATAACTTTCTAAGGTGAGACATTACTTTTAATCTTTTCTTTTGAGGTTTTACATTCTAGCAGCATTAACTATTTATAGCCATTTCAAATGGCTTTTTAAGCACTACCCTTCTAAATAACTCCAAAGAAGATTCACATTTAGTCTTAAGTGTCAAATAAAATCTACCTGAGACCCAAGAATTTTAGGACCGTGAAACTCAATTAAAATCCAACCTAATTAAGAAAACTAAAAATATTAGACTAACTTAGCACGCACAAACCAGAGGTCCTAACTCCCTGCTTAGATGGAATTTCTCAATAACTGAGTTCAGTTATCTCAGACAAGGCAGTTACAATGTAAGGGAAGAAAAGTTTCAGCAATTGATTTGATTTATAGTGGATGTTGGTGTTCCTAGTGTCCATTGTACCATAGGGAAGTATATACTGTGAATTTCAGCGTCAGGGTTATTATACACTACAAGCCTCCTGCACGTATTGGCATCTTATTTCTGGAATTAACATATGATATCTCCCACCACTGGGCTGCTCTGACTCCTCCTCCTTTCCCTAAACCCTCTCCTCCCTGGCTTGTCTCGTTCATCTGTATTAACAATCTGCTTGAAACAAGTGTTTCGGCTTTGACCTGGACATCAATTCCAGGTCACATATTTCCCATTTTTCCACGGCCCTGTGAATCTCTATTGCAGATAACAGACACTATGACTCCTAAGTCTTGCCCCAAGCTCTGTAGGAATTCTCTCCCACCATCAGAGGAGAAAAATCACTCCTATAGCTGAACTTCCATGAAGTCAGTGGAAAGCACAATTTTGAAAGGCATTTACAGATTGATAAATGTTAATCATGATTTAGATTTCTCCAGTGGAAGTGCATGGAGGAGAAACCCCAATGAGATTGAAATGTAAACCAACTGCTAACATTGATATGGAACTTACAGAGCTGAGGGAGAACTACAAAAAATAGAGTTTTCTTGAAATTTGGAAATGAATGTATGTCTCAGAATTGTCCTTTAATTTGTGGCTATGTAGCAAAAATATGGCTTATATTTGATTTTACTTGACTCTGTGAAAGTGTGTCCTTTCAGGAAACCACAAATTCAGAAGTGAGAGCGACCACTAGTGATGCAAATCTGGAATAGGAATTGATCTATGTCTTGTCTAAAAAATATCCCACAGGTTTTGAAATGAACTCAATCTACTAAGTAGTAGTATTTTCATTATTTGCTAAAAAATGATCCATGACTAGCAATATGCCTTTAATGGTAAGCTTTTCATGTAAATAAATTGATTAAAATTACTTTTATATGACTTTCAAACTAAATATTTTAATATACAATAGGCTATAATTTAAATTTTTATAAATTAAAAAGTCCTTATAATCTGAGTACATGTAATGTCTGATTGAATGGTCCATTACTGAAAAATGTGAATGATCGGGCCTAGATGAGACACTATCTATATGAGGAAAGACATGGGCAAGAAGAAGAATGACTATGAAAAATTAGATTGTAACCACTTGCTCACGTGGTCACATGATGTGATCACTCCCCCTCGATAAATATAGATGAACACAGAACCTATAGACTCCTTACCTGCACCTCACAAATGTCCTTGATCATAGACTCATTATAAAAATATGAAATGAGAAATATGTTCTTACTCAAGCCTCTAATTAAATGATCTATGGAGAGTATAAAAACATACACTATCTTGCAATAAATCTTTTGCATCTGAATACATTTCATGAAAAGCATTTGTTTTTCTCTCTCATCCCTTAAACGTCTTTGGACCTGGTGACTCACGTTTTAGGAACAACAGAGCACTGTGTTCTACTACTTTTCTACCTGTCTTCTACAAACGACCAGGCTGGAAAAAATCGGCATGAATGGTGAAGAACGGTAAGAGATTAGAAAAAGAACGTGTACAATTTGAGTTAGTTCTTGAACTGGAATTGTTAAGGACGCTGGGGAAATCCAAAATACATAAGACTGTGAGAAAAATTAGCATTTTTCTTGTATTTGAAAGCATGAGGTAGGGAGAGACGGCTGAAAGGAACTTAAACTTTGTGATTTTTTCAAATATTTAAGATTTAAGGTCGCCATTGCCTTTGCGATTCATCTACGTGCCGCCACGCCTTTGAGTCATTCACCAAAACTACAGGTGGAAAGAAAAAGCAAACAGACAAACAGACAAAGGAGTTTCAATTAAATAAGGGAAATGCAGCCTTCGCGAGAATGTAAGTGTGTGTGGGTCGGGGAGCTGCGAGGATGGAGGGGGGCGTGAACGTGCGGGCTCCACAGGGTCACAGGCCCCGGGGCTATAGCGTTATGACGTCCTTCTCAGAGGTAAGGAAAATGTCGTACCTATCAGAAACTCAACTGAACACTAACATGTTAGCGGATGAAATTAGCTACGTACTCTATAAAACATGCCTTATGTCTATTCTGTTCTGCAGTATCGGAAGAGGCCAAGTTTGTAAGGAAATAAACTAAACATGAGGAAAATATGAGTCTTGTCTAAATGAGAAGCTGACCCCTGTCAGGCCCCGCCTTTCACCGTATTGGAAGTGCCAACTGTGAATCCTTCAATGCTAACAGCCTACCTATCTTCTTTAGCATGCTTTTTGGATATGTTTGTCTTACTTTTCGGTTTGAGTGGACCATGATCAGCCATCATTCTCCAAGGCCTGTTAATTCTAACAACCTGTTAGAAAAAAAAAATTCTTTCTTCTCCTGTTTTCCTGAGCCAGGTTTTCCACAGCAGTCTGGCCTCAGCGAAAGGTAGTACTTGAGAAGATGCCTTTTTTTTTTTTTTTTTGTGAGGAAGATTAGCCCTGAGCTAACATCTGCTGCCAATCCTCCTCTTTTTGCTGAGGAAGACTGGTCCTGAGCTAACATCCCTGCTCATCTGCCTCTACTTTGTATGTGGGACACTTACCACAGCATGGCTTGACAAGTGGTGCCATGTCTGCACCCACGATCTAAACCAGCTAACCCCAGGCCGCCAAAGGGAACGTGGGCTCTTAACCGCTGCCCCACCGGGCCAGCCCTGAGAAGATGCCCTTTTGTCTTCTTCCCCAGGCTGCCCAACAAGCCAGATTTCCGGGTGGGTTTATGCTCCATTCGTGGTAACGTGTGCCTCTTTCCATAGGCTTCAGGCGCTCCATTCTCCTGGCTTTGCCCTTCACCTCAGACACACCATCATAGTTAAATAGATTTTTCTGGATATTCTCAATTTTGAATTTTGTACAATAAGTAGCAAAATAAATAATTTGTAAGTTGTTTGAGTTTGGGTATTTCTATGGTTGGATCGTTTGGAAATGTAAGAATGGTGTTTGAATAATATTTTGAAATCGAAACCAGAAAAGGACTTCAAAGCACCAAGCTAAGTTTTTCTAACTTTCTGAGAAAGCGGCTCACAGTTTAAGCTTCACTTGTTGGTGTGGATGAGAATTGCTAGCTTACCTGAACCAGCTGCTACCACCTCATGTTACGTTGATAATAATGAAGGGAGAATTTTGGAATGTGAAAACTGTTTCTTTAAAACCTAAAAGAGGCTGGAAGCATCTGTCAACAGCGTATTCAGGCCCAAACACAATGGTTTATAAGCCAGATGAAGAGTGTGTACGTGTTATGAATTGCTGCTGTGTGTTGCTTTCCTAAGTTTTGTACACAAAGAGGTGGAAGTTTTCATTCTGCTGATATGACTCCTCAATACAACAGATGAGATGGTTGGTAGAAACACTGCTGTCATCTCTAATGAATTCATGAGCTATTGTTCAACTCCCTTTTATGCGACAGGCCCAGCTGAGAGCCCAGGACTTTGTGTTTAATCAGACACTGTCCACATCTATCTTTCACAGAACATTAGGATAATGACCCCTCTAATATTTTTGAAAAACCTGACTCCTTAAGTCTGTTAAGTCTGATTTAAGGAGACTCAGTTTAACTCCTCGGAAGAGCTCATTGTCATATAAACTTTCTGCACTTTCGTTTTTTTTCCTTTTTTTTTTTTTTTTGGTGAGGATTGTCACTAAGCTAACATCCATACCAATCTTCCTCTATTTTGTATGTGGGATGCCACCATAGCATGGCTTGAGGAGCAGTGTGTAGCTCTGCACCTGGGATCTGAACTGGCGAACCCTGGGCTGCCAAAGCGGAGCTCACGAACTTAACCACTTGGCCATGGGGCCAGCCCCACTTTCTGCACTTTTGATTCATCATTCAGTATATTTTGACTCCCTCTTTGAGTCTAAAAGATGGCTATAATACATTCCCAAAGCTGCTAATGCACAAGAAGCTACAGTTGATAGCAAGAGTGAAAGCAGAAAGTTTTGGTCTAGAAGAAAAGCACAAATGGTGTTTGAATTGAACTTTGAGACTGACAGAGAAAGAACGTGGAGGAGAAATGCCAGTATCCATAACTTCCAGCGAAGATAGCTTTAATTTACGTATCGTTACCAGGCAGGGATGAGAAGTGCTAGATGGTCTGCAATGACTGGTACAATCGTATTTTATGCCAGGAATGCCCATTATCATCCTAACACAAAAACTTAGGTTTTCCTCCTAATTGTCTGCAAGTGCAGTCGAGTCTCTTTAGGATTTTCTTTCTTTCCCCTGCCACCGCCCCGCGTAAGAATTCTCTTCTCATTAGGGTCTAACCGGAACCCTTGTTTTTCAGTGTCAAGCCACTCAACCAATTGTGCTCACATTCTTGGCTCAGTTAGCTGCAGATACCCAGAGATTGCAGTTAGTAGCAAATTCAGCTCAGCTTCTGCAATATCATGGAAAGAGAAGTGCCTCTTATTTTGGTTGCTTTCCTTGGGAAAAAATGACTTCATTATCTAGGATGAGGAAATAATCTTGGAAATGGATCTGATTTGGTGATTTAATATTCACCAAGATTATGAGGAATCTTGTTTAAAAATATGGTCCAACATCAGGAATTTGAGAGCACATTCAATTTCCATCCTTTTTTTAAAAACTTTCTGTTGACATTTCTCTATTGAAAAAATATGACAAAGGGGAATTTTAGAATGAATGAATACATACATATACAAAAAGTATCTTACATGTGTTATTTCCTTTAGCTAGCTCCTATTTAACGCTTCATGATTCTTAGTTTAAAAGAATTCATATTCTTATAGACTTGATTAAAAACACAACAGATATAAACATACATTAGAGTGGTGATAAATCTTGATAAATGAAACTGTTGCAGAATGAGACAGCCTAGTATATTGAAATTTCTTATATCCAGAAATGTTTTTTATAGTAACACTTGATAAACTATCTATACTTAGTGGTTTTTGGAAGCAATACATTAACCTAAGTCTAAGTTGAATCTCTCTCCAAATTTCCCAATGAAGTTCTATATGTCTATAGGCAAATGCTACTGTCTATATTAGCACCAGTGCCTATAGCCTAGTGCTAAAAATGTGTATCTCTTCCACCACAGATAATTATAGAGGGGTCCTTCCAACAGGTTAAAGCTGAATGGATGGGAACTCACTCCTACCTCCCGGAGCACTACTGCCCCCTTCCATCTAGCACACTTGGTGGGAGGTCTACCTACAACCTTGGTCCTCTCTAGTGCACCCACAAGAAAGCCATCTGGTAACCCCTCAACCCATGCTTTAGGCAAGCAGTTTCCTTGGAGGAGAATCCCAACCACCTTATTATCTTATAGCATAAGACACTATGTAAAACAGTGGGAATGCAGTAATTATTAAGACAGACATAGCCCATGTCCTCATGGAACTAATGAGGATGACTTCTAACCAGTCATTTATAAATATGAAGAGACATCTTAAAAATCTCCAAACATAAAGAAAGTTGGCTACTTGAAAGATGTGTTCTGTAAGTTAGGACACTGCATTGTGAGAAGAATCCAATTGGAATTAGCTTAAGCAAAAACAAAGATAAAAAAGAGGAGAGGGGTATGGAATGTAGAGGCTTACACAAACAGAAAGGGTGTAACTGGCCTCAGAGACAATAACTCAATGAGGGATTTGGAACAGCAACCGGAATCTCTCCATGGGTTTTCTCTGCTTATAAAAATGTCTTGGCTCATTCTATCCTGCTGCATATGGGCTCTACCCTCATGGCAGGGAGCATAGTTGCTGGTTACTCTGGACTCAAACACTTTCAGTTTTATAACCCAAAAGGCCAGGAGCCTTCCTGATAGTTTGTAAAAGTCCTAAGGAAGAATTATAATTGGTCCAACTTGGGACTCCGTGCCTAGGCCAGTCGCTGTGGCCAAAATGATGGAGTACTATGCAAAGCTCAGCCTGTGCTATGCGGGTATCCTCTATCTTGGAGGCCCCACCAGAAAGGCATGCTTAGCATGGGTGGGAAACACTGGGATCAGAAGAAAGTGAAGAGCCATGGGGGACGACAACAACAACAGCCGTTGATGTTAGGGGTAAGGGTCATGCAGAGCATTCAGAGCAAATGAACTTAACCGAAACAGAGTTACTGAATGAAACAAGGGACAACTTAAAAATGTAATTGCTATGTCCATAAGAATTGAGTATAATCCATTGTTAAAAAGAGAAATTTGTCATGAAACTAGAGGAAAATTTTAACATATTTATGGTATAGGTTCATGTGTTGAGACATCTTCAAAAGATAAGTTATTGTTAAAGATCAAGCTCCTGTATCACAATTAGAACGCTAATACACTGAAATTAAAATTAATTTTCCAGAATTCAAGATACAGAATAAGTTGAAACCTCATACACAAATCTCCTAGGCACAATCAGGCCAAAATTCCTATATGGCACCAAATGATAATCAGGGTTGACAGTAATAATTGAGATCCGTGATAACTGCCAGAATTGAGCTTACCCATGGCTAAAGCAATAAAGACCATGGGTCAGAAAGAGGATCTCATGTGGAAAGAATGACGATCATGAGCCCCACAGGAATAGTCTTCCAAAGATATAAATAAGTTGGCTATGTTTGAATTGCATTCTTGAATATCTTGAACATATTCAAATGTCTCTGCTTGGGTTAATGTATACCACCCGTGCCCTGCATACAAAGAAGGGGCTTACAGAGTGGCTGAGGAAGGCAGGAGGGCTGGTTTTCAGGCTCTCTCAGCTTGAAGTTGCCCGCCTCTGCTTCCCCACTGCATCTCTGTGCAACTGGGGAAGCTAGGGAGCTGTGCCAGGAACACCCTTCTCCATGCTCTCGTTTATTTTATTTTTGTCTCTTTTATTTTTTGGTAGTAATTTTATTGAAGTAAATTTCATACATGGTAAAATATACAGCTCTCAAAAATATAGACTGATAAGTTTTGACAAATGTATACATCTATGTAACAACCACCCAATTTGGTAACCCAAATTACCAAAATCAAGAAAAAGATCCATGACCTCTTAATGTTCAGACCTGAGATAAATCAACTGTGAAAGTGTGACGTGTGTGAGCTTCATCATTCCAGGTTATTTGGAAATCAAATCTAATGATATCTTTACATGTACAAAGCAATGAGATGTAGCCTATAGCCTGAAATATTTCCTTTACTGTAAGAAAATAACTACTGAATAATTTAATAAAGCACTCAATTCAAGCTAGAAAAATTACAATAAAATAAACAGAAAGTAGAGGGATAAATTCATAAAGCAAGAAGCAGTAAATAAGTTATAAAGCAGGGACCAAGAAGAATTAACAAAAAAAGTCAAGAGCTGGTTTTTTGAAAAGAAAAGTAACATGTGCCAACTTTGAGGAAATTGGTAAAGAGAAAAAACAAGTGCATAAATTTAAGAAAGGGGGTGTAACCCCACTTGTGGAAGAGAGATTTAAAATGATAAGAAACAGGGCATAAGTTTATGCTAAAACATCTAAAAACAGTACCGTAAAATGTACTGTGGATTCAAAAAGGAAAATTCTATAAGTACCACAAGTTAATATGGGAGAACACTTTTACATCTTGGCTGGTGAATGTCGTTGTGAACATCACTCCAAATTCAGAAGCAATAAAAGAAAAGATCTACATTAAAATACTTGTAAAAAGTAAAAGCTTCTACACGGAAAAAGCCAAGAAGACAACAAACTGGTGGACTGTTTTTGTAACACACATAAGGATCAAAACATTAATCTCTTTAGTACTTACAGAGTCTTCTTAATCAATAAGAAAAAAATTGACAACTCAGTATAACAATGGGCAAATTACATAAACAGACAACTCACAGAAGAATAAATGACCAATAAACAGGTGGAAAGATGCTCCAGATTGTTAAATATCAAAGAATAGAAAAACCTAAAAAAGTATGAGGAATCAGTGTTTTACCAAGAAAGTTGAGAAAGAATTAAAAGAAAAATAAGGGGCCCGGCCTGGTGGCATAGTGGTTAAGTTCATGCGTTTTGCTTCGGCAGTCCAGGGTTCTCAGGTTCGGATCCCAGGCGCAGACCTACACACTGCTCATCAAGCCATGCTGTGGCAGCGGCCCACATACAAAATAGAGGAAGATTGCCACAGATGTTAGCTCAGCAACAATCTTCCTCAAGCAAAAAGAGGAAGATTAGCAACAGATGTTAGCTCAGGGCAAATCTTCCTCACAAAAAAAAAAAAAAAAGAAAAAGAAGACCCAGCATTGGGGAGGATATGGGAGAACAAGCACTCTTATATCCAGTACACATCGGTGTAAATTGGTCTGGCTCTTCTGGTGAGCAATTTTGTAATGACTCAAATATTTAAATCTACATATGCTTTGACAAAACAGTTCAAATTCTAAGAATTCATTATAAAGAAATAATTAACAAGTTAAAAGATATGTACACAATGATATTCATTGCAGTAGTTTACAAAAGTAAAAATTGGAAACAACTTAAATATCCCTCATAAAATTTGGTTATGTATATACATAATAATTTATAAGAGGTGAATTTGGATTATATATACAGATTAGGATAAAGGACCAAATCTGGCCACTGCCTACTCTTGTAAATAAAGTTTAATTGGATCACAGCCACATCCATTCATTTATTCATTGGCTGATTGTTTTTGAGCTCAAAGATAGAAGCTGTGACAGAGATAGTATGGTCACAAATCCCAAAGTATATAATACCTGGCCCTTTACAGAAAGTTTGCCAATCCCTGCTCTACTGACGTAGAATAATGTGAATAGTAAATAAAATAAAACAAAAACTATTATTTATACAAATGTACAGATGGATAAATAGATATAAATAGATAGATTATATATAGATATTCTAGAATACTTTTGTTAAAACACTATAAGTGAACTTACTTGAATCTGTCTTGGATGGTTAAATACACTGAAATACCTTTGGATCATTGATCTGAACATAAACTTTCAACATACAGATCACCATAAAGGTGCAAAGATGAACTCCAGTGCAGAGATGTGGATGATATAGATGATAGAGCTGAGTCTAAACTCAGTCATTAAGTGAGCAATGTTCTATTTTATTGCATTTCCTCTATAGGTAGGTTTCTTGTGATTTGCATCTTTCTCTTAAGAAGCTAAATTGAACAAAACCAAAATTTTTTGGATTAATATATTGAGGACATGTTACATATACATGCCAGAATGTACAATGGAATATCTATTCTGAAAGCGGACATATTCTTCTACTTAATTTTCTATTCGAGTTGTTCTATTTAAACGATTATTCTTTTTATAATATAGTGATGCCTTGAAGTGGAATTCATAGAAATGTAGATGTGTGTGACTGAATTATCACCAAATTGAATGCAATAACTTGTGATTATTGCTCATATAGTTGCAGGTAGTGCAATTTACTATAATACATTTTTATTATAATCCTTTCTATTATAGCCAAAACAGTTTGGAGTAGTTGAGTTTAGAAACGGAAAAAAAAATTAATGCAAGTTGGTCTTTTAAATCATTCAAGAGCATTTCATTTACTCATATATAGTCCCCTCTCATCTGTTTCCCCACTTCCAGTTTTTAGAAGGAAATATTTGACATTTCTCTCCACAAAGTTTCTTTCCCGTTTGGCTATTACTAACGTCAACAAAAGCAGCAGGAGATCCTCTGAAGATCTGGAAAAAGCAGTTGAACAGGCACAAATGACCCTTGTTTGCTTAGAGTAAAATGAAGTGTTTACCTCTACAGTCAACAGATTTAGAGAACTTCCGGCAGGAAAATGATGCTTTGCATCGGTCCTCTTCAAATTCTGTCCCTTAGAACAAGAGCATTCTTCGGTAGTGCTTCGGGAGCTGTTAAAAAATTTGTTTCCTAAAAATGTATTTTTCAACTCCTTTTAAATTGATAATTCAAAGCAAGCATATACCTATGAATTCTATATCAAATTCTGACACATTGTTGATTATAAAACCTATTTGCTTGGGTTCCTCCCTCATTTTTGTGCAGACTTTATAATAAAGCATTTTTTTCCCCAACTCTGCCTGTACTTGACTCATTGGAAATGCGTCATTCCTCTATAGAATTGTACTTCTACACCGCTTTCTTTGTTTCCGATTCAAATTGATGCATGTTGATTTCGGTAGCATTGGCAGATGAGTATGGATTGTCACAAAGACGCTAAGCATGATAGTAGTCTTCAGCATGCTCTCCTTCAATGGAAAACATTTTTCCCACATTCGTCTGGGCCTGATGTTCATGATGACTGTTGGGAGTCGTTAAAGCAGTGACAGAGAGCTGTTCTGAGGCCTTGGGTTCCTTCCAGGTCTCCACCTCGGGGGCCACTCTATCCCTCCAGAGGACCCAAGCAAGGTGCCTCGGTCAGGGCTCTGGGAGCCGCAGCGCATCAGCCCACCACATACTCTCGAGACAGAGCAGCAGTCAGCCAAGCAGAAATAAGCAAATTCATAACATACTGAATCATAATATAGGGAACTTGGCATTAATTGTGAATTCTGAGAGCTTCTAATCATAGATTTATATTCAGAACAAGGAATGTCAATATTTTTAGTAATTTAACTTTGACTCAAAAATTCCATTCTAATCTGGTTTTAAGTTTCTGGATTAGTTTAATTGAAGATCACACTGAGAGGACAAGGTAAGCAGCTAAAAATTAGATGTATGAAACAGGATTGTCTCAATACTGCTCAATCTTTCTAAAACCCTTCCTGACCTACTTTCCTCCCGCTGACTCCTTTGACACCCTTCCCTATGCCCATTTTTCTGAATTCTGAATATACTTTCACTATAATGAAAGGCATGTGGCTTTTGGAATGCCACCAGCTTCCCATATCCTCACTACTTGGCTTTGAGGCTTTGGCTGTTTATCCTTCAGAACCCTAGTTTCCTTACCAGCAAACCAAGATGGCTGAGAGGATTAAATGAGGTTATTATGTAAGCAGCCCAGCACAACAAATGTTAGCTTGCTTTTTCTTTCTTTAAATACATGCTATTTTCAATACTTTTGAGGGGCTTTTTTTTTCAGCCCTATTAAACTGTAAGCCTGATAACAAAGAATATCCAACCGTGTACCACTTCTCGAATAGAAGGCACTCAATGTTTTTTCTTGAAACAAAACAGAGAGAATAAATGAATTACTCTAATCAGGGTCAATGTAATAGTTTAATAGATAGATTTCTTGCAACAATAAAAGTAACCATCATATTCTACATTGTATGTTTCTTCCTAAGAATTGAAAATAAAACAATTAGGACTCGTCAAAGTTCATAACACTTATGGGGAAGAGCAATAAAGAATAATGGCCCACAACTTCTGAGGAAAAAAATTCAATTCCTAAATATCGGTAATTCTCCTTTCATAGGAAGTAGAACACATATGATTTGCCTTGAAATTACGCGACAAAGAAATAAGGAATTAAGGGAAAACGGGAACAAAACCACACTTCTCTGAGAAACAATATTCTTTCCTTAACGGCATTTTGTCACTAAAATTAAAACAAAAGCAGTATTTTCTTACTGTCTAGAGCCAGGCAACCATCGCAGGATTTTGAGCAGAGGCCTGGCCTGATCCACTGAGGGCTCCTGATGCGTTGGAGCTAGAGTGTGAATAAAAAAGAGAAGTATACTTAGTGTCTAATGCTTCTTTGGACATTGTAATATTTTTTCCTAATATTTCAAATTAAAAAATTTTAAAAGATGTAAAGAATACAGTAAAAAAGTAGCGGCTGTGGGTACGTAAATACATACAGTACTTAGCTAACTTTTAAAAAGGGAGGGTGGGAGAAACAAATTATTTTAAAGCCTCACAGGTTGTCCAGGTCATCCATAAAATACAGATCACACACATATGAAATACTAGTTTCTTGACTGATCAAAGTTAAGTTTGAAAAGGTTCTATGCCAGGCAGACATTGGCCCACTAGGCCACGCTGATCCCTATGCTTGTGTGAGATGTAAAATGTAATAAGAATCAAGCCATGGTGACATCAGCATCTTCTAGGAAATAGAGATGTGTTTACAGAAGTCTGCAACAAAGGAGAAAATGCATGGCATTTAAAACATCCTGCTGCCCTCCAGGGATTTGTATGCTAAGGATAATTGCGTAAGAAGATTTCCATTAGATTATTTTATCAACAATCCTTTCATTTTCTTTTAATTAAATTGCATAATCATAATCATTTAGGGAAGCATGCAAGGGAAATAACATTAAAAATGAAAAAAAAATGACACTGATACACAAGTTCTGAGCAGGAGTGGGTTGGCAGCAGACAGAAAACAGGACAAGAAGGTGTTGGGTTCTTGATGTTGCCAGAAATTGACGTACAGCAACTCTAAAGAGAGGGACGGAGCCCAAGGCGTCTGCTCCACTTCAAGAGTTCTCAGCATCCACCTCGTTTTTATCTAGACTACAGTTTCAAGTTCCAAACTGCTTAGGTCAGAAGGGAAATGCGGTTGGTTTTGGGCAATACAAGGTCTTTGTGGCTATGTGCTCACAATGCATTGAAAGTTGAAGTCGGAAAAAAACAAAGGAATGGTTGGTCATGAAGAATACAGGTGAAATAGTGAGTGAAATTTGGTTTTGTTTTTTTACAACTTACATCATGGCCATAATATCGTCACTATTGCATTTCTACAGCTTTTGAGCACAAAATATCAACTCAAGAAAGCAGAATAGATATTTTATTTGTCAAGAAAAATAATCCATAACCAATCTATAAATGAATATTTGGGTGAGTTTATTCTGAGCTTAAATCTTAGGATTATAACCCGGGAGAGTCTTTCCACAAAGGAACAGATCACTCCAAAGAAGTGGGGGTACACAGGGTGGTTATATACCCTCAAAGAGGGTGCTTCACATATGATTGAAATGTCCCTCCCACAATAGTCACAAGATTGCCCTGTCAGCACAGCACTTGATGGACACAGCAGGTAGTGGGTCTGCTATCTTGGTGGGCGTAGCAGGAGGCAAGTCTATTGTCTCAAGCTGCGTGGTCACAGGTGAGCGCCGCAATCAGTTTCTAGCCTGAGGAAAGATACTTAATCCTTAAGGAGACACCAACATTGGGAGGGGGAGGGAAGTTGCACCTTTATCTCAAAGGCCTTTTGCTCTTGCCATAGGGAATGTCTAAAGCAGATAGACAATGCATGCTCAAAGGCCTCGGTCAGGCCCTTTTGGAAAGACAAGGTCAGGCCGAATTAGGTTTATACAAAATGGCTTCCTCATATACTCCAATATATCCTATTACTTGCCATTTTTATTTGTCATATTTTACATATGTATGCGTGTATATATGCGTGCATGTGTATGTAAAACATTCCCATCACACACACACACACACTCCTACCTACATACTGGAATCCTTCAGCCATTCTGGTTCTGTTGGCCAGGATGGATATAGATAGACAAGTGAGAGATAGAGAGAGAAAAAAAGAGAATTGAAACATACTGTAAATAAGTGGAGTCTTGTTTACAGCAATTCCTTAACATTTGTTTTCCAACAGTTGTTTCCATGTTCAGCCCACACCAGCTGTTCCCCAAACATAGAGTTTTTAAAACTAATATGCTTTGCACCAACACAATCCTCCATAAAATGTTTAACGCATTATAATCTTTGTCTTATTACTGTTCTTGTTCTAACTGCATCCAGCTCATCCTAAATTTCAGTAGAATTTTTTGGAAGTAGCCATTTGTGGAATAGAGGAAATGGTTTATATTTCAAAACTATAAGGTGGCTGATGAACAAGATTTGCTAAAAACTGTTTCCTGCACCAGGACGGTGTTTAGTCTTTAAATACCACTGTGAATGTTGAGCCAGATGCATTATTAATAAATGTCATCTTTTCAAGCAAGTTCAGTATTAATATTGATGCAAACTTTCTTCCTGCTCTTAATTTTGCATCTCAATAAAGACATGAATGTTGGCAAGCACTGCTATTGACAATTGATAAAATTATGCAAACCCAATGTTTTTGCAGCTTTTGAGTAAATACTGCATGCTAATGAATTCCAAAGTGTTTTCTTGTTCCTGTAGGAGCTGAATTTGTGTAGGTGGACCGCGCCATAGATGTGCTTTTCTAAGCCTCTTACACTTATCTCTGCAGAGCTGTTGTTTGCCTCCTAATAAGCAATTTGGTAGTTTTATCACAAGCTCTGAGGCCCTCCAAAGATCATTTATATAATGACATCTTGTGGAAGTAAGGCTCCCTAGAACTTTTTGAAGGTAATAATTATTTCATATATTTGTTCTGTAGCCACAGTGGTGTTTTCAAAAAGCTTCCTGTTAATTTTCAGTCTAAATTTGAGGCCACAGATTTATTCTTCAGTGGTAACAAAATGGTTTGGGCCATAAAGGGACATAGATTTTGAAGCAGATTTTTTAAATATCCAACTTTAAAAGGAAATATTCACCTAGCTAATGATTTATCACTGCCCTTAGATTTTCAGGAGATAATTTGGGGAATTAATAAATCAATGCACAGAAGAAAACCTAAATAAAAGGGAAGTAGGAAGAAGTAAAGAGGAATTTACAAATACCCAAATGAGGTCTTTCTAAATCGACACATGAAACCCAGAATGGCTCCTTATCATCAAGAAATGCATCAGTATAAATTACTTGAATGTTTATAAAAATTAAAGAATTATGCCCTACCAGGGGACATTCCAAGGAAATGATTTAACAGAAGAGAAAGGAAACGCTGAGTAAATGTAGGGGTGCTATTAGTCCTAAAAGCAATATATTCCTTCTCTGATGAGCTTGACCAAAGCTTCAATACAAAATATAATTTGCTAAGCATAAAATTTCTTCCTAAGGATAACTAATTAAAATTAGATTTTAAAACAAAGTTAGGAGACTACCATATAAGTGGCCTTCCAATCTTTATGACTATAAGAAAAATTTATGTACCTCCCATATATATGTAATATTTATTAAATGCATACATGTAAGACCTATTCATAATATTGCTTATGTTACAAAATATACACAAAGTAGGAAACTTAAAAGGCTAAGATAAAAATAAACATTATAGATATTTGGATTGTCAGTCTCTGAGGGGTACACC
Source organism: Equus caballus (assembly GCF_041296265.1). NCBI lineage: Eukaryota > Metazoa > Chordata > Mammalia > Perissodactyla > Equidae > Equus > Equus caballus. The sequence goes on from NC_091684.1 coordinate 181,401,773, forward strand.
CTCCACTTTGGAGAATACTGTTCCATAATAACAGCAATCACTTATTGTGCCAGATCCCATTCCAAGACCTTGCTATATTAACTCATTTAATCCTCATAACAACCCTCTACAGGGGGTACTGTTATTATCTCCACTTTACAGATGAGGGATCTGAAGCGTGGAGGAGTTGAGTGATTTGCTTAAGGTCATAAGGTCACACAGCTAGGAAGTGGTAGATCTGGGATTCAAATCCAGAAGGTATGGCCCAGGGTATGGACACTCACCCTCCATGCTGTACAGAGAAAGGCAACTTATTGGTCCCACTCCGTACTTCACATACGGCCTCTCAACCCTTTGTCCATCTCATCTCACTGCCTCCCTCACCTGTCACCTTATAGTAAATTCTACTATTTTTAAGATCAACAAAATATTTCTTTAAAATCAAACACAAGTTATGAATAGAGAGGAAGGTAAAGGTGCTTTCTGTAACAGAGGAGTGTATCCTTCTGTTTACCTTCCGTCTCCCCAAACGCTCCCCAACTACACCTCCCAGTGATCTCTGTAGAGGAGCATCAGTCCTGCTACAAAAGACCTCCTGATGAGAAGGAGGGAGTATTCTGACCCAGGTAACCTTTTTCGTTCATTAATTACAGCCTCTCCATTATCAGATAGTAATAGTGTAATTATTTTCTTTGAACTGTGCTTTGGGATCTAGTATAAATTGCTAGTTTCGTTACTTGAAATAAAGAAAGAAGAGGTCCTTTAATCGTTTATAGGTAATATTGTAAGACGCAAGTCAAGACAAAAGTAAAACTCTGTTGAATAAGGAATCTTTTGCAATCTGACCTGGGTGTATGGAATATTTGTTTTTATTGGAAATTATTACTTCATAAACAGAGAAATACAACTTCAGTCAACTCTCGGTAGCGGTGGGATCTGCATCCACGGATTCAACGAACCACAGACTGAAAGGCCTATGATGGTTGTGTTTGTATTGAAGAACATGTGAAGGCTTTTTAGCCTTGTCATTCTCTGAATAATAATGTGTAACAACTACATAGCATTTACACTGCATTAGGTATTATAAGTAATCTAGAGATGATTTAAAGTATACAAGAAGATATGCACAGCTTATATGTAAATACTATGCCATTTTATATAAGGGACTTGAGTGTCTGCAGATTTTGTTATCCAGGGGGTCCTGGAACCAATCCCCCGTGGATAGCGAGGGATGACTGGAATTGGTCACACTCATTTACTCATTTACGATAAGAGTACAAATGAGACTACTTAAAGGAATCTTAACGGAGAATATATAAAACAGGCCATAGCCAGTTAGAATAGATAATCACAAGTCACAGCCACAGAGTTAAAACACAATTGAGGAAGGCCCATTGTTGGTCCAGAATTGTGACTGGCACCTGGTAGGTGCTCAATAAATAATTAGACCTGGCACTGAGCTTACTTAGGGAGTTACATGATTCTTCCTACTCCACGTCAGGCTGGATCCTAGGATATAACTACCATTAATAACATTGCCTTTGGAGGGAAATGATTTCCCAGATTCTAATTTGGGATTCTAATCACAGGTTAACACAGGTGTTCCATGATATCACTCAAGAAAGTGCTGGCCACTCAGCAAGAAGGAATTCAACCTGCAGTCGAGATTTCCCAAAGCCTCATCCTCCAGATCAGAGCAGCTACCAGCCACCTGAAGGGAAGATGAGCTCTCCCCACACCCAAACAGCCACATCTGGAGGGAAGGTAATTTGGAAATAAGTTTGCTGGCTCACAGGGAGGATCTCTGCTCCTGGTGCAGCTTGGCGTTGCTGTTCCCAAGCAAGGTGTTCCAGGATTCATTTGTAATGACTGCATTATCTTCCATATTATGGATTTTTTAAATAACGTTTTCTTTAACAAGAAAGACATGTCTTTAAAGGACGAACTCCTATAAAAGACAGTTAGTTGAAAAGATATCTGCAGCCCCATGTTCATAGCAGCATTACTTACAATAGCCAAGATATGAAAATGATCTAACTGTCCATCGATGGATGAATGGATAAAGAAGTTGGGTGTGTGTATATATATATATATATATATATATATATATATATAATGGAATATTATTCAGCCATAAAAAAGAGGAAATCTTACCACTTGCAACAACATGGATGGACCTTGAAGGCATTGTGCTAGGTGAAATAAGTCAGACAAAGACGGATACTGTATGATCTCACTTATATTTGGAATATAAAAAAGCAAAAGCAGAAACATAAAACCAAACTCATAGAAAAAGGGATCAGACTTGTGGTTACCAGAAGCAGAGGGTAGGGGGAGAGGGAATTGGAGGAAAGTGGCCAAAAGTTACAAACTGCCAGCTGTAAAATAACAGCTACTAAGCATGTAACGTACAACAGGTTGGCTCTAGCTACCACTGCTGTGTGACATATAGGAACGTTAAGAGAATAAATCCTAAGAGTTCTCATCACACGAAGAAAATATTTTTCCTTTTTTCTTTTCTCCTTTCTTTTCATTGTATCTATCTGAGAAGACGGGTGTTAGCTGAACCTATTGTTGAAATCATTTCACAATATATATAAATCAAAATATCATGCTGTACTCTTTAAACTTATATACTGATGTACGTCAATTATTTCTCAATAAAACTGGAAAAAACTTTTTAAAAAAGTTAACTGTGTGAGGTGATGGATATGTTACTTAGCTTGATCGTGGTAACCATTTCACAATGTATACGTATATTAAAACACCACGTTTTATACCTTAAATATATGCAGTTTTTATTTGTCAATTATACCTCAATAAAGCTGAGAGGAAAAAAGAGAGTTCGTGCATTTACCTTGAAGCTTGACAGGTATGTATTTATTTCAAGTAGAGCATTTTCAAAGGGAAAAATTTCTAGTTAGTCAGAACAGCCATTCTATCAATGCTTTTCCTCTCTCTTCTTGAATCAATGCTCTTCATTATTACTCTAACCATGATTAAAATCTTAGAAGAGTAATAAGCTCCCACAAATTTAAATTAATTAGATGACCCAAAGGTTTTCTTCAGCCTCTTCTTTTCTGTCTAATTCCCTATGCGCATTCTACTGTTTCCTTCAGATATGGTTACCAAATGCTTTCTTCATTGAAAAATTACATTTCTATGTCTGAGACTTCTTCCAAGCTATACCTACATTTGCGAATGTACTTAGTTCTCACTTCTGGTATCTTATTTTTTTTTAAACACTCCTACAATCTCTCCTTTCCTTTAATCCTTCCCTAGCTTCAGGACAGGAAGCAAATATCTACTGGTTCTACATAACAAAAACTGATCTTTCCTAAATACCAGCTCTTGGACCACTGCCGTTATAGAGTTTGTGCCATCTGTAGCAAAGTGAAAAACCTTAAGTGTACACACACACACATGCACGAGCGCACACACACACACACGTACACCCCTACACCCCTGCCGGTATAAAGGTGCTAGCTGAAACTACCTTTTCTTGGGAAGACTTATCCTTTATTCTGAAATTATGTTCTTCTACTTCTTCAGCATCAAAATATCCTGTTTCTTATATAATAATGGCAATAGTAGATAAGTTTCTTTAAAAATTTTTCCATTATTTGTCAAAATAAAATTTGGCTATGCTCAAAATTTGTTTACAAGCAGGGCATCATTATGTTTGATTTTCAAAATTTGGGGGAGAAATTTCCCTAGTCTTTGAAATTCAAAAGTCTGGGAACCACTTACCTAAACAATTGACCCCTTTGTGTTAATCTCTCTGCAATGTAACCCCTCTATTACATGTATTTTAACTTGTTATTTATTTAATTAAACTTACTGGATGCCATTCCATTAACTCCATTCCCTTCAACAATCGTACCACAGAATTAGGAAAATCAGAATATATCTGTTTGTCTGAGTCTGTGCAATGCCTAAACTGTATCAGACATAGATAGGTGCCTAATGAATACTGCCCAGTGCTGGTATTAGAAGAACTTGTTTCCATTTCAAAAATACTTTAGGAAAATCATTTGGTTTGATGGAATCATCTCTTTTAACCAGTATATTTCTAAAATGTGATAAGGAAACAAATGTGGGCAATACTGTGTGCTGCAGTCAAAATGAAGTTGCTATCCAGTTAGCAGTAATTCATAAGATGATATGTAAGGATGTGAATATTATCTTCAGGAATAAACAGTAATGTATTGTCCAGGATTAGGGCTAAACTACTACATCTTTTTTATTGAACACCTAGACAAGGCATCTCTGAAAAGCTAAGCACCTGCTAAGTCAATTTAATTTGAATTTGGGTGGGGTGCCAACAGTCCTGAATTTCACTTCTAGTTCCATCACTAAGCTATTGTGTGAATTACCTCACCACCTTGAATCTTAATTTTCTTGTTCCTAAAAGACAAGGCATGAATTAGATGATTTCTAAAATTCTTTGCAACTCTAACACTAAATGAGTCTGAGCTTCTGCTCTTCTGATCCCAGAAGATAGCAAACATTGCTATCCTGCTTTTGTACATGGAAATAATCTCTTCAAAGGAAATCTTCCCATTTGCAACGACATGGATGAACCTGAAGGACATTATGCTACGTGAAATAAGCCAGACAGAGAAAGACAAATACTGCATGATCTCACTCATATGCAGAATCTAAAAAATGTCGAACCTGCAAAATCAGAGAGTACAAGGGTGGTTGCCAGAGTCTGGAGTGTGGGGGCAATGGGGAGATGTTGGTCAAAAGGTAAAAGGTTTGGCCAGATAAATAAGCTCTGGACATCTAAAGTACAGCATGGTGATGATATTTACCACTACTGTATTATACATTTGAAATTTTCTAAGAGGATAGATCTTAAATCAAATCTTTTCAACACAGACACACACATGGGTAACTATGTAGAGGAGATGGATAAGTTATTTGGCTTGATTGTGGTGATCTTTGATATATATCATATATAATCTTACATATATCTTATATATATATATACACATACACACATCATGTTGTATACTTTAAATATGTATAATTTCTATGCTAAAGATATCTCAATAAAACTGAGTAAAAAAAAAAGAAATAATCTCTTCCTCAATAGTGGAAGAAAGAAAGAACTTCAGATTCTCCAAGTTCATTTGAATAAGCAGAGTGGAGATGTGGAATTATGGAATCAAGAATTCCAAATCCTGGTATCAAAGCCTCCTGGGATAGCCCTAATTATCTCACTGGTATTAACATAATTTTTAAAAAGTCATCAAAGTAAGCTGAATTTGAAATCTCTTTAAGAAAAACAGGGCATGGAGTAATTTAAGGAGAAGGATTTTGCAAAATGGAATAAAATATAGGGTGCTGGAACTTTTAAATGGTTTGGAATCACTGTGATTAGACAATTCCTGTAAAAGCAGAACAGTAATACAGTTATGAATATAGTCCCTGATGACTTACTGCTTGACTCATCCAAAATCGTGCCCTTCCCACTCCAGTTAAAATGTTATCTCCCATCAAAATATGACATCCAAAAACAACATGCCAGTAACTCTAGGCCTTAGGGAACTGCAGGGAATATCATTCAAATTAATTCTGACTGACATTTTGGTAAATCACCTCTCGAAGTCAGGAAGGGAACATTTTTAAAGCACTTGAGCAGTGCCAAAATAGTAAGGAGTAAAACCACATTCATCACTCAGGAGGTGAAGTGCCAGGAGAGTCTGAAGCCAGAAAAATGGCAGCCACATCATCTCAATTAGAACATACATGATGGATCTTCATCAACAAGTGTGTATTGATTTAGCAACTCCCACTATACAAATGGTACACCAGGTGAGATATATATGGAAAGAGAAATATTTACCTGCACTCATTTATATTTTAGAAAAGCAGCTCAATAACGAAGAGCAAGGCTTTGGAATCAGCAAGAACTGTTCCAAACATGGGCTCTGGCACTCATCAGCTGTTGGGTTTCAAGAAAGCTAATTTCTCTAAGCCTCAGTTTTCTGAACTGTAAACTGGAGGTGATGAAAACTTGATTCATGTGGCCCATGGTAGGACTACATGAGATGCTGCATGTATGGTGCTCAGCACAGGGCTGGGTATAAATTAGTAAATTAATAAAAGTTAGCTATTGTTGCTATTTACACACATTAGCTCATTTAATCCTCTTGTCACAAAGAAACTAAGGTTCAAAGAATATATAACAATTTGCCCAAGGTGATACAGCTAACAGTGGTTAAAGCCAGGATTTGTCCCTAGGTCTGTCCTCAAAGCCAGTCAACCTGATCCTATACCTTAATTAGAGATAACAAAACCATGACTTGAAGCTGTTCCTCTCAAATTCACTGCTTCCTCAGTCATCCCAGAGGCACTGCTCTAGTTCAGATAGATCTTCAGCCCTAATCACCCTACCTACTATAATAATGACCTAATGGGCTCTTCTCCAGGATTTCCTAGCCTCAATCCATTCTTACTCCCAGAACAAACTTCTTGAAGTTCAACTTCATGTGTGGTACCCTGTTTCTAATCTTCAATGAATCCTGCTACTGATTGAAATGGGTCCAAATTCATCAGGCTTTCCTTCAACATTCTCAACCACATGCAAATCCTTCTTTTTCACCCTATTTCCCAGTTTAGTGCTGCATTTTGAATGTTCCAGTTAACCTGGATTACCCATGGTTTCCTAGATAACACCCAGGGGTCCTTCGACCATTGCTGTCTTCAACAATTCCCTGTACACCAGCTCTGGCCCCCAAAACTCCCCTCACCCAGCCCTGTCAAAACTTTACTCATATTCTGTGGCTCAGCACAAATATTGCTTTGATTCACAAACTTTTTCTGATCTTTCACATTTCTCTGTGACCATACCCTCCTCTCAATACCACAGCTCTTTATTTTTGCCTTCATTATGGTGCTTTTCATTTTCTGCCATACACTATTTTAGACTGTCATTTTCTTAAAAGTAGAAACTGTGTCCTATTTATTAAGTGTCCCAGTGATTTTAATACAGTAATAGTTACAGCCAACACTTATATATCACTTATTATGTTCCAGGCTTTGTTCTAAGATCTTTTACATGTATTAACTCAACCTACTCAACAAACCTATTAGGTAGGTGTGATAGGCAACCTCTAAGACAGCCTGCAATGATCCTCGCCTCCTAGTATTCACATGTGTCGGCAATCAACTCGTCTTGAATGTGGGCTGGATAAAGTGACTTGCTTTCTATTGAATACAATATGGCAAAAGTGATGAGATGTCACTTCTGAGATTAGGTCACAAAAAGACTGTGGCTCCCATCTTGTACTTCCTCTTTGTTCATTTGCTTGAGGATGCCAGTTGCCATATTGCGAACTTTTCGTCTCATGAACAGACTCACATGACAAGGAACTGACCAATAGCCAGAAGCCAGAAGCTTCTGACCAATAGCCAGAGAGGACCTGAGGCCCTCAGTCAAATAGTCCATGAAGAACTGAAGTCCAATAGTCCACGAAGGATCCTGCTAAGAACCCTGTGAGTTTGGAAGCTGATCCTCACACAGATGAGCCTTCAGGTGATACCCTAGCCCTTGCTGTCACCCTGAATGCAGCCTTATGAGAGACCTTGAAACAGAAGTACCCAGCTAAGCCACACCTGGATTCCTGATTCAGTTTTGTGGTAATTTGTTATGCAGGAATAGATGATAAATATAGTATTATTATCATTCTTACTTTGCAGATGAGAATGCTGAGGCTCATGTACCTAGCAAGTGGCAGGGATAGGATTCAAACCAGGGCAGTATAGCTCCAGAGTCCACACTCTTAATCACATAGTTACCTTGCCTCATAAATGAGTGAATGAAACTTCTTACCCTAAATTGGACCATTGAATATAACATAGCCAAGTGACTTTAACTCAAACAACCAATTAAAAGTTGATTTCAAAAGGGTATGGTTTCCTAATTCACAATTGTATCAATGAGTCTTTGTTAATATCAGATAGGCTTCTATTAAATATATTTATTTTGGTTGGTGTCAAGATGGCACTGTAGGCAGGCTCTGAACTCACCTCCTCCCATGAACACAACCAAGTTACAACTATTCTTGGAACTATTACCCCTGAGAGAGAACTAAAACCTGGATAAAAATAACCACTGCAACAAGGGACAGTCCTGACAGAGATGGAAGGGGCAGAAATTCCTTTCTGGAGAGAAAAAAAGCTGCCTTTGCAGCTGTGGAGCTTCATTGCCAGCCAGAAGCAATCCTAAGGTACGCAGCCTTCCCTGGAGGAGTGGGGGACTTGAGCAGGGAAACATTACTGCTATAAGCATCCTTTAGACTCAGCACAACTGAGACAAGTGTCATAACATCTGGTTTGCTAGCTATTAATTACATCGTGGAATACCCCTAGAAAAGCTATCAGACATAAGCAGAAAAAAGCCAGCTCTTAAACGTCCCATGCACAAATCCACCTGTTTTGGAAAGCAACCTACAATCACCAGAAAGAAAGGTGCACACTCCTTTGGCAAAAAGAGACTCACTTGATAGGCTCTGGTAGTACCTGGGTGAGAAGTGAGACCTCTCCAGGGAGTGAGACATTGGCAGCAGTCATTACTGTGACCTAGTACAGGTGTGCTGACGCAGACTGTAGCAGACACTGTTGGAGTTCCCCTGGCTTGTTAGCACAGAGTCTGCTCCACCCAATAGAGTGCTGATTTAATCCAGCTCAGTCAGGGCAGGCAGCCTGCCCTAGAGACTGGCCCTACCCAACAGCAAGCCCTTGGGCAACTTGCTAGCCTGCATGGACTGGGTGCTTGAATCTTCTGAGGCAGGCAAGTGGGTCCCCCTCTGAGGGGCAGGGCGTGCATGAGGAGTGGGTAGAGTGTGTGGGGCATTGGTGGAGTGTGTGGAGGCCTCTGCAGTGGGGTGACTGGGTCCACTTCAGGGGGTCGGGATGGATGCATGGGCCAGGACTGTGTTGACAGTGTGTGTGGACCTGTGGGCCATGGGGCTTATCAGTGGCAGAAGACTTGTGCTCCTCAAACAGCCACATAGGGGATCAGCCCCACCTTCCAGAGCCTGAAACAACTGGGTGCTCTCATGCCTGAGGCCAGCCCCACGCAGCTGCAATCCTGAGAGAGCTGACAACAGCCTTACAGGCTGGAGGCCTATAGCAATTGTAAGCCCCTGAGCCCAGCAACCTGGTGTCCTACACACTTAAGAGAAAAACTGCACATTCCTATGTGCTATTAGACCTTGCAGTCAACTGTGCTGGGGCTCCTCAAAGCCAATAAAATGACTGAAGGGTCCATAGCAGCCACATGCAGCTGAGAATTACAACCAGCCAGCCAAAGGGGACAGCCTAGCCTCCCTGGGCACCTGCAGCAAGAGCAGCCCTTCCACAACAGAAGGACACATGTAGCCCACACAGGGGTCACTTATGAAACATTGCTGACAAGGGGGAAGTATACTGCTGGGCATCATAAGGCATCTCTTACATAAGGCCACCTCTCCAAAATCAGGAAACATAGCTGACCCACCTAATACATAGATATAAGCTCAGAGAAAGAGGCAAAATGAGGAGGCAAAGGAATATGTTCCAAGTAAGGGAACAGGACAAAAATACAGAAAAAGAACTAAATGAAACAGAAATAAACAATCTACCTGACAAAGAGTTCAAACAAAAAGTCGTAAGGATGCTCACTGATCTTGGGAGAAGAATGGATGACCTCAGTGAGAATGTTAACAAAGAATTGGAAAATATAAAAAAGAACCAATCAGAAATGAAGAATACAACACTGGAAATGAAAATTCACTACAAGGACTCAATAGCAGAGTAGATGATACAGAAGAATGGATCAGTGAGCTGGATGAAATACTAGAGGAAATTACCCAAGCTGAACAGATAAAAGAAAAAATAATTAAAAAGAATGAGAACAGTCTAAGGGAATTCTGGGACAACATCAAGTACATTAACATTTGTATTATAGGTGTCCCAGAAGGAGAAGAGAGAGAAAAAAGGGCAGAGAATCTATTTAAACAAATAATAGCTGAAAACTGCTAATCTAAGGAAGGAAACAGACATCCAGGTACAGGAAGCACAGAGAGCACCAAACAAGATAAACCTAAAGAGGCCCACACCAAGATACATTATAATTAAAATTTCCAAAATTAAAGATAAAGAGAGATTCCTAAAAGCCACAAGAGAAAGTAAATAAGTGACATTCAAAGGAAACCCCATAAGGCTATCAGCTGACTTCTCAGCAGAAACTTTACAGGCTAGAAGGGAGTGGCACGATATATTTATAGTACTGAAAGGAAAAAAACCTACACAAGAACACTTTACCCAGCAAGGTTGTCATTCAGAATGGATGGAGAGATAAAGGGTTTCCCAGATAAACAAAAATTAAAGGAGTTTATTACCAAGAAACCAGTTTTACAAGAAATGCTAAAGGGATTTACTGAAGTGGGAAAGAGAAGACCACAAATAGGAATAAGAAAATTACCCAAAACAGGAAATAAAATCACTGGTAAAGGCAAAAATACAGTAAAAGTAGCAGATCAACCACCCATGAAGATGATATGAAGGTCAAAAGACAAAAGTACTGAAATTACCTATTTCTATAATAAGAGGGTAATGGATATACACACAAAATAAGAGGTTAGATATGATATCAAAAACATAAAATGTGGGAGGAGGGGAGTAAAAGAGTAGAGCTTTTAGAAAGAGGTCAAACTAAAGAGACCATCAACTCAATATAGATTGCTATATATGTAGATTATTATATATGAACCTCATGCTAATCAAAAAGCAGAAAACTATAACAAATATACAAATAATTAAGAGAAAGGAACCCAAACGTAATACTAAAGAAAGCCATCATGCCACAAGGAAAGATAGCAAGAGAAGAAGAAAAGAACAGAGAAGAACTACTAAAACATGTAGAAAAAAGTAACAAAATGGCAATAAGTACATTCTTATCAATAGCTACTTTAAATGTCAATGGATTAAATGCTCCAATCAAAAGGCATAGGGTGGCTAATTGGATTAAAAAACAAGACCCGTATATATGCTACATACAAGAGACACACTTCAGACCTAAAGATGCTCACAAACTGAAAGTGAAGGGATGGAAAAAGACACTCCATGCAAATGGCAAAGAAAAGAAAGATAGGGTAGCAATACTTATATCTGACAAAATAGACTTTAAAACAAAAACTGTAACAAGAGACAAAGAAGGGCACTACATAATGATAAAGGGAATAATCCAACAAGAGGATATAATACTAGTAAATATCTATGCACCCAACTTAGGAGCACCTAAATATATAAAGCAATTATTAACAGACATAAAAGGAGAAATAGACAGTAACACAATAATAGTAGGGCACTTCAACACTCCACTTACACCAATGGATAGATCATCCAAACAGAAGATCAATAAGGAAACATTGGCCTTAAATGACACATTAGACCAGATGGACTTGGTATATATATAGAGAGAGAGAACATTCCAGGCAAAAACCACAGAATATACATTCTTTTCAAATGCATGTGGAACAGCCTCCAGGATTGATCACATATTAGGCCACAAAACAAGTCTCAATACGTTTAAGAAGACTGAAATAATACCAAGCATCTTTTCTGACCACAAAGTAACGAAATCAGAAATCAACTACAGGAAGAAAATCAGAAAAGCCACAAATATGGGAGATTAAACAAAATGCTACTGAGCAATGATTGAGAATGAAGAAATCAAAGGAGAAATAAAAAAAGTACCTGGAGACAAATGAAAATGAAAATACAACATGCCAAAATCTATGGGGTATGGCAAAAGCGGTTCTAAGAGGGAAGTTTATAGAAATACAGGCCTACCTCAACAAATAAGAAAAATCTCAAATAAACAATCTAACAGTGCACCTAAAGGAATTGGAAAAAGAAGACCAAACAAAGCCCAAAATCAGTAGAAGGAAGAAAATAATAAAAATCAGAGCAAAAATAAATGAAATAGAGACCAAAAACACAATAGAAAAAAAATCTCTGAAACCAAGAGCTGGTTCTTTGAAAAGATGAACAAAATTGACAGACTTTTAGTTAGACTCACCAAGAAAAAAAGAGAGAAGTTTCAAATAAATAAAATCAGAAGTGAAAGCAGGGAAATTACAACAGACACTTCAGAAATGCAAAAGATTATAAAAGAATACTATGAGAAGCTATATAGCAACAAATTGGATAATCTAGAAGAAATGGATAAATTCTTAGAATCACACAACCTTCCAAAACTGAATCAAGAAGAAATAGAGAATTTGAATAGATCAATCAGCAGTAAGGAAATCAAAACAGTAATCAAAAGCCACCCAAAAAATGAAAGAACAGGACCAATGGTTTCCCTGGTGAATTCTACCAAACATTCAAAGACTGGATATCTATCCTTCTCACACTCTTCAAAAAAATTCAAGAGGATGGGAAGCTTCCCACCTCATTCCACAAAAACAACATTACCCTGATACCCAAACCAGACAAGGACAACACAAAAAAAGAAAATTACAGGCCAATATCACTGATGAACATCGATGCAAAAATCCTCAAGAAAATACTAGCAAATTGAATACAACAATACATTAAAAAGATCATACACTATGATCAAGTGGGATTTATTACAGGGATGCAGGGATGGTTCAACATCTGCAAATCAATCAATGTGATACACCACATTAACAAAATGAACAATAAAAGTCACATGATCATTTCAATAGATGCAGAGAAAGCATTTGACAAGACGCAATATCCATTTATGATAAAAACTCTGAATAAAATGGGTATAGAAGGAAAGTACCTCAACAAAATAAGGCCATATATGACAAACCCACAGCTAATATCATTCTCAATGGAGAAAACTGAAAGCTTTCCCTCTAAGAACAGGAGCCAGATAAGCATGCCCACTTTCACCACTCTTATTTAACGTAGTATTGGAAGTCCTTGCCAGAGAAATCAGGCAAGAAAAAGAAATAAAAGGGACCCAGATTTTAAAGGAAGAAGTGAAACTGTTACTATTTGCAGACAACATGGTTTTATACATAGAAAACCCTAAAGAATCCACTAAAAAACTTTCAGAAATAATAAATGAATATGGTCAAGTTACAGGATACAAAATAAACATACAAAAATCAGTTGTGTTTCTATACACTCACAACGAAACAGCAGAAAGAGAAATTAAGAATACAATCCCATTTACAATTGCAACAAAAAGAATAAAATTCCTAGGAATAAACTTAACCAAAGAGGTGAAAGACCTGTACACTGAAAACTATAAAACACCGTTGAAAGAAATCGAAGAAGACACAAATAAATGGAAAGATACTGTGCTCTTGGATTGGAAGAATTAACATAGTTAAAATGTCCATAATTCCTAAAGCAATCTACAGATTCAATGCAATCTCTATCAAAGTTCCAACGACATTTTTCACAAAAATAAAACAAAGAATTCTAAAATTTATATGGAACAACAGAAGACCCCAAATAGCCAAAGAATTCCTGAGAAAAAAGAACAAAGCTGGAAGTATCACAATTCATGATTTCAAAATATACTACAAATCTATAGTAACCAAAACAGCATCATACTGGCACAAAAACAGACACACAGATCAATGGAACAGAGTCAAGAGCCGAGAAATAAACCCACACATTTATGGACAGCTAATACTCGACAAGGGAGCCAAGAACAAACAATGGAGAAAGGAAAGTCTCTTCAATAAATGGTGTTGGGAAAACTGGACAGCCACATGCAAAAGAATGAAAGTAGACCATTATCTTACACCATACACCAAGAGTAACTCAAAATGGATTAAAGACTCGAATGTAAGGCCTGGAACCATTAAACTTCTAGAAGAAAACATAGGCATTACACTCTTCAACATCGGTCTTAGAAGGATATTTTCAAGTACCGTGTCTGATGGGGCAAGGAGAAAATAGACAAAATAAACAAATGGGACTACATCAAACTAAAAAGCTTCTGCACAGCAAAGGAAATCATCAACAAAGTGAAAAGACAAGCTAACAACTGAGAGAAGAATTTGTAAACCATATATCTGATAAGGAGTTAATTTCCAAAATATACGAATAACTCATCCATCTCAACAACAAAAAAACCAACAACCCAATTGAAAAATGGGCAAAAAATCTGAACAGACATTTCTCCAAAGAAGATATACAGATGGCCGACAGGCATATGCAAAGATGTTCAACATCACCAACTATCAGGGAAACGTAATTCAAAACTATAATGAGATATCACCTCACTCCTGTCAGAATGGCTATAATTAACAAGAGAGGAAACAAAAGGTGTTGGAGAGCGTGTGGAGAGAAGGGAATCCTCATACACTGCTGGTGGGAGTGCAAAGTGTTGCAGCAACTATGCAAAACATATGGAGATTCCTTGAAAAATTAAAAATAGATCTACTATATCATCCAGCTATTCCACTCCTGGGTATTTATCCAAAGAACATGAAAACATGAATGCATAAAGATACATGCACCTCTATGTTCACTGCAGCATTATTCACAATAGCAAAGACTTGGAAGCAACCTAGGTGCCCATCAAGGGACAAATGGATAAAGAAGATGTAGTATATATACACAATGGAATACGACTCAGCTATAAGAAACGATGAAATCCAGCTATTTGTGACAACATGGATGGACCTTGAGGGTATTATGCTAAGTGAAATAAGTCAGAGGGAGAATGTCACATACTGAATGATCCAACTCATAAGTAGAAGAAAAAGATGATAAACAAACACATCGAAAACCAGAGATTAGATTGGTGGTTACCAGGGGAAGGGGGCAGGGAAGAGGGCAAAATGTGTGATTAGGTACACGTGTGTGGTGATGGATTGTAATTAGCCTTTGGGTGGTGAACATGATGTAATCTACACAGAAATCGAAACATAATGATGTACACCTGAATGTTATATAATTTTATAAACCAATGTTACCACAATAAAAAACGGGGATAACCAAAAAGAATATATATATACTTACTTCAATATGTTTATGTCTAACTTTCTATGTGAAACTTGGGTCTCCTGTGTAGCTTTACTGATATGTATATAAACTTGCATTTTACTGCTTATCTCAGTTTATATTTAGAGCCTAAAATATGGTTGGTATTAAGTATAATGAGGTTGAAAGAGGCTTTGGAATCCCACTAACCTGGATTTGAGGCCCACGTCTGACAATTTCTGCCAGTGTGATAGTAGGCAACCGAGGTTAGGTAGACAACCTCTCTGAGCCACAGCTCCCACCAATGTATAATGGGCATAGGAAGAGTACCTACCCTAACAGATGTCTAGATTTAGTTTCCGATGTAATTAAATCACATAGGGTGGTGCCTGCTCATTTTCTCTTTAAGGCTTTCTCAAATTCCATGTGTTTAACAGGGTCTTCCTTGGCCAAAAAAGTTAAACGTGGCCGATTCCTCTTCAGAATTCCTTGAGCATTTATTCGTCCTATTTGTGACATATAATGATTATATCATGTGCTAGAAGGCAAGAAAATATCCTAATATCTTTACAACATGCAATTAAATTATTCATTCATGAAGTCTTAGTTGAAAGCCCTGTATAAGCCCTGCATCTTAGTAATGAGGGACTCCCTAATACAGTGTTCTGAACAAAGAAGGTGGCCAATAAATATCTGCCGAATTAACAAATGAACACTCTATATTATACTATTTCACTATCACAGGAAAGAATGAAGTCTCTTATGCATTTTAAAAATAACTGTCTTGGTATGGTCGACAAAATCTTGTCCAGAAGTAGGAGGATGACTGAGCTCCCTTCTTGAAGCCATATCTCTGCGTGGAGAAGTATCTATAGCGAGTGCAGCATCATTCCATCCTTGCATTCATCCTTGCATGGTAGGAGGGAAGTTTGGAACTCCACTTCCCATAAGACCTTGGCCCTCTCATGGCCCTTCGTGCCTAGAGGAGGCACTCCCACAGACTGAAGCTCGTGCTCAAATAGCAACTGCAGGCAGGAAGTTTAGATTATTCGAGGTGTGGCCAGCCTTTGACTTCCGAGGATTTCTACTAAGAATCAGCCACGATGGCGCTACGTGCAGTTGAGATTGTTGGCTGCAGCTTCCCTGTGTATTATTGGATTTCCTGAACTATTTCCTGAGAGTTCTTCTGATTTCATCCTTTCAGAATTTCCAAAAGTTGTAAAAGCCTCTAATTCCATAGAGAGGAATTTCTAATTTCTAACCAAAATATCCTGGTGGTGTCTGTTTTCCTGATCGAACTTAGACTCACAGACCAGGCTACGATTCGGTGATCCAGTAGCAATAAAAGTGTCATTCATGAAACACACAACCATTCCCCAATAGAAAATGCCTCTCAATTATTTTGAACTTACAGAATTGCAATAATGAAAGCTGTAAGTGGCCTTCTAGTATCAATGAATTACATTACTATACCTACTCCTAATGAATTTATTATTTGTGATTTCTAACAGACCCTAGAATTCTTCTTTTTGGGGGGAATAAAGTGATGAAAGAGTTGAAAGACATAGCCGAATATAATAGTACAGAGTATAAGGAAAACACATGTCTAACCCTAATATCATAGCCTATGGCTCAGTTGCCAGACTTAGATTGCCTGAATTCAAATTCCAGCTCTTACACTTACTTGATCACTGTGCCTCAGTCTCCTCCTCTGTAAAATGAGAATAAGATCTTGTAGAGTAGTTAAGAGGAAAAAGGAGTTAATATATGAAAAGTGCTTAAAATAGTATTGGCATTATAATAAACATGATTACTATGTCTGTAATGTTATTTTCATTATCATTATTACTTAGTCACAACAGATGGCAAGATGGTCAGGATCCTGAATCCCCAAATCCTCAATAAACTGCCACCTGCTGCCACCAACTCATGACAGTAGAATCACATGGCACAGAGGGAACGCTAGGCACGTGCAGGCTTTGTGACAGTCTCCTACCCGGGTGAACTTGACAGTACCTGTCAGAGGGTTTCTTTTTTTATCCTCTCCCATAATCCTAGACTAGGAGGAAAAACCACCTTCCAGTCTCTTTCCATAGGCCTCACACTCTGCTCTCTTTATCTCTCATGACTGTGACATGACTTTAACGTAGAGCTGAGGCTTAAAAATAATACATGCTTAACATTTATTAACCTCGTATTATGTGCCGGAAAATATGCTAACTATTCTACATGTATCAAAGCCTCATTACACTCAAGAGATAGATATTTTTATTACCTTCCTGTCAATTAAAAAAAAAAAAGATAAACTAAGCCCAGGAACGTTGAGTGTCTTTCCCAGGGGCACGCAGCTGGTAACGGATCCCGTTATTCACACTCAGAAAGAAGAACTCAAGAGCCCTTTCTCTTCACCACCACACACATGCTCAGTGGCTATATGGCCTGGTGCCCTGATTTCCACCAGAGGACAACTGGTGGGAGAAGCAGCATTTTCTAAAATCAATGAAATTATTAAAATCCTTGATCTCTTCCTTTGTCCACAGAAAACTGCATTTGTAGCTCAACATGTCTATTATGCATATTCTTTTACTTAAGGAGAAGAAAAGGTTATGTATTTAAAAAAAGGTGAGGAAGCCATTGAAGGATGCCATAAATTTATTCTGTCAGGCAGACCGAGCTGTGTGACAGTCAGAGACATGGCTTGATGCAGAGATGTGAAGTGTGACTTTATGACTGTCACAGTGGATGAGATGGATGGATTTTGGAACACATCCCAGGAAGCTGAGATACTCATGTGGTCAAGTGTTGGTCTCTCTGATCAAATTTGACTTGCTGTCTCTGAAGTTCTTGGATTTTGCCAGCCCTCCAGATGCTGCATTGTGTCTTTGCAAACGCAGTTAGTTTGACACCATCTGCAAGACCCTGCATTGGTCCTAGCACTATGAGCCATTGTTTCCTGAGAAATTAATGGACATTCTCACATGCTACCTGTGTTAATTGAGCTATTTTCACACATGCTAATGTGTCGGTTATCCAGGGCCTAGTTCTCACTTACATACCCTGCACTAGATATGCATGTAAATGGGAGAAATCCTGGAACTTGCTGCCAAAATCCAGATAGCCTACTATTTAGCAAATGAAAACAGCTAGCGTTTGAAGAAATTATATTTCCAGAAACAAATGAACAGAATTCATGTTTTGAGAAGTAAACTAGTGTGAGTTCACCTAGATACTCCACTATGTAAAGGATCTGATCCTGAATAAGTCACTTAGCGTATCCATAATTTAGTTCCTTACCATGCTTTAAATCGGGACAATGATATTTTTCAATGTTCTAGAGTTATTTCACTCTAAATCACCATGGAGGAAAATGCAGGAAAATAAGTGTGAGTCTGGCTTCCATCCAAAGGTGTTTAGTTAATGAATTACCCAAAGTACTTGGTTAGAAGGGAATTCCACTTATCTGCTGCAGTGGAGGCTTTCTTATTAGAAGAAAATAAGGATAATAGTTGTCAAATTAACCCAAAAAGGAAGTTAAAGTGGGAGATAGTTAATATATGTCCTAAGCATTTTAAATTAAAATACATTACTGTGCATTATTTCACCAAAATTTTGATGAGGAACCAAACAATTTTCATTTCTGCGTGGGCCTTTTCACTGAGTGTGGGTCTGTCTGCTGACTGGCATTTCTCTTCATCTTTCTTGCATAAACCACATCCAAAGTGCATTTTCTGTGAGTTCTAGTTGGGGTTTCTTCAACTAATAGAGATTTATACAGCAACCTGAGGGGGGTATCCTTATAGATTTTTATGTATTTCCTTGTCTCACCCAAATCTAATTCTACAATACTTTTTTTTAGTCATTTAAATTCAAGGTTTTTCCAAAGAATTCAATTTAGTTGTCATACAAACATAACTTTCTTTTTTGCACTCATATTTCATAAATGTAAAATGTAATTAAGATTATAAGTAATTTTATATGGTTAAAATAACAAGTAAAAATAGCATACATGAGCTTGGAGCAAGCACGACTAACTCTTTGTAAGCAACAACTCATCTCGTAGGAGCAGAAGTGCGTGAGATCCCTATCGAGTAGCATACGGGCTACTGGCCTCTATGCACCAAGACCATCCATCAGTATGTTTTACTAAAGGAACACAAAGGGCTGATTAATCCAACAATTTGTGTATTTCTACACACTCACTCCAACTACATGTATGCATGACCTACTATGAAGGCCTCAATTGTGTAGGATTTTATTATCCGGCAATTTCCCTGACCATAACTGCATAAGGGAAAAAAATGCCCACTTGGTATTAACCTCAAAGATTCAAAACATAGCTGGACATATACATTTTAAAAAATTATGGATCATCCAAAGTATTTATATATCATAGTGAGGTAACAGGTTTTAATGCCTGAAGAATTGCTAGCCATCCAAAATGTACCTTATGAAAAATGTACAAGATTATTATACTGTTTCAGAACCAAGAGGAAAAGGAGTGGGAATACAGCTAGAATTATATTTCCATCTTTCCCTCAGGCCCAGAGAATAAAAAACATTTTCTGTTTTTACTTGTTGGCCTCAGAGGTTGAAAACAACAAATACATGCTAACTTTCAAAAGGTGTCAGACGACACTACTTTTCCTTTCCCTTGCAGCGTCTGTGCAAGGCTCACGCTGCATGTTTCAGGCAAACAAAAAGCTCATCTACCCAAATAATACATCCCAGGTGGTCTCCCTGCTCATATAAGCCCACTGGACTTCCAGGGCATCGCTTTTTCACTAATTCTTGACTAAGTCAGATGAACCAAATGGATGGAAATGGAGAAAGGAATCCGTGAATAGACATTTATTGAGGGCCTGCCATGTCGAAGCACTCGTGTTCAGGATATGGGAGTGCTAGCTAATGCCACACACTTCCTGAAAATCCTAGAGACAGTCACTTTAAAGAGCTGCCCATTTCGTTGATAAGGCGTAATCGTATTTAAAATCTTTTTTTCAAAACTGTGAAAATGGGGCCTTGAGGCTATCATTTTGCGTATTTCTCTACAGATTATAAGAGAACTAACAGTTGCACAGTCTCTGGGGATTGTGGGAATTTTTAATTTGGGGATGACACGGCTACCAAAAATTTCCCTATTTCATTCTCCATGTTTTTGTGATCAAGAAATATTTTATACTGGTATTTTGCATAAGGACCTAATACAGAATGCAAGTTGATAGAAAATTCAACAAAAGAGGTAAGAAATTATACCTCAATATGAAATTTCTAACATGACATGCTATTTATCTGTTTAATACTTCTTGCTGTGCACAACACAAAATCAGTTTGTCATAACCTTAAAGCATTCTTTTCTGGTTCTGAAAGCTCCAGAATAAATTGCCATTCTTTGACTTCCTCAAGCATAAAAATGAAAACTGAATTTTTTTCCCTTGGAAAAGATGAATTACCCTGGCTTGACAGAGGGTAATTAGCATACCCGATGCAAGCTAAGAGAATGGGTTGACAAGCACAAAGAAGACTAAGAAAACATGGGCACATTTTGCATGTGTTTTAACATGTAAATGATTAAAAACATTACTATATATGTTAATTGCCACCAACTGCAACACAACCCTATTGGAAGACAATATTAAGTCGTGGAAAACAGTACATCTTTAATTATTTGTCTATTCTATAAACAAGTTTAATTGGAATCTAAAAACAGCAAGGGACAAAAGCTCAGTTCATTAGGGACCAACTAACTGTAAAGGGCAGATAAAAACCTTTTGTCTGATACAGATGTACCTCCCCAGCACCATCAGAGAGCACCAGGCAGCACACTAATCAGTAATAAGAGGTGTTCTCATTATTAAGCTTATAAAGCATAAACCAGGTCACCACAAGCTTTGAAGGTACTGATCATCAATTATTTCGCTAATTGTTTGTTCTGTTTGCATGTCTCAGGGTAAAAGGAAAAAGTCACTGAAGCGAAAAAGAGACACCAATAATTGCTACCTCAGTGACAGTTGGTTTTTAGTATCTCATTATTTATGATTTGTTTTGTTGTGCACATGTGACTTTGTCTACTGTATTAATGTATACCCAAGAAGCCTACTGTGTAACACTTGCGAAAGAATTATACAAATTAATCAGCAAACTCAGGCATAGAACGTGCCCTGCAAAGTCTTGTAACTCTGTTAGAAACTGTGTGTGTGTGTGTGTGTGTGTGTGTGTGTGCGTGAATTCGAGAACCCTCACTCGCGACACATTGAATTTCTGCTACTGGGGAAGTGCTACGTAGCACATTGCAGCATAAAACGCCAAACATGCTCTGGCCGTTGCCATTTTGTTTTCAAGAACCACAAGACTTTCAGATTGTCCTAGAAAGTGTATTAACCTCCTTAAAAACAACAACAACAACTTTAGGATAATTATTGTTAAAGTTAACACGAGGCAATGAAGCTGTCATGTCATGAAATTCCGGAATAAGATTTAATTTTCTCAGTCCTGAGCATGAAGATAAGAGGTACTTTAGGATGAAGACATCAATTGCCTAGCGCTTGGGCGGTGGTGGGCGGGGAGGGTCATTAGTTCACAAAGCAGCTATTTCCGGCCATCTTTAAGCTGTAAGGCAACGTTGCTACTTTAGTCTTCCTTCTATTCATTAACGTTCCATTAAGAGATTAAATATTACCTGAGACTAAAGGCTATATTACTAACTGTTAAACTAAAAACAATAAATTCTCTAATACAGTATGTTTAAAAATGTATGTACACAGCTGTACATTTAGACTTTAAAGCTTGAGGAAACTGATGGAAGTTAATGTCTACGTATTTAGTATGCCAAAGAAAAGACTATTTTGTTTACATCAGACTTGCAAAAAGTCGAGAAAAGAAAACCTTTCTCTGTGGAGGAGACCTTCCATTTCCTGTCTGCCCCCACCCACCCCCGACAGCGCCAGAGTACGAAACTGCCAGGGTCTTGCGTTTGCAGAGCTAATTTCTTTATGATATCAAATTGAAGTAGTCAGACCCTTAATAAAGAGCATTAATGATCTGTGTCCAGAAGAAATAAAAGTAAATAATTATTATTGAACTAAATGTTAGTCAATTCTAGTAACAGGACAAAACCCATGCCCTTTTCAATAGAAAGAATCAACTGTCTCTGGGCACACTACGAGAATATTTCTTGTTCCAAATAAACTGAGGCCCAATTCTCCTTCTATGTAGAAATAAAAAAGAGGTTATAAAAAGATACCTAGTCTCCTTGCAAAATTAACACAGGGAAAAGAGTTGTTTAAGTACTTTGTAGGAGAATAGATTTCGGGTAACCGCACCTGTACTGTGGAAAATTACTCTTCAATTATACACAGCAATTAGGGTTGTTGTTAACTGTTATGAAAAACCTGCCGTGTGCTAGAAGGTGTATGCAACTCATGTAAAGACACCGTCATTTGGGGGTAAGTGAGGGAAGACGATTTGAGAGAGAAAGCAGAACAAAAGAGAAACCAGCTGGAGAACAGGTCTTTGTACAGTACTTAACTGACACAGTGAGAAACTAGTCAAACATACTTGTTGATCACTTACAATGTATCTAGTATAGTGATATGATTACTGAGATTTATATGTCACTAAAATCCGCTTATTAAAAATCAGTAATGCACTGTGGTAAGTGGTAATATATAGTTACTAATGGTCGATATATCACTTTAAGTCTGCCCAGGCTGACTTTCAAATTAGTTTTTACGAAACCACAGTAAAGGACTTAAGGCATGTTCTGGTCATACGATAGGTAGAAGGAGTATCAACCTACTAGTTTCTGGACATTACTTAGTGGCAAACTCTTGACTCCTAACACTTAAGGTTCCAAATGATTCAACTGACAATGAATAATAATAACTCAGGTAGAAATGCCTTCATTTCATTGCAGGGGTCTCCCACCTGCCTCCTCAGTGGGATGGATCAACACAATTTTGAAACATTTGATTTTTGGTACACATAGCAATTCTCCTTGATAGTATAGTTGGTACTGAAACCATAATCATGACTAAAAGGACATGTCTTTAGTAAAATATGATTAAGGTCATCAGGTTACAATATCCATATTCCATGAAATCTGTGAGAGGGGAGCGCATGCAAGCATGCTCCCTTCCATCTTATTTCTTCTGCATTTCTGCCATCATCACTGTCATCATCATTGTCCTCAACAATAATAAAATGGATTTATTTAGCAACTGCTGTAACAGATATGTAACTGAGCACAGTTAAGTTTGGTTCAGTATTTGCTAGTTTAAAAAAATAAAATCATCAAATCACAATTATTAATACTAATTGATAAAATCGAGGCTCCATGAACTCTAGCATTTCTCTTTCACGTTTACTACTCTCAGATGAATTGTCAACTAAATATTTGTTTCTGGAAATATCCTTGTACATTCTCTCTCCCCTTCATAGTATCAGTGACTGAGCAACACTGGGCACCACAAGCTCCCGTTTGCAAGTAGGGGCTGCAGTTAATTGTTGATACTGATGTGAAACCCACATGGTATGCTTTGTCTTATTTTAAGCTTCATAATTGAGGTGTCCATGTTTTCTGCCTTCATTTTCTAGCCTTTCAGTGGGATATGAAGCACAATTGAAAAACATCACCTCCCTGTGGACTGATGGTGCCTCAGAACTCCCACGGAAGTCAATAGGTGCTTTGTGTACACTCAGACGGGACTCCTAATGAGCAGAGCTGATGAGAATCCAGCTTCCCAAGGATGACTAGTGCTGAGTCTTCAAGGTCATTCATCATTTTCATCTGAGAAGGGAGGTTCTTTATTTGCTCTCTCTTCTCAAATAGGTATACAATTAAAGGAAGAATTATTCCTCCCAGTGGCAGTCACTTTATTAGCAAAGGGCACGTTGAGCCCCCATCTCCTCTCGTTGCCAGATGGTCTGTGTGCCCAAGCAATGGAAGGCAGCCTCAATGAATATCTTACTTTTTGCCTCAGAACTGCTGGCTCTATCACTTCTCTGCTGGCAAAACGTGAAAGAAAATCCTCCTTGAAGGTTTGCAATGCATTATTTTTCTCTGTAAACTCTGAGTCAATAAAAACACAAGTGGTACCATTTAGGTTGTCTGTCTAATAATGAGGTTCAAATTAACGTTTTTTAAATGCTGAAAATCCAAGATTATGAGCCCGTAATTTGAATTTTCTGCTATAGCCTGGACTGAGTAGCAGCTATGGTGGAGTGAAAAAAACAGCTTTCATCCCAAATAGCATGCTTCTTAACTGTCATTAAACATTCACAAATAGCACAGTGCTTACAGAAATTTGTAAGATATATTTAATAGTAGAATTCTGTGCTTCTGCCAATGTCATTAAACCTAACACTAATGAAATTCTCATTGTGTACTGAACATAATTAAACCAAAAGATGTTCAAGATCACACTTGTAGACAAAGTCCCCCCTCCCACCCACTGCCCCTACCGCACCCAAAAGCATACCGTTCTTTTTCTAGGCAGCAATATATAAAGGAGAAAGATGGAATCTTAGGAGGAAAAGGGTATTGAAGAAAATCAATAAGAGATATTGCCTGTGCTGGTAAGGATATGGTAGGCTATGCTGCAGTAACCAGCAACCCCCAAATCTCAGGGAGATAATACAGTAAAAGTTTACACTTACACTTTACGTGTGGGTTGCATTGCTCTCCTCTACAGCTGTTCTCTAAGTGGTGACTCAGTGATCTGAGCAGTCTCCATCTTGCAGCTATGTCATCTGAAACTGTTGCCCTCCAAGGTCACCACAGGAAGGAAACAGAGAGGTGGAAGGGGCACAGCAGCTCTTTTCTTTTTTTCTTTTTGAGGAAAACTAGCCCCGAGCTAACATCTGCTGCTGATCCTCCTCTTTTTGCTGAGGGAGACTGGTCCTGAGGTAACATCCGTGCCCGTTTTCCTCTACTGTATATGTGGAACGCCTACCACAGCATGGCTTGACAATTGATGCCATGTCTGCACTCAGGATGCAAACCTGCGAACCCCAGGCCACCGAAGCGGAACATGTGCGCTTAACTGCTGGCCCCACGGAAGCTCTTAAATGACTAGCAATGACACATATACCTTCCACTCAGTAGCCATTGGCTACAATTAGTCACATGGCACCAACTTCACAGAAAGGAAGGATGGAAAATGTAGGGAGCAAATGGCTATTTGATGACCACTAACTCTACCGCATTTTCTAAATAACAAAGAGAAAGAGACGAGCTAGAATTAGTGTGAACACCTACTGGCACTAATGCCAACATGCCCCCTGATGCATTGTGCTGAGTTGAGTTGCCATGATGGAAAACAAAAAGAGGAACACAAACAAAGCAAACAATGCACAACAAACCCCAGACAGGGTCACTATTCTCACGGAGCTTCTTAGCCAGGTGGCTTTGGAGAAGCCCTTAGCTTCTCTGAATCTCATTCTTTCTACCTTTGGTACAGGATAATAATAATATCTCCTGGCAGCATTATTTTGAGGAACAAAGAAAAACGTGGTGAGAATGAAATGAGATCACATATACTAAACACATAAACGAATGCCTTACACATTTTAGCTGTCTAATAAATGTTACTTCTCTCCTCCACTAAAGAACTGTATAAATATTGCTTATAGCTCATACTATTTTCCCTGGGAGAATATGCAGAACAGTAATTAAGAACACAGGCTTTGGTGTACAATAGTCCCATTTAATGTGAGCTCAGCCACTTCATCTCTGCGTCCTTCTGTGTATCTCCTGCCACACACCCTGCACAGGTAGACCAACTTAGCTTATTCCTGTCCTAAATTTCATCACTGATCTAAATCAGATTTGGGGGAACATCTAAGGATACCAGGAAGTGTAGTCCAGAGACTCATCAACAAGTCATCTCTGTAGCCAGTCTCGCTGTTTCTTTGCACCCCAGTACTGTGAATTATGGTGGTTCTTCCAACCCTGCCAGCAGCAGTCTGGTCGGGTCCAACTAAGCCTCAGCTTTGACCCAGTTAATGTTTGCTCTTCTTTAAGCCTAACACCTAGAAGCATAGTTAATGGCTACCCCTGTCCTCTTCAGTTCCCAAAAGGTGGCTTCTAATAGTATCCTTATGCCTTTAGCATGCCCAGCTGCTCCCACAGGCCCCAAGACATGAGAGTGAGTCTCCAGAGACAGAGGGGAATTATTTACAGATACTACCTAATTCTATTTGAAGGAAAGCGAAGATTCCAGGGTCAAAAAGCCTTGGCCTTGGCACAGGTGAGTTTAAGGTACAGATTATATATAAAAA
Source organism: Equus caballus (assembly GCF_041296265.1). Lineage (NCBI taxonomy): Eukaryota > Metazoa > Chordata > Mammalia > Perissodactyla > Equidae > Equus > Equus caballus. The sequence continues at coordinate 181,428,002 of NC_091684.1, forward strand.
GAGAGACAATAAACTGTGAGACAGAGAATTTAGCAGAGGGTTTTGATTTTAACTTGTACTGAAGGAAGCAAAACCTAGTGCCACCTATAGGTAAAATAACCATGTTTGTGCTTTTGTTGTTTGTATAATTTCCTACATCATATTTTTTTAAAGGAAAGAAAAAATAGAACTCTGTTATAACTGTGTGCTATTTTGTTTGGGAAAATGATTAGTAGAGTACTTGGTAGCTTACCTTGTATAGTCTCTTTGAAGTTTCCCCTTTTTTGCTATTATTTAAATAACTCCCCAATTGGACTATAAATGTACTGAGAGATGGAAAGACTTCTCAATCTTCCCATCTTAGTGTTGAAGAGAATGGACTTTGTCAACAGACAGATCTGAGTTTGGGTCCTGACTCTCCACAACACATGAAACCTTAGGGAAACTATTTAACTGCTCTGAGTCTTTGTTTCCTCATCTGTTTAAAGGAGAATAATAATAATACTTCATACTGGGTTGAATAACATCCCCTAAAGATTCGTGTCCTTCTCAAAACCTCAGATTGGGACATTATTTGGAAAGAGGGCTGTTGCGGATGTAATTAATTTAGATGAGGTCATACTGAAGTAGGGCAGACCCTCAATCCAAAGTGACTAGTGTCCTTATAAGAAGAGGAGAACGCCACATGAAGACACAGACACAGAGCGAGGACAGCCGTGTGATGACAGAGGCAGAGATTGAAATTATGAAGCTGCAAGCCAAGGAACGTCAGGGATTGCTGGCAACCATCAGAAGCTAAGAGAAAGGCATGGAATAGATTTTCTGTTGGGGGACCTCAAGAAGGAACCAACCCTGCTGACATCTTGATTTTGTTTTTTTGGTGTGAACTATGAGAATAAAATCCTACAGTTTTAAGCCACTCAGCCTGTAGTAATTTTACACAGCCCTAGGAAACTAATGTAACTTTCTTCATAGAACACCCATAAATTTTAGTTGAAACAATTTACAGGAAGTACTCACCATGGTGCCTAGCATGCAATAATCAAATAATAAATGTTAGCTCTTAAATATTTACTGATTAAGAGAACGAGAGTCAATACAGAATGTACCAGCACCCCATCCTTCTCTTCATTCAGATATTCTACTAGACAGAGAATAAGGCAGGTGGAAATGTCCCTTTCTAAACTTCAAGAATAGGATGAAGCATGTAATCATAAAAGCACATTAAAGGTTGTCGGGATGGAGTTCCTGGGTGTTCTACAGTGGCCAGTTTAAGGAATGAGGCCAAAATGAACTAACAGAGATAAACAAATTAAAATAAGAAAAAGTGGGGCTGGCCTGGTGGCATAGTGGGTTAAGTTTGCATGCTGTGCTTCAGCTGCCTGGGGTTCACAGGTTCGGATCCTATGTGTGGACCTGCACACTGCTCATCAAGCCATGTTGTGGCAGCATCCCACATAAAAACAGAGGAAGGTTGGCACAGATGTTAGCTTAGAGACAATCTTCTTCAAGCAAAAAGAGGAAGATTGGCAACACATGTTAGCTCAGGGTCAATCATCCTCACCAATAAATAAATAAACAAATGCACAAACAAATAAATAAAATAGGAAAAAAGTCATGAACCAAAGAGTCGTGAAGCTGGGAAAACACAGGACATGCAAAATCTTGAGGCAGGAAATATATCACCATGGCTCAACTATTGAGGAAGCAAAAAGTGAAACCAAATCTGAATAGCTAAACGAGAGAAGCAAACTCAGGTTGGCAGGCCAGAGCAAGCAAACAAAGCAGGAGCAAGAGTATATACTTCAGGGAACAAGGACATTATTGGACAGGTTTTCTTTATCCTGGGGCCACTTTCTAAAACATAATGCTATTCATTTTTTTCTCTGAAATCATATTTTCAGGAATGGTAGTTTTTGAAAATACAGAGGACCACAAAAATTAAAAAGCATCCAAAATACTCTGGGATAGAAGCTATTTATAGTCCAGTAATTAAGGTTCCTAAACACAGGAACCATGTCTGTCCTGTTCACTGAGTTCCCCTGTGCTTGGCAGAGGGCTTGGCAGATAGGAGGCATGCAATAAATGTTCATTACATGACTAAATGAGCTGGGTTAGGTATATTTTCTTCCTCAGTTTTTCCAAATTTGAAATTGAGATTGTGCTATATCTGTTGAATACAAGAACCAGCTTCACAGTTTCATCCTTTCCTTATTTTCAATATCAATCAGTATAACCACTGCATGAACTGGGAAAATTATTAAAATACTAGTTTGACAGACACTAGGGGCAAATGCTACTTCATCAGGTCTTATTGTATGTTAATAAATTTCCGTAAAGCCAAATTCCTCTAATGGCAGACTATCTTGTAAATTTATGTCATACTTTCGCACCTTCTCCTGGTGCTAACTATGATTTATTCCATGTAATAATTGTTTGAAGCACCTGACAAACTGTGGCATATTACATGTTTACCTCTTCTAATTTAGGTAAAAATTTATACTTGAAGACAAGTTGTTTCCTTGATCAAAAACAAGGGAAAAAAAGAAAAGAAAAAAAAATCCTTAACTCCTCAGAAAAGTTCAGCTATTCTAACAATAATACTAACCTACAATGGGAAATCACTGATACAAAGCCATAGGTAATTGGCATGTAAACCAAAGTCTCAGATTGGTTGTTCTAACTTATACTTAATAAATGAATCCAGTTATTTAGAGGGGAAAAAAATCTTTTAAATATATGAGGGCAATGATTTTCGTGAAATGTTGTGGGTGTTTCTCATGAGAATAAATGCAAGAAAACAAATCACAAAATAACCCCCCTTGAGAGAGAAACTGTATGCCCCAAACACTGACGGAGAAAGTATGAAACTAAATTAAAACATTAGTTCCAACATAATTCAGTTTATTTTGTTGTCTAAATTTTACCTCCTTTAGGCAATGATACTTTTATCCAAGGCTCAAAGCAGAACGGTGAAACTTCCTGGAAAAGGCTTCTTGAAGATATTTCTAACACAAGCAAAATCAGAGAATGCCTCAGAAAATTACACCCTTTCAAGATGAAGCAACTTCAGAAGACTGGGTTATATACTTGAACTAAATGAAACCAAAGGCTTTAATTTCTCCCACTATTTTTTGTAAGAAGATAATTTCATTTTACATAACTCAGACAAGTGGTATTTGATAATAATGTTAATAATGTGATGCTACATTATCCTCGCTTTGTTGCAAACTTCCTCTTTGTCATTTTAGAATGCTTATCAATTCTGTGAAAAGACTTAATCATATAACATAATGTAAAATATCCTAGATCAATATGGAACTAGATGTAGACCCTGACATTTAAAAAAATCTTTTGAACATTTTTACGAGGCAAGTAGTCAATAGCACCACCTCAATTATTCTAGTGAAATAACTAAATAATAGGTAAATTAAGCTTAAGTAGTTGCTGCTGCCACTATTAAATTTTATCTTTAATTAAAACAAATTACTTAAGCAATTCATGATTATTACATTAGAAAAGAAAGAATACTAAATTAAAGTAAAATTGATAAAATTCCATCACCTAGAGATAGGCACTGTTACACTTTCATGTTCTTTCCTTTAGAATAAATACACACTTGCATGTGGTTTTTTTAATTAAAAAATGAGATTACATATTACATATTATTCTGTAACTCGAATATATTTCATTATATATGTGTGTGTGGTGAGCATCCTCCTATGGCAAAATTAGAGATCTATAACGTCATTTTAATGATAGTATGATATTCTAAAACATGGTGCATCATAATTTATTTAAACAGTCCCATGGTGCTAGACATTCAGGGCATTTCCATTATTTTGCTACTACAAGCAATGCTGTGGTAAATATCACTATACATACACTTTTGTGCACTCATCCAATTTTGTCCCTTAAATTAACTTCCTAGAAGTAGAACTGTTGTGTCCAATGGCTTATCTTAGTTTTTGATACTACTGTGAAAATTGTGCCCCAGAAAGATGGTATCAATTCATACTCTTACCAAAAGTGTAAGAGAGTATTTATTTCCTCATATTTACATCAGTTCATATTCCTTCTCTTCAATTTTTGTCAATCTCATAACTATATAATAGTATAAAACAAAATAGATTTCAGAGTAAGGCATATTGTCAAGAAAGAGATGATAAAGAGAGTCATTTCATGATGATAAAGGGGTCAACTCATCAAGAAGACATAAAAATCCTAAAGGTTTATGTACCTAATAACAGGACTTCAAAATATGTGAAGCAGAAAATGATAGAACTGAACGGGGGAAAAAAGGCCAATCAGTATGATGGTCAAAGATTTCAATACTCCTCTCTCAATAATTGATAGAACAAGTAGACAGAAAATCATTAAAGTTTAGAAGACTCACGATACTATCAATTATCTTGACCTGACATTTATTGAACACTCCATGCAATAAGAGAAGAATATGTGTTCTATTCATGGAAGATTTGCAAAAATAGACTATATTTGGGGCCATAAAATTTTTTTAAAATAAATTTAAAAGGATTCAAACCAGATAAAGTATGTTCTCTAACCACACTAAATAAGCTTAGACACCATTAACAGAAAGATCTCCAGAAAAGTCCCAAATAGCTGAAAATTAAATACGAACTTCTAAGTAAACTATGAGTCAAAAATGATATCACAAGGGAAATTAAAATTTTTGAACTAACTGAAAATGAAAACACAACATATCAAAATTTGTGGGATTCAGGTAATGCTATGCTTAGAGGAAAATTTGTAGCACTAAACATCTAAATTGGAAAAAAAAACAAAGAAAGGTCTCAAATAAATGTCTTAGGCTTCCAGATTAAAACATGAGGAAAATAAAGAGCATGTGAAACCCAAGGTAAACAGAAGAAGGGAAATAATAAAGATCATAGTGGAAAAAAATAAACTAGAAAATAGAAAAACAACAGAGAATAAACGCAGTTTCTTTGAAAAGATCAATAAAATTGATAATCCTCTAGGTAGACTTATTGAGCAAAAAGATCCATATTACCAATATCAAGAATGAAAGAAAGCGAAAGATGTGAAAGGGCATACGTGTACAATGACGGATGGTATTTAGTCTTTGGGTGGTGATTATGATGTCATCTACACAGAAACTGAAACGTAATGATGCACACCTGAAATTTATATAATATTATAAACCAATGTTACCACAATAAAAACAAAAAAGAATGGAAGAGGTGACGTCACTACACATCCTATGGCATTAAAGGATACTAATATTACTGCCCTGTTGGAGTACACAACAACTTAGATAAAAAGGACAAATTTCTTTAAAGATACAAACTACCAAAGCACAATCAAGAAATAAACTGAAACTTCTATATCTATTAATCAAATTAATTTGTAATTTAAAACCTCACAAAGAAAAGTCCAAGCTTAGATGGCTTCACTAATGAATTCTACTAAATATTTAAGTAAGAAATAATTCCAATTCTACATGAACTCTTAAAGAAAAATTAAAAGAGGGAATACTGAAGACCAAGTGTTATTTATTTCAGAAATTCAAGATAGGCTTAACATTCAAAGTCACGCAATACAATTAATTAAATTAACAGATGAAAAAAGAAACTGCAAATGATCATCTCAATAGAAGGAGAAAAACATTTCACAAAATCCAATGTCCACTCCTGATAAAAACTCTCAGCAAACTAGGAATAGACGGAAACTTCCCCACCTGATAAAGGGCGTATACACTAGAAGCTACAGCTAATATCGTATTTTATAGTGAAAAACTGATTGCTTTGTCCCCAAGATCAGGAATAAGATACAAATGTCTGCTCCAATGACTTCTGTTCAACATGGCCTTGGAGGTCCTAAATAGTGCAACAACATATGAAAAAATAACAAAAGTATGCAAATTGTAAAGGTATAAGTAAAATCATATTTATTTGCAAAAGATGTGATTGTCTATGTAGAAAATCCTGATAAATCTTCAAAAAAGACAACTGATAGGTGAGTTTAGAAGGATTTCAGGATGCAAGATCAATAAACAAAAATTAATTATATTTCTGTATACCAGCAACAAACGATTGGAAATTAAAATTAAGTCAATCTGGGGCCGGCCCCATGGCCGACTGGTTAAGTTCATGCGCTCCACCTTCAGTGGCCCAGGGTTTCACCGGTTTGGATCCTGGTCACGGACATGGCACCGCTCATCAAGCCATGCTGAGGCGGCATCCCACATGCCACAACTAGAAGGACCCACAACTAAGAATACACAACTATGTACCGAAGGGCTTTGGGGAGAAAAAGGAAATAAAAAATCTAAAAACAAACAAAAAAATTTAATCAATCTAAAAGAAAACATATATAATTCCACCAAAAAATATGAAATAATTAGAGATACATTTGCCTAAAAATATATTTGACTAGAGATATATTTGACTAAAGATGTACAAGACCTATACACCGAAAAGTAGAAAACATTGATGAAGAAATTAAAGAAGCCCTAAATACATGGAGAGATATGCCATGTCCTAGGGTCAGAAGCCTCGCTATTGCTAAGGTGTTGATTCTTCCCAAATTGATCTACAGATTTAATCCAATCCTAATAAAAATCCCCTCAGGTAGTTTGGTAAAAATTATCAAGCTGATTCTAAAATATATGTGAAAATGCAAAGGACCTAGAATACCCAAAAGAATTTTGATAAAGAAAACACAGTTGGAGAACTTACATAAAATAAAATCACAGTGAGATCCAACTATATACTTATTATAATAGCTAAACTTAAAAATAACAGAAAACAAAAACCCAAAATGATCATAGCAAGTGTTAGCTTGGATGCGGAACAACTGGAACTCTCACAGACTGCCGAAAACAGTTTCACTTTGGAAAACAGTTTGGCGGTGTCTGAAAAAGTGAAACATACACCTACAATATGACCGACGCATTCCACTGCAATGTATTTACCCGAAAATGAAAACCTATGTCCATATAAAGATTTGCACACCCATATTCAGAACAGCTACAGCTCACCCTCAGAAAGAACCCTTCAAGTGTCCATCATCAAATGGTAAACAAATTGTGGTAGAACCACACAACAGAAAAGCACTCAGCAATAAAGAGGAATGAACCACCGATACACGCAACACGGATGAACCTTAAAATAACCACGAAGAATGACAGAAGGGAGACAATAAATGAGTACAGACTCTATAATTATCTTTATATAAAATTCCGTAAAACGTTACCTAATCTGTAGCGACCGAAAGTAGATGACTAAGCGCCTGGGAAGACGGAGGGCAGGGGGGATGTATCAGTTACAAAGGGGCACAAGGAACCTCTTCGGGGGTGATGGATATTCTCATTATTTTCATATAACAATGGCTTCACAGGTATGATAGGTATATTAAAACTCATTAAATTGTGTACTTTAAATATGTGCAGTTTATTGTACATCAATATGTCTTAATGATGCTGCAAAAATAAGTATGAAAGTCTTCATTTCTCCACACTTACATCAACTCATATTCATCTTCTGGGGTTTTTGCCAATCTTACAAGTACAAAATGATACCTCACTTTTAAAATTTCTTTGATAACAATTGTATATAAGTATTTTTCATACATTTTATTGTCACCATTTTTCTTATTTATTATCTCTCATGTAAATTAATTATTCTATGGTCACTGACAAGCATTTAAAAATTACCTCCTTGGGGCCAGCCTGGTGGCATAATGGTTAAGTCTCACACTCCCCTTTGGCAGCCAGAGTTCACCAGTTCAGATCCTGGGCACACACATACATGCCACTCATCAAGCTGTGCTTTGACAGCATCCCACATAGAAAAAGTACAAGGACCTACAAGTAGGATATGCATCTATGTACCGGGGCTATGGGAAGAAAACAAATTTCTTGAAAGAGGACGATTGGCGAAGCCGGCCTCGTGGCACAGCAGTTAAGCTCACATATTCCCCTTCGGCAGCCCAGGGTTCGCCTGTTGGGATCCAGGTGCGGACCTACGCACCGCTTGTCAAGCCATGCTGTGGCAGGCGTCCCACAAATAAAGTAGAGGAAGATGGGCACGGATGTTAGCTCAGGGCCAGTCTTCCTCAGCAAAAAGAGGAGGACTGGTGGCAGACGTTAGCTCAGGGCTAATCTTCCTCAAAAAAAAAAATTTAATTAATTAAAAATAAATTTAAAAGAAAGAGGAATATTGGCAACAGATGTTAGCTCTGGGCCAATCTTAAAAAAATAATAAATAAGTAAAAATTACCTCCTTGAGACAACAAAAAATATCCTAGATATGTAAAGATTTATAATTCTTTTTCATTTTTAATCAACTTGTTGCAGTCTCATATCCTATAAGTTTAATTTTCTCAGGCCCCATATCTGTGTTTACTATGTTTTGTGTGCGTGTTGTGCCATTTCCTCAAGAGTTCATACTTAAGATGATTACACAGTGGCTTCTCAGACTCTTAGAAGACCCATGCAGAGAAAAATAATTTTGTCTTACACAGCAATTGAGAAGGTCCAAGAGGATTTGGTCAAAGATGCTCACACATTAAGTTTAATTTCAGTAAGTAACTGCTTTGAAGATTTATAACCCAGTTTATGTTTAATGACTATCATGATTAAAAGGAAAAATTCTCTCTCCTGTCAATTTTTCTTGTGTGTGTGAGGAAGACTGGTCCTGAGCTAACACCTGTTGCCAATCCTCCTCTTTTTGCTTAAGGAAGATTGTCACTGAGCTAACATCTGTGCCAATCTTCCTCTGTGTTATGTAGGATGCTGCCACAGCATGGCTTGACTAGTGGTGCTGGGTCTGCACCTGGGATCTGGACCTGAGAACTGCGGGCCACCAAACTGGAGCATGCAAACTTAACCACTATGCCACCAGGCCAGCCTCTCTCCTGTCAAATTTTTTGCCAGACCTGTTCAACGATTATTAACTGGAGCAACAGAATCTTGATACTATGTTTTCCGGGTAATGATGTAAATAAACAGGGAAACATGCAGTAAGTAAGAGAAGCCTAAGGGACAAGTATATATAGATGATAAATAATTGAAAGTTAAGTTTCGCATACTTTTCTTTTAAAAAATAGTGTTGGTGCCAGCCCCATGGCTAGTGGTTAAGTTTGGCATGCTCCATTTCAGTAGCCTCGGTTTGGTTCCCAGGCATGGACCTACACCACTCGTCAGCAGCAAGCTGTGGTGGCAACCCACATACAAAATGGAGGAGGATTGGCACAGATGTTAGCTCAGGGTGAAATCTTCCTCAGAAAAAAAAAAGAACAGTGTTAAGTCTAACACACTTCGGAGCAAAATTTCAGAAAAGACTATAAAAATGAAGAAAAAAAAGTACTGAGAGGTTAGTGTAGTAGAAAATTTGCTTAGAGATTTTCATCATTATTGTTACAAGTTGCAGACAGTCTCTCAGGTTTAAATCATGTTTCTCCTTACATAGAGGTCACCAATTAAAGGCCACCCATTAATGTGTCTTTCTAACGGTGCACCCTATAACCACATGCATTTTGTTAAAGAACCTGTCTCAAAGAAGGATATTTAATAATTCCTAAATGAACATCATTGTCATAAAAGTACACTTTGGCAACTTTTTGAGGGTGACTAGTTTTTCTAGCAAGTTGTAGCCATTATAATATATTATTATGAATGAGAATAATGGCTATCTTTTGTTGAGTATCTACTATACACAGGCACTATGCTAGGTACTCAATCTTCCCTAATTTCTCACAGTGGCCAGTATTTGCCTGCATTTTACAGATGCAGAAGTTTTTACCCATTTCCACTGCTTGGGGTTTAGAGCGCTGCTTTCAACGCCGCCATGTTTCTCTTAAGAAGCTGGTCCACATCTCTCTTAATCTCAATGCATTAGTGCTTCCTTTTCCTTGGGGGCAGGGATGGGCGTGAGGGGGGGTGACAGAACATTGCCTTTGTAAATAAGTTGGTGCCGTTATGCCATCAAAACAAGCACACTTCATTAAAACGAGCACTTAGTTTCCCATCAACAGAAAATGTTAACATCCTTTTGACTTTTTGACTACACATACCATTCTATGTCTTATAAAGTTTCCAGAGTGAACTTGCCCTGGATTGGCTATCAGTTAATACTTATTAGAATGACCGCAGTCTCTGCTCTCTGGCAGGGTATGGTGTGAGGATGGATTTTTTCTTTTCTGATTCACTAACAGAAACTAATGCAAGCAACCAGGGAGGAAGGACATCGAGACAACAAAACCGTGTAGGAGTAGCAGAGCAATAAGAACAAAAGTCTGATTTTGTGGGTTTGTGTGTTAGTGAGAAAGTCCCACTTACTCACCCTGGAGAAGCAGAGGCCTAGCAGCCATCATTCTGAGTTCCGTACTCCAATTTTGCCCAATATTGACAATAAACATTTATTATTAACTCTTCAGATACTTTCTGGTTCCATGTGCTTTCTTTTAAATGGTATTTATATTGTTTCAAAAAAATTCCTAATCCCTCTGCTTGCACACATTTCTAATACAAATCTAAGTCAGGGCAAAATATATCAACTCTGCTCATCACCAAGAGATGGTGTGGACTATCATTTGTGTAGAGCTGTTTTGGACTTATGAACATAAGGATCCATGAACAACTTTTTGGAACTGTCTCTGTTAGCCAGATTTTTGTCGCAAGTAACTGAAAAATCTACCTTAAAAGAAAATCCAAAGATAGCCTAAGAGATTTTCCTCCCCTCTAATTGCGTTCTTTGATTAACTAAATACTTCAATAGGTCAAGGTTCCTTTTTACCGTCCTTCTTTCCTTCCTTCCTTCTTTTCTTTTTTTCTGGAATGCCCATAGACTGATTCCAAAAGAAAACCCCTCTGCTTTCATTGGGATTCCCTCACAAGACAGCCAGTTCTGGCTGCCACAGTGATCGGTGTGGTTGGCAAGCGGTGTAGCAACACTTAAGTTTGACCTGAGATATGAACAACTTATTTGTATCAAGATTAGAACGTTAGCCCGGTTGGAAGAAGAGAAATTAAGGGAAAAACAATCTAACAATATTTTTTACCTACAAAAACATTTTCAAGAGACGTCACAGAACTATCTTTCTTTGAGAACTAATCATTCACAGGGATTGAAATTCATGCTTCTGGCCTAATTCCAAAACTAATGGCAGCCTCAGATCAACCTTTTTTCCCACAAAACGTTTTCCAAAGTGAGACTCCTCCAAATCTGCCATAATTGGTCCAATTTCTGTTTGCTATGGTCTAGCTTTCTGGCCTCAGTCTGCTCCAGAAATCGAGATTCGGCCTTTTAAAGACAAGCCACTATATTCTGCAGCTATTTGAGACTATTCATTCCAGCTGCTTCAAGTTTTAAAAATTTGACTACCAGGACGAGAGCCATAAGATGACCCCCAGCAATCTCACTTTGCGGTGGACATGATGGAAAAGCTGGAGATGCTTCACTGTACCTAGCACATTGTTAAAGAGGCATATGAAGGAAACTGTGGGAACATGAAAGAAATACTGGGTGAGAAACGAGCAAAGAGAAAACCTGAAGCCGCCTATCACTTGTGCCGCTCGCCGCCAAAGCTGTGGGTGCTGAGAGCATTATTGTTTAATCTCTCTGAAGAATATGTGGGAGCAGAAAGCACAACATCCCCAAGTTGTTACTTTGTCACAACTTTACAGAATACATAAGCACTTCAGTAAATACACAGATTTTTTTTGCAAACTGTAAATCATCTGTGAGCCACCACTGTTCGACTAATTACAGCAAGAAGCTGTGCTCATTAGCTGTTCTCATCTGGCTCACTGCACGACCTAAATAGTCCGTAAATGAGCCGGCAATTATTGCTGTATTACCACTACCAGCTCCGCTCACAGCAAAATATCTCCACCAAATGTTACGCCTGTTGGTATTATCAGGTTAGAAATTTCATAAACATATTGAAGCAGTTAATTGGGAGATTATTAAAAAAAATGTGAAAATAGAATCATCAGTGAAAGAGTTTTCATCAAGCCCCGGATAGGCGGCTCCACCTATAGACAAGAACCTCAGAATGCAAGCATCTGGGAGGACGGCGCCTGCTGCTCCCAAACACCGCTGGAAAATGACGAAAGCAATGGAAACATGCTCGCACTGAACAGAAGGAGAGTGAACTATTCATATTCTTATGGCCGCTAAAAACTGTCTTTTGACTGGGTCAAAATATAACCAAAGCATATGCTCACAGGCCTAGAGCCTGAAAGAACTTTAGGGAACAGAAAAGCAAACTGTAACGTCAGAAAACTTCATTATTTCTAGCTCCATCATATGGCATATATAGAAGGAGTAGGAATTTTTTTTTCTTTAGTTTGGTTTAATTTATTTTTTTATTTTTTTTATTTTATTTTTTCCTTTTTCTCCCCAAAGCCCCCCAGTACATAGTTGTATATTCTTCATTGCGGGTCCTTCTAGCTGTGGCATGTGGGACGCTGCCTCAGCGTGGTTTGATCAGCAGTGCCATGTCCGTGCCCAGGATTCGAACCAACGAAACACTGGGCCGCTTGCACCGGAGCACGCGAACTTAACCACTCGGCCACGGGGCCAGCCCCTGGTTTAATTTATTTTTAAACAAAATGTTTGTATACATGGTAATGGTGAAAAGAACCAATAAAGTAATGACTTTAAAGAACAATTTTCTGGCACCAGCCCTGTGCCCGAGTGGTTGAGTTCACATGCTCCACTTTGGCAGCCCAGGGTTTCCCAGGTTCAGATCCTGGGCATGGACCTAGCACTGCTCATCAAGCCATGCTGAGGCGGCGTGCCACATAGCAGAACCAGAAGGACCTACAACCAAAATACACAACTATATACTGGGGGACTTTGGGGAGAAGGGAAAAAAAGAACAATTTTCTGACACCTTCAAACATGTTAGAAGAATCTATTTACTATATCCAATGATTAATTAATTATATTCTTATTTATTCATTAAAATGTTCACTTGGGCTTCATTCTAGTTATTGCGGATATGTGAAAGAAATACATTTTAAAAACATGCCATAGTTCATATGCTATTTTCATTCGTATTCACACAATCTCAATGGACGCAATTTAATGAGATCCTACTGTGATGCAAAAAGTGGGGCCTTAATACTGGGGGCACCTTATTTTATCTCGTTCTTGATGGTCATCACACCAGATTCATCATTGACTAAGATCCCGAAAAATATAAAAGGAACAAAGAAAATGCTAAAAGCTAATGGGTGTTCTGATTCTATTCGCTTTCTCCTACCTACCATCACAGGGGAGATAAATACTTTCATAAATAAATAGTTTGATTCTTGTGCTAGTTGTGTGCTTAGAAGATAGAAGCTGTCTCTAATGGATTGAATATTGTTATCAACTTGGACAAGGTTGGTGTCACAATGTGGCCTATCTGACACGAACTATATGGTAGACTTTGGACAGGATGCATCAGAGAATCAATCACTAATGATGTGCTCGAAAGAGACGTTTTCGTGATGAAGGCATTGACTATAACCATGACAATGATATCAAGAGGCAACTCTTCTATTTACCAACCAACTGACTTCAATGGGCAAGAAAATGCACATCGCATTCGTTCAACTCTTTTCAGCTGCTAAGATTTACAAAGAATTCTTCAAATCTTATCAGTGAATATCTGTTTTTCCATGAATTTAAGGACGTTTTTTAGATAGCCGTAACATTCCTCCAGCTATAGATGTTAGACTATAAAACACAGCACTGTTTTTCCCCCACTGAAACCTTCGTCGATTTCAGTGTGTGTTTTGATTGCAAGAGTAGTTTTTCTCTTGTTCTTTCTTCTCTAAGGTCCTTCTTGGAAAGACCAGCTAACTTCCCTGCCTATCTCCCCCGACTTCCCTCTGATAGTCTGGCCTTGCCACTCAGAGCGAGGTCTGCAGACCAACAATATCAGCATCATCTGGGAGCTTGTTAGAAATGCAGAATTTGGAGCCGCAATCCTGACCTACTGAATCAGAATTTTAACAAATTTGAGAAACACTGGGCTAGGGAAAGGCCTATGATGAGCCACGAGTACTTTCCCTACAAGGAAGGGGAGTTAAAGCAGTGTCCAGGTGTGCAGCATCAAAGACTGAGCAAAATAAACACATGGTTTTGACTGTTTTACTCACTATCAACATTAACCAAGAAGGTTTATCCAAAGGGCACTCTTCACATTTAGAAAGGTATGCTGGATCCTGTGGAAAGCTGGATCTTTGAGCTGTTTGTAACGTGATGATCATACCAAGAGAGATTTTAGAGAGCCTGCTTTCTGCCCAGTGCTACACTCAGTACAATGGAGGACTCGCCAAAAGCACATTCACCAAACACTCATCGTCAAGGACCTTAGCCTTCCAGGGCTACGGTTACACTACAGTTCAGATGTCCAATATTCCTGAAAGCCATTCAACTTTTCAATCACTTTTACATCTATGGTATTACTTTAACATCACATATTCAAGTAGATTTTTTCTTAACATATTGGGAAACTGAAACTCAAAGCTGTTTAGAGACTGTCTAAAGTCACCAAATGACTAATAGCAAAGTTGGTACTGATGAGGCCTCCTTCTAAACCTATGCTTTGTATACCTATGATACTCACAGAGTTTACCCACTCAACTGTTAGTGAACATCTCTAAAACAATGTTGGCTTATATCCTGACACCAGTGTATTACTGGGATCTACTGCATTGAACACCTCTGTGCATGTCACTCAGCACTGGAAACATACAAAGAGGGATTCTCAGATTTCACTTGACAATATGATATGATGAAAGAAGCACTGGACGGTGAGCCAGAAAACCTCTGAAATAACTCTTATAGGGAAGTGATTTTCCAATCCTCTAGGAAATGAGAACAATTCCTAGAGGGAACAGATCAGAGCCAAAGCACTTCCTTCATGTTCTAAAGAGCAGAATCTTGGTCATTGAGGACATAATTGGGTGTCCACTCATTATCCTAAGGGTCTGATTGGGCCTGATTTGGCCTTAAATGGGGAAAGACTGTTAAGAGACTGAAGTAGCTTGCTGTTCTAGGACACGAAGCTCAGGGCCTGGCTCCATGGAGACGTGCAGCCTATTTATGGAGGGAGAACGCCGAGCATAGAGGAAGAATCTTTACCTTTGGTGGGAATCATGCCTGTACTGACAGGATACTGGAAACCATTCCCCTTGAATAAGGTACTGTACATGTCTCCACAACTGCACCTACCTCACTTACAGAAGATAGAGAAGCAAGTTGCATAAGGATTTAAACCCCGCCAGACCAAGAAACGGTACTAATCTACATCTAAAGGGCTGCAAGCTTGAGTTGTTTTCTGTAGAATCCATTTCCTTACAAGAAAAGGAGTGAAGTGAGCAAAAGGGACCTGTGCCAGCCAAATTAAATTTTGGTTAACTATCAGTTTCTTTTTTATTAGGATCATAAATCTATTTTAACTTATTTCCATCTTTAAGGATTTCCTCCCTTAGGAAAAACGGCTTTGGGAAAAAAAAGGCTAACCTCTCCTCAGCTAATTTAAAAGAAACTTTTCCCACTTCTAGTCAGAATAAGTTAACATCCCCACTGGTCAGCTATGATAGTGAGACAGCGTTGGCCGCCCCCACATCCCACCCTCCAAAACCACAGATTACCTGTGCGAAGGAACCAGGAGCAAAGCTTCAGGGATAGCTTAGAGTTGGGTACTAGGACGGAGTTTTCCATTCCTACCCTCTTTATTCCTTGCCCAAAGGGAAAGAGGATCTTTTGTAGTTTGAAGAGGCTCATAAATTGTAACCTTTTCTTCCTATCCTGAATTCCAAACCACTTAAGAGAAAGATGAGGTGTAGGACAGAGATAACTATCAGCATTAGGACCAAACCTCAGAGCAAGATACGCAGTGCCAAACACTGTCAGGCCTTCCACCACGCAGGAGTCTACCCCTGTCAAACTGAGAGCACAGAGGCCTCAAAGACAGCTTTCTGCGAGTGCCTTGATCAGGAGAAAAGGGCGGGGGAGGAAGGGGCGGAGCTGGGACTGCGGTTCCTCTGTCAAATCAACAAGCTGAAGTCAGTGCACTAGCACCAGGAGGAAGTGAATTAAGAGATGCCGAGAGTATTGCACTAATAGACGTCCCTCCACATTGAAGGAAACATGAGGAAAGAAGAACAAAGTTACCCCCACTCAACTGCTCAGCTTGTCATTCTCTAAACCAGTGGGGTAACTGTTAAGCCAGTGATAAACTGGAAATGGAGCTACCTCCCAGGGAAGGAGATCAGTAGCACACCATTAGGACAAAACCAACTCTCATTATCAAGAGACCACTCCCCAAAAGCAATTATTGCTCCATTTTGGACTTTCTTAGGTCAGCATAGTTTTGCTTCCAAAACGCTCTGCAGTGGGCCGGAACCAGGCAATAGGTTAAAATTTTTAATGCCACTCTGTTATCCATAGCCTAATCTTCACTCACTATTCTATTTCTAATTCCAAATATTTTCCAGCCATGTTAACTAACATAGCTACCAGAGGTTCTGCAATGAGATCAAAGATAGTAATGTCAAATACATAATAATATCAAAGATAATATTCCAACAATGAAACGACAGCAATGAATCCTCAAATTTGAATATAAACTCTCTCCCATTATTAGTTTCTCAGGAAATTAAGAAATTGAACACTTTTATGCACCCACTTTCACAATATTCACAAATTAAATCCAATAAAATTGAAGCACAAGTGAAAATTATCTTGCCACTGAAAATTCTAAATATTTCAAGTTAATCTAAGGTCAGACTTCTCATTCTATTCTGTTTCAGCTAGAGAGATTATTAGAAGCCTTGGTGGAATTGGGGTTGTTTCCACGGGCACGGCATTTTCGGTCCCCTAATGGATGAGGTATAGGTCCTTTAGAGCCTACGGATCTGAATCTATCAATTTCAAAATCTCTGATGAGCCTAACTTTTCAAGATTCCAAAGGGTTAGTAAGACATACAAAACTGTAACAGCATTGGCCCCATCTTCAACGAAATTTGGAATATGAAATAATTCCCATCCCCTAAGCAGTTCTTCTGGGCAAAATTCTGTTCACAGACGAAGGACTTCAGCATTTCCAAAGGCCGGGGTAGAGACTCAGTAGTATGAGGGAAGGTAGATGAATAAAGAAAATCTTGGTTTCCACTGAGGAAACCAAGGATGGAAGGAAGCCACATTTTCATTGTCTACAACTTTAAAAGTTCATGTATTTTTGTGGGGAGGGGAGAGTGCTAATGACCTCTAGGGCGTGGAGGCCAGGGATGCCGCTAAACCACCTACAATGCACAGGACACCCCCCCACAACAAAGAATTATTGGGCACAGAATGTCAATAGTGACAAGGTTGAGAAACTTTGCATTAGGTTATGAAATCTGTTCCAAAGAGAAGTTTTGCCCCTCATCCTAGCACTAGTTTTAGTTGGAGAAACACCTCAGAAGATTCTTGAACTGCTGGTGCTGTTAAGGTTTTAAAAGCTTAGACCCTAATATTCTAAAGCACACCAGGACCTGTGTCACAGGCTCCTTATGATGCTGTCTTTCCTTAGCTTTTGACTGTTCCCAGCTTTGAATAGCTTTTCTTTCTTCTTCATCTTCAGTAGTTGGTACACCTCTTACTTCTGATCTTAGAGTTCCCTTTGGGAAACTCAGTTGAGTTTCCAACAGTTTAAAATACTTTGATCCTTTCCTTCTTGAATTCATGAAGACTAGACCTGTGTTGAAATTGAGAGCGAATTTCCTTTCTTTTATTTTTTTTCTTTGCTTTGTGGCCTAGACCTATTTTTATTCTAACATGTTACTCAAAATTTTGTATCAAGAGGTTTTCCATAATGAGAAAAGTGAAATCAGTAAGTCTGAGTCTGTCAAATTATCCACCTGCCACGCCATCCACCCTTACTTTGTATCTCCAATAACAGTGCACATTTTTCTGGCTTTCTCCTCTCAATTCTGTCCAAATTTTTGTAACATTTAGTATAGCTGGCCCATTCTTTCAGGGTAGTAGTACCCCAATTTCTCTCACTACAGACTCTCTGTGATATCAAGTGAATTTCTTATAGTTTCCTGGAGTTTGGCCCCCTTTGGTAGATTCTATTCCAGTCTGCTCTCTAAAATCTTGCCAGTCTACTTTGGTAGGGTAGCTCTGGGCCCTGTCACCATTTCTGATTTAGTAACGACTAGTAACTAGTAAAATATAGAGCCCCTTTTGTTAATGCTCTGCTTAGAGGTGGTTAGACATCAATATCTCGTTTTCTTCATCTCTGTCCAGCCAAGGATCTCAATCTTTTCTTACATAGACGCCTCTCTTCTATCTTCTTAGACTTCTTTTCCTATTCTGACAGTAAGACTGAAGCACACTTGGGAAACCACTACAGTTTCTCTTTTACGGTCCCTAGAGATTGTGTTCCATGCCAACGCTTTTTAATTGCCTTTAGGTTCACAATAATCTCAATGCACTGTTTCTTTGCTTCATCCCATGAAGACAGCTTTTTATTGTTTCTAAAAAGACTCCAATTCTTCTTGTGGTTTATTTTTTATTAAATTCTACTATACTTCTGTGGGCCAATCCACAATTTTGGTCTCTGAACTCTAACACCATCATGGTCAGACTTTATATCGTTAACAATTCAAAACCAACTCGAGACCTTCTAGTGAGGGGTAGGTCCTGAAACTTTGGATAAACCACATTGATTTAAAGCTATCCCTTCCAGTTTCCTCCCTTTGCTCCAGATGCACCACTTAAAAGAAAGGGATGCAGGGCACGCTTCTCTATGCTGCCTATGAGGCCTGGCACAAAGAAGTCAAAGCCAGAAGTCCACACATTAGTGCGCTCTAGAACATGGAACTTAGTTGCAGTTGAAAGTCCTAATCTCAAGATTTTGCAGAAAAACATAGTAAAATAGGTAAGGATTGTTCTGCCTCCAAATGTCAAAAAGGTGTGTTTACAAACTCTCTTTTTCCTATAATCACATTTTTGCCTCAGTTGTACTTGCTTACCACGGTTTCCACAGCCTATCAATCAGCCAAATTTAAAACTCCACTGCTAGGGTATCACACAATCCCAAGGCCTCCTGATCACCTGCCAGAAGTTTTAAACTCAGGGCGCTATTTTGCTCACTAAATGCCAGCCTTTGTCAGGCTCTCAATGTTTTCAGCCAATGCACCAAATATCCTAGTGTTTCACTGAATTGATCTTACCTCCCAGAATCACAGGCCTTCCTTTACAACGTAGAGATTGACACAAGAATGGATGCCCTAAGAGAAGGGCAGGAGAAAGGGACTGAGCTAGCGTGCCAGTCTGCTCCCAGACACGCTAATTAGAATTCACTCTGTTCTCA
Source organism: Equus caballus (assembly GCF_041296265.1). Lineage (NCBI taxonomy): Eukaryota > Metazoa > Chordata > Mammalia > Perissodactyla > Equidae > Equus > Equus caballus. The sequence continues at coordinate 181,447,328 of NC_091684.1, forward strand.
CTGGTGAGAAAACGAGTGCGGGGACAGAAGGATGCTAGTATTGTTATGTGAGCCTTTCCATGTGAAGAAAACATCATGAATAGGGAATAAGTTTCTCCCCAAAACAGTAAAGTGTTGTTGAGACTGCATTAGCATAATAACATAGTAAAGATATATTATGAGACATGGTCAGTAGGTACAACAACAACAAAACAGGTGTGTTTATTTTGTAGCATCTCCATTATTAAGACTCTTAAAAGTCCTAAGCCTATTTCTATGAGGACAGGGGGATACACTTTAAGGATCTATGGACACCCTTCCTGGATGGATTGGGGTCCTCCCAGGACAGAGCTAGGACACTGAGGAGGTTAGAGGAGTACAAAGAACAAGGAAAATACAGGAAGAGGATGAAATCCCAGAGAGAAAAGGGACTCTTAAAACTGACTCATGATCTGAAAGGAACCGTATGAGAAAAGTTGCTACCTCCTTCAAATCTGAGTGCTCACAATCGGTCCACTCTGGGGACTTCTGCCTCCTCTGGCCGAGCACTCGTAAGTCTCCATGTTTCCACCAGGAGCTCCAGAACCACACTCACAATTGTCCACAGCAGTGACTGGGTCTCACCAACCATTTAGTAGATCACAACCAGCACACACTAGAGTAGACTAGACTAGCACAGAAAATACCGCAGTATGTTGCATATAGGAAGAGTAAGTACTATTTTGTGAGACTTTAGTTTCAGTTTGATACTTGTATCTGTATGCACTGTATCAAAATGAAAAATATGTTTTCCTGCTGTGGCCTGTGGTCAAAAATATCTGAAAATTACTAGCTTACTGGACATCTTCCTCTTAATGTCCCTCTGGCTCATCAAATCAAAGAAAAGTATATTTTCTTACTCCCACAAAACCTCCTCCTATAATATATGAATATAACCATTCACCCATTTCTGGAGAAGTGGTGAAGTCATCCTCATTTTCTCACAGCATAAATGCCTGCCCCCCCTGCAAAAGCTTCTATGACCAGTGAGACCAGTTCTCACGTTCATTTATTCATTCAATATATATTTATTTATATGTGAGAACAGAGTGAATTCTAATTAGCGTGTCTGGGAGCAGATTGGCACGCTAGCTCAGTCCCTTCCTCCTGCCCTTCTCTTAGGGCATCCATTCTTGTGTCAAACTCTACGTTGTAAAGGAAGGCCTGTGATTCTGGGAGGTAAGATTCTGGGAAGTATGCAAAAGCTTCTAGGGGCTCCTATATGCACATACTTTTTTCTTCAGTATATCTAAAGTTGTTAAGTATCTACTAACATTTGTGTACACATTCCCCCACTCCCATGCCAGCTATATCGTAAGCTCCTGGAACAAGCAAAGAGTATTTATCTTTCGTGTATGTTTTTCCAATGCTCAACAGGTATTAAATTCTAAATAAATATATATTGAATGAATAAATGAACGAATATTTGAAGGACAGCACACAGATCCATAGTCAACTATTACATAAAATGGTCCCAGAAAATAAAGGGTTTTTTTCCCAGTATTTATTTATTCGAAACATTTGAATCTCCATTTATTCAAAACAGTATCTGTATTTCAATACAGTATTCTGTATTGAAAATCAGAATACTCAGATAAATTGATTATCCAAATTAAATGTTATTAATGTTCCCAAGATTCACCCATCTTAAAACAATTTTCATAGTTGACTCTATAATTATATTGAATGCAAGTTCTTCTTTCTCTGATGGTTAACTAAGTCAACTCACCTGTGTTGACATTATGACCACCTGCTGCATGTAAGGCACCCTGGCAGATGTCATGAAGCAAAGAAACTAAACAGTATCCTCCTCTCAAGAACCCATTGTCCTACAGCTTAGTGTAATGGCTCTTATCTAACTTTTTTAAGTAAGATTCCAGTTAAAAAGATTTTCAATTGTGTAGATTCTACATAATGGGTGTTTGGTAGACATTTTTGCCTCAAGGAGTAAATGAAATCAGTAGGAAACCCTAACTTCCCCAAATGAGGAATGTCCCTTATCCGTACAGCCCTGATCTTGAACCTTCACCCCAACCATCAGATTCTTGAAGAATTCAATGCTTCGAAAGCTGAACAACCAAATTCAGCATACTTGTTTATAAGAGCAGAATACTCAATATCCATAATGCAACATAACACGTCCCCGTAACTTCTAGCCACTTTCTTAATCTCACAATTTCCAAAGCCTGGGATATCATGAATGCTCCCAGGTTCACCCTGTGGGAAACCCACATCTTCCAAATCTTTCCTTTCTTTCTCTACCTCATTCCACATCTATGGTTAACATCTATTAACAATAAAATTGCTATGCTTATTTCACTTTCACTTTCGAAAAACTCACCTGAAAGTTTGAATGGAGTTTGTGGAAGACGTGATGAGACTCAGAGATAAATAAGCAGTCATCTGAGAAGTACGGAGGGTGAATCCCTGCTATCTGTCTCGATGTTTGGGAAAATGTTGGTCTTAGTTGACCTGCATAGCACTTTATAGTGAATGTTGCCAAAAGAGAGTATTTAATAAATAAGACACACACCTCCAGAAGCTGTTAATTAACTCTTTTGGGCCTTTAGGGTATGAGTCAGCAAGTTAATATGGTTCCTACACAGTACGACACTCTTGAGAAATAGGAAGAATTGTGAAGCTTACAACAGTGACTAACAAATTTAGAGTCATTTAGAACTCTAACAACTGAACTGAAATACTACCCTAGAATGTTGTGTCAACTTATCCTTCCTTTGAATTCAAATAGTTTAAATCTGATTGATTCCACAGCATTCATATCTAGGGAAAATCTTTTATGTATGCCTACAGAGAAGAACGGGTAGACTAAAGATTCATTTTCAAGTCTGCTCTTAGAGAGAGCTAATGTTAGTCATTGGCTTTGCATAAGAACCTGTTTTTCTGATAGTATCACTACCATGTAATTAGGTCTAATGTGCACCCCACGCAAACACACTCACATGTGCACGCACGCGTGCACGTGCGCGCACACACACACTATAGGAAGCCTATAACCAAGGGTTTTCCCCCTCCTTTTTCCTGATTGAGAGAAAAGTGAGTTTGTTTAAACAAGGATAAATTCTTGAGAGACAATAACATAGTGGTTATATGCAGCCTTTGACATTCTGTCAGTGTTCATATTCCAGCTCTGCAGCATGATAATATGGTGGAATATGTTTTGTAGATACCATTACCCTGTAACACTCTCCTTAGCCTACTGGGTCAGAGGCTTTCATTGTCCATAATGGCAAGAATGAAAAATAAAAGGTCAGATTTTGAGTATCAGATTTTTATAAAATTCCCACCAGAGATGATCCTTTATACTTGTAATGGTCAGAATTTTTGAAGAACTTTGTTTGAAAATTGGTATCTGAAAATTAAACATCTAAGGACTTGAAGGAATAGTGCTTAAAGATTTTGCCAGAAACAGTGCTTGGAAAGAAAATATATGCAGACCCAGACTCTTCTACAAGACAGAGAAAATTAGAGAGGCCTGGCTGGTCAGGAAATGGAGTGACTTATCTAGGAGGATGTGAGAGGGTTTAGGGGGCCAGGGCTGTGATGAGGGCCCACACAAGAGTACCACAGAGAAAGGAGCAGATTCACTATCGGGAAACTTCCTAGCCTCTGCCTGAAGAGACAGCTCTCCATTGCCCTTGCAGGAAGTTGAGTTCAAGCAAGCCAGTACTTACATACCACTATCTGTGGGGCTTGGATTCTCTCGCAACATGGTGGCATCAGAGTAGTCAGACTTTTTACATGGCAGTTTAGGGCTTTAAAAGACCAAGGTAGAAACTTCCAGTCTTCTAAAAGGCTAGGCCTGGATCTAGCAAAGCATCACTATTGACGTAGTCTGTCGATCAAGTAGTCACAGCCCAGCTCAGATTCAAGAGAAGGAGAAATAGGAGTATCAAAAATTTCAACCATCTTCACTCCACCACACCTCCCTAAGGAGGTGATGATTGAGCTGAGAGATGAATATTAAGCCAGATTTGGAAATTTTTGAAGGCATATGTTCCTAAAAAATAGAATAACACGTGTAAAAGCCCTTGGATGGCAAGGTATCATTTTCAAGGAACAGGAAGAAAGTCAGTGTGGCTGGATCATAGTGAATAAGAGGGAGAGAGTTATAAAATGAAATAGATAAAAAGGAAAATTAGTTTAACTTTTATTTTTGAAAAGTATTACTTGTACGTAGTTTAAAAACGCAAATTGTAATGTGCTCCAACTCTCTGAACTCCTGAGTCTTTTAACTCTTTTAACTGTTTCTTTATCTTCATTTCAAAATATTTGTATTGAACATTCTTGAAATATCTGTTTTTGACACCTTCCTTTACTTCCTACTAAGAAAAATGAAGATTTAACTGTTTTAAACCACACACCTACATATATTCCCCATCTTCCCCAAATAACAATAATTTAGTTGAATTAGTATTTAGTTTTCACTATTATATAAATACAATTTAGAACTGATTTACATGGTATATTATTTTTATGTCTGCTTTCTTTACAGCTTTTTTGTTTTTACTTGAGTTATTAATTGCCTTATTGTTTAATTTGCTTATTTTTCAAAGTATTGATCCTAATTTAGGTCCAAATTTTTTGGTACTTCTGTATCACAATCTTCTCATTAAAATAGAATACATTAGGTAATATATCTTTCTTCCTTTTTCTGTTTTTAAACTTTTTTGGAGCTATGCCTACTGCAGCTGTCTGTCCTTTCACTCCATTCAGACCACTTGTAACCTAGATATGCTTCACAGTAGTCAGCATGGAACTTCCCTTCACCAGTTATTTGAAACTTATATTTACCATACTCTCTTATTGAGTACTTTGTTCCTTGCCTTCTTAGTTCATTGCCCCATCTTCATACCTTCAAGTTGTTTTCTGAGACAGGATGCATAGAAGGTAAAGATTTTTTTTAACCCTTCCACTTAATTAACAATTTATCCAGGATGAGAATTCAAGAATAGATTTATTTTCTCTTAGAATTTGGGAAATATTACCTACTTTCCTTTGAGCTTTCAACATTGTTGTAGAGAATGTCAGGGTCATTAGAGAAGGTCAGTTTGTACATGCCCTCTTCTCTCTCTCTGGAAATTTTTCACGTATTTTTTTATCCTTAGTGTTTTGAAATGTATGATATATTTTGAGGCAATCCCTTTCCAAACATTCTGTTGGACTCTTGAATGCGGAAATTCAAGACTTTGGGGAAGTCTGGGGGAATTTTCTTACATTATTCCTCTGATAATTCTCTCCTATAAGTTCCTTCTGTATTCTTTCTATAATTTCTGTTAATCAGAGATTAAAGTCTTTTTGTTCTGGGAAATTTTCTTATATTATTTTGTTTATTTTAAAATAAGTTTATCCTATCTTTTTTTTCTGGAATTTCTTTTCTTTTTTTAATTTTTATTTTTTATTGCACTAAAATTGGATAATAACATTATATTGCTTTCAGATGTACATCGTAATACGTTTCGAATTCTGTGTAGATTACATCATGTTCACCACTGGACAACTAATTATAGTCCGTCACCACACATGTGAACCTAATCCCTCCTTTTGCCTTCCCTTCCCCCCTTCCCCTATGGTAACCACCAATCCAATCTCTATTGCTGTGTGTTGGTTGTTGTTTTTTTGTTTTTTTTGTTTTTTTAAAGATTTTATTTTTTCCTTTTTCTCCCCAAAGCCCCCCTGGTACATAGTTGTATATTCTTCGTTGTGGGTCCTTCTAGTTGTGGTATGTGGGACGCCGCCTCAGCGTGGTTTGATGAGCAGTGTCATGTCCGCGCCCAGGATTCGAACCAACAAAACACTGAGCCACCTGCAGTGGAGCGCACGAACTTAACCACTCGGCCACGGGGCCAGCCCCTGTTGTTGTTTTTATCTTCTACTTATGAGTGAGATCATAGGGTATTTGACTTTCTCCCTCTGACTTATTTCACTTAGCATAATACCCTCAAGGTCCATCCATGTTATGACAAATGGCCGAATTTCATCATTTCTTAAGACTGAGTAGTATTCCATTATGCATATATACCACATTTTCTTTATCCATTCGTCCATTGATGGGCACCTAGGTTGCTTCCAAGTCTTGACTATTGTGAATATTGCTGCAATGAACACAGGGGTGCAGGTATCTTTACTCATTTGTGTTTTCATGTTCTTTGGATAAATACCCAGCAGTGAAATAGCTGGATCATTTGGTAGATCTATTCTTAATTTTCTGAGGATACTCCATACTGATTTCCACAGTGGGTGCACCAGCTTGCACTCCCACCAGCCGTGTACAAGGGTTCCCTTCTCTCCACATCCTCTCCAACACTCGTTTCCTGTCTTGTTAATTATAACCATTCTGACCAGAGTGAACTGATATCTCATTGTAGTTTTGAGTTGCATTTCCCTGATAGCTAATGACGTTGGGCATCTTTTCGCATGCCTGTTGGCCATCCATATATCTTCTTTGGAGAAATCTCCGTTCAGATCTTTTGCTCATTTTTTAATTGGGTTGTTCGGTTTTTTTGTTGTTGAGACATATGAGTTCTTTGTATGTTTTGGGTATTAACCCCTTATCTGATAAATGGTTTCCAAATATCTTCTCCCAATTGTTAGGTTGTCTTTTCATTTTGTTGATGGTTTCCTTTGCTGTGCAGAAGCTTTTCACTTTGATGTAGTCCCACTTGTTCCTTTTTTGTTTTGTTTCCCTTGCCCAGTCAGACACAGTACTTGAAAATATGCTGCTAAGACCAATGTCAAAGATGTACTGCCTATGTTTTCTTCTAGAAGTTTCCTGGTTTAGGGTCTTACATTCAAGTGTTTAATCCATTTTGAGTTTATTTTTGTGCATGGTGTAAGATAATGGTCTATTTTCCTTCTTTTGCATATGGCTGTCCAGTTTTCCCAACACCATTTATTGAAGAGACTCTCCTTTCTCCATTGTATGCTCTTGGCTCCCTTGTCAAATATTAGCTGTCCATAAACGTGTGGGTTTATTTCTGGGCTCTTGATTCTGTTCCATTGATCTGTGTGTCTGTTTTTGTGTCAGTACTACGCTGTTTTGGTTACTATACCTTTGTAGTATATTTTGAAATCAGGGTCTTTCTAGAATTTCTATTAATTGGATTTGGCTTTCAAATGTCTTAACTGTTTTTCTCTCCAATTCTCATCTCTTTATTCTTTTCTTCTACTGACTGGGCTCTTCTACAATTTTATCTTCAGTCCTTCAATTAGATTGTTTCATTTTTGCTGTCTGTGGTAGGCAGAATAATGCCTCCCACCTCAAAAAGATATCCACGCTCTAATCCCTGAACCCGTGAATATGTTATGTTACATCGCAAGGAATTAAATTTGCAGTTGGAATTAAGGTTGTTAATTAGCAGACTTTAAGATAGGGAGATTATCCTGGATTATCTGGGTGAGCCTAATGTAATTATGAGGGCTTTTAAATGTGGAAGAGGAAGGCAGAGGAGTTAGAGTCAGAGTGATGCAATGTGATGAAGACTCAACCAGCCATTGCCGGACTTGAAGATGGAAGGGAAGCCTGAGCCAAGAAATGCAGTCAGCATCTAGAAGATGGAAAAGGCAAGAAAGCAAATTCTCCCTAGAGCCTCCAGAAAGGAATTCTGTCCTGCTGACACCCAGATTTAAGCTCATGAGACGTCAGACTTTCAGAACTCTAAGATAATAAATTTGTGTTGTTTTCAGCCACTAAATTTGTTATAGCAGCAATAGAAAACTAATGCACTACCATATTTTCAATTTCTAAGACATTTGCCTTATTCCTGAATATTACATTTTTATACTATCCTATTCTTATTTCATGGAATAATTTATTTCCCCTTTGAGGGTATTAAATAGGAAGTGTGATGTTTTCTTCTGATATATGTATTATTTCTGTTTTCTCTGAAATTCTTTCCTTCATTCTTTTTTCTTCTTGTCTTTGTCTTTTATATTAGAGCCTTTCCTCAAAAGTCCTTGAGTGTGAATTTATTTTTAAGAGTGGGGCACTGAAATGATGGCTGGAGACTCTTTTGCCTGGACAGGCTTATCGTCCCTATGTGAACATCCAAGAACCTGGCCATTTCATTGGAGGATTCCCAAATGCCAATATCTGCAGTGGTTTTTCTTTGGTCGATTCCTCAGGAAGGTTTGACCCATCTGCTACTTGAAGTATATTATGCCAGTGGACAATATTCTGGGAGTCAGGTGGACAAACAGGATTGTGAAACTTTTTGTTCAAGATGCAGACTGTTTGATATTTAAGGAATCAACTAATAACAGCATTGTTGCCTTAAAATTCTGCCCAGGTTTTAAAACATCTGGGAGTCCAAATATCATCTTTCTCACTGATTTGGCTAGAAGAGTATCACTTAGATGTGAGGGATAAATGAGCTTGCTCAAATCCCATGCCCTAGTGTAGACCTTGGGCAGCATCCCTGAGGGAACTTTCAGGCTTACGGAGCTGACGCACTTACCGGCGATCTCGGCCTCGCCCTGAGAGAGAAGAAAAAAGATTGATGAATTAGATCCTCCCAGTCATGAAAGACTGATTGATAGTTATAACTCAATAATCAGGCGATTGTCTCCTCACCCATGGGAAAAAGTGAGACAAGGATAGGGCAAGATGCCGAGAATGCTACCCTAGGGAAGTCCTTCTACATGTAACCTGAAAAGTAGGAATACACATCCCTAGTACAGATTTTCGCTTAATCTACCTCGTGCCTCAACTATACCTTGGATCCAGAGTCTCTGATTCACCTTTCCACAAAAGATGTCTTCTGCTGGCATAAGGGAGCCTGGGGACCTAAATATTCGTTATATAGATTTCAAAGCAGTCTTCCCATTTTCAGCCCTACCCTGCCCCAGACTGTTAAACATTTTATAAGCCTGTAATCCTGAATTTGGAAGCTCAAAGCTGTTAGGCGGTTTTTTAATCCTTCCCCCTTGCATATAACTAGATTTCTACCTTCTCACTCTTCTAGGTTATTTAGCACCAATCCATCTGTGTCCCATCCTCCAAAATTTTATTTACATCTGTCTGCTGTCATATCCTTCCCTTTGGTGTGTCCTTGAGGTTTTATGCCTTTTAAAATGTATTTACTGACATGCTGGGCAATTTCTTTTTAAGAAAAACAGTGTCTTCAATCTATCCTGTATAATGGCAATTCCTTTTGTGCTCTTCTATGCTTTTCAAACTTTATACAATTTAAATATATCCTTCTTGTAATCACAAAAAACACAATAAATATTATTTTTAAAGAACTCTGAAAATTGTAATCTAGTGAAATTTTTATCTCCACTCATTCTAAATGGTTTATTTTATTTATTTACAATCTTCTTTTTCTAAAAATAATTTCAGGTTTCTCTCATCTATATAAATGGCCAGGTTATTCTATTTGCTAATTTGTAAAAAAGCTGTATTTTATTAAAAGGCAGATACTGTTTGCATAGGTGTTAATAAATTATTAGCACTTCATACATAACACATATTGCACAACAACTAGTTTACAAATTTAGAAAATGTAACAACTGAGCAAATTATACAGTGAGAAGACCAATGTATGTTGAGTACAAATGTATACACACCATTATTAATGCTTTATAGACGAGAAAATTGAGGATCAGCACGCTTAGGTAACTTACTCAAGGCTTGTTATTCTAAAACCCATATACTTTCCATTATGCCGCTTACCTCTGTAGACCAGTGTCGTATTTTTTTTTTTCCATTGGTGGTTATCAGGATATTCAACCAGAATTAGCTATAGAAAAGTGTTACAACCATTACATGTGTAAGTTTTCTATCAATATAATGGGAAACTAAAACACCTGTGTCCTTTCCTTTTTTCTTGGCTCTCAGAATCAATATGAGAACGGAGACACTATTAATAAAACATAAAAAATATCAAAAGGTGCTCTGGGGTAACTATGTAGCATAATTTACCATAATGAATTGTTCCCAGGCTAGGGCGCACCATAGCTTGGGCCCAGTCCAACACGGGGAAGCCAGCAGACCTACCTTGCTGATAAAAGAGCCCCATCCTGCGTTTTACTGATGTGCTTTGGGATTCAGTGGCTTCACTGTTCTCTCAGCCTCTGTTATGATTAATGCTTAATTTTAATGGATGAAGGGAGGATTTTGGTGTGGGTGGCTTGCTTCTTCTTTTTGTTGTTGTTAAATGTAGCAACAAACAATCAAATCAAAGGAAGAAGAATACAAAGAAAATGGGTCGTGAATAAACAAAAAGGTCAGGACTCCAGTATTTAGTGCAATTTCTGGGGAACTATTAACTACACCATGATTGGCAGATTTAACAGTACCTTCTGCTCTCTTTTGCCAGCAACTATGCAATTATTCCAGGTGTTGTAGTGGAATGACTCTATCAAATTTTACAGGATTAATCAGCATGTAAATGTTGGCAGGCTTCAGACTCAGATCCGACTTCAGGTGCAGAACCACTTAGAACAGATGGAAAGAAACACTTCTTCGTTTATTTTTAAAAGGAATTTATAAATTGGCCATACCTTTGCCCTGAGAGAGAGTTCATTTCATGACATTTACCCAGAATAATCTCCTTTTAAAGTGTATAAAAAATCATCTGTGTATTAAGAGGTAAAAATGATCCCAGAATTTATAATATGCATGAATGTTACAATTCCATATTTCCTTTTTGAAATATGCATAAATATTTTAAACATTCCTTCTGTTGGTTGTAACTCCATAATGCATCTTAAATAGTAAGTAAAAAAGACAAGTATGGGTTCTATTACTCCATCTGTCAAATATTTCTTTAGTGGTGTCAAAGAGGCTCGAGAGGGATTTGGGACACTGTATGAAGCTCATTGTGTGATTTATATAACTATTTGGCATAAACTCTTCTACTCATGAACTTCCAATAGCTCCTAATTGCCTACAGCAGTGGTTTTCAAATATTCGTTCTTGCCAAAAGCAATTCAAGCACTCTATCAGTAGCATGGCTCACCACACAGGCCCATTCAGTGCACGTTAGCACTGAGGCATTTGGAGGGCAATGAAGTTTTAAGAAGCCCTCTTAGTTTTGCTATCCCCTCCTACCTTTGGCCCCAGCTAAGAAGTACTGGCCCTGAGTATAGAGTTCAAACTTCTCAGTTTGCTATCCAAGACTCTTTGGGTCTAGTTTAACCTACCTACTCAGTCTAACCTCAGTCTCCTTCTCTAAATGATTTCCAGTCAGACTGGCTTCTCAATTATTTATTCCTGCCCCTAGGATTTTTCTGTTTCCCTTCCAAACCGTTACCGATTTTCAAGGGCTGGTTCAATCTACCTTCTCTAAGATACTTTCCTTAGCTTCTCCCAAACAGCTGTGTTCTCTTTGTACAATCCTTGTTTGTATCCCTCATTTGATCACCAAGATGGGCAGATCCAGGGCTCGCTTAAAATGAAAGTTGTATTTTCTGTAAATAGTGGGTTTACGGTCTGCCCTGACAAAGATTTAATAGCTCCACCATATCTATGTGAAATGCCTTTTCCACTGGACGTCACTATTTTGGAAAAAGTTGTTGCCATACGTGACATTTTGGTCTAACTCTCCATTAAATTTACAGATGAGATGCAGTGCTAAAATGACTAGTTTAGTCTAACTGAGGCCATAGTTCTTTTTCAACTAAAGATATTCATTGTATTTTATTAAAAGTTCATTAAAATTTCAGCAAAGTTATCAAATAACCCCAGGTTCTCATATACCTAATATGCATTAGGGTAAATAATTTATTCAGCAAATCAAGTCTAAAAGCATTTATTTTGAGTATGTACAACAGTATATGAAATATACTAAGGAATAATAAGAGTTTCTACCTTTAAGGACAAACTAGCAGGTGAAGTTAGAAACAAGCATAGATGTCCTGGAATTCCTTTATTCTATGGGAACAAGGAGTCCAATAAGTTTTTGGAAGAAAAGACAAACAAATGTCACCTGACTTGAATTTGAGGCTATAGTTCTTGTGTTATTGTTACTGTGCCACCAGTACAATAAGGGAAAGAATATCTCTCATACAGTACAATATCACAAATGTCTCCCACATAAATTAAATTTTTTCACTGAACTCATCTATGTGATGGGAACAAGAAGCTCAAACACTAAAGCCAACAGACAAGTGGAGAATGAGTTCAGAAGGTAGAAACAATAGAAGACACATTAAAAATTTATCAAACTGTGAATCCTAGCCTCCCATTTTTAACTAAAAATCCAGATCTGATTTAGAAAAGAAACAATAGCAATATAGAGGGTAGACTGGAGCCCAAGAAATTGAATCAGAAAGACACAGTAAGGCAGAAAGTGATGAATAGAGCATGCACTAGGCCTTGGCAACGCCGTGGGAAGAAGGTGATGGACAGGAGAGGGACTTTGGAGCAGGACACAGGAGGCCTTGGCAATTGCTTGGGCTGTGAGGAGTGACAGAGAGAACTGGGCCTGGGTGACTGGAATGGCACTGCTGTCATGAAGCAAGACAGGAAAAGTAAATCGTGTGCTTCACGTGCCTAGAGAGTAAATACATTGATACAAATTGGTTATTGAATTATTTTAAACTATAACTAAGAGATAATCTTAGGTCTGTTGAAATGCGTTTGAATTATGATCATTCTAGGACTAATTACATATGGACTTGAATCATTATTACTTAAATGCTTCTTGTGAATCTGACTCATTTAGATTGTGTCTGGATGCAATGGCTATCTCTTCTACAGGAACAACTCACTGAGTCGCAACTCGGTTTTTGGCAGTTAATAATCCAGAAAGAAATCCAAAAAAGGCCTTTGGATCACCATAATAGATGCCAGGCACAAAAAGCACTAGAAGCACAAAAGACCCAGAATAGCCAACACAGTATCAAAGAAGAACAAAGTCAGAGGACTGACCCTATCCAACTTCAAGACTTATGATAATCAAGAGAATGTATACTGGCAAAAGAATAGACAAATAGATCAATGGAACAAACAGAGAGCCCCAAAATAGACCCACAACTATTGAAAACGGAGCAAATATCTCTGAAAAAGGAACAAAGACAATGCAATAGAGAAAAGACAGTCTTTTCAACAAATGGTCCTAGAACAACTGGACATCTACATGCAAAAAAAAAATGAATCTAGACACAAATGTTACACCTTCACAAAAATTAACTCGAAATGGATCACAGACCTAAATGTAAAACGCAAAACTACAAAACTTCTCAAAGATGACATAAGAAAAACCTAGATGACCATGGGTATGGCAATAACTTTTTAGATACAACACCAGAGGCAGGATCCACGAAAGAAAGAATCAGTAAGCTGGACTTCACTAAAGTTAAAAATTTCTACTCTGAGAAAGGCACTGTCAAGAGAATGAAAAGGCAAGCCACCAACTGGGGGAAAATATTTACAAAAGACACATCTGATAAAGAACTGTTATGCAAAATATTAAAGAACTCTTAAAACTCAAAAATAAAAAAAACAACACAATTAGAAAATGGGCCAAAGATCTTAACAGACATTTCGACAAAGAAGATAGAAAAATGGCAAATAAGTATATGAAAATGTGCTCCACATCATATGTCATCAGGGAAATGCAAATTAAAACGAGATGCCACTACACACATGTTAGAATAGACAAAATTTAGAACACTGACGTCATCAAATGCTGGCAATGATGTGGAGCTGTAGGAATTCTCATTCATTGCTAGTGGGAATGCAAGATGGTACAGCCAATTTGGAAGATAGTTTTTCAGTTTCTTACAAAACTAAACGTGCTCTTACCATATAGTCCAGCAATCGTGCTCCTTGGTATTTACCCAAAAGAGTTGAAAACTTATTTATTTCCACACACAAACCTGCACATAGATATTTATAGCAGCTGTCTTCATAATTGCAAAACTTAAAGCAAGCAAGATGTGCTGCAGTAAGTGAATGGATAAATAAACAATGGTACAGCCAGACAGTGAAATATTATTTGCACTAAAAAGAAGTGAGCTATCAAGTCATGAAAAGACACGGAGGAAACTTAAACATACATTACTAAGTGAAAGAAGCCAGTCTGAAAAGTCTACATAGTGTATGATTCTAACTATATGACATTACAGAAAAGGCAAAACTATGAAGACAGTGAAAAGATGAGTGATTATCAGGGGTTGGGGAGAGGGAGGTAGGAACAGGCAGAGCACACAGGATTTTTAGGGCAGTGGAAATACTCTGCAAGATACTACAATGGTGGATACATGTCATTATGCCATTTGTCCAAAACCATAGAACGTACAACACCAAGAGTGAACCCTAATGTAAACTATGACTCTGGGTGATTATGATTTGTCCGTGTAGATTCATCAATTTCAGCAACTCTACCACTCTGGTGAGGTCATTGATAATGGGGAAGGCTATACATGTGTGGACACAGGAGATATATATGGGAAATCTCTGAACTTTAAGCTCAATTTTGATCTAAACCTAAAACTGCTCTAAAAATAATGTCTACTAAAAAAAAAAAGTGCTAGAAACCTGCATTTTACTCAGCATTAATTTCCTTTACCCAGTATCATGAAAGTTCATAGGAGTAATTACAGATGGATGTCTATATCTGTCAGGGAGGACAAGGTTACACTATTAAAAAAAATCTCAGTGGCTTAAGACAACAAAAATGTATTTCTCACTCATACCACATGTCCATTATGAGTTGACAGGGTGACTCTGTTTCTCATAGTCACTCAAGACCCAGTCGAGGAGCATTTTATCTAGATACATGCTTTCTGGATCATCACAGCAGGGGAAAAAAGATGGCGAATTGCCTACAAACTTTTAAAACGTCCACCCAGAAGTGACACATATCACTTATGTTCACATTTCTGTGGTCAAGGCAAGTCTGATGACTATATTTATTTCAGCAAATTAGGAAAGTATAGTCCTACCATGTGTCTGGAAAAGAGAAGATCAGGAAATATTCAAGTAGATAATACTCAGCTGGTATGAGATAATGCTATAGTTTAACATTATTAATCCAGTTTAACATTACTAAACTGGATGCACTACACATGTGCAAAGTTTTAATATTCTTGTACTACAAAGTATCCCATCATATATGAACACTTGCAGTAACTGACATTTAGTTGTTCTGCACTTGGATAATAGCTTCCCTGTTAGACACTTCTACTTCCTGCAACGGTAACCACTCCCTAAGGAGTCTTTGCTGCCCCCCAAGCCTGAGTTAGATGCTAAAAGCGCTGTTATAGTGCCCTGTGTTTACTTCTCTGTGGCGCCACGCAGGCTGCGTTGTAATTGGCACCTCCAGGCGAGGACTGAGTCAAAGCCTTCTTTAGCCCATCGTTGGCCAATTCCCAGAGTCCCCTCAGTCAGACCACACTTGAAAGGCTGTTCAGTAGCCAACTGGCCCCAAGAACTACACCCCTGCCTTTGTAGCCCTTAGGCTGCACCCTGTACTCTTGTAGACTGAAATAACTTTGTTAGTCAGGCTAATCTTTGAATAATCCCCGCCCCTGAGACTGACGACAAAGACATGATGCCATACTTGTGTACACATTTTACGTCTTAAAATGAGTCTTAGCTGCTATAAAATAAAGAGTAAATCAGTTAAATGATTCTAGGTAAAACAGCTAAACTATTATATTCCTATTAGTTCTCCTATTGTGTTCTATCAGTTTTAGATATCTTGGTAAAGCTGACAACATAAAATTTCAATGCTTGTGGGCAATGTATTTTCGAAGAACTTTTTTTCAGGTTTGTGTTTTCAGTGTATCTATATACCAATTTAAAATTCCCTTAGAATAAATTACACTGTCATACATCCACTATCAGCTACATTTTAAAGTACTGGTTCCACAATTTTAAGAAGAGAGGTGATGGTTTTAACATTAAACAAAACCTGCCCGCCTCATTGAAGCAGGACTTCCATCGCTATATCAGACTGATGTAGGCATGGCAGCAAATCCGGGATTTGACTGTGCTTGGAAAGACACACCAAAATCTCACAAGCCACCAGAAAAATGTCCAAAGCCTTTCTAATTTCAATAGAAATTAAATTAATCCTTTCTTCTTGAGGCTTTTCTATCTTTAGACTGCAAAGTCCTAGTTAATTCTTGGAGAGTAACTCCCAGTTAAGTGGTTAACTAACTGTAGCCCACAGGGAAAGTCCTTCATAACAAGCACATAAAAAAACAAAGGTGGTACATAGCAGAGAGTCAGAGTAGGGTTTTGTTAATCTTTCACCAGAAATAATATTCCTTACTGTGTCCTTTTTCTGATCTTTCAAGTCTAATGGTCACTATGAAATAGCTGATTGTGTCCCTTTTGCACCTTGGGCAATGAAGGTGGGGTGACCAGGGCTCTCAGTTTAACTTGGCATCGAGCAAACAGCCATGAACTAGTCTGACCCTTCCTTACCTTTTCCTCCAGTTCCTTTACTCCCTTTCTACCTTTCCCAAAACTAGCTAAACTTCCCAAAAGGAAATAAAAGGATTGTTTATTTATTTAGAAAAGTGGAAAATGTGCCTCTTCTTCCTTTCCTTTTCAGGGCTGAGAAAAACATCAACTTTCCAGTAAAAACCTGGTGTCTAGGTTTCTAGACATATTCTCCTTCCTTCATTAGATGGAAGTCTAAGCCCCTTTGAGACCCCACAAATACCATTTGGAAAAGGCTTTTCATTAACACAACAACCATGACCCTGCTGGAAAATCATCCTGTATAAAGTTGTCACCACATCCATCAGAGGGACAGACTTCAGACTCCTCGTAGAGTTTTCCCCTATGTCAATCCAGGTTCATAAATAATCCTTTCTTCACAGACCTCAACAAAACTCTTTTAATTAAACTGTTCTAAACTGGGAGGAAGATATATCCACACAAAAAGCAATGAAGGGGCTCTGGCTGCAGATTGGGGCCATTCCCCTCTGAGTGAGTAGCCACCCAGCTGAGAGCTGGTACTACTCCACTCAGGGCAACCTGAGTTATTTCTGCTTCCTGGTGCTAGCTGACTATGGGATGAGACCAGATTTCCTTCTGCTTCTATTGTTTGTTCAGCTGAACCCCACACCCAGAATGCACCTCTTCTCTTTGTTCTACGTAGCCATTCTACCTAGTCAGTCTGAAAGTCCAACCCCAAGTCGTTTCTAATTGGCTACTCAAGGCCAGGAACCATGCCTTCTGTTTCTTCTTATCCCCCATGGCACCTGACATTCTACCATGTACAAGGAGGTGATTTAGAATTGCTTCTAAAATATGCAAAAGGGTGGAGGGGCGGGGGTGGGGGAAGAAACTCAAACATTTCTATTACAGACTTTTCAAAATAATATATATATTAAACATAAAAGGTTTTAAATTTAAATTTCAGACTATTTCACCCTAAAATTGAACAACCACTAACATTTAACCAGTCCCTTACTTTCCAGCAACGTGGCACATGTATAATAGTGTCTGTAAACATTAGCTTATATCTCAAGAATAAATTGTGATCATTTTAAAAGAAAGAATGACAAGTCTGCCAGAAAAACCTAAACCAAATTTGAGATTGAATTACATGTTTCTTATACTCACTGCTACATCCTCCTTATATCTTGGGCCTTCACACATCTTCTAAGATTTTAGAATATTTTTGGCAATATCTATGCATATGACATTTGTTATCAACCATAACCTGTACATCAGAAGATAATTCTGGATATCTTCCTTGCAAAGCTCTTTAAGCAAAACGTAGCATTCCTTCTGTGGAATCTCAGAACATTAATAAATGTTGCATATAAAAAGGGCACCATGATCATGTAAGTTTCGGAAACGGGTTAAATAAAGTTAAACAAGTTATACTATTGCAGAACTTCCTAGGATTTTTAGTATGTTAAAGTGCAGAGTGAATCACCAAGATGAGGATATACAATACACAGTGGTTCCCAAAATCTCACAGCACTATTCAAGGAGCATCTTTGAGGACCAGAAAAATGCACCTTTAGGGATTAGAGTGTCTCTCTGTCCAGTGTCCGTTTTAGGAGAGCCAATGCGGTCATAGTCCAAATTTTATTGCACACCAAAATAGTTACTGAAAAAATGGTATTTGCCTGGAGGAATTTTCCAGTCTCCCTGGCTAACATGACTGCTTTAACCTTAGAAACTTACTGAGAATTAATGATCAACTCTAATTACTTGAGTAACATGAAGTTTTAGACACCGAAAAAAATTTCTTGTGAACAGAGCATTCAATTCTCTCTTCCTCACCTGCCTATTCTTTAATTCTCTTCAAATTAAAGATGGAGGGAAGAATAAGCCATGCAAATTGCCTTGGATCATCCTGACAAAGATAAACATAGACAAAGAGTTTAGAGGCTGGTTCGTTTGAAGTTCATGGCATAGGTTCATGGACCCAAAAGTCTCAAACTTTGTTTGAGAATTGGAATTTTTGCATCTTTAAAGTTCTACCTTTCTTCAGATTTTTACTCTTATTTTCCCAAAGCAAATTAGACTTTTTTTATATACATATAGCAAGTCATAAGATAAACCTTTTATTTCCCTCCCAACAAGACTATAGTATCTAATGAGTTTCAATATTTTTAATAAAAAAATAGAATAAAAGAAACTCTCCTGTTGGTGTAATCTAAGACTCATGTGAAATATGCTTATAGAGAGTATTGGTAAAGATTTCTCATCGCCAAATCAGTGAAACTATTTGTGACAATAAACTCAGAGGACTATTCTTTAAACTGTCAAGTCACAATATCCTGGGTTGACGCGTCAAAAGCCTGTTGGAAACAAAAGTTTGGATTCGAAGTGGCATGTGGATACCTGTTTTTCTCAGCAGAATAATTCAGCCATTGTAATTATTTTTAACAGAATTGGGCTTCACACTGTGGGATAATGAGCTGGAAAATGTATTTGTTTTAAATAAAGGCATTTTCACACTACAAGAACACACAAACATCCATGAAACCCAAATGCGCCCATCCAGAGTGCCTGGTAAAAGAGCCAATTTGATGTTATTTCCAACTGTGTAGACATAATTTGCTACAAATTCAGGCTACAATGCAAACAGGTGCTTCTTGAAAGAAACCCCATGAGTCTGGAATTACCAAGGGCGAGGACAGCTGGGAAACATGAAGATGTTCTCTTTTAAATGGAACCTAAGCCTCTGGGCCTATTTGGGTCCTGACTCCAAGCATTACCTTTAGGTTGGTCATTCATGATCACAGGACCAGCTGGCCCCTTGAATTACCCTTTAGATTTCACCAGAGCGGTGGATTTCTACCAGCAACACTAAGCATCATATGTTACCCTGAGAATGTGTGGGAAAGTGATTCTCAAACAAGCCCCAGGAAGGCAGATAAGGGATGTCAGATGCAATAAGCTTCAGCCTAAACTCCAGCAACACCCTTTGAATCAAATAAAGAGACAAAGCTGAAGCCAAGGGAGAGAAGGCTAGAATGGACAGCTAGAAAAATATAGATGCAGCAGTTGCAAAGAGAAGGAAAAGGGTGGGGGATCATAACACTGGATCAGTAAGTTGAATTATGCAGCAGGAATAAATGCTAAAAAGAAAGCAATTCAAAGAAAGGAATTAGAAATTATCTTAAGTTTTGAAGAGAAATTTTCATGAGCGCAAAAATAATCTAAGTGTACGTTTTAGACTGGTATTGTGTACAAGTGGGTGTTTAATAAATCCTGCTGAGTGTCGATTCTTGCTTGGATCTTAATGCACTTCCAGAACTCATCTGTAGCTCTGCCTAGAGTTTATTGTTAGATTTTATTGGGTTGTCAATGAGTTTGATGATTTCAAACCTGGTTTCTTGCAGATTTTGTTTTAAGACTCTGCTCCAACAATTTCAACTTGTAGGGGAGTTTTTTCCCTATACCAAGCCATTCTCAGACACCAATTCAGCTCGATTGTGACACTACCTACCTAGAGGTAACATCAGATCCCACAGGCTACAGGCTCAGTCCTACAAGAATGCCACCCCCTTCAGATGCCAATCACAGTCCAGGTCATCACCTGTGCTGCTGCCCACCAGCCATAGATCAGGGATTCCAGTGGACCCCTCCCTAGGTTTGATTAATTTGCTAGAGCGCATGGCAGACCTCAGAGAAACATTTTATTCATAGATTACTGCTTTGTCACAAAGGGTTTAACTCAAAAACACCCGGATGGAGGAGATGCATAGGACAAGGAACATGGGAAGGGGAGTGGAGCTTCCATGCCCTCTCTAGGTGCATCACTCTCCACACACCAGGGAAGCTCTTAGAATCTGGTCCTCGTTGGGGTTTTTTGAAGGCTCCATTACGTGGGCATGATTGATTAATCATTGGCCATTGGTGATTGAACTCAGTCTCCAGCCCCTTTCCCCTGCCTGGAGTGGGGTGGAATGGGACTGAAGGTTCCAACCCTCTAATCACCTGGTTGGTTCCCCTGGCAACCAGCCCTCAACCTTAGGTGACCTGGGAGCATTCCAAAAGCCATCTCATTAACATAACAAAGGACAGCTTTATCACTCTTATCATTGAGGAAATTCCAAGGAGGGCTGTGACAGGAATAGGATCGAAGATCGAATATGTGTTTCTTATTTGAAATCACAACATCACAGCTTTCCTTCTCCTAACCCTCTAAAACACCCCTTTGCCACCAAAAATGGGTACCTCAACAGAGGAATACGCTGGGAAGTTCAAAAGGAATTCACCAGTACAAATAGAACGCACCAGAATCTCCAGAACACACCAATGTGTCCTGACTTGATTCTAAGCATGGAGCTTCCAGGTAATAAATAAAGCAGCCCAAGAATGCATTTGGAAATATCTCAGACTTCCAAAATCCACTTACCACTGAGAAGGCAAAATGGTTTAAGTCAGCTGTTCGCATGGGCTGAGAGTCGTATTTTCAGCTTGGCATTCATAGGACAAATTTATATACTGCCCACGAGTTGAAACAAATGTCATTAAGTCAACTTTAAATGCCATATACAGTGAGACCTTTCTCCTTTGTTTTACATTGTGCCAAACATATAAAAATGACTTGGTTGTACAAAAATGACTTGTACTAAATTAGTTTAATTTAAAATTCTGGCAGGTGAACTCACACATATGAAGCAAACATTTTCCTCCTAGAACTGAGGTTGCTGCTCTCGCTGGGGTTTCTGACCACCTTGGGGAAAGAAGTCATGTTTCAAGAACACAGCACAAGGGTATTTGGAAATGTAAAATACAGTATTTTAATTTTATTACCACTCAAATAAAAGGGTTCCCAGAACAGGATCTTCCTCATACTGACTTGTCCTTGAGCAAAGCACATTAACTTTTGCAGGCCACGAAAAACTAATTGTCAACTTCTGAGACCTAGTTATTTACAATCCCAGCTCCTTCCAAGGAGGGGCCCGTTACATGCAGGGCTCCTTGCTTTAGTTTTACTGAGCCCCACGTTGGGCACAGGGTTGAAAATTGGGGTGGTGGATTGATTCGCTGTACAGTAGAACGGAGAGGAACTTAAGGTTCCTGGAGGAAAATCAAGGAAGGAGAGAGGGGTCAGGATTGTGAATACTGCAGGAAGCCTCACTGCTACTAACGAGAGGCACTAGGGAATATGAACGAAAAGTAACTATTATTAGATTTATTAGTTTTACTTTTTCCCAGTGGGTTGAGGAATTTGAATTCTGAAACTCGTTTCCTAACAAGTTGTGTGATTTCATTTTGAATAAGAAAGGAGAGCTTTCATTATTTTGTATATTCCGTTATTTTTTAAAAAAGTATATGTTCTTTAGTAGTTAAGATATTTATGTTTTTGGTCAAAATAAGATTTTTTTTCTGTCAAAATAAGGGATCATAAACTTTCCCAAACACAGAATGTCTTGTACCTTCCAAAGGATGAAAGACCTTGTACCTCATAAGAAGAGTCATCATTTCTTTGTATTTACTTCTCGGAGAATGAGGCACACGGTGAACTCTCCTGCCTCCAACAGCAGCTAGAATTTGTCCTTGGCAAATAAAAAGTCTGAAAAAAAAAAAAAAGATTTCTGCTCACACTATTAGAGTGGGTTACATTTTAAGCAAGAAAACTTTCACATATATTATTCTGTCTTTATAGCATGGTTCTGACTAACATGTATAAACAAATGAATATTCTTGTTTATGTATTTCTACAAAACCTCTAGGTGTCAAAAGGGAAGGCAGATTCATCCAGCAAGCCCCCCAAAAGGGGAGAATGATTCAGCCACTTAGTCTTTTAATCTGCTTTGTAGCTGTACCTCAGTTTCTTTTTTTTTTTAAACATGACAAATCAGGGCTTTTTTTTTTTTTTTTTGGTGACAAAGATTGGCCATGAGCTACCATCTTTTTTTCCTCCCCAAAGACCCCCAGTACATAGTTGTATATTCTAGTTGTAGGTCCTTCTAGTTGTGCTATGTGAGACACCTCATCAGCATGGCTTGATGCAGTGCTGGGTCCGTACCCAGGATCCAAACTGGTGAACCCTGGACCCCAAAGCGGAGCACATGAATTTAACCACTCGGCCATGGGGCCGGCCCCTGTACCTCAGTTTCTTATTGCATCAAATTGGAATAGTGCTTACCTCTATAATACTACAGGTATATCATTAGGATAGAAGATAAAGAGAACATTTGAGATTCTATTCATTCACTGAAGGAATAACTTGCTAATTGCTCTTTCTCTTATAGATTTTTATTTTTTAATTACAAAGGTAATATTACAAAAGTCTTAACTGAGAGATGTGAATTTTACCTCCCCCTTACACACCAATTTTGCTCTCCCCTTCAAAAGTAATTATTTTTAATTATTAGGAATCTTCGTCTCATCTTTTTGTTGTTAATTTCTAGTTTTGTCACATTGTGATCAGAGCACGTGGCCCAAACTATTTCTGGTTTTCAGAATATATTGAAATTGGGGGGGGGTGGGGAGCTCTACTAATGATAGATTTTTTTTTTGCATATTTTTCATGAAGGTTTGAAAAAGATGTGTATTTTCAATATGTGGTTTACAAAGATAGAGGCAGAGAAAGCTACATTAGATCAAGCTTGCTGATTGTTATTGAAATCTTACTTATTTTTACCTATTTTTGGTCCAGTTGATCTTTCAAATTCTGAGAGAAACGTGTTTTCTAACTGTGATTTCAGATAACTTTCCTTCTCTTTGTATTTTTAAGAATTTTTCTTCATAGTTATTGTATCTTAGTGAACTGCTCATATGTTAACATAATCATTTTGTTTATCAAATATTTTTGGCCTTAAATCTACTTTTTGACATATGGCCATTGAGGCTTTAGTTTTGTTAGGTTGTTTTGTATGGTTTTTTTTAATCTTCAAACTTTCTGTACCATTTTGTTTTAGTGTTGTCTCTAAACTATACCTAAATATTGTCTTTTACCGAATTGGAAAATCTCCATCCTTTAATAGAGAAATTCACCCATTAACAAACAGCTTATTAACTATAATTAAATATTTAAAAAATATTACCCATTATAAATAGCATAACAAATATCACAACTAACGACATAGTTGTCCTTATTCTTACAGCCTAGTTTCTGTTTTCTATTGACTATGCTTTCTTTTGCCCTCTTTGTCCTGCTGGACTTTTTGCATTATTAATGTTCTATTTTATTCCTTTTCTTCCATTCGGAAGTGACAGAGTCTATTTATACAATTTGGTGATTATTCTTACATTACATTTTTGTAACCCGTATTTGTACTTATATTTTTCCAGCACATCTGAAATTGGTATCTATATCCTCTTTCTGTACAATGGAAAAACCTTGGCATTCTCTAACTTTCCTTGGCCCATCACACAATGTAACTAAAATTGAGTTGTAAATTAATTTATTTGTATTGTGCATTGGCAATTACTTAACAACTGAAAGTTTTACTGGATTTTTCTCACCAGACTTTCTTGTACCCATGTCTTCCTCTTTCTGGAATATATCCTCGAGGTTCTGTGGACTGCACGAAAATACCTGAAAATGGAATGCCAGGAAATGTTTTTATTTTGCCCTCACACTTGAATTATAGTTAGGTTGTGCATAGACTTCTACATTATAAATTATTTCCACTCAGGGAATATTAAAGAAGAAGGAAATTCTGTAACGTGCTACAACATGGATGAACCTCAAGGACATGCTAAGTGAAATAAGCCTATCCCCAAAGACAATACCGTATGATTCCACTCATATGAAGTATCTAAATTAGTAAATCACAGAAACAGAAAGTAAAAGGGTGGGTGCTGAGGGCTAGAGGATAAGGGGAGGAGGAAATTGTTTTTAATAGATATAGAGTTTCAGTTTTGCAAGATCAAAAAGTTCTTGAGATCTGTTACACAGCAATATGAATATACTTAAAAGTACTGAAATGTACACATAAAGACGCTTGTGATGGTAAATTTAATGTTATGTGTTTTTTCACCACGATAAAAAAATTCTTTTCACTCACTAGTTTGAAGATATTGCTCAATTTTCTTCTTACATTCGAGACGGTTAGTTAGAAAAAAGTCTGACACTAATCTGTTTCTCATTCCTTAGTAATTAACAGTCCATTCCTTTCTAGAAGCTACTAGAATTTTTGCTTTATCCTTAGTATTCTAATCTTACCACGCTGCATGTAGGTAGGTGCCTTTTTTCATTCACCATGTTCAGCACTTGCTGGTTCTTTCAATATGAGGAATGAAATCATTCTTCAGTTCAGGGAGATTCTCTTCCTCCACTATGGGAGTATTCCATTCCCTCATTCTGGAACTTCCTTGCACCCTCAATTTATTCCTTCGCATCTCTCAACTCTTCTCTTTTAGATACCATGTCTTTATAATTTTGGTCTCTATCATGGACAGTGTTCTCATCGTTATTTTCCAGACCTTTAATTTGTTCTTTCTATATGCCACTTTATGGTTCAGCCCATCTCTGGATTTTATTTTGTAATGATGCTTTCAATTTCTATACGTTGTTTTTTATTCTTCACCTGTTCTCTTTTTATAGCAGCCTATTCTTGATTTATGAATGCTTCCTGAATATCTCTAAGGATACTGAGAATAATTTTTTAAATCCTTTTTTTATGTTCTCCGACTTCTTTCTTTGTCTTTTAAATCTCATGTCATTGGATTTTACTACCCACTATTCCTTTACTATGGTTGTAATTAGTGTTCTCCAGATCATCCACTCTCATTTCTTGAAGAGTTTAAACATCTGGTTCACTGTCACTCTATCCAACAATCTTGCTACTTTAACTCTTGGCAATTTCCATATCTACATGGATGGACTTCTCTCCTCTAATGAACTTATACCTGACCTTACCTCAGCCGCTAACACTAACGGTCATGCCCCAGACCTTGCTAACAATTTCACCCCCTCCATGATCTTGATTTCGTATATCCCATTCTCAAACTACCACGTTTGTACTCTCTACTACCCCAACTCAGACAATATCTTCATCCAACCTGGATCTCCAACCCATTAACCCTACCATATTTTCATTTTCCTTCACTCCTTTGGAAGCTTATCTTCCCTCACAAATCTCCTTAAATTTCATGGTCAATCATTACATTAACTCCCTTGCATATGCTTTCAGTTCCCTAGTCTCATTATCACTTCATTATAGTCACTTGACCAAATCACAAGCCTGTATAAACCCAATTTTCTGTCTACTTCAAACCTATACCTAGACAACTGAACATGGCTGAATGTTCTCCCTGTAAATTTAAATGGGTCCATAATGGTGCCCAGCAATCATACTTCAGTTTCCTAGTCCATTTGTTCTCCTTCTCACAGATAACTATCTCCTTCCTTTCAAATATTTCAGCACATCCTCACTCTCAGCTGATGATTTTGTTTCTCATTTCACTGAGAAAACTGAAGCAATCATAAGAGATTTCCATACATTCTCTTCCCATCTACCAGCAGATTTCCACCATCAGACTTTCATAGTTATCAATACCTGCACCATATACTCTGCTTTCCTACCTTTTGCTACAAATAAACTACCCACACTCCTACTTAAAGTCATTCCTCCTCTTGGACAGCAAATCCAATCTTTTAAGGACATAATATCAGTTCTCTCTCCTCTCTCTTCTTTATTATCAAATTTTTATTTCCCACTATGCCTTTATCACCAGCATACAAACATACATTTATGTCTCCCATCTTTCAAAACAAACATGATTTTCTTCATGAATTTGTTATGTAGCAAAAGATAATTAATACAGTGACAATGTGTTCTTCATAATTGAATCCTCCAAACTTATTGCTGCAAATATTAACTTTCATTGTTTTAACAATTTTAATGCATTACTTGGGAATTGGGGGAAATGGCAGGAGATTTCAAACACGAAGTGGTTGCTTTCAAAAAACTTAGAAGTGGGAATGACATGAACACAAAAGCAGGGCTTTGAACTCACTGTTCTTGGAAGGCTCAGAGCAGCCGGCCTGGTGGGTAGGAATCAAGACAGTCAACTGGTTCAGGGCATCTTACGAAGAGCATGAAAGCGTGAGATTAAAATCCCAGACTTTCTGAAGCCATTCTGAACTTTTCCAAACGGAAACTGGTATATCAAAATTGCTGACAGGAAAGGTAATCTCAAGTTCACGTGGGGACAGATTGCTGATTGCAGAGCTAAGAAGGCATTACTGAAGCATAGGAATAACTAAGCAGGCCGTAACTGGACAAGAGCAGTAGAAAGGGAAAGTCTTAACCTGTGGAGGAAGAGGGTAGAAAAGACAATCAATACATTCTATTTAAGCTTTTGAGACACATTTAATACAGTGTCTTTGTATTGATTATGTTACTTTATGGCTGAAGATCTGGATCCGCTTGGCTCACTTTGCATTTTTATTTCCTGAGGAATTTTCAAAATATTCCTCCAGAATATGTGAATTTTGACAAGCCTCCAGTTGTCAGAGTCATCTATGGCTTTCAGCTCCTTTCTCTGCTTGGTTGATTCATCTCACTCTGCTGCTTGTATGGTCTGCTGTTAATACTGTCTTGGCACAGACCTGGAACCTAGCCCCTTCCTTGGCTTCCTCTCCCCCTAAAATACATTAAACATTTTACTCCTTTATATTAGGCTTTGAGTGTTATGCAGTAGGCTTTACTAAACTTTTGGAAGTGGCGACAATAGTTTATGCCGCAAACAATGTAACATTAAACATTAGAGATCCCTATTCTTTAAAAAGTCACTCAGCTAATTTTATCCACTTGGGCGCTAGGTTCTTGACATATTACCTTGCTTCTTTTTCTTTCCTCTCTTTCACCTCCTCTCTCTCTCATTCCATCCCAAGCAATTTGCCAGGTATTTCCCTAAGCAAAAATTGATTTCTCCCTCAGAGGAATTTTGGAGCCAGCTGCTAAGATAATTGGATTTTACTTCATATCACTTGATTGACTGATTGGTATGAGATCAATTACAAACTTATGTGAAGATCATTACATAATTCTGTGATATTTAAAGGGTAACATGAATCAAAGTTTGACAATTTTTATGGCCAGAATGGAAGATGGGACATTATATTATGTAGTAAGGACACGGCATGATACCAAATAACAGCAACAAATTCAAAAGCAAATATACATCCTGGACATCACTGAAAGTAACTAGGGCACCAATTCTTTGCTTTGAAATTTGCCAATAAATAATTAAGCATTATTTTGCCTTTCTCATATGAACTGTATTTCAGGATAACCAAATAATCATATTTGATGAGCAGAACATTTTTCTTTGCTTGTTGGTTTTTAAGAGAATTCCCACTAATAAATGTGAAATGAATGATAGAATTTCAAAATTTACCATGCTTTAATTGCTAATGAAATAATTGAATTGCACAACAATCACCAATACATGAAACCATTAGAAGAAAGGTTGACAGGGAACTTAAAACAAAAGGTTCAAATTATCACTCTCTGAATCCTCTGATCACTCTTAGCTTCACTAAAAGTGGGACAAACAGCCATTGTGTGCCTTCTGAGTTGAGGTATATAGGCCGGCATATACACAACAGGTATTTTCATGATTGTGTTTGGGGAGGCATGAACTATTTCAAAGTCTGCACGTATTGTTATAAAATCATAAACATGCTAATATAGGTTTATTTTACTGTCTAGGTGAGTTCAAAATTGTTGCTTTCATCAAAGATTATGAGCACCTTCTGTGTTATAGGCACTGTGCTAGGTTTTGTGGATTCAAAGGTGAAAGGATCCAAACTCGTTTTCAAGGAGTTTACAGTCACGTGAATGGACAAGATCTCCTGCTCCACGTCAGAAGAGGTAAACGCAGCAGTGGAGCCTATACAAGTTGTCCCCTGTCTCCCTGGGGCGAACAGGGCAGGCTTCAGAGAGGGGTGGAAGCCAGAGACCAGATGCAAACGGGGAGCACCTCACTAAGCCGGCAATGGAGAGAATGCCATTACTGAAGGAATAACACATACCAAAAACGAGAGCAGTGAGAAAATGCCACATCTTCAGGAAGTGTCCAGTGGTCTGGTTTGGCTAAAATAAAGGGTGTATGATGTGGTGAGAAGGTGGTGGGTTTTCAGGAGATAAGACTTGCAGGGCAAAGCGGTAGATTATGATGCACTTTGCAGATTACATTAAATTAAAGATTTTAAATTGTATATGATAAGTGTTGGGTTGCCACTGCTGTTTTTTAAGCAGAAGAGTGACAAATTATATTAGCTGATGAGCGAGATCTCCTGGCAGTCTTAGGGAAGATGAGTTGAAGAAGGACACGGCTGGAAGCAAAGGTGGTTTGGTGAGTGCTGCAGCTGTGACGATGAGAGAGCAAGGCGACAGGAGCAGGGCCAAACAGGAAGGGATGGATGGGACACAGACAAGAGAGAAGCTAATGCTCCCATTTTAAACATACATCATGGAGTGCGCCCATTCAGTGTGTATCAGCTAAAAAAAACGTGCAGAGAAAACATCTGTCCCAGAGCTTACTCATCTATTTGATATGTTCCAGTTAAGCAAGAAGGATTCCTAGAACATTACTGAAATGTCACAGCCTAGAAATGTCATTATTTCACAACAAAAAGGAGAATTGGAGTCTAGCAGGTTCGTCGCTGGTCTCAGAATCAAACTTTGTTCTAGAATTTATTTATACATAGAATAAGAATTGGGCTATTTACACTCATGGAGGCATGAGGAAAGCAGAGAAGAAGGAAACTGATGACAAGAGATGTGGGGATACATGTTGGGAAGAACCCTGCATGCTAATGCAGCTTTAATAGTGCTCTTTTCTAGCAGCACGCTTGTACCAGCTGTTGAGGGGTTTGACTTACATCCGTTTTAGCCTGTGCATTTAGATGCCATGTCACCACCAACTTTCCTATCTTTAGAATATTATTTGTGCCTGGAAGTTATACAATATTCTGAAGTACATTGTCTTCAATATCAAGCACAAAGACCAAATGGATGGAAACTATTTCTCGCACCCAGTGATTTATTAAATCTCCACCTGGCTCTTGAATTCCTATGCAGTATCTAAATCTGGATAATATAAAAAAACCATGGCTGATTCTCAGACACATCCATGAGCTTAGGGAACATGCAAGCAAATAAAAAGACGACACACACATCTGCATTTCCTATAGGTAGCTTGACAACAAACGTGGATATATTTTTCCACCAACTCTTTACCTATTCCTATCTAAAATGCATTATAAAAATATTTTTTCTTGTTCCTTCTTAGCACTTTTCTTTGTGGTCCCATAGAACTAGTGGGTAGAGATGATAAGTAAGTGAGGAGAATGAGAGTTAGGCAAGAAGACTAGCAGTGAAAGTGCGGAGGGAGGGGGAGAAATAAAGAGAAAAGACTCTGGCTCTCCCCTTGAACAAATAAGGGTGCTTACAGGCCAATGGCCACAAGTTCAACATCTATATAGAAAGATTTCCAAAGGAGAGACTAATCAATGAGTCACTATACTGGAAAATAATTGTGGAGAGTCAGCCAGAATAAATAAAATGGCTATTACCTTAAAAGGAGACAACGAAATGAATTTCTAAGTACTTGCTCTATGCGGTAAACCTCCAGGAGAGCATGAAGGACAAAGGTTTTGGGGCCACAGAGGCCTGGATTTCAAACTTCTAGTCTTCCTCTTACCATCAGGGTGACTTTAAGCAAGTCATTTCATCCTCTCAGCCCTGGGAGCTTCGTCTTTTACATGGAAATAAATAAGAATACCTAACTCAGGGCTGTGGTGAGAACTCGATTGTATAATGTTTAGGAAGCGTTTTGTCTGTCGTTAGTGTACTGCTAAATGGTCACTATTATGCAAGAGGTACTAGTGCTGACTTCGTTGCCCCTGTAAACTCAGTAAGAAGTGAGCAAGTCGTCTTTGCAGGAGCTGGTCTAGGACAGGCAGGGGAAACTGAGAAAACGAAATGGAAAAGGCCATAAATGTCTGTGATTGGATTAAAATGTGAAAACAGAGAGAAAGTTTATGCTTAGGATAAAAAAGGGAAATATGACATCTGGTTAGTAAAAGCAAAGTCAGTATTGATTTGTGAGGACAAAGGATCATTATTCCTCTAAGGCTATATGAAAAAGGCTTTTTGCCCAGTTGTTCTAGACAATGTCAGATATTGACATAGATGGTTTCTCCATCATGACCTGTTAGACATTTCTGGGGAAGTTAAACTACTCAAGCGATTTTCACTCGTCTGTCTTTTCCCTTACTCAATAAATATGTTAGGTGAATGAATGGATCAATCAATCAACAGATCAATCGACTAATCAATCAATTCCTGGATTAGAAACCCAAAGCGCCACCCATCTTAACACAGAATAAAGCACATTATACTATCAATAAAAATCACTGGACAAACAAATTTGCACCTATTAGGTATGGCATTTTTCAACAAGCTATTCTGAATTAAATCAGTTCTGTTTTACTTTGGCCTGTTATTTAAATAAGCCATAAGCACATGCTTCAAAGTGTCCAAAAGGCAAATAACTTTCACTCGGTGTCTAATGGTTACCATTCATTATCTAAAGCTACTCCAACAGCAGAGATAATCACCCAGCCCTTGGCGACCTGGAAGCCCTCCAGGAATCAATTTGCATTAGCAAAGCTTTGCCTCACAGTGCCTGCTCCTTCTCAAACCTCCCCAATGCTGTGGCCCGGAGATATTGCCCTGACTAACCATCCACTTTCCCGTTTCTTTTGGTATACGTCTGACCCCAGCCTTCAAATTTCCTCCACTCCCTCCCCCAAAACACACCAAATGACTCTGTCTGAAACATGACGGAACGTCGTTAGAAGCCTCTTCACCTTGCCAAATTTGGTTACACTGAATGTCAAATCACAGTATGTCAGGATAGGGAGAGGATTGTTAGGCATGCCATTCTGTCCCCTCCCAGCCATGTTTTAATGGGGTCACTGTCTAACGTGCTAATGATACAAATGATCTCAAGACAGCTCCCTGTAGTCCAGAATTAATCAAGCCACTGTCGTTTCATGAGCAGGTGGCCTCCATGTTTTATATCACCAAATACACTCCTAAACTCAGGCTCCCTTATGCCTAATACTAATCCGTAATGGTAGAACTGGAACCAGCTCTGCCACTTACTAGCTGGGTCAATGTAGCAAAGTTACTTGGCCTCTTTTTGCCTCAGTTTCTTCATTTATACAACAGAGATAATAATAGCACCTACCTCTGAGGGTTCTGTTGAGGACTGAATGAGTTAATGCATATAAAAGCTTAAAACAGGGCTTGGCACATAGTAAGAATTCCAGAAGAAAACAGCTGTGAGGAATTTGGAGTTCTATCTAATTGGAGAGCCACATTTGGATGTAGGGCTACTGCCACTCATGCTTAATGAATTCTTTGGCTCTGAAATTCAGCTTACTTGGAAAGATGCATGAATCAAACCATGTCCTCTGCAGCCTAAGAAGAATGTGATAGGATGGAGAGGGACATGTATTCCTGGCAGAATCTGTAAGTGTTTATTATCTGCCAGGAAGTTATACTGCAGGGAGCATTGACATTCTTTCTCTTCATTCACAGTGGTGGAGCTTGCACTTCCAACCCACAGGCCACTTTGTCCTTTCGTATTGATGTCACAGCCCAGAGCTGTGATACTGTTTATTATTGAGCCTTAGGTATTGGTTCCCAAACCCTCCCATTGCCTACATCAGAGTCATTTGCAGTACTTGCTAAACATATAGATCCTGAGCCCCATTTCTCTCTTGGGAACTACCAGAAAAGAATTCTCTCTGTCCCACCAAAAATGCATGATGAAGCATTCAACACAAGCTTGGGTGCTGTTGACAGGAGTTGTGAAACTGTGAGGAGAGCAGCTTTACAATGAAGCTAATACTGTAGAAAATCAAATGCAGAGATTGAAATTGAAACAACTCATGTCCCGAGTGACCACACTCAGCAATTGGATGAAGCCTCACCTGAAGCTCACCTTATCATTGAACACTTTAGACACGTAAACAAACGAAAAGATTTCCTCTATTGTTGAAGCTGGTTTGAGTTGCATATTCTAGTCTTTGAAACCAAAAGCATCTTTACTGATTCATAGAGCACAACAAATAGTTCAAAGCTTCCTAATGTTGGTCTTGCTCCCAACATCACAGTCAATCCAAAAGCCCTTGTAGTGAAGAGCATTAGCTCATCTTAGTCTTATAATTCACACTCGGGTCTGCAACTCTGATCTTCCCAGCTCCTTAGGTTACGGTTGTCTATTGTCTCCTCGGAGACAGTTAGGGGACCATACTCTCTTAGTTTTCCTACTGGCTACTCCTTCTCAGGCTTCTTTGCCAGTTCCTCCTCTTCTCCATGACCCCCAAGTTCCAGTCCTTAGACCCATTCTCTCCTCTGTCCTCACTCACTTCCTCAGTGATCTCATTCAGCCCCATTTCTGTGCTGATGACTCCCAAACACACAACTCCAATCTAGACTCCTTTCCGGACGTCCACACTCACACATCAAGTTGAGTACTTGACATATATGCTTGGATGTCTAACGGACACGGCAAATTCAGTGTTACTAAACTACTGAACACCTGATCTCCTTCTCCCCTCCACCCCTGGAAATATGCTCCATTTGAAGCCTTCTCCATCTCAACTGATGGCAATTCCAGCTTTCAAGTTGCTCAGGTCAAAACTTTGGAGGCATCCTTGACTTCTGTCTTTTTCTCATACTCTACACCCAGTGAAATGAATTCTGTATGTCCTACCTTCAAAATAAATACAGAATTCAACCACTTCTCACTACCTCCACTGCCACCAACCTGAAATGAGCCAATGTGGAATCTGCTAGCTAAAGTCACCAGATAGAGGAGTCCTGTATCTTCCAGGAACAG
This sequence comes from Equus caballus, assembly GCF_041296265.1. Classification (NCBI taxonomy): domain Eukaryota; kingdom Metazoa; phylum Chordata; class Mammalia; order Perissodactyla; family Equidae; genus Equus; species Equus caballus. The sequence goes on from NC_091684.1 coordinate 181,480,623, forward strand.
GCCTATCAGGACAAGACTTATCTTAGTAATTCTACTGTACATTTTTATTGTCTGGAAATAGCCTGTCTAAAAGGTGGCTTTGGAGAGAAAGTAGCAATGGATTTTAGAATGCAGTAGCTGACGCGGTTAATTATGCTCCCTGCATCCAGAGATTGGAGAGGTACATTTTTTATGGCCAACACACTATTTTTCCTTTTGTCTTTTCATTTGTCCTAGCATTATAGACTTGTTGTCATCTATATGCTTTACCTGATTTATTGCCTTGATCATACAACAGGCCTCGGGGGCCTACTGACCTGGATGAGAACTTCCTTCTCTGGTTCCCAGCCTGGCCAAACCTCGCTCTGTGACCAGTGAACATGGGGGTGAAGTTGAAAGCAACAAGGCTAACTCTCTTCTACACGTGAGGAAATAGGGGCCCAGAGTAGCAGGAGGAACACTGGACTAGATGTTAGTAAACCTGCCCCATCTCTTACCTACCTGGTCTAGCACAGATTAAATAATTTAGCCTATACAAGCCCCAGTTCCCTTACCTGTAAAATGAGGATAATAATATCTTTTTTTTGTAAAATAAGGATAATAAAATGACATTTACATAAACAAATGGATTGCTACCAAGATCAAAATAGCTACTGTAATAAAATGAAAAGTTTTACAGGCATGTAAAAAAAGATCTATTCAAAAATGCTGTATAAACAGAAGAAAGGACTCTTGTTCTAATGATACAGTTAAAAAATATTTTGAGTTCACATCCTCATTCTTAATTTTTCTCCCAAAATTATTTAGAGTCTTATATTTTTATTGAAGCATATTTGATAGAGAATGTTAAAATCATATATTCATATTTATCTGTTTGACTTTTGAGAAGAATTCCATCGTGGACACACCAATGTATGTGTATACCACATGTTTATCTAAACTAAGTTTAAACTGAAGAAGTTTGCTTACAATTAAATTTTGCAAAGAATAATAAATGGTCACTACTGTTATTTCTAAATGATCACCACCAAAGTCTACGAGTTTTTTTTTTTTTTATGACAACAAGGTACAAACTTTTTAATTTCTTTTTTTTTGAAGACTGACCCTGAGCTAACATCTGTTGCCAATCTTTTTTCTTTTAACTCTTCTCCCCAAAACCCCCAGTACATAGTTGTATGTTCTAGTTGTGGGTCCTTCTAGTTTTGCTGCGTGGGACACCACCTCAGCATGGCTTGATAAGCAGTGCCATGTCCGCACCCAGGATCCGAACTGACGAACCCAGGCCACCAAAACAGAGCACATGAACTTAACCACTCAGCCACAGGGCTGGCCCCCCATGAGTTGTTCTTAACCGTAGTATGCATTTGTGCAAGAATGCAAGTGTGTGTGAATTTCAGTTTGTCCAGGAGAGCGGAATATCTGTTGTTTGTAAGACAGAAAATCAGCCAGAACTCTCACTTTTGAGATCAGCCATATAGTTCTTATGGTTTTTGGATTTTAATTCTTTAACAGAAATGGCAACTGTTCATATTTAATGCCTTATATCAAAATATGTATTTATGTAATCAAATATGATTATTGAGACATTTTGAACTTTTATAAGGCACTGAGTAGACTCTCAAGATTTTATGTGTGGCAGACACAATTCTAAATGACTAGAAAATGGTCCCCAAGCAAGACATTGATAGAATTTACATTTCCCATCTCTCTCTCCAGTTAGGTTTATCTCATAACTTGGCAGAATTAAATCATGGATTAGGAAATATGGGAAGCATATTTTCTAGAAAATCAAAAGATATTTTATTTGTTAATTATTTATATATGACTTACCTTTTTCCAAAAAGTAATATGCGATGAATCTAGGAGACACAATCACTCTGCTCGTGCCCTTGGATGAGTCTGTCCTTCATTTTCAGTGGATAACTTGACAGCCTATGTACAAGTTATTTTGAAAGGAGAGGTGAAATAATTTATGCTTTAAAAGAATTTGTTACAAAATTATTCACCTCAAACAAATTGAAATTTTGACTATTTATGAAAAAATTTCCACTATGCATAATTACCCAGAAATTGGTCAGATGCAGAATTAGAACTCTACTCAGGGAAAATATATCCATTAATCAGAGTTTAATTAGGAAGACTGAAGCCACCTTAGGTGTTTTGATTAGACAGAAATTCAATACAGAGAATTATCCACTTGCGCAACTATTGAAAGGGCTGGAGGAATGAAGCCGAGAAGGCTGTTTTCAGAAATTCTAGAAATGAGGTGATCGCAGGGAAGCCGGAGCCCGTGACCTGAGCTGTCTGCAACCAAAATGAGGGATTCTTGGAAGATCCAAAGTCAAAGAAAACCATCGTTGATTCTCTTGGTTAACTACTCACAGCCTTCTGCTGAACTGAGCACAAATCAACACAGAAGAGAGCTGCAAGGTGGTTACGGGTGCACTTTTAGCCACTTTGCTTAGGAAATGTAATGGTAATGCTAATAGAATCCTTTCAAGTAGACGAAATTATGCATTTTCTAGGATTATGGCCCCACTTTCCAAGGATGCTTTTGGAAGTTCTACATCCCATGGAAAACTATACAACTTGATGTGACCCTGGCAATCAATGAGCTTGTATTGTATTAAGTGGAAAAATCCCATCTTAATCAGATCTGAGCCAGATGATCTTGTTGTCTCATCACGATCATTTGGATTCAATTTATTCACCTCCCGTCAACATGTGCTCAATATTTCCAAAGCTAGCTTATGTCAACTTCCCTTCAGGATCTTTTCTCACTTCAGGATCTGTTGTTCCCACATTTCATGATCCCTTTACTATCTCTATAGCTGGACCTTTTCGCCTTACTAGAAATGAGGCTTTGCTGTCTGTTCCAATGTGATAGGGATTAAGAAAATGCTGATGGCTCAATATTTTGTGTATGCCGTGCAAATTTATGTGTGACAAATCCATCAGGGACTGCAGGCAGGGGATGTGATAAAAATTCTCATTGCTTGAATCTACTAAGGCGGAAAAAGTACCAGAATGTGGCAAATAAGAGACGCCGCAATAGTTAATTATCATGACACACAGCTCATCTGTAATTAATCCTTTTCTTCAGCAGGATTCTGCAACTGTAGCATAAAAAAAAAAACAGGTCAGATGATGCTTTAATTAAGGCTGTACAGTGTTGTTGCTTCTACAGCAACAAGAACTGTTTTTTGTCTACAGGTGTGTGTGAAGCACTACAAATATTTTCTTAACATCTTTAGCGAGTGCTGTTTAAGCATCTTTGCTAGCATTATGTCTGGAGACAGACTGATTACAATTCAAAGGAGTTTTTCCGTTCTCCTCACACCCATCTTAGGAGCCACTAAAACAATCTAAATGTCGTGCCAGTGGGAGGAGACACTCTCACCAAGGAGCTAGAAATGAAACATGAGGTGCCATTGCAATTGGGAATGGCACTGTCTTAAAATTTACAACCCTCTTAAACAGCTACCCAGGCTCGGATCAAGGGCCTGTGGTGATGCTCACTTGACAAGATCTGACTGGTACTGAATCCACTCCCGAAATACTGATCCCCAGCTGCAGTGTGCAGTGGCAGAATGCGTATTGTGAGAAGGTAATACAAAAGGAAAACTTCACAGTCACCCTATTGTGTCTGCACTTCTTTCACAAATTATCACACGGAGTAAGGCTGGCAGTATGCCCTAGCTAGATCGCATAATAAAAAAAAAAAAAGGCTTGTCCTGTTTACAAAGATATTGCTATTGTCAAAGCAGAGAATTGCACTGCGATAGACAGCTAGTGCTCACCATTATCTGTGTTCTTTTCTTTGGTGAATGGTCGGTCACATTTCCCAGACCCACTGCAATTAGATAGGGTCATGTGACTTCTTCTCACAATAAAACCTGAGAAGAAGCAATATGTGGCCCCTCCATGCCAAGGCAGTTTAAAACGGTTGTGCCTCCTCCATATTCTCTTTCTTTTTTGTTACGAGGCTGATTTCAGAGGATCCCATGGAGTGCTTTAAGGCCCTAGAAGATGTGAGAAGCTCCTGTGGGAGACCCGCATACACACCATCGACTTGCGTTAGACTATGACTCGCACAAGTAATAAATCTTCATTGTGTTAAGCCACTGAGATTTAGGAGTTTTTGTTATGGCGCCTCATCTATGCCGACTGATACATACACTGGATTATTACATGTATTTGTACCCTTCTATTGTACCTGGTGATAATCACCTCGATGCTGTTGCTTTCCTTCAAAAGCAGTCGGAGCCCTGGGACGTAGAAATTTTCAGCAGCCTCTTTCAGGTCTTTGCCTCAGATCTCACAATAACAGAGATGCTGCACTGGCTGTTGGGGAATCATGAGAGAAACAGCAAGCCCTAGGAAGTCCTTCTCCTCTCTACCCGCTCCACCCCTCTAGGCCCTGCACCCAACTCTAGCGGAAGTTGACGCAGGCACTGGACAACTGGCTTCCCCACTGAAAGTAACTGATGTTTCTTAGAAGACTTACTGCCTCCACTTAAAATCGGAGCCATTTTACCATTCATCGCATGATGGGTATGAGATCTGCTTAGTATGCACAGAACAGCAAGGGCCCTGCACTTTGTCTCTCAGCCTGAGAGCCCTATCTTACCGGATGCTGAAAGAGTAACATAAGCGGAATGCAAAAACTAGAAGGGAAAGCCCTGTTGTTAGTGTTAAACTGTTTCAGGCCCTGGAAATTGACTTATTTAACTTTCTGGGAATGTATGTAAGGTCACCAATGTTTGTCAAAGCCCACATTTCTGCCATAGTGTGCCTTTCGGGAAATATGCCCACAGCACTCAGGCTGTCTGCCATTGGTAAATAGAAGCTATATTACAGCACTTTCTATAGTGTGTGGACTGGCCTGTGGTACTCCAGTGTTAGGACAGCGTGATGTTGGTAGCTGCTGAAATGGAGACATGGGAGCTGTTAGGAATGTTTTCTCGGTTGTCATCACGACGGAGGCTAGCAAAACTGGCTCACTTGTGATGTACACACCTCTTCCCAACTTCTCTTATTCCCATTCCCATGCCTCTTCTCCCTGCCGTCCATCCCTAAGTACTTTTAGCAAGGAAGGAAGGAAGTGAACACTGAACTGGTTACACCAATTATATAGTCTTGATTTTTTTTCCTTCTCTTTTTTGTTATTAACAATAATAAAGCAAGTTCCTAAACTTGTCATTAGTTATGCAAATATTTTGTGTTTCTTTGTTTAAAAATTCTTAGCAGCTGCTTCTAGGAGATCAGCATATAAGTAGCATCAGGTATGTATTATTATACCCAGCTGAACAGCTGCAGCATTTACATTTGTTAAAATTCCATGTGTTTATTTAACACTTATCTCCTTATCATAATAGTAGGTCTCGTGTAAAGTTTTCATGAGGTTCTCTCCAGGAGCCCTTGCCAACAGTAATAAAGAACTCATGGATAATTGAAAAACCACAGAGAACTCAACAATCTCATTCTAGGCAATGATTTCTCAAATTTGCTTTCATCAAATAATGGACAAAGAGACAAGATTATCTTTTCTCTGTCCTGTCCATTGACTGGTGGGAGGCTTGGAGCTATAAAGTAGGTAAAGTGGTGGAGAAAGAAGAAAAAGAGAGAGATCCAAATGCAGTAGTCTACATTTTGGATAATTATTCCCTAGATGATAAAATCACCAATGTCATCCACCAGCCAATAAACATTTCATTATAGAATATACCACAGAAAAAATATGGCATGGACCCTGCACACTTAGAGCTGAATACCTGGTTGGAGAGACGTTAATAACTTTGAAGAAATTATTTCAGAACATGTAACTCTAACGGCAGTCAAAATTCACAAAGGTGAGAGAAGGTTGTGGGCCAGCGTAGACATTTGAGTTAGGCCTTTGAAGGGTAATTTTTATGTTAGTCTGAAGAAAATAGGGACTTAGAGTTCCTGCAAGTCTTCCTCTAAGTCACGTGATTACTCAATGGAACCATAAGACTAGAGCCCAGAATTTAAAGTCCTCGCAGTGGACGTAAGGAAATATTTCCTCAGCTCAGAAAATATGCTATTTGGGGCCATCTTCTTACTATGTCTTACCTTTATTTGGAAAACAAAGTGAGATTTTGGGGAGGATGGCAAAAAGAAGGCTAAACTATGGCTTCTAAAGTAAGAAGAAGGACAAAAAGAAAGGGCTTAGTCATCGTTTCTGCTCACTACACCAGGTAGAAAAAGAAGGTCCATTTTTTGGACACCTGCTAAATGATAGGCCACAAGCTGAGCACTTTTCTTGAGATGCCTAGCTTTTTCCCTCATAACAACCATCTGAAATAGTTACGTAGCTATGATGTATCTGGGCCAGAATACCAGTCCCAAAGCCTGAGCCCCTTCTAGAACTCCATGCTGTCTTCTTTAGACTGCATATTGGTCCATCAACATTTGAGCTGCCTGGTAGAAACATACAGCAGAGTAAATTAACTGAAGGAATAGTTTAGTCCAACTTTCATTTGGCCCAGCCTCAGATACGTGGAAATGCCAATAATATAATTGAACAATTTGCCTAAAACCATATTATTCCCATTAACTCTATGAAGCTATAGACTATAAGGTTCACCATCCACACACACATGCGCAGGTATACACAGACACGCTCATACACTCCACACACACACCACCACTGCCACCTCCACCACACCACACTATACACACACAACCCTTTGATTCTCACTCTTCTCCCTAAAAAAGTTCAGCTCCAGGCACATTGCCAAAGATGAAGCTGATTATTTGGCAATTGAGGCAGTTTAGCCTGAGGCACTTTAAGGCATCTCACGCTTTAGAAATCCTCTACTTAATTGGCCCCACTGACCTCTTAATTCTGTAGGTGGCGCCTGTAAAGAAATCATCTGGTTTTCCATGGCTGTTTTACAAACACAAAATGATAAAATACAGACAAACATCACAAAGTTCCTAAGAACCTGGGACACTGGACCCAGGCTGCGGGTCCTGCCTCACTCTCCCTCTGGTTATTGTTTCCTCTCTGGGCTCGGTTCCCATGTAAACATGCAGTTTCCCTGGGCCTCTGGCAGGGCGAAGGATGAGTCATCACGGGCCTTGAGAAAGGCCCATCCTTGAAGGTAAGAGCCGGTACAGAAGGGTTTGCCGGGATTCGATAGGTGAGCCATCAACCAGTAGATTGTTACGTGCTGATCAGACCTGATATGGAGCAACCTTGTACCTCAAACCTCAGACCAACCTGCCTGGACGTTGACTGGGAACGCGGAATTGGGATCCTGCCCCTCCTCTCTTCCCCAAAACCCCCCAAAATAAAAAAATAATATATTCTTGTTCCTTTAGAATTTTGATCCTTTCGCCTTTGGTCTCAAAAAGCTTTCTTCCTTTGTAAAAGCAAGTACTAAATCTAAGAGTGAGCTTCTGGTGCAATCCTTTTGCAGCCTGATTAATTTCCACAGTCCGTTAATCTCCCTTATATTGTGGGAGACTCTCTCTGCCCCTCCCCTGAGGACACGTGCACACTTGCACTCTCTCTCTTCCACACTCAGGGCCTCATTTGCAGAGATGCTTTTGTCACCTGGTGGAATTTGAGATTTTAAAGCAAGGTGTGTGCAAGTTCTCTCTCCTGCTCTTAAGTGTCCTTTTTGAATCCCAGGGCTATGGGGGTCCTGCATCCCCAAGCTGGGAGCACCGACGCTTGATCATGATGTCTGGATCTCTGATCACGTGGAAAGTGGAAGTATTTCCACCTTCTTGTGGCCATCCATAAAGGCTTAGGAGGAATCTGAATCATTTCCTGTTGAGAATTATAACACTAACACAGAAGGGGGAAAATTAATATTTAAAATATTCTCACAAGAAGATCTGAATTTTCCTGTTGGTGTTTCCAGATTTCTATTGAAAATAACTTTAACTAAAAACTGAATAAAAACCGTTTTAGAATTTCCTACCCCTGAGTGATGAGTTTTTCCCCTTTGATCCTCCTATTTATTCTATGTGGGGGACATGGGGGTGGGGGAGTGGTGGTGCTGATGCTGAGTGAAAATTAAATGACCTAATGAATTACTCTGCTAGTAATTTCTAAGGTCTCTGCCAGGTAATACCCATTTTCATAGAAATTTTCTAGAGGCAATGCCTTATCCAAAATAAATGATTCTAAAGATTGTACTATAGTAGGCCAGCGGGGGAGAAATCTGGGGACTTGGTAGTGTACTTCAAATCCTAACGTACAGATGGCAACATATTGCCTATGGATAAGCCAACTGTGGGCTTATGCACACAGAAAGCAGAGGAGGGGAAAACTTCATTAATCTCTATGTTGAAAGCTTGTTAAAAAAATCAGTGAGTATTTAAATGATTCCTTCCACTGAATGCTAAGTAAGAGGAAACCAGCCTACTTTTTATGGTCTCTGCTTCTGCTCTATATCACAGGCTGTAAGTTTCAGGCCCTTCAGACTCTAACGGAGGCTATCCCTGACATTTGCTCATCTCCTGGGTAATGTGATCCAATTTGGGCAGCGGTTGTTTACAACTGGCCCTTTGTGACAAACTAAAAAAGAGATGATGGACCTAGATCACTAAAATGGGCGATCAGCAGGCTCCGGGAATAAAGCGGCACGGCCTCTTTGTTGGTTTGAATGCCCACATTGAAACAGGATGATCTCACCTGGTGCAGCACCCCCCAAAAGATAGCATCGCCACCTCCCTGCTCACGCTCAAGTGTCTGCAGATGGGATTAGACTGGAACGTGCCATCACAGAAAGGCATGACCACACAGAGTTTATAGATTTAAATAGGCAAAATGTTGTAAGAAGCTAGTAAACTCATACTATGTGATGATAAGCGCTGACCTCCTAGACCTGATACTCGGGTTGGAGAAATATGACTCAGTCATATGAAACAACTGGAGAACAATGCAAGGAAACCTAAAAACAAGAGCTAGATTGTGTGGCAATCGACTATACATTGTTAGGGAAATTTAGGGACAGCTTTGATTAGTAGATAAGAATTGAGGTAAGTTCCGATCTTAAAAATGGAGAGATCCTCTGGAAAGGCAGAAGGCCAGCCTGGGCTGGACCAAGTGAGGCCAATAGATGAAAACAGATGACGACTCTTTATTTTCAGTCATTCCATTCATTCAAAAGAAAAAAAAAGAAACCACTACATGTCAGGCAGTGTGCAAGGTGCTGAGTATACTGTATGGAGCAAAACACAGAAACCCAGGGGAAACAACGAGGGAAATGAGAGACATTTAGGTGTAGGAAGTAAAGAAATGACATCTGGAAAACACTCTGCCCTTCACCAGAAGAAGTTTGTATGCCCACTCTATAAAAAGAAGACTACTGCTGAAAAGAGCATTTGTCCCAGTTGTAAACAGGCAATAGAACAACAAATCAAGGTGGAATATTCTTTCTTAGCACCTTACTTTTTTTATTCCACAGTTAGCAGAACACTTCTTTATTTCTAACGTTATTTACTAAGTAAATAATCACACAGCACTTGAAGTCGAATCTTTGATCTAAATTTCACACATTTTTGAGAGAAAAATGTTTTCAAGAGGATAAGAGATGGAAATGGCATAGAATATGAAGCATTTTCTTTATAGTTGTATGGTGAAGTAGAGAGAGTTCAAGAACTGGAGTCAAAAGACCAGCTTCATGTCCCACCTGTACCGCTTATTGGCTATCGTCTTAGGCAAATTGCTAATTATTTCTGAACTTCAGCTTCCTCAGCTTTAAAAAGATCCAAATGACAAGGTTATTGTGAGACTCAAACAAGATATTGCGGATCTGTGGGTCGTGAATTACAAACCATTACACCAGCAGTAACTATTCTTATAATTGTCTTTGCAATAACGAAGACGTATATTATGTTATAGACTGTTTTGGATTGTCTTTTTGTTTTTTTAAGATCTCTTTCATTGCCCCGCACAATGCTTGGCACATCGTAGATAGTAAATGTTTGTCGAATGAAAGAAAATAGAAAAACAATGCTTCTGACCATCTTTTTTATTTTTAACTGAAGTAAAATTGACATATAACATTGTATCGGCTTCAGGTGTACAATATAATGATTTACTATTTGTCTATACTGCGAAGTGATCACCAAAATAAGTCTAGTTACCATTCGCCATTACACAAAGTTACAAATTTTTTTCTTCTAATCATAACTTTCAAGATCTACTTTCTTAGTAACTTACTAATACACAGTACAATATTATTGACTATAGTCATCATGCTGTACATTACATCCCCACAACTTATTTATTTTATAAGTGGGAGTTTGTATCTCTTAATCCTCTTCATTTCTTTCATCTGCCCTTCCAACTCCTACCCCATGTGATATCCCCCAGTTTGTTTCCTGTATCTTTGAGTCTATTCCTGTTTAGCTTCGTTTGTTCATTTGTTTTGTTTTTTAGATTACACATAAAAGTAGAATCATCCGATATTTGTCTTTCTCTGTCTGACATTTCACTTAGCATAATACCCTCAAGGTCTACCCATGTTGTTGTAAATGGCAAGATTTTGTTCTTTTTTATGGGTAAGTAGTATTCCATTGTATATATGTATTAATATATATACCACATCTTCTTTATCCATTTCATCCATCCATGGACATTTAGGCTGTTTCCATACCTTGGCTATTGTAAATAATGCTGCAATGAACATATGAACATAGGGATGATGTATCTTTTTGAATTAGTGGTTTCCTTTTCTTCAGATAAATACTTAGAAGTAGAATTGCTGGATCGTATGGTAGTTATATTTTTAATTTTTTTAGGAACCTCCGTACCGTTTTCCATAGTGGCTGTACCAATTTACATTCCCACCAACAGTTCATGAGGGACCCCTTCTCTCCATATCCTCACCAAGAGTTGTTATTTCTTGTCATTTTTGATAATAGCCATTCTGACAAGTGTGAGATGATAGCTCATTGTGGTTTTGATTTGCATTTCCCTGATGATTAGTAATGTTGAGCATCTTTTCCTGTGCCTGTTGGCCATTTGTATGTCTTCTCTGGAAAAATACTCAGATCCTCTGCCCATTTTTCAATCAGACCAATTTTTTTGGTTATTGAGTTGTATGAATTCCTTATATATTTTGGATATTAACTTCTTATCAGATATATGATTTGCAAATGTCTTCTCTCATTCAGTAGGTTGCCTTTTTATTTTGTTGATGGTTTCCCTCACTGTGCAGAAGCTCTTTAGTTTGATGTAATCCCACTGGTTTATTTTCGCTTTTGTTGCCATTGCCTTTGGAGTCAGACCCAAAAAGCTATCTCCAAAAGCAATGTCAAGGAGCTCACTGCCTGTATTTTCTCCTATGAGTTTTATGATCTCTGGTCTTTTTTTTTTTTTTTTTTTTTGAGGAAGATTAGCCCTGAGCTAACATCTGCTTCCAATCCTCCTCTTTGCTGAGGAAGCCTGGCCCTGAGCTAACATCCATACCCATCCTCCTCTACCTTATATGCGGGATGCCTACCACAGCATGGCTTGCCAAGCAATGCCATGTCCGCACCTGGGATCCGAACCAGCAAACCCCCAGCCGCCAAAGCTGAATGTGTGCACTTAATCACTGTGTCACCAGGCTGGCCCTGATTTCTGGTCTTATGTTCAAGTCTTTAATCCATTTTGAGTTGATTTTTTATATGTGGTGTAAGATAGTCATCAAGTTTCATTCTTTTGCATGTGACTGTCCAGTTTCCCTCCAACCATTTATAGAGGAAACTGCCCTTTCCCTGTTATATATTCTTGCCTCCTTTGTCATAAATAATTGACCATATACGCTTGGGTTTATTTCTGGCTCTTTATTCCATTCCAATGATCTATGTGTCTGTTTTTCTGTTTTTAGTCCAATACCATACTGTTTTGATTACTATAGCTTTATAATATAGTTTGAAATCAGGGAACATGATGCCTCCGGTTTTTTTCTGTCTCAAGATTGTCGTTGCTCTTCAGGGTGTTTTGTGGTTCTGCACAAATTTTAGGATTGTTTGTTCTATTTACGTGAAAAATACCATTGGAATTTTGATAGGGATTGCACTGAATCTGTAGATTTCTTTGGGTAATATGGACATTTTAATGATATTGATTCTTCCAACCCATGAGCACAGAGTATCTTTCCATTTGTTTGTGTCTTCTTCAATTTCCTTCATCAATGTCTCCTAGTTTTCAGTGTACAGGTTTTTTAACTCCTTGGTTAAATTTATTCCTAGGTATTTTCTTCTTTTCAGTGCAATTGTAAATGGGATTGTTTTCTAATTTCTCTTTCCAATCATTTGTTGTTAATACATAAAAATGCAACAGATTTTTGTATCTTGATGTTTTACCCTGCAACTTTACTGAATTTGTGTGTTAGTTATAACAGTTTTTTGGTGGAGTTTTCAGGGGTTTGTATAATATAAAATCATGCCCACAAATAGGGACACTTTTACCTCTTCCTTTCCAATTTAGATGCCTCATTTCTTTTTCCTGCCTAATTTCTCTGGCTAGGACTTCCTATACTATGCTGAATAAAAATCATGAGAGTGGGCATCCTGATCTTGCTCCTGATCTTAAAGGAAAAGCTTTCAGCTTTTCACTGTTGAATATGATGTTAGCTGTGGGCTTGCCATATATAGACTTTATTACGTTTAGGTACATTTCCTTTATACCCATTTTGTAGAGAGTTTTTATCATAAATGGACGTTGAATTTTGTGAAAAGCTTTTTCTGCATCTATTGAGACAATCATATGATTTTTATCCTTCATTTTGTTAATGTGGTGTATCACATTGATTCATTGATGGATACTGAACCATCCTGGTATCCCCAGAATAAATCCCACTTGATCATGGTGTGTGAGCCTTTTAAGTATTGTTGAATTTGGCCTGCCAATATTTGGTTGAGGATTCTGAGGATTTTTGCAGGGATATTGGCCTATAATTTTCTTTATTCTTCTTTTTTTTTTTTTTTTTTTGTGGTGTCCTTGCCTGGTTTTGGTGTCAGGGTAATGCTGGCCTTGTAAAATGAGATGGAAGCGTTCCCTCCTTTTCAATTTTTTGGAAGAGTTTGACAAGGATAAGTATTAAATCTATGAATGTTTGGTAGAATTCACAAGTGCTGTCTGGTCCTGAACTTTTGTTTGTTGGGAGGTTTTTGATTACTGATTCAATCTCCTTGCAAGTAACTGGTCTATTCAGATTTTCCATTTCTTTGTGATTCGGTCTTAGAAGATTGTATGTTTCTAGGAATTTGTCCATTTCTTCTAGGTTTTCCAATTTGTTGGTGTATAATTGTTGATAGTATTCTCTTACGATCCTTTTTATTTCTTTGGTATCTGTTGTAAAGTATCTCCTCTTTCATTTCCGATTTTATTTGTCCAAACCCTCTCTTTTTTTATTTAGTCAGTCTAGATAAAGATTTGTCAATTTTCTCAAAGAACTAGCTCTTAGTTTCACTGATCTTTTCTCTTGTCTTTTTAGTCTGTATTTCATTTATTCCCACTCTTGATCTTTATTATTTTATTCCTTCTACTAACCTTGGGCCTAATTTGTTCTTCTTCTTCTAGTTCCTTTACATGTAAACTTACATTGTTTATTTGAGATAGGCCTATTTTGCTATAAACATCTCTCTTACAACTGCTTTTGCTGCATCTCACAGATTTTGGTGTGATGTATTTCCATTTTCATTTGTCTCAAGGCATTTTTTTATTTCTCCTTTGATTTATTTGTTGACCAATGATTTGTTCAGTAGCATGTTGTTTAATCTCCACATATTAGTGATTTTTCCAGTTTTCTTCTTGTAATTGATTTCTAGTTTCATATTATTGTGGTTGGAAAAATGCTTGATATGATTTCAATCTTAAATTTATTGAGATTTGTTTTGTGGCCTAACACATGATCTATCCTGGAGAATGTTCCAGATGCACTTGAGAAGATGTGTATTCTGCTGCTTTTGGATGGACTGTTATGAATATATCTATTAAGTCCATCAGGTCTAATGTGTCATTTAAAGCTATTTCCTTATTGATTCTGTCTGGACTATGTAGCCATTTTTGTCAGTGTGGTATTAAATGTTCTCACTATTTTTGTACTGCTGTCAATTTCTCCCTTTAGGTCTGTTAATATTTGCTTTATATATTTAGGTGTCCTATGTTGGGGGGGCATGAATACTTACAAACGTTATATCTTCTTGTTGGATTGACCCTTTTACCATTATGTAATGTTCATCTTTATCTTTTATTACAGTGTTTGTTTTAAAGTCTATTTTGTCTGATATAAGCAAAGCTACTCCAGCTTTCTTTTGATTTCCATTTGGATGAAACATCTTTTTCCATCCCTTAACATTCAGTCTGTGAGTGTCCTTATATGTGAAGTGAGTCTCTTGCAGGCAGCATATAGATTGGTCTTTTTTTTAATCCATTCAGCTACTCCATGTCTTTTGATTTGAGAATTTATTCCATTTACATTTAAAGTATTTACTGATAGGTGTGTGTACTTATTGCCATTTTGCTGATTGTCTTCTCCTCTGAAGAAACAGCTCTGGAGAGAACAGCTCCTCTGGCTGTTTTATAGTTCCTCTCTGTTCCTTTCTTTGTTTCTTAGTCTCTTCCCTTGTGGTTTGATGATTTTCTGTAGTGTTATGCTTAGACTCCTTTCTCCTTATCTTTTATGTATCTATCACAGATTTTTGCTTTGTGGTTACCATGAGGCTCACATACAAGAGCCTACATGTATATATATATATATATATATATATATATATATATATATATATATATATGACAGTTTATTCTAAGTGGATAGCAAGTTAAGTTTGAATACATTCTAAAACTGCATTTTTACTCCCTCCCCCATGTTTTATGCTTTTGATGTCACATTTTACATTTTTTTATTTTGTGCATCCCTTAACTAATTATTGTGTAGTTATTTTTACTACTTTTTCCTTTTAACCTTCTTACTAGCTTTATAAGAGATTAAATCCTCTACCTTTACTATATGTTTACCTTTACCAGTGAGATTTTTACTTTCTTATGTTTTCTTATTACTCATTAGTGACTTTTCTTTTCAGCTTAAAGAAGTCCCTTTAACATTTCTTGTAAGACTGGTTTAGTGATGATGAACTCCTTTAGCTTTTGCTTGTCTAGAAAACTCTATCTATCCTTCAATTCTGAATGATAACTTTCCAGGTAGAGTATTCTTCATTGGAAGATTTTTCCTTTCAGCTCTTTGAATATATCATGCCACTCCCTTCTGGCTTGCAAAGCTTCTGCTGAAATATCTGGTAGTCTTATCGGGGTTCCCTTGTATGTGACAAGTTGTTTTCTCTTGCTGCTCTTAAGATTCTCTCTTTGTCTTTAACTTTTGACATTTTAATAATAACACATCTTGGTATGAGTCTCTTTGGTTTCAACTTATTTGGAACTCTCTGGGCTTCTGTTTCCTTCTCCAGGTTAGGGAAGTTTTCAGCCATTATTTCTTCAGATAAGTTTTCTACCCCTTTCTCTCTCTCTTCTTCTTGAACCCCCATAATGCAAATGTTATTCTGCTTGATGTTGCCCCCTAGGCACTTTAAGCTATCTTCACTTTTTAAAATTCTTTCTTCTTTTTGCTGCTCTGTTTGGGTGAGTTCCATTGTCCTCACTTCCAGATCATTGATTCTTCAGCTTCATCTAGGCTGCTATTGAACCTCTCTAGTGTATTTTTCAGTTCTGTTATTGTACTCTTCAGCTCTGTAACTTCTATTTGGTACTTTCTTATATTTCCTGTCTCTTTGTTGAAGTTTTCACTGTGTTCATCCTTTCTTCTGAGTTCACTGAGCATCTTTATGACCATTACTTTAACTATCAGGTAAATTACTTATTTCCATTTCATTAGTGTTTTTTGCTGGGGTTTTATCTTGTTGTTTTGTTTGGAACATATTCTTCTACTTCCTCATTTTTGCTTGACTCTCTGCGTTTGCTTCTATATATTAGGCAAAACAGTTATGTCTCCCAGTCTTGAAGTAGTGGCCTTGAGTATGAGATGAACTTTAGGATTTAACTTTGTCCTAGCTCATGGTTGTCTCTTAAACTGTCTCTCCAATTGTTTCAGACTCATGGGGCCCAGAAACAATCCCCCTGACCACCAGATTCAGATGCACAAGGAGCATCTCATGTGGGCTGCGCTTAACCACCAGCTTTGGCAGGGCCATAGGAGCAGCACAGGGGAAGGGATACTCACCCACCAGCACTAGCAAGTTAGAATGAGAGTGCAAAAATGGCACCCACCAGCACCAGTGCTATTAAGGTAAAGGAAGAACACAAAAATGGCACTTATCTGTGCCTCCATCCCTGGAAACAGTCCCAACAGGCTTCTGCCCCCGAGCAGATGCCTTAAGATTAGCAAATGAATCTCCTTCACGATGGTCTAGGATTTTTTCAAAGTGCTACTTTTGCACTGAGTATTGGAGCAAGTGAGCCCTTTAAGAGCAGAATCTCCATTCCCTACCACGCTATGGTTCTCCTAAGCCCTACTGGTTTTCAAAGCCAGATGTTTTGGGGACTCATCTCTCAGTGCAGGTCCCAAGGATGGGGTGCCTGATGTGGGGTACAAACCCCTCACTCCTCAGGGAGAAGCTCCATGTTTGTGTGATCCCTCCCAATTGTGGGTCGCCAAGCCGGGGGTGGGGCTTTTGGCAAGACTGCATTTCTCTCCTACTCATTTTGATGTGGCTCTTTTATCCTTTGTTGTGGAGTTGCTGTTCAGCTAGTTTTCAGGGGGAATTGTTGCATATGTGGATGTAGATTTGTTGTGTCCATGGGAGGAAATAAGTTCAGGATCTTCATACCCTGCCATCCTGAACTGCCTCCTCCATATCTGACCATCTTGATAGGACAAATGCTCTGAACTATTTTTCTAGGAGTGGTAATGGATATTTATTATGGCTGGCTGAATGAGGTTTCCCATGCATGGCCTTGGAATAGTTTTTATTTTCTTCCTCTCTGCAGCAAGCCAACTGGCCCTTACTGGAATCAAACCCATGCTCTTGGCATCTCAGGGTACAGCTTGTTCTAACCAAGAAAATGAATTAGACTAAATGACAGAGAAAAGATGACAATGTGTATTGAGCCCAGTCCTATAGACTAGGATGTGTGCAGGCTTAAGAGGCCCATTTTCTAAATGATGAGTGAATCTAAGAGAATGGAGAGGCATGATTTGTGTCCCTTTTAAGGTAAACAGATATAATGAGCTCACACTTTCAGCTTCCACTCATCCAAACTGTGAGTTAGGGAATCACAGAATAGTGCTTCCTTCTAGAATCCCTGGTAACCAGACTTTCAAACATATCGTACCCCTCACTTTCCTAGATTTTCACCTCTGTGTAATGCATACAGACATATGGGTGAATCAACAACAACCCTCAAGGAAGCTATAACCACCCAGCATGTACATTTTGCAGCTCCTTCAACTTGCTTCCCATCCTGCCCATCCCCTGCACCAATCAGGTTTGAATGCCCGAGCTTGTCACCTGGTATACAAAAATGCAGTCTAACACTGTATTTATTAGCAACCCCTTTCCCTTATGTTTAATTTATTGTTACATTTTTTAAATGTACAAACAGTTATACCAGTTTTATACACAAAACCACAGGTACCGTTTTGTATCTGTCAAAATTCCAGCAGCCTGGGGAGAGAGACAGTTGAATAGATGTCCTATGCTGCCATCTAGTGCTTTTGTTAAGACACAGGCTTGTTCATTTTTCTGGAAATGAGGAAACAAAGACAGCTCAAGGCACCCAAATTCTGGAACAGCTACTGAGACGCATTATTAAACAGATGCATTTATGACACTTGGACCGTATTCCCTGGAACTAAGCATCTTAACTTGTTTTCACACAACGGCAGCTTACATCCCTGCTCTTGACTGGCAAAGCTCTGGCCTTCCACCCTGGAGGCACCTGGTTTGAATCCAAAATGACTGGGCAACAAAATGCCCCTGAGCCTCTTTCTACAGCTCCCATCTGGCCGAGGTTCTGTTGGCATAGCTCATCCTCTGGGAGGGACAGTTTGATCTAAATGCCTTTCTTATTACTTCAGTTTTGGGAGAAGGTACAAAGGACTCAGAGAGCTTTTTTATTCTAATCGTTATCTTTAAAATTGACTAAAACAGCAGCCATTTTCTTTTCAGTGGCCAAAATGATACGTTTGGATTTTCTCTTGCTCCTCAGCTTACACAATTTCTAGACCTGCTTTTGAATCCCTCCCTTTATCTTTTCCTGGATCTCGAAAAAACCTTTCTTCTCCTCAATTAATCAATCAGCAAGTCTCTCTCTTGCACATATACTATGCTAAAAACACTGTATTAGGCACTGGTTAGTGGGCAGATAAATAAAAAGAAAACACCTTTCCATCTGTGTCTCTGATCACTTCCTGCCTCTGGCCTCTAAGAGGCTTCATCATCCCTCTCCTTCTAGACTCTTTATCTCTTTCATCTCTAACACTTCTTTTTCTTGTCCTTTAACTGTGTACAAGCCCCTCTGTTAGTTAAAATAAACATAGGGGTTTCACCGGATCCCTTTGTACTTTCCTGCTACCAGCAAATTTGTACTATCTGTAGCTGTATCTTTTCATATTTTATTTCAATGAAATGAAGAATTCACTTACCCAGTCCAAATATGGAATCAACTGCCTGGCAAACTATGGCGTGCCCTTCCAACAAGGTGAAGCGACTATCTGTCAGGGCTGCAGATCCTGAAAATGATTCCTGAAATGGAGAAGGTACAATAGATGACCTCTAAGCTCCTTCCAACTTTGATTTTGTCCTCTTTAAACTGAGTTCTGTCACAATCTCCATTTCTCCTCCAGCCACTCCCTACTTCACCCTGCCTGTAAACCCATTACTTTCTAAAAAGGAAGCTAGCCTTTCTGGAAGGTCAAATTCTTGAATTCATTGCTTCATTGTGGCAAGCTGACTGTGCCCCTCTCTTGCAGCACCCTCTCTCTTCTCTGCTTTGCTTATTCTTTTTTTCAAATACCTCATTGTTTTCAACTTTTCACTGATTTCTTATCTTCTCCTATGGGACACTGATCAAACTTGGATTTTGTCCATACACGTTTGTGACTTTACGAATATATTTACTCATCTCTGCTGTATTCTTATACAATGCTTCATGATGATAGAGATGCTGCTGCTGCTGATGGTGACAACGATGATTTGCTCATGTGATTTTAGCTACCACCTCTACAAAGACAGTTCCCAAATCCTCCCTTTCCACCAAGATTTTTCAACCTCTTTCTAGACCCATATCACTATTCACCATTGCAATAGAATGTTTCTTCTAGGTTGTGCCATCAACACTATGATAAATAAACTCTGGCCTCTGACTCCTACCCCCAAATAGACATGCTGCCCAAGCCTGTCCATTGCTATCAATGATAACAATATGTACAATCTTCAACTCAGCTCAGCACCTTAGGTTCACTTGGGATTTATCCTTCTTTTACCCCTGACATTAAAGCTTTTGCCAAGTCTTGCAAATTCCTTCTTCTTGATTTCTTTCAAATTGCATCTTCATTTTCACTTCTGCAGCCATTGCAAAATGAGTGTAAATCCGTATACCTTTGTTGTCTTATATCTGGCTTGTAGAGAAATTCAGGGTAGTGCTTCTGGCTTCTAATCCCACTCCTGTACCAGTGCATCTCACAAAGAAACTTGGGTAGTCTTCTAACCACTTTGCTGTTATGTAACTCACCTGTTAAAAGCCGTAATAGCTTCTTATGACCTCTCAATAGCACATCAAATCTCCGTAGCTTTACATTCTTAAGGCCCTTTGCCAGTTACAACTCATTTTCTTCAAACACACGCTCGCTGAACACATGTCCTAAGTTCCAGTCAAACTCGTCTCTTTGGCATCCTCTATGCAGGAATATTTTGCATGTCTTTCCTCCTGGAATGCCTCATTCTCTCCTTCCAAAAACTAGGTCTTATTAACCTCTCAAAATATGCTTATCCCTGATGGCAATCTAAGATGGATCACCCCTGTCTCTGATCTCTCCTGTACTCTGAGATCCTCCCTCAGTGGTCCCCCTTTTAGGGAAATATCAATGCTCATACAAAGCCTGATGGTAAGCCATGGCTTGATGGCCTCATCACCCCAGTAGCTGGTCCCTGCTCTCTGACATAGGTGCATGGTGTTATGCCTGAGCAAGAGAGTTGTATGATGTCTGATTTGTGTGGCTTGTTGCTAAGGCTGGATGCTCATATCATGTTCAGATTAAGGAGTTTCCTGGAATAGGCCCCTTCCATCATGCCCTAGATGAGTAATGAAGACAAAGTAAGAGGACAATCCAAGAACATCTGACATTGTGATTTGATGAGCCCACTTTGACATAATCATGTTGATGTAGCTATTTTGACATCAAAATGGCACTTCCAATGTATAAATCACTGTTTTCTTTGTTATGTCATTACTAATTAACATGTGAAACTAACATCCCTGATTCTTACTACACCTTTAATTCTCACTGATGCTGGCCCTGATAGTTCCCCTACATTAAACCCCACATATATGGGGTTAAAACCGAAGCACTCTTTCCGTCCTCACTGCCTGGTTCCCTGGCTCCAGAGTCCACTATCCACCTGGAGACAGACAGCAAAGGACAGCTACCTGGACTCCTTATCATTTCCTCCTCCTCCTCCCTGCAAGCAGCATCCCAAGGCCCAACACAGGCTGGTGGGAAAGCTCCGACCAGCAAGGCCACTGACTCCCCCAGCCTCTCATCTACAAGCAGCCACATTCCTCACAAACTTTTAAAAGCCCTGGCCTCCCATCTTCCAGGAAGATGAAAAGAAATGAAACAAATTTGACAGTTCACTCTCGTCTCCCAGCTGATATCACCTGAAATAAAAACCCTTTCCTTGCCATAAGCCTGGGGTTGCAGTTTTTATTTGGCCCCTCTTGTGTGGCGGGTAGGGAACTTATGTTTATAGACGCTAAATTTACCATGATGCCTATTTTAAAACACTGAAAGTGAGAAGTTGAAATATGATGTCAAAGCCATGTTTCCACATTTTCTCTTGAAAAGTTCCTGGCATCAAAATGGCTGTGCCAAAGCAGCCAGCTCTCAATGTCCTGACACAATTGGCAACTTTATGGTCAGCTGGTGATCATGGCATGAGAGCTGACAGCAGAGCCTGAGGGAAAGGCATTAGCGTATCCATAGGTCTCAAACTGGTAGAGCAGACACCCTAGAGAAATCACTGCCGGCCGGTAGGTGTGGTTCCCAATGAAGAAGTCCTTAGGGGTAAACTTGTAAGTCACTGGTCCCTCTAGCAGGGAGTGCTCTTCATGAGCATAAAATGGATAGATAATTGGGCCCCTAAGCAAGTGCTTAATTTGCCTAATGCTCCTGTATCTATCACAGGCCAAAACCTGGGGAGGAGTGTTTATTACTTCTTCTTTCTTGCAGAGCTAGAAGCAAAGTTGTAATGGGAGAGAGCATGGCTTAGAGAGTCCCAAAAGTATGATCTTCAGTTTTATCAAGAATGTGATTTATATTTCTTCAGAGGAAAGTTCCTTGCAGGCAGCTAGTTTATTTCTCACCCATAGTATTCCACCTTTTCTGAATCTAGTGCGGTATTCTGTGCCGCATAATTGCTTAGCGTTAACTGTTCACTCATGAGTGATTTGGCCCTGGCAATTCAAAAAACGTTGGTATAGTCTGAAGAGAGAGATCTCCTTTCCCTCCAACAGAAGAGATAGTGTATGAAGGTGGGGAGGGAAGCTTGCGCATCAAAAGTACTATCTTCTTGTTCGTTTATTTGTTTACTTGTCTATTGTCTACCTCCCTGCACCGCACCCCTTGCTAGAATGGAGGCTCCATGAGAGCCAGAGTATTGCTTGGATTCATTGATGCTGCCCCATGCTTTGCACAGTGATTGGCACATAGGAGATGCTCAGTAAATATTTATTAAAGAAATAATTACTTTTTTCACTAGGAAAATAGGGTCCCTTTGGACTAACAGTTCCAAAAAGGAGTGGTTTCACCCGTTCCAAAACAGCTTTGTGATTAGTATGTTTTTCTCTGGGCCTTTTACTGCTCAGAATCGCTGCCAAAGAAGAAATGCTAAAGCTCCCATCTTTTCAATATGTAGATCCCTGACATTTGGTTGCTTCATGAATTTTGCATTGCATAATGACAAGTGTTTAATTTTATAAACTGCTCCTGTAATAGATCATTTTCAAGGAGAGGCATAATCTGGAAATGCAGTGTAAAGTGCTGTTGCCGAATCAGACAAATGTCTTCCCCGAGCCAGCGATCCTTTCCGTAGTAAATGTTTTCAAGCATTGACGGATTGGAAGCCATGGAAATAGTCTCAACACCCAGCTGGCTGACTGAGTCAGAAATGAGATGGTCCATGGATCTTTCTCTCTTCCAGGCTGGTGTGTACCAACCCTCAGAATATCTCTGGAGTGAAGGAAACACAAACAATTGACTTGTTTCCTGAGGCCCAAATGGCCTCACTGGGCCAATTTCTAATTCTGTCTCCATTGCCACAGAAATGGAAGAGAGAGGTAGAAAAGAGAAATCCTTATTTCTGTGTTCTAAAAAAGGGAGTTTAGTGCTTTATGGTCTACCTTAAGCATCTATACAATGCCATCAGGTTTCTAGATCAGCGCATGCTGGTTTGAGGTTTTAAGTAGAAGAGAAGCCACACTAATGTGTCAAGTTGTGGATAATCCATGCTTCATGCCCCACATTTCTATTACTGCTTGTCCTCAGGAAACTCACTGATCCTCTCTGTTCCTTGGTTTCCTTGTCCAAAAAATATATTCAATAGAGTTTCTTTTTAGCAGAATTCTGATAAAAAAAAAAACTAAGATTAGTCTTCAAAAGTGAGTGATTGTAAAAGCTATATGGCTGAACAAAATGAGACTGGTTTCATAAATTATATACAAAGATTACTCGTTACAAGTATGTCAAGCAAAAGCATCCTTATTTTGAAGGCACTGTGTAAATTCAACAGGAACATTGAAAAGAAAATTCGATGTGTCAAGGGTTGAGGATGAAAATTCATAATAAACATGGGCCCAACATATTTAATATAGCTTAAAAAGAAAAGAGTTGCAGCAAAAGAGGCTTCCAGCCAGTTACCCACCATCATCCTCAGGGAGATCTGTCAGTCAACAAGGCAGCCCCGCGTGCCAGACAGAGCAGTGGGCAAGAATCAGGAGACCTGAGTCTAAATAACATTTATGGAGTGATAATCACATGGAATGGTAATAACATTTATGGATCTCAGGCAGGTAAGTTTTATGGAGGCTAAGAAGCTTGCCTAAGGTCACATAGCTGGGATTCAAATTCCAAAAGTCAGATTCTAGCCACACTCCTAACCATTAGACCACACTGCCTCCTAGTAAAATAATTTCTGACAAGTCACACTCAGTTCCCACACCTATGTTTGGGTGGACTAGATAATCTCTAAAGTCTTTTCCAGATATTATATAACTCCAGGTTGGCAAGCTATTCTGCTTCAGTGCTAGCCTAATGCCATGGGCAGCACTGATAAATGCTCCATAAATGGAACTGACCAGTAATAATTTGGACTCACGCTTTTTGACGCCTTGTTGATTGTGTCAACAGCAAACCCACGCTATCCAGGCTTTCCTGACATTCCTGACTTCTGACCAATCCTTCTTTTCCTATATTGTTGATTCCCTGCCTTAATACCCATAGCAGCTGTTCCAGGTATTATTTACTCCCTTCCAGGACCCAACCCCGCTGACGTCCCCTCCCCATCCCTCACCTCCAGAAGATAATCTTTCTTCCAACTTTTCCGCGGTTGGTATTTCTCGAACCTCTATTCTTCACTTGACAGAAGCTCTTTAAATTTTCACTATTCCTTTTCTCCTTACTGCCTATTTAAAGGGAAGCAGTATCTGTCTTTCTTTTCAAAAACACCCTCTGCCTGCTCCATCTCATGGAAACTTGTTCTATCATTTCTCCTTTCTTGTATGTTTTCCTTCTCATAATCTTCTCCCCATTTGTCTAGGAATGTACTCAAGTTAGGGGGCTGCAGCAGGCCCGGACATGAACCAGCGTTGTTGAAGATCTCCTATGAACCAGACGTTGCCTTAGACAATTTGCACGTAATATTTCATTTAGTCCTCACAGCAACCTCAAAAGGTTGATTTTGTTTTTGGCACATTACATGATGGAGAATAATGCTTAAAAACATTGAGTGACTAGGCCGAGGTCATGTAGAAAATAAATAGCCGGGGCCAGGATTTAAACCACGTTTGACTCCAACTTGGATGTTCTTTCTACTGTATCTCACTTGTTTCTTAGTATAAATAAATAAACCCTTTCCTGCAACCCTGCTGTTTAAGCTTTCGTTTTTCTCTCACTGCCAAACTTTAGTTAAATATGGCAAGTATTTATTAAATACTAGTTATGTGCAAGTGACTGGGCTGCACGCTTCCTCCCGAGGGAAGACAGAGATGAATAGCAAAACCCTCATCTGCCAGAAGCTTGCAGCCTATAGGAGTATCCGACACATAAATAACAATAAAGTGAGGCAGAACGAAGTGCTAAATAAAGTTATCAGAATCTTCTGAGAATACAGACAAAGAGCAATTAACTCCAACCACGGAAGGATCAGAGCAGAGAATTTCATAAAATAGGGGTTTTTGAGCCCTCCTTGAAGCATTCAAGACACTTCCCATTGTTCTGCAATTCGACCTTGAGAATGTGCCTTCTCTCTCCATCCCTTTCTTTCTGTTCTCTCACTCCCAGCCACATTCCCACTGTAGCCTCAGAATTGGTTTCCCCAAATCCAGATTTTCCCACTCCGATCCAGCCTAGGAAGGATCCTTCCTCTTGGGTTGTCCTTCATTACGCCCAATTCAGATTCATCACTTCCTGAAGAAACACCTTCTGTGGCTCCCTGCTGCCCGATGAGTAGTAACACATTTAGCTTTGTCCTCAGCAGTCTTAGGCCCACCCTCTAGAGCTGTTATAAAGATCAAATGTGATAACATGGGAGGGAAAAATGTGAAAACCATAAAACATTCTAAAGAGAACTGTTACTAATATTATTATATACCCTACACTTGGGCCAGTGTCTGTTGCCTGAACTCGCCCTTGGCCTTAGCTCATGTCGTCGCTGTTCCTGTGATGCCCTCATTTCTAACTCTAACATTCTATACTGTATATCTCTCAAGGTCTAGCCATAAAAGGTACATTCTTAAGAAAACATTTTCCGACCTCTCGATGAAAATTTCCCCCTGCTTCTCTGAACATCCAGAGAACTTTACCTCCAACTTCTTCAACCCAGGTGTCACAGCGAGTCTAGTGTCATAGATAGTTGAATGGATGTCATAGCTTCCCTGTTCAATTGTAAGGCAAAGACCACGCTATTCATCTTGTAAGTTTCCTGTGCCTGGCACAGCGTTTTATGTAAAGTAGGTACTCAAATACTGTTGAATGGAAGCCTACAAAATGAGAGGTTATGTTACTCCATACTGAAATAACTTTAACAGAAGCAAGGGGAGAAATTTTTCATATTTCCCTGGCTGGGATTTAAAGCAGGGCATGAGGATGCCCTATACAAAACACACGTCTATACAAAATAGCATCATTGTGGTGACCAGGATGGGGAGAAGAAAAACCAAAATTGATCCAGCCCCAATCCTGTGTCGGCCCTTCCACTTCTTATTTTCCAGTACCACTGAGCCACAGGAAAATCCAAATGACAATCATTAGATTTGCCATCTTTCTCCTAGAAATTCAGAATTCAGAAATGGGGGCTATTTTGAAAATCAAAATGAGTAGCAGAAAGTCTCAGCTAAAAGCACACATTTTTCTATTACTCTGCCTCAGCTCTCTCTCTCCCTCTGTGCTGTTTATCTCAAGTAACCAGGGGAGCTAGTTTAAGTGACATCTTGTTATAAACAGTTAAGTCGAATGATGCTGCTGGAAGAAGGCTGGGCCCAAGGAGATCTGGGACTATGGTCAAAGCCAAGGGCCTCCTTTGTCTGGGGTAGTCCAGAGAGCTCAGTCTCGTTGGCCTCTCCAAGCTGGCTGTGACTCAGACATCAGGCAGGAAGCCAAAGGATCTCTGAGCTCTGACTCATGTAAACAGAGGACAGCGCCAAGGGCCTCCAGCCAGCCCCAGGTGTGCATACTACAGACCTGCATTCACCTCTCACTGATCCTCAGCTGGCACAGCGTCATCTATCTGCTGTGCCATTACTACTGCCATGGCTGCATGGTGTTTGGAGAGCAGGTGACTCCTCTCCCTGCTGTCACTTGGAATTCACATGAGGACTGAAAAGTGTGGCTGTTCAGGCCAGGCAGTGGGATCCTCAATTCTAGCCAGACTTTCCAGATTGATCTCAGCTTTTATTACCTTATCATCTTCTCTCAGAAAATTCAAAATGTTTCTCATATGTCCCAATCCCACTTACTCTACTTCCTGGGTGATCTCCAGCAAAGCACTCATATCTCTGAAATGTTCTATCCTTTATCTCTGCAGAAGTTGGTAAGAGAGTCAGGGACGGTGTAGAGCTCTCTTCTTTTTCTGTCCATACTTTTAAAGTAAAATTAGACCTCGCAGATGGACAAAACTTCACACCTGGGCACAGAGTCAATGTAAGGAAATAAAACTTTTGTCTAGGCTCCTTTTTGTTCACCTGGACTGCCTCCCATTTTCTATACTCCAAAAAAATAATTCCCAATCAGCTTCTTGCCAGAACCCTAGTATAGGGCAGGAATTAGGACATGAGCAGTGCCAGAGCAACTTTCTAAGCCTATGTTTGCAATTTGGTGGTGTTATTTCTGCCTTCCCAACAGGGCAACAATTGCATACATAGTATTGTTGCAAAAGGCTTAAATGTTTGCCAGGCATGCAAGGGAGGAACTGGAGTCATTTCACTGAATCCAGGGTCAGTGGTCCTAAAACTGATGCACGTGCCCACTCCCTGAGATCCCTGCCCTCTAAAATATCCTGCACTAGGTTGCTGGTCTCTGAGTTACATACACTTCTTGGGCCTCTGACACTTCTGGGAACCCTGATAGCAACTGTTTTGCCTAAACCATGAAGAAGAGTCCCTAAGGGCAGTATCGTGACCGCCCGGCTCCCTTCCATCAGCCAGCCCACAATTCACTCTCCCACTGTGGGGCCTATTCCAACCTAAGGCAGGCATCTAGTGTTTAGCTGTGGCTTCTCCTTCCTGCCTGAGCTTTCCCTTCCATATGGAACACCCAAGTCATAAGCCATGAAGACCGGACAGTTCTGAGCTTCCTGTGATCTCTTCACTGGAGTATTTATGGAGTCAGAATTCACTCCAAAAATCCTATCACATTCCTTAAGAATTTTGGTATCCAACATGGGGAGGAGAGAAGACTGGAATTCACCTACTTGGGCTCAGAGCACCTTTTCCTCTTAGAGACCTGAGTAGAACATCCTTCCACATTGTCTGAAGCCCCAGGTCTCCAGGGATGAGGCGTGTGGATGCCACACAACTTGGCAGCACCAATGGAGAGCACCCTGTCTTGGCGGGATGTGAAATAATTCAGGCACCCCTGGGAATCCACAGAATGCTTTTCCTTGCTATTTATTTGCTCGCTTATATCTACTGCTCCCTATTTTGAAAAGGATATGAGATAGATTCAAAAATACACTCAGTAAATCATGTGAAAATACTAAGTGGGGAAAAAAAAGAGTAGACAAGTAAAATAAAACCAGAAGAAAGATTATCACAGAGAAATGCAGCCTATAAAGTTTGCACAGCTCTTAGAAGTGGGCTACAAATTTGGCTGTGAGCTTGTGAGCAGCCAAATAAAGAAAAATGTGATATGATTGGTGATGTCTATGATATAAAAATAACACAGTTGCTATAAAGAAGCCAAGTTTTTCCTAGTACTGAGACCAGAGAGGAAAGTCTCTCTCGGATCCACATAAAGAGAACATTGTGTTTGCCATGGACTTCATAGTAACACCCCTGTGACAAACAGAGGAAGTTCCATGTGACCCCGTCTCCCAACTTCCTTCAATCTAGAGGATGACACAACAGCAAAGCACAGCTCAATAAAAGCAGCTGTCCAAAATCATTCTTGAATAAGAAAAATAAACTAGGAAACAAAATCTTTTTAAAAATCTCCTAAGAGAGTGAAACAATATACTTCAACTACCCAGCTTTCTTGTGGTTTGAATTGATCTTAAGGGTAAATATTTAAATATCTGGAGAAATGAGTAATCTGGAAACCCTTCAAACCATTCTGTGTGACCACTATTTCTTTCAGCTGAGAGTTGGGTAAGAGTTGGGTAACAGAAAGCTTGCGATCATGTTTTCAGCAAAAACATGAAAAACCAATAGTTGCTAATTAAGAGCAGAGCCATAAACTCTGGCTATCAACTAAGCAGGGGGAAGGATCAGATCACCTGTTAAAGAAGGAGGAGGAGAGAGAGGAGGAGAGGGAACGGGGGGAGGGGGAGTGGAATCTTTCCTAGGATGTGTAGTAGACTGGATGGCCATGAGGAGGTGAGCCAAGCAAGACGAGGGCAGGGACCAAAATCAGCATGAATTTGATCTCTATATCCTTAAACAAGCTCTTTAAATCCAAAATCCTTGATCAATTCCAACTCCAACCAAGGAGATAATACTTTCCATTTTCTATGGCAATGTTTTAAGAATGACTGTATTTTAATCTAGGCAAGATGATATTTCAGGACATTTAAGGAAAGATATCTATAGCTCTCACATCTATTCGGGGGAATTTCAAAGTATTTTGGGTTCCTTTAGTATGAAATTATTGAGGGTGCTATGTAAATGTAGGTTATTATCACAATTTGATGACATTCCCCTCAAGCGAAAACTGCTAAAATCCACAAAGTTTGCAGAATGAAGTGCACACACTTCTTATTATTTGGGGACAATTAATTAACAAGCACATAGACAATTTACTCAGTCACAAGATAGAGTAGCACTATTAAACATGTGGGTCTAGAGATCCAAGGCCAGTAGCTATCTTCTCGGCCCCAATACAGGAGAGAAAACATAGAACCCACCCCCCCGAGACCCCCCAAGGTTATCTTTCTTCCCTCCACACGCACAACAGTCACACACACACACCTCACAACACCCGCCCCAAGACTAGACTGCAGACTCTTTAGGGGCTGACAGTTCCTTCTAGAACAGCTATGAATAAAGCCCACATTAAACTATGAATTCAGTCCTTCCAGAAAGGTGCTTCGTCTGTGAAACTACTGAAACTGCACAGTGACCGCCGGCCACTGTCCCTACTAACAGTGCAAGCGAAGGGCAGACCGTAAATATATTAAAAAAAAAAAAAAAAAAAAAAACATTTTTTTACTGTGTCAACTTGTATCTGACTTTGGAACTCACGAGTTTTAGAGCTTAGAATTGCTTGATTCTAGACATACTGTATTCTTCTAGGAAAAGACAAAGCAGAATTACAGTAAACAGGATGAAATAACCAGACTTAGAAGAACCATTTGCCATGGCTAATCTACATAGTAGATAATGAATCTTGGTAGAAAATGGAGAGACGCCTCTTTACGAACCCCAAGTTACACAAAGACCTCCAGTCATATAGGTATAAATGGCAGTCCCCTACATGTGGCTCCGTTTGAGTTTGTCTCTAAAACTGTAATGTCTTCCTCCAAATCTAGTTTTTCAAATGTGCTCATCATGGTAACTTTTTCTCCCTCTATTTTGAATGTGTCTATAATAACTGAAACTGGTTTAATGGTCACCACATTAATCCGAGAATAAGAAACAAAAAGAATGATTCATTTCCTATTCTACAACTTTAAATACAAATTAACCAAAAAGAAAGGCTCCTCTAAATCTCCCTTATGGATTTCGATGGTTCAGAAATATGCAGAGCACTTGAAAGCAATAAAAGAAATAACCTAAGAAAATTAAGCAAAATGAATTTGCAATTAGTTTGTGAAATTGCGATAAATGCATTTTGAAAGCAAAGAGTAAAATGTAACTTTGTTCAGTATAATTTGAAATTGCCTTTTGTGCTTAATATAGTTCTCTTATAATTAGATGAAGATTTTGTTCTGGTTTGAAACATTCAAAGTTCCATCTTGAGATTGCTATGTACTCTGTACACAGAACTTTTCAGCAAGAAAGTCTGCCGCTGCTGCCGCCGCGTTTGCTTTGACAGCCTTTATCCCAGCTTCATAGAAATGAAAGAGTGAAAGAACACAGCTGGTTGGAACAATGGAGCATGTTCAACATTAGGCCAAACACTTTAGATATTGCAAAATATTGCAGCCTATATTTATAGCTCTTAGCAGGTTTTTGAAATTCATGCTGATACTGCCTTACTCTTACTTATTGGACCAAATTGCCATTTAATGATTAAATTATCTTTTGGTGAAAAAAAAAAATTGCTTTCAAAGGCAATGACACTTAGACTAACCTCTTGGCAATATCAAAACAGTGATGACTTGAAACCCTTTCTAAAATATTTCAAGACGTCTTAAAAATTCAAGATCATTCCAGTTACCAAGAGAGTTTAAAAGACTTTTATGTTGATCTGCCTGATTTTTTCCCTGAAGAAAAGGAATATCCTGCCTCTGATAACCTCTCTCCCAGTCATGAAATTGTGCACTGACTCATACACCAGCACCTTCCAGAAAGCTGCCCGTGGGAAATCAGGCTATAGGCCTTCAGGTAATTGCCTATACTCTCTTTAAACTTTCTTTTTCGGTGGCAGTTGTGTTTAATAGAATTCTCTTGTTTTTTAATAGAATTCCATGACTTTGGGGAGTGCCAGCAGGAGCTCATATTCTTTCACATGAATAACATGAGAAGCGGTAAACAGAAGCGGGCAGTGGTTATAAGGTTAGTGACCATAAGCTGAGGCAGGCACAGCTTTGCAAGATAATGGGATTCCTACAGGTTTCTCAGATGCCCAGAAGCTTCAAGGGCTAGCACTAATGCTGCCTTATCCTTCCATCCCAAAGGGAGTGTCCCCTAAATTCCCACAGCACCTGTTTCTTTAACCCACTGCCATTGATCATCGTTGCTGTTAGTGAGATCTTTGAGGATATACCCTCTGCCTCCTGATCTAATAATAAGAATGATAAGAATGACCACTTAATGAATACCTACTTTGTGCCAAGCAACATACTATGCATTTTATACACACTTTCTAGAAAAGTGGTTAAAAGCAAGAGCTTTGGTCTCTGTTGCAGTTACGTATTGATGCATAGTAACAAACCATCCCCAAACTCAGTGGCTCATTTCTCACAATTCTGAGGGCTGGGTGGATGGTTTTTCTGCTGGTATCATTGGGGATCACTCACGCATCTGCAGTCACCTGACAGCTTGACTGCGGCTGGTGGGTCCAAAATAGTCTCATTCACATGTATTGAAATTGGTGCTGGCTGTCAGTTGAGGAACCTCGGTTCCCCTCTACGTGGCCTCGCATTCTCCCATGGGCTCAACTGGAGTCTTCACAGCGTGGTAATCTCAGGCTTCTAAGACTACGAGAGTGGAAGCTGCATGGTCTGTTAAAACCCAGGCTCCAGAGCTCACAAAATGTCGCATCCACCAAATGGTCAGCTCAGACCCAAGGAGATAGAGAAGTAGACTCTGTCTCTTGGGAGGGGTAGTGACTTCACACTGCAAAGGTGTGTGAACACAAGGAGGCGTGATGCATGGGGGGCCTATAATGATCTGCCGCATCATCAGACAGATGCTCCCTCTGCAACTTTCTACATGTGTGATTGTGAACACTTTGCTCTCTCCATTTCCTCATCTATAAATGAATTATCTTGGGGATTTAATTTAAGAAGTACATACAACATTTTGCTTAGTATCTACTCTACAGTAAGCAGATGTTTGCTAAGTGGATATTTATGTGTGTTTGAGTGTGAGTGTGAGCATGTGCGTGTGTGTTTGTGTGTGTGTGTGTGTGTATGACACTTAGTCCTAATGCACAGCACCAAGAAATATGTATTAATGTCTCAATTTTATAGACATGATATCTGAGGCCTGGATGGGGGATCTGTATTATTGAAGTTAATTTTTGAAAGTCACACAACGAGGTACATAGTGCAGTCAACACTCAAAGGATTTTCTGATTCTGAAGCCTGTGTTCTTTCTACCACACTATATAGCATCTTGTGAGCAGAAGAGAGTCTTTATTATCGTTACATCCCATTGACCTTGAACAGTGGCTGCCATAATAGCTACACAAGAAATATGTGTCAATTGAAGGATCGAGAGAATCTGATAAACTGCTATTGACTTGTGAGTAAAATATTTACACAATATTTTACATTGAGCCCCAAATATTCTAACTGATTCTCCTCGGAATAGTAGGGCTTGGTAAAGCCGTGCTTCCTACCCTAGAGGAGTAGTCAACCTCTCTCAGAACCAGAGACGAAGGGCTTCCAGAACTCAAAGGCTTCCATGAAGAGCATTTTGTAGTTCTCACCCTTGCCCACCTCTAAGAATCACCTGGGAGCATATAAAACTCTTGCCCAGGCCAGTTGAAAAAGAATCTCTGAGGGTGTGGCCGAGACTCCTAGAGCTGTAAACTTCCTTTTGGAGCCCCTGAGGCTGAGCTGCAATGTCAGCTGAATCCCTGAATCCTCTGAAACAGCTAGAAATCAGCCCTACAAAGAGACAAAGATGCAAGTTTGCAATTTAGTCATCCACTCAGAGCACGTGAGGTGGAAACAAGTTGTGGTCTTACTATGTGAACCACAGAAGCTGCTTCACTGCATTTACTCCCAGGAGTCATAGCAGTGAGTCAAACAGGAAGTGGGTACTGCCCATACACTTGGTGGTACGTGGCAGATGCTAGAGATGAGCCAGCAGCTGTGTGCTAATAAGAGATGTCATTGATCTCGAGAGAGGAGAGGACCATCAAGCTGTCTACTCCCAAAGAAATACTTGAGTCTCAGACAAGAGGAACAATCACTCTGAGTCCTGAACTCAGGCAGTGAGTAGGGAAGGCTTATCGAACAGAATACTCACCTCATTAAGCCTTTCAAGGCATAAGATGATGCTTTATAACAAGTAAATTGAAGATTTATATTACCCATTCAAATAAAAAAATATTTAGTAAATTTCATCTTTACTATTTTATTTCTATGAAGATTTTGAGACCTATGTCCTCTGCCTTTTGTTTCCCATGGTATCTGATACATAGAAGGTTCTTACTACTATTTTTTCTGATGCTTTGGGAGACTATTGCTTTCACTCATAGCATTTTGATTTCCTTCCTCCATGATTCTTAACCCACTCTGCCTAGAGCAGAGTCATCTGAGTACTTCTCTAACTCCCAAGCTGCTCCCACATTTCCCATTCCCAAATAAAGCACCTGGAGGGCAGGGGCTGTGTCTTTTTTGTCTCACAATCCTCCAGTATAACTGGTAAGGTAACGAGTACACAGGAAGCACTTGATAAATGTTTGTTGAATTCAAGATTTCTGAAAGTGTTCATAAAAGCAACTCTGTTGGGAAAAGATCAAAATCTAAGTACAGAGCCAGGAGGAGAAGGTGAATAAAATATAAATTTCTCGGACGTATACACTAGGTCCTTGGGTGTAATGAGGGTTTGTTACCAACATGCCACAAGGCAAGTAGCTAAAAGGAGAACTTAATTCTTTGGGAATTCTATTGAACTTTGATAATCAGAACCACAAATTTTAGTTGTTGATTGCTTTTTATTTTTCATTAGGGTAAATTCTGTCTCTCTTACGGGTCTGCAAGTTCTTAGGAGTCGGAATATTCCTCATGATACATAATTTTAGACTTGACACATGAAACGTATTAAACAATATGTGGTTAGTTAAAGCAGGGAATATATGTGACAAGTAGTGTAGGAAATTGTGTTTGTCTTATTCTGTATAAATACATTACAACAAGACATCAGAATGCTGATACCTCAAGACAGGGTTCTAGTCTACAGTCTGTGAAAGCTGAAAGGAGGGAGATTGAAAACACGCATACTTATGGCTCTTCAACTCTACAGTTTATTGAAAAAAATTAATAGTAATTTTTAAAACCTAATTTAGTCCATAGTTATTCATTCCGAAACTAAGGTCTTTAAATATTATCAGGGTTTACTCATCAGTGTTGATGCTGTTGTTCACATAACAGCATCATTACATCATTCACTCACTGATTGAGGGAATAACTTAGTTGAATTATTTTCCCTGTTTCATTTAAGTGGAGGAAATTGTGCACACCGTTTCTATTTATTTTATTCTCAAAGCATAATAATATAACAATCTTAAAAACCATGAAATAGATGCATATTTTCAAGAGTAAATGTCTTCTTTCAAGAATTAGAAAAGAAAAAAGATCCCCACGTGATAATCCATACCAAAATAAAGCTCAACACCACTGTCTTAAAAGGATATCCTTCTTTAAGAGCTCAAAATAAAGGACAATTCACTTTAACATCCACGCGCCTTCACAAAGGCCATTCCCTTGACCTCAGTTGTTTCTCAGCCACTCTCTGCCTTCAAGACCCAGATTAAATGCCACCTTCTCTGTTAAATATTATCTGACTTTTTACCCTCCACTCAAAACTAGTTCATTGTTGTGGCCGCCCCGGTGGCTCAGCAGTTAAGTTCGCATTCTGCTTTGGCGGCCTGGGGCTCGCTGGTTCAGATCCTGGGTGTGAACAGACATACAGCTTGTCAAACCATGCTCTGGCAGGTGTCTCACATATAAAGTAGAGGAAGATGGGCATGGATGTTAGCTCAGGGCCAGTCTTCCTCAGCAAAAAGAGGAAGATTGGCAGCAGATGTTAGCTCAGATCTAATCTTCCTCAAAAAACAAAAAGTTCATTGTTTCCTCAATGGTCCTATGTCATGTTTTACATAGTTTTATTACAGAACTTCATTAATTAATTTATCTATTGATTCAATAAGTGTAAAGTGGCTTACTATTTGTCTTGGCATCAGGAATACAGAAAGAAGCATGACGCTAGCTCATCCACAGGTGTGGTTACTTCTCTTTGTCTGTCTCTCCCATACCATAAGCTCCCTGAGATATAAAGTGTTTGTTTAATCAGTTGAGCGAGCCAAGGGCTGCAGGTGAGAGGCCCCAGAAGCACTGTTCGCCCACAGCCCTGCGGATAAGCCTCCACCTTGGGAAGCAGATAAGCCTCCACCTTGGGAGGCTTATAAGCCCACCTTATTGGGCTCCTTTTTTTCCCTCTGCAATAAAGTCAGCATTTCCCCTCTTCCGTCTACTCCTCTCCTGTGACCATCTCTGCGATACTTTCATCCACCATCCATAGAATTGAGCCCATTATTTTCTCTACCCAAACATCCACCATCTCCCCAATTCCCCAAGAGAGAAACCTAAGAGTCATCTTCAACTTCCCTCTGTCCCTGACCTTCCACATGTAAGAAACATCTAAACCCTGGTGAGTCTGTGTCCTGAATCACTGTTGCAGTCATCGCCCTCTCTCCATCTTCACGGGTCCTACTCAAGTTTCCTTTACATCTTCTGCCTGGACTATTGCCATGGCATCTTAACCGGCCGCCACCGACTGTGGGCTGTCCCCCTACACATTTGTTTTCTACTTTATCCCAGGGTTTCCTCTCTAAAATGCAAATCAGATCATTTCTTTCTCCTCTCCTCTCCTCTCATTAAAAGTCATTGATAGCTTTTCATCACCTTCCTAATCAGGTGCTGAGAGGTCCAAGCCTCTCTCTTACAGCATAAAAGACTCTTCATGAGCTGACCTTGCTTTTTGCCGAGCTCACTAAACTCACTGGGGCTCACTCCCTCTGCTTAAGAACGCACACTAAGATGAGCAGGGTTGCCCTTAGGAAAATATGATGGTAAAACATAGAAAGCTAAAATCTTCTCACATGTCATGTACTATGCTGCTTAGGGAACTCTCTAAAAGATAAGAACTTTATCAAGCTCTGTCCAAGGGAGAGTGATTCTGTTCCTCGTAGACTTGGATATTCCAGTCACTTCCCAGAGCAAGGAAAATAATAAACTTCATAAAGTAAGTCGGGACTTCTTCTGAAAACTGCTTCCTCCCAGGACATTCAGCTCTTCTGTAGAATGTTTCTATCATTCCTAAGACTGAATAACGGAATCTCAAAACTAGAGGAGATATAAAATAATTTAATCTAATCTCACAGATGAGAAAACCCAAGCCCAGAACATTGAGAGATTTGTCCAAGCTCACACAACTAGTAAATATCCATTCCCTTCCTTCCTCCCAATGAAAATAAAGGAGACGATTTTATAATATTAAACAATAGGTTTGTTTATGCATTTTTCTGAGGAGCAAACTCATTCATATGCCAGACCCTCTATTCCAATGTGGTTTCATCTCTAAAACTCACTTCATATTTTGCATTTTCAATTAGATACAAGGTGAAATGTCTCTTTATGGAAATCTTGACTCACTTTTACCTGTCGCTGTGGGTGTATTAAAGTATATGAAGTTATAAAAAGATATGAAATATGAATATAATCTACTTTAATTATTTCCATCCTCCAAAGACTGTGATTGCACTTAGATGTCAGTGAAATCTCCAGTGGTTGAACCTCCTGCTTAGAAAAATAGTGAAGAGAAAAAACGGCTAGAGAAAAGGGAGCTGAGTGAAGAGTACCAAAAAAAGAACATTTATCTCCACCAAAAGAACATGTACCCATGATGGAAAAACTGTAGCTTCGTATAGCATCAGTGAGTCAAAGATGATGACAATATTTGGCAAAGTTAAACCAAGCCAAGTTCAGTCAATTTATAGATCCCTGAGCTATTTTTTTTAAGCAAGAAAGCACTTGAAGCATTTTTATTTGATAACTTACTTGTACTTCCTGTCTATTCCTTCCCATTAGCCAGGGGCTAAATCTCTTGGCAAATCAATTACAATTGTACTTGAGACAAACTGGCCACTGAAGTACATTCTTGAACAGGCGGGTGTCAGCAGCCCTCTCTTTCAGGATGATTAATCTGCATCAGTATAATAATTTGCACCTGAGTTTTAAACATCTGTGTTTGCATTCGGCATTTTTTTCATGCTTATACTTTTGATTCCTGGATCTTCCATGCTAGGCAACTAGAAGCCAAGATTTTCCAAAACTCTGAATGAGCCCATACTATGGGTAGTATCTTTGGCATCTCTCAGACTTCTAAGGAGTTGAAATTGATCTGGAAAGGAAAATAAGGCTTTTTGTCTATTTCCCCTGGCCAACAATTCTCCATGACAGAATGTTTCTTAGGAATCAACCTGACTGTCATAAGGGTCTCTTCTAGTTCTACTTCCTGTAGTTATTTCACTTTCCTATGCTGCATGCCTATTCTTTCTTCTCTTTCAGTTGCATCTTCTGGCCTTGAGAATTTTTCCACGCATGCACACACACTCATCACCATCCGCTTCCTCCTGTCCAAAGCACATGCCTGGAGAGATGGCTTTATATACCATCTCGTATAAGCCTTACATGCTAACACAAGTCTCTACTTACAGTATTGTCTCCATGTCCTGACCAAGGGAGAAACTTGACAGGAAGATCTATGCCCAAAGTATACAGCTGAGGAAGGGGAAGACGTGCTCAGCTATTAAGAGTTCCAAACTTTAGAGGGAGCCTCATCTATCAGAACTTCTTACTGACTCAAGGAGACAACTGGTTGGGGGTAGAACAGGGAGTTCATCCACAGATATCAAAATGATTTAAGACTCAAATGCTTACCCACGATTGACCTAGCACCGCCTCTTTAATCACCAAGGCAAAATGATAGTACTTTTTTATTTCCGTGTCCAATCTCTTAAATTATTTATTGATTAACTACTTTTGACTTATTTCCCACTCAAGTCTTCCCTCCTTGTTTACTTAAGTCATCTCATGTGTATAAAAAATTGTTGAAAGGTTGGTAATAAGCAGCATAACTTTCCTGAATTATGTACCTTTTTATGGATAATCTTAGAAAGTGGAATAGCTAGACTGTCTCCCTCTGTATTCTTCTGTGGCACCAATATGACACAGCTTCTCTAAGTGGGAGCTTGGTGAATGCAAACAGGGTCTAAATTCTGTCACTGTAGCCTCAAGGCATTATAGGTCTTATGAAATGGAAGACTCAAGATAAAGAGTCCTCACCCCACCAAGGGCTAAATTCTCCTGAATGACCTCAGCATAGGTCTCTAGGCTGTTTTTCTAAATTCACTTTTTACTGTGAAGAATCTTAGAAACCAAAGCAATGGTTGTACTGGAATGGCAGTGTATGCCAAGACCCTGTAATTTATCTAACTTTCTAATAGAAATTCCTTAGGCTTACAATTAACCACAGTATAAAATAATATTTATTTTTATTAAATATATAATCTAAATTTTTAATAAAAAAGATAAATATGCTTCTGATTCCTCACTTCTGAAATGAGAAAAACAGTATTTGCCTCATAGTGATGTCATGAACTTTAAGTAAGAAAATATATTTAAACTACTAGTGCTTAGCATTGGGACTGGCATAAAACGGTACTCATTAAATATCAGGTATTATTATTGGATCAGAGATTTTGATAGTATTTGTTGTCTGTACATTCCACAAATAATGGATTCCATGGTTTATCCCTAACACTCAGAAGGGACACATTGATGACTTTTCATTGGTTATCAAAATAGCTAGGTGATTGACCTAATTTTTCATTTTTCAGTGAGTTGATGTGGTATTATGTAGAACCAGCCTAAGTGGAACACTAATTCCAAAATAACTGAAGGATGAGCCCACACAATTGACCTCCTTTCAGCCTCCCTATTGAGAATGACAGCAGAAAGTTTAGAGTTGAGTCCATCTGGCATCTAGGCACTCATAAATGTGAAAGAACTGCAACCCAATCAAAGCATCACTTCCCAGCTTATGAGTCTGTGGGATTACTAACTCTGCTCTCAGTGACACAGATGTTGCTTGGAAATCAAAGGACTGCAAAGTTCCTCACGCTAATGGGTTTCAGATCCTCTATATTGTACAGTGCTACAACTTATCTCACAGGGTTGCTTTCT
Source organism: Equus caballus (assembly GCF_041296265.1). Taxonomy (NCBI): domain Eukaryota; kingdom Metazoa; phylum Chordata; class Mammalia; order Perissodactyla; family Equidae; genus Equus; species Equus caballus. The sequence goes on from NC_091684.1 coordinate 181,519,602, forward strand.
AGGGAGAATTTATTCTACAATATAAGCTCTGTGAAGCAAAAACTATCAACATTAATTAATGAAAATATTAAAGCCTGGCATAACATAAATTGTACTCTCAGTGATGCCAAAAATCTTACACGACCTTGGCAAGGCACTTACTCTTCCCTTCCTTCTCTCTCCCCCTCCTTCCTTCTCTCTGTCTCTCTCTCTGTCTCTCTCTCTCTCTTTCTTCTATCTTATAGAAAGGAAATCAGGCTAGATCTGGGTGGCAAATAGCCTTCATCTTGCTTATCAACTCTGATCAATTAGGAGTGTCTTTCTGGAGTGTTACATTGGGAAGGATTGCAAGGTTGAATAGGAGTTCACTAGGAAAGAGTTCTATGATTGATCACATAGGAGAGGCAATTGGCATTGCTCTAAAGTCTATTTGTTAGCGCTGGATTGGATAATCTCTAAATCTCTTCCAATCAAAAAACCCTACCAACCATTCGTATAAAGAGCCACTAAAGTTGAGAAGCCCTGGCTCACACCTCGCTTGCAGAAGCACTTTAAATTTGATGCTTATAGAAGCCCTTCAGAAATGATGAAGGTGAGTAGCACTGGAACTCCTCTTGGGAAACTGGATGGTGAGCTTTATTGTCAAAGAAATGGGTGTAAGAAGACCTTTTGTGTTTCAAGAATTGAGAAGGAAAAATTACCCAACAACTGGAGGACAGATCCACATAACGCACAGACAGGTATTTCAGGCCCTTGGCAGGAGGAGCTGAGTAGATTATCCCTCATTCAGTCTGCCTGGGGTTGTGGGTACCTTGGAGGACACCTGTGCAGGGAGCTGAAAGAGCTGAGCTCAAAGAGCAATGACTCTGGGATGATCCAAGAGGATCCTGGGCATTCTAGGCTAAGCTTAGCCATTCTCCCACCATCTTCCCTCCATCCTCTCTCCAGGATGACCATCCTCCTTCCAATGACCATGGGGGATGGTAAAGGACTTGGCCAATAGGTATCAGCACTATTATAGTCTGTGTGAGACTTGCTAATAACCACACTGTGTAGCATTGCAGGAACCAAACCCCAGATTTATATTCATTGGATACAGAATTCAGATCTATACCTCAATTAGGCTGTGTAAATTCCCAGGAGTGAACAAAAAAGAGAAATGCAGGTCTTACTGAAGAAAAATAAGAGCTATAGCCATTTTTGTCCCCTGAGTTTTTGGAACAGTTCTTCTGGGTTACACTAGAACCACATCCTAGACATAATTCCTGATATATTTTATCGTACTGTTTCAATTGTTACTGTGGAATTAGCCCCCAAATGACTTTTTTTTTTTTAAGGATTGGCACCTGAGCTAACATCTGTTGCCAATCTTCTTCTTTTTTCGTCTTCTCCCCAAAGCCCCCTCAGTACGTAGTTGTAGATTCTAGTTGTGGGTCCTTCCGGCTTTGCTATGCAGGATGCCACCTCAGCATGGCTTGATGCACAGTGCTAGGTCTGCACGCAGGATCCAAACAGGTGAAACCCTGTACCATTGAAGCGGAGCACACAAACTTAACCACTCAGTCATGGGGTCGGCCCCCCAAATGACTCTTAATATGTTTCAATTACATCTGGGTGATACCCTACCTCCAATTCTCTGTTTCTGTCATCGTAGGTAAAGGCCTTATTTAATGAGCTCTTCAAGTCAGGAACCTTGGTGTCAGCAATCAATCTCCTCTCCCAAAGCCACCCACCTCATTCATTCTGTCACCACATTTCCCACCTGCCATCCACACATTATCTCCCTCTCTGTCAGCCAAAGTGCTGTGTAGCAGAGGTTGAGGTTCTAGGTTCAGGGCTGTTGCATGCAAGTTCAATGGAAGGTGTAGAGCCCAGTGCTAACAGCAATTAGACACAGCAGGATATGTAGAGGTTCATAAGTGAGAAGTAGAGGAACTGTACAGAAGATGGTGATGGAGTTCAGGACTTGCCACCCCAAAATATGGCACTTTAGCATATTGAATGTTTCACCCCGAAGGAATTTGAGACACAGCAGGTACAGGAAGGATTTTCTGGCCTTCCTCTGAAGCAGGTCATAAGTTTTCAGGTGAGAGGTGCCCTCCCCCCCCCCCCCCCCCCCCCCCCCCACCATACAGGGAAGAAAGGAGCTCCCTATTTCCAAAGACACAGGGATGCTGAGAGGAATCTGAGCGAATAGGCCTTACTGTTTGCCCCAATTTACTACTCTTAGCTCATAGCCTTTTTTTTTTTTTTTTTTGGTACTATCAGATTTTTCCATGACTCTCCATTCTTCATCAAACCTAACATAAAAACACTCAGGTTTAACTGCTTCCTTGAGTCTTCACTTCCTTATGAAGTTTCACTTGTCACGTAAAAGTTACATTGAATAAATATGTGCACTCTTCTCTTGTTAATACATCTTTTGTTAACAGAGGCCCCAGCTGAGAACTCAGAAGGGTAGAGGAAAAAGTCATTTTTCCTCCCCTGCAATGCCAGCCATGCTCTGTGTAGGGGAGAGAGTTCTGACATCTGAGAGATGCTTAAACCCAGTGAAAAGAGCTTTGCTTTCATTCAATTCCGGATTCCGAGTTCCTGGGCCTATTTCTCAGGGTAGTGATATTGTCCGAGTAGACTTAAGAGAAATTGATTATCAACATTTCAGTTTCAATTCAATCCAACAAATATTTACTAAGTCTCCATGCTTCATGCACGTCCTTGATGATATTAATGGAAAAAGGAAAAAGATGCCAATAAAGAAACAGGATGATTTTAAAACAAAAGCATTGATTTCCACCTGCACCACTAAGCAGAAGTCCACTGTGATGACATCAACTTCTTTCCTCCCTTACTGTCTGCTCTACAAAAGTGATCATCTCTTTTCTGCCCAGTGCTTGCATTTAAAGCAAACCAATCTTCTGTCTTACCAGTCTCTCAATAGTTTCTGACTCCTGGACATACTCCCTCCCTCCCACTCTTCTCCTCCCCTTCTTTCCCCACCCCGCTTCTCTCCTAAAGTCCTTGAATTCTTGTAACCTTTACTAACTATAAGAAGTGTTTTCAGCAAACCAAGGCCTCCTTCCTTCTTACTTTCCTCCTGTTGTTGGCACCTCCGCGTGCCCTGTATCCATCCCCTCCTCTTAGCATTTTCATCAGCTTCTATCAAAGCCTGTACTTAGGAAGAATCTGGTCAGCTTTCTCATTCAAAGGCTTATTTCATTCACAAGCCTTGATATGCTGACTCTCCCAAGGGTATTTGAATTTTTACAGGTCGTAAAATCTTAAGGAGTAAAGCTGTGATGGTAAATTTTCACTCACTGGAAAAACTAAAGGAGGAAGCCATTGAGATATCAGAGGAATCTTCCCAAAGCCCCTGAAAAATAGCTGTATCTTCGATTCCATGGTACAGAGCACTTCTTAGTTTTCTAAGAGGTGCCTGCTAGAATTTCTTGGACCTAATTTGAATCCTACCCTGTAATTTTTCTGAGGTGTTCTCTCATCAGAACCAGAGCTGCTCGTGCCCAAGGCTTTGAGTAGCAATAATGTTTCTGGAACATCTGAAATAGTGCCTGGAAGGCTTGGGAATGAAAGAGTTAATGCTCTTAAGTGCCCATCAAGGCAGAGTTAATGGGTCTTAACAGAAACCTGAGCAGGAGACCAACCACCTGCATTCACACTGACCACTTTTCTGTGGATTCCTGGGTGGTCTGCCTAAGCAGGTTTCCCCATGCCCTAGGGGGCCAGAGGCTCTGAGAAGAATCCAGTTCAATAATGAGCAAAGGAATGATTAATAGTGCTTCCCGCCCTTGGTTAGAGATGGGGTGGGCAGCAGGGTGCTGGAAGAAAAGCAAACAGCTGGATATTAGATTGCAGTGTGGACAGAAACCACTTACATTGTAGATTCGATATCATTCTGGTGATTGAGGAATGAAATCGAAGCCCACTCTTGACTTAGCCTGGCAAAGAGTAAGCTGCTGTGCCATTTTTATTAAATTTTTATTAATTTGTTCATTTATCATTAACAACCTTTTAAAACTCAGTGGCATTAGTTTTCTATTATCTGAAAAGGTATAGCAACTATTCAGTAGCACATTTATACTTTTAAAGAAAAAGAAGATTTCATGTGTGGGCCTTCTAACTGGATGTATATATTCTATATATCTATGCCTATGTAGAGATGCATATATAGAATATATACACATGGGTGCATATATGTAATATACAGATTATAAAACAATAGTGAATTCATACTATCAAGTGAATCTGCACAGCCCTGTTTCTCAACACAGGGATTTGAAATGGCGCAAAATTTAACAACAGTGTGGGCTCTGTAGGAGACTGAGGAGGTGGGGCGAGATGGAGGCTTGATGAGTGAGATTCAAAGTTATTTCTCTAGTTCCTCCTCCAGTGCCCTCCCAGGAATCAAGGTTGCTTTTGACATTACAGTTGGCAGTTTAAACAATCGTAAAAGAAATCAGATGAGAAAAAGTTGACAGTCCAGGAGTAAAATTTAAACTGGAAATCAAATGTAAGCACACAGAGAACTCTTGATATGCACAGAGAGCACATATGCGTGCCTGAATGTTTGTGCTGGTTTTCTGCATATTTGTGCACACACATACACACAACAGACACGCGTGGGAGCCAGTTTATTATTAAAGGAGCACATGCGTGGGAGACAGAATTCCTGGATTCAGACCTGGCTGTGCTGCTAACTGCCTAATGAAGTAATTAGGCAATTCATGTCAATTCTAAATCTCCATTTACTTATTAATAAAATGAAGGCATTAGATATCCTCATGGTCCTTTACAACTTTAAGATTTCCAAACATTAGTCTCTAGAAGGTCACCAGTAAGCAATCAGGACAAACTCTCCTCCTTTGCTCTGGCCCCTAACTCCACTTCTGTATGCTCGGCTGTAGAGGAACATCCTGGACGCTGGGGTTAGTGGAGGCCATACAGCTGTGTAGAGAAGATGCTGGAATGCAGTGTGTGGAAAGGAGCCACCCACAGATCGGTAGAGGAAGCTGCAGGACTACTGTGACAAAATGCAGGTGAGCTCCCTCAGGAGAGCACCCTCTGAGGCATGGTAGGTGGGGAAGCAGGGTCTTTCTGTCTCCCTGACTCAAAAATCGTGGTTGAAAGCACAGACTTCAAAGTCTGGTGGGTTCATGTTCACGTCCCAGCAATACCAGTCACTGGCTATGCATCCTTTGGCCAGTTACTACACTGTTCTCATCCTGTTTTCCTCCCCCAGAAAATGAAGGGAATAATGCCCACCTCAACAAATTCTTTTAAAGCTTAAATGAGAATGTGGATGACACCTTTAGCGTGGTACCCAGCACATAATAAGTATTCGAAAAAATTGTGTGTATTTCACATATATATGTATATCGATATATATTTCACATATTACATATTTATTATCAAATCTCTAGATAGCCAGATTTATAGAGATTTGCGGAAAAAAGGCCATTGTTATTTGACAGTGGGAAAATAGAAACTAAAGATTCATGAAAGATAGGATTTTCGTTTTCTATGGAAAAGAGCATTTGGAAATCAGAGAAAATAAGTAAGGTGAGAAAAAATTAACAGAGAACAGAACACTATATTTTATATACATGGACAACCACTGAGAATCGTTCCATGGAACTTCCTTATTTACGTCAAGTTGACTGCCTATAATATGGATGGCTGGAGCTGCCCCTTGATGACCCTAGTGATAAATCCTCAAAGATTAAGTACTCTATCTATGCCTTCATGGATTTACTAAATACTTCTTAGGATTTCTCCAGAAGGAAAGCTCCAGAAGAGCAGGGGCCATGCCTATCTTGTTCAGTGCTGAATCTTGAAAGTTTCGAATGGTGTCTGGCACATAGTAGGTGCTCAAAAAACACCAGACTGTCAGTGTCTCATGTATTTGTTCTGTTAATCGTTTCTTGTCTGTTTCCTCTGCTAAGATATACGCTCCACAAGGCAGTGAACATTGCTTTGCTCTCTGACGTGTCCCATGTGCCTAGAATGGTGCCTAGCACGTTGTGGGTGCTTCATAAATATTTTTAGAACGATGACTGAAGGGAATAGCAAGGGTGATTCAGAAACAGTAAAGTCTGAATAATCCAGGCTGCTCGAGAAGCTTCTTAACCTTTAGTTTCAAACGGAGGTTTCAAGGAAAATGGCTTCCACTGCCCCTTAACTGCAGAGCATTCAGCTAAATAACCAGACCTTTCAGGAGCTTCTGAGAAGATGAAGACAAGGGAAAAAAGTCAGTTCCATATTCAAGGTTGCAAAGGCTGTTCCACATTCATCCAAACTCACGCTCTCCTACACTGGTTTGTCAAATCCTTTATTTAAATATCTCATTATCTAAGACAATTTTGTACTTACTGTCATGAAGGCTTATGAAACCTGCAAACCTGTCTTGCTGGAACAGGTACAATTTAAGCCAGTGATTGTTCAAAAGAGAAAGGAAAGGTGAAGAATGGCACCATTGTGAAGATTTCGAGCAGGAAGGTAGACAGCCTTCGGAGCTAACCTCTGTTCTCCGGGGTGTTTGTTTAGGCTCCTTAGACAATGCATGTAGCCTAAAGATAGAGGGAGAAAAATTGTAAGTCTTCATGTATAATTTTTGTTGTTATATCTAAACTGATAGTTGAGGGCTAGGAGCTGAAACAATATTTTATAGAAGTATCATGTTGAAGTTTTTGCAGGTTTCAAAATATTTAAATATGTAAATTTCAATGGAGAGATGTTCAGATTTTTTGATAGTCTAATGATTTTAAGCATCTCATTTCTAGTCACACACTGACAAAAGATGTTCAGATTGCAGTGTGAGATGGTTTCTATGGTTACAGTTGTTTCCTAGCATTTTAGTGACATCTTTTGTGAGCATTGGCTGCTTCACTTATTTGTCACTAATGTATGTGTAGAACCATAGTTAATAGCCTTGGGCGGACAAAATTTTTTTTTCTGAATGGCTGTATTGTTTTTTAGCAGCATTTTTCAATAAGGTGACAATGCATTAGAATACTAATGGTATGTATGGTATTTTAAGATGTCAAGTTTTCAATAAAATGATAATGAAAATTTTGCATTTCTTTTAATAGTTAAATATTCATGAATTTTCACAGCATGATGAACTGAGTGAAAAATAAAGAAACTGTATAATGTATAATACCAAACATCAAAAATTAAGTTTCTTTTCATGGAAGCTATTCAGGAGTGTTTAATATATGGTTCTTCATGGATTTAGACCAATCTGAGCGAAATTAAAGGCATCTAAAAAGGAAACTTGTTTAAACCAATTTAACGTATTTTAACACAGCATGTTTACAATGTAACAATATAAAGGAAAATGACACATTACAAACAATATATACATTATATAAAAATTATGATGACTAAGTGAGGGATGTAATCCTCAGGAATATTTTGAGTAAAGTAATTATGAAATAGGAAATGGAGGCACGCAGGGGAGTAGAGCCAGGTGGCAGAACCATGAGTAATAGGATGAAAGGAAGGAGTAGAAATTGAGAAGCTAAAAGTTCTGTCCAATGATGCTCTGTTTCGAGCATTAGGCTAATTTCTGGAGAAGCTAGCAGTGAACATCATGTCTTTCCTCGGGCCCTGGACTGGTCCAGTCCTAAAGCAAATGTTTAGAGTAAGGAAAAACTTTGTCCCAATATTAGAGGTTAAAAGATTTTTTTCTCCAAATTCAAAGATCATTTGTTGTCTTGCAGCAGCATCCACCCCAACTACCTGTCACCAAGGACGCATCCGTGGTGAGTATTTGGAGATGCTGTGTATGAAGTTGAGGTACCGGAGAGGAAGTGACTAATGGAATTCTCATTACTGATCCCTGGGATGTGGAAGACTGAGAAAAAAGCCATTACTTGACTCCTTATCAGAGAAATATTGTCAATCACTGAGTAACCCATGACCTCTTCTGCCAACCTCCTTGCTGAGAATTGCTCAGCCACACTCTCTTGACTGACCAGGTATTCCATCGACTCACTCTATTAAGACAGTTAGATGGGACTGAGGGAACCATAAGGCTGAGACACAGATGACAGACTTGACTTCTATTGAAGAACAAATCAAGACTAAAACCAATATAAATTAGCAGAAAATCCTAACCTGATAGGTGCTGCTGATCTGTCAAAGGTTGTGGACTTAAGATGCAAAATTTTAAATTCCTGTAGATTAAAAGCATCATCAGAGTATTGTTCTACCCAGACTGGTGGTTAACTTGGTGTTACCCTTCTCTCATAGGTGTTATTGTAACTAAATTCTTTAATGCCTAACATATGCATGCAATAATACTTACAGTAAGTATATGCAGATAAAAATGAAAGCTAGTTCTTTTCAAAAGTATTTTATACATAAGAATGTTACTGTAAACTCTATTATTTAAACAATTTAGCATTATCCTTGATCATGCTAAATGGGTGATCATTTTATGTATTAAGGAATTGAATTACCAATGAAAATAAAACAATTGACAAAAGTAAAAAACAGAAATTTCATTTAAGGTTTCCTTACTTTTAATAGACTGCCCAAACCCAGTTCATTTTAACACACAATTTTTATTTATCAAATATCAACCACATGGTGTTATTCAGTGTCCTGGATCTATCACTTACTATCTGTACAATCTGGTAGAACCAACCTCATTTTTCATGCCTCAGTTTCTTCATCTATAAATGGGGATAATTGGAGTATCTATCTTATAAAATGTTTTGTAGACTAAATGAGATCAATACATATACAATGCTTAGCATTAAGCTTGTCAAATAGTAAGCACACAATAAATATTAGCTATGTTAATTATCATTATAATTAATGTTAATTCATTTAGAGAAAGCTAAATATAGGACCAGTAGAGAGATGATGGCTGAGAGATGTTAAAGACTTTCTTAGCACAAATGTCATGAAAGTGAATATAAGCACAAATAGTGTTTTAATGCAGTGTTTAATGGAGTACCTTAAACTGGATAAAATGTTCTGGGCTAGGAGTCAGCAGAGTAATTTAGCTAATCAACCCCCTTATCCATGAAAGTAGTTTGGCATTATTGATCTCTTCCTGGTCTACATTGTGATAACTGTATGACTTTATGAAACCAAATGCTTAAAAAAGAATTTATAAAGCAATATGATTCCATTTATATGAGGTACCTAGAACAGTCAAATTCATAGAGACAGAAAGTAGAGTAGTGGTTACCAGGGGTAGAGGAAAGGAAGATGGGAAGTTATCGTTTAATGGGCACCAAGTTTGGGGTGAGGAAATTGTTCTGGAGATATGTAAGTGGAGATGCATGACAATGTGAATGTATTCAAAGCCATAGAAATGTACACTTAAAAATTATTAAAATGGACAATTTTATGTGATGTATATTTTACCACAATAAAAAAACACAACTACAAATGGCCAATAAACATTTGGGGAAAAACCAAAAAAGAAGGAACATATAGAGTTAATCCAATATATTGAGGCAAAAAAAATGACCCTCGTCCATAATTTTGGGCACTGACTTAAATAACATATTCTGATTTTAGTCTCAATTTTCATGATGCCCGAGACTCTAAGCCTTTGATTTTAAATATTATTTTATCAAAAATCCTTCATTAATTTTAGACAAACTCTTTTGGCTTCAGACTTGAGAATAAAACAATTACATCACATCACTATCAGAAGTGTCCACTTCAGTGCCTCAGGAAGTCTAATGAGACCACTGTTATCAGCACTCCTAGCAAGGCGATCTTCTTTAGAATACATCAGCGTCTTGTACCAGAATAAGTGAAGAGAGCATTATCAAGACAAATTGTGACTAATGCATTCTCCCTTATGCATTTCTGGGCTGATGACCAGCCTCATTAAATAACACCCCAAATGGATTGGGAATGCTACTAAACAGGAAAAAAAAAAAAAAAAAGACATTTTCCTCCTGCATCAGTGCAGCCAACACAAACATCACCCAACATGAGTGCTGGTCCAGCATTTTCTTCATCCTGAGGTGTCTCTTGTACGTCTCAGGAGCAGGAAACTAACACCCTGCTTGCAGAGATTGCAAACAAGCAAATGTTCTTCATTATTAGCTAGGACTAGACTAACGGCAAATTGAACCTTTGGTTTCTGAGGCCTTATCCTTTCACCCAAAACTTACCCTCATTTCAAATAGCCCCATTTCTTTGTTTTATCAAGAAGTAGCAACAATCTACTACCACCACTGTTATTATGGCATTTCAATCAACTCATTTCATTGCGGTTTGAGAAAACACTTTGTCGAAACCCAAAGGAAAATCTGCCATGTTTCCATTTAGACATATGGCAGGGAAAAAAAGCTTAATAACCGGTAATCAGAGTCTGCCTTCTTTGGGTGGAATCCACTGTGGACAAAAACAATTTATGCTGCATTGGACGAAAATAGTTCATCGATGTTATTCTCCAAGAGATAGTTAAATAACTCCTTCTCATCTGATATCCCAAAACTAGGGGGTAAAGAGTTCAGATAATGTTGGGATCGATAAAGTCACAAAAGCAGAGTCATGTAGGAAATACATCTTGAAATTACTATCTTGCTCTTTTCATCACAGAACTAGCCAAAGAATAGTCAGGGCCATTATGAAGGGTAGTATTACAACAAGTTTTAGTTCAGAGAATCATCGAAATTAAAGACAACAAAGATATAATATGTATCTACCTAGTGTAGTGATTGCAATGATCAAAAATCTGAAGTGTTTTTCCCTTTCAGAAAATAGACCTCTGATTATTCCCCAAGGCTTAAATAATTCAGAATAGTGAATCATCAAAATTTATCTTTTAACATATTTTGAACTGACATTTGAATATGAATATATATTTTATAGAAAATTAATATAAGCAAATTAACAAACTCAGGTGCAATGGAGAAATATCCCTTTTCTTCCTTATGTAGCAGACTCTTTAACTCTTTCCATGCTCAGAATATTCTCCTTTGAGTCCACGTGTTATTGCCCTCAGGCAAAGTGCCCCTCTATACAAATTACCCTTTCTGCAAAGGGCACGTGTTTCAACATCAAAAGGTTTCTCCAACTGCACAGTGAATAGTGGGAATTATTATGCCAATAAAACAAAAAGTAGGTAATACTTGTTTTCATTGGCAATACAGTGAGTCCTAAACTTTGTTGCACATTAGAATGACCTAGAAAGTTTGTCAAAAATCTGATGCTCAGGTCATACCCCACGCCAATAAAAGCAGAATGTGTGGGGTTGGGAGCCAAACATCATATTTTTTAAAGATCCCCATGTAATTCCAACGTGCAGCAACGTTGGGGAAACATTGTAGTATATATTGGAAGTCAAAATTTGCTATTAATTATATGTCAATAAGCCATCTCTTCACACCACTAATCAATAGTTGGCAATGTTTTGATTTCTTAGCATTATTTAATATTTAATAACCTTAGGAAAGAATATTCAAAGTGAAGTTGTCAGGATAAATAATAACAATCATCTCTGCTTTTATTATCACTATTAAATCAATAGCTCACTAAACATTTTCTCATCAAATATTTTATTTTTATGGTTTTATTTCTACTATCATTTTCCTAACAGAGCTGGCGTAGACTCTACTAATGGGGAAATTCACTCCCTACAAGCGACGGATTTTTCCAGAAAGGATGTACTTTGTAAATGTTTGGTTCTCCCATATGAGTTCGGTTCTGTGATATGAGAGAGGAAGACTCAAGCTACACCCCTTGTAATCTCTTACTTTTTGTCCTCAGACTCCAAAAATCTCACTCCCACCTAGAAGCAGTGTGTTAAATCCTTATTTTCCACCTTCCATTTGTAGATAATGCAAATATCTTTCCTTTCAAAATTCTTTGTTCTCCGTATTTTCATCAGTGATTTATATCAGCAAACACTTTAAAACCTATTTCCATCACCCATTAATTTTTCTAAGAAAAGCAATTTCTATATTCTGATTGGAAAACTGAAAAAATTACCAGGTAATCCACACTTATTTTGACCATCTTCCTTAGAACACTGCTTAACTAGCCTGTTTCCTTTGCCTAAATGCCACTGTGCCTTCTAACATATGTATACTCAGCATCTGGCTCCTTTCAGGCTTTTCGGACTAAAACATATCTTAGAAATAGTCAACTTCATTAAAAATACTTTTGTCTTGTAGAATCTTGATGGCTTTATTACCTGGAGGTCTCCTCTCTTCGCTTTTTCTTGTCCAACAATGGATATGTTCACAAATAAGAATACAAACAGAAGGGAAATTAAATAGCCCCCTTCAAAAATTCCTTCGGTGTCATGATAGCTAATCAACAACAGACACTGGTTTTTTTAATATTAAGCTAATCGAGTTAATTCCTGCTCATATGTGATTTCGGAGTCCATTTCTTAGAGTCTCCTTAAGAGATTTTGGAAGTCTCCTTGAAGCTCAGAATATTATGGTTTTTAAGTCCTTATATAATAACTTACTCATGAACCAGGTCTACCATGATTCTAACTCAAGTTAACAATGAGTCAACAAATATTTACTAAAGGTCTACTATGTGCCTGGCACCATGCGAGTCATTATAAAGGACGCAGAGGAAAAGAATCGCCCCTGGAATGTATAACCTGGTTGAGGAGGGAAGATGCTATTTATAACCTGGTTGAGGAGAGAAGATGCTATTTTTCGAACCACTAAGAAAGGAAAAATATGCAATTGATTAAATTTTGACATGTCATCATGTATGTCAAGATGCATTGACATTTTAAGATGAATTTGAATTTTACAGATGCTAAAATGCAAAAAAAAAAAAAACTAACAGAAGTGCATCTTAGCATCAGTGCAATAGGGAATACACCTGTAACAAGTGGGAAATAATATGCAGCTCTGCTAAATACAGGAGAGGTTGTATACACAGTGATGGGCAGAGGGCTGCTGCAATAGATACCATTGCAACCACTTGGACAGTTTGCAAAATGACTAAAGCTAAAAGGAAACAAAAAGTCAAAAGCACTAATAAGGTCCCTAGAGTTTCATATCACATCAAGGTGCCAAATTCCTACTTATTTACTTTTATGAGAAAGGTACGTTGAATACCACACTCACATCTGATCCACTATCATATCCTACTTATTCTACATCCAAAATATCTTTCACATCTTCTCCCTTCTCCTCTTCTCCCTTCACTCTTGCCACTGCACTATTTCCCCTCATTATTTTGTCTACCAAATCTCTCTAGGCAGTATCTAAATTAATCTTCCTTATGCACAGCTCTGAGCACAATGATCTTAATGTTGTGAGGATGGCAACAATGGTTAATCAATGATGACTATACCTCTTAGCTTGGCATTCAAGTCCCTAGAAGATCTAACCCTAATCTATGTTGTCTCCTATTTTTCCACTGCAACAGCAGTTCTCTTAACACACTTCTATTTAATTGACTCATCAGATCAATGCTCTCCATTCCCCCTGTAAAACAAGGCCCCCATAAAACATGGATGATTAAACACTGTGGGCTAGCAAGTCACACAGTACGTCTGTGCCCTTCTCCCACCAATTAGCTGTATGCTTGTCCAAACCTATTTATGCCACTCTTACTTGTTCTTGCAATTATGTGATTTAATTAAATATGAAAACTGATAAAATATGAGTACAAGAAGAAAATTGTTTCTATGAAAACTAAGTTATATGCTTGACAAAAAAAAACCCACAAGCCAATAAAAAAATCATGTCAAATTAGAAAGGCAAGACAGCCATAACAGATTGAGGAAGCAAATAATACAAATCCAGAAAGATACCACACTCTGATTGCTCTCAAGTGTCTTCCAGTTTTGCTCCACTTCAAATAAACCAAAATGGTTTGTATCAAATTAGGCATAAAATGGTGTATTATGAGCAGGGACTCCATTTAGCAGACTCATACTCCAAGAAAGTGATTTGGTTCCTCAAGCAAAGATTGACATAAATGTATGCCTGTACATTTTATGTTAAAACAAAAGGGCTACATGAGTTGTTTTTTAATGATCCCCCGACTTTTGCCAAGTTTCCAATTTACAAACCAGCTATAGGTCCCAACTCCATAGATGGAGAAACTCTGCTCCTACCTGGGGTTCCAACCAAACTTTAACCCCTTGGCCCATGCTATTTCTTCTTCATGAAATAAGCTTTTCCCACACATCACACTGTTCAAATCTACCTATTCAAGAATCGGTGCAAATGCCCCTCCCTCTGTGAAGTATTCCCTAAAGTATTCCGGCCAGAAATTGGAGCCAGAGGGCCCTGCGGCTCTAATATCAGCCTTACCGTCTACTGTGGGAGCCTACTAACCTGTAAGTCTCAGTTTCTTCATCTGTAAAATGGGAATAACATCTACCACGTAGGGCTGTTAAAGGATTTAACGTATAAAATGCCTGTAATGTAGGTGGGTTCAAAAAATGAGAGACAGCAATCCCCATCCATGTATCTTTCTTTTGGTCGCTCATGGCCCCCTGGCTCTTCTTTCACGATGCCTCTTATTTTCCATCCTGTATTCTAACGGTTTCAGTACATGTCTCTTCTCCTCTATGAGCCTATGTATTTCTTGACTGCTAAACTGTGCAGCCAATACTTTTTTTTTTTATCATTTTCCTTGCTGTTAAATAAATAAACCATTAAATGAAAGGCTAAATGATGATGAACTTTTGTTCTGATCAGATAAACAGAAACCTAGCAAACAAAAAAGGAAAAGAGAAACAATTTAGAGTATTTTATATGTTTTGCACTTGACTTTCTACAAAACTTTATTCAATAGACTAGATAAAATGCTTAATTAACAGCCGCTTAAAGATGGGTGCTGCCTTATCTCCTTTTTGAATTGCTTCGTCTTTTATTTTCGTGTTGATTCTGCCTTTCTCCTAAAATGTTGACGGGCTAGATTACACCTGACAGAGTCTTGGCAGCCTATGGAGAATTCCAGTCTTTGCAATGCAACATTCTTTGGGAGCAGAGAAAATTTTGCCTGTTTTTTTCCCCAAAAAAAGGATTGAAATTCTGCATTCTTTTTAGCTGACAATTGACTGGAACATTTTGCAAATAAGTGCCAGGCCTCGATGAGGTGCAAAATACTGACTGTATTAGCTAGTTATTTAGAGAGATGTGAAGATGCTCTTGCCAACATACATTCAGTTAAGGCTCCGGATGCTTTGCGTGATCTCCCAGGCAGCACTGCACTTGTTTGAAAATGTTGGGATTTAATTTAAAAGTTTTCACATTTGCTTTTTGTTCTTATTTTTAAGAGTAACAATAACTTTGTTGTTTTGGAGCAGACTCTGGAGTTAATTGTTATATATGTGTGTGTATGTTTACACACACATATATAAAATATGAAAAAAATTTTACCATACTTTTCTATTCTTTTGCTCTTCTCTAATTTTTGTCATTGAATTTAAACTTTCTCAGTCTCAGAATACTGAAAACAGAACAGTAGTGCTATTTTTTGAAGAGATGCACTGTTTAAGGTCCACACCCTTCTTCGGTTAACTACACAGATTCATACATAATTTTATAGTCACAGACTACAAGGCTGTTAAGGGGCAATGAAAGGTCTTCTGTCTAGCTACCGCAGGAGGCATGTGACAGAACTCACTTCAGTCACATGCAACCAAGACTTTCTCCTCAACCAGGGCATAAGACTATGTTCCTTGATATCACCCATTCCACATTGTCACAAATTAATATTTATTATGGCAACAACTTATTTTTGTATAAGTAGGAAACATTCATCGTTTCTACTCTCCTAGTGGGAAATTCAGACATGTCTGGGCATGTTTAGCAAACTAGGGGGTTAGGCTTAACTAGGACTTTGTCACACATTGTACAGGTTATGCACTTCACAGCTCTAGGGGAAACATTCGCATTGACTATTTCATTATGACAAGCAAGGAACCTTGACCTAGGGTGGAACGTGGGTTCTAGGGGAAGCAAAACATCAACAACAGGGACGGAAGCTTGAGGAAGGACGGCAGTAACATTGCAGGTCCAGCTATAGCATTCACCAAAAGAGCATAAAAAGCAAACTGTGCTTGCTGATTCACAAGCAAATGAGACTTCCCCTGGAAACTCCCAGAAATACTTGGAAGAGAGGAAGTTTTTAAAGGGTTTTCGCTCCTACATGAGAAGGAAATGAGGTTCAAAAATGTTAAGTGACTTTCCCAAGGTGACCACATAGACAAACCAGAATTAGAAGTTACTGGGAGTTTCATAGTCACATTATGACCATGAGTAGCCTGTGAACCGTGACTCTATGAATGACATGCTTTGCATTCAACAGAAGACTGGGAGGGAGGGCCACCTTTGAGAGTGAGTGCCATAATGTTAGCAACATTATCTTTATAAGACTAGCCTGAAAATTACTTAATAGCCATCTGCTTCGAGTATCAATAAACAAGAAAAAAATACAAACTTGCATCCTGTCCTGATACAATTATTTCATTACAAGATCCTTTTGTTATGACGATGACTAAGCACTATCAGATGTGGTTCACCACCCGTCCACCTTACACCAAAGTTGTAGGTCTTCTTAGAGAACAGCGTTGAAAGAAGAGTTTCAGAGCTATTTTTGATATCCCCCAGTGCAACCTGCTAGAATGACTAATAGCTATAGTTAGGTCCAAAGTTTGAAAGTTTTAAAATCCAACATTGCTACATATGCCTTCTACCGTTTACTTACACTTGCATGGGCTTTGAAACCAAAAGATGTGAGTGGAAATCTCAGCTTGACACTTAACTGTGTGGCCTTGGACCAGTCATTGAGCTTTTCTGAGGACATTTCCTCATTTGTAAAATGACGATTACAGCATCCACCTTGCAGAATTAAACTAAGGCATAGAAATGCCATCTGATACAATACTTCACAGATGGTATTGGTAACTATTATTATTTTTGTTAGCTAGATGACTAAAGTCCTCTTAATGCTCAGTAACATTTGATATAGAAATCCACTTCTTTATCCCCTAAGAACTAAAAATTAAGTATACTGTAACAGAATAAAGAACATAAGATCTTCAAAAAGAAGATAAGCTCGTAAGAAGATAAGGTCTTCTAAATCTGTTCACTTACTGACGTGTGGATAAACTTGTCAATATATCACAGAATATGAAACCAATTTAGTCTTCTCCCTAATATTTATAAAATAATTTTATTGGGTCTTTTAAAAATTTACCAATGTAATACTTATACAAAATGACAATTGAATCAATGGAAGGGTTTATAAATGAAAAAACTCATAGTCCTCCATTTTCCACCATTCAATCCCTCTCTCCTGAGAAAATCAGTTCTCCTGGTTTGATATATGTCGCTTCCCATACTTTCCTGTTTATACCAATACATCCCAATATCTAAACTTGTCAACCATACCGCCATCACTTCAGCAACTAAGCACCTTGGAAATGTCGACTTTTGTCGTTCTCTTGTGTATGAGTGCTCTCTCCACCCTCACCTAAAGTATGATACGCCATGACTGGAGAGAGGGCCTCCTCCTAAGAAAAGATCTTCAACGTAAACAGGAACCTGACAAGTCCTTGTGAATGGGGGCTCCACTCACTGAATTGATGCCTGATATATCCCACTAATTAGGGTGATCTTTATTGTCCAAATCAGGACACCTGTGAGAGTGAAAGGGCACGCTATTAACAGTTACAACTGGATAACAGGCCCAACCCAGGACTGTCCAAGGCCACCTGGGATATATTGTCCCCCTACATTTAATTCACACTCACGCCTCTGCCTTCTTCTCAATCTCCCTAAAAGCACAGCTTTAATGATATTATATCCATCTCAGAATTCTTCAACGATTCCCCACTTTCCAGAACAGCATTTCTAAAACTCTTTGTCTCAGAATATTAATGCCCCTAGTGGCATTTTTTTTTAAACTCAGAAGTGCAAATTGGCAGCCTGCAAATGCCACTTCCCCCTATTGTCTTCACACTGCACCGTATTCATAAACCAGCCGGCCTCCAAAGGTATTTGAGTTTAGGATCTCTGCTAACGTAATATTCCCAAACTTACTTAATAACAAAGTCCTTCTCTCCCACACCCTGACACCCAGCCTAGTGTGTATGAATTGTCTCCCAACTAGGTCATTGTCTCCCTATCCTCTTCATACTATGCTTATATTCATAATAGATTCTCAGTAGATATGTACTGAGAAGAGGGAAGGAGAGTAGGAAGGAAAGGAAGGGAGATATATTTGACAAAGTCAATGGATGCTGCCCATGTATTCCTGCTTAATCTAGGCTTTTTTCCAGTTTTATTGAGATATAATTGACATATAACATTGTATAAGTTTAAAGTGTACAACATAATAATTTGATATATGTGTATATTATAAAATGATTACCACAATAAATTTAGTTAACATCCATTACCTCACATAGTTACAATTTTTTTTTTTTGCTTGTAATGAGAACTTTTAAGATCTACTCTCTTAGCAACTTTCAAATATACAAAATGGCAGTGTTAACTATAGTCATCATATCATACATTACATCTCGAGAACTTATTTAACTTATTACTGGAAGCTTGTACCTTTTGACCAGCTTTACCCAATTCCCCCACCATCCTCTTTAATCTGTTGTCTGGAGTCAGCCTGACTGTGGGCAGATCAGTGGATATTGGTAATATGAAGGGTACACAAGTACCCTTCTGTCTTTCCTTATGTATTTTCCTGTCACTGGAGTCACTAATAGAGAAAATCATAAAAGCATAAGGAGTCTGTCCTTAGAAAGTGATCTTGATTTGCGCAGGAAAGTACAAGCCTGGATTTGGGTAAGAAAGCCTTTTCCTCTAACCCTTTTCCATGAGTACGACTTATTTGTAAAATGATAAGCAGAGCCCAGAGGTATGCCAGAGAAATTGGGCAAGCCCAGTGGTTGGGAAGCTATGTGGAAGTGTAGAGGGCACTATGAGATACAGCATCAAGGCATGAGTGAGGGGACTCCTTGAGATGTCACCAAAGGTAGACCTATAGTGACTGAAGAGCTGTAGTCTTACTTACCATAGTTACTTACTAAGTTACTAATTATTTTGAGTCGCTAATTTTGCCATCAAAATTTTCATTGCTGTACTTGGGACCAAAGAATGCCAGCAATTTATTCGGATATTCTAGGAAGTACGGTTTGAGAACACACTAAACGTCAACCTTCTGTTACTGCTAATGAGTAGTTAATGGCAGGATGGGGTCCCTATAACGTAGTTGGGTGTGGTCATCTTTCCTGCAGCCTCATACCTAAATTCACGGGGCAACCAAGAGGCAAGGTTGGGGAATATAAAAGCGGTATATGAGGGTAATGGTACGATAAGGGAGATGCTGTTATACATTGAGATCTGCTGGTCTCAGAAAAGTTACAATAGTCAGAAAAATAAAGTGATGATGATGATGATGATGGTGGTGGTGGTGGTGGTGGTAATGATGATGGTTACAATGACGTGATGACGATTTGGTAGGGTGGAAGGAGCACATAACCAAATGTGAAAAGTCCTGGGTACCAGCTCAGCTCTGCTATGTACCAGCTCCAGGACTTGGAACAAATCACTTAATTACTCTAAGACATTGCTTTCTCATCTCTATGATGGGAAAATTAATACTTTGCCATGTGCTTCTTAAGGTTGTTACATGAGCAAAGAAAGAAATAGATGGAATCACTCTGTAATCAGCAACATGCTTAAATAATTAATGACACAGATTTGCTCTATTGCCTTTGCCAATCAAGTTATCATGGTGAGTTGCTAGCCGGGTTGCTAGCTTTCAAATGGGATCATGTGAGGCAAAAAAACACACACGCACAGAGGTTGTTTGACTTGGTGTGAAAAATGCAACCAAATATGTGAGATTTTAATACACGTAAGGTTTGCAATCCTAATTCAATATAACTCTTCTTATAAATTTTTTTAAATAACATATTTTATGGCATTTATATTTTCAAAGTATTTTCTAAAAGAGCTAACCCATAATAAAAAAGAAGTATTCTGTTACATACTTAAGGATGAAAGGGGAAACGCTATAGCTTAGAAGGAAGTGTTGGCCTGGCACTTAGAAAAATCTAAATTCTAGCCAATTATTATTCTAGGGCTCTGAGCAAGGACTTGTTTCCCCATCTGCCAACTGAGGATGTGGAACTTGATGACTTCCAATGTCCTTCCCAACTCTAACTCTGATAATGTCTATGAAATTACCTATGCTTTCCCCATGCTCCCAGATGGAGATGACACAGAATGGCATTCTCCTTCGAGCCAGCCCTGCTGTCCACGCTGGTAGCAGTGGCTCTCCTAACGTCTACAGGATGTGACGAGCAAAGAAGGAACGCAGAAATGTGCTTTGAAAACTGAACATGACACACATTTCTATCTCAAACCGGGACAATTTCTGTTGACACTTTGCTTGCAGTTTGCTGGATGTAAATGTCAAAGCAAAAGCTTGACAAAGTTAGCGCACAAGTAGTTGGGTTAAAGTGAGAACTAGACATGAACCTGGTCATCACTAGCGAACGGACTACCATATACAGGCTGGAACTGAGCGCTCCAGATCACAAACAGCTGAAGACAATCTGTAAGACAGGTGTAGTACTGGAAATCTCCACCTATCACTGAACACCAATTACATGTCTATCATGATCTAGGCTTTCTTCAGTGCACGGTTTCCTGACCTCAGTGAGTTCCTGTTTCTGAAGGTTGCAAGGATAGCATGTTAGAATTTACCGTAAATAGTTCAGATGCTTTAAGGTTATTAAATAATTTTAGTCTATTATGCCACAATCATTATCTTGACACTGAAATGCCTCTTTAAAAGATCCCATAATGTCTGCCTGCCCCTGATATTTTGCAGCATTTTGCAATTGCATTCCACGCACAGCCCTTCCCCTTTATTAATCTTTCCCATTCCTTTTGTCTGTTTGGTAACAAAGAGAAATCCCAAAGTTGAAAGAACTCTTGATTAGTCTCCCTACTTTCTACAGCACACCTTTCAGAGAAGCAAATTTCTTAATCTTCTCCCATAACTTCCTCTAAGGTCTAACTAGTTTTGTATCAGGAAATGCTTCACATATTAATCTCATTTTGTCTTGCCATGAAAGAAGAACTTTACCTCCTAGTCCTCAATATTCTATTATCAATAAGGACCCAAAAAGTTACCACTGAATAGGAGATTTGGCAGTTCTTGGTTTCCGCGTCTCAACCATATCTCCCAGCACTATTTATACCAGGCACTCCATGTCCCTTTTATGAATATAAGCTTTTGCACATATCGTTCTCTCCAACTAGAATCCTCACTCATCCACCCACTCACGCCTTCCTCTGACTCATCCTTACTTACCCTATAATGTTTAATTCAAATATCCCCTTCTCCTGGAGGCTTTCTTTGACCAAGACCACCCTTCGCACGCGCACACACACACACACACACACACACACACACACACACAGTTAGATGTTCTTTATCTCAGCTCCCATAAGCAACCATTACTTAATTCCTACCGTATATTACCACAGGACATTGTAATTGTTGGCTTGTTTCCCTCTCCAAAGGTAGATAATAACCCTTTCGAGGACTGAGACTATCTTATTCATTTCCGTATCTCTGTCGCCCAGCACAGTACCTGGACTACAGAAAGTAGTCAAGAAATATTCAGTAAATGAACAAATGTACCCATCTCAAGCCCTGGTCCTTCCTCCTATTACTCTAAAGCGATCTTTTCTGCTTCCGTATTAAAATTATGAAAATTTAACAAGCTCTTGATGACAACTTGGAAGCCTCACTAGGACCCCTCAGACGGTATTTCTCTTGTGTTTCAGAATGCGTCTGCTTTGCATTGGCAGTCCAGATGTCAGCCTTTCCACATTTCCCCAGAATTACCTTGGATTGAATATGTCCCTCCCGTGTAGTTCCAAACCTTCTATCTGGGCAGGCAGCTCTGTTGTTAGCTAACTGTCGGCATTACACTGCTGTATTCATACAGGATTGTCAGCATGGAGCAGTATTATTATGTGAGATCATTTGCTCGTGTAAAGACACATTAAACCTAGCAGTTGCTTTGTCTCTTGTCAAGGGAATTGTGTGCTGTTACATTAGAGATGAGAGTTTGCAACATCAACCTGCTACTGCTGTTTTTGCTACCCACTTTGGAAAAATCAACAATTCATGCTCGTTTCCTTGTGTTTCTTTTCCAGTAACGACTCAGCCGCTGTCCATACAGGAATCTTCGCAGTGCCAGGAAAATCATACCCCTTGGAGCAAGGGTCGTTTCTTGCAAGTTTCTCTACTGAGAGCTGAGTCCTGTGCTTTATCCTCAGTCCAGTGACTGGGGCACTGCCACTCCCTAAGAGGCTTCCCACCACACACCATACGGACTCCCAAACTGCCACTCAGGATTTCCCATTGTCTGATTTTGCCAGGCTTTCACCAGGTTTCATGTTGAATGTCCTCTCTAACACTGACTTCGTACTTCAATTACCTTCTACTTGTTACCAGAACTTTCAGAACTTGCTCTGCGGGCCAGGCTAAATCATGACATTCCTCTCCAGAACCACACATACCCAACAGGCAGTCTAATTCCACAGTGCTGTTCGTCCTAGTCTGCCCCATCCTGCAGATGCTAACTGTGCCATATCTGCCACAACCTGAAGCATGACACACGACAAGATGTGACATACCGGATATTTCCATTAAAAAAAAAAAGGAAGATATGATTACTGACAGCAAAATCCAACCTCCTGCCTCTGTTTCCCCAAGATTTTCTTCCCCTCTTCACTCCTTGTTTGTTTCCAAAATACCTACCAGAAAACGAAATATCCAAACCGAGCAAAAACAAGAAGCAAAAGTTTAAAGAACCAGAGGCTCTCAGAGAAAGTTGGAGTCTTTGCAAGGAGGTGTTAATGTTAGCTGAATCATTGGCCAGCCCCATCTTTTTTAAGGCTCGCTTTGGTAGCCTCTATTATTATTAAGAAACAGCATGTTTCAACACCACGTTTTGCCTCAGCAGGCCCCTTTCAACAATACATTACGGCTCTGTTACAGACTGGCCAAATTGTATTAATCACTTTCTTCAAGATGTAGGTTGTAGCAGATATATTTTCAAGTTTGCTTTGCTGCAAGAGCTCTCTGAGGAAGGGAGAGCCTGTAAAAAGTCACCCCTTCCATTCTGAGCCCAACAACGCAGCGCATTCCATTCGCATTTAACTGTCTCGCGCACTCTGTTGTACACCCCCTGAGCGCTTTCTAGTCTTGCTCTTAGTCTCAGATTCCTTAAGGATTCAGGCAGTATAATAATCTGATTGTCTGACTAGTCATCCTTCTGTCTATCTACATGTTTACTGTATCAAATAAACAGTGTGATATAATTATTTTATTCCTTTTTGTTTAAATTCCTGGGAAGCTAGAATTTTACAGATAAGAAACTCTTGCCTCCACAAGGACATATCTGGCAGCAGGTAGCTTTCAAAGAGAAAAAAGATGAAGCATGAACCTGTTTTTCTTAGTGAAGTCAAATGAACATTACCTTTGTCACTCCTCCAGAGTATGTCTCAACTAGAGAAATCTGAAGCAATATGTGCTCATTTGTCAAAATGAAAGTATATATAAGTGATTATATGCATCTTGATCTAATCTGAAGTACAAATTCATTTCAAATATTTGTACTCTATTAATCCTGTGGTTATAGTGAAGTTTTAGGTACAAGTTTATATGTTCTGAAGGGTTTTAAAAATTTTTTTTGCTTTTTTTTGCTTTTTTCTCCCCAAATACCCCCCCGGCAGATAGTTGTCTACTTATAGTTGTGGGTCCTTCTAGCTGTGGCCAAAATTTTTATTTAACAAAATTATTTTGAACGTCTATTCTTTTAATGTTATTTTTCTTAGTTTTCCTGTTGGGCTCTCTGCTCTCTTTAAAAAATATCATGCTATTCTTTAAAAAGCCATTTCTTCTCTCTTCCTAAAACTATCATCATTTTTATGAGAAAAAGTCAACTTAAAATGGCCTATTACCATCCTTCTCTTGTCAGTTACCTTGTCCAGGTCCTGTGACCTTGACTAATTATTGAACTGAATAATTGGAGCCTGTTGGTAGCATGGTACCTGGTTATATTCAGCCTGGAAAGGAATTCCAAAGGATATTGCAGATAGAAACAAAACAAGGAGTTTGGATATATATGACAACAGAGAAAATGAACAATATATTACAATGGAAAACAAAAAACTTAACTGGGAATTTTATGCGATTTCTCTAAAACAAAGAGATTGTAGTCATATGAGGCATAATTCAACAGTTAATGACAAAAATGATATTTAAATATACACATTCATGAAATTGTTAAAGAAATGCAAATTGAAACAACACTAAGATATAATTATTTTGCCTATCATATTGGGGGAAAAATGATACTACACAATGTTGGCAAGAGTATGAAGAAACTAGTACTCTTATTTTCTGCAACTGGGAGTGCTAATTGGCAAAACTTTTTGGAAGGCAATTTGAAAAGACATGTTTAAGTTCAAATATTGCATATCCTTTGACTCAGCAATTTTATCTTTATAAATGTACGATGCACGTACCCTAACACAAGTATGCAAAATGTATGTACAAAAATACTTGCTGACTATTGAGCTCTAACTCTGGAATCAGACAGCTCTGGGTTGAAATCACAGTTTCATTACTTGCTAGATATGTGAGTCTGGGCAAGTTACATAGCGTGTCTAGATTTCACTGTCCTCATCTGTAGGATTATTTTGAGAATTAAATAAAATGATGTCTATAAAGTGTATAACAAAGTGTCTAGTACCTCGTATGTCCTTAAGAGGTGTTTAGTACTCTTTGTAGTATAGATGATATTATTATAAATATTATGCAGCATCAATTATAATAGCAAAGATCTGAAAACAACCCAACTGTCTATCAATTGGGGTATCAGTTAAATAAATTTAGCTTCATTCAATGGAATACAAAATAGTCATTAAGAAGAATGAGATCAATCTACACGAAAGTAGAGCCAAGATATACTTTGAAAAAACCAAGTTTTGGGAGCTGGCCCAGTGGCATCATGGTTAAGTTCACGCACTCCACTTCAGCATCCTGGAGTTTACAGGTTCAAATCCCGAGTATGGATAGAGCACTGCTCTTCAAGCCACACTGTGGTGGTGTCCCACATAAAATAGAGGAAGATTGGCACAGATGTTAGCTCAGCGACAATCTCCCTCAAGCAAAAAGAGGAAAATTGGCAACAGATGTTAGCTCAGGGCCATTCTTCCTCACAAACACACCAAAAAAAAATCAAGTTTTAGTATTAATAGTATTATTCCACACGTATGAAAAGACGCAATAATATACTTTTACTTGTACATGTAGAGAGAGAGAAGAATACGAACCAGAATACTAATAGTGATTATCTCTGGGAAGTGGAATAAGGGGACACTTGAATGTTTTTCTCCATCATAAATTTCTGAAATATTTTATTTTTTCACATTGAGCATGTATTACTTTTGTCATTAATAAAAGATTATTTTTGTAAGAGGAGAAATGAATTCAATATGTGATATAATCTTTCATACTGAATCCTCAAATCAAATAAAAGAAAATAAGTTGTGAATTCTTGCCACCTCTTAGATGAAATGCTTTCTTAAGATGAAATGCTCAGGGGGCTGGCCCAGTGGTGCAGTGGTTAAGTGTGCACGTTCCGCTTCAGCAGCCCAGGGTTTGCCAGTTTGAATCCTGAGTGTGGACATGGCACCATTTGGGAAGCCATGCTGAGGCAGGTGTCCCACATACAAAGCAGAGGAAGATGGGCATGGATGTTAGCTCAGGGCCAGTCTTCCTCAGTGAAAAGAGAAGGATTGGCAGCAGTTAGCTCAGGGCTAAACTTTCTCAAAAAAAAAAAAAAAAAAAGATGAAATGCTCAGGTATAAAAGGGAGCTTTATTTCCTTCCCTCTGCCTTAGTTTAGGCCTGCTTGCTTGTTTCAGTGTTTTGAATATGTAGAGCATGGAAAGAAAAACCCAGGGAAGATAGATATATATAAAATACACAGGAATACTTTTAAATAATTCAGTATGAGTAGAAAGATCTTATTTATTAAGCTGACTACCTGTTTCCTACTTTTCAATTACATATATAAAGGATTCTCCAGATCATTTTCACCCTCAGATTCCCAGAGCCCAGTTTATAGAAAGTGTTCAATAAATGTTTGTTGAATGACTGAGTGAGGACAGTGTCACTGGCTCTCAGTTAAACACACCTCTTTTAACTGCCTTGTAGCTGGATTTACACATCCTCTGTTGCCAAAGCCAGGCAGCAAAGATATGGGGTGGGCAGGGTGAAAAAAAGTGAAACCAGAGGATTTCCTGGAAGGGCACGAGAGAGGTCATAGAATCAGAGAACTTGAGAGCTAGAAGACAACCATGAAACTAGCCAATCTGACTCCTATTTCTGTGAGGAAACTGCTTCCCGGAGAAGGTGAGCTGCCCCAGGAGGGGAGATTGCTGGTTAGTGGCAGAGGCAGGACTTCATCCAGGTCTCCACTACAGTTCAATCTCCCTTCCTAGCCAGCTTGTTACTCCCCACAAGAGTGTTTCCCCACAGAGAAACTGGCGTAGATTAGTGCCTCCTTATGGAGAAGGGGCAGTGGTGGTGAGCGGGAAGGCTTTGCTCAAGTAAAGCTAGGAGTTTATTTCATCTTCACTTGAATTTTTCATTAGTTCACTAAACGCTTATGAGTTTATTTCATCTTGACTTAAGTTTTAGTTTTCTTCCAGTGAATATTTGCAGTGCAAATAGTGGACAATCGGAGTGGCTCAGCTCTATTACTGTGTCCCTTTCTACGACCAAAAACGAGGATAAACCAAGGTTGTTTAATGTCTTTGTGTTAACTTTGCCTAGCAAAAAAATGAAAAGGTAAGGCAGAATATTTTCTGAAAATATAAGCCAGATGAGAATATCACTATGAATCTGCAAGCATGGTCCCCTTCTTTGAATGAGTTCTTCAATTACCTTCTTCTGCCCATTCAAACAAGTTCCTTCTTAGCCATTATCCACCAGCACCCCTCCTGCCTGAGCCGTGGCAGCACTTATCACAGGGGAGATAAAATGTCAAAGCTAAAGAAACGTAAATGGCTGGAAATAAAAGGTCCAAGCACAGTGGACAGACAGGCAATGCCAACCAAGGAGAAAGTGAACTCTGAGCAGTGGTAGGGACTTTCCTTAGCTGAATTTGCTTAATGTGGTGGCAAATGTGAACCTGGCATAATACATGAGATTTGGGGGAAATTGTATTAAACAGCTGATGTTTTATGAGACTTGATATTTTCCCCTAGATTCTAGTCCATCCAAATTTAAGCAGGCAAAGGGTGATTGATTCAACAGGATATCCTATACTTAATCCAGCCCCAGTTAAATTTTTCCCCCTTTACCATGTTGCACAAGGGCAACCCCATACTGGCAGTTGGTTGTTAATTACATTTGATGCGCAGTAACGCAAGAGAGCTAATTAACTTGCATCAAAAAAGCTTTATTTACTGTGACAAATTAAACAAACTCATAAAGTGTTCAGCCGCAATGGCTCTCAATTATCATGCAGCCCAAGTAATGTGGTGCAAACATATTCCCAGGCCTCTCTCAGGTATCATTTCAGTCTCGCAGCCCTTCTGCACATGTACAATTACAAAGGGATCTTTTTAATGAATAGAACTGAAAGTCAACTGCTCTTTGTTTTGCTTTGTTTTGTCTATGTGTGCGCATGTGTGCACTGAGTGTGTCTGTATGCTCTAAGGTACAGCTGGATACATTGGTCATATTCAATTTCTTAATCCTTGCTTACTTCAAGGTCATCAGAGTTTTCCTGGACTTTGATCAGAGAACTGTCATGAAGTAGAAAGGGAAAGATGTTTTGTTCCAAAGTCCATGCTCTGTGTTAAGCATGATTGTCTGAAACTGGGCATCTTCAGACTCTTCTTCTAGACAGTGTTGACTCTTGAATAGAAACTCGCTGCTCCATGATGACTCAAATACAGGAGGTATAAAACTGTGCCCCTCTCCTTCGGCAGAGGAGAAAGACGAGGCGTGCTCCCTCAGCCAACAGAAAGCAGCAGCAGAACTGAGTGTCTTTGGAGCAAGTTTTCTTGCTTTGGAAAAACTAGTTATAATTTCCACCATTCTTTGCAAAACGAGGCCTAAAATTCATTACCTGTGGTAAGTATTTAGGAAAATACATTCCCTTTCTTTCTATTTAGTTAATTTGTAAGGTAATGGTTTGAGGATGGTAGCACAGTAAAATGGAAGAAACACTGAACTTGAAACCAGATGAAGAATATTAATAGCGACTAGTTCATGCAGCTAATAAGTGGCAGAACCAAGACTGTCTGACTCATAAGCTTGCTCTCAACTACTGTCCACAAAGTGGCTTTTGGCAAGTTATTGAACTTGCATTTCCTTATCTGCAAAATGTACATAACATCTGAGAATATTTATAAAAGGGACCCACGATAAATGAAACTGTAAATTGTTGATGTCATTACGAATATTTGTTGATTGTCTTCACCAAAAAACATTCCTAACGAAAGTCTCCCCAACTGCCATCTTTCCATAGTAGAGCTCTATACCGACAGGCCAGTAAATGACGAGGGAAAAGAATGTCCTTGGAGAACAAAGAGTCTCCTTATCTACATGACAACTTAGAATACCGGTATCTCTTGAAGAGATTGTTATTTTGAGCACTTTGAGTAATGAAGAGAAGTACTGAGAAATAGGAACAAGGTCCGGGGCAACTGCCTGCTCTTTAATGACTCCACCAGTATTTCTGAAAGTGAGCCACCCTGAGCTCCTTGTAGAACCCTTCCAGAGAATTCAAGGCAAAAGATTGCCTTAGAATTGATGCTCTTTTCAAACTAAACCAG
Organism: Equus caballus; assembly: GCF_041296265.1. NCBI lineage: Eukaryota > Metazoa > Chordata > Mammalia > Perissodactyla > Equidae > Equus > Equus caballus. The sequence continues at coordinate 181,548,469 of NC_091684.1, forward strand.
AGTGGCCTCTACAAATTTAGCCTGGGGGTCATGTTGTGTCATTTCTGGTGAAGCCTTAGTCCATAAGGAAGTCATGCTTCCCCAGAGATGGATGGGAAGGCACACTCAAGACAGGATGTCCTGGTCCCCTCCTCTTGACTCTTGACATTTATGAACAAGCTGCAGTTTGTAACTGAGGTCCAGACTCCCTCTGTCCCTGAAGGACTCTTATCCTCCTTCTACCTAATCGGTATTTTTGTCTTCTGGACAGACATCAAGTTCAGGCCAAAAAGGCTCACCAATAATGCACTGTCTTTGGCAATAGGTCACAGCAGCGTCTGGGAAAGAAATCACAGTAGGAAATGCAGCTGAGTGTGGGCATAACAAAATGTCCTTTATTTACAGGAGTATAACCTGTAATATGCAATTTCAACATTGAGGTACACCATAGTGAGTCTAAAAGACTGCTGATTCTCTAATGAAAACTTTGAGTGATTCCAAAGGTCTAGGGTCTTGTGCGCTGGGTCATTATTATATGCTAACAAGCCAATGTGATTATTCCACCTCAGAATATTCATATAAATCAACGGCACACTTCTACCTCTGCAAACATTTCCCGTCCAGGGCATTATAGTTCACAACCATCACATAGGTTTCCTAATTGAAAGGATGACAAAAGACTGAACAATTTTGTTTTTCACTTACTGGCTTCTTAAACTACATCTCACTTAATGGTTCCCAAAGACCTGTGCATACTTCACAAGCAGAATCCATTTGCCTCTCTCTCACCCAGGACAATTATGAGATAAAATGAAAACAAAGACTTGAGGCAGAAATAAAGCCTGAAATAAATCATTTGTGCAAATGGAGAGATATAACTAGTAATACTGAAAATCTTATAGCCTGGTCTACAAAGAACAATCTTACAGTTCTCTATCTCATCAGGAAAGATAGGCACATAAGAGGCTGACCAATTTATTATAAACAGGCTTTTTTATGCTAAACTGATTGCAGAGATGTTACTATAACGGAGAATTCTGAAGAGGTCATTAAAATACAGCAACAATGCCAAATGGGGTAGTTGATTTTTTAGAGCTTTATTCAGACTGAACGTGACACTCCCTTCTGCGTATGGAAGTGTCCCTAGGTGGCCATTAAATCAAACTGAGCATCTTACGAGCCTATTCATATTGACCAGAGCATGGTGGCTCATTTAACCAATTCTGCGAGTGCATATTGCAGGAGCTAGAGGGGCTGTAAAGACCCTTCTAACACTGTTCAGAGCTCTCTTTGATTACAAGGCTCCCTGTGGGACCACAGGAGTTACTCACCACCCCCACCCACCATTTTGAATGTTAAGAAATTCTGAACCAAGCAAGTGACAGTGCATTCCTTTCTCCTCAGATCATTTCAGTGAGATTTAAAGAAGTCAATCAAGTCAATACCAGTTTGTAATTTCCCTCCTATTTTTTAGGGGAGAAAACTGCAAGGAGACCTATAAATCTCTCTGATTCTGCCCTACTTCTTGGTAGGAAACTTGCTGTGATTCTGCTGTGAAGATGTGCTTTAGGCTGCAGTGGACCTCCCGACTTCTCAGGGTCAGGAACTTGAAAAGAACCACATGACTTTGGCTTTTTTGACCATAAGAGCCTACAAGACCTTCCACTATTGGTGAAGCAGGCGATGTCAATGTTCTTTTCCTTACAAAATTCCAAGTTAGGTGATTCTCTTAGTCTGAAACATCCTTGAGCATTGGAAGAGGGCTCTTACCTCACTCATTTTCTCATCTTAATAGGCTATGCTGTAATTACCATTGTACCTGTATTTTGGGTGAAGTCTATGCAGTAGACAAGGAAATAGAATAGCTTGTTTATTTTCAGGACATTCTGGAACTTAGCAGTTTAACAGAGTTTTGGAATAAGGCTCCATCAAAGAACCACCATGAAAAAATACAAACTCACTCCGTGATTGCTGTCACTATTGAATTCATTTCGGGAGATGCTTCTGAATATTTTCAGAGATAGCCAAGTTTTCATAGTTAGAGGATGGACTTTTTAACATGATTTTACTTCATTAATTATAAATTTAATGAATTGATTGTCCTGGAGAATATTATTTGGAAAAAAAGAGATGAGACTATAACATTCTAACGCTAATTTTCTTATGAGGTTCTAGAACTGATTTTGAAAGAAGAAAATGTCTGCTTCTTTGAAAAATACTCATTTAAGTTCTTATTTACTTATTAAAAATTGGCTAGTGACCAGATTGCAGAATAGTTTACAACAAACAGCCACTTGTTCATGCAAGAAATATTGCTTGAGCACTTACAGTATGGCAGCCGACGTTCTGTTAGGCTGGGGATCCAAAGATGATCAGTATATATCCTCAAGAAGATTATAATACAGCGACGAGAAAGCCATGGAAACAAGCAATGTCCTAATGTGGTTGATATGGGAGAGGGTTGTACAAAGGGTAGGGGCAGCCTAGGAAAGGGAGCACTTAATAACAGCAGATAACGTTTACATAGAGCCTCCTATGCGCCAGGCTCATACTACGTAAATTAACTCATTTAACCTCATAGCAACCTTATAAAGTCAGCACTGTGCATCTGAAAGAGACAAGAAGACTTGTCTGAGGAGAAACATTCAAGCTGAAGCATGATGACTTGAGTTAGTGGGACCTAATTGAGAATTACAAGCAGTGTATCACTAATGGTGAGTAAAGTGCTAGGTAGACATGGAGCGGGAGCCAGAACGAGGCTGGGTATTTTTATGAAGGGGCCAGGTCATCGAGGGCCTTGGGTGACACCCAAAGGAGGTTAGATTATCCCATAGATAATGGGGAACTCTTAGAGAATTCTGAACACTTATATGAGCTAAATCCCACCTAAGGCAGTGAATCAACTAGTGGGGAAGGCTTACAAAGACAAAGGTAAGAATTAAGTGCTGAAATTGTCCATCAAGGCATCAGCAAAACCGAGTAAGCTGCAAGACCTCTGAACACAAGTGTTTTGCTTGGAAGGGCAGGATGAATATCTGGAGTCTTGGCTCTCCTGGGAATCTGAGAGAGCCCATTTAATTCTCCTAGGAGGTCCAGGCAATATGGCCTTTGACTCAGCCTGAGCACTCCCCTGACGGCCCTTGGCCTAACCATGGGAACTGATTCCAGCCAGAACCAAAGCTTGTTTGTACAGTGAAATGAATAAACGTGTTTAAACCTAGGTTCTGGCTTCTTACCAGTCTGTGTTGCTAAAATACCAAAAAGCAATTATAATAGGATTTCTGGTTAATTTTTTTGTCTGCTATAACATTTAAATTAGACTGGATTCAGCTGTTGGAGTGCCCTCTGACAATATTTTTTCTCTCAGCTCCATGACTGTTTTATCACGCCATACTCACTTGACCTAATCGGCACCATTCTGCACTCCAAAATGTTTACACTGTTAAATGAATTTTTAATCTACTTCTACAGCATTCAATTTCAGTTTCATCAGCCATCCACAGTGTAATATCTAGCGTTTTAAAATAATCTAGACAGTTTAAAAAAAAGCAGGGTGAGGGGTAAGAATCGCCGTGCTATGAAGCAAATGATTAATTAAAGCAAATTAGATTCTGGCAGCTTTTGCCATCATTATCATGTGTTCCCCGACTAGACTAATAAATCTTTGTTGAGAATGTGTGCTTTCACAAGGTTCAAGAGTCACCTGGGAAAGGACATTATTGACTAATATTTTTGTATGGCTGTTAGTTTTATATTCTATTACCCTATGGAATAACAGCTAATATTTTTCAAACATTTAGAGTGTGTTCTGACTTTGCTCAATGTTTAGAGGTAGGTTTGAGAGGGTGGAAACCCAGCAATTTCTCTACATACTCAAGTAAATTACAATTAACCAATACAGCTAGCATGTCGGCAAACGCTAGAAAACCTAAAAGACACGACACCGTGAGCGCCCGCTGCATAATACCGTCCTTGCTGTGGCGCAGTCCCCGGATTTCAGCAGCTGCAAACGTTCTCTAAACCACACAGCACGGTACAGCGAGAAGGGCACAGTTCGCCTCTATTTTAGAGATTTGTCCTCTTTCCTGTCCTCGGATCTGGAAGCTACCCATGCCGAGGCAAACAGCTTTCTCTAAATCCACCCAAACGCTGCTGCCGTGCAAACCAGACAGCCTTTGCGTTGTTCCTGAAGGCACAGAACGGGGATATTGACAGCTCTCTCAAGAAAGGGACCACAGACTCGCCTTTATTTAGACTGCTCAAAGTGGGGTCAGTTTAATCGACCTTTAATAAATTTTTTCTAAAATCAACTGTTGCATTTTCCAAACTCGTACTGTTTATTGCCCTATTCCTATGTTTTAAAGTATGTTTCTTACGACTTTCCCATTTGCTTTACCTCAAGCTTAGCAGCTGTGTTCTTTTTGCCCAAATCCAGGCAAATGCCAGTGTAAACTGCAAGCTCAGTTTTCTGGGAGCTCTCAGCCATCGCATGTCATGTTGTCTTAAAACTTATCAGGAAAGGCACAAATTTATTTAACGTCTGTGATATGACAACAGAAAAAAAAACATTTTATAACAATCATGCAAATACCAGGAATAAATTTATATTGAGATTTATTAAATGAGAGATAGGGAGAGAACATACTCCCCACAAGTGAAATTTTAGATTGTAATAAATAACCACATGCTACTAAATATCTGTACTGGTTTTGAAATAGCGTGACCCATAAAACTCTGAGATACGGTCAAATGAATTAATGTTGCTCCAGACAGTTCTGTATGTTTCACCTCTACTCCCTGCCATAGCTCTGTTAATTTTCATTTGTAAGTGAGTTGGGTATACCCACAAAAACCTAACTATTCATTTAAATATGTACACATAGATATTCCTTTTTGGCTCCTTTTAACTGCAGATTATGAAGTGAGCTATGATTACCCATCAAAGTAATTTCCTCTACCCACTCCCTCTATCGTCCTCCCACCCTCCACATTTGAACACGTTTCTCTTTTCCTTGGGGCTTCTTTTCATCTTTCTGCAGCACAGCTCCCCGGTGCCTCGGCAGACCGGAAAATAGCCTGCAGTACTGCTCAGTGTGGCAGCACATCCCCACGGCCTGGGCGTTTTTTCAGACAGTTTTAAAATGATCTGGTATTCTATGAGTTAAAAAAAATTCCCCCTGGAAAAGCTAATTATTGCATGCAGATACTTCTTTGTGTGATCAAGGAGGGGACAATTTAATAGGCTCTGTAATACAACCAAGAACAAAATTGCTTTAAAGGAAGTCTCTTGTTGAGTGACAACTCTGTTGCCTGAGCCAATTAGGTCCCAATAAAGAGTGTTGAATTGGCTCCTGCTTTCTCATTAATTATGTTCTGTCACAGACATGGGGCTTGATTTAGCAATTTTGTATTACATTAAGATACTGAAAGGCCGGGAACAAATGGCTCACTCTGATAATAGGCATTCTCTACACGGTGTGACATTTACTATCCAGCTGTCCGTAAGGCAGCCTAGCACTTCAGTTCAGGGGTTTATTTGTCATTGCTTCAAAGGGACACTCAGCTTTTCACAAAAAAAGAAACAGAGAGGCTAATAGATAGGACAAAATGTACTGCTGATATGCTTTATTAGAGATAGGATGCTAGGGTTTTGCTAACAAGCTCATCCGTTGGGACTCAGCCGAGTTTGCTGCCAATCATCCTACACACAAAGGCGCACTAGTTAACAAGGAGAAATGAATTACAGACACTTATTCTGCCGGTGGGATCACAAATACACCAATCTGTGAAAGAGGCACAAACTCCAGAGACAAACTACATATTTGTCAATAACCTCCTAGAAAGAACCCTAGTAATTCTTTGAAGACCTTTGATTTAGCTTCCCTCTAAAATACATGTATAGGAAATGTTTTCGTTACCATGACATTCTTTCTTTGTTATTTGTGCAAATTTTCATCACATTAAAAACAGAAAACTGAGGAGGTCTGCAAATGTTTTAGTAGGTATCTATACACTACTTTTCATATCTCGCCACAGGGAGCTGCTGCTTTAGTTATTTCATTAAGAACAACAGAAAATTAAATCTTTAAACTTTAGGTTTGAGCTGTAATCTACCAATGCAATAGGAAATAATCTATAAGTCAGAATCTATCATGCAGACCAATTAAAAGCACAGCTCAGGGACTAAATGAAAACCCAATCCCTCTGGTGAAATAATTAGATGACTTTTTATCATTAATACGTGTATATATGTACCACTACATACACACACACATATCTATAAAATCTTTATATAATAGGCATATATATTTACACACATACGATTTTATAATACATAAACATGAACCTAAATCAACACCTCTCTATATTAAATACCGTGAAACATTTTATGCCTTCTAATTATGAAGCTGAGTTAAATCTCTGACCATGGCATTGATCACCATTCTGCCACTTGTATTATTTAAACATTCTCCTGCAAACACATCATAGAGAAGGGCCTATTGTTGATTATAAAAAACAGTAACCTTCAACTCAAGCTTACCTACTGACCACATGAGATTAATCAAATCTGGATATGTCATTTGCAGGTTAATTGCAAAACAGCTCTCCAAAATAGTTCCTAGAGACAGTACACTGTTCCTCTGATTGCAGGCTGCATCAATTCACTTAATTTATTCTTCCCACCATCTTGGATTATAGCAACTCAAGGCTCAACTGTGGGAGGGAAAGAAGGATAAAAGGAGATTTACCAGCCTCCCTTTCCTCAGACAGAAGCTCAAAGAATGTGAAGTTCTGTTGGGCTCACTTTCAAACTCTGGGAGAGTAGCACATCCCTCAATCTCTCCTGCTTTTACTCTTTCATGAGGCTCAAAGAATCTTCCACCAGTTGGTAAAGGCATCGAGGTTGCAGCATAGTGCCCCCATAAGGAAACTTCTTTTATCTTTTCCCACATGGATCCTCTGCATCCTTCATTCATCCCCTATTCTCTTTAATGCCTCTGAATCTGAGATCCTAAATCATTCCCTATCTTTTTTGACCCACTAACAATTCCAGGGAAAGGAAGCACAAAGCAGGACAGATATAGGATGGCTATATGCTCCAGTTGTATGTGTGAAACATCCCTCTCTTCCTTTAGCTTTCATCAGCAGAAAGGGATGGGTAAAAATAATTCACTTAAAGAAGCGAGTCTTAGCTAATGTAATCCCTAAACATATTTTTCCAATTTCTAAGTATTAAAAAAAATTATCTCCATTTTAAACTAATGCCTTAAAATGGAAGAGGAGAAAAAAAGAAAACCATGTAAAAATACAGCGTCGATTTTTTTCCATCTCTTCACGCCCCCAAGAAAACATCATATGCAAAAGAGCACTTGCACGTTATTTCCCAATACCAACAATACCTATGAATTATATATTTTTTAAAAGTATGTATTGAACACAAACCTAGTTGAAAGAGCTTACAATCTAAGAGAACCATGAAATACTTTTTTGCTCTCTAAAATTTGCCATATTTCTATTTTAGAAAAGCCTTTGCAATAAGTAACATACATAATAGAGGCAAGAATCATTTTATCCTCACTTAGCAGGAGCTTTATCTTCGCTATTCAGGTGCTCCATAAGCTTGAAATCTTTCAAAAAGCCTCAGCCCCCCTCAGGCGGAAGCAAAGGCATTTATATAGACATTAAGTATTTATGAAGCAATTTGTATTTTCAAAGCCCTTTGCAACCATTCATTAGTTCATCCAAATAACTTCCTTCTGAAACACGTAAGTGCTTTGTTTCCCAGGCACAGAGAGCCGAGTTCAGGGAAGTGACTGACACACAACACAGAGGACTTAGGTCACACATAAAGAAGAATCGTTGTCTCAGAACGGGTTTCCTAAGGGGTTTGTGGAAGCTTCTCTTCTTTAAGTCTTTAAAAATAGGTTGAACCCCTACTGAAATGCTTTAGTTATGACTTTGTTACGGTTTATCTGTAGACAGAGGGACTGAGTAGGTGCTTCTGGCTCTTGCAGCCCCAGCTTTATATACTCTTGGGATATTTACGCCCACAGGATAGCTCAGGAGCAAGCTGCGAATCAGAAGATAAAACCAGAACCTCCAACTACAGGATCATGTCTTGCTAACATGAAATATTATGAAGGGATAGTTGGGGGGACTGCATCTTTAAAAAGGTTTTCTTGGAAATTTACTCCCATGACTACGCCAAGGCAGATATGGAGAGCAGATCCCATGTGTAAGGCTGTGTTCATCAGAAGAGACCCTACTCTGTCACATCCGTTAGTTTCCTACTAATATGCTGATTCTACTTCTACTTCCTTGCTTAACACTATGGAAGCTTGATCCCAAAGATGGCCTCTATAATTCTTTTCTTCCTCCTACACTCACGTGGTCTCTTGCACCTGGAGTGCCTGCGACTGCTTTGACCACTAGATGTGGAATAAGTGACGCTGTGCTAGTTCCAGACCTAGTCTTTAGAAGGACTGGCAACTTTGTGTTCCTCTCTCTTGGAAAGCACATTCTTGGCGCACTCCCTCATGGAGCCCTGAGCCTCCATGTAAGAAGTCCAGGCTTCTCTGCTGGAGAGAGAAACCACATGGAAAAGCACTGAGGCACCGGAAGTGTGAGTGAAGAAACCACTTTGGATGTTCAACTCTGTCAAGCCTTCAGATGACTCCATCCCCAGGCACCATCTGATGGCAATCACATGAGAGATACCCAGGTTAGACAACAGTTGAGCGAAATCAATTCCCAGAACTATGAGATTATAATAAATTGCTATTGTAAGCCCCTGAAGTTTTGGAGTGGTTGCAAATAGCCAGAATAACCACTGTCAATATCTTCTCCATTTTGCTGTGTCCTCACAAACGTATGAGAGAAAACTAGAGGCTGGGCTGAGCTAGGCTAAGCTAGAAGGATAGGGCTATCGAGAATTGGCAGCATAGTATAGAGTACTAAAGTCAGTCTTGTGAAATCCTGGGCAAGTTATTTAACCTTTCAAAGTATCAATTTCTTCATCTGTAAAATAGAACCAATGATACAACTTCAAAAGATTATGAGGATATAATGAGCTAAAGGATGTCAAGCACCCAATACAGTGCTAAGACAGGCCTGTCTTCAGTAATCTGAACTATTATCATTATTGTTATCATTGTTAGTATTGCCTAAGCATGCTAGACTCCCTTTCGAATATCTGTTCAACCCACAGGCCATTGCCCTTTCCCAAACTGCCCTCAGACTTATTAAAGTGGGCATCCAGAAGACATTTTTGTGTGATCCCACTCCAAGACCATAGCTAATTGGACCAGATGGAGACAAGTGACCTGAGTTAGGCCAATCAGATAGATTCTTGATCCTTTCAAATTGGAAATGAGACTGAGAGAAGCCAGTTCACTTCTATGTGTAGCTGCGATGAGAGTGGGTAAGAAGGAAGCTTAAAGATGCCCAAATTCCACCATGTGGACTGAGAGCAGAGAAAATCATGTTAGAGAGAGAGAGAGGAGGAGGAGAAGGAAGAGCATTTCCTAGAACACTGATGGCTTCCCAAGTTCTGTTTCTTGGCTTTTTCTGAGACCCAATTGTAATCCTCCTCTAGGGTACTGTAAGATGCACCTATATCCTTATAATATTGTCCCCTCTTCTCTTGAGCTAATTTAAGTTGGTTTCTGTCTTGCATCCAAATAATCTAAGAAAAAGAAGAGGGAGTGAAAGAGGAAGATTCAGACAGGACACTGTCAGTGGTCTCCCCATGCCAAAAAGTAGTCAGGATCCAGAAACCTCATACACACTAGCAGTCACTTTCCATTTTTCTCCCACCATTAATCTCAGTCTTGGGAAATCACTAATCTACTTTCTGCCTCTATAGATTGTCCTATTCTGGATATTTCACATAAATGGAATTATACAATCTGTGGTCTTTTGTGACTGCTTTCTTTCACTTAGCGTAATGTTTTCAAGGTTCATCCATGTTGTAACATGTATCAGTACTTCATTCATTTTTGTTGATGAATAATATTCCATTGCATGGATAGTCTTCCTTTTACTTATCCATTCATCAGTTGATGGACATTTGGGTTGTTTCCACTTTTTGGCTGTTATGAATAATGATGCTATGAACATTTATGTACATGTTTTTGTGTGGATATATGTTTTCATTTCTCTTTAGTATATATCTAGGAATAGAATTTCTGGGTCATAAGGTAACTGTTTAGTAGCCAGACTGCTTTCCAAAGTGGAGGCACCATTTTATATTCCCTCTAGCAACATATGTAAAGGGTTTCAATTTCTCCACATCGTCGCCAACGTATAACCATCCTAGTGTGTTTGGGAAGTGATATCTCAGTGAGTTTATTTGCATTTCCCTGATGACTAATGATTTTGAGAATCTTCTCATGTGCTTACTGGCCATTTGTATATCTTCTTTGGAAAAATGTCTATTCAGATATTTTGCCCATTTTTTAATTGGGTTGTTTGTCTTTTTGCTGTTGAGTTGTAAGAATTCCTTATATATTGTAGCCACAAATCTTTTATCAAATGTATGATTTGTAAATATTTTCTCCCAAACATTGGGCTGTCATTTCACTTTCTTGATGGTGTCCTTTGAAGCGAAAAAAATTTTAGCTTTGATGAAGTCCAAATTATCTAATTTTTGCTTGCTCATGCTTTTGGTGACATATCTAAGAAACCATTGCCGAAACCAAGGTCATGAAGATTTACCTCTGTTTTCTTCTAAGAGATTTTTAGTTTTAGCTCTTACATTTAGGTCTTGGATCTATTTTGAGTCAATATTTTCATATGGAGGTAGGGATCCAATTTCATTCTTTTCCATGTGGATATCCAATTGTCCCAATGCCACCTGTCGAGAAGACTATTCTTTCCCGTGTTAGATTGTTTTAGCACCCTTGTCAAAAATCAGTTGGCCATAAATGTGAGTGTTTATCTCTGGATTCTTAATTCTATTTCCTTGATTTATAGGTCTATCCTTATGCCAGTATCACACTATGTTCATTATTGTAGCTTTGTAGTAGGTTTTTGAAATTGAGAAGTGTGAATCCTGCAACTTTGATCGTCTTTTTCAAGAGTATTTGGTTGTTGTAGGGTCCTTGATTTTCCATATGAATTTTAAGATCAGTTTGTCAATTTTTGCAAAGTAGCTAACTGGGATTTTGACAGGGATTGTGTTGAATCTATAAATCAATTAGAGAGTATTGCCATCTCTTACAATATTAAATCATCCAATCTATGAACATGAGATGACTCCATTTATTTAGGTCTTCTTTAATTTCTTTCAACAGTGTTTTGTGGTTTTCAGATTTAATATTGCATTTATTTTGTTAAATTTATTCCCAAGTATTTATTCTTTTTTGATGCTATTGTAAATGAAACTGTTTTCTTAGTTTCATTTTCAGATTACTCATTGTAAGTGTATAGAAATACAATTGATTTTTGTATATTGATCTTATATCCTGCAACCTTACTGACCTCGTTTATTTGCTCTAGTAGTTTTCAGTGAATTCCTTAGGATTTTCCAAATACAAGATCATATTGTCTTCACGTAGAGACAGTTTTATTTTTTCCTTTCCAGTCTGGATGCCTTTTATTTCATCTTCTGCCTAACTGCCCCGGCTAGAACCTCCAGTACAACGTTGAATAGAAGTAATGAGAGCAGACGTCTTTGTCTTATTCCCGATCTCAGGGGAAAGCATTCAGTTTTTCACAATTAAGTATGATGTTAGCTGTTGGTTTCCAATTTTCTCTTGGTCATTAAATATTCTGGTAGCAATACACAATTTTGAGATCTTGATATCAAATCTTCATGTTTACAAGTATGACTAAACATTGTTCACTTTTAATAGAGTCTTAAAAAAACTGTTAGCTCCCGTATTCCACAATACTCATACAGATATAACAGCAGCAGTTTACATTGGGTTGTGGGAAAAAGTATACTAGGGTGAGTCTCATCACACAGTCCCAGATGTTCCCTCAACTCTTGGGCCTATTCTGAACCTCATTCTGCAAATTGAAGATACTGGCCCTGGATCCTACTATCTCTCCGTGAGAATCATGTGAGAAAATATAAGAAGTGCTTTAGAAAATGCAATGCTTTATACAAAGAGATAATTGCTTATTTGTCCTAAAATATATAAAGCTTTTTCTCATTATATCCACCAAACATTGTTAAAGAAATCAACTCCATTCCTCCCTTACACAATTGATGATTCTGCATTATGATTAATGCAGAAAAGTTATTTTTTTAATTTCCAAGCTAGATAAAAGAAAACTTTCTTTAAACTAAGTCCATTTATTTTTAATGCAGAACAAAAATTCAGACTCAACCTCTAAATATTTTTCTGTGTATTTTAAAAGATGACAATTTTCACCTAAATCAGGGATATATTTTTAAATGACTCATCAATTAATCTTTCTGAAATATTTTTAGACTTCTGTTTTTGCTAGAAACAAGTCGGTTAAAATCTTTGCCCCTCAATTTCATCATGTGTAAATTGAGGGGTTTAAAGAGCATAACTATAAAATCTCTTTCAATGATAAAATTCGTAACTTTCAGATTCTATGACCAAGGTTACAAAAGGTTTTAAGCTGATGTGAAATTTTTCTAAGGACTAATTCAAGTAGCTGTCTGCTTTATTATATTGCCTTTTTATTTAAAATATTTTTTTTGAATTCTCTGTTAAATAGTATTTTTTAATTTTTTCAGAAATCAGCACTTTTTTTCCTTGGATGTTAAACAAATTACTTGCTTTCCAACATTTCATTATCTCTATTATAAGAAAAACTTTTCACTTAATGGAATTATTTAAACAATGTTATGTTAATGAAAAATAATATTCTCAGGATTCATTCCTGGATACCTTTGATATGTACTTACCTGTGTTTACCAAAATGCATACTGCTGTCTTAGAGCACTGTGATTTACAGAGCAATTATCAAAATGTGGATTTATGTTGAACATTTTCATAAGTTAAAAAATGTCAGCATCACTTTCTCTGAGAAGCCGTCCATGATTCATCAGCCTAGATCTGACCCCTCCGACATAGGTTTACATAGCTGCACATTTTTCCTTCACAGTATTATCTAATGCCGTGTTTCTTTGGATAATAATTATTAATATCTGTCTACGCATTAGATTAGAGGCCCATTGCTTCCCCAGTGCTTGGTATGAATGAATAAATGAAGTAATGCGTCATTACTGAAGTATATTTCCTTTTTTTTCATCAATAATAAAAATCTATAAGCTTCTCAATGATAGAGGTTAGATCTTATTTCTCTTTGGGTGCAACATGGTGCCTGGCACTAAGGATTAACCGAAGAGAATGAAAGGAAGGGAGAGGGGGACATGGCTTTAGCTGAAAAGTCTGTGTCAGAGCCCAAGTCCACTGGAACAGGGCTATTGCAGGCTGGGCAGGGCCAGCTGGGGAGTCCTGAGATACTGCCACGAAAGGATTCACCTGGCCTCCAGCTTCAGCAACAGTTTTCACTTCTGCGTCTGTCCTCCTTCCTTGTTTCTGTCTTGATTTCTAGGATCCAGCCCACCTTGGTTCAGGAACTTTTTGGTGACACCTTTCCCTGGACTCTGATTCCTGTCACCTCTCTACTTTTGGCCCTCCGGGTTTACTAACCTTTCCATGGGAGGTTTTCCCAAGCCTCTTGGGCGCTAACTCTCTGCTGCCCCCACAGGCAGTACTCATTTTGGTCACCAGAGAAACCTGCCTGCTCAAACTTGGCCATTCTGATTTGGCTCAAGATACAGTCCTCAATGCTTCCAACTTGTTCGTATGCATAAAAATCATATTTAACTCAAATTCTACATGTTATTTTTAAAGTCAGTTTAAGCTGAATAATAAGGGTTAGAAAGAGGCCCACTATGACTTTGCATCCACTGAACAGGCTAGATTTACAAAGCAAGCGCTGAAGACGCTTATCTCCTCCTGAGACTATTCTTCCAGTCCAAATAACAGTCTGCAGGAAACTGTCTGCCAAGGTGACTATGTCCATCGACGGATTTGCTTGTCCTTCTCAATAGAGCCATAAAAATTAAAATGAACACTTCAATTTTGAACACATTTTATTTGTCTGGAAAAAAGTTCCTTATCAAAATAAGAGAATTCATATTATTGAAACACAATTACACATGTTGTACATTATTGTTTAAAGTAAGCCAAGGAATCACAAAAAACTAACAGTAGTTAATTTGGGGATAAATGATTATGGTTCTGGAACAGGAAGCAGGGAAAGGCTGTCACTTTTTGTTTTGTGCCTTTCTGATCACTTTGAAATTTTGAAACATGTACATTTGCAACTTTTATTTTTCTTAAATGTGAGCAGGAGTTATCTAGGTAGAGAGCTTGCAGAGCATATTTTCATTATCTTCTCTATATTTTTGTATTTAAGAAACTAATGTTTATTTTCATAAATAAATAAGGCACAGATTTTTTAAATAAAGAAAATGAAGTGGGTTTTTTTTTTTTTTTGAGGAAGATTAGCCCTGAGCTAACATCTACCTCCAATCCTCCTCTTTTTGCTGAGGAAGACTGGCCCTGAGCTAACATCCGTGCCCATCTTCCTCTACTTTATATGTGGGATGCCTACCACAGCATGGCTTGCCAAGAGGTGCCATGTCCTCACCTGGGATCCGAAGCTGCGAAGCCCGGGCCGCCAAAGCGGAACATGCGCACTTAACTGCTGCGCCACCAGGATGGCCCCAGAAAATGACCGTTTAAAGGAACAGTGAAGTAATAAAACTGCCTAGGTATAGATCATGCATGTCCTGACCAATTGAAAATGTGTTTATTAACTGTCTGACAATCAAACATTGAAAACTAGCTCACACAGTCCCCCACCGAAATCCTGCGAAGCAGCCCGAGGCCTCAGTCAGCACAGAGGTCTCACTGAGTGGGACCTGCCTCATCCCTGACTCTCTTGCTTCAGAGAAGAAGTTGTTTACTCAACGGTAAGCATCGGGCCAAGTACTTGTTCTGTGCTATTTATGCAAATATGATTCAGTGGTAGTTCTTGCCCCCAAGTCGCCTACAGTGCGGTGGAGGAGAAATATATATATAAAACAAATAACTAAAATATTCTATGGCAATTCTATATCATTCTGAGCAATTAAAATATTCTATGTAGGGGCCGGCCCGGTGGTGCAGCAAAGTTCACACGTTCCGCTTCTCGGCGGCCCGGGGTTCACCCGTTTGGATCCCGGGTGTGGACATGACACCGCTTGGCACACCATGCCGTGGTAGGCAGCCCACATATAAAGTGGAGGAAGATGGGCACGATGTTAGCTCAGGGCCAGCCTTCCTCAGCAAAAAGAGGAGGACTGGCGGTAGTTAGCTGAGGGCTAATCTTCCTCGGAGAAAAATAAATAAATAAATAAAAAATAAAATATTCTATGTACAACACGCCAAGGGTGCACAGAAGAAGAGAGAGCTATCTTCAGGGAAAAGGATAGAAGACATTTCATTGAAAAGATGACCAACATCTTATGATGAGGCTGGAAATCAAATTACTTCACCAGGAAACAGTTCAAAATGTGCTAATATAACTTACCTACACCAGCTTGAGCTCTGTTTCCAACCTCATCTCCTACTGTGTGTGCCCATAAATACGACATTCCTGCTACATGAAAAACCAAGGGTCGCCCAACACATTGTGCATTTTCATGGGATTTTTCTGCTGGCGCTCTTTCCTATGGGTTGAGTGTCTTCTTTTTCCTAGTCTGTCAAAACCCTAGTTATTCTTTAATTAATTTCATCTAAATGCCATCTGAGCTGACACTGCCAATTAGAATTTTTCCCATCTTCTAATATTTATTGCATTTACTACATGCCAGGCAATATTCTAAATCCTTTACGTGCATTGAGACACTTAATTCTCAAAACAATCATGTTAGATAAGTATTAATATGGGTCCCATTTCACAGATGAAGTAACTGACACAGCAAGGTGAAATAACTTGCTCAAGGTCATACAACAATAAAACCTTCAGTTTGTTAAGAACCAACTGCTTTACAGAGTTCGTTTATTTACTACTCAAAACAACTTTGTGAAGGAGTTATTGCTTTATCCTGTTAGAGGTGAGAGAATGGAGGGTTAGAGAGATTAATAACAAGCGCCTATTGCAATAAGTGGGTGGAACCGGGACTCAAACCCAGTTGGTTTAACAATCTCAACCTCATCACCTACCTCACTCCCACCACTGACATGACATTCTCTTTTTGCCCCACTTCCTAATCAGGTTTGAAAGCCTCTTGGAACAATGACCCTGTTATATGGATGTGGATACTGAGGCCCAGAGACTTGCTCAAGCCTCGTCCCCAGACCTTGTTTCTTGCCATCATATTGCCTTGTTTCCCTCAAAACCTAGTAGGAACTGCTAATCAGTCACTCTAATTGCTGACCTCCCATTGTTACCTCCACGTCCTGGCTTACTCCCCTCTGGGTGTTCTTCTTGGCAAGATAGAGCCTCCTGGAAAAGAAGGTAGCAGGTTCTATGGCAGATGACCAAGAGTCTGAGACCGAGTGCACATACAAGTACCAAATTAATCTGTGGGCTACCAGGATAATTAACTTTAATGCACGAATAAAATAACATACAGATTTATAATAAAATTGAGTAAATAAGACTATTGCTGAGCCAATATAAAATCGAGAACATGCCCCACACAATGAAAGAGAGAAGTTATCTTCTGCATATGCCTGAGTTTCATGCGAGTTGAGTTGCAAATCTTACTGATTCTGTCACCCTGTACAAATCATTTTAATTTTTTACCTCTCTTTCCTCTAACATAATGCCCTATTTGAAAAATGGGCATTCTTTTATGATTTCCGATGAAAAGGTATATTTTATTTAAGTTCATTTTATACATGTAAACAGCTTAGCAGAATGCCGGTGTTAAACTCTCAGTTCTTTAAATCTCTTTTCATCAGACTTTGCATGGATTTATTGCACCTTATGGTGCACAGGAGTGGTATTTCACTATTTGTCATGGGGGTTGCTTGACACCTTAATATGTCCATAAACTTGTTGTTTTAAAATGAACATGTCATAAAGTGAGAATGGTGGAATCTTAGCTCCTCAAAAACCATCTAACATCACATTCCAGTCACACAAATAACATGAATGTGTGGTTAGGAGAATAAATGTGAAATTCTAGTAGCATCTTAATTTTGCAAAACACTCCCAGTTTATGAAATACTTTCATAAATATTATTTCAATGTGATTGTCATAGCAACCCTATAAGGTAGAGGGAGTAGGATTCATATTCCAATATTACGTGTGTGTTTGTGCGTGTGTACGTTTGCCCAGTGACTGCCCAGGTTAACACAGCTAATAAAGTGGCAAAGCCACTTAAAACTACTTTAAGCCCAGCTTGTTTCTACATGCTGTTTATCTTTCTACTGGCCATGAGGGATTTTAGAAATTATCCAATCCAATTCCCACATACACAAACAGTCCCATAGAGGTACAGTGACTAACCCAAGGTTATTGACCAGTTAGTCATAAAATTCTAGAAACCAAAGCTTCCTGCCTTTGGAACATTTTGTCACTAGACCATATAAACTCAGGTTGAGGGCATCCTATTATGAGAGAAAGTAGAAAATGCTGCTAATTTGGTTATTCCTTGCCTTGGAGTTCTGCCGCAGAGACAAGCCCTTGGGTGTGACCGTGTTTCACACTCAGTCCTATAACATCTTGTTGGGCTTCTCCTAAAGATGCTAAAGATGCAAGTGTATTCGGAAAGAAGTAGTACTACAACCAGCACTCTCTCCGCCGCTACCGCCCCCACGAAATTCTAGTCCCTAGCAGCACCACCACAGCCCTACGTTAATGCAGCCCTTAATTAATGCATTAATTAAATGAAGACGTATGGCAAGAAGAAAGGATATAGCCAAAAAAAAAAAAAAGGCAACTGTCTTGCTTGTGCTCATGTCTCCATGCAAACCTGAACGCCTACCATGAGAAAATGTGCCTGGACTCACCACCCCCACCACAACTCCTCTGCTCCCCAGTTAAATTTACACTCCTGTCCAGCACTGTGGGAAAGAGACCGCAGCCTGTCCTGTCTGACCAGATGGGTTGAGAGTCTCTGTCAACACCAATACTATTTTGTACCACTGACTAAAATACTTTCGACGTTATTCTTAGTAATTTTTTATTCTAGAAGTAAAACTTTGAAAACTTAATAAACTGTTTCTTCAGAGTTATTGGCCTTTTCAAAAGTCTTAACCACTCTTCGGTGTAGCAGTCAAGAGAACGGGTTTTGGAGTTTGACAACCCTGGATATAAATCCTGAATCTTCCATTTCTTTGCTACGGGATCTCAGACGAGTTGCGGGATTTTGCTAAACCTCATCATCTGTAAAATAACATCCACCTTTCAGGGTTACTGTGAAGATTAAATCAGACTTTATATGTGTAGTTATTAGCATAGTGCCTGGCGCTGGATGAGCACTAAATAAATAATAACTATTGCCTTTACTTTTCTATATAAAGTGCCAGAGTGCACAAAGATACGACAATTTTTGGTTTTATAAATGATTGAAGCTAAACATGCCGACGGGGTAGTCAATTGACATTCTTCATTCTTTCATTTGGCAAACGCTGGTTGAGAACCTGCCAGGTACTAAACCTTATATTTGCTGCAATGATGACTAAAGCCCTCTCCACTATCAAGGGCTTCAGAGACTCATGTATATTTAATTCAATTATATACATTGATAACAAATTCCTTGTGCATCATTTCTATGCCTCATAAATGTGTGCCTCCTCCCGCACTGCCAAGTCGCTGATGGCAGAGACTACACTATAGTTGTTAGGCATCACAGTACTACTTACACTATCTGGCACTTAGTCAGAACTCAATAAATATGTGCTAAATTAATTTCAATGAAATGGAATCATTGTTTCTGAGAAGGATTAGTATTTATGATCAAAATATTTAGGTAATCTTTTGGATCCGTATAATTTTTTTTTAAAGATTGGCGCCTGAGCTAATGTCTGTTGCCAATCTTTTTTTTCTTCTTCTTCTTCTTTCCTCGAAAGCCGCCCAGTACATAGTTATATGTTCTAGTTGTAGCTACTTCTGGTTCTGCTATGTGGGATGCTGCCTCTGCATGGCTTGATGAGCAGTGCCAGGTCCACGCCCAGGATCCAAACTGGCGAAACCCTGGGCCACCGAAGCAGAGCACACGAACTTACCCACTCAGCCACTGGGGCCAGCCCCCAATTTTTTTTTAAGATGTACCATCTTCTTATGTTATTTCATTTGTTCAAAAACATAACTGTTTAGGAAAGACAGGAGTTGACATTATTAAATATATTATATATATATATTCCTATATAAAATTAACTAATAAGATAAATTAGTAAAGAAACTAACACATTTAATTTGATAATGTAGAATGACATGAAATTCCATTGTAGGGTATTGGAATGTTCAAATACTATAATGGCATACTGACCAACAACCAAATGGCATTCTGAACTGGGTATGACATCTGTCACTTATTGATGATCTAATTTGACTCTATTGACCTAGCTGGCCAAGGAGTCCTTTATCCAGAGTTACGTGGATATCACACTGCAATCTATGGACACCATTGTAAAGGATGATTTCCCCAGACAGGTGGATTATTCAACAAAGAACTATTCTTGGCCGTAAACTTACCCCTCACTTCTGCCTCTTACAGGTCTGGATTTTTAAAGGTCTCTTCCCCTTCTCCACCCAATACTAGAGATTAGTGCAATTTCAGCCAAAACATTCTGTGACTGAGAGACTATAAAATAATATTCAATTTTAAAACTGTGGGTCAATAACACAACTTCTAGGAAGGAGACTCATCCTCTATAATGAATGTTGCCTGGTTCACTATAGCCAGCATTCACATATACACACTACTGCGCAAAGGGATAAAAAAAATTAGAAATTAAAATCCATTGATAAAAGAACAACATTCCACTAGGTATGCAGAGCCTCTAGCAATTGATTTCAAGTACATGCTGCTTGATTGCCTCTCGCCTTATTTATATGCAGAAATCTCAACTTCAACTTGTGTTAATGGCAATCTTATTAGGATGACTGCACATCCTACATTAGTGACTGTCTTCGGTGCCTACTGTTCATCTAAGGCTAACTTCATGATCCGCAAAGTGCAGCACGGGACTGAGGAAATGACCTCACTGACTCTGGCAACATTCCAAATATTTGCCACTTTCATTGTAGATGGTGTGAAAAAGAGACATACACATTCTGGTTACCTGGAAAAACAGTTCCAGGAAGAAAATCCATAGCTGAATATTAATTTTTGTAATAAGATGAATGCAAGGAAGACATGGGGAGACAGGAGGAGGATCTGACTGGAGCAAATCCCACAAAATGAAGCCTTACCCTTTGGGAGATTAGGCATCCTCTTCTGAAAAACTCTGATTCCTGGTCCTCTGCCATTTTCTGTCTTTGTCTCAGGCTGAGGGTTTAACTCGAAACTGAAGATTTGAGGCCCACACTGGTACGGGTTTGTAGGAGTTCATTATGTTAATGGTGACACCTGAAGTAGAAAAATGAATTTTAAAACCTTTGTGTTTATTCAGTATTATATTCAAACAAGTACAAATACTTGCTTTACTAGACCCCTCTGAAAAATAGTGTGTTTCAAGGGACTAGAAGATATGAACAGAGTGTGGGTAAGTATCATAAAGTAAAAGAATGCGATACCTTGAAGCATGGAACAAATCAAATACTTAATCCATCCTCGAGCTTTCCTGGAAGGGGTTCCAGGATGCTCTATTCAAAGTACGTGTGAAGGTGTGAAGTTTAGCAAGGTTTAGCAAAAACCATAGTAAATCTCCCTGTTTATTTCATTCATAATTTTGAACTGCTAAATAACTCTGGTATGGAATTAAAAATCAAAACATGCGTTGAAGTTCAATATAAAGTAACACTAAAAAGCTCTCTTTCTCGCACAGACAGCAACTATGCTCTATTACAAATAGTTTAGAATTCTTTAAAAAGTGCCTTAAACATTTTAGTTTGTCTTGATTTCTGGGCTTGGGAATGAGTCTTTTATTGATGTCAATAATATTAATTAATTAATCCCACTAAACATTAGTTAAATATTGGACACCTCTTTGCTAGATGCTTCAAGACACAAGACTGCGACCTCCTTGAGAGCAGGAACAGGGCCTTATTTAGTTAGTTGAGGAATGAAATAGTAGAGAAACTAAATTACCACGCATGTTTTATATATATATATATATATAGTGGGAGAAATGTAGAAAACAAATTGCTATGCTGTTCAAAGCAGGGGAAAATCACCACTATTTGTGGAGACCAAAATAGGCATTGCTGAAGGCAGCACTTACATGGGCCCTGATGGATGGCGAGGATTTTGATGGGCACTGAGGTATGGTTAAGAATTTGACAAGAAGAGAAGTAAAAGAAGATAGTGCCTAAGAGCAGGGCTCTGTCTGGATTCCAGTTCAGTTGCTACTATCAATCAGCTGTGTGGTTTAGGGCAAGTCTTTTAAACTCTCTCACCTCGATCTCCTTATTATAAAATGGAGCTAGTAACAATACACACCTCTTAGGATAGTTGTAATAATTAAATAAATTATTACACATGAAGTGCTTAGATTATTGTCTGGAACATGGTAAATTCTGCAAAACAGCTATTATCAGTCTGTGTAGAGAGAAGACATGGTTAAAGGAAAATGTGTATAGAATGATGAATAATTGGCTGGAGGGCATAAACAGGGGAGTAGTAAAAGATGAGACTGGAAGGATAAATTAGATAGTCTATCGTAGACAGCATCAAATACTAGAGAGGAGTTTGTTCTAAATTATGGAGGAAGTAGGGAGTCAATGGAGTTTTGTTTTTGTTTTTGTTTTTGCTTTTAACCTGAGGATCAGGTCAAATTAGAGATGCACTTTAGGAGGGTTAATCTGGCCTTGGTGCACAGGGTGGATTGGTGGTGGGAAAGACAAGATGTGAGGAAAAGCTATGGCAGAAAGCAGACCAGAAGTAGTGAAAGACTGAGCTAGGGAGTGGCAGTAGGCATGGAACAGAGAAGACAGATTCTCTCATCTGTTCATGATAAAAATTAAATAACTTAGACATCAAGGAGAATTTCTAATAGGTTGCTGACGACTGTTTCAAGTCTAGGAGACTTTGATGTCATTAAATAAAATAGGCAAGTCAGCATAAGAAACTCTCATGCAGTCACGATGAGCAGCTGGCCTTTGGATATGCTGAGTTTAAGGAGTCTAGAGGGCATTTTACTGGCACTGAAAACCGTGTTCCTGGAGATGAAAATCTGAAATTATCTGCATAGAGATAATAATTGGAGAAACAAGAATAATAAGACCTCTGGGAAAGAGGGGGAGAGAAAGGGAAATGACTCCAAGAATGAAAGCTTAGGAAATCCCATTATGCAAGGAGCACCAACACCTAGAAAGTCAGCAGAGACCAATGGCATGAGAAATGGACAAGATCATGTGGGGAGTCACCCAGACCTGACAGGCGTCACTTCTTTATCACCATCGTATTTCCTATGGAAACAAACCCACCTAACTGAAATTCCACAGCTTTAAGAAAAAGAGAAATATTCTTCCTTAAGTTGCTATGCTTTTCACGACTTTTTTTCACTGTGGAGAAGTCATGAATACCCTCTCTGAATGCAAGACTTAACTTGGTCTCAAGTTCACACTCTGAACTATGAAAAACAAATTATAGAAGCGTCTCTTATGTTTATGCTTAAGGACATAGAGGTCACTCTCTCTGTTCTGACTGAAGTTTATTACCAAATAATAATGAGGATGATGATGATAACAATATCTAGAGAGATAACTACCTATGGCTTGCAGCGAATGTAACTTTTTACAGTCACTGCATATTACCTTTCAAGAAAATATTTCCCATACTTTAATCTTCTACATTTTTGATACGAAGAATGTTCCCATATCCCCAAAGTAGAGTCTATAGAATTAAGGGAACATGAAATTGATAAAAATCCTTTTCTTCAAGGAAATCAAATTGGATGTGTCAACTCCAATATGGCATTGATGGCCCCTGCATTCCCTCTGTCTCCCTCCGTCCACATATTCAACATTTTTCCTGATACTAAAATTGATCCTAGTATCGGGGCTTCCTATTAACCTCTCTCTAGATCCCAACAATGCCTATCTGCCATTCCAGACCACTTGTTTTCATTGCCTCATTACCTGTAGCATCTCTGAAGCACTTTAGCCCATAGTCCCAGAATTTATGATGAAATAACCATAACTCTCATTTTTCCCCCTCCCTTTTCTCCTTTTGACCATCAGAAAGAGACTTTTTATTTTCATGTGTCCCTTGGATCATCTAATAGACTAAATCCTTGCTTGTATCCCATCACTTTTGATTAATTCCTAATTGCGTAATTTGTTATTTACTTTTCTATGTTTACTCTTCCATGTTTATTCAACTAGAATTTATCAGGCATCTATTGTAGTAGACATTTATTGTTTTTACATCTATTTCTTCTCTTTTGGGCCCCCTAATTTTGCTTTGAGAGAACCACTCCATTTCCACTCTTAGTAGAGGTAGTTCGGATAAGGTCCCAGAGGTGGAATATGTGACCTGGGCATAAGGCAATAAGCATTTCATAATCTGGAACCATAATCATTGGTACAGGGATGAGCAAGTGAACCAATTCAGGCCAACGAGAGTGGATCCAAGAACTCCTGTGGGAGCTACAAAGACAGCCTCTCTCTTCTTAGGGTCTGGATGCTGTGATGATAGGAGTCTGAAGTTTCTTGGAGTCATCCCTGAGATTATCAGGTAAACCAACCAATATATTCCTTAAAAAAAGAAACGAATCTAGTTTCAGTTGGTTTTCTGTCACATACAACCGCTCCTACTGATGCATCTACTATGGGTCGAGGACTATCTTAGGTGCTGGAGAAACAGAAATGAAATAGATGTATTTCTGCCCACAAAGAACTCACAATTTAGTCAGTAAAATAGACATATAGAAAGGTCATAAATCACAAAAAAGCAAGAGCTAGAAGATGCCTTGGACTACAAGGTATACAGAACTGGTTGAACTACTTTGCGTTCCAGGTGAAGAGGTTGGGGTATATTCACATGCAAGGGAGTTTTTCCAACTGGTACCATACCATCAAAAAAGTAAAAATAAATGAATAAACCCCAAAATGAACAGGAGAAAGCATAAACTGTAATGTCGTCATAAAATGGACTATAATTCAGCTGAGAATTAACAACTACGTGAAAAACACTGAATGAAAAAAGTAGATGATCACGAAGAATACATACAGTATGATATCATTTATAACAACATTCCAAAACAAGTGAACTCTAAAAATAAGTAAGTTATGGATAAATACAAGTGTATAAAAATTATTTTTTCAAGTACAATTTAAGATAGTACCTACCTAGGTGAAGGATGGATAGGAGCCAGGGGTTTGCAATGAAATAGTGACCTAGAGGAAGCCTCAACAACATTGGCAACATTCCACTGCTTAAGTGTAATGGTGGCCTCTTGGGTGTCTAGTTTATAGTTATGCTTTATCACTTACACATAATATATATTTTTACGTAGCAAATACTTTTTAAAAATATGCTTTTGAAAACTATGTCCCAGATACATAAGCTGACTCCCTCATATTTACTTTCCACATTTATAATTTAAAAACCTATCACTAGACATGTTGACCCACATATTGCTAGGGTTTTAACAAGTTTCACCATGAGTAATTATCTGAATCCCTCTTCTAGATTTATGCAACTATAGTAGAGGATGCCTTTAAGTTCCAATTAATATGTTTTCTCCTTGGTTCCATATTTCTACAATGTGATTTGTATTTTCAGGGTAGTTTGATTTTGAATATGGAAAAGGAGATGCAGAAAATGACATTTACATCATTAATCCAAAATATATACACAAAGATCCCCAAAACACTTGTCCATGAGTTCCACAATCCCTCCAATAAAAACAATAGAGGAATGATTTGATGACAACCACAGCTGCAGTTGTGTTGAACTCCTGGGTTTGTTTCATTTGAGTTTAATTATTTCTAATGAAACCCCTCCCTCTGTTTGGCCCTAACTAAGGTGTAGGATCACTTGAGCTGTGCCGGCAGGTCTCAACTTGTAAGCACAAGTGGCCTCTTTAGCCCACAGGCGTGCTGCCTTACACCTGGTACAGGCAGAGAGAGAAAGATTAGGGCCTGTGGGTGTAACTCAGTTGTGTCTGTCAACATCAGTCAATGCCAAGCTGCAGGGACAATTGTCGAAAATGCAGGATCAGGTCCCGCTCATAAATTAGCTTTTCATTCCATTCAATCATGTTACCAAGTACCTACCACAGACAAGGCACTCGACCAGGTGTTTGGAATAATTAAAAGGATGAGACCCAGTTCCCACTTTGAGAAATTATTCCTGAGGTATATGTTAGAGCAGTGGTTCTCAAACTTTAGCTTGCATCAGAATCACCTAGGAAGTTTATTAAAGCACAATTTCCTGGGCCCCACCATCAGAGTTTCTGGTTCAATAGATCTGAGATGAGGCTCAAGAATTTGCATTTCCCACGTGATGCTGATGTTGCAGGTCCAGGACCATATTGTCAGAACCAGTGATAGACTATTTCAGAGGTCCGGGAAGTCTCTCCAGTTGTTGGCATATTTGATTAAATAGTTACTGAAAAACTGACTTGAAAGAATTTTTCTTCCAAGCGTATAGCAAATATATTTTTAAAAGATTACTGACTGTTAATTATCACAATAATGATTACTGCTGACGCTTAGTAAGACTTTATTACATGCCAGGCAGTCCTAGCTGCTTTACGTGTATTACTTCAATGGATCTTCACAGAAACCCAGTTAGGTTTGTATTATTATCTCCATTTTATGGATGGGGAAAGTAAGGACTAGAGATGTTAAGAACTTGCCCTAGACAAAGGTTTCTGGATCTAAGCACTTGACACTTGGGGCTAGATAATTCTTTGCTGGGGGAACTGTCCTGTGCATTGTAGGATATGTAGCAGCATCCTTGGCCTCTGTTCACTAGATACCAGTAGCATTCTCCCTCAGCGTGACAATCAAAAACATCTCCATTGTCCACTATCCCCAGCTCTGGTTGAGAACTACTGCCATAGACACACAGTTTAGGAAATGCCTAACCATTTAGCATCCTCATTTATCAGGAGTCATATATATTTTTACCTCAGTAGCACAGAATGTTGAAGCTGGAAAGAAAGACGTTATCTGAATGAGTTCGCTCGCTTTCAGACAAGGAACCCACAGTCCATAGAGGTATTTCTGCACTCCGCCAGGAACCAGGAGGAATTCAGATCAATACTAACTTCTTCTACAATGCACAAACTTTTCCTCATTTTGCTGCCCCATTTATTCTCAAGAAATATTCCCAGCCCATGTGCACTCATGACAAGTGTGTTTTACTCTCTGCCAGCAAACACTCAAAAAGCAAATGGCCTGGCTCCTTCTCATTGCATGCCGCAGAATGGATGAGAAAACGTATTGGGATCCCTGGGGAAGTTTTGTAAAAGGGCAGGTCCAAACAGAACAAATTGATGGGAGCCAAAGACACTCACGTAAACCTGCCTGAGTCTGCCTTTCAAAAAGACAGCTCTGTTGGTGAAAATACAGAGTTTGCCCAATATGAGGAAATCCGGTAATCATATACAATTACAAAACCTATAAATGTTAGCAAGTTGAATCATTCATCCAAGTAGTTTGCCTTGTCCAGAGTGCAAATTGCAATAATTGGATGAAGACGTCTGCACTATTTTAACCTGTCATGTTAAATATCTGTATTTTGTAACTCATCTTGATAGCTAATTTTCATGGAAGTATGTGTTAATTGAGCAAAAAAGACATCTTTAAGATGGTTATCATAAGATAATCACACCCTAGGGCTTTGTGAGGCAAGAGGTACTGCTCTGGATCTGTGATTCTCCAAGGATATGATCATCACATGATGGCTGCCACACCTCCTGAAGTGCTACCTCTCGGGCTGCCTCCATCCCACTCAGGTGGCTGGTATCGAGTCCCTCCGCTTCTCACAACATCACATTCATCTCTTCCCAGGAGGTTGTGCAGTTTCTCAAAAATAATACCTTGGGGCAAGATACAGTCAAGAAAATAGCGCCCTTCAGAACAAGATGATCACAGGGAAAGTCAAACTTGGTCTTTTGGAAAATACACACACACACACACACACACACACACACACACACGTTCAGATGCTATTTCAGTGACCATCCTTTCCAAACCCCAGATGAACTCTTTTACTCCATATGCTTTCATTCCTCCTTAATTTTTACCAGGTCGTGGCCACTCAATCACCCTCTGCTTATAAACTTTATCCCTTTTTTTTAAAAATGAAAAACCTGTTTGTTTGTATCTAGCCAGGTATTGCCCACATGCCTACCAAGTATCAGAATTTTATTTCTCCCCAAAGAATCTTGCTTAACACAGTACATTCTTCCTGTTCTAAAAGCATGATGCAAAAGAGAATTTAATGGATTAATTCAAATATATCAATTTGCAGTGTTGAAAATGACCCTTATTCGGTTATGACAATTAACTCCTACCACCAGCCAATTTGTATACAAAAGATTTCAAGGTGTTAGCAAGTTATTGGGTTATATACTCTGACAATTAGCAACAGAAGATCTGTTTCACGGAGAGCAACATTAGCCTTAGGAGTTCTAAAATTAAGAAGCACGCCATAGCAATATTTCTTAAAGGTGGTACTCCAGAAGTCAATGAGGAAATGAAAACTACATTTTCTTTATTTCAGCCTCTCATTTTTTCAAATGAAGAGTTGCTGTTATTATAATGTTTACTTTTGAACACATAAACTGTGAAATAATGGCAAAAACACTTGAAAAGTAGCCAGAAGATAAGAGGAAAAACTCCCTATCACTGTATCTCAGATTTAAAAGAAAATGTGAAGTGCTTTAAGGCTGTTCTTTAAAACTCCAGTTAGAGAAAGGAAGGAGGTTGTCAATCCCCAGTAATGTATAAAGATTTGAGGCGCTGATGCATTTGCCTGCTCTGAGCGCATGAAGTCGTCTTTGTTTCGGGTTTCCTTGGCAACCCTTCTCGAAGTGTGTACAGGAAGAGCAGGTCCTAAATGGAGTCTGGTCTGAAGAGGGCCTTTAAAAAAAAAGAGTCTAAGTTCTCTATTTTCATTCCTTCAGAAGTGTGTATGTGTAATGAAGGATGTACGAGAAAGGAGGACACACCATTTTCCACTGTCACGGCTACCTGTGTGAGAGTGAGATAACAATGAGTTTTGAAAGCTTGTGTTGTTTTCCTGGCTATGAGACATCTGAGGAGACATGGACTTCCTAGAAAGTTCTTTTTAAACACCATTTTCATCTCAGAGCTGCCTCAATAGCCAAAGATGAGTGGGAGCTATTTGCTTCTGGTGATGCTGTAACTCCAAGTGATTTCTCCTCCCAAAATTTTCATGATGTCGTCCTCAAGGACAAAAGCTTATTGGAATTGTTAACAATTCACTTTATCCTTTACAAGAGCAATGCCTTGCTTAATTGATGTCTCTATCTGGGGCCTCTGCTTCCTAACCTCCCATTTAGACTTTCTCTCAACTAGATTACTGCAACTGGTCCCACAGCTCACCTAGCACGAGACCCAGTGACTCTGCTCAGACCTTATCCTAAGCTACCTTTGTTGATGTCCTTCTTAAACCTTTCTTCTTTCTTTTTACTTGGCTTTATGACTCTGCTGTTTTCTCTTCTTCTGTTTCCTTATTTTTGTTGGCAGGTCTGGGCCTAGGGTAAGGCAAATGAGACACTTGCTTTGGGAACAAAGTGTAAGGGAGCACTAAAAACTCAGTGATGGAAATAAATGATATTTTAATGCAATGTGTCTTAAAAATCAAAATTAAATGACGAACAAAATATCAAAATTAAAAACAAAGCAGGATCCATGCTGATTAGATCAAGCCACTATTCATTTGAACGCTTTTACTTCCCTCTTTCCCCACCCCACCATGCCATGCCCAAATCCTAAAGTTTGCATTATTAGTCCTATTACTTCCATTTCAAGATCTTTATTTAGCACTTATATTAAATGTCCCCACCATGCTATCATTATCCATACATACATACACATGCACACACACACATGCTTACGCACATACGTTCATCATCCTTTCTCATTCAATTAATTATTGTTTGTTAGAGGTTTTCTTGAATATTCTCCCCAGATATGATGTGTAGATAATACATTCTCTGAATTCTTGTGCATCTTCAGATATTTTTCTTTTGCCAAAACAAATGAGGAGTATCTTGGCTGGATGTGGGACTCTTGAATTGCCTTCTTTTTCTCTTGGTAGTCTTTAGATTTCATTCTCTTGTCTTCTATTTTCCAGTGTTGTAGATGAGAGGGCTGATTGCCAGTTTGATTCTTATTCTTTCTAAAAAACAGTTTGTTCCTTCTTTCTGGGAGTCTATACAATTTTCCTTTTATCCTTCGAGCTCAGAGAGATTCTCGGGCTAGGCCTAGGTTGCTTTTCTTTGACAATCATGCTGGAACTCAGTGAGCCCTTTGAATGTCTGGCTCAAATCTTCTTTCAATGCAGGGAAATTGTCCTCTATTATTTGTCTAGTTCTTGCCTCTTCTCCATTGATTCCTAGTTCTCCTATTAATTCTATCTTGAGTGCCCTGTATCTGTCCTCCAAAATCACTTATCTTTTCCCTCCTGTTTTCTCTCTTCCTATTTCTGTTCTGAGGTGGGGTTTTTTCCCCGCTTATTTTCCCCACTTATTTTCCCCCTGAATCAGGCATCTAATTCAGAATTCCGTAGTGACTATCTTCTCCTTCAATTTGTGCACTGGTTTTTTTTAATTCACAAATTAAGAGTTCTTTAGTTCCAAGAATTTGAGAGATTTTATACTGCAATTCAGCCTCAAGGTCTCTCATTAATTTTTGTTCAAGTTGTTTTTAGTCTCCACTAGCAGTTCTCTTTCTTTTAGGAACTACATATGCTAGATGCTATTCTTCTCCCATCGTTGCTAGATCCCCTGGCTGTCTTTGCTAACTTCTGACTCCTTCTCAGACCTCACATCTAGAGTTTGGGGTACCCTAGAGAGAAGCATTCTGCCTCCACAGACTATCTCCAGCAGCAGTCACTTTGTCAGTTTGCTACCCAGGCATTGGAAGGAAGACCCTCATTTCCCACCTCTTTCCTGCAGTCAAGGATAGGGATCCTCCAGCCTCCAGAGCAGGGTGCCTACATTCATCTGCTCAGCTTCTCCCAGCTGCTTGGATCAAGTAAGGCCACTTCTTTGGGGATGCTGCTCTTCCTCGGGAGGTGGATGAGGTGACCCAAGGATGTCCACAAGCTGAGCCCTCTCCAGGATGCACTGCATTCTGATCCTCACACCCGAGTGTCTGCTGCAGCCTGCAGGCTCAGACTCTCCTCAGGCCCAGAGAGCACAAGGTTTTGTGCTTACCCCCTCTAACCCTGATAGAGGCCTTGCTCACACCTTCTGCATCCTGCATGCAGCCAAGCAACTCCTCAGTATGGCAGAGGTGATTGGGACTTAGAGTGAAGTTGGACAAGGAGGGCAGTACCTGTGGATTCAAGCTCCATCTTTCCAGAATTGGATAGGTGTTCAATTTTTTCACCCCTTGAAACTTTCTTTTCCTTTTTTCCTTATTTCAGCCAATGTCATTAGGATCTCATATTGTTTTGGTGTAAAATGTCAGTCATTTTCGAGAGCTCTTCCTCATCACCCTCTTTCAATTGGCCTACAAATAATTTTTAATTGTATCCCTACCTTATCTCTCGAATCCATTTCCTCCTTTACATTTCCAGCTGCATACCATTGTTCAAGGCTTTATTATCTCCAGCCTAAATTATTGCAGTAATTTCAGGACTGATTTCTCTCTCTAATTTATTTGGTGTACTGTTGGCAGTTACTATGCCAAAGCACAACTGTGACTCAGCCATTCTCATTACTTACTGAAATCAAATCATCTAAGATTTTCTCCGTATATCCTTAAGAATTTATCACACATACACACACACACACGTGGGCACCCACACACGCACGCACACATGCGCACACCCCTTCTCCCTCTAGCACTTTCCTAAGTCCTGGCTAGACTCAACTTGCTCCTTTCTCCTCTTTCCTGCTCCATCTCCTCTCCAACTCCTATTCATCCTTCAGGGCTCAGCTCAGATGTCTTCTCCATGAAGCCTTCACCTGTCCTTTGTCTGATTTCATATTTACCATTTTCACTCTCCTGCAGCATTTTCTTCAAACCTTTATTATAATTTGCATTTCACTCACTGGAATTTGTAAACTCTTTGAACACACTGATTATGTGTGACTTACCTTTGCTTTCTCCCCACTACCTGGAACATAATAGGTACTTCTTTAGGAGTAAACTGTTCAGATAAACATTTATTGGGCTTCTCCAGTGTGCCAGGCAGCAAGCTAGTGCTTGAGATAAAAGATGAAATAAACGCAGACCCTGTCCTCAAGGGTTCAAATGCCAACTTCTATATTGCAATTAAATAATCTGATATGTATCAGTGTGTATGTGTGTGTGTATACCAGATCATATATAGATATTTCTATCTAAATGCAGAAATCTTCTGGAAAGTGCTGCCTGAGTGTTTTGCCCTGCCTCCTAATCTGCCTTTGGAGAGCAGATGTTATACCAGGTCCAGAGATTACATTAGAGCAGTAGATCCACAGAGAAAATTAACATTCAAGGCAATGTTGAAATTGCAAGTCAGGTAAGCAACACATTTCGAGTCAATGTAAATAGTTAAGCTTTAGGCAGCCTAATTTAGCAAGAGACGGCAGAGAAAAAGCGAGTAAGAAAATAGGCTGAGGCATCTTGTTGGCGTACCTGTGGCTTCCCTGATTTGGTTCTTACCTAAGTATAAACAATTCAGTTTGGAGCTTCCCTAGAGAATGGTGGGGGATGCAGACAAACAACAGGAATGTGGTGAACATAAGGCTGAGGATTAGATAAAGGCATTTCCCAAAGAGCAAATTGCTAAACTGAACTGCTCATCAGCTCCCATCCCCACCTTCCCCCTAAAACCAATGAAGGACAGTTTATCTTTGGCCAATTTTTCCTTCTGTCATTGTGCTTTTAGGATCACCCTCAGATCCTGTCTCAGCATACTTGAGGTTCAGAGACTTCCTCAACTATCTCTATCCAGCAGCCAGGGATCTGAACACCACCCAGAGCTTTCTTCTCTCTACCCCATCAAAACATTTATCTGCTATTCCCTTGGGATCCTGTACCTCTCTACTTGGCAATGTGTGAAGAGGATCAGTAGATTTCAGTTCTCCTACTTGAGTAAGCAAAATATTTGAATCCAGATAATGTGTAAGATTCTTTTTAACAAATGTTCTTATTAGATATCATAATGCCTTCAGCCTGTCAAACTGAACAAAAAGAGCTTTAGGAATTATTGTTAGCATTGGAAATTTCACATTTCAACATTGGCCAGCAGTTGATTTCCAGTTTGTCTTAGCCTCACAAGTCCCAATACAGAGTACGGTCTGACACTAGCTCTGTGTGTGCCTCTGCCAGGCCCACAATTCTAGGCAATGACCAATGTTTCCTTCAGTCTCTTTAGACTCAGAAATTGAAGATGTCTTGGGATCAATGCCAATCTCCCATCAGTTCTAATCTGTTACCCTAATTCACAGTCTTTGTTCTAGATGTATGGCTGGTACCCAGGTACATAGGACACACCTCCCTATGGATCATCATTGTTCAGAGTTAGCAGGCTCACCAAAGATCTATATTGGTTCCTGACTAGTAGCCTGACAAAACCATGCATAGTATGAAATGGACAGGCCAAGAAACATTTAGTTTCTGAGAGCTCGAGATGAAAAGCAGGCTTTGAAGAGCTAAGGGTCAGAACAAAATGCCTTCTTACTGATATTGTCAGAGAAAAACTACAGGCCTGGAAAATGCTTAGAGCTGGCCCAACACAGGAGTATTATAGGTGGGCTTGTCCGCAAAGTAAGAGTGTGAAAGTCATAAATTCCTGCTTGAAAGGAGTTAAAGATGTGCTGAGTTCTACATTACATGGTATGAGTTAAAAATCATTTTCTACTGAGCCGTCTGATTTGGGGCAAAATATTTAACCTCTCTAGTTTCAGTTTCCCATTTGGTGAGATGGAAGACTAGAACTACTGACCTTTAAGCTATGTGGGCTGTGGTTCTAGAACATGTTCCAGAATTAGAAATTGCTCATTAAACGTGAATGTGCTGAGGACAATAAAAGGGAAGGACAGGGGCTGGCCCCGTGGCCGAGTGGTTGGGTTCGCGCGCTCCGCTGCAGGCGGCCCAGTGTTTCGTTGGTTCGAATCCTGGGCGTGGACATGGCACTGCTCATCGGACCACGCTGGGGCGGCGTCCCACATGCCACAACTGGAAGGGCCCACAGCGAAGAGTGTACAACTATGTACTGGTGGGCTTTGGGGAGAAAAAGCGAAAAATAAAATCTTTAAAAAAAAAAAAAAAAAGGGAAGGACAAAGTCAAAATTCCGTTTCAGAGATTTGGGAGGAACTGAGCTATAAGGCAGCTTGTTAATCACTGACTACCCAGTCACAGAAGACAGAATTCTGGAGTATTTTGCTTAGCATCCACTGCCTGGTGCACCAGCCTCTTTTGTTGAACATACATTGATTATTCCTCTAAATTCACTCAAGCGGACATGACAGACAATGATTCCAAAAGTACCATGACTGCATTTGTCAAGAAAGAAATGGGTTAATGTCAAGAAGCCACTGACTCTTTTGAATTCCGCTATCTAAATGGCTATTGTTCCTCTCAGCATAGAATTTTCTAGAAGACAAAACACATACTAAAGCTCTAAAACAGAAAATATCCATTAAAAATACAAAGAGACTGGGGCTCCACTAATGTAATATGAAAATTCAACTTGCAAGTAAGATGCCAGAGTTGGATTGATTGCTGTGCACAACAGTGACATGAATATAAAGACTCCCTAAGGTTAAATTGGGCTCCTGCATTGAAATTCTAATTAGAAATATGAGTGCCCCAACTCTGAGAAAGTACATGTGTGTTTAATTATTCTCTCTTTTCACTTTATCTCTTCCATTATTTTCTACCCTCTTCTCTCCTCCTTTCTTGCTGTTCTCAAGCAACCTGTGCTTCTCACTTAATCTAAGTGTAAGGCCTCTCTTTAAGTTGGCATTAATTGACAAGCAGTGTTTAATTATTATTTTTCATGTCTGAAGAGGGCTAATATTAACTCTCCATGGGTCTGAAGGCGACCTCGGCCCCCTTGTTTCTGGCAGCACTGCTCTGCCTTCATCACTAGCATTTCTTTAGTCAAAAAGAAATGCCACATATTCTTCTTCATCTTAATAGTATGCACCTATATTTGTGCTACTTGAGGCCGCTGGCGCCTCACTTGTCTGCTACCACTGCATTTGTAAAATTGGCACTTTGGACAACTGAAGATTAAGTCACCTTTACACAACCTAAAAGGTATCTGGAAAAAACATAGCCTTGAGGACTATGAACCTGGAGTCTTCCTAATGCCAGGAATGTGCCTTGTCAGAACGGCATCCTCAATTGGCACCCAGAACCTGATATTGCTCCATATTTGATTGACCAATAATTAATATTTCAAAGGACCTGAAAACCATATGTTTACGCATTAGTGCTCTGGATTAAGAGTAGGGAGCTCGCATATTCCTGATGATCTGGCTTTTCTGTTTATCATAATCATGATGATCTGGCTTTTCACTAAATACATCAGTCACACCAGAAATCTAGCTAGTCCACCACATGATGGTCAACTTTCTGAATCAAACCTGGAGAAGCTTCTGTTGATATTAAGAATGAGGTAATCTGCTTTTCAAGAAGAGACATTTTATTCAGTCTTCCTTATCACTCTATGTTGAGCTTGAACCTCAAGAGTAGATTTATTCAGGGTATTTTCTGCCTCGGAAACTAAAAGGCAAAGAAGCTCATGGCCTGAAATCTGTCTTCTCCTATCCACTTCTTGCTTTACAACAGGACCTGAATTGCCCAATAGAAAGGGAAAATGCAAGTTACCCTGGTGAGTTAGAGGTCAAATTCCAACAAGTAGAAAAGAGTCATAGATTTGGTATACAGGAACAAGTAGGAACTCTAGGGGCAAGATCAGTAGGTGCTAAGCCAGGAAACTCAGGTAATAAGGGTAAAACACCAGACAAGCTCACTGGTTGGGGCTTCTAGGCACAGTCATCTGTCCCCAGAGTCTCAAGGTCCTTGGTGGCACCTAGAAGTAGCATGGCAAGTGGAAAGGTCACAGGGTCTAGAGTTAAAGAGTCTAAATTCAATCCTGATTCCATCATAAACTGACTGCATGACCTTAGGCAGAACATACCTTTAACTTATTATAATGAAGATCTTTCCCTTTTTTTGGTGAGGAAGATTGGTCCTGAGCTAACATCCATTGCTAATCTTCCTCTTTTTGCTTGAGGAAGATTGTCCCTGCCTAAGCTAACATCTGTGCCAGTCTTCTTCCACTTTGTGTGTGGGATGCCACCACAGCATGGCTTGATGAGTGGCTTATAGGTCCACACCTGGGATCCAAAGCTGTGAACCCCGGGCCACCAAAGCGGAGCATGTGAACCTAACCACTACGGTACCAGGCCGGCCCCATGAAGATCTTTCCTCTAGGATTATTGTGAGGATTAAATGAGATAATACATACAAAAGCACTTTGGACATTTTAAGTTGCTTTACAATTTTAATTATTGGTAACTCGAGACACACATTTCCTTAGAAGTAGTAGAAAATAAGAGTTGGGCTGGTACTGTGGTTCAGCTACATATGGACTTAATAGGCTTTTTTTTTTCTTTTGTTAGTTAGTTCTGCCATCTGTGGAACATTCAAAAGAAACAACAAATTGTGGAAAATAAGCCATTCATAAACCAAGAACTGCCTACATGTGCATTGTGATTGAAGCCTTCGGCCTATTCATGTCCATAAAGGGCAGAGACTTGGAAGGGTTCCTATGTTGAACGTTCTTCCTTTAATCGAGACCTATTAACTTGCCTTATTAGTCATCAAGTAAATAAGACCCAAACTCAATTTATCTCTGCCATGCTCCACAAATATTAACTTGTGTGCTAATAACATCAAAGAAAACAGTAACTTCATTTCCAGAAAAAAATTCATTCATGGTTCGCAAAGTGTGTGGGGTCCCAGAACTGCGACAGCAGCATCACCTAGAAACCTGTTAGAAGTGCGAATTCCTGAGCCCCTCCTCAGACCTACTGAATCAGAACCTCGGGATGGGGCCCAGCACTCCGTGAACATACCCTCCAGGAGATGCTGACGCTCCTCGGAAGTCTGAGAGCCACCAGATGAGCTTGAGAACAGAAACAGCAACGCAAGCACAGTGGTTTTATTTGTAGATTATTGAGGGACCTTAACTAGTTTTAACAGATTTTAATGGGGCCAAAGCTTCAATGCAATTTGTGCAATTAAAAATCACAATAGCAAATGCATGACCAAGACCACGTAGATCTTTAATTTGTATTTATAGGCTTATTGTTGAAGGAAGTTCATTTTCCGTGCTTAGTCTCCATAGATGAATGTCTTGGTCAAGTCTAATTCCTGTGCTACTTAAGTAATTCAAACAGTCTCAAAAAATTTGAGCATATTTTTATTTACTAAGGACTCTAATCAAGGTGGAAGCTTTTACAATTAGTCTTGGTGATAGAAATGTAAATTAAACTCAGTCCGTTAATCTTAGCAATATCTTTCCTTGTTTGGCTTTTAATAGTATTTAAGTCTAGCTATTATGTTAATACTTTGCCTTGTAAAGTTTGCAATATACTTTAATAATATAGATAATAAAATCACAATTTAATATGGTAGGGTAAAAACAAAATTGATTTTCAGGAAAAATAGAGGCTGGGATTTTTTTCTATATAATTATTAAAAGAAAAGTCTTATTTGACTACTGACTGGAGGTAGTAGGTCAATTTCTCTCCTCTCACTCATTTTAACAAGGTCAGCTACACAAATATCGATAAGAATATAAAAATCTCCTAAAGACCAGTTCACCATTGCTTCTTTCATAAATATCATAATTTTTAAATGCTATATAAAAGTGAAGTTTTATTGCACATATTACAGCATTTATTCTGCATCATGTTTAGGAGTGAGGGTAAGGACCCAGAGCCCTCTGCTCTAGAATTCTACCAGCTTCCATTATACTTCTAGGTCACTGGAAATGATGCCCAGATAGTCTCTGAGGAAGCACTGTATAAGTATTTGGGGAATGAGTTGGATCTTTCTGAAAGTTCCTCATCAACCATTGCCAATATTAAGTGCAAACCATAGCTCATGAAGTTAAAAAGAAAAGCAGACCAAAGCAGTCCTTTAACTTACTCTCACCCACCCTCCTTGTGATATCTGGAACCAGCATCAGGGCTTCCTTCTGTTTTCCTACTCCTCAGTGCCCAGTAGCATCCACTTGGGAGAGCCCAGCCACATCCTCCGGCCTGACCATTATTTTCTCTCCAGCAAAACTGCGGTAGAATTTCTAGCCCTTCTCTATTCCCCCTTATTTGAAATGTTGCTCCACACAGCTTGGCATGACATTTCTTGCTTAACAGGAAATTCTGTTTCTTCCCAAATGAAAACTGAAAACAACAGAATAACAATTCCAGCCTTAGAGAGGCTACTGATGAGAAAAATGGAGATCTGGACTTTAACAGGTAAATCTTCGAATCATTGTATTGAGAAAAGGAGAGAGCTGCTAAATTTATGAGAACACCATATATCATGAATTATGTAGGCATAAAACTTAACATATCTAAATATTTTTAAATAACCCTTTATAATAGCATTTTATAATTACAGTGGGACCCTCTGGTGGGTGAATTATGGTGTATTCATGCTTAGTTGCATTGACTGCATTCAGCTTTTAGCCATGTGCCTAGCAACACACTGGGTATGAATTAATGTGCAATAATTCATGGCCTGTTGTGCCTTATTAAATATAGCATTGATTCAATTTTAGAACTGCAACATAATGACTCAAATATTTTTCAGAATGCTAAGTGCCCCGTACGATTTTCATTTGAGAGCCTGTTTTCACATTTGCAACCCTCACTTACAATAGTAATATTTTCCTACTGCAGAGCAAAGAAAAATGCAACTGCCCACCAAAAAATAAAATCAAATACCAAAGGAATTACCTTCTGAATGGCCCTGTTTCCCCAAATAAATATGAGTCTCCAAAAATCTGTTTTAGATGGAAAAAAACCCTACTTTTTTGGACTTTCGGGCCATTTGAAAAACTACTTTAAAAGACTCTCAATGTCCTTGTTCTCCATTATTCTGTGATTCAAAGCAAAATAATAATATGTCACATTTGGAGGGGGAAGTGCCTGGCAGCAGGCCAGGAGAGCTGTGGTCCAGTTCCTATTCTGCTAATTGGCTCTGTAATTATCAATGTCAATAATCACTCTGTGCCTCAGTTTCCTTACCTGTAAAATAGGTTTGATACTGTCTCTTTTCCTATTTGAGGGGTGCTTGTGAGAATAAAACAACATAAATCTGTGAAGACACTACATAAATATGAATTAGTGTAGGCAATGTGCCCAGCCTAATGCTAAGTGCATTTTTAGCTCATTAAAGAGCTTTCATATCCACTGTCTCACTGAAAACTCCCAGCAACGCTGTGGGTGGGTAGGACGATTACTCCCATTTCACAGCTGAGCTTCGGCCACAAGATGCTCCTCCTCTCAGTGGCAGACACACATGGAGCAGTGAAAGACCCAAGCTGAATAAACCATGATTTCCAGTGTCACAGTTGGGCCCTCACATCCACTGCATAGAGGAAGAAACAGAGAAACTGACACATGAAACTTCATGGCAAAGTTAAACCCAAATCCTTGCCTACTGACATTCAGGCAGACCAGAGACTATCTTTATGTTGAAAAGGTTGAGTAACTACCTCGCCTCGTAATTTCTGCTTGAGCCAGTGAGAAGCCTCTCACCATAACCTCATATAGCACTGGACACAACTAAATTATTGCTTTATAAATGATAGTGTTCAGTCTGTCCACACTTCATACAACAATATTTTTCCGATGGACATCCTTCCATGTCTTCATGTTCAGAATTACTTTTTTCTTTTTTTTTGGTGAGGAAGATTCACCCTGAGCTAACATCAGTTGCTAATCATCCTCATTTTTTGCTTAAGGAAAATTAGCCCTGAGCTAACATCTGTGCAAATCTTCCTGTATTTCTTATGTGGGACACCTCCACAGCATGGCTGATGAGTGCAGTAGGTTTGCACCTAGTATCAAAACCCATGAACCCAGGCCACCAAAGCGGAGCAAGCAGAACCTTAACCTTTCGGCTATGGGGCTGACTCCCAGAATTACATTTTTAAAATGACTTTTGTTTTAAACATATTGGAAGATCTGTATTTTAGTAATTAAAGGAGGCTGTGGGACTTTCCTTTAGTAACTAGTCAGCTACCATATTGCTTGTCATAGGTCCTTCTTCTTCCAGAATTCCAATGTTCTACAAGGATGAGCTGTAAAAACCAATGGCAAAACCAGTATCCCATATCCAGCTCATGCTTCTGACACTGCCATTTTGAGCATGAAACCACCTCTAGGCCTAATACATACTGCAAAAAATTTAAAAATATTGGCTCAAGGCAATTTCATTATTTCTTCTGTGGTATGAGGAAACCTAAGGAAAAGTAATTTGGGATCACAACTCAGACCAGCCTCACTGGGACAGAAGTGTTACACACTAGGGAGCAGTGTAGCTTGTGCATCCATTCCAAATATACAGACGTGGAACTTAGGAACCTGGGGTTCTTTTAGAGTAAGTCAGACCCAGTTTCTAACTCCAGCTTCATCATTACTAATACGTAGCATTGGAAAACGGACCTAATAATCTCTCGAAGCATGTTATTTAATTGCAAATGGAGCTAATAACAGTTTCTATCTCATGAAGTATGAGGACTCAGCAGAATATTCTATGTAAGCCACTGAGGAAAGAGCCTGACACATAGTAAGCACTCAAAAGTGTCAGCTAATATTAGGTTAGAGAAACAATTGTGGTCCAGATTTCAGATAAGATATGGATCCAGTGCCAGTCATTCTGGGTCAAATACATCTCAAGCCTCATCTTTGCTCCCATGGTATAGGTCAGTCATTGTGGAATTTTAATAAATATATGAATTATTTTAATAAATAAATTTTAATAAATATTGAATTTTAATATTTTAATAAATTTTAATTTTAATAAGTATATGAAGTATATTCCTAGTGCTCTCCTGTGTAATCACTACACATAATTTTCATTGCACTCAGTGTGTACCTATGTTCATTCTGCCTTATACAAAAAATACTTGTACATTTGTCTCCTCTCCTACATAGTAAGCTTGGGAGAGCAGGAAACACTACTGACTCCCTCTCTATCCTGTTCAAGGACTAAGACAGTGTTGTGCATCTATCTAGCAAGATCCCAATAAAGGTCAGTTGAATTTTACTGAAGGTACCTAGTCTAAGTGAGATATTTGCGGCAAGATTTGGGGTTGCATCAGATGCACCAGAGGAAGGCATCCACCAGCCAGCAACTTGCTCATCAGATCAAAGCAGGTGCTTTTGGGTAATGCAATTATTGCTTTCTGTTATGACTAGTGTCAGAGGTGCAAGTGAGAACCGTCTATGAACATAAGACCCATGGGGAGAATTAAATGGCTAGGCCAGTCCAACTCTAACTGAATAGTGAATGCTATTTTGGGGTCAGGCTTTTTAGAATTCCAAAAGAGTCTTCTGCACACTGGAAGACAAAGGCTTAGGCCGGCCATGTTTGTGAAACACCAATGACTTTTCATCCTTCAATGCAAAATAAAAGCCCGTTTAGACTTTCTTTTATAATTATCACCTATTTGGATTCTGGTAACACTTATTTAGTTAGCAATCTAGCTCTTTTCCCTGTTTAAAAAAATAAACAGCTGAGTGCTGTTTTTTCTTTCTTACATTGATATGAGACGGCCATGATTTTGATCTTCCTTAATCTAACAATAGAGCCTTGTTTGGCTGCAACAAGTCTTCAGAGGCCTGATCTCCTTGCTCCACAGCAGACTGAGCAGAGAAGAAGAGAAGGCAGGCAGACCACCTGGCATCAGGCCTGAGGAAGTAGGCCTTGCTTCTGAGAGCACAGGGAGGTGGACCCTACCCTCTCTGCCCGGTCCCAGTGAGAGAGAATAACGGTGGACAATCGCAGGGGGGGAGATGCCAATCTCTTAACAAGTGGGTGTCTCTTGTTTCTCCATTATACGGAACTCGCCGTTATTCCTCCCACCGCCTTTCTTATCAATCTTAACAACCTGCAGGTTGGATGATTACATTAAAATATAATTGCACAGATTCTTTTTTGTGGACCATGCTTAGAGATTTTCGGGAGAAAGCAAGATGGAGCAAGCTGTCAGTATTATCCCTGTCTCAGAGAAACCCGTATGTAAGTAACATGGAAATTCAGCTGTCATCACCCTGCTCTTTTAGAGAAGTCTCTATCCTATTCTTCAAAGCACTGAAGCACTAGGCAGAGCAGCTAGTAACATTGCTAAAACACCCTGACAGGTGTGAATGGACTTTACTGCTTTCCCCTCACCACACACACACACACACACACGTACCCCACTCACCCCTTCAGAGATCTCTATCAGTGAAAAGATTTTCCAGTCTTCTCTGTCGTCAGATCTCAGAGATCTTGCTTCCACCTCCATTGCAGCTGTCCCCATTCTCATGACCTTCAAGGGGACCCCCAAGTCAATACCATTTCATGCTGCTTTTGGAGGTTGTCCCAGGGGGTTACTGGAGACAATGGAGCATAATGGTTATGCATGTGGACTCTGGAGCCAGAAAGCTAGATCGAAATCCTGGCTCAATCACTTACAAGCTATCTGTTTTGGAACAAGTTTCTTAATCTGTCAATGCTACAGTTTCCTCATTTGGCATGACAGTTATAGTGCCTATGTCAGGTAATAGTAAATATTGAATTAATATGTGCTAAGTATTTAGAAAGTGCCTGGCACATAGTTAGTGCTCAATAAATGTTCTCTCCTAACCATGTTCTATCCTCTATCATTTCCAAATTCTACTTGATATGATTCTGTTCTTGGTTTTTCACTAATCTTTTTTTTTTTTTTATTAATGTTATGATAGATTACATCCTTGTGAGATTTCAGTTGTACATTTTTGTTAGTCATGTTGTGGGTACACCACTTCCCCCTCCGTACCCTCCCCCCACCCCCCCTTTTCCCTGGTAACCACCGATCAGATCTCCTTCTCAATATACTAATTTCCACCTATGAGTGGAGTCATATAGAGTTCGTCTTTCTCTGACTGACTTATTTCGCTTAACATAATGCCCTCGAGGTCCATCCACGTTGTTGTGAATGGGCCAATTTCGTCTTTTTTTATGGCTGAGTAGTATTCCATTGTGTATATATACCACATCTTCTTTATCCAATCATCAGTTTCTGGGCATGTAGGCTGGTTCCACGTCTTGGCTATTGTAAATAATGCTGCGATGAACATAGGGGTGCAACGGACTCTTGAGATATCTGATATCAGGTTCTTAGGATAGATACCCAGTAATGGGATGGCTGGGTCATAGGGTATTTCTATTTTTAACTTTTTGAGAAATCTCCATACTGTTTTCCATAGTGGCTGTACCAGTTTGCATTCCCACCAACAGTGTATGAGGGTTCCTCTTTCTCCACAACCTCTCCAACATTTGTCGTTCTTGGTTTTGGATGTTTTTGCCAATCTAATGGGGGTAAGGTGATATCTTAGTGTAGTTTTGATTTGCATTTCCCTGATGATTAGCGATGATGAACATCTTTTCATGTGTCTATTGGCCATATTCATATCTTCTTTTGAGAAATGTCTGTTCATGTCCTCTGCCCATTTTTTGATCGGGTTGTTTGTTTTTTTGTTGTTAAGCAGTGTGAGTTCTTTGTATATTATGGAGATTAACCCTTTGTCGGATAAGTGGCTTGTAAATATTTTTTCCCAATTAGTGAGCTGTTTTTTTGTTTCAATCCTGTTTTCCCTTGCCTTGAAGAAGCTCTTTAGTCTGATGAAGTCCCATTTGTTTATTCTTTCTATTGTTTCCCTCAACTGAGGAGTTACAGTGTCCGAAAAGATTCTTTTGAAACTGATGTCAAAGAGTGTACTGCCTATATTCTCTTCCAAAAGACTTATTGTCTCAGGCCTAATCTTTAGGTCTTTGATCCATTTTGAGTTTATTTTGGTGTGTGGTGAAAAAGAATGGTCAATTTTCAATCTTTTGCATGTGGCTGTCCAGTTTTCCCAGCACCATTTGTTGAAGAGACTTTCTTTTCTCCATTGTAGGCCCTCTGCTCCTTTGTCGAAGATTAGCTGTCCATAGATGTGTGGTTTTATCTCTGGGCTTTCAATTCTGTTCCATTGATCTGTGGACCTGTTTTTGTACCAGTACCATGCTGTTTTGATCACTGTAGCTTTGTAGTATGTTTTGAAATCGGGGATTGTGATTCCGCCGGCTTTGTTTTTCTTGCTCAGGATTGCTTTAGCAATTCGCGGTCTTTTGTTCCCCCATATGAATTTTAGGATTGTTTGTTCAATTTCTGTGAAGAATGTTCTTGGGATTCTGATTGGGATAGCATTGAATCTGTATATTGCTTTAGGTAGTCTGGACATTTTAACTATGTTTATTCTTCCAATCCATGTGCAAGGAATGTTTTTCCATCTCTTTATGTCATCGCCTATTTCTTTCAAGAAAGTCTTGTAGTTTTCATTGTATAGATCCTTCACTTCCTTGGTTAAGTTTATCCCAAGGTATTTTATTCTTTTCGTTGCGATTGTGAATGGGATAGAGTTCTTGAGTTCTTTTTCTGTTAGTTTATTGTTAGTGTATAGAAATGCTACTGATTTATGCACGTTAATTTTATACCCTGCTACTTTGCTGTAGTTGTTGATTATTTCTAATAGTTTTTCTGTGGATTCTTTGGGGTTTTCTATGTATAAGATCATGTCGTCTGCAAACAAGAGTTTTACTTCTTCGTTACCTATTTGGATTCCTTTTATTTCTTTTTCCTGCCGAATTGCTCTGGCCAGCACCTCCAGTACTATGTTGAATAGGAGTGGTGAAAGTGGGCACCCTTGTCTTGTTCCTGTCCTCAGAGGGATGGCTTTCAGCTTTTGTCCATTGAGTATGATGTTGGCTGTGGGTCTATCATATATGGCCTTTATTATGTTGAGGTACTTTCCTTCTATACCCATTTTACTGAGGGTTTTTATCATAAATGGGTGTTGGATCTTGTCGAATGCTTTCTCTGCATCTATTGAGATGATCATGTGGTTTTTGTTTTTCATTTTGTTGATGTAGTGTATCACGTTGATTGACTTGCGGATGTTGAACCATCCCTGTGTCCCTGGTATAAATCCCACTTGATCATGGTGTAT
The DNA here is from genome assembly GCF_041296265.1 of Equus caballus. Taxonomy (NCBI): domain Eukaryota; kingdom Metazoa; phylum Chordata; class Mammalia; order Perissodactyla; family Equidae; genus Equus; species Equus caballus. The sequence goes on from NC_091684.1 coordinate 181,593,011, forward strand.
AATCTTTTTGATGTATTGCTGTAATCGGTTTGCCAAAATTTTGTTGAGGATTTTTGCATCTATGTTCATCAGTGATATCGGCCTGTAGTTCTCCTTCTTTGTGTTGTCCTTGTCAGGTTTGGGGATCAGAGTGATGTTGGCTTCATAGAATGTGTTAGGGAGTTCTCCATCTTTCTCAATTTTCTGGAACAGTTTGAGGAGAATAGGTATTAAGTCTTCTTTGAATGTTTGGTAGAATTCTCCAGAGAAGCCGTCTGGTCCTGGACTCTTGTTTTTGGGGAGGTTTTTGATTACCGTTTCTATTTCCTTACTTGTGATTGGTCTATTCAGATTCTCCATTTCTTCCTGATTCAGTTTGGGGAGATTGTAAGAGTCTAGGAATTTGTCTATTTCTTCCAGGTTGTTCAATTTGTTGGCATATAGTTTTTCATAGTATTCTCTTATGATCTCTTGTATTTCATTGGTATCTGTTGTGATTTCTCCTCTGTCATTCCTGATTTTATTAATTTGCGATTTCTCTCTTCTTTTCTTGGTGAGTCTGGCTAGGGGTTTGTCAATTTTGTTAATTCTTTCGAAGAACCAACTCTTTGTTTCATTGATCCTTTCTATTGTCTTTTTTGTTTCAATATCGTTTATTTCTGCTCTTATTTTTATTATTTCCCTCCTTCTACTGACTCTGGGCTTTGTTTGTTCTTCTTTTTCTAGTTCTGTTAGGTGTCATTTGAGGTTGCTTACGTGAGCTTTTTCTTGTTTAGTGAGGTGAGCCTGTATTGCAATGAATTTCCCTCTTAGGACTGCTTTTGCTGCATCCCAAATGATTTGGTATGTCGTGTTCTCATTTTCATTTGTCTCCAGATAATACTTGATTTCTTCTTTAATTTCTTCAGTGATCCATTGTTTGTTGAGAAGCGTGTTGTTTAGTCTCCACATTTTTGCACCTTTCTCTGCTTTTTTCTTGTAGTTGATTTCTAGTTTAATAGCGTTATGATCAGAAAAGATGCTTGATATTATTTCAACTCTCTTGTATTTATTGATGTTTGCTTTGGTTCCCAAAGTATGGTCAATCCTTGAGAATGTTCCATGTGCACTTGAGAAGAATGTGTAACCTGCTGTTTTTGGATGAAGTGTTCTATATATATCTATTAAGTCCATCTGGTCTAATTTTTCATTTAATTCTATTATTTCCTTGTTGATTTTCTGTCTGGATGTTCTGTCCATTGGTGTTAATGGTGTGTTGAGGTCCCCTACTATTATTGTGTTGTTGTTGATGTCTTCTTTTAGTTCTATTAAGAGTTGCTTTACAAATTTTGGTGCTCCTGTGTTGGGTGCATATATATCTATAAGTGTTATGTCTTCTTGGTGGAGAGTCCCTTTTATCATTATATACTGTCCCTCTTTATCTTTCTTTATCTGTTTTGCTTTGAAATCTACCTTGTCTGATATTAGTATAGCGACACCTGCTTTCTTTTGTTCATTATTAGCTTGGAGTATTGTTCTCCATCCCTTCACTCTGAGTCTGTGTTTGTCTTTGGGGCTGAGGTGTGTTTCCTGGAGGCAGCATATTGTTGGATCTTGTTCTTTGATCCATCCTGCCACTCTGTGTCTTTTGATTGGGGAGTTCAATCCATTTACATTTAGAGTGATTATTGAGACGTGGGGGCCTACCACAACCATTTTGTGTCTTGTTTTCCGGTTTTCTTCAGTTTCCTTTGTTTCTCGTCCCATAGTTTAATCTGTTCTGATGTAGAGCTGCTACTCTCTGTTGTTGTCCTTCTACTCATCTCCTCTGCTCTTGGTTTTGTAGCCCCTTTCCTTTTTTGGATTTTTCAGGAATGAGGGTTTTCCTGAGGATTTCCTGAAGAGGAGGTTTTGTGGCAATGAACTCCCTTAATTTTTGTTTATCTGGGAAAGTTTTTATTTCTCCATCGTATTTGAAGGATATTTTCGCTGGGTAGAGAATTCTCGGCTGTAGATTTTTGTCCTTCAGATTTTTGAATATATCATTCCACTCTCTTCTAGCCTGTAAAGTTTCTGCTGAGAAATCTGCTGATAGCCTGATGGGGGTTCCTTTGTAGGTTAGTTTCTTTTGCCTGGCTGTCCTTAATATTTTCTCCTTGTCGTTGACTTTTGCTAGCTTCACTACTATATGCCGTGGAGTTGGTCTTCTTGCATTGATAAAGTTTGGAGATCTATTGGCTTCTGTCACCTGAAGATCCATCTCCCTCACCAGATTTGGGAAGTTCTCAGCCATTATTTCTTTGAATAGGTTTTCTGCCCCTTTCTCCTTCTCTTCTCCCTCTGGTATACCTATAATCCTTACGTTGCATCTCCTAATTGTGTCTGATAATTCTCGGAGAGTTTCTTCATTTCTTTTAAGTCTTGCTTCTCTCTCCTCCTCTGCCTGCAACAATTCTATATTGCCATCTTCCAAATTGCTAATTCTTTCCTCCATATTATCGGCCCTACTGTTCAGAGCATCTAGATTTTTCTTAATCTCCTCTACCGTGTTCTTCATTTCCAATATTTCTGTTTGGTTCTTCTTTATCGTATCAAACTCTTTTGTGACATAGCTCCTGAACTCGTTGAGTTGACGGTCAGAATTCTCTCTTAACTCATTGAGAATCTTAATGATGGCTGTTTTGAAGTCATCATCATTTAGGTTATATATCTCATTTTCTTTGGGATTGTTTTCTGTGTATTTGTTACTTTCTTTCTGTTCTGGAGATTTAATGTATTTTTTCATATTGCTTGATGTTGTTGATTTGTGCCTCCGCATGGAGATAGAGTTTAGTTGCTCCTTTCACTTGTTTCAGCTGCTGCGGTGGGGGGAGCAGCTGTTTATACTTCACCAACCAGGAATCCTGTCCGTAGTTGCTAACTGGGCCTGGGCCCCTCTTCGTAGCCACAGTGGCCCTTTGGATTCCCTCCTCTGCCGTGGGGGCCGTCACAGGGGGGCTTCAGGCTGCAGGTGCCTACTGTTGCAGCCCACCTAGATGTGCTCTCTCCTTGGGGTCTGCAACGGTGTTATGGGCTTTTCCAGCGGCCAGGGGTGGGATCACTTATATTTGTCGCTCCGTTGCTGTCGGCACCCACCGAATCTCACTTGTCCTCTATGGGTCGCAGGAGAGCTATTGGCATCTTCTACAGTCTGTGGTTAGTACACCTAGCTATTCTGCTTTTGCCCTGGGGTCTTCCAGCCTTGTGGCTGGCGGCTGGGTGCCTTCTACTGGTGCTGCGCAGAGGCTTTCCCTAAGGCTGCTGTGAGCCTGTAGGGTTTCCCCCTAGGCTACTAAGCTGGGTCTCTGGAACTCTCTCCAGCCCCAGTCCTCTCTGAGATCTCCGGCAATCCCTAGTCTCACGGGGCAGGCAACGGCAGCTGGGGGTCGCCCCGCCCTCTGGGCTTCTCTCCGGGCCTCTCCTGAGAGCCCTGAATGCTGGGCGTGGCCCCTCTGCTAATGGCAGACAGAGAGTTTTGTCTGCTGCCTGGCGGAACTCCGGCGCTTCCCCTCCAGGTCGCAGAACCGGCCTTTGAAAGTTCCCCCCGCCCCGGTCCTCTCCAAGATCTCTGGCAATCTCTAGCCCCACGGGGCGGGCAACGGCAGCTGGGGGTCGCCCCGCCCTCTGGGCTTCTCTCCGGGCCTCTCCCGGGAGCCCTGAATGCTGGGCGTGGCCCCTCTGCTAATGGCAGACAGAGAGTTTTGTCTGCTGCCTGGCGGAACTCCGGCGCTTCCCCTCCAGGTCGCAGAACCGGCCTTTGAAAGTTCCCCCAGCCCCGGTCCTCTCCGAGATCTCCGGCAATCCCTAGTCCCACGGGGCGGGCAACGGCAGCTGGGAGACCTCCGTACCCTCCGTGACTCTCTCTGGGACCCTCCGGGTGCCCCGAGCACCAGGCTGGGTCTCCCCGCCAATGGCAGGGAGAGACTCTCCCCGCGGGCTCAGGTGTGCAACTCCAAAGTTTCCCTCTGCGTTTAGGAGTAATTGCGGGGGGTTTAGGTAGGGTTCTGGTCACCTGTTTCCACCGTCGCTCCTCTGTTGTGTTCTTGCTCCTGCCCTAGATGTGTGTGGATCCTCTGGGGGCGTCCGTTGGAAGAAAGCCGCTTGCGGGTACTAGGCTGCCCGTCGGGGTCGGAGAGTTTTCACCTATTTCCACTTCCTCCCGGAGGAAAGTCCATCCGCCTTCCGATGTATAGTCGCGTGGGTGTCTCAGACGTCCTGAGATGCTGTCTGGATATCCTTTGTCAAGCGATAAGTGTCCAAATAATTGTAGACTCGAAGGGCAAGAGACAAAGAGGACTACTCACGGCACCATCTTGGATCTTCCCCCCGGTTTTTCACTAATCTTAATTTAAAATTCTGAACTTCAGATTTCTTATCTTTGTGTGATATATTTCTAGGAGCATCCTCTCTTTTTTCTTTTCAGTTCAAGTTCCTTAAGTTGCACAGATTTCTTATGATGGAATAGGAACCAGAGAGATAAACAAGGAAAACTGCCCTGAGAGCTTGATTTTCCGACTTAATTCAGAGAATTATAATTTTGAGGGTTAAATAGTGCCTGCTACATAACAGGTTCTCAATAAATGCTAAAACAAACAAATTTGTTCTCTTTTCTCATTGAGCACACGCGGCTAATCCCAGAAGGAGGAAAAATCTTCTCTTCCTTTTATTCCTCTTTCCGCAGCAGCTTCTCAACCACAACTCTCAAGGTACATTCCACACAATCAAGTGAGATTGACTTATTTCCCCAAATGGCACAAGGACACAATATCATATCTTATAACTCTGGGTTATTCAAGTGCTTCATAGACTCTGAGGCTGAATTCATTCATTCAGCTGCAAATAGACATGGTCTCTCCCTATTTCTTGGAATGCTTTCTTCCCTGGGCTCCTAGCCACCAAACTCTCCTGCTGTTCCTCCTACTTCCAGCCACTCCCTTTAGGTTTCCTTTTAAGATCTTCTTCCTCTATTCAAACCCTAGACGATGATGTGCCCAAGGGCATATTTGCTCCCTTAGCACACTTCTCTTCGCATCCCCGCATGCTTCCTGCATGATAGCCTTCCATCCCATTGCTCCAAAGGCAGTCTACCCTCCAGGACAGGCCTCTCCCTTGAGATCTTGCCTTCTATATTCAACTGCCCTTTCATCCCCTTAATTCATATATCAAGCACACATTTCAAACTCAACACAACTAAAACAGAAGTCTTGATATCCTACTCAAACCTGCTCCTCCCACAAGTTTCCCACCCAGCAAATGGGAGCACCATTCTCACAGTTACTTGGACCCAAAATGTAAGCCTTGTAGCTGATTTTTCTCTCACGCATCCTCCACATCCACATCAATCAGCAAGTTCCAGTTTCTCCACCTTCAGTATATGTTCCAAATTTAAACTCTCCTCACTGCCTCCTCTTCTACCAACCTAGTCCAAGCCACCATCATATCTCACCTAAATGGAGGCAATGGCTTCCTAACGGGTCTCCACTCCCACCCTTCTCTCCTCTCTCACCCTCACAGTCCCTTTACCATAGCAGCCAAAGTGATATTTTTAAAACAAAAATCAGATCAGATCACAAATTTTAGGTTTTCCTACGTGAATGGAAGCTCCAAGAGGGCAGAGATTTTGTCTATCTTGTTCACTGCTTGTCCTTGGCAACTATAGCAGTACTCAGCACGTGATAGGTAATTAATAAGTATGTGTTGAATCAATAATGACTTAATTTACTATTCAGTGAGTATCTACTTTGTGTTTGGCCATGTGCCGAGTTCTAGGAACATATCAAAAACATAACAAACATGGTCTGTGTCCTCCTGCTTAGTGAGGACTGTAAACATTCACATATGTAAACATTAACAGACATGATAGTGTTACACGAGTGTGACAGTTCATTTTATATGTCATCTTGGCTGGACCGCAGTATACAGATATTTGATCAAATATTATTTAGGATGTTTCTGTGAGGTATGCTTTAGATGAGATTAACATTTACATTGGCGGACTTTCAGCAAATCAGATTACCTTCCGTAATTTACATGGGCCTCATCCAATCAGATGGAGGCCTTAATAGAACAAAGATTGACCTCCTCCAAACAAGGAGGAATTCTGCCAGCATATGGCCTTTGAACTTGACCTGCAACACTGGTTCTTCCCTGGGTCTCCAGCCTGCCAGCCCACCTCATCAGATTTTGGACTCTCCAAGCCTCCATAATCCTGTGAGCCAATTCCCTTAAATCTCTGTCTCTCTCTCTCACTACACACACACACACACATACACACACACACACACATACATCCTGTTGGTCCCATTTCTCTGGAGAACTCTGATTAATGCAATGGGGAAATGAAGGGTGCTGTATGGGGCATGTATCAAGGGGGTCTTCCTAAGTTCATCAGGGTGTCTAGGGAAATGAATCTTAACTTAAAATTCTGAACTTCAGATTTCTTTCCCTTGCGTGATATATTTCTAGTGAAGGTGTCTTAGGGAAATGACATTTAAGCCAAGATTTACATTGTGGGTAGATGTCAGACAAGACCAGTTTTACACCGGTTTTGGGGGAGCCAAAACTATTCCAGGCAAAGGAAAGAGCATTTTCAGCGACCCTACAGTAAAAGAAGTGCTTTCCAGGCACTAAAAAGTTCAGCACTGGTCGGTTGATTATCCTTATACAAGGGGGGAACCTAGATGCTTTATTGGCAGGCCTCATGCTAAGAAAGTCAAGCATACGGTCACACAATCGCTCTCAGCAGAGGTCGCAGTGAGCCTGATCCAAAGAAAAACACCATACATATTCATCCCTCCCTTTGGCAAAGTTCATGCCCTCCCTCTCTATACAGGGATGTAATCAGTGAAGTCTGACACAACTCCAGGCTGCAGACACCCAAGAAAATAGCAAAGTCCTTACAAGGAGAGACCTAATTCAGCCTCGGAGTAGTCCAGTCAGCAGTCACTCCATTCGGAAACCTGTCAGACTGCAATGCTGCTCAAGGCTGTTGTTTTGACATTAGCTTGACACGTTCACATGTCGCCCTCATTGTGTGAACTCCTACTCAGTGTTTTGTAACAACAGCAAAGGCATCAATATTTAAAAACAATCAAATGTATGTTTGGTTTAAAAAGGCAGTTGAGCCACAATCACTTAAAAAAAGTCTTCTATGTGTATTTGCCCATTACATATACATTTTAAAGGAACCATTCGTATGGGAAGTCTCTTATGTGCATTAATTAACTACAAAGGGTCAGTAATTTAATGGATCCAGGGTTCTACTTTCCTCTTACAAATATTGTAATCTAAGTGACTTCCCCAATTTGTAAACTCCGCTTCCATCACCACTTTAAAGACGACATAAGATTCTGTAAGTACTTACTAGCAGATAAATGCGTCAAAGCTGCTTGTAAGACACATATCTTAACAGACATCTCCTTCATGAACGCAAACGGCTGAGCTCATTCATTTTATTTTCACTCTTCTACTTGGCGAGTGAAGATGAGGACTTACACCAGGTGCCTATGGAAGTGGCTCAAGTGCCACCCATGTTCCAACACATATTTCCTTAGGCCCCTACATTTCACTAAATGGTATATTTCAAGAGATAGATGAATAAGGACTTGTCTTGAAGTTGTCACGCAGGCTGAATTTGTCTACGCACCTCACTAACGTTGGGTAGAACCGCTTTAATCCAATAGCCTCTCTGTGGTGTCAAGGCTGGAAACTTAAGTGAAATGGGATAGTTGGAGAGTCAGATAAACAACCAATGTTGTTGGTGGCTTGAAAACAGCCTTTGGATCTCTGGACAGAGCTTTTGAACTAGAATATACCCAAGGAGTAGGTGTATTCCCTGTCATTCACCCTGAGATGTGGGCTGAAGTCCAAAAGCCCCTCAAGAAGAATCTCCAAAGGCATGATGGGCTCTCCATATATCCTCACCCCTGGCGGTCCCCAGGCAGCTTTTCCACCCTGCACGTCTAAATTTTGGCATTCTTTAAAGATTGAGGAAAGGCAGTAACAGGCATCTGTGAATTATATTTAATATTTTGAAAGCCTAATGGAAAACACACATATAACTAAAATAAACATAAATATACATACCAGGTTTTCTTTCATTTTCATTTGTTTAATTTTTATGGCATTAGATCAAATCAATAACACGGTTATCATATGTCAATCAAAAACTCTGATTGGCAGTTATCCCCAGTTTATCTTAATAAAGAAAAACAAAGCAATTATTACTTGATAAATACTATTTGGTAAATAAAATTGTTAAAGTGTCAAATCTCTGAGAGTAGGAAACAAATTTCTAAAAGTGCCTTGGTAATGACAAAGGTAGGAACACTTGCCCTGACTGTACTTATGTCTCCAACTGTCCGGACTACTTCCCTGGATTCATTTCAGAGGAAATGGTCCAGAGTTAGGCCCAGCAACTCTGACTGAGGCACGTGCCAGGCTTGAAGAAGTCCTTCCTGGTCCCCACGTCCGTCCTCCTCACCATCCCCTACAAAGGCCAAGGCTAGAGCAGAAGCAAACTGGAACTCAGAGAAAGAGACTTCAGAGAATGACCACAGCATTCTCGTCAGAGTCAAAATTATAGGAATCCTTTGCACCCCTCTCTGAAACATACCTTCAGACAAGACCTGTAGCATGAAACATGGAAATGCATTACTTTTCTTTGAGAGGATACTGCTCATAATCAGCAAATGAGTGGTAATCAGTCTCTGACTAGGGATTTCCATCTCAATTTTTCAAAGGAGGTGTGGGGGACTGGAATTGGCCACCCCAAGATATGTCTCTTTGGCCTGAGGATTATCTTGGGCTGGTTACTTTTAAAAACTGCAGACAGGAAAGAAGCTCTGAAAAGCAGAATTTACTTACCCTTTGTTAAGCGACATTTACATTGTAAAGGAAATCTCCATCTGTAAAGGTGTCTCCCTCTCTGTACCTTATCTGTAGAAACTCTTATCAATGTGGAAGGCAAGGACTCAAGTCTGCATAATAACCTGACTCTTGTTTACTGTACTTGTGTGGTAATCTCCCATGATCGACTTCCCCCACCCCCAACATCCTCCTTCGCCTTTAGCAGATGATATTTAAGGTGGTGGCTTCAGCCATTTTGGCGAGTTGCTCAGGTTGCCTGAGCCTCTCCCATGTACACATGTTATAAAGCTGTGTTTAATTTTCTCCTGTTAGAAGCTCTTGATTCAGATCCTGTGTTAGAAATGCCAACCACTGAATCAGAACACGAACAGTGGCTGACACGTGAAAATATTTGAATTTAATTTTCTTTTCAGTATTTGGTCTACTTTAGCTACGGTTACCCACCTCATTTCTGGCTTGTCTTAAATTCTTCTAATAGTGAGAGTGCACAGGGCCATCTTAGAATACAACTGTGAAGTCATCAAAACTGGTTTTAATACTCTCAACATTTTGCCCCTCCACCCCAATCCTTTCTGTCTCAGGTAACCCATGTTTTCCAGCTCCTCTCCTATCCATGTGTGCTCCTAGAAAAATATCTTAGAAACTCATTCATGTGAAGGTATAAATGATAGGTATGACTTCATTGGTTTTCATCCTGGGGATGCTCTTCTCTGGACTGGAGCCAGCATCCAGACGCTTTTGGTAAATGGAGCTGGGTGATCCTCTCCACTTTGTCAATGTTTATTGGCATGAGTAATATTCACAGGGGCTTTCTAGAGGGTACCTGAGAGGAGTCAGAGGAGATCGATGCAGGGAATGGCATGGGCTCTATCTTCACCTGCCTCCCTGCCAGATACACACAAAGCCCAGTCTGACGGCCTAATTTTGAGCTCCTATAAGACAGAGGTTAATGTAAGAAGCAGGGAGATCTATACGTATGAAAGACTGTGTGGCAGAAAACTACTATGCCAGCTCTGCCACAGATCATAGCCTGCATGGTTAAGACAGCCCCCAGGGGAAGGGGAGTTGTTCCAGCAGGGCAGCCTTCTTTTTTTATTATTATCATCGATTTCATAATAGCTTATAATATTATGAAGTTACAGTTGTATATTATTATTTGTCAGTCACCATATATATATGCCTCTTTACCCCTTATGCCAACCCCCCACCCCTCTTCTCCTCTGTTAACCACTAATCTATTCTCTTTGTCCATGTGTTTATCTTCCACATATGAGTGAACTCATACACTGTTTGTCTTTGCCTGTCTGGCTTATCTCACTTAACATAATACCCTCAAGTTCCATACACAATGATGCAAATGGGATGATTTTGTGTTTTCTATAGCTGAGTAGTATTCCATTATATATGTATATCCCACATCTTCTTTATCCATTCATCAGTCTATGGGCACTTGGGTTGCTTCCGTGTCTTGGCTATTGTGAACACACTACAGTGAACGTAGGGGCGCACAAGTCTCTGAATTGTTGACTTCAAGTTCTTTGGATAAATATCTAGTAGTGGAATAGCTGGGTCATATGGTATTTCCATTTTTAATATTTTAAGAAATCTCCATACTGTTTTCCATAATGTCTGTACCAGTTTCCAATCCCACCAGCAGTGTATGAGGGTTCCCTTTCCTCTACATCCTCCCCAATATTTGTTGTTTTTCGTCTTGCTGATTATAGCCATTCTAACAGGTGTAAGGTGATATCTCATTGTAGTTTTGATTTCAGGGCAGCATTCTTATAGAGGCCATCAGGACAGAGGCAATGTCAAGGTCCTTTGACGAGGACACCACAACATGAAGTGGCTCATTCTAGATTACGCATGAGACACCGCCTGGCCTGAGGGCTCCAGAAATAACTAAAGAGGGAGTTTTGGAATGAGGGTAGGGTGAAGGTTGAAGCTTAGTTAAAAATTACACCCAATGAAATTCCTCCCATAATTATATAAATTGGTAGAAGTATTTGCGAGCCACGTTGGGCCATCTTGCAGCTTAAGTTCACCCCTTGTGGGCTAATACTTTTCAGGAAGTCTCCCTTCACTATGCCTTCCAAATAAAGTGTATTATTAGTAGCATCATCATTATCATCATTATTTAGCATTTGTAGTTTCATCCTATTTTTCATATCTTCTTTCTGTTTTTCAGCTACTAGATGGTATGGCAGTAAGTACCTTTGAAATTGCATATCACTTTCCTTCTGCAGCAATTCTAGTGGCCTGGTACCAAAGCTTGAATTTAAATAACTATGACTATCCATTGGCCCTGCCCATTAATGCCAAACGAAGGCACTGCTGTATCAGTAAATAGCAAATTCATTACGGAGGGTTACTTGAGCTCTCACAAACGAGCCACTCAAGTCAGATCTTCCCACAATCTCTGTGCCTGCCCTTGTGTATCATCTACCTAGGAAGGTGATGCTTTGAAATCGTGTTAAGAATTTTAATCACGGATATTCTCTGCACATTGTGTAGACAGGAAAAAAAGGGGGCTCCTGCTTCCCCAGACTCCTGTTCAACCCCTGCAGGTTTCCTCACCTTGGATGATGTATTCAAGACTTTGATTCATTTTTCCATGTTAGAACCATCTCTCTCACAGCTGGGGTGAAGGGAAGGAGAAAGAGTGTTAGATAGCTACAGGGAAAGTCATCATTTAAGGGTCAGAAACCTTTTAAAAGTGGTGTACTGAGGTTTGGGGTTCTTTTCTTCTACTGTGTCTGATAGGGGCTGTGCTGCCGCCATCAACCCCTCCACTCCGTCATGCCAGGTGAAATCTGGCCGTGCGCTGGCGCAGCTTGGCCAAAATGGAGCTGCTCCCTCTGGCCTTCTAACTATCCTTATTCATTGAAAAATTACTGAAGACTTGTGGGAATTATTTCACTTAATCCTTTCAGCAGCACTAAGAAAAGCAGGCACTATTATTAGCTTTACACAGGGGAAAATGTGAGCTTGGAGAGCAAGCAGAACCTCATCTACGGTCGCACCGGCCATAAGGAGACCGTCAAAGCTGAGTCCCTGTGCCTCCAGGCCCAGGTGCTGAACACGGCGCTGCTCGCTCCCCAGTGGCTCCAGCGAGGGCAGTGAAATCCGGGACCCTCGGCATCACGCGAGCATCACGCGGATGGACTGTGCTGCAGATAAGACGCTCTCCCCCCAAACTGGGGGCCTGGGTGGGATGTGTTCAGCTCACACTTTTAAAGTAGCAGTCCCAAGACATATACTTGGCCTATGGCTTGACTCTCAAAAGTTGAACCCTCACCTGGTCTCCACCGTTCATTCCTCAGTCTCTCGAGAGGTTGATTTAAACCGTTCCTTCTCTCTCCTTATACTCTCTAAAACCTCTGTGTTGTTAGGGTTTTACAAAGGTAGGGATTTATTGGTGGTAAAATGCCTTCCCAAGGGCTAAACCTACAGGAAATATAAAAATTACGACAATGGTTGTCAAATATATGTATTATTCCATTTAGCCTCATAACACTCCTATGTAAGGTGAGCACCATTAGTGTCTGTACCGATGATACTGAAAATTGAGTCCACATACTGGGGTCAGTCCACAAATTGTTACTGGTCTGCAATAAAATAATGCAGCAATTGAGAGTCAGTGTTTAGAAACTTTAAAAGCAATTTGACAGAGTAATTTTATATCTGTTGAATTTAAGTATTTCTATGAATTCAATTTTGTTGTATTATACAAAAGTCTCAGTCTAGAGACTGCCTGGAGATTTAAAAAAAGAAATCTAGTTCCTCTGCACAGACAGTTTGAGAAACACTGGAATTTACTTTACAGCTGAGGGAGCCAAGGTTTCATCAGAGAGGTTAAGTAATTTGCCCAAAGACACACAGCTCAAGGAAAGTGGAGCCATGGCCACCTTCCTCTTAAACCGTGGGGACCGGAATTGTAGAAATCTGCTGTGGTGTTCTCTCTTGTCGTGCCTCCTTGGAGGGCTAGCACATAAATCTAGGTTTTAACTTGGCTACTTTCACTTGCACAGGGCCAGAAAGTGAAGGCCCCGCAGCCCTGCTCCTTATTTACATTCAGCAGCCCCTCCGCAGTTCCCTCCCTCTGTCAGTCAGGTCCTCTGCACTCAGGCCAGTTTGGAGCATCAGTACCAAGCCATTTCCTTCTACCTTGGGGTCTGGGGTCATCACGCTGCGCAGCACTTCCAGTTTTACTCCTTGAGTGGGATGATTTCTGGCAGTTGGATTCTAAAACCCAGATGTCAATTAAAGGACGCCAGAGGGAAGCTCTGCACAAGCAACATCGACATTTTACAGGACGTGAGGCAGAGGCTGTGCCGTGGTGACATTTCCCCATCCCCTGCCTCACTGAGGGCAGTTTATCAAGAGCAAAATAACCTTTCCTAAGCAGATGTGACGCACTGCACAGAGTCTGTCCTTTCTAACAGCATTTCCCACCCCACCCCTGCTTTGACATTGTTCTTTGACAAACGAAAGTACCAACATGGCCAATGTTAGCAAACATCAGTAGAGCTACTTTCTAAGACTGGAGAACCTGTCTTCTTGATTTGCAAGTGATTAGAGAAAAGCTGCCAAGTCAACCAGGAGAAACCTCACCACCAAAAGAAATCAAACTTGCAGGCAGACCTCTCTATATTCAGAATCCCTGCTCCCCAACACTGGGCAGAGCAGAGAGACCTGAGCTGTCAGGGATAAACATGTCTGTCTCCTGCCTCCTCCAGTTGACAGGATTAATGCTCTATTCACAGAAGACTGCCTTGTTCATTTCTTTGCTGCTGCTTCTTCTTTTTTTTTTTTTTTTTTAACAGGCTCAGTAGATGAAATCAAAGGAACAGCTAGACCAGTGGATCCCCAACTATGTGTCTGGAGGGTCCGAGGGTTCTGGGAGGCTGGCGTTGATCATGGGGGATGGAAGAGGGAAGGAAGAAGTGAGAAGGGCGAAGGAAGGGCCTCCGTCTTCGTTCTCTCCCTAGAGGAGCCTTGCTTTTATCCGTGTCTCTTTTGAGAATTCTCTGCAAGACTCAATTTGAAGAAAAGATTCCACTCCTTCAAATTTTCTTGAAAACTACTTATTTAACTACAATTTTCTTCCTAAACATTTTGGTTTGATTTAAATCAGCAAGTTTTAAGCCTATTTTAGAATTGAACTGGATTTTGATTTTTTTTTATTTTTGTAACTCCAAACTTTTATTTCAGAAATATTTGGCTGTAGAAATGAGTCAGACATCTCATTTTAACTGAGACTTTTTTGCCAAACAAAATGAAAAGAAAATATATTCTCTCCTCTTGAAAGAGAGATGTTGCTACAGGGTCTGATTTTCTTTTATTATCAGAATTTCTTGAGGACTTCTTGGGGGAAATTTAATGCTGAAAATGGAGAAGAGAGTAATGCTTTGTCTATATTAAAATTTTTATTTGCATTTTTAAAGATGCATTTAAATATTTAAGACTGAATGCTACTGAAACTACCCTCTACGATCTTGGTCTGTAGATAAGGAAAAACTTCTAACCATGGAAACAATGCTCCACTGGGCTCTATAGTTAAGGAACGTCTTATGTCTATAAGACTAGGAGTCCTATGAGATCCATTTGAAGATACAAATGGGACAAACTAACCCATGATATTTTAGGTCCACAATCTACAAACCAATAAATTCAGGCGTGATGGAGCCACACCCAGAGATATTTGCCATCCTGAAAAATTCCCAAGTTATAATTTGGAATTTTGTAAGTTTTAAAATACAAGCATTAGTACCACATTAAACTCATTATCATCTCTGTAGAACAATCTGAACTCCATTAAAAAGTTATTATTCTAAGATTCCTTTCCACAATAATCATAATCATTGCTCTAAGTTCTTTATGTATATTATCTCTAATATTCATGGTAATCTGGTAAGAGAAGTGTTATTATACTCACTTTACAAAGAAGGAAGTAGGACCCTACAAATTAATGGCTTTCTTAGGACCATTATAGCCAAATAAGTGGTAGAACATGGCTCCAAGTCCTTCTGATACATCACACTGCATCCTAGGAGATTAGAATCCATATATCAACCACTTTATTGAGTGCCTTCTATATTATATGCCAGGTGCTGGGCAAAGCACTTTACATACATTGCCCTCTTTAATCCCCACAAGGCCAGGAGGTAGATACTATAATTATCTCTATTTCACAGGAGACAAAACTAACTGAGGCTTAACATGGTTAAGTAACTCAGGTCACATATCTTGAAATATATATGAAGTCAGATCCAAAGCCCAGATCTGTCTGATTCCAAAACACAAACAAGACCAAATTTATACTTCCAAATGAAGAATTCTTCTCAAGGGATTACATACCTAGTCTCCTGATGCTTCCATTGTTTACGATTTCTCTAAAATCATCTTATGAAACTGCCTTCTTGGAATCCCTTTGTGAACCACTTAGGAAAAATTGCCCCCCAAAACCCACTTTATAACAAAACTACATTCCAGATGACTTTTGGATTTGTCCAAAAATCGAATTTTCTCTCAAATAAAGATTTAACATCATTGAGAATTTCCAAAACAAATGTGCCCTTGACTTCAAAGTAACTACTTGAATGTTTTGAATAATTATGGAACCATTAGATTAAGTTTATAGTTTCCCCAGGTGCCCATTAGGAAGGAGCATCACTCATTTAGGGGCATAATTTCTATATGTTCTTTAAAAAAAAAAATCAGTTTCCCACAACTCATGCTTCTCTCTCAGTCCCACTGTTCAACCAGCCTTCAGCCCCATTTCCGCACTGAGTCTATCCCCAGACGTATGTTCTATGCCTCCTCTCACATAATGATTTGCTGAAGAAAGTCAGACATCTCTGTATAAAAGGAGCATCAACCTACAGAAAGGAATCTAGGGCAATGATTCTTTGGGAGAACTCCTAATCACCCAGAATTCTCTCCCTGACAACTCAGAACCTCTCCCTTCCTTTTCCCATTGATGAAAAGTCTAACCTGGCAAAATGGTCCCACATTCCCCTGGAAATGACAGATCACTATTAATATTAGCCTCCATTTTGTGGAAACCTTCTCAAAGGGACAGATACAGCCTGGATACCTGTAGCCATTGAGCATTTTGATTAAAATCACTTTAACTTTGAAATTTCAAATCATTCAAAGGATATCACTTTTGAGCTAAAATCCTACTAAGTTGGGGAGAGATTGGCATTTAAACAGATGTCAGCAGTGTTTTGGGAAATGTAAATTGAGGTACAGATGGTGACTGCTAGGGAGTTAAGAGCATCTGTGTTCTATGAAAAAAAACTATATTTGTGAAAAAAATTTTAAATAATAACTGAAACTCCCAACTCAATTTTGAAAGTAGACAAGAAAATATCCTCATTGGATGGCACTGTTTGATAAGTTTCTTATATCAAAGATGACTTGAATTTCTGGTCCCTGGATATTAATTAGATCAAGATGAGGAATTATACCCTATGTCTTCAGTAAGCCAAAATTAGAACTTCTACTCCAAAAGAACAACTACATAACCTTGGCAGAGATTGCTGATTCCTCCATTTCAGCCAGTTTTGTGCCTCACTGTAAGTTCTAAGGAAAACATAAGTTATCTGCCATACAGTTGTAAAGAACTGGGGGTCTGGAGTTAGAGAGCCTGAGTTCAAATTCTGGTACTGCTGCTTTGTAGCTGTGTGACCTTAGGACACATTACTTAACTTCTCTAAGCTTCAGTTTCCTCATTTGTAAAATGAGATAGAAGCTAATCCTTGGGGCAAGCCCAGTGGCATAGTGGTTAACTTCGCATGCTCCCCTTCAGCAGCCTGGGGTTCATGGGTTCGGATCCCAGGCACAGACGAACATACTGCTCATCAAGCCATGCTGTGGCGGCGTCCCCACATACATAAAATAGAGGAAGATTGGCACAGATGTTAGCTCAGGGCCAATCTTCCTCACCAAAAACATGATAATAATAACCCCTACCCTCATAGGATTGTTGTGAGGATTAGAGTTACATGTAAAGTGCTTAAAGTCTTTCGTAAATATCAATGAATATTAGTTATTATTATTATAAGCTTTCTTCCTAATCCTGGGAGATCTATACAGGTCTGGGTATCACTGACCCGCTATCTCCCCAGGTCTGACATCCCCACCCCGGTCTTGACCTGGCACGAACAGTGACCTAGAAATCTGGATCCCATGAACTGGGAAATCCACAGTCTGTGCAAATCATCAATGATCTAACAAGGGACCTTTGTTCTCCTTTCTAACAGGCCTCCAGACATTTTCCCAAAGAATCAGCCACTCCAAATAGGAACACTTGTAGTTTTTAGATTAGGCCCTTTTGCGAGATGCAGAAATCTTTTCAGGTCACTAGGATAATTCAGAAAGTTACATTCCCATTAATGTGATTAGCATTCTAGGAACCTGAGTGTGCGAAAACAGTTTTCCCCTGGAAACCTAATCTTCAACCAGGAAAAGAATGAATCAACATCGCTCTATTTGGTATGGTTATTTATAATTGTTGTTTGTTTCCTTGCCTTTAAGGATTCTTACGCTCAGCTGCTCCTGTTAATCCAGTTTTTCAATGTTTTCTCCTTTAGGGAAAATCAAGAAACCAAAAGGTTAATCAATTCAGTCACATTAGGAAACCATGTAGGAACCATATAGGAATCCAGACTCCCAGGTTAGAGTTTAATCTGTTTTACACCCCACCTGATTGGAATGCATTTATGAATTAGATCCCATACACAAATGGATGCATTTAGCTTCGTTCACGGCACATCCGCAAACTCATTTACTGGATCCATAAGCACTTGTAAACATTGCTAATGGAGTTTGCTAAATGAATATTATAAACGTAATCCAAATGAGCTCTCTATGGAAATTGCAAATCATGTGAAAAATATAGTGCATTTGGTTATAGCACATTTCAGGAACGGTATATTTTAGTTAATTGTGTTAGTATACTATACGTGGCTGAATGTCAGTACTAGCACCTAGAAAAAAAATTAGCTCTTTCTGCTTGCTTAATACCATTCAACCTAGGATACTGAATATTCTATAATCCATCAATCAAAGGTTCTTTATTGCAAAAGCAGGTCTTCCTGGTTCACACTGTCTCCCTCAAAGGAAGCTAGGGCACCTGAGAAGCTATGTAAGCTCTTTTGTATGGTTAGAATATCAGTAGGATTCCTGAAACAGTTTCCAAAATGGTGCCCCGGTGGCCTGAAACAGTTACTGGAACTTTCAAGACAGCCTTAGTCGCACTGGGACTTGACTCAAAATTTATGCTCTTAATTAATAAAATGAAAGCACAGAGGAAGTTTTAAACACATGGTAGTCTTTTTTCTTTCTTTTCTCAAATAGAGTCATATTTTCAACTATGTATTCTATAATTCAGAGTTACTTTATTTAAATGAAAATTCTGTACTCAAGTCACTTCTTGCCCAAAGCACGAGCAAGCCACAATCTGAGACTTCCAAAGGTTTTCCTATCTTGGTAATGATTTATTTCAGGCGCTAGAAGACTAAAAATGCTATTCACAAATGAAGGTCAGATGCTTTCTAAAGTCCAGTTCTCTCAAAACGCAAGCTTTATTTTTTGTCTTAGGAAGTGAGAGACTGAATATACAAATGGACAATAGCCAGACCATATATAAAAGTAGAATTCTGACCCACAACCTCAAGCAACTTGTCCAGGAAACCAAGTCATTACCCACCATAGCCGGCCTCCTACAAGTCAGACTAGTAGGAAGTCAGACTGCCATCTCTAGTACCAACCCAGGAAGCCAAACAACCCCTGTAACAGTCAGCCCCAAACATCCAGGTCTTGATTAATTACAGACTGCTTCTCTAATTTTTGTCCCTGCTTCCAACTGAGACCAACCAGAGAAAGACAAATATGTGCCCCTAACCAATCCCCTAGGATGCCCCACTTCTAGCTAGCCCACCTGCAGCTTCTCCAGGCCAACAGCCTCCAATCAGAGCACAGCTGAAGCCTTCCCTCTTTTCTACTATAAAGCTTTCCCACTCCCCTGCCTGCCTTTATGTCTCTGCCAAAACACACATGACACAAGTGGCTGACCCCCTTACTACAGCAAGCTTGGAATAAATGGCCTATGCTTGTTCTCATTTGGTTAGTCTTTGTTATTTCCACAAGAACAACCCAGATGATGTTTTAGAGACAAAAACAAATGTTGAAATACATTTCAACTAGTTTACGGAAAGGACTGTTATATATATATATGGAGAAAGAGAGAGAGAAGATAGAGAGATTATTGTTTGAAGCACTAAAGGGTCTATGTCATTCAGGAAAAACCCATTCCCAAGATGTCACTTGTCATATAAATAAACAGACTTCCCAGGAAAAGAAAGCATGAGCCAAGCTAGTATAGACAAACATGAAACTGATTTCTCAGAAGCTAATGTTTCTCAAGTCAATACTCAGTCCAACTTGATTGCTACTCTCACTACCAAGGAGTAAATTCAGCTCTTTTTGAGCTCTTCCTGCACATTATTTCTCAGTCCCTCCTTCATAGCAAATTCTAACAGTCAGGGGCTGTGTGTGTCCCTAGAAAGATAATAATGGAGAGAGAAACCATCCCTCCCACCTGCAAGGCCCCAGGCAACATGAGAGAGGAGCCTCAGTGTCTGACCTTTCTTTTTTTTAGTTTCACGTGTTGCTTTATCTTTATCTCATTTCATTCTTTGTTAACTTGGAGGGAGTTCTCCGGCTAAATACAGATTGGAAAACAACTATAATAACTTATCTTTGGTGGCCCAGATGGAATGTGTTGAGTGTATATTATGGTTAGTAAACTAGTATACTGACCCAAACAATCATTGCCCAAGTTTTAGGAAAATAGGTCAGATTTTATTCATTCAGTTACTGAATAAAACTTCTTTGTGTTTGCACTTTTGTTTGTTTGTTTAGGGTTTTTTTCTGATTTTGAACGTGTTTTAAGAACTATGCAGCCATTTAGAATTATCATTATGAGCACCAATTATCACTATAAAAGTGGAATAGAGACAAGCATCCAATCTGGCCCAGATAAAAGGGGTTTTCCAAGGAGATATTCGTATTTTTTTTCTCAAAAGATGCCACCAACTTATACTCCTTTCAGTGGATTCAAGAAACTATGTGAGGATAAAAATGTCTTGATCATTCAAGTCTAGAAACTACAGTGCAAAATGTGAGTGCTTATTTTCTCTTTAATGGGCACACCGCAGATGCTATTGAGAGTCATAAATGTCTGTCTTTTATATCACTTTTATGTAAGATTTTTCAACAGGAAGTCTTTAAATGTGGCATGAAATATTCCCTTCATAATGAAGCTTATCCTATATTTCTAATCAGTTTAGCCAGCCTCCGGTGCATTTTTATGTTTCTTCCATTCCATTTTTATGATGAGGTGACAAAAACTCAACATAATATTCTAGACAAGGATATGCTGTCAATTTATATAATGGCACCTTAATATTTTCCACATTATTCTCTCTCCTCTTCCAGTGACTTATTTTTAGTACTGTTGCACATTGAGCAAAGCTCATGATCTTTTTCTTGGAAGGTTACGGCTAATTCAATATCCATCACTGTGTATGATTAGCTTAAATTGTTCTTTCAGATGTGCATCACCTCACACTTGCCTGTTTCAAATTTCCCCTTCATCATATTGTCCAATTACCTAGTTTTGTTAAGTCTTGCTGGAATCCCTGTGGTCCTTATTGGACTGAAAATTTAGGGTCATTGAATAATATCATTCCTTTATGCACCTCATCTTATAAATGGTTAATAAATATATTCAACAACAAAAATCTTTTCTGGTACAGATCTCCAGAGCATCCTGCTGTTAACCTCATTCTGCATCCTCAGCTGGACCTGACCCCATTCTCTCAGGGCTCTTTCCTTGTCTTTTTAGTTCCTGGTCTGGCTATTACCTCTAAGGCTACAAGGACAAAGTTTTCTTATCAGGTGCTTGGAAGGTAATTTATCAAAATGCCTGTGCAGGGCACAAAAGTTCATTCTACTCCTGGTATTGTTCTGTGATCACAACTTAAGTAGCAACTAGTGTACACAATACTGTAGCCAAAGTTATGCTGATGAGCCATTTTGTATTCTGCTCCCTTTACTTTTTCTTTTCTGTTTTTCTGTTACATGAATAAAATGCTTGCTTTCTTTAGTCATTCATAAGCACTCTGGACTCCTCTTATTAAAGCTTTTATAGCCTTTGGACCTATTATCTGCCTACCCCATCTCCTTATGGGTTTAGAATAGTAACTGGATTTGACCTGAAACTCACAAAGCTTTAAATTGGTTTATAATTCATAGAGTTCATTATTTACATTCTTCTATGGAAACTACACATCCTAAAGGGAAAGAATCAAGTTTCAATATCATTTTGAGAAAAGGAAAGGGCTTGCACTGTTGAATAATTCTGTATGAGGAGTCAATCCAAAACGCATTCTTACACACATTGGCCAAGTGAGGGAATAAAATTCTGTTAAGTAATTGGTTATTCACTCCAAAGGCATGGTTTGACTTACATATAATTTTCTAGCAGGATGCCCTTAACTACAGAGAACCAGGGGCATCTCTCTCTATGTGTTTGCTTCTTTATAGATGTGAACTCTTAATTCAGATTCACTGGCACTACAATCTTGTCATTCTGACTGTGCAGAATTTTGCACTGTAGCCATACTTAATGTAACCCCCTTTTGAGTCCTCCCAGATAAATTCCCAAATGCCCCCTCAGGGCTCTAAGGTAAGTGGTATCTCATTTAATCACTTAACTCACAGTTTGAAATCACATAAATAAAGAGTGATAGATTCCATTTATCTTTGAGATTCTAGCAGCAGTTAAAAGAGTTGAGAGGAGGAAGCAGTTCTCCGGACAGGGCGTCCATTTCAAAACATGTATTACACTTTCAAAGATCCCAAAATAGCTAATGATAAGTCACTTAGTGGCACAAACTCTCTTCACCAAGGAACATTTCCTTTGTCTCTCTAGTTTGTCATCCAATGAAAAACAAATGCACGGAAGCTATGGATGGTTGCTCTTTTAAATTAGCAAAATAATGTGGGGCAAGAGCAGATGACATAATAATGCTTCACTGGGAAAAGTTACATCCCATGGTTCTCAAATCCCCTTCCAAACCTAAAATTGAGTTCAGTTCCAAACCCAGATAATGTGTGCCTGCTATGTCAATGCTGTGATGCGTTGTAAAATCTTCCTTAATATCTTAATAAATACATTTATAGATGGTTGTAGAGAAAGGGTCATTTAGGATTAGCATGACTACTACTAGCATAAATCAAGTACTTTTAGATTGCACAAAGTGGAGTGAAAATCAAATAGAGTTAACAGAGCAGACCCCAAAACGAAGATGAACTTCTCAGAGGGAGATAATAACTTGAGGGAAGATACCGTGTTTTACACTTATTTGCTTCACTTCCCTGCAGTTCCAGGTATTTGGTTCAACAAACAGCTGTGTTAGTGAGTTAGACCAGCTTCTGTCTTGGACTGGCCATTCATTCCTTCATTCAACAAAGATTGCCGACTGCAGTTATATGGCATTACTCGTGATGCACATGAATATAAAAGTTTAAACGGGTCAGAGCTAAAAGCAGGTTGACCCTCAGGCCTTCCATTTTCTGGGTTTCTTCCCCTAATTTCGCTTTGACGATTCTATGATTCTAGATATCCAGAAGATTGTTACCATACAGAGAACAGTGACCAAATACTTTATTTTCCCTTGTTGGGTTTTCCCTTGCCTTTTCCAGCTCTTTTATAGAGCATGTAGTCATCCCAACCAAAGCACCCGGAATATAAAACGCAACAGCATGGAGAACATGTTTTGGCTTTGGCTAAACCCCAAAAGCTTGAACAGTCATTGAAGATATTCACACAAAAACCTGGCTGATGTCACCCATTCTTGGCATCAGGATCCCTGAAATTATCAGTTTTAGTGAATTTCTATTTTCAAATCTATTTAGTGAAATGAAAAGTATTTCACCATCAGTAAATTATTCTTTAATTATAAGGTCCTACTGAGTTTCAGATATCATCTCAAAGAGACGGGGGGAAAGGGAAAGAGCAAAGTTTTGAGTCAATACCTTCCATGTTGCTGGAGGGCCAGGAATTAGGAAGTAAATTCATTTTCCCTTTGTGATGGTATATTTTAGCAGAAATGCTTCTTTTTATTTCTGTTTTAAATTTGAATTGACAGCATAAGAAATAGTTTGGATTATTGATCCTACTAAGCTCCTTCTTTTTTGTGAGACTTATATTGTCATATTAAAGCCCTTTTTTTTCTGATTACTCAATAAATCTCTGGTACTTACATTATGATAGAATTCATGCCATTTATTCCTATGTATGATAGATGATTTTATTGCATTCCATCATATTAATATATAATACTCTAGTATTTTAATTTTCATGAAAAATCTTTGCAATGATTTCCAAACATTAAGATTTATTGCTACCCCCAGAGTCCTAACTAAAATTGCTCTGCATTGTGCAGCCACTATTTCCTCCCTGATGAAGACTCTCAAAGTCTAAGAGAGATTCAAGAATTTTGTTTCTTCCAGCTATCTCTTTCCTAACCTTTGGCCATTGTTTTCATCTCTTCTCTCTTCATCTTGTTGAGTTTTTTAACCTTTCCCAACTCAAGCAACCTGAAAATTAGCCAGAACAGAAAAAGAGAAAATAAAGAGAACCTGTCAAAAAATAAAGAAGGGAGACAAAGAGGAAATGAAGCAAGAATGGAAGAAAAGTTTTGAAAGTTTGCTTCTGGTGGCTTTGATGAATAGTTAAGAATTACTGATTTTGTGCTTTTGGATTTGCTGCAATTGCTTGACAAGAATGGCTGGGGGCCTGGAAGCCACTGGGCCTCTGGCTCTCTGCTTGTCTATTATGTATTTACTCACAGTGCTGAAGCAATGTTGTGAACGCTTAGTCACAATCCTTCTTTTATTCTCCTTGTTCCTCTGCCTCAATTTGGCCTCAAAAAAGTGGGGGTAATGGGCTGGCCCCGTGGCCGAGTGGTTGAGTTCGCGCACTCCGCTGCAGGCGGCCCAGTGTTTCGTTGGTTCGAATCCTGGGCGTGGACATGGCACTGCTCATCGGACCACGCTGGGGCAGCGTCCCACATGCCACAACTAGAAGAACCCACAATGAAGAATACACAACTATGTACTGGGGGGGCTTTGGGGAGAAAAAGGAAAAAATAAAATCTTTAAAAAAAAAAAAAGTGGGGGTAAGGAGGGATTGGGAAGTACAGCATGGGGGGAAAAATACATTAAATGGAACTTTGCCATTTATAAGCATCATAAAATAGGTTCTGGTTATGCTATCTTGACGTCTATTATTCATTCCTTCAGAAATTTATTTTCAAATAAAAATGTCACCCAGTAGAGGAACATTCCACTGGTGTCCTAGAAGTTAACACAAATCCTGGCTCAATCCAATTTCAAAAAAATAATATAAGGAAGCATATAAAGTTTCAAATACAATATGAAACGGTAATAATATAAACTGTCAACAGGTTCTCCATGCTAAGTGATGCAGAAATAGATCATCCTTTTTCTAAAGCTCTACAAAACTGATACAAAATTCTTCCCCAAAACAACAGGAAAAGTAAATGATGACCAACTAGAGTCATTTGCTCCCAATTTTCTGACCAGCCTGTGCTGTGCTGGAGTCCCGCCCCAACCCCACCTCAGGTGTTGAAATCAAGAATGACTTTGCAGGCAGCTGCTGTTACCTAGAAACCACATCAAGGTGTTGAGTGTCATATGCAGACCAGCTTATATTCCTGTGTTTGTCTCTCAAACACCCTCAGTTTTATCATCCATGGAAATCATCTCACGACAGCAAAGTGAAGAGAAATGAAGTAAATATTTTTTTATCAGGCAGCACTGAATGTGCTAAACACTGAACAGTTAAGCAGCAAAAATCAGTGATAATATGTACAATAAGAACAAAAATAAGGGCAAAAAAAGTGTCTTTGTTAGATGATACAACTCTAAATAACCCAACTCTAAAGTCGCAAGGAAAGAATAAATAAAACTATTTACGATGTTTTCCTTTATTCCTAACACTGTCCAGAAAGGATAAATTGTACTCTTTTAAAGTTGTTACTTAGTAAAGAAGCCAAAAGTCTCAGCACAGGATTGATGGTAAGCAAGTGAAATAAGGGGTTGATTGATACCTAGTTAAGACCTAGTGAGCTAAGTCATTAAGTTACCCTATTTCAAAGATCCCCAAATATCTGGTCTATCCTCAAAAAAATTATTTTTCAGAACAAGAATTGTGTAAAATATAGACAGAATGTGAATCAGTTTGACCGGGGGAAAAACAATAGTGACATTAATTAAACCCATCAGCTCAGACCCTCATCCACAGAACTAGAGTCATCTGAGCTCATGTTTTAATGAATGTGAGAGCCTTTCATTAAAGCTCCAATATATCGCCAATATTGCCTCCCAGGTTTTTAGGAACTATTTTCGAACATGTTCTTCTCCTGAAATATTGTGCTTTTGAATTAAAACAAACAAACAAAACTCTGCACAATGTAAGCTGGTTCGGTGGAGATTATTTCCAGGCTCTGGAATTCCTGATCCTTTGTTTGGGGTATAAAGGTGATGACCCAGTGTCCTGATTTTGGTCATCATTTCACAAAAAGCCAATTTAGTTACTTGAGAAAAAAGAAAAGAGAAAAAAATTCAAGTACAGAGTCTGAATAGTAAATATTTCTATTCAAAGTGTGAACACAAACATGTTTTCTTAACAGTTTATCCACTGGGAAATATTTTTAGAGATGGGTGATGCTGTTCTTGCTCTGAGTGCTCCTAGAGCGAAAATGTGTGTGATCTCTTTCAAAACTCAAGGAACAGCATTAATTGAAAAGCCAGGTGCCAAGAACCTGAAAGAATTAAACTGTGCTTCCAGCACCCTTTGTTTCCTACGCTTTATCTTCCACGAGCCCTTCTGCTCTATGTTGAGACTCTTAGGGCTCCCTGTTGTCTGTTGCTTTCCTTGCATGTTATACCATAGAGAAGCCCAGATCACTGTCTACATAAGCCCAGAGCAATTTTAATTAATAAAAAACAGCATTCAAAAGTTGCAAATCAGGGGCCGGCCTGGCAGCATAGTGGTTAAGCTCGTGCATTCTGCTTTGGCGGCCCTGGTTTCACCACTTCAGATCCTGGGCACGGACCTACGCACTGCTCATCAAGCCATGCTGTGGTGGCGTCCCACATAGAAGAACTGGAAGGACTTACAACTAGGATATACAACTAGGTACTTGGGGCTTTGGGGAGGAAAAAGAAAAAGAGGAAGACTGGCAACAGATGTTAGCTCAGGGCCAATCTTCCTCACCAAAAAAAACCCATACCTTAAAAAAAAAGTGGAAAATCAGGACTTTAAAATGCACAGAGTAGTTTTATCAAAAGAAGTATCATCTCCTACTGTTGTTGGATTCCAGGTGAAGCAGATTATCATGGTGGTTGGTGCTTTGCAGCTCAGAAGGTGAAAATCTCAGAAATTAAAGCATCTACAAGTATTCACTTTAAATGACAAGTTAGGAAAAAGCTAGCCAGAGGAATAAAAATGTGTAAAAGCAGAGGTATATCATTTATTAAGAAAACTATAAGGGAATCTAAAATCCGAATGGGAAAATCCTTAATGAAACAAAAAACGTACCTCATTAGCTATAAACCTAAGACAATCTTCTAAGGCCCTAAATATAATTTCCTTATGATGCTGGGGTTAGAGTTTGGGAGGCATGGCAAACGGGGCCTCACACACATCTGGGCAGACAAAACAGAAAGGAGACACACAGGAGCAAACCAAATCATGACGATCTTAACGATTGCTACACGGTGCCACACCCTCAGGACAGTGAATTCTCCCCACCAGGAAATAATAACTAAAACTTTTTTTCTCAAATAAGCATAGTAATTTTAAGGACTGTGGCACTTTCAAAACTTTCTAGGGTCACGAGAATATCGGAATTCCAAATGTTTTACTTTGTTTGTTCTTGTTCCAGAAAGGAAGCGCTGGCTCCACGTGCTCGATGTCATTCACTCCTCCCACAGTTCTCCAGGGGAAGGACTGTTTCACACAGCAGCTGTGCTGCTCAAGGCCCCTCAGAAGCAGCTCCAGGACCAGCACCCAGATGTTTCTCCTCCTATGACTTAATATTACACTTCAGGCTATAAGTGCCAGAAGCAATTGGCTTCTCAATTATAGAAGAAACAGGAGAAAACCTTAGTAAGAAAATCTGCATGTGCTGTTGCAGGATAGTCAAAGTGGGAGCACCAAATGTGGGCATATTTATCAAAGTACATCAAACGGGAGTCCACGAACTTATTTATCATTTGATTCTGGGTGGACGATATTTTTAGCCACCCAGTATTGTAACATTATACTCATTATCCTATTACCTACACAATACCAAACAGATGCCAAATCAACGAAATGAATTAACATAAAAATCCATTCTAATCCTCCCTAGAGAAGATAAGTGAGATGGATTTAGAGAACGGCAGGGCCCTGTCAAGACCACTCTTTCCATCTTGAGCCTCGTTACCGCTGGTTCATAGAACCAGCAGGGAAAAACTGCACTGTTCGAGGAAAGAACACAGTCAAACAGTTCTACCATCTTTAAAACATACCATTTTGGTGATGGGTATCTGAAAGTTGTTCAGGAGCATGAACTCACCTGCCTTATATATTGGACTTGATACGGTCTTTACTGATCCATTGTAATTTAATTAATTTTCTTTTTGAAGATGTTTGGTGATATATTTTGCAAATTAATCCTTTTTTCCCTAAAAGTTAGAGCTGGTATTCAGACAGTCCACACCAGTATAGCTATGCCAATTGTTCACCACTGCCATCCATTCTCATTAGTCAGAATTAGTGTCTGAGCTGACCAGCTGGTGAATATTTTGAATATCATCCCTCTGTGCTGAAAGTCAATGTCTATTTTCACTTTTTCTGTTATTTGTGTTCATCGTTGGACCAGGTGGATCTGATAGGAAAGCCAGATTGACCTCTGACTGCCTGGATTTTAATCCCAGCTCCAGTTCATAGCTGTGAGAATAATTTCTGGAGATTAGTTTCCTCATCTGTAAAATAAAGGCAATGAGATATGTTATTATCATATGTATCATAGGTTTATTGAGAAGTTAAATTCTTGCAGAGTGCTTTGTTGAATGCTGGCTCATGATAAAGTACTCGACTATTGGCTGCTATTATTATTAGGCATTTAAAAGCCAAACCTCTGAATGTCTACACCCTTCCCACACACTTTCAACTTTCCCCTAGTGATAAAATAAAGGAAGGGAGGATCTAAGACTAACTCCATGATAACCATTGTAGATTATCTGACACTGAAAAAGGGGGCAGCAAAATAAATTTTTTTTTCCTTTTTCTCCCCAAATTCCCCAAGAACATAGTTGTATATTCTTTGTTGTGGATCCTTCTAGTTGTGGCATTTGGGATGCTGCCTCAGCATGGCCTGATGAGCAGTGCCATGTCCACGCCCAGGACTCGAACCAAGGAAACACTGGGCCACCTGCAGTGGAGCACGCGAACTTAACCACTCGGCCACGGGGCCAGCCCCAGCAAAGTATAATTTTAAGACAAACTCTTGGGGCTCAGGACAGACTTCTTTAGAGCTATTCCCTGCCTGGAAGTAAAGGACAGATAGCAAGTGAGTTCAAACATGGCATATAATGTGCTTTCGAATTACTTCATTCCAAGAGCACTGGTTTGTATTCTGTGAGAAAATCTAGTCTTGTAATTCACTTATTTAGTTTTTAAACACAAGTCTTTGTAGAAATTGTTTGGTTCTTTCCTTACTGTGACATACGTCCATCTGGGCTAAATGATAGCTAACGTTTATCGAATGCTTATGAGGTATCCAGCACTGCTCTAAGTGCTTTATGTACCAACTCACTTAACTCTCCCAACAGACTTATGAGGTACAGGTACTAATATTAGTCCCATCTTATGGAAGACTGAGCTAGGCCATAGAAAGATTTAAAAAGTTGCCATGGATTATACACCTGGCAATGATGGAACTGGGACTCGACCTAAACCGTCTGGCCCTAGAGCTCCTGCATTAACGGTTGTACTGTACAGCCTGTCCTTGGGATGCAACATATATACACCTTCCAAAAATCTCTTATAGGCGTAATTATTTATTTCTTTGACTCTCAGCTTTGAACTAACAACCAGGCCCAAATATACACCTACCGTTTATCGCTTCCCGCATAGGTTGTTTCAAACAAGTCTTTTGAATTGAGTACAGAAGTCCCTGAAATAAACTTGGAAATGAGAAAGTTGACCAAGTAAATTTAATAGGTAACACACTCAAAAAAAAAAAAAAATGGACACTGCTCAAAAAACATGTTCTTTCTTGGTTTACTAATGGTGTCCAAGAAAGGCATTACAAATTATATTTCGATCCACCTATTTTAGGTAGATCTCTATTATGATACTTTGTGATTTTATTTTTTTAAATACTATCAGTTTAGATTAGAAAAAGTGATCTATGATCATCAGAGAAAAATAGAAAATATAAAAAAAGCACAAAGCAGAAACTAAAAGTCATTTATTATCCTACCTCCCCGAAATAGTCATTCTTATTAATTTAGTTGAGTTTGTTCAATTTACTGTTTTCTAGGGAACAAATATATTATTTCATTGAGCATTTCTATTATTAATTATATAATAACAGTTTTTAGATTATTGATAATCTTGTTATCATATTTTTTATGTTATGTTATATAGTTGAGAAGACCTCAACTCAAAGTAATAAGTTAACCACATAAGGTAAGAAACCATATATCCCTAAATATATATATGCAACAAAATATAAATAATACATAGCATAACTAAGAATATGGACTTTAGAATCACGAGCTTGAAGAGCTGGCTATATTCTTTGCCAAACTGTGGGACTTTAGTTCGGATAAGTGTGCTATCTGTGCGTCCGATTCCTTGTCTGCAAGGTGGGAATAATCACCTGAATGTTGTAGGCCTTTGGGGGCACTACAAGAAGAGAGCTGTGGAAAACCCTTAGAGCCATTCCTGGCACATAATGGAGACAAGTTTGTCTCCCCTTTTCCTCCTCTCTGTGCTCTTGGGCTGGGAGCACATTCATGTCTTCAGTAGGAAGTGACATTTATTTACTTACTTACTTATTTACCTAGTATTAGTGAGTCCAGTGAATGGCTGAACTCAACTCAAGCATGGGTGGTCTTTATCAAAGATTGATTTATGCTAACTTCGCTTCATTCCACAGTCATTTACAATAGCCAAGTTTTATGATATGATAGCATGGATTTAAACCTGAGCAACTCACAAGTATATAACTGATGACTTCGGCTTCCATTACAATTATTGATCTAAGCCTTCTGTGTAAAACCCAGCAGCAGTCAGCTCTTAGCTAAGCATGTCAGCTGGTTATGATGAAGAAAGTAGGTAACTAGGGAAAACAATATTTTTTCTTCAAAATCTCAGGTGAACGGCAACCCAATGTCAGACAGGATTAGTTTGGTTCACAGGCCATATGTTGGACAGCCGTGGTTTTTTAAAAATCTCTGCTGAGAGTGACTGGTTAATGTCGACCATGCCTCTGCTTCATGCGTATTCTTCTTGACCTCTTAGTTCTCTGAAGTCCTGAGACCGCCCCCTCTGCTCCATACCGGTTCCTGTTGGGTGAGTTTTTGTGTCAGAGCTGACTTCCTCATTGCAGAGTTTACAGGATCTCTGCCTGAAATTACTCAAATTTGGCATTAGGGCTTTCTCCAACAGCACAGATGTGGTCGGCCATATTCCTATTTCTGACAATTTCTGATCCTTTTTATTATTACACAAATTCCTGTAACAGGAAATCGTGGAGGCATGACGCTCTTCAAGGGTAAACTTACCCTGTTAATTTTATATACAAAATCACACCTTTTGCCAGTGAATGGGATCTGTCGGTGATACTATGAGAAAAATGTACTATGTTCTCTGTCTGTAAATGGGGAAAGAAGGAGTACCAAGCTGTTTCCTGGAAGATTCTTCTCTGTTACTCAAAAAGTTTCCTCTAAAATTATTTCTTTTTTGCTCCTATCAAATATCTCTTCCTTCCCCCAGTGCATCAGCTGGGGTTAAATCTTGTCCGTTTGCTGTTTAATATATGTATTTGTATATATGCCTGCATATATAAAACATACATGAACACAATATACATATTTTATATACACATTTTACTGATTTTATATACACATTTATATACACTTTTATGCCATTAAATTTTACCATAAGAAACCATGACACTTGCAGGAATTCAACTTCAATGATGGCAAAACTGGTTTTCTAATTAAGTCACTGCATGTTGTTTTTCTCAACAGCTCTGGTCTCGTACGAATCCCTTCCTCTCCTGAATCCCACGCACCATCCACGGCTTGTTCCCTTCCTTCCTACTGTGCCATTCTTTATCAGCCAGAGCCGGCAAATCAACCCTTGGAGTGTTCTTAAAAGCACCATATGCCCAACAGAAGAGCACTTGAATTACTCTGTACACCAGAACCCGCTGTACATGACAACAGATTATTAACAGAGACCAAAAACCAGGACATGATGTGACCTTATAACCCACCAGAGTCTGTCACCTTAGAGCACTCCTTGGTCCATTTATTGTATCTCTCAGAATCTCATTTCTACCAACTAAATTAGTCAGGCACTTACAGGGTTCTTCGATGCAAATGACTTCTGACCTAAAGCCAGCCATGCTGCTTCCTTCTTTATAGGCATCACGTATTTTTTTAAAAAGAGAGTACTTGTGAGCAAGCTGGCCTCTACAAAATGAAAAGAAAAAAGTGAAAGCAAAGAAACATTTCTAAACCATTTCTTTGAGTGACTTTCTTGTGGAGTTTCCCCACAAAGAAAGAAGTAGCGACAGAGTTGACATAATTAGTGTAAGAACGTAGGCAAATGACATGCAATTTTTTTAATACATAAATACTCCCGATAGATTTTTCTCCAGTTCTGTGACTTACCTTTTATATTCAAAAGGCTTGCTTTGAGAAAAATTTTCAGATTGTCTCCATTGTGTTTTTGAACTTCCCTAGGCTTAAAAATTGTATCTGTTTTTCGCAGGGGGCTGATCGCCTAAATAAGGCTGTATTTTATTCTCATATAAATAGTTTAAGGTCAGAAAGACTGGGTAGCCTCCCTTCACCCTTACCTGCTTCCAGAAGGAAGTCACTTAGAAAGAATATAGGAATGATAAGCCGCATATCGATGTGCTTGCCCTGCAGGCAATGTATGTGGTAAGTGAGATTAGATGCTAGAACGTACTAAAATGCAGCTGGGTCTCGCTAAATGTGGCAGGTGAGAAGAAGCTCTACGTGATGACACCAGAGGGAGAAGGCAGGCTTGGAGACGGTTACTTGGAGTAGCCTTGAAAGCAAAGGTTGCGTATGACCACAAACAACAGGGTAAGCTTACTACAATGAGAGCAATGATAGAAAATTATAACTTTATGGCTGTGTTCTTAATGCACATACATTTTTCCCAGAAAAAAATATATTTCCATAGGAATTAATAGTTGATCTAAAGTGGCTATTTAATTGTGGTATCTAAACAGATATAAGATAAACACTCACATATCAAAGAGGCAAAAGTCATACAATTAGCCCTCTGCCAGTTATATAAAATTGCAAATGTGAAACTAAATTCTTAACATTTAGCATATCAAATTCTGTTCTATGGGTATTTGTTTTCAGGCATTTCATATTTGCTGGACACATTGACAACGTGGTTACAAATTATTAGTACTAATATTCCTCTAAGAAGAATAGTTTTGATCTTTCTTGGTGTAGTAAAAAACAATTTTATTGAGAGTTCAAAGTCAAGGGTTTGAGTTCCACTCTGCTCCATGACTGAACCATGTCATTTAATCATGCTGATCCCACCACACATGCTTATAGGGAAACCTTGAGAATCTGTGGGGTACCCTACAGATGAAAGATATTAGTACATAAAGCTTGGGGTACTTAGGAAAAGTTAAGTAACTTACCCACACAGCCATAATGGATGGATTATAGAAGTCAAAATACCTTCAATGTTGTGCTTGTACTCTTTGGTTTCCCACTGAATCAATTTTTTTCGCAGGAGGGTAGGGATGTGGCTGTGAACTTCAAATTACGAGTGCATTTTATGCCTAGATATATAATATTTGGATAACATATTCATATCCATTTTACTTTCACTCTATATGGAGTGGCAATAACTGAATATTAGCAGGGTAAACTGCCACAGGAAATATACGGAGCTAGTCCCTATTAATTCAGGTAAGAAATAAAGACAGGCGGTGCCCTCCTTTCTTGTGAGAGGGAAAGGCAGGATCATCAGATGCAAAGAGCTAAGTCATTTGGCAGCATCAAGTTGCTCAAGAACTAAATTAAGTTCCTAAGATGAATTGCCAAAAAGAGAAATTAAATATAAGAAGCTGGAAATATCATTTCCTGTGTCCTCTAAGTGGAACTTGGGAGTCAAATCCCCTATATAGTCTTGGCATATCTTCTTTTAAAAACCCAGTTCCCTACATCTTCCTGTTATTCTGCACACAAGTTCTGCATCTCCCTGCAGAGAGGATCCAATAAGGACAGAGAGACCAAGAAGGTTTCACCAAGGATATAACTTTAGTATAGGTTCTGACTTCATATGCCTTCCTGGGCTGAAAACAACACCTCTCAGGCTTCCTTGAAACCAGGATTCTGGATGCAAATTAGGTTTCCACAATTAAGTCACTCATATGAGCATCAGCAGTAGCAGCAGCCATATTCTGTGTTCCCTGTCCAATCAAGAGTGTCCTGGGTGTTGAAAGGCAAAGGTGGTGGTGGTGGCTTCAGAGCCCAGCTTTCTGATCCCTGGCTTGCAGCTACGGCAGTGTGTTCTGGGACTGTAGAATTTCGTTTGCAGCTTCCTGATTCCTTCCATTCCTAACTGCAGCAGCGTAACTGGAGGCTCAGTTCTGCAGTGTTCTAGAGGCCATTCCTGAAAGTCATGCCTCGAGTCTGCTCCTCTGATCTTCCAGCAATTTGGTAAGCATCTAACTCCCTGTATTACATCCCTTTCTGCTGAAATTATCTAATAAATGTTCTATTTTATGACCTAAACGCTAATGATGAAGGTTTTGACTCAAATGCCTACTTGAATTAACTGGTAACAACTGCCCAGGGAAATGTGTTCAGAAGAACTTTGAGACCGAGGTCCAAACTCCATGGAAAAGATTTTTTTATACCTGGCAATGGAACATTACACATTTGGCACCTTAACATGTATCAACCCTACTTAACAAATACTGCTAAGGGGGGAGGGGAGACTGTGTGTGGATCAATAAATATAAAAATTGAAACAATAGGTAAAATTTCAAAATTTATTTTTATTCAAACAGAAATATAGAGAAAATGAACTAGGCATACCAAATTAAACAAAAATTGCATAGAGAGAAATGTTAGATGTATTCACAAGAATGCTAATTGAACCATATATGAGTTATAATTTATTACACCTGAAATAGCAAAAATTACTTCAATACAATCCCACT
The DNA here is from genome assembly GCF_041296265.1 of Equus caballus. NCBI lineage: Eukaryota > Metazoa > Chordata > Mammalia > Perissodactyla > Equidae > Equus > Equus caballus. The sequence goes on from NC_091684.1 coordinate 181,627,492, forward strand.
AATCTAATTCCAATCTTCAAGGACTGAAGGTCTGGCCATCTTGTTCTCTGAACTTGCTGAATTGCTCACTGCTGGAAATGATTTTAAAGGATTAAAGGAAACTTCATCGAAAATCAAACTATTAGAAAAAATAGAACAACAAAAAAAAACCCTCTGTTCCTGTTACTTTGTAACTATTTACCTTGGGAAGGTAGATTGGTGAGCATTTCTTTCCTCCGTTCTGAAAGGCAATCATTTTTTTCCTGAGAGTGTTAATACTTCAGTCATTTAAGCTTCCTAATTTGATGCTTTTTGGTTAAGAAGGAAACCTTAAGTGAGGAAAGGAAATGCTGAGAGGAAATTACTTGAGCAGAACTTAATAGTTTTGTGATATGAAGCTGTGATCACATTTTTTTCACAGTATGAGTCACTCATATAAATGTTTGGTTTACTTAGTTTCTTAATTTGATATGAGCCTAACCTGGGCAAAAAAACTTGTCAGCAAAATGTTACTTTTCATAAGTTAAACTATATTGATTTTCTTATTAATATAGCAGCTCCTATTTGTAAGTGAAACTGGTTTCAGTGGGCTTTTGGTTAGCATAAAGCTCATTTTTTAAAGTATGTTTTTAAATGAATTACTGGCCCGTGCTATAATTTCAATAACCCTGCCTCCTACATGGGGATTTGAAGATCATGGTTATAGTTACTATTAGTGTCAACACAATGTAAGTAGAGTTCATTATGAAACTCTCGGAGGATTTCTAAAGTGATTACATTCTCTTTGTAATCCACGAAAATGAACTCTTCAAAAGATAACAACTCAATGAGATGAGATGGGAACCATCTGGTTCACTTGTAAATCGTATCCTTATTTTTTGTGGTGTGTCATTGCTGTTCTGTCCTATTAGCACCAGAGAATGAAATTCAGGAAGGTTGGTTTTGATCCTCTTTTTTCTTATAAAAAGGGAAAAGGGGTTGAACATCAGCTATTAGGGCAGCCTCTGGCCTCATCTCTGGCAAAGACTCCCATCAAACCGAAACCACCTTTCTTCGTGTTTTCTTTTGAATTTTATACCAATCTTTTCCATTTTTCTATTGCCCATATATTATTCTCCTGAGGTGTACAGAATAGGTGGTAACCAACTTGTTACCTGGAGGGCTCCCAGGACCAAGAATATCTCCTGACTCAGGCGTCATAGGGATAGAAAGTCTTCCATTACCGCAAACAAATTTAGCCCACAATAACAAATGCCAACCAATATCGCCCTGGTCATCTTATCAATTCAAAAAACTAAGAAATCCAGAGGTTCTGTGTATGCCTTTGGGTTATGGCATCCTACTATTAGGTGTAAAACTCTTGGGAGGGGTAGGCATTGAGTCCCCATGACTTAGAAGGAACTGGCTTGGTAAATCTCTTGCCAAGTGGGCACAGGACAACATAGGGTATGGGATCTCCAGGGTCCCTGAGGCCCCGGGAAAGAAGATGGTGCTTCATCTAAGTCACAGACTTGATTCTTCACCCTTAAACCAACATCTCCCTTAGAAGAATGAATTTATTTCTTTCCAATGCAAATCCGTTTCTTCTTTCAAAGAAGCATTTCCCTCGGATTCAGTGCCCTGATTCTCTGCCTCACCTCTGTGGGGAGAATTTGCCTTCAGGTTTCTCTTCCAGCTCGCACCCCACCAGACCCGAAGCCCAACCCCATCCAGCAGCGTGCTGTTTTATAGCTTGAAATCTCGTGGATAGTAGGAAACACCCGGCTTTGGAGACAGATGGACCTGGGCTGCAGTCTCAACTCTGTCACATACTATATGACCTGGAGCAGGTTACTTCACTTCTCTGAGACTCAGTTTCTTCTCCTCTGTAACGGGGTAGACAAATAAGGACCCCCTCCCCCCAAAGACACCCACATGCTAAGCCCCAGAATCAGTGAATATGTTACTTTACATGGCGAAAGGGACTTTGCAGGGTATGGACTCTGAGATGGGGAGATTATCCTGGGCCCAATCTAATCATGTGGGTTAAAGTGGAGTCTTTTCCAGGCTGCGGTCTTGAAGAGATGTGACAATGGAACAAGAAACAGAGAGATGACAGGATGAGAAGGACTAGACCCAGCATTGCAGGCTGTGAAGACAGAGGAATGAGGCCATATGGAAAGGAATATGGGGGGCCTCTGGGAGCTGGGAAAGGCAGGGAAACAATTCTCCCTTAGAGGCTCCAGAAAGGAACAGAGCCCTGGTGACACCCTGATTTCAGCCCATTGAGATCCACAACAGACTTCTGACCTACAGAGCTATGAGATTAAAAATCTGGGGGCCCACCCGGTGGCGCAGTGGTTAAGTGCGCACGTTCTCCTTCTCGGCGGCCCGGGGTTCGCCGGTTCAGATCCTGGGTGCAGACATGGCACTGGTTGGCACGCCATGCTGTGGTAGGCGTCCCACGTATAGAATAGAGGAAGATGACCACAGATGTTAGCTCAGGGCCAGGCTTCCTCAGCAAAAAGAGGAGGACTGGCAGTAGTTAGCTCAGGGCTAATCTTCCTCAAAAAATAAAATAAAATAAAATAAAAATCTGTATTGTTTTAAGCTACTAAGTTTGTGTTAATCGTTCCAGTGGCAACGAAAAATCAATGTAGAGATACTGTAAGAAAGCATAGGTAGAGGGCCTACCATAGTGCCTGGCACAGATTAAGCCCTAAACAAGTACTAGTTTCCTCCTACAATTTATCTAGGAAATTCTAATTCATTTATTCACGAAGAAAAAAAAAGCACATTCTATGTGCCAGACACCATTCTAGGAATTCATGAAGTTTACAGCCTAATCAAAGAAGCAAAATCATTTTATGTACTGGGGTAGTTTTTCATGTTCTACATACACGAGACTCAAGTAGGCATTTGTTTTTCTTACCAGTTGTGCCCCAGGCTCCCAACATTCACACTCATACACACCAGCAAGACCCACCAACAGCTGCACGTCTCCTAGACTTTGCCTGGCTTGCTTAGGGTGAGTTGGTTTCCGCAGAATTCTAAATAGAGTATATTATTTATGTTTTGTTTTGCATTCGGGAAGCAGATGAAAACTGAATCTCACTGTTAGGTTTGGTCTTAACGTGCCTGTCTCTGATCATACAACCATACAAAATCTGAAGGCTGAGCCAAAAATACTGTCATGACCTCCTAATGGCCACAAAGCAGAGATGCTCAAATCAATCACTTTAGAGGGTTAGATGGGAGACAGGGAGAGGAGGGAGGAAAGCACAGCATTGCTGCTATGCCTCTCAAAGCTTTCATACATGGAAACACTGAATTAAACATCTATTTTGGTCAATTCAGACTCACACCACTGAGCGCAGGTGAACCAGGGGCTAAATCCAAGCTGTTCTTCCAAAAGAGGAAGCTCTACAGAAGCGTCTATTCAGACCAGCAGAGCCGCCTGGCCTTGCCTTCCTCAGTCCACCTGTCCTGGAGCACCTGCTATTTTATGTAACGACCTCAAGGTGCTCAGATCACAGTGGAGGTGACATAGTTCTCTGACCAGTCCTTAGGACAACATGCTTCTGGATGCAAGGGACTAGGGAAGTCCTTCGTTATCTTACTGATGCTGGATGCTGCAGGGTCTCCTGCCCCAGACAGACTCCTCCTGGTAGGACTAAGGCGATTCTGCTTCTAGAAGTCAAAATTAAAATCTCCTTTCCAGAAGTAAGAATCCTACCCCAGACATGAGCAGCGGAGAGCTAGCACCCCCTGAGGAGCACGCAGAGAAACGTATTCTTCTCTTGTGATGACCTTTATAGTTTTACTCCGCTTCCGAGTGTCCCTTTCTGCTGTATTTGAATCCCAGCGAATATATGGAGGACCTACCAGAGAGCTGCAGACTTTCATGAGAGCTTGACCCCTGGCTTGAGAGGTTAGAGTTTCCAGCAGGGGATTTGCCAGCCTCACAAAGGGGTGTTTGCCCCATAATTGCAGCATCCCACTGTCCAGAAAAATCAAGCCTCGTTGTTAGAGAAAGAACCCAATCACTTCACTCTGGAATGATTCTGGGAGTCTGCTGGATTGGTGGAGCTTGCTTCCCTTTCTTCTTTGTGTGTAAACATGTGTGAATTTTTTTTAATGTTTTTATTGATGTCAAGACGTTGGTACAAAAACAAGACTAGCAGTGCATGATTTGGGCTCCTGTTTCCCACATCTCTCCGCCTCCTTGAGCAGCTGGCATAGCTGGAGGACTGTTTACTCCATGGCTTATTTCCCCCTTATCTTTGATGTCCCAGGATGTCAAAGGTTGTAAATTTAATATTGATTTTATAAAGTAGTTTTGCTCTAACATGTCAGTTACGATTAGCTTCAACCTGGAAGAAGCTCAGCCACTGATCTGGATTTGCACGCAATGTGGCTCCCCAGCTCTCAGACCCTCTGAGTGAATGCTTTATTTATTAGAGTGGCAATGGTTTGTAAAGGCCAAGACAGCCCCCAGCCCCCAGCTCTCTCTCCGCTTTGAGCCTCCAGCACCTGGGCCCTTACATTAAGCCTGAAAACCTAAGTAGATCAGAGAGACGTATCATTTGCTGGCATGTCAACAGACAGAAGAGTTTATAGATCACATTATACCCCAGTGACTATAACCAGAGAGAGAGGAATGAGAAGTCTTACTTGGGTTTCCACCCCTCCCTTTCTTCAGTCCCCAGTGCCCTCATGTTCCACCACCCGGGTGGCGGCTATTGCTATAATAACAGTGATAAAAGCTGACATTTATTGAACACTTTCTATGTGGTGATCACTTAATAAGCATCAGGCACTGTACTAAGGGTGTTCCGTGCATCTTCTCATCTAATCCTCACATCAGTCCTATGAAGTATTTATTATTACCATTATTATTATTTAAAACAATTATTACTCCCATTCTACAGATGAAGGAATCAAGGAATGTCCAGGATGACACAGTGCTGCAACTTTTGAGGCTGGAATTTGACCTCAGGCAGGCTGACCCTCCAGAGCCCACATTGTCATCCCCAATGCCATAATGAGTGCTTTATCAGAAAATTGAGAAGTGACATTTTTGCACCAATCATGCTGAAGGTGACACCTTTGGCTTAAGTTAATGTTCTCTGTTCTTACCTTTTGATACAAACTGATCTTAAAGCAACATAGTAGAATTCACCCCCAAATTCCATTTTCTCTGTTAAGAAGAGGTGGGCAACTGGTGTGTTTAACCTGCCCCACTGATCCTCTCTCCCTCCTCACGCCTTGAAACAATTCCTCTTTGGAAGATGAAGCTCAGGATACACACCACTTTGTGGCGGGAAGCTCTTCCTGAAGCCGTGTGGCCGCATTCCTGCTCACCAGCTGCTCTCTGGGGGTGCTGCAAAGGGGCCACACAGCCTTCCAAGTTAAAGAAATGGTTCACAGCCTTCTCACCTTGGGAAATCTCAGCTCACTGCATTTTAACATTGCAGAGGCTAATTCACCAGGAGGCTGACGCAGGGCACTTAGGCACTTTATCTCCCAAGTTAAATCTACTCCTGGAGTTGACCTGTGTACCAAAGCCCTCCGTGGCTGAGGCGGACGGGCAAGGAGTCTGTCTGGTACTGCTTTTCCTGATATTTCCTTCTTCTCTCTTCCTAGGTCTTAATGGGAGGGGGGGAGGATATATTAAGGTGAATTAAAGATAGTGCCAAATTCTTTGACATGCCTCCCATCAAGAGATGAGATCTCTATCCCATCCCCTTGATACTGGACGCGCTCCGTGACTGCTCTGACCAATAGAATACAGTGGAAGTAATGCTGAACCCATTTCTAGGCCAAGACCTTAAGAGACTGGGAGCATCCATTCCCATTTACTTGCCACACATGAGAAGTCCAACCACTCTGATAGAGAGACCATATGGCGAAGCCCTGAGACTACATGGAGAGGGAGACGGACCCAGCTGAGCCTGCCAAGGGACTAAATATGTGAGTAAAGCTATCTTGAACCCTCCAGATCAGTCCAGACACCAGATGAATGTCACCAAGTGATACCAATCAAAGCACACAGAAGTGCCTGAATTCCTGACCCACAAAATAGTGAGATATAATAAAATGGTAGCTGTTTTGCAATAGTAGATTACAAAGCAATAGATAGCAGGTATGGGTACATAGGTGCCTGGGATGGATCACTTCCATTTTTAAGGCTCCTGGACTTTCGGCATACACTCACTGATGGAAAGTTGCTTTGTCTAGCCCAACTCAATGCATTCAAGCATAGGGAAGAGCATGCTGTGCTCTCCAAATAACTCTTAATTTGTGGCCTGAGACCATTTCTGCACCACCACTGGTGTGCTGTCCTGTGAAGCAAGTCTTCCCAACTCGTTACACATTGTTAATGAAGGATTAATCTTTTAGTATATTAGTGTCTCATAATTCACGGACCAGTTGGAATCCAGGCCTAAGCTAAACACACTGAGCCCACGCTTTGTTTTTCCCTTTAATTTCCTCAGTTACCACATTATCTTCAACAGCCAGAAGGTAAATCTCTTCACTTCAGAAGCATCACAGAGAAAGCCCTGCTCCCAGGTAGATGAGGAAACACATTGTTTGTTGTAAGGTCTAAAAATTATGGTGAAGACATAAAGGTAGGCTCTTTCAGTTAACAGTTTCCAAATAGAATTCCATTCTTATATTTAATTATATGTGTTTCAACATATACTCTACCTTAAATGACTGTGAGAAGACAGTATATTTTGGAAATATAATACATCTTTTTGAGTATTCACAGTTTATTTGTCAAACCATAATATATTTTCATGGAATTGAGATAAATAAAAAACAACCCAGGAGAGAGAAATAAGAGAGACCTGACAAGTAGTCAGTTTGGTTTTATCCTCAAACTACATGGGCCCAAAGTATTTTTGAAGTGAAGCAATTGACTATGGATGTGCTTATTTTCTACCCTAACGTTTTTGTTGTTGGTTGGTTTGTTATCCAAAGAAACAAACATAAAAGCTGGAGAGGAAACTTCCTTCAAGAGAATCCCCTCCTAGAATTCTACAGACAGATGTGCTAGCCCTTGACTTCCCATAAGTAGGTTATCATCTCTAGAAGGTTAAAGAAATTTATGAGCCTCTTATTTCAGACTTTCCCTGACAATCACAAATCATAGAACTCAGAGATCTTTGCTGGCATGGAGAGATCAGTTTCAGCATCTGTAAAATGAGATTGATAATATCCAACCCATAGCTCTTGTTATAAGAATTAGATTTTGGAAGGAAGAAGAGGAGTTAGCCAAAAGACAAGGAAGGGAGGAGAAGAACCATGAAAAGGCAATGTCATGTCAACGGCAAGGGAGAAGATAATGTTCTATCTGGGTGGTGGGATTTGCGGTGCTTTTTGTATTCTTTGTAATTTTATATGGCTTAATTTTTTGTCATTATCATGGGTCATCCATTAAAAAAAAACTGGAAAGTCAGAAAAAGAAGATATTTCTATGAAGAGGTAGTCGAGAGGTTCTAAAGAGGCACAGAGGTCTAAGAAGACAACGACTTCTCAAAAGACAGGTAGCCCCTCTTCCATCCCAAACCATGGAGCTTCTCAATGTTCCCCCATTCTAAACATATCCCTGTAGGGAGGAAGCTTGGCCATTATTGGAATATTCCAGATTCAGAACAACTGAAGCAGTTGAGGGTAGCAATGGTGATTCCTTTCAATGTAACTGCACTGTTTTCAAGATTTTCCAAGATAAACTGCATAAAATCTACAGATAAAAACTTTATACAATTTTTTCATGGTCAGTGAATGCTATCCAGTAAGTAGTTAAAACTCATTTTATCACATCGCAACACAAACACAACCTCAATGGACTAAATGTAGACCATCTTCCTCTTATTTCATTTTATAAAATGTTTATTATTTCCTTCCTATTAAAAAATAAGTTTTCAAATTAGGATAAACGATTTTACATATTCCACTTCAAAATGTGCAAGAAGTTTTACAAAATTCTTTTAGATTGCAGGTGAGAAAAAAAATTTTAGACCACCTGCTTATTAGAAGACACATATGTTTTGGAGGCAGAAAGTCCCGGGTTGAATTGCCAGATGTCCCAGGCATTGGGTGTGCGAGTTAGCGCAAGTGGCTTCAACAGCACTCCTTTAAAGGTCTGGCTGGACTGACCATCCTTTAAGCAGCACGCATTGCACGAACCATTGGGAATACCAGGAGAACACGGTACAAACGGCCTCTCCCTCATAATCCTCTGGCCTCCCCTGCCCTCTCCGGAAAACACCTGCCTCTGGTGACTGTTGTGAAGACGCACATGTGCGGTGTAGAGCACCCCATACAAAGTTGGTGCCGAAAACGGGGTACGTTCTTATCATTGTTGCTGTCAGACCAAAGGGTAAGAGTTTGTCCCTTGCATGAAACCCGTGGATCTCCAGGATAGGGAAAGCCAGAGGAAAGCGCGTGCGACTTTCCGGATCGGAAGCAGCTTCCTTTCCTCTCAGTCCAACGTTCACTGCAGCCACTGCTTTGGCGACCAGCCCAGCACAAACGAACCGGAAGTACGCCTGCCGGCACTGGCTTCCGGTCTACCCAGGCTGCTCTGCAGCGGCGCATGCGCAGCACGACAGGCCGTTTTCCTTGAGGCGTAATTGCTGACCGCGTGTCGTATGGGCCCGACCGCAGACGCTCAAGAGTTCTAAGTCTCGCTGAGTAAGGCGTCTCAGAGAGGGCGCACCCGGCGGCCCACAGCAGGCGCCCGCTCAAGGAAGCCCCTTGGCACTGGCTGTCCTGCCTTGTGCGTTTCGCTTTCCCAGTCTCTCGTCCCAGACCCCGGGCTCCCTTCCCTAATGAATTGCATGCACGCAAGCCCTTGTCTCGGACTTTGCTTTAGAGGGAAAACCAGGCTAAAACATCTGTAGAAAGAAAATATTAACTGGGCAGAATTTTGTTGTTAGAGGAGTTATAAAATTAACCACACAATGAAATAGTGTGCGACCATTACAAATAGTGAGGTAAATCAATCCAGGTGACGTCAGAAACTTCTAAGATATTGTTCAATGAGAAAAGCAAGATGCAGAGCAGTGTGCATAATATGATCCCATTTTGTAAAACAAAAAATAGCTTCCCAAAAAAGCCCCGTATCTGTATATAAATACACTTATTTGTAAATGTGTGTGTATATATAAGCATTTATTTTAAAATTTTATATATGTAAACTTAAAAAAAGGATATGTACTAGTTTGTTAAATGTGTTTGGGGGCATGGGAATGGAAAGGAGGAGGTTAGTAAAACAAAGCAAAAGAGGTCCTTATTTAAAAAATAAATCATGTATGACAGGATATTATTCCATTCAGGTAAAATCATACGAACATGAGTCAATGCCTGTGACAGATGAAAGGAGGATCGTCACCAACGTGCTGATGCTCATCATCCCTGGATGTGGGGCTGCAGGTGGGCTTGTACTTTCTTCCTCACACTTTTCTTGTTTTAAGTTTTACAGTAAGACTAGATTAATTATGTAATCAGAAAAACATGAAAACAAAAAATATCAAAGCAAAACAAAGAATGAAGAGGCAGTTTGGTATAGTGGTTAAGAGTACGGACAGTGGAGCCGGACAACTACCTTCAAATCTTGGCTTTGTCACTTACGGTTGTGTGATCTTGGGCAGGTTCTTTCAGTTCTTTGGGCTTCCATTTCCCCATCTGTAAAATGGAGGTAATAATTATATAGTACCTACTTCACTGGGATCTTAAGGAAATTAAATGGGAAATATAGATAAAGGTTCAGAATAGTGCCTGGCACATAGTAAATATAAAGGTTAGCTATTACTATTTCTTTATAATTGATTGTAAAAAGAAAAGTAGTTGAAGGGCTTAGATGCTACTGCCTTTAGTTAGGCAGGGAGAAAAGATACTACTCGTTGTTGTCATGGCCTGGGTGACACAGCCATTCTACTCCTGCAGGTGAGGCAGCTTCCCATTCTGGGAAGAAAGATAAAAAAGAAGAGAGGAGGGAAGAAAAGAGGGAGAGAAAGAAGAAGGGGGGCAAGAAGGGAAGGAGGAAGAGAGAGAGAACAAGGAGGAGGAGCACAAGGACAATGAAAGAAAGGAAAGAAGGAAAAGGAAAGAAACAAAATGCCCCAAAGGTTCCACTTGGATGCTGGTGGGACAAGGTGGCCCTGGCAAACCTCCCCCTCCTCCCCGGTGTCAGGCCTGACCTGAAGGATTCTCTTCCCAGCTTCCTGAGCATCCCTGTTCTTCCAGAAGCACGCAGGTTCATGTTGGTGATCTATTTTTTTCTTAATTGAGATGCAACTGTTAGTATGGTACATTTTGCTGACATTCATGTCACATTTCCTAGATACCAGATAAAAAATACTTTTAATTAGTTATAAATGAGAATGTATACACAACAATTCTGAAACTGTGTCTTCCTCAAAGTTTGCTTCCAAGTATGATACATGTGGCTTTAGTGCCAATTCTTATTAATTGTGTAATGCAGTCTGCTGACACCCGTGACACATTTCCCCATATCCAGTCACAAAAATACTTCTAATTAGCCATAAATGAGAGTGTACACACAACATTTCCAATAGCCACTCTGTTCCTCTCAAAGTTCACGTCAGAGAAAACTTAAACTGTTGCCACTGAGCTGCCTTGCTCCAATTCCAACAACTCCTATTTCAGAAGTGCTTAGAAAGTTGAATCTTTAGATCTTGCTTGGTAAACAGATCTGAGGTAGATTTATTTCAACCCGAGTCCTCTATTTGAGATACATGTGCTCCTGAACCCAACTAAAATGCATACCATGGCCATTTCAAAGGCAGTGATAAAATTACTTGGTTAAATATTTTGGCTAGATTTCCTGTTTCCAGAGGCCCAGGCATTATATTCTGTGGCTTCTGCGTTTGCACATGGCGATGGGGCAGTATTAAATGGCACCACATCTGCCAGCCTCCGTAAGAACCATGCCCCACAGGGAAGCCCCAGGCACCCATCCACCGCTATGAGCCACACAGACTGGGACGGACGACTCCAGACCTCAATAACCACCCTCAAGTTCCCAGACCTTTAACTTTCTTCAGGAATCCAGGCTGTAAGCCTCTTAAGATGATCCCAGACCATAAAGTACCTCCCTCAGTTCAAAGTGTGGAGTCTATAAAATCACTCTAGTTATAATTCAGATATTCTCCAAACTCGAGGCAGTGAAGCATTCTGATCTGCTCTTAGATTTCTGTATAATCTCTCCTTCATTTCACAACAGGCTTTGTCTTCTGTAGCTCTGTGCAGATGGCAATCCTTTGTAAGTCATGAGGCCATGATTTGTGCATGGTACATCACAGTGAAAGGGGGGCTTTATGTCAGGGGAGGAAAAACAGTTCTGTTAAACTTTGCTTACTTTCACTACCTTTAAAAACTCATTAAATAGGATTCTGCCTTTTACTTGCCGAAGTGTTTAAAACCCTTTTTAATGAAAAATTCTAATCCTATATAATCACACCATAAGTACTTTCTTTCTGTTCAAAGAGGAAACAGTGTTAAATTTTAATGCATACCTCTGGCAGGCTATAATAAAAGCGTTCAGTCAGTTTTAAATCGGATTAGTGTAACTGTTACAGATTAGAGAAAAACCTCAAGTGATTGAAGCAAGTCCCCCACTCAAGGGAACTAATTTAGGGTCCAGGCCTGATCATACCAGACTTGAAGGGAACATCAAGAGTCTTGCCTTCAGTTTGCCCAAAATTTGTTCAGAAGCTCATACAATAAGGTCCTGTGCTAGGTATTGCAGCCATATAAAGACAAGCCTTCCAATGGGAGGCAGACCAGATGGAATGCAGCCCTAGACAATGTGGAATGAAGGGAAGAGCAGGAGAAGTGGGGCCTCCTTAGAGAATGCAGAATGGACAAAATCACATCTCAGAGAGAGAACCATGGAGATGTCTTAGAGGATGAAACTTCTAAAAGAGGCCCTAAAAGACAGACAGATGAAGAGACAGGGACATCCTTGGTAGGGTGGGAAAGGGTATAAAATTTTCCGAGAATTAGGAAAATTGAGTTGTTTAGAACATGGAGAAGGGGAAGGGAATGCCTCTGTGTCGAGGGCTGCTTTGTAGCAGGCACTGTACCAGGCACCTACATCTCTTTTCTCATTTAGTCCCCACAACATCCCAGCGAGGTGGGTATTACCCCCATTTTATAGATGAGAAGACTGAACCTCAGGGAGATTCTCCAACTTGTCTAAGGTCAAACAGCTAGCAAGTGCTTGCACTCAGAAGAAAAATATGGTTGAGCTTCTCTCAATAATTAGTCTAGGGAACTCCCCAAATCGCTCCTTCCTCTTAGCCATCATTAGGGCCCAGCTTGTTCCAAAAGACTTTCCTGACCACCTGAGTTAGAAATATCTCTAGTCCCTGAATTCATAGCATTCTTAATTCTGTTACCCAAGAGGCATTTATTGTACCCTGGCTTATATTGTTATCTTTTCTCGTGCAAATGTTTACCTCAGTGCTTCTTCCTTGGTAGGATCAGTTGTGTAGAGCAGGAATATCAAAAACATCTGAGAATAAATGCACATATATATTTTTAAATGTTTATATTTATGAAACTGCCATCCCACCCACCTTGCTTGGCCTTCTTCCATAGTCTAATACATGGAGAGGAGCAGGTAGTTATCTAAACCCTACAAGCACATGCCAGAACATGTGAAGGCAGCAGCAGTGAGCATTTTAAAATGTTCCCTCAGACGCCAGCCCCCATGGCCTAGTGGTCAGGTTCAGTACACTCTGCTTCGGCGGCCCAAGTTCAGTTCCTGGGCGCAGACCTATACCACTCATCTGTCAGTGGCCTTGCTGTGGTGGCAGCTCACATACAAAAAGAGGAAGATTGGCAGTGGATGAATCTTCCTCAGTAAAAAAAAACCCAGATGAGCCACTTAATTTGCAATTAGCAAAGGACAGAGCGGCTTAAAAAAAAATTTGCCTCAGTAGTTCTAATTCCTACCCCATCCCAGGTAAGAACTGCTAAGCTGGCTGGATCAAAATCAGGTGATTTGACATCAGGTCCCAGCTCTGCCACTTACAGATTGCATGATCTTTACCCTTTATGACACTCAGTTTTATCATCTGTAACTTGAAAATCATTATATCTGCTTTACCTACATTTTAGAATTATTGTGAGGAGCGAACGAATAAGTCTGTAAAGACTTATGTAATGGTATGGTATTAATGCATCTGGATTAGAAACGCTTTGAACACAGTACTGTCCATCTTGCTTGTATGTACACATCCTAAGTGATTGCACATAGTGATATTTAATAACAGGTGTTCATTTGCAGATGGAGCTCTTAGAACCTTGGGGACATAACAGCCTATCCAACCAAGATGTCAGGAAAAGTACTGAAATGTCCTCCACCTAGGATGACATTTGCCCCCTAAATGCCCCTCCAACCTGGATACATTTTAAGGACAATGCCTGTTTGAAAGTCATGGCTGTGTGGGCCTTTATGCCTCCGAAATGAGAAGCTTTGGGGTCCACATTGTCATTATTCACCACCTTTCTCCTTCATGTTCTGTACTCTGTGCCTCCACACCAAGATGCTCACTCATACCTCTTCAAAGTCAAGAAGACATAATTCTGCTTTAGATAAGTTAATGATTACTCAAGAGTACGGGATACTTTTGACCTTTCAAAAAAGATCTTCTAATGAGTGATAAGAAGAAAAGATTAATTTCCTTGTTAAAAAAGGACCAGGAAGGGGAAATGAAAGCCAACTACAAACCCCCCACAGTAAGAGAAAGGGCCACAAAAAAATAAAAACAAGGATTCATGAATGCAGGAAGAAATTAAAACAAACCTGCAGGCCCTCATAAATATGGCAATCAGGCAGCTCCATGCATGCATCCCATATTTGAATTTTTATTTTACGTGAGGTATTTTTGTATCTGCTTTGCCTAAATTTGGCCTCTTACCAAAGCCTAATGACTCTACTTTATGTTAAGCTTTTTGAAGCATCTAAACTTAAAACTAGGAAAAAAAAAAACCTGTTAATTTATCTTGCAGGAAAAGGTGTTATAATTTGAATGAAAAACAGCAAGCAGACAGATAAAAAGGAGCTGGCACAAAGCTCAGGCAATCGGTAACATTTTTTGTACCTACAGGCTGAGAAATCGTCTCCAGTGTTGTATGATGTTATTACTGTCACCTATTTTCACTTGTACAGTAGGTTCAAGCATAATTATGTGAAGATTTGAATGTTCTCCACAGATTTACTATTTTAATAAGCTCATGATGTTAAGACACTATATGTGTTGACAGTGGTACTTACACTGTATTAAGCACACAAATCAAATAATTTTCTTTAAAATGCTAACTAGCCTAATTTGACCTTTTTATGGCCCTGGTCAGTTCGGAAATGGTCCCTTATAACAGCCTTCTCTCCAACCTTTCTGTCTTTTATCCCATCCTTCAACAAAGGTACTGTCCTCACAGACCATGTGATCTTATCATTCCAGAAATTGCCCTTGTCCTGTTGAAGGCTGTGGGGCAGAGTGGGGCCATGATGAACTATACCCATTAATATTCATGATACCTAAAAATATGCTCAGGTACCAGAAAGCAGGTGTGGTATCTAGTTCGTAAATCTAGTTTATGAAGTAAAATTCAGGGCTGGGTAGGATATTGCTGTATAAAAAATAGCAGGAGACCTTAAATCCATGCATAAGCAAGAGAGAGAATCATTGGCATAGGTAATTGCAAGGTCAGAGGCAGCTGGAGGTGGACACTGAGTTCAACATGGAAACAGAGAGGGTAGTGTCTCCGATTTTAACAGGCCCTTTTGGGTCTCTTCTTTATTTTAAGAAATAATTTAATAGCATTTTTAAAAATCTGGATCCATTGTAAAAAACATTCAAAAATAGACACAAGCATGAAGGAAAAAAAAATCAAGGATTCCCTCTCTCAAAAATGATCCTTCTTACTGATTTTAGATCTTATTATTCCAGGCTTCTTCTGTGCGTGTTTGAATGGGTTAATCTGTCGCACACTGATTTTTGAGTTGTGTTTTTTCTCTTAATGTCTTGTTAAACACCTTTTCCTGTGATGGAATATGCTCCAGCTACAATGAGACTTTCACAGCTGTATCGTATTCCATGAAGGAGTGCTGTGTTGCCTGTGCTTGGACCTTTAGGTTGCCTCCACAACCCAAATAAGGTGAAGATGAACTTCGAGCAAGTTCTTTTTGAATCTCAAAGCATATCATCTGCACACCTCACAAGATAGTTCACAGTTCTTAAAACATTCGATTCTTGTGAATTTGGTGACTCAGACTTTTGTATTGACTTCTATTTAATTTTAAGGATATATCACACACACACACACCCCTTTTGCCTCAAAATAAAACCTGTCAAAATAATTGCATCTGTATTAATTAATATTTTACTTCTATAATTCTATAATGTGCGCTTCATGTATATTTATTTCTGCAACAACATCCTTAGAATAAATATACAAAATAGCATACAACTTAGAAACACTGCACAATTACTTCCATGCAATCCAAAGACAATTCACATTTATTTATTGATTCATTCAAAAAGTACTTATTGAGCATCTGCTGTATAATTTGCACTGTGCCGTGCTCCATGGCAGAAATATTTAAGCATCCACACTGGGTATGTCTTTACTTCAGTGCCAAAGCCACCAGGAAATATATATGTTTTTCTTATGTTTTCCTCAAATATCAGAAATAATATTTAATTTATGTTATATAAAGATGTCATTCTACTTTTGAGCAGCATATGGACCTTGTTTAACTTGTTGACCAATTAAGTAATAACAAGAAATTCTAACAAATCTCTTGACAGAAGTATAATCTCCACCAATCTGGGCCAAATCACCAGGATTTCAGCAGATCTATCCTTCTGTATGTGGCTCTTAGATAACAGCTAATAGATATCAGTTATGCAAGAGGCTCATCTTGATAAATGAGATGGGCAAATGAGCAGTTACATTAACAATCTGTAAGCATCTCATCGCCTCCCTATGAAGTTTTAAGACCTGTCCATCAAGATCATCCAATACCTCTATTGGTATCCTCATGCTAAATTGTGTTTCTTTATCCCATGATTTCACTTTTTAATATGTCTATCTTTACCTTCTCAGTTCTTCACTGATTCAGCTCTAACCCTAAGACTCCACCCTTCCTGCCTCCCAGCCTTCAAACAGCCTCCCAGCCCCCCTCAGGCTACACAATGGCCCTCTCCTAGTAAGTGCTTCAGAGAACACTCAAAGCTGGCCTCCTTCTCAAAATCTCCCCTGACTGATTGAAAGGAAAAGCAGCTTTCCAAAGAGTTCCATCTCAACAGCATGCCATTCCCCATGGAAAGTGTATTTGGATATAGATAGTGTCGTTACATATGTATGAGAATATGTTTTACTTATTCACCTGCCTTTTTTCAGCCTGACTGTGAGCCCCTAAAGACTGAGAACATGTTTTCTCTCTATTCTATAATGATCCCACCCCCACAGAGTCACACTGCTAAACGTTGGTGCCACCTTTCTTCAAGGCAGCTATCAGTAATTACATTTTCACTGGGACGTCTAACTGAGAATGCAGATCTTTAGAGGTGGGAGGCAATGTTAGAGGTCACCTAGTCCATCACCTTCTTTTTCGAAAAAGCTCACATTTATCTAGTATTTACTGTGCCAGACACTGTGCTGAGCTCCTTAGGTGAATTATCCCATGTGATCCTCACAAAAACTCATAGGGTAGGAACTCTAAATATCTCAATTTTTGTGTGCATACCAAAGCCCTCCTTTTGCCTTTTCACAATAAAGTACACATAAGTGAATAAATAATAATAGCTCAACCTAGGATCAGGACTAGAGAAAGGCGGGAGAGGCACCTAGGGAGCAAAATTTAAGGAGACCCTCTCTCTCAGGGTTTTGTAAGTAGCTCCTTGAATTTTGCACTCTAGGCGCCTCTCTTGCCTCACCCCATCTCAGCCCTAACCCTAACCATATTGTACGTTAGTTTCTGCTCTCTCTATATTTATATCTATTTCTAACATTAATAGATGGTTTTTCTTCAAATTATTTAATCTCTACAGTTGAGCCAAAGTGGAATTTTCAAACTATTAAAAAAATGAATTGTAAATACAGTTTTGTGCTATCAGACTGCTCATTTTCTATGAAAAGTCGTAGACCTGAGTATCTGCTATGTCCTTTCCTGTCCCACTGTCTAGGTTGTTTCTCTGGGTCTGGTAATATTTCAGCAGATTCCATGTCCCAGAGCAATAGCAATTGTCTTTGTCATGAGATCAAATCCCACACAGAATGTTAAGTTGTTGCTCTCTCGTCCATGGAACGTTTTTCCTCTGCCTTAAAGCTTTCTGCTCTCAGTAAGAACATCTCTTCCTGAACTGTATGGTACCTTGGTAATTCACACATTGCAGGAAGTTCCTGGAAAATGAAGTTTATAATACTTGCCTCTCAACAAAAATCAAGGAGTCAGTTACCACTTCAGTTACCATCAATACTGACTTAGTTTTTCAATTTCCTAATCTTCAGCTACTAGAAATGAATCTGATTGACCCATATCATCTTTCCAGTTAGGCCAAAGTAACCTATAACTGGCTGCCTATGGACTGACTGCCCTTAAATTAAGGGTCCATCTCTAATTGAATCAAATGAGGCCAGGAGTAAGGTCCCATAAAAAAGAACTTGACAGTTCAGGGCAGCTTCATATCAAATGGTATAGATTGGGGAAAATGCGTAAAGGAAGAGTGAGGAATTTTTTTAGTTTTTTATACTTTGATGTGTTATTTTAGAAACAGTTTGGGGATAAAGAGAGTCTTTGAGAATGAATTAGTAATAAATTGATTTTTTAAAACTCCCTAGTCAGTGTTATCCTGTAAAAAAAAAAAAAAAAAAAACTAGAACAATGGAAAAACTTGGAGAAATCTGAAAAATGCTGTCATCAGGAAACTGTTGAAGGGGGCTTCAGTCGCAGCAACTGTCAGGAATGGGTTTGAACATGTGATGTGCTGTGCACCTAGATATTGACTTCATTCCTAAGAGTGTATGCAAGAAGTTCCTGGACGTGCCTGACAAAGTTCACAGCTGGATTGATCATTTAAAACATCAGCCATTTTATTTCAATGCATTTATGTCTGTTTCATGTCTTCTTCCTAGAGTAACAGTTGCTAAAGACAATACTTTGCTATTTAAGATTAGCCTTATGCAGCATCTAACCCCCTACATCAATACAGGCAATAAGTAAATAGAACACTATAAAATGTTGGGAAATATAAATATCTTTACTTTTCATATTTACTCTTTATACTTTCACTTTTTAATTCATTTTACTATTTCAGGGAATAACTAACATGAGCCAGTACAGTGAAATGGAACAAGTATAGATTTTGGGGCTAGACAGGACTGATTTCGAACATTGCTCCTATGTGGACTTGGGAAGTTACTTATCTGCCTAAACCTGAGTAGTCTCATTTTGTACATTTTTATGAGGGTTGGCCATACAGTATGTAAAGAATATACAATGCCAGCACTTGTCGAGCACTAAATGTATGGTAAATTTCATTATTTTGCAGGCACATTCAGAAGAATCATAGTGTAAAAACTATGACAAATTGATATAACATCACAAATATAATGTAAAATGTGGCCAACGTGGGCAAATCAAATATTGAAGAATCATGTATGAATTAGGATAGACTAAATTATGCTGAAGTAACAAATGAAAAACCCAGCTAGCAGGAACTCAGCTTCACTTGCTCTGGAATTGGGGCCGACAGAAGCACAGCCTTCTAGTAGCTGCTCCTTCTGGAACATGCAGACTCCGCGGTCACTAGCAGGGTAAGAGGGTGCTAGAGGGTCTCACATTGCTTAGCACATTATTGGTAAAGGAAATAACATATATAACTTCCACCTACAACTAATTGCAAAAACTAGTCAAGATGGCCCCGCTTAACTGCAAGGTGGTAGAGAAAGGTAACCCTCTCATGGGCTTGGAAGAAAGGAGAGTCAGACGTGGTGAGCACTGGAAGACTCTACCACAGGACATGTTCCTTTGTCCCGAAGGCTGTCAGGAAGTCCTTACATTCTGCAAGTAACCGAATGGCTATTTCCCCAAGTTGGTTTTATTCTCATTGTTAAAGAAAGGAGCCATAGAGCTGAGTTTATAATTGAGATTTTTTTTATTTTGGGTTTTTTTTTTAAGAAATGTATTTTAACCTCACGCTGACTTAGCACAGTCTGATCTGGTATTTGGTCAATTTGGGTGTGGGAAAAAGCGTTACAAATAATCATTGCTGGAGTCACCCTGCGTATGCCAAAATAAAAGAAGTTGTCATCCAGAAAGGAACTTTGCACAACAAAGTGTTAAGTGAAATACTACCAGGCAAAATAAGGTAATGCTCTTTTGCTGTCTAGCACCACATAAGATGCTAACTGAAAGAGTAAATAAAAACACTTAACATGCATTTAGCTTTCATAATTTACCTTCTGCAAGGTTGATTTAGAGTATGCAGAATGTGCCACATTATTTAGGCTGTAAAAAGGCGCTGCTTTACACTACCTGCCATGTACAATTATAATAATCTGTCAGACAAATATAATTACAGAGTGTGATGTCTGTTTGAGTGTGAAGGCTTTGATTGTGTGGTATTGTCTGCTCTACACTGTGGCACAGCATAAACAATTGTACTCTGTGGTAACTCTCAGCCAGGACTAATGCTCCGCATCAGGAACGCCCCATCACACAGCACAGAGGGTTGGTTTGGGTTTGAGATTGTTGGCTTTGTTTGTTTGTTTTTTTCCCCCAGGGATTTTTTGAGGGCAAACTTGACCACAATAAGCCTTCTGCAATACAATGTGGTGGGTCTCCAAGATATTGTTAATAAATCATCAAAGAGAATGGGAATGGGAGACTAGGGCAGGATATGGTCAATTAACCAGTACCAACCATTTTAATGATGAAAGTAGGTTGAGAAAGGAATGCATGGATTGCTTTAATGATTAAAAAAATAATTAGGTGACATTCCATGGGTTTAAAAGATAAAGTTGTTATTTTATAGAGTAAGTTGTGATTGTAATTTGTTATTAGACTCTCACACCAGCTGACAAAATAGAAAAGGTAACCATTATTAGAGCCTTTCATAATGGTATTTAGTTAAAGAAATTGAAGGTATGTTGGATTTTAAATTAGTCACTGGTCTCCTTGCCATACCATCTATACTAGGTTGGATCAGGCTATGTTTAGTTTATTTTTCAAGTGATGATCTCGACACTGTGACCTTCATACCCAGAGATGTTGCTTAGGGCTACTCTACGGGGGACACCTTTTGCTCTTTAAGATGAGACTTGCCTAGATGAGATTTAAGAGGTATTCACTTACCAAATTCTGCTCTGTTATAAATCATGCAGTGGAAAAGTTTAATATTGTAATTCATAAGACTGCACCTAAATAAATGGTCAGCCCAAAGGAACAATCTAGATTTGGCATCTTGTTTTCTTTTAAATTATAAGTATATAACATTATGATAATATCTGAACCAGCTCAGAAAGAAAACTTTGTAGTAACAACACGAGTTTCTTTCGTCTTTGGAAGAACATTAATGTTCTATCCCTTTTAGCCATATAGGAAGAGAATTCCAGAGATTAGTCTTTATACTGATGATACCTTTATGCTATAGATGTGCAAGAATTTTCTGGATGAATCTACCATTGAGAAGGAATGTTATTTTCATAGTTTTCCAATGTTTGAGCCTTCCAATGTAGGTTCCAAGGAAGATAACAAATCTATCATAAAATAATCACAGAATCACGGAATCT
Organism: Equus caballus; assembly: GCF_041296265.1. NCBI lineage: Eukaryota > Metazoa > Chordata > Mammalia > Perissodactyla > Equidae > Equus > Equus caballus. The sequence goes on from NC_091684.1 coordinate 181,648,291, forward strand.
TTGCATTGGAAAGACTTCTGCCCAAGTAGAAATGATTACTTCATCGCTTGGATCCCACTGTACCCTATATAGCATTCTCTCATGGTTATTGCAGTGATAATCTGCCTGCCTCTGCTGGTCTACAATTTCCTAAGACCAGAGATTATACTTTACTCCTTTTTGACTCCCTAAAGTTTAACATAGTGCCTAGAGTAGCATGAATAGCTGAGTTGATAGATGGATATATGAAAGAAAAAAATACTGTAATGTAATAGCAAGTATTTGTTGGCGTCTCTCCAACGTCCATTTCTTCCCTTCCTTTCCAACAGTCCCGATTTCTGTTTGAAGATTCAAGTGGTTCCAGAGAAGCTCTTTTCCTCTCCAAGTCCAGGAGTGGAATATGTAGTATAGGTTAAACCAATCAGCACTTTCCATCCAACTAACAAGTTTTTGGCTCTGCCTTGAACACATGACCTAACTAAAGATATCCATTCAGAATGAATTTCAGTATTATTTCTGGGAAGGAAGAGACAAAGATGCCTTTTGCTGGGTGTAAATATGGAAACGTGCAGTCCTGGAGCTGATGGTAGCCATCTCAGACCATTAGGAGAACAAGTTTTAGGATGAAGCCAATATTAAAGATATAGCAGAGACAGAAAGAAACTGGAAGCCTTACTTGAACCCAATGTTATATCTGGACTTTTCAGTTACAAAAAAAGAAACAAGAAGGAAAGAAAATTCCCTTATTTTTCATGTCGGCATGGGTCAGATTTTCTATTTTTTGCAACACAAAGCATCCTGATACAATTGTAAATATCACTATTGAACAGATGTGATTGAACAAACAGGATATACTTCAGCAGTATTGGCAAGTCCTAATGCAAGCCATTCCACAAACACACCACAAACCAAAAGTGACAAACACCCTAATTTCCATTTCCCACTAAAAGGAACTAGGGCTTCCTAAAGAAATGGCTGACTCCAGGTCTTGTATAGGAAATGTACAAGTTGATCCTGGGACATCTAGGTATGCCAGAAGGCAAGAAAGTTCTCAAAATTTACTATGTCAAAGAACTAAGCAGCCAGTTTGAAAAGTCTCCCACTAACCAAAGATGGGACAACTTGAGCAACAAAAAAATAATGATAAGTACTATGGATTCAAACTAATCGAGTATGTTAAATTCCATGCATTCATAATGGTACTCAAGGAAACAAACCTCATTGATCTTAGAGAATATTAGGAGAAAAACAATCAAGCGTTTAATTTGTCTTTCTTGTATGAACTGTGCTTTGGGAAGAAATAATAGTTGTTAAGGAAAAGTTTCTCTCTATAGACATATTCCAGCAAAGAAATGAAGAAAACCCCGTGTTACAAGCCCTTGATGAAATAATGGATCTAGGCAATAAACATCTGTGGCTCTAACATCACAAAACTTAGACACAAGACAGTATGTACCTCTTGATGGAAGTACACCATACCATCTATGAAGTATTCTAGCCAAATTATCAAACCTGAATCAGATGAAGTCTCTTAATCTAACTACTATTTCATTGGAAATAAAAAAGAGATGCAGTCAACAAAATCCAAAATGTGGGAAGCTCTGTAGAGAAAATGAACCAGTTTTTGTAAACAAATCACAAGAAAAAGAAATAGAAGGATAACTTATAGATTAAAAGATTGTTAAGAGACATAACCAAATGTAATGTACAGGCTTTGTTGGCATTCCGATTTGAACAAACCAACTATAAAAAAATATGAGAGAATCACAGAAAGTTAGATGCTCACTGGATATTTGATGATAGTAAGGAATTATTATTAATTTTTATATGTGTGATATGGTACCATTGTTATGATTTTTGGAAGATTCCTTATCTTTTATAGGTTCATACAAAAGTAGTTACAGATGCAAAGACATGATGTCTTTAATACAGCAGTAATGGGGGAGGGGGGAAGTAAAGGTGAAACAAGATTAACTATGAGTTAATTGTTGAAGCTGAGTGATGGGTATATGAAGGTTCATTATACTATTCTTTCCATTCTTGGGTAATATTTAAGATTTTCCACAATAAAAAAATTCTTAAGTACATCATTCTGTCATCAGTCCAAATCGTAAACACCTGCCAGCCTGCTTTGCTTTCACATAAACGGACTCTCATCCTTCAATTGTGTTCTAATTTCTCCACATTCTAATTCACCCATATATCTGGCTGCAGTCATCAATATCTGCATGCCTTCTTCCCGAACAATGGACATTATCCCACTATGCAACTCATCCCCATGGAGGTATCATAGCAAGTCCATCACTCTCCCAGCGCACATATAGACATCAATTTTCATATACATAGTTTTCGTCTATTCATTCCCTTATGCTTCTGTTCTACTTCGACAGCACTCTTCATTCCAATTCCCTAAACCCTCTTTAGAAAGGAATCACACCCCCTAACTCAGGCAGACAGACATATGGCCAGTGCAAGGTTGAAGAGTTCCAACATCTACCTTTCTGTGGGCCTCTATACATAATCTGGCTCAGTCTAAACCTCTTAAATGAAATACTCTCCTGGAAATAAAACCAGCTTCTGTGTTCTTCTATTTTATTTCAAACTCAATACAAAGCAATGGTCCCCAAAGAAAAGTTATGCTGGAGTTAGGTTCACACAATTTCCCTGAAATGTAATACGAGAGTTAAACACAGATGATATGACTGGTTAATAAATGTCACCATTGAGTGGCTTTGTTCACCTAATAATATCATTCAGATCATTATAAACAAATTGAAGGGGTTCTTATGTGAAACAAACACGGCAGGACTTATTCCTGCGTAACACAAGACCCAGGCAGGGCAGCCAATCCTAACGGCCTGTGAGAAGGGGCAAGGCCGGCGTGCAGCTTTGTGGCATCCCGGGAGGATTTTATTTCCAAATATAAAATTCATGCCATGCTCACAGGCAGAACTTTAGAATAGTTATAATGATCTAATGGCAGCATTACTATGGAAGGCTGCTACTAATACTTTGAACTACTGCCGTTCTATACAGATCCAGGGATATGATTTCAAAGCTCATGTGGAATGAAGACTGCCCCAGCTGAAAGCAATCCGCCTGAGTAAAACAGAGAGGAAAGAAAAGAACAGGGCAGAATGCAACTGAAGCCCACAATTTGGGATTTCTAGGATGGGGGAGTCGAAGTGGGTTCTTTGATTGTGGGATTTCTTTTATTATTGTTGTAGTTTGGGGAGGGAGTGGCAAGGAAAGAGAAAATGTCTCTAAATTAGAAGGCATTGCCTGCCTCTGACTTTTTGAATTACCTCTAACTTAGAGATTATAATGTGTTTATTTTCCTCTTCCGAGAAGAGAGGGGTAGTGATTGCCTCCATCACTCTCTCCCTCTGCTCCCTCTGCTGTCGAGGGGCCAAGAGCTCATTGAGGTCAGTTCCACTGTGCTCAGTCTCGCTTCAACACTGATGGCGAAAAGAAAAGAAATAACACATTAACTGCAAAAGAGTTGGGAACCCCTATAAGTCCAACCTAATAAACATCCAAGACTTGTTGGGCCTGTCACTTGACGTTTAGACAGAAATGGCTATTGTTGTATTTCTAGAAATCAAAGGAAACATCAGATCCTTTGCAAACAAGAAAACTGCATAACATTTCAAATACCAGTTAAGTGCCTGTATTTATAGGTAGTGTTCCCTATTTCGAAGCTAACCCTGCAATTCCTTTGGAAAGAGGTTCTGACAGAGCTAACAGGTCTGTAAAAAAATTTTTTAAATATATATATATCATTTTTAAATGATGCAGAAATTTCCTTTCATTCTTTCAATAATTTGCAGTTGGAATTCATAATTTTAGCAGTATTTCTCACATGTAATGCCAAATTTGGTAACACCTATTTAAAGTGCATTGTAACATGTGTTTAAGATACATTGAGCTCTTTGGAGAAAAGGTGCTATAGAAATCTAATAAATAATAAGTAGATGATTGACAAAGGATAATATTAGGAGCTCATTTTTGAAACTTTATAAAAATACATGCACTTGAGTCAATTCTCAGCTAGACAATCTCTTTGGCAGGTAATGTGTAGGGATCCCACATGCCCCAGATTTTAAGGTTCTAGCATATGGGAAGAAAAAGGTCGTGGCCTACAGAAGCTCATTCTGAGAATGGAATAGTTCTCAACAAGAATCCAAGCAGGAATCCCAATTTTGGCCTTGACAATGCATTCACTTATGCTATTTGGAATGTGAAAGAAATTTGAAATATATAAAAAGTAGAGTTATAAAGGGCAGCTGGATTCAACCACATGGCCAAATTTGAATCAGCAAACTGACATTCTCTGAGATAACACACATTATGTCCTTTAAAATTAAGAAAGGAAAACAGGAGCCAAGTATCATTACTCATTTGTTATTTTGTGAGCTGGTTAAACTCAAGAATGCATAATTTTCTGGTTATAATGCAAACTAAGGAAGGACGAGCGCCAAATATAAACAATCTCCACCTTCTGGAGTAAAATATATAGCTATCCAGAGCTTTGATATGATTATGAAAAGAGACCAGACGCTTTGATTCTTGGCTGCTACAGGACCTGCCTTGGCAACCTATAGGTTGATCAGCAGAGAGGTAAAGATAAGTCTAAGAGACTTAAAAGATGGAAATAAAATGCTTTTTTTTTTCAATTTTAAATAAGCAGAAGAAGGGACAAGCTTATCTTAAGCAAAGTAAGCTGATAAGGGTGCAGAAAAAGCTTTCACCAGAAATCAGTGTACTATCATTTAAGCTAAAGCATGACATTTGAACCTTCATGTAGAAACATGAGTTTCTAACGCATTAGGCTTTGGGGTTATATATTAGACAAGTTCTTACGTTCCTTTTTTATTTTTCTTTGGTGATTTTGTTGCCCACTCGTTGGTAATATGTATCCCCAATCTACACACACTGCATTTATAGCAATTGATTAATATATGTATTTTGCAGAGATGTTTTATGTAAACCGATTAAATACCATCCTTAACACATGACTTCCAAATTTGGAACAAATATAGAAGTCTTGTTTATGCTAATGTCATTTGTTATTTTGAAGTTGCCCTGATCATTTAATTTCCCTGTTTGCTGGAGTTGGAAACATTTTACATACTACCACAACATGGATGACTTGATTTTGCAATATCTTATTTTCTTATTCTAAAAGTGTAATATAATGTATATTCCTTCCTAAAGAGAGAGAGTCGGCCATCTTGAGACCATGAGGAAACAAGTTTAAGAACCAAGCCAATATAAAGGATGGGGAAGCAGAGAGAAGGAAAGAAGCCGGGTCATCATTGACATTGTTGTGCTCTGAACCAACTCAAGAATTGTCCCCTACCCGTGGGCCTCCTCTTATATGACATCAGTAAACCTTTTTATTATGGCAGTTACTCTTTACTTAGGTATTCTACTTTTTGCAGTAGAAAGCATCAGAACTGATACAATAGGATTTGGGGTTTCAAAACCCTAATCCCTAAAAGATTCTCAGCATAAAGTTTATACCAACAGATTTGGAAGCAAAGATCAAAGCCAGTTTGATCTAAAAACTGATTCCTTGGGGACAAAGACAGAGAAGAGTAAGAAACTTAAGACATCAGTGTTTTCTGAGAAGAGGGCCTACTCCCTGCTTAACTCCTATCCTAATCTTAGAGGGGAGAGGGAACAAGAGAAAGTCCAGTTGCATGTTTCTTGAGAGTAGATAGAAGTAGTCGAGAGAAAGCCAAGCCAGAGTGCCTTGTGGTCTGGATCAGGAGGGTATAGCCATTTGAATGTACAGTAGATGGAGACCAGACAGGAATGGGGAGCCTCAGGGATGCAGCCTGAGCAACTCGGGACCAGACACATCGCCCACCCGACCCCCGCCAGCATCAGTACTTCATAACTTGCCTGGAATCTACACACAGCCCTCTGGGGGTGTGGGGGTGGAGGGTAATAAACCTGATTGACTAAATTTACTTTCTCATAATATGAGAGCTAAAAATAGAAATTTTAGAAAAATAAGGATGTCCAGACTTGAGATTATGTTTTGACGTTTATACTCACTACTTAATTAATTAGTTAATTGCTGGTAGTAACGATATAATACCAGTTCCTAGTAAAGAAGCTCACAGTCTAACAGAGAAGGCAGGCAAGCAAATAGTTGAGTATGATAAGTGAAGTCTTTGATAGATAAATATTCAAGATGACCTGATGGCACAGAGTGGGAGTAGGGCTGGGGAGTACAGCTCCAACTGAGTTTTGAAGGACAGAAAACAGTTAACCACAGATGGTGTGGAGAAATGGTGAGTTAGGTTTGGGTTGTTGCATCTGAGGGATGACTTTTGTTTAAGATCAAGGAAATTTGAACATGTCTATATGTCATGGGGAACAAGGCAATAGAGAAGTGGAGGGTGAGGAGAATGGCTACAAATGATGGCCTGAGAGCCCTGAGGAGGCAGAAAGCAAAGGAACACGGATCGTGGGCCCAGAGCTTGCCCTTGGCCAGGAATAAGGATGTTGAAAAGGAGACAAAGACAAGAGTAATGCAAATACATATGCATATACATATACACATGGGGAGGGCTGAGTGAAGTTAAGAAAGTTCATGCTTGATGGCCTCTATTTTATATGAGAAATAGAAGTTAATGATCACTTTTTGAGGGTAAGAGAGGCAGACCAAAGTCTTAATGAGGGGAGTTACATAGCCAGATTTGTATTTTTTTAAAAACTCTGTCTGGTAGAGATTCAAGGAATGGATTAAAGAGAGAAGATCAGAAAAGACTAGAAGCTGAGTGACCCCTTAAGACATTATGGGAGTCATTCAAGGAAAGAATCTTGAAATCCTGAATTTCACAGTGACAGTAGAAGGGAATAAAAGGAATCGTTTCCATAGATATTTATAAGCCAAATCATTCTAAGTGCTTAGATATAAGCAATGAGGGAGAAAGAGGAGAGGATGATACCCAGGACTGAACGTTTGGCTTATTAGAAACCTCAACAGGAAGAAGGAGATGTTTATGGGAGAAGATAATGAGCTTAACTTTGAATGCATTGAAATATAGATACAGATATTAACCAGGTAATGAATTTAGACAAAAATTGATGTAGATATAGAAGGTAATTGGATTTGTGGATCTGAAGTTCAAGAGAGAAGGTCTGACCTAGAGAAAGAAATGGGGGAGAAATCTGCTTCCATAACAGTAGTGGTTAAGGGCCAGCCTGGTGGCACAGCAGTTAAGTTCACATGCTCTACTTCGGCAGCCCAGGGTTTCCCAGTTCAGGTCCTGGGTGCGGACCTACACTGCTTATCAACCCATACTGTGGCAGGCGTCCCACATATAAAGTGGAGGAAGATGGGCACAGATGTTAGCTCAGGGCCAATCTTCCTCAGAAAAAAAAAAAAAGAAAAGAGGAAGATTGGCGGCAGATGTTATCTCAGGGATAATCTTCCTCAAAAAAAGATAATAATAATGGTGGTTAAAACAATGGGCATAAATGAGATCAAGTTGTATGAGTGTGTGAAGAAGACATGTTATGGCCTTTGTTTTTAATCCATCCCTGTAGTTCACCAATTTGATAACCTTCACTGTCTTCAATGATTCCTAAATATCTATCTTACATTCTCACTTTGAGTTAACATTATTTCCTCTCATTTGGCGTTCATAGTAGTCAGGGAAGCCCCAAAAAGCCCACACAGTCCATGGGAACTAAGATACACTATAAACATGTTCTGTTATCATGAATTCATTAGTTATATTGTATAATGAAAGCTTTAAGACTACCAAATGAATGCTTCTTTAGTAACAGAAAGTATGCTAAACTAAGAGAATCCTCTTTTGTCAGCTCTGATGCTAGTTGTAGCATATTGAATAAATTTGTGCAATTTCTTGTTACCAATTTTAATATCCTATTATGAATACAGTACAATGTTTCAGTTTATCCTTTTAAAATCATCTTACATACACAAATGCACATACACATGAAATCACCAAAAATGTCTTTAACTCGTTTTAATGCATATACTACAATGCATAAATGAATATATTTCCATTTTTTTGCTTCAGAAAGCCAAAAGGTCTGTTTTTCCCGTAATATCTCATAAATGACCTTAGTACTGACCCAAATATAACCTACTAATTACCCTCTGTGTGCCTCCCAGGCCCTGATTAGTTGTAGTTAGCTTTTGTGTGAGACTGTGACTCTACTCTGGAAATCTTCTGTATAGCTCGTAATTCCCGGTGGAAAAAAAAATTGCTGTGACCTATACAGTTAGAGAAAAGAAAACACAGCTACACTTTTCCAAAAGCAGAACAAAGCAGTGAAATAACATACCTTTCACCAGGGACTTGGTATTATCTGAAACCCTATAATCCACAGCCCATTCTGTTTCTTCAATAGGTTGGGTGAGTTCAGTGGGCGGGTCGGAGAACTAATCAATTTTGAAACAGCATCTGCAAAAATAGATAATGTTCATCTAAAGGGCAACCTAGTCATAAAGTCCCACAGGGGTGAGTAAATAAACACATGGGCTTTGTGTAAAGGGGTTCCCCAGGATGGAACGGCAATGCAGTATTGGCAATGCGGTATTCCATCAATACCATCAAAAGAATTTATTAAGCACCAACCTTAGGATGAACTATGTGATTTAACTGACATGGTTCCTGAACTCCTAGAGTTTATTATGTAATCCAACTTCCACACCCGTAATGGAACTTAAGAACATAAAACTCATTGGATCCAAAACTTTTTCTCCCAAATTTCTTTTTCTCCAATGTTTTCTATGCTGGTTAAGGAATCTAAGGCAACCAAGAGTCCTCTCTCTTCCTCATCTCCTGTAACCAATGCATCTTTAAGACTTGTTGGTTCAACCTCCTAATTATGCCTTGAACCATTCATTCCTTTTCCTTCAACTCTATAGCCTTCACCCTATTTGCTAAGACTATTGCAATATCAGTTGCCATGAATCCCCTCCTCCAATCTATCCCCGACACTGCCACTGGAGTGATCTAACATTCGAATTTCAGTATATCACTCATCTGCTCAAAATCCGCAAAAACCTCCCAATCACCTCTCATGTTAAAAATCTCTACTTCTTATTTTTTGCTTCTCCTACTTTTCTTTTAAGCCTCAACTCAATTGTAACCTTTTTGTAAAGGATTCTCAGATTCAGTCAACTATTCATTCTCTCAACTGATATTTATCAAGCACAAACTTCATGTTATGCGTGGTGCTAGCACTGAAAATCGAGTGGCGATATATTCCTGGCCTCACAAAATTTACAGGAAAGACAATGGCAAGAAAGACAATGAAATAACAGTGAAGTGTGATGACTATTGTGAAGAACTAACCTGGGTACAGACAATAAGAAGAAAGAGCTCCAGGGACCCTCAATATTTAAGGTGTGGGCGGAGGAAGAAAGGTTTTCAAAGGACTGACCAATAAGGTGGGAGAGAATGTGTTGCCTTGGAAAGCCAAAGGAGGAAAGTATTTTGAAAAGAAAAGAATGATTTAAAATATCAAATCCTGCCAAGAGGTCAAGTAAATAAGGACTGAAGATTATCGTGGAATTTAGCAGAGGAACTTGAAAGCAGTTTTGGTGGAGTGATAGAAGCAAAAGCCAGCATGGAGTGAGTTGAGGAGGAAGAGGTGAAGAAACGGAGACAGCAAATGTAGAAATTCAGCTGTGATGGAGAGAGAGGATTTGGTAATTAGAAGGAAATTGAGGATTGAAGGAGACTCCCCCAAAGGTCCCATGCGATTTGTACCTCCGTAATAACAGCAATTATCATCTTATATAATAGTGTCTTCTGTTCCAGCACTAAAAGGCAAGACACATCCTTTCATCTTTATATCTCCAATGCCTAGCAAAGGTTCAGGTACAAATAAGCACTCAATAAATATTGGTCAAAATGCTGAATGACCAAATGAATGATGTGCTCTAATCGAAATTTGAGATTCATTTTTCAATTCCCATCTTCCTTGACTTGTCTCTGCATTCCTGTCAAATGCCCTTCCTGATGTGTAGCCACAGGGGTCCCACAGGCTTTGGGTCCTTGGACACCTGCTCTGATCTACGAGCTCAACTCATAGTTTCAGCAGCTGAATCCTAGATCTGCCCCTCAACTATAATTTTACCTTTCTAGCTGACTTCAGGGTCTGTGACACCTGACTGGTCTGCCAACACCTGGAACTTAGCACATGTACAGTTGCTCTCATCACTATTCTCACCTTTAAGTCAGCCAGTACACTCTTGCACTTCTTTACTAAGACTTTTTACCTGCAGAGATACATGAAGACTGTTCTGAATGTTGTGTCCCAATCCTTGCTTGTTCAGACGTGGTCAATCATGGCTAAATCCAGACACAGACCTTTCCATCTTCAAAAAGGGCAGCCTTCCACTTCCCCCAAGAAATAAGCTATTACTTTATCATACGTTCCATTAACACAGCATACCAGATGTTTACCTGACAAATTACAACTCTGAGTTCCTGACGCCAGTGTTTTACCTGAGGAGCAGACAAGCTTTAGACATGGTTATCTACCATATAATAACCCACTGAGAACAACATTAGATTATTTGTAGTTTTTATTTACTTCTTTCAGTGTTTGAACTGGACTGGTTAAGGTTTAGAGTCATGGGCCAAAACTAAACAATCTTAACATATAGACATCCTACATCATATATTTCTGCAAAAATTGAGAGAGTAGGAATTTTCTCTGGATAGAGCAGTTAAAAATATCCAGTGGGAATATTTATTTCTTATTTGTGTGACATCTTTTTTTATTTTTGAGGAAGATTAGTAGTGAGCTAACATCTGCTGCCAATCCTCCTCTTTTTGCTGAGGAAGACTGGCCCTGAGCTAACATCCGTGCCCATCTTCCTCCATTTTAGGTGGGATGCCTGCCAGAGGATGGCTTGACAAGTGATGCGTAGGTCCGCACCCAGGATCCGACCTGGTGAACTCCAGGTCGCCAAAGAGGAATGTGCGAACTTAACCGCTGCACCACCGGGCCAGCCCCATGTGTGATGCCATTTTTCAATCAGCAAGGTATATGCCCTCTATAGTTGATAACATAAAGAAAGGTGCTCTTTCATATATAGACAATATGATTTTAGTAGGATAATCTAAGGTGGTTTAGAATCTATTATTTTAGCTAAATGTTATCTGAAAGAAGAGTTTTAACTATAGTAATGTAATTATCCTAAAACTGAAAATAGTCTTTTCAAAGTTTTCTTGTTCAGTTACCTTGGTGTATGCATAGTTTGCAGATAGTTCATATTTAGAAGATACCCCAGGAAATAATCGTTGTTCAATGAAGGCTTTATTGATACTTAGTTTAATTTAGGTTCACACATATTAACATTTTTCAGCCTACTCTGACCAATTCCATTTAGACATAAACTCTCCTTCTGTGCTGGTTAGGTCCTCTGGGACCAAGATAGAGTTTGAAATGCAAGAGACACGCCTGTGAAAGATAAAGGGGAGAGATAGATGGACACAGGTCAAGTTTGAATGTACTATACAAAAGCTGGAAGACATGCCAATTATCCAGATCAAAGAGTTTAGAGAGAGGGAACCAATGAAGGTTATGCAGGAGTTAAAGCCACCCCTTGGCAGCCAGTGACTTAGGCACAGAGTGGTTGTTCAATTAATACTGGCTCATTTGCAACTGAGTTGACCAACAGCAGAGTTAAACATATGCGAGGTCCCGTGCAGTCTCTTCTGTATCATAAAGCGCTTTCTGAGCACTCTCAGTTTCAAGAAGGCAATCTGAGGCACAGTTCACGGACAGAGCCCGGAGCAGAGCCCCGAGCTCTCACTCTCCAGTCGGTGAGCCTAAGCCAGTGCATTCACTCTCCTCTCCCTCCCCCTGCTCCAAAGCTTGATATGTGTTGAGTATACTCAGTTGTTCTCAACATGTTTTTTCCTTACAGTTCTTTATTAGCAACATTCATTTAGGTTTTGGACTCTTGTCAAATGTAATGTGAATGGAGACCAGATGCCTTTTCTGAACTCAACAGAACAAGAGGAGAGTCACAGAGCCCATCTTGCCACAATCAAAACTAGTGCTTACAACAACACCCACTGTTGGTGACAGGCTGCGTAGAACAGGGCCAGTGCTGATCTAGCAGTATATGCCAGCTCAATGAGTCAGAAAAATGTTTCAGATGTGCCAGGTTGTTCAGAAATCCCCATCAGTTCCTGGGCAGAATAATTGTTGTGTTCCCCAAGAGCAAGGAATCAAGATGAGGAGAAGCACCCTCCCCGGGATGGTGTGTGTCATTCCCATCCCTTCCTGGCAGCAAAGGATCGCTGCTTTTAAAAGGGTACCACAGACCTGCATGAAGGCCTGCAAAGGCTAGGGTCGCTGGCAGCAGCTCAAAACACAGGGACGGGGGAGAAGCAACTGTGGGAAGGAATTCAAGGCGGACAAAAGGATTAACAGCAAAACGATGAAGGGTGTAGGGGGACGGGTGATTATCGTTTGCTGTGGGTTTAGCAACACTGACATGTTTTTATGAATATTTACAAGAACATTTGGAAGCTGTGTCTTTTGCCCACACAGCCTCCACCCCCAGCCCTCTTGGTAGGAACGGCACCATATTTAATGAGGCCAGGGGTGGGAGAGGGAACCAGGTCCTCTGTGCCTCCAGGTTGCTGTCACCTTGCCTAGTTGCCAAGATGCCCGGGGGCCAATATAAGTGAAGTTCAAATAAGAGAAGCCAGGCCTGGGTTTCTCTGCTTGTAATATGAAGCCTGGTGATTAAAGGGAATGAGAAGAGAAAGAAATGGTACTAAAAAGACATGAAAGGGATGAAGTGAGAGTCTCAGGAGAAAGCTCCATTTTGATGCCAGTGTGTTTGCCCTCTTCACAAGAGTAGAGGGGTTTATCTGCCTCTTTCTCTAAGCTGAATGAATCTTTAACAAAATCACATCAATTCTCAGTGCTTTTGAGCAGAATAACAGTCAGTCTCCTGCCTCCTGCTGTCTGGCCTTAGTCCACTTCCTTCTACCACCACCTCCACCAGAGGAGCCTGCCTTCCTCCTTGATTTCCCAAATTTCTGTCCCCTTCAGCATTTCTTTGATATGTCTTGAGGCAGAAGAGAGCAGTAGGCAAGAGCTCAGGCTCTGAAACTACACTGCCTGCATTCTAATCCAAACTCATCAGTCTGGGAAAGTTGTCCCGCCTAAATCTCAATGTCTTCATCGCTAAAATGGAGCTGATGATAGATAAGGTTTATCCTTGGAGATAAACCACAGAAAGCACTTGGCATGCAGTAAGACCTCAATAAATTCTAGTAGTATTATTATTACAGACCATCCTCAATTTTCCTACAATAATCATCTTGCATATGATCCATGCTTTCATGCATCATGTGTTGATACCCTAAAATGCTGAATTTCAAACATCAGCTGGCTCACAATGATGTCTAGTTAATTTGACCACCAGCTACTAAGAGAGGAGAGGAGTTTTCATGCGTGGGGATCTGTGGCAATATTAACTGTTGGGCTGATGCAAAGCAAACTTTCTGGCAGATCTGTGTTCTCTCTTCCTGTTGGATGCTATGATTACATTTCTTTTCTCTTTTTTTTTAACTTTTTTTCTTGAGGAAGACTGCCCCTGAGCTAACATCCATGCCAATCTTCCTCTATTTTGTATATGGGATGCTGCCACAGCATGGCTTGATGAGTTGTGTGTAAGTCCACACGTGGGATTCGAACCCGTGAACTCTGGGCCACCAAAGCAGAGGGCATGAACTTAACCACTACGCTACCATTTTGCTCATTTTTAATTGGGCTGTTTGTCTTCATATAATTAAGTTGTAAGACTTCTTTATATATTTCAGACATGAGTCCTTTATCAGATAAATATTTTGCAAATATTTTCTCCCATTCTGTGGCTTGCTTTTTCATTTTCCTGGAATTGTCTTTCAAAGAGTAAAAATTCTTGATTTTGAAGATGTCCAACTTACTGATTTTTTTCCTTTGTAGTTTGTATTTTTTGTGTAGTCTTTACAAAATCTTTGCAAAACCTAAGTTAACTAAAATTTTTTCTATGTTTTCATCTAAGAATTTTATAGTTTTAGCACTTACATTTAGGTCTAGGATCCACTTTGAGTTAATTTTTGTGTATGGTGTGAGATCAGGGTAGAGGTTCCTTCTTTTGCATAAACTATCCAATTGTTCTAGCACCATTTGTTGAAAAGATTATTCATTCCCCCTTGAATTTCCTTAGCATACTTGTCAAAAATCATTTGACCAAACCTATTTGGATCTATTTGTGAACTCTATTCCATTGAACTATTTGTATATGTCTATCTTTGTACCAATACCACACTGTCTTGATTACTGCAGCTTTATGATAAGTCTTGAAATCAGATGGTGTTAGTACTCCAACTTTGTTCTTTTTCATGTATTGTGTGCATGTGACTATTCTAGGTCTTTTGCATTTTCCATACAAATTTTAGAATCAGCTTGACAATGTGTGCAAAAATCTGCTAGGATTTTAATTCTTATTCCATTGAATATACATATGGATCAATTTGGGGATAAATGACATCTTAATAATATTGAGTCTCTTGATCCATGAATATAGTACACCTCTCTACTGATTTAGGTTTTCTTTAGTTTCTCACAGCAACGTTTTGTAGTTTTCAATGTACACATCTTATACAAATTATGTCAAATTTATCCATAAACATTTCATGTCTTTGATGCTATGATAAATGGTATTGTTTTTATTTTCATTTCAATTGCCAATTATTTACTGTTAGCGTATAGATGTACAGTTGGTTTTGTATATTGACTTTGTATCTTTCAACTTCTCTGAACTTACTAGTTCTAGTAGCTCTTTTGTCAGTTCCATAGGATTTTCAATATGGATGATTGTATCATCTGTGAATACTCTGTTTTACTTTTCTCTTTCCAATTTGCATGCCTTTTTTTCTTGGCTTGTTAGAATTTCTGGTTCATTGTTAAAAAGAACTGGTAAAGGGGCTGGGAATTTTAATTTAGGTAGGCAGAACTTACAAGTTAGGAATTTTCCCAAATATAAGAACACTTCTTAAAAGGGGATAGAGAATCACAAATATGACAGCCACTCTGGGAAAGAGGAGAGATGGGCAGGGAACAGTGAACGGAGAGCAAAAGGAACAAAAGAAACAAACAAAAAACAAAACTAAAAAACATTTTGTCCTCTAACTTTTTTTCTAGAGTGGGTCTTAATACAGTAGATTAAGCAAATGGACCTAACTAAGAGGTAAAAATATAATCCAAAGATAGGAAAGTAAACTGAACTACACATGTGAAATTTACTTTTCCTTAGGAAAATTGAATTTCCTTCATAAGTATCTATGATACTCAATGACTATTGATTTACTTTTTTGCTAATTAGACTCCAATGAACAGGTTTTTTTGGATTTTTAAAAAAATTTTTTCTCTTCTTTTTTTTTTGAGGAAGATTAGCCCTGAGCTAACATCTGCTGCCAATCCTCCTCTTTTTTTTTTTCCTGAGGAAGACTGGCCCTGAGCTAACCTCCGTGCCCATCCTCCTCTACTTTATATGTGGGACGCCTGCCACAGCATGGCTTGACAAGCAGTGCTAGGTCTGCACCCGGGATCCAAACTGGCAAACCCTGGGCCACGAAAGCAGAACATGCAAACTTAACTGCCGTGCCACCAGGCCGGCCTCCAAGGAACAGTTTGGATTTTGTGCATAGTTAGACAATTTAATATGTATGAGGTTCTCTGGGGTGAAGAGTGTCCCCCCAAAATTCATGTCCACCCAGAATCACAGAATATGATCTTATTCAGAAATAGAGTCTTTGCAGATGTAATTAGTTATGATAAGGTCACACTGGATTAGGATGGGTTCTGAATCCAATGACTGGTGTCCTTATAAGAAGGCTCTATGGAGAGACAGAAAACCATATGATGACAGAGGCAGAGATAGGAGTGATACAGCTATAAGCCAAGGAATACCAAAGATTGTCAGCAAACACCAGAAGCTAGGAAGAGGCAAGCAAGGGGCTCCCTCCAGAGGGAACACAGCCCTGCTGACCCCTTGATTTTGGACTTCTACCCACCACAACTGTGAGAGAATAAATTCCTATTGTTTTAAGCCACCCAGTTAGTGGTACTTTGTTATAGAACCCTAAGAAACTAATACAGATTTTGGTACTGAGAACAGGGTACTACTGTAAAAAATATGTAAAAATATGGAAGTGGCTTTGGAATTGGGTTAGTGGGTAGAGGCTGGAAGAACTTTGAGACGCATTATAGAAAAGGCCTAGATTGCCTTGAAGAGATGGCTGGTAGAAATATGTACATTAAAGGTGATTTGATGAGGTCACAGAAGGAAATGAAGAACCTGTTATTGGACACTGGAGGAAAGATGATCCTTGTCAGCAAGTTGCAGAAGACTTAGCTGATTTGTGTTCTAGAGTTGGGTGAAAAGTAGTACTTGCAAGCAATGAACTAGGATATTTAGCTAAGGAGATTTCCAAGTGAAGTGTGGAAAGTGCAGACTGGTTTCTCCTTACTGCTTATTGTAAAATGCAAGAAGAAAGAGATATATTGAAGAAGGAATCGTTAAGTAAAAAGGAACTAGCACTTGATATTTAGAAAATTCTCAACCTATCCAGATAGCAAAAGATGAGAAAGGGTGCTCGGGAGAGAACACCAGTGTTGTGGCTGGACAGACTTTTGCTAAAGAGATTAGGCATGTAGTTTATGGACCCAGGTAACTATCTCAACAGAAGTCAGGAATAAAGGTGGGGCTATCCAGGAAAGATCTGTGGAAGACCCTCTTGTGTGATGTCTTGGATCCCCATGAATTGCACAGAAGACCAACAAGGTTTTTTTTTTTTTGAGAATGCTATACCAGCAGAAACACTGCCAGCTTGTATTGAACAGACATATAGCTGGGAGGAAATGAAGGAAGAATAACTCCAAAAGCCATGGGTACAGAGGGTATCCTTAGACCTAAAGGTGAGGCATCAAGCCACAGATGATTATTCTCAGGCATCGAAACCTAATGGAATTTGCTATGCTGTTGTCAAGCACTGGATCCTAGTGGCAGAGTTTCTCATGATGTGTTCTTTAATAAATTTAATTTGTGCATGTTTGTCATATATGGGCATTGTCAATGCAGGCCTCAGCATTGGTCCCCTTTGGCAAGGTGAAGTTTAGTGTTCTTAACTATTTAGTAAAAGGAAAATGGCAGTGATTTATATTATATTACATTATATCGTATATACAAATGGGCTCATTCTTCATCTGGTTTATCCTTAGCTCAAGCCGTTGTCGTAAATCAGTACCTTAAGTCTTAAAAGTTCTCTATTTTGACTTATTTATAAAAATTCAATCCTAAAGTGTTACCTTTTTAATATGTTGATAACTAAGCAATTTTACATGGTTTTTATGGAAGCTGGATGAGTCATTTGATTTATTCTGATTTTGTTTGCATGTTTGCTATCTGCTAACACATAAGTTATGGCTATTAATTACATATTTTGTTAGAAAAAAGTATTTTATCAATTGATTGAGTTAATCGATAAACACACACACTGGCACACTTACTTAAGTTAATGGTTAGAGTTAGATGAATATCAAAGTCAGAATACATGTGATAACATGAAAAAATGAAAAGGGAGGAAATCAGCATCTATTTTATCTAATTTACTCCAAAATAATATTTTTAAAACTGTACCTGATGAATTAGAACTACAGCCTAGAAAGATGAGTTCACAGCGAGTTCAAGGTCCAGGTCCCTGACATTCAAACAAGCCAAAACATGTGAGAAAATTGGTGCTTCCCCCAGGAGATAAGCCACGACAGGCTGATCATGACCAAACTTCTCGATGCACCAAATGCACCTACAATGTTCCGATGAATTTTAATATTCTGAATTGAAGTCTGTGTTGTTAATGCTTTTACTGCATAATACCCACAGAGAAGACTTGATAGCGAGCAAATGATCAAAATCAACGTCAATATGCAAAATAATTTAAGTCAAAATACACATGACCCAAGCCTTTTTGCAGGTAATGAGTTGTTTTAATCATTTCAAATTATACTTTAAAAAGTTATTCAAAATTCTGAGTGAATACAATACCTTTCTTCTTTCAAATTCTCTTTTTTCAAATTAGCTTGTCAAGGCCAAAATGATACGGTTACACACCTCAAATATGACTGCTTTTCAAACATAAAATGTCTATAACAGAAATCAGATTTACCTGATTAAATAATACTAGGCCTTTGTGGAGGACATTTTTTTAGTAAAAGGCTTATTTTAAAATACAGTCACTTGCTTTATACCAGACACTTTCTATAAAATCAGCACATTTCCAAATAAAAATATTCAAGAATTATGTTCCTAAACTCAACTGAAATGAATCTGGATTTTTTATGGTATAGTTGTGTGCCTACACTACAGGTGCATGAACATTTGGCCAAGTTTGAAGCGTGGTCCTAGACAAAAACATCCTGTATAGTCACAGTGGTTCTAAAAATAGGAAAGCAGTGTTCCCGCGGACGTTGACTCTTTCTCTACCTCTACAATAGCCGTGGACATTCTGAGCACTGCATTTCCCCAGTGTGGGGGTGACAGAAAGTGGCCTGCCCCTGTCCTAATTGGCCTTGACCCGATCAAAGCTGTTACTTCTGCTGCTGCTGTTCCAACAGTACAGTGCTCCGTGCGGCCACCGCTAGTCATAAAGCAGACAGTCCGATGAGGTTTTTCTGTTGTAAGAAATTTACTTACTAAATACACAAATAACATAAGAAAAAGAAGCACATTACAAAAATCAGGAAAGAGGAGATAGGGAGAGGGAGGGATTAATTGCTGAAGAACGTTTGTAACCGATAGCTTAGAAAAATGTAAGCATATATTCTTAATGTAAGTTTTACATCTGAAATTGTTTTGACTCTGATAGCTTGAGAAAGAAAGCAGAATATGTAAACTGTAAGTCTTTTGTTACCAAACTCCTTCTTCTGGGCAGGGGGTGTTCACGCCACAGCCAGGAGTTTTATAGGCTAGCAGATAAAAAGAAAATAATAAACACCCACAATCCTCCAACCAGAGACAATATTTGTGCTGGTTAATTTCTGTCTACACCTCTGGATCCGCTCTCCACAGTTCTCTGCCTGGCTCTCTCACCAGAAGGCTGATCTCTAGGGACTGCGTGACCAGGTTTCACATGTGTGTGCCCAGTGGGAGATCAGACCACAGGGTAGGAGAAGAACTCGGTGAGGATCTTCCAGGCGTTCTTCCAGAGCTGCCTCCAAGTTCTGGTCATCCATTCCCTAGTCTTGCATGCCTGGGGACTCGGCTAGGAGCTACGCTCCGCTGCTGAGTCGCTGGATGGCTCCTATAAACCCTGCCCACACCTCTCTGAATCATCCCTTCTTTAAGCTTTCTTCAGCTCAACCCTCCTGGGTGTGCCATCTGTGTCCTGCTAGGACCTTGACTGGTGGATAGCTGTTAATATTTTGTTTCTTTCCGTTTAATCTTTTAAGTATATGCTTCGTTTTGTTTAACGTATTATAAAAATTTCCCTATATTATTGAAAACTTTTTACGAACATCATGTGCAACCTAATTTACTTAACTTCTCGTTGGACTATCCAAATATTCAATAACAAACGATGCTGCAAAGAACATCTTTGGATTAAATTATTGTTTGGATTTCCGATTCTTTTCATGGGATGAATTCCTAGAATTTAATTACTGGATCAAGAGTAAGAACACTTTTTAAATTCTCAATATGTGATTTCCAGGTTGTACAAATTGTCACAGTTACCAGCATAAGTCCTCACTATGCTACATCCTTGACAGCATTGAATATTATCATTTTCCATCTTTACTGACTTCATAAGTGAAAAGACTCTATTTTTTCCATTTTCATTATTATATTACTTGTAAGGATAAATTTTTTTAACACTGATTAGTATTTTTCTTTTATTTTTTTTTTGAACAGTCTTGCTTGTATTTTTATTTTTTTAATTGTCTAAAACTGCTTTATTTTGGAAATTTTAAAATATATTTTTTAAAGATAGAGAAAATGTTGTAATGAACCCCCATTACCCAGCTCTAACAATCGTCAACACTTACACTGCCTTTAGAAAAATGCTTAAACAAAAAGGTGAACAGCACAGAACAGGATTCTCTGAAAAGTCAGCGTTGCCCCATATCTGACGCCCAGGCCCAGCACTCCTCCCTCCCTCTAGCTGGACATGCTGTTCCCAGTTAATCCCCCCAGTAGTCCTTCACGCCCAGCAAGATGCCCATTTACAGACCCAAAGTTTCCTGGCTAAAGAAAACCAGGTTTTAAAGCAACAGCTGGCTATTTTTCTTGAATGCAGTGCCACTAAAAACAGGCAAAGCTACTGGTCCCCAAGAATGGCCACTCTCCTATTTTAGTCTTCCTCCCCTCTTTCTATCTAAGAATGAAAAAATTGATCAAAGATTGAGACCTATGACTTCTCCACGCCTCTCTAGCTGCCCCCTGCCCTTCCCTCAATGGTGCCGATGATAAAGGAAAGAGGAGGAGGCAGGTTGGAGGGATAAAAAGCCACCCATGTGACTTCCTGGCCTTCCTTGCCCCCCAGGTGACTGTGGAAAGTGCTAGGCAATAGAGGTGGAAGGACCCAAGAGGAAAGAGAAGGATCTGATTGAAAGGGCTTTTTCCAAGTACCCAGGAGAGGAGAGGAAGGCCGGCGTCCCAGCAGTGGGAGCACCAGGCCCACTAGTCTCCGGACGGGGCCAGGCTGAATGGAGACCTTTCTGATGCTAATAATTTTTTGCTCAGATTCTAGCTTTCTCAGAGGGGAGAGAAGCAACCACCAAGAGGGACAGAACCCTCCAGCTTTATTTGTGGCGTGTCCTAAGGATAATTAATGAAGCCTCAGATGCTGTGACCTGGGGGAGCCAGGATTCTGGGGAGGTAGGTCCCAGCTGGAAACAGGCAAGGATGCCTTCCCCAAGGGCCTCAAGTTCAGGCTTAGGTAACTGTTTCTCCTCCTCACCCCCTGTTACAACTTGTGTGATCCTGGGTAATCACTGGGAAGCCCACACGTCAAAGGGTGGGAGAGAGGGCTCCAGGAGACGGCGCAGGGGAAGTGACTGGCACAGGACCTAGGACAAGGAAGCGCTCCATAAAAGGTAGCAGCTGCTGCTGTATTATTTATTGAACGTGGTACTTATTCTTTGTACCCCAGACCTGCGATCTTTTAAATTCCTGTTAGTTGGGTACAGATGAACTGTTAGAGTTGGTGGCTGATGCTACAAGACATTTTCTTACGTGTTCTGATAAAGGAGTGGAAATAAGTCCAACAAAAGTCCCACCCACCCTCCCAATCCCACTGGCCAGGCTATGCTGGGAGCTCAGAGTGGACGCTAGGGTGGCTCCAGCCTCCTTCCGCAGACTGTGACCTTGAGCTCTGACCCTCCTGATGGTGATTTCAAGGCTCTCAGTCAGGAAGGCAGAGGAGAATGAGGAGTCCAAGGCCTTTCCCCGGTAGGAACCAGGGTAGCCGGATTTTGACAATTTGATGGAGAGGCTGGGAAACTACTCGCAGCACAGCGCCCTGTGAAAGGCTGTTTTACTTCGTGATCAGCATGGTGGGGTCGAGCGCACACTCTGAAGATGACCCTCCTGGGTTCTCCCGGGCACAGCCCTTGGCTGTGTGGTCTGGGGCAAATCTCTATCTTGCAGGCCTGTGCTTCCTCATTAGGTGCTGCCCTGGACCAGCCCTGACGGGGCTGCCGGCTGCAGGAAGAGCAGAGTGAGTCCTTCTGAGTTGCAGTGCTCAAGGTGTGGACATCAGGGGTCCTGGATCCTTTGTTCCAACCTTTGCAGAGCAGGAGGCAGGAGACCACCGCCATGTACGCTTCTTAGAGGTGGTGATGTTATAATCTGGGAATGGTCTGGCAGGCAGACTGCCAGGTGCCAGGCCACAGGGTAGACCTGGCACTGGCTGCTCAGCAGGGTAAGAAGTCAACAGAGAACCCATTGCTCTTCAGGAGAGGAGAGTGGGCTGGGAAGGCTGACAGCTTCAGCACCGGGGGCAGAGGACATCTGAGGCTATGCGCCCTTCCCACCATGCTCATCCATCATCTTGTATATAGCGCCATGATCCAAGGCTCTCCGGGTGTGGGGGCTGCGGGTGCCTGGCCCCTCCAGTGCCCTGTGGAGCCAGTGGTGCCCAGGATACCAGCTCACACCAGGGCCCAGGCCCTGGGCACTCCACGCTCACCCCAGCGACTACCCCACCCCTGCGTGCTCCTGTATTCTTTATTTACCTACTGCAATTTAAGCATTTCATATCTACAACTTTAATTCTATTTGCCTTATGTCATTTTTATTGCAAATATTTTCCTAGCCTGTATTTTGTCTTTTAATTTTGCTGATAATTTTACAGAAGCTTTTTTTAATGTGGCCAAATCTATCAATAATTTACTTCATGATTTCTTCCTTTTATTAAGCTCACAAAGTTCATCTTCACTTGGAAATCAAAAATACATTCATGCATATGCTTTTTATAATTTTTTGTTTTGAAATAATTTCAAACACAGGAAAAGTTGCAAGAATAGCTTAAGAAACTCTCATATACCCTTTACCAAGATTCATGAATTTTTAACATTTGCTTTTTTTGCTGTATCATCTCCCTCTTGCATGCTCACTCACTCACTCTCTCTCTCAGTATGTGTGCTTGTGTGTAATTTATTTTTTCTAAACTGTTTGAGAGTAGATTGCCTACGTCATGACCCCTTACTCCTTAATATTTCAATGTGCGTTTCCTAAGGCCAAGAATATTTGGTTTACATTAGAACAGTACAGTGATGGAGTTCAGCGAATTTAGCATTGATACAAGACTTTTATCCAATCTGCAGTCTATATTCCAATCTTTTAAAAATGTCCTAATAGTGTCCCTTATAGCGTTTTCCCCTCAAGTCAGGATCCAGTCAAGGATTGTGTACTGCATTTAATTGTCTTGTCACTTTAGTCTCCTTTAATCTGGAGCAATTTCTCAGTCTTTCTATGTCTTTCATGACATTTTAATTTTTCAAAAACAGATACTAGTTATTTTATAGGCTGTCGTTCAATCTGAGTAATGTTTCCTCATGAGTAGATTAAGGTTATGCATCCCCAGGGGTGTGTCCTTCTCGTGGTATCACATCTAGAGCCACATAGTGTCCATCGACCCTCGCTGGTGACTTTAATTTTGATTACCCATTCATGGTATTGTATGATTTTCTTACTGTGAAATTAAGGGTTCTCCTTTTGCAGTGAATAACAATTGGTGCTTCACCATCTCAATCGTATTGAGACCAAACTTTCTCCCTAGATTTAGCATCCACTGATGACTTTTGCTCTAATCAGTCTTCACCGTATGGTTGCAAAATGCTGATTTTCCAATTCTGCGACTCCATCTACACTTGTTAGTGGACAGAAGAATCTTCTCTCCCATTCATTCATCTATTTTTATTAGTATGTCTTCATAGGTTTCTTTTTTATTCAATGTTTATTCTACTGGCTTGATTTTAGATCTTTTATCTGCTTTGTTAATTTTTAGTACAGCTGGTTTTATTATTTATTATGAAAAGCTTTATTCTTAGAGAATTTGCAGAGGTATTACTGTAATTTCAAAATATTTTCATAATCATTATCTGTTTTATCCTCATTTGAGTTATCTATTGCTGCATGACAGACCAACCCAAACACAATTTATCATTTCTTATAATCCTATGGGCTGATGAGGCAGTTCTTCTGCTAGTCTCTCTTGGTCTCACTCGTGTGGCTTTATTTAGCTGATAGGGTGATCCTGGATGGCCTCACTCATGTCTAGTCTCTGTCACCACCAGTTCCAGCCTGGGCTTCTTCATATGGTGGCTTCAAGGTTCCATAAGGGCAAGACTGGAAGCTGCAAAGCCACTTAAGTTCTTGGTTGGAAGTCACATGTCTCTTTTACCATCTCTTATTTGTCAGAGCAAGTCACCAAGCTAGCCCAGATTCAAGAGTCAAGGAATAGACTGTTTCTCTTTATGGGAGAACTTGAAAAGTGTTTGTAGCCATTTTTAATTCACCACAATCCCACTAGCAATTCCGAGAGAGAAAGAGAGCCAGTTATCATCTCTCTTTTACAGATCAGGAAACTCCGATACAAAGAGGTGGAGTGGTACACTATAAAGCAGTACTACTTTAAAAATTGCCCAGAATACAGCACCAATAATATCACCTGTGTGGTTGTTAGAATCGCAGATTCTCAGATCCCATCCCAGGCCTATTAAATTAGTGTAGAGATACTATCTAAATAATAGAGAAATTATAGTAATAGATACTCTTAGCATTACTCTATAGTAATATACATGTCATACTTTGGAGTAGGTCCCAGGGATCTGCGTTTTAATAAAGTCTCCAGGTGATGCTTATGCTCCCTAGAGTTGGAGAAGCAGCGACATCAGAACAAATAGATTTGAAATAAGTCAAACCAAATTCATGTCCCAGTTTTGTCACCTGCTAGCTGGGTGACCCTGAGTAGATCACTTATCCTTTTGGAGCTTCAGTTTTTCTTATCAGGAAAAAAAATGCTAATAATATTTGCTTTACCTACTCCAGTAGCCTGTTATGAATACCAAAAGAAGATGTTGCATGGAAAAACAGGCAATAAAATAAAGATGATTATGGTAATGTTGTCCAAAATCACAGAATTTGTTAGTGATAGAATCAAGACTAAAACAGCTGGGTGCCTGGTCTTAAACCTCTTCAGGAACAAATACTAATTGAGCCAGCAGCTTTTCAGCCTCTTCCAGATCTTCAGAGCTACAGCAGACTGCAATAGTGATTACAAAGAGCAGGAAAACAGTATGGCGTGCTCTCAATGAAACAAAGAGCCCCTTCTCTCCCCGCTCTCCTTCCTCAGTGGCACAGACCCCTCCATTCCTTAAACAAGCTCACACAAGGCCATCACAGCAAGGCATGGCCGTCTTCTTTCCTTTTCATGGAAGAGGATTATTGAGTGGGAAGTGTTCAGGATGAGTGAGTGTTACTGGGGAGTGGGAGGTGGAGTGACAATCCTGGCCTAGATTGTGTTTTTCAAGTTTGATGCATGTCAGTGGAATGGCATCTACAGCCTGCTGAAGCTTTTGGAGAGTCAGAATTTGAGAGCTGGTGGGTGAGAAATTGCGATGTCTCCCTGATTATTCACCTCCTCCAACCTATATTTTTAATTCACCCACTCTTAATTCTAATCTTCCCTCCAAGCAATTTTCTAAAACTCAAGAAGCCAATTGCTGTCTTAGCAGCTTTCTCAGTCTCCCTCAAACAGCAGTCTAATGTAGAAAGGAGATACTAAAGTGTAGATAATCCCCTTATCTTACTTAACCATAAACTGGATTTTCCAACCAAGTTGACCAAAAAAAGATGTATCTAAACATTAAAAAGAAAAATCAACCTGTAAAAAGAGGTAGCTCAGACTTCCTGGGTTCAAAGCCTAGCTCCATCCCTTACTGACGTTGGACACTTACTCTGTTTCTCATTTCCTCTTCTGTGAAATGAGAATAATGAGTATAACACATAGGTGCCATAAGCGCTACATGAGTTAGTACATGTAAAGCCCTTAGAATAGTGCCTGGCACGTGCAACTACATCGAGCATTAGAGATTTTGCCACACCATACTAGATTACCACAACATCTGCCTATCTGGTCTCCTGCCCTCATTCCTTGCATCTAATCCATCCTCCTATGATTCAACTTTCTCATTCACCATTAAGTCCCCCTTCTCCCACCTTAAAGAATATGTTACCTATTACCTGAACTCTGAACTTCTTGGCTTAGCATTTAAGACACATCTTATCAGTTCCCTTCAACTCTGTCCAACTACGTTACCCAATACCTCCAGATCAGGGCTTCTTAACCCTCAGCACTACTAAGGACATTTTAGGCTGGATAATTCTTTGTTGTGGGAGACTGTCCTGTACGTTGTAGGATGTTTAGCAGAATCCCTATCCTCTACCACTAGAGGCCAGCAGCAACCCTTTAGTTGTGACAACCAAAAATGTCTCCAGATATCGCCAAATATCGCCTGGTGGGTAAGAATCTCCCCTAGTTGAGAGCCACTGCTCTACAAGGACCCCTTCTCTTGCTGTGCTTTCTTTGCCATTTTTCAAACATCTCTGGACCATTCTCACTTTGTTTCTTTTACTCAGGGTATATTAATTTTTTTATTATAGTAAAATATACATAAAACTTACCATTTTAAGTGTACAGTTCAGTGGCATTAAGTATTTGCATCTTGCTGTGAAACCATCACCACCGTCCTTCTCCGTAACTTTTCATCTTCCCAAACTGAAATTATTCCATACTCATTAAATAATAACTCCCCGTTCTTTCCTCCTCTAACCCCTGGCAACAACCGTTCTACTTTCTGACCCTCTGAATTTGACTATTTTAGGTACCTCATAGAAGTGGAATCATAAAATATTTGTCCTTTTATGTCTGATTTATTTCACTTAGATGATGTCTTCAGGGTTCATCCATGTTGTAGCATGTGTCAGAATTTCCTTCCTTTTTCAGGCTGAGCTAACATCTGTGCCAGTTTTCCTCTATTTTGTATGTAGGACTCCACCATAGCATGGCTTGATGAGTGGTGTGTAGGTCCACACCTACATGTAATTATGTACTATGTAATTTAGTACTATACACATAAAATATGTATTAGTTTTCTATTGCTGCTGTAACAAAGTACCACAAACTTAGTGGCTTAAAACAATTCAAATTTATGATGCTACAGTTCTGTAGGTCAAATTCTGAAATGGATCTCGGAGAGCTAAAATCAAGGTGTCAGCAAGGCTGCATTCCTTCTGGAGCGTCTAGAGGAGAATACGCTTCCTTGCCTTTTCTAGCTCCTAAAGGCTAGCCACATTCCTTAGTTCATGGCCCCCTTCTTCCCTTTTCAAAGCCAGCAACCCTGCATTGCTCTCTGATCATTCTTTCTTAGCCACATCTCCCCCGACTCTCATCTCAGTCAGGAGATGTTCTTTTAAGGATTAATTTGATTAGGTTGATTAGGGCCCACTCAGATAATCCAAGATAATCTCAAGGTCCTTGACCTTAATCACATCTGCAAAATTCCTTTTGTCATGTAAAGTAACATTTTCACAGATTCCAGAGATTAGAGATCTTTGGGGGCCCATTATTCTGCCTACCACAAAGAGTACAAAATGTGAAACATAAGTAAACCTAGAATTGGTATTATATATGACTTTCTGAACACATTTTCTCCCTTTCATTTTAGCCAAGTAACATAATAACTCTTCATCCTCTGGACTTTTGAATGCTAACTGAATTTCTATAGACTCTTATGACCATCTGCTTTACTGACCAAGATATTTCATGAATTCACACTCTCTTTTCTGGTTTAGAATAATTGATATCAGAAACAGATGGGGTGAAATCTTTCAAAGTTTTGTCGTAACTTTAGCAAAGAAAGTTAGAAAAATCTAGCAAACTTGAAATACTGCATCCATATTAAGTATTAGTATTAGTATGTATACTTTATGTATGTTAAGTATACATATTAATGTGTGCTTAATACTTATATACTTATCTAAGTAGTAGTTGTTCAACCAAAAGTGGCCAATGAGATTTTCTCTTAAGTATTAGTGCCCTGGAGATGCCTGGCACTAGACAATTGAGACAGGGTCATCGTACATAATAATGTAGGTTGTTTTCAGCACAAGGTACCCAAAATCCATCTCATGCTCCATCCCCAATTCATACTCCATGAACTATGTCTATCTAGAAGAAGGGACACATGTTTTTCTGATTTTTACAAAGGTGCCACATGAGCTAGTGGTGGCTGATGCAGAGGGCATTCAGAAGGAGGGAGGGATGCACCTGCACCGTTGGCAGCTCCTTACTGGGACAGTTAGCCATGCTTAGGACATTGAGATAAGCTACACGTATACTATCCAAAGCATTCTGGTTCACTGCTGGAAGAGTAAGGAACAGCCAATAGAAATATATATCACCTACCCCTAGAGGTATGGCTGAAATATTCTGTACAGATAGAATATGGTGAAGGCAGAGCCAAGCTCTGACAGAGCCTCCATATGTAGGCATCAATGTATCATGGCCATCTTAACTTCTAGCCTCCTATTCTAGAGCCATTTCACCCAGGTCTATGGTGAATTGTTCATTTTAACTCAATGGTCCCCTTATCAACAGTATACATAGAACATCATATACAGCTGCTTTCTGACAGAGATATAAAAATATCAGTTTATACCTAAAATACCTCTCCAAAGTGACAAGGAGCTCCACCAAAATAAACCCTACTTAAATAGAATCAATTATTTTCAGTCATCTCATCTAACTTAATATCAAAATATATTTGACAAATCTCAACATCAGCCACTTTGGAACCACACGCTGGCCATCAAGTCTGGAGGCATAGCTTAATAAAAAATATATTGATATTACAATACATAATAAAACAATGTCATTTTGTTTCCAGATGTTATGGCCACCCTTTAGACAAATAGAGAGGGGGAGAGAGAGTCAGAGAGAGAAAGTGGGGGACAGAAAGAGTCAGAGAGAGAGAAAGATGCAGTGGAAATCACCCAGCATAACCTCATATCCAAAGATAACATTCATCATAATCAAAAGAATTCTCTGAAATACTTTTGTTAAGAACCCACAATTTGCCTGTTCCCATGCAAAAATGCACTATTCAGACACTGACAAACAATATCTAAGAATCCCTAGTAGAGATAATGCTGTACCATTGGCTTGTCATTCACTTTAAGGACTTTTTATTGTGGAATAGGAAAGATCTGATCGAAATGATTATGGTTCTGAAGAAATATATAGTCCAGTAAAATCACACACATTTCTACAGGTCCATACACTGAATGTCTGTTTCTTTTAGGAAATTATATACAGATAAGTGTTGTTGGAAAGAAATGTATTAGAATTCATCCTGAAAATCTTTCTTTTCCTTTTGTATGCATCTTAGAAGAAAGGAATCACAATCCTCTACAGAGGCAATGAAGTGAGAGTTTATCCCACAACTCAAGGATTTTGAGTGAAAGTACATTCTAGCTCAATATTCAGTGGACAAATAAATAGGCAGTTCACAGCCTGCCCATAGTTTACCTGGTTGGGATTTCCAAGCTCCTGTCCAGCCTCTACCCATTCATGTGGCCATATCTCTAAGTGCACTAAATTTTCCACTGTTCCCTGAATTTTCTGACCCCTACCCCTTTGGACAAACTCTTTACACTGTCTGGAATCTCTTTGCCTGCTTATCTACCTGACAAACTCCTATTCATCAATTAAGGCCCAGCTAAAATGCCATCTCTTATTAGTTTCCCTGACCTTTCTTACCCCTGCTATGACTGCAGAATTAATAACTTCCCATTTATGTTTTCAAAGCAATTGTATTATGTATCTCTACTATAGCACCTATCACAATGCATGATTATTTGTGTGCATGTACATATGCCACTCACCTCTAGACAGAGCTTCTTGAAGACTGGGTTTCTTCCTCATTTTTCCGGTACTCAGAGGCTAGCATGTTACATGGCATAGTCTGGTGAACAGAATTGAATAGAGGAAACACATAAGAGATGAACTTTCTTTTCCCTGAGATGATATCCGTCCCAGAGAATATAGAAATATCTTTACAAGACCAATAATGAGCTTAATGGTACTTAATATCAATTATGTTCAATCTTCAATTTTAGAAATAGCTTCAGATTTAGGGGTTTTTACCAATGGCAGTTAAACAAAGATATTAAAGGAAATTTTATTGCAGCAATTGCTCAAGTTGAAACAGGTTTGAGAACAAATCCAATTTAAATACATGCCATTTACTTCTATTTACCTATAAGATGTTTAAAATGGAACACTTCGGCGCAGAATTATAAAAGTCTCCATCTTCAATTTTGAATTGTGAGGAAGTCTTTTTTACAGCTTTTCAAACATTGTACTGTAGTTGGTTATTCAAAAGTTCAAATTATCTCAGATTGTTCCACTGCCGTAGATTGCTAACTATAACATTTGTTCCAGTGAACCTATCCTCTGTGGAAAGCTCTGGTTCCACTGGATTGGCTGTAGACTTCCCCAAGATGGCATAAATTATAACAATTTCTCCAGGTCCTGCTCTGTACAACTGCGTGCTCCCGTATTGATGGGCTGCAACTCAGGGCACCAGTTGATGAGGAAGGCTGTCCCTCCTCCAACTAGGGATTTTTTTAAGGCCTGAAGCCAGCAAAGATCTTTAAAATGATAATCCCCAGTTAGTGAGATTGTAAGGAAACTAGCATTCCTATAATATTTTGATGAACTTCGGTAGTGTAGAATAATAAAACTAGTCTGGAGAGCCAATCCAAGACTGTAAATCAAGAGCTTTTTAAATGTTCAGACTCTTTCTATTTCATCCCTAAAGCTCTCCCATAAAGATCTGAATGATGATGTTTCTAGCTGAGCTCTGAGTCCTTGCGTTGGCCTTGAACTTGGCCTTCTTCATGCCCTTTGCTGTCTAAAGAGTAAGTTCATCCTGGATTCATCATCAACTCAAAGCCAAAGGACCTTGAAACAGGGCCTGCTATTTATGTGGCTGGCATGGCTGCTTTTCCTCTGGAGTCAGTTTTTTTCTCATTTGAATGATTATGGGAGTATGTTTAGTCACTGTTTGAGTATCTTGATCATGTTTTCTTGCACTTTTAGAATAATGCATTCTGCTTGGTAGCATTTGTAGCACTAAACATAAAAGCAGGCTTGATTTCAGAGTAAATCTAATTGAGTTGTTCGGCTGATGGCATTTGGGGAAAATGAAAAGAACTGGGCTTGGAAATTGGTCCTCCTTTTTGAAGCTGTACAATCCTTTGTTCAGAGGAAATCTTACACATATATGAAAGTAAGTACTTTTTTTAAAAATCAGAGTAACCAGGATGGGAGAAGGAGTCAAATGTCCCAAACATCACATAGGCCCCACCTTATCCCTTCCCTCCTCCTGGGTCTCCCTCGAACACAGTATGAAACATACTGTTTTGTTGTCTGTCTGTAACTTCTCAATGGAGAATTGAAATGTCTTTGTTTTGGGTTCTCTACATTTAAGTACAAAGAACTTCCATTTCAAACAGCACTTCTTATATAGAGACCAAGAAAAGTGCATAAATGGGCATTTGGTATACAAGTATGTGCTGCTTTCATTTTCCGTTATTTAAGTTCTCAAACGAAATGCTATTTCTCTTTATGCATAGCTTTGCTCTCTCAAGCAATTTGGATCTTCTGAGATGCTCATTCCCCTTGACAGGTCATGAGAGAAAGAGAGCAGAGCAGGACAAAGATATATGTGGACAGAAGACTAGCATGGAAACGCTGGCTTCATCTTTATCATCACATGACCTTTCCTGAGCGTTTACCTCTTCATTTGTTAATGAAGCTAGCAGTATTTATGTCACAGTGTTGATGTTTGCATTAATTAAATTAAATCACATAGAAAGTCCTCAACAGAAGTACATTTCTGCTGTCCATAGTGATACAGAGTTGGAGAATTTTGTAGTAGGTGTGAAAGATGCAAGAACATCCCTAACAACTGTTGTTTTTACCACCACAAACTGATTCTCTATCTTTTAAGAAACAACAGGCCTACCATTATCCCTCCCCTGGTTTCCTGGGGAGGGTGGCTTTCCTGAGAACCTAGGGCTGGTTCAGGACCCCTACCTGTGGGCCAAATGGACCTCCCAAGATTCCAGAAGTCAAATTGTGAACTGGCATTGGCCACTCAAGTGTCCCGTCATCCTTGGGACATTTGCCCACCCTAAATCTCCCCCTCCTTCTCCCACACACATACACACAAGGAACCTTACCTATCCTTTATCTCATCTCTTCAGGGTACCCTTATATTGCCTAAATTAATGAAAAATCCATCTATTAAAAAAGTGGTTCACCCAGACAAAGACACCAGAAAAAAGAAAATTACAGGCTAATTTCCCTAATGAACACAGATGCAAAATATTAGCAAACAAATATTTTAGCAAACTCAACAAAATATTAGCAAACCAAATTCAACAGTACCTTAAAAGGATCGTGTACCGCAATCAAGTAGGATTTATTCCAGGGATGCAAGGATGGTTCAACATCCACAAATCAGTCAATGTGATACACCACATTAACAAAATGAAGGATAAAAATCATATGATCATCTCAATAGATGCAGAAAAAGCTTTTGACAAAATTCAACATCCATTTATGGTAAAAACTCTCAACAAAGTGGGTATAGAAGGAACGTACCTCAACATGATAAAGGCTGTATAAGACAAACCCACAGCTAACATCATATTCAGTGGCGAAAAGCCGAAAACTTTTCCTCTAAGATCAGAAATAAGGCAGGGATGACCACTCCCACCACTTTCATTCAACATAGTATTGGAAGTTCTAGCTACAGCAATTAGACAGGAAAAAGAAATAAAAGGCATCCAAATATGAAAGGAAGAAATAAAACTCACTATTTGCAGATGACATGATACCATACAGAGAAAACTCTAAAGACTCCACCAAAAAACTGTTATAACTAATAAATGAATTCAGTAAAGTTGCAGGATATAAAATTAATATACAGAAATTGGTTACATTTCTATACACTAATAACAAGCTATCAGAAAGAGAAATTAAGAAAACAAACCCATTTACAGTTTCACCAAAAAGAATAAAATACCTGGGAATAAATTTAACCAAGGAGGTGAAAGAACCGTACTCTATAAGACACTGATGAAAGAAACTGAAGACAACATAAATAAATGGAAAGATATACTGTGCTCATAGATTGGAGGAATTAATATGGTGAAAATTAACAATATTTAATTTAACATTGTTAAAATGTCCATACCACGCAAAGGAATCTATGGATTCAATGCAATCCCCATCAAAATACCAATGTCATTTTTCACAGAACCAGAACCAAAAAATCCTAAAATTTGTATGGAACTACAAAAGACCCAAATAGCAAAGCAGTCTTAAGAAAGAAGAGCAAAGTTGGATGTATCATGCTCCCCAATTTCAAACTATACTACAAAGCTATAGTAATCAATACAGTATGGTACTGGCACAGAAACAGACACAAAGACCAACAGAATAGAATAGAAATTCCAAAAACCCATGGATATATGGTCAATTAATCTATGACAAAGGAGGTGAGAATACAATGAGAAAAAGACAGCCTCTTCAATAAATTGAAAACTGGACACTCACATGCAAAGAATGAAACTGGACCACTATCTTACAGCATATACAAAAATAAATTCAAAATGGATTAAACACTTGAATGTAAGACCAGAAACCATAAAACTCCTCAAAGAAAATATAGGCAGTCAGCTCTTTGACGTCTGTCTTAGCGATATTTTTTTGGACCAGTCTCCTCAGGCAAGGGCAACAGAAGCAAAAATAAACAAATGGGATTACATCAAACTAAAAGATTTGCACAGTGAAGGAAACCATCAACAAAATGAAAATGCAACCTACTGAATGGGAGAAGATACTTGCAAGTCATACATCCGATAAGGGGTTAATATCCAAGATATGTAAAGCACTTACACAACTTAATATCAAAAAAATAATCCAATTAAAAAATGGGCAGAGGACTTGAATAGACATTCTTCCAAAGAAGACATAAAGGTGGCCAATAAAAGGTACATGAAAAGATACTCAACATCACTAATCATCAGGGAAATACAAATCAAAACAATGAGATACCACCTCACACCTGTCAGAATTGCTGTTATCAAAAAAGACAAAAAGTAGCAAGTGTTGGCGAGGATGTGGAGATAAGGAAACACTTATACACTGTTGGTAGAATGTAAATTGGTGCAGTCACTATGGAAAACTTTATGGAGGTTTCTCAAAAAATTAAAAATAGAACTGGCATACAATCCAGCAATTCCACTTCTGAGTATTTATTCAAAGAAAACAAAAACACTTAATTCAAAGAAATATACGCACCCCTCTGTTCATTGCAGCATTGTTTACAATAGCCAAGATATGAAAGCTACCTAAGTGTCCATCAATAGAAGAATGAGTAAAGATGATGTGGTATATACCTACAATGGAATATTATCCAGCCATAAAAAAAGAATGAAATCTTGCCATTTGCAACAACGCGAATGGACCTAGAGGGCATTTTGCTAAGTGAAATAAGTCAGACAGAGAAGACAAAACCGTATAATTTCACTTATATGTGGAATCTATTTTTTTAAAAAATGAACAAAGAAAACTAAACAGAAACAGTCTCATAGATACAAGAAACAGACTAAGGGATACTAGATTGGGGAGGGGTTGGGGGGGCAGGTGAAATAGCTGAAGGGAATTAAGAAATACAAACTTCCAGTTATCAAATAAATAAGTTGTGGGGATGTAATGTACAGCATAGGGAATACAGTCAATAATACTGTAATGACTTTGTATGGTGACAGATGGTAACTAGATTTATTGTGGGGATCATTTTGTAATGTATAGAAATATCAAATCATTATGACGTACACCTGAAACTAACAGGATATTGTATGTCAGTTATACTTCAATTTAAAAAAACTGGTCCACTTACACATTTAGATGTTGTGCTATTGTTATTCCTATCTTCAAGTCAACCTTTTTCATTTTCACATCATTTATGTACTCAAAGCCTTTCATTTCCTCTTACTTTAATTCTAAGTTGAATGCTGTTGATCTCCTGGCAATGCTCCCAACTATCCAAAAGTATTTTCCACTGCCCCTGGCAGGTTCCTGCCATTCAGGTCACCACACTCACTCCCCCAACATGGCAGGGCCTGGGATGACCTCTGTGCTTCGGTCTGCTCCCTAAAATCGTACCCTCTCTCAAGGCCTGCTTCTCAGACCCTGAAACCTTCCTGCCAGACCTCTCCTCCTCCAACTCCCTACAGCTCCTGGAAACAATAACACATAGTTTAGTTCTTAATTAGCCACTGCCTTGTTTTTATTGTTTGGTTTTACTGTCTCCTATCTGCCTTCTCTCTCCAGCTACATTATACACTCTTTGACACAGGAGTAATACATGTGTATGTCTTTCATCCGTCTGAGCATGTGGTAAGAAATGTCGGTGACCTATGTGGCTTGTTGTGGTTGGTCCTTCATTGTAAAAGTTGTGGTAACTACGCGGGTGGAGGAAATGGCAGTCCAGTAGGGAATGCTTGGAGGAAGGACACCTTAGCTCTCGACTCCCTCGATACAGGCCACGTCCTTTTCTTTCCTGATAGTCAGCCCTGGACACTAACTGACATTTCTATGGCTCTAATGATCACCATGAATTAGCTCAGGGCTACGTCTCACTGAAAGTTTCCTGGAAGAGCTGAGATTTGCTTGATGGACACACAAGAATGACTCAACTATCTAGATAGAAGACATGGAGAACAAAGGAAACTCTGTAGTCACATTTCCGGGTAAACAAAAATTTACTCCTAAATTTAAAGCATCATCATCTTTTGTATTCTAATCGTTTGGTGGAAATTTATGCTATATTCTAAAATTCATAATATATTTCTCTGTTGTCTTAAATAGGTTAACGTGGACTTGGTTTAACAATGCAAGCGGCGTCTCTCAAATTTTTCTGCACAGCTTTTACAAGCAGAAGAGAGTGAACGTCTGTCTCCAAGAGAATAGGCATGAAATGCCGTATTTTTATCAATTATTATCTAAATTTTGCATTCCATAATATATCTTTTTTAAAAAATGAAGTTAATTATTTTAATCAGTGGTTCCCTAATACTGGTTCATAGATTTGACAAAGGAACACTTTGTCAAATGACCTAATTTTCACATGAACAACTTGGCCAAATGACCTCTTTGGGGAAGGTTTATGTCCCTTCTATTTGGTTAATGTTAAAATAAACTTCCTTTATGAAATGATGTTGATGAATGCCTTTAATTGACAAAAAATTCAGCCCCTCCTGTTTTATTTTACTTTAATAGTCCATAAAACGCAAAAACCTGGACCTACTGTTTTAATTTTCCATCAAGTTTTTTTAACTCTCAGAAGGATGTTCTACATGAGTCCCATGTTTTCTCTACCCTGTTGCATGCTACCTTATGCCCCCAAAACATGCATCTTTATGAACCTCAGTTTGGGGCGACGCTGGAAATCAATGATGCTCTCAGGGCCTGGAGAAGTCAGTGGGGTTTCTGGCCCCACACTGATAATTCCAGACTACTATTCTTGCCATGTTTTCCCACTTGCTATCAAGCTGTAGGCTACATGTTTCCTTTCAAGTGCCTGATGGACAGCCTGTGTCTGACTTTAGCTAGCTTCTTATACTTTCTCATGACTAGGACGCTAGATTAGCAAAGATTTTACATTGAGTATAAAAATTAGAATAAATATACCTGAGTGAGTGTCTTAAGAATTCTTCTATGAATAAATGTGTGTCAGTGTGTGGACGTCATATCTATTTTGGCCACTCAGAGATCTCTTTTTCTCTCTTCTGTGTTCTTAGCTGCATTACAAATAAGTGAGACATCTGGCAGCCAAATTCTGACTAGATGAATTGTTGCTAAACTAAAGTGATAGGGTAGACACTAAATATCCCACTTAAACTAAGAAACAATACTTGATATGAAAACCTGTGTTGTTATCTGCTGCTGCACTTGAAAAAAATCAACCCCAAAGTGCAGTGGCTCACAATAATTATTTATTCTCATGCTGACGGGTTCCAGGTCAGCTAGGATCCAGCTCATCTAAGCTGGGCTCAGCAGGCAACCTTGCTTCAGATCATGGCTCTGACTGGATGTGACTCTTTGCTGCAGGTTGAGCTCAGTTCTGTTCCGTGTATGTTCATTCTGAAACCCAGGCCGAAGGGCAGCAGCTACCTGGGGAAGGTCTTCTCATAGTGTGCAAGAGAGCAAGCCCATCTGCATAAGCACATTTCAAGCCTCTGCTTATGGCACATGTGTTAACATCCCATTGGTCAAAGCAGGTCATATGACAAAGCCCCAGCATCTAAGGGCTGGAAAATATTCTTCACCCACCATGAGGTCATGGGAAAGGTGTGGGTGTACAATACCTCTACAGGAGAGTGAAGAATTGTGAGAAATTCAATCTGCCTCAAGCTGGATAACTTCTGACCACAGCCACTAATCACAATGGACTTTCTAGAAAAAAAGAAAAAACAAACTTTAAGGCAATTTCTGAAAGTGAAAGGAAGGTAGATTGTGGGATATAAAGTGTGAGCTTTCAAATCTGATTCATTGAATAAAGGACATTATGAAAGAAATGGAAAGCAGTGCTTCCTAATGCGGCGGATGCATTAGGATGCATGTAAAACTGAGTTTGCTATAGGCTGGTTTTATAAGTGATAATTGATTGCAAATTATATTGACAGTTATTGAACATAATTATTCACCACAGGAACCATCCTTAATCAATTAATCAGGGCACAATTCAACTTCACTTCTTGCATGTGGCAACAACCAATCTTTTTTTTTTTTCTGCTTTTCTTCCCTTACCTACTTTGTCTGCTGTTGTTGAAACATTTTAACAAATTAATTAGATGTTAATTCTTAGCAATAAATGAAACCCTTAAGGTGCTTAAATTGTAAACTCCACAACAAAACCTGTTTATTCCCAAAGATATTCCTCAGACTCTGAATAAACACAGATCTCCTCCAGAGATTACATCCAAAGAAGGCTCCCAAGGCCCTCCTCGCCAGTAGCAGCCAGGAGATACGTCTCCAAGGTATACTACCGGTCTGGTTCCGTTTGATTCAAATTTTAATCAAATGCTTTTTAAAAGACATAAAAGCCATGCTTTTTGAGTTTTCAGCTGACCCAATGTTGGAAAGGATAGGTAACATGTTAGACACACACTTGAACTTCTGAACAGGCTGAGTGATGCACAGACGCTTACAAGATAAAACTTAGTCGGGAGAAGAGGAATGCAGTGTTCTCAGTGGTGGTGTACAGCCAAAGCCCCCCGGCAGGATGGGGGATATATAGAGTGGGAGCCGCCCACATGAAAAGAATCCAGCTGTTTTGGTTCACATCAAATAATAGCATTCAACAGTGAAATGTGCCTCCAAAACACTGGTGAATGCTTGGGCTGCATGCATTATCTACAGAGCCCAAAGTAAGGAAGGGTCCCCTCATCTTCTGTCCTGGTCAGACTCCAGGGAGAATATTGTATTTATTACCAGTGTTAGTTTTAAGAGGAAATTAATATGCAGAAATATATATACAGAGGATTATGATTAGGGTAGAGAAGCTGTAAGGCCACAAGCCCTGGTGGGGTAGGGCAGCAGGACACCTTGCCAAGAGATCAAAGAAACAACCCAGAGACTGTGAACAAGACATGTAGGTTTATTGGGTCCTACTTACAGGAGCATGTCCAGTGGCGACCGGCTGGATGGAAGTGTGCACCCACAACCGCCCCGCAAGAGAAGCTTGCTTATGTAGGCAGAGGAACAAAGGCTGCATGCTTGCCAAGGGGCTGTCCTTGGTACGACCAGTGTTCCCAGAACAGTAGCTCACATGGAGGGGCTCTGCGTCCCTGTAAGACGTGATGTTCTTCTGGGACAAGGGAGGATCCGGGCTGGCCAGGCCCAGATCGTTACAAATCCCAGTAGCTGAGCTGCCTGCCCAGAAGGGAGCCAGAAGGACACAGGGTTGCAATGGGCCTGGGGGTTTCTGCTGAGCAAGCAAGGCCCAGGTCCTACAGAAGCATTTCAACACCAGATTATACAAAGAATGATAGGAGAAAAAAAATACATGTTGTCTGAGGAAGGAAAAGTTAGAAGAGACAGGAGGGTTACGTTTAGATGTTTATAGGATTGACCTGGGGGAAAAGGACAAACATGGATTCTGAGCGGCAACTACAAAAACCCCAAAGAGCATTAATTGACAAAAACTTCGGAAAGGCAGCTGTCAGTCCATGAGAATCTTAGCTCGCCTCTGTGATAGCCAGTCTGTGACCTAAAGCACATTCCAGCCCCGCAGTTCCAGGATTCTGTACAGAAGAACAGATGTGTCAAATTTGTTATTACACTGAATTTTTTAAGTTCTTTCTTCTATTGAAAAATCAAGTACATCTTTGCAAAATAAAAATAGAATTTTATTATAGCAGTATCAACATTTCATGCCATTCTTTATAGTTTCAAAACTATGAATATCCAATCAAACTTCATAATTGCTTTCATAAATGCCTAATTAAACTATAAATATTATTAAACATATCCACGTACAATAAGGATTGGAAACATCTGGATGGAAAATGAAAAATTTAGACAAGCAGCTGGATATTTTACCTACACAATGCTAGACACCAAGATATTCAGAAACATCAAATGGCTGATAGAATTTTGGCACGTCATCTGGATATTTGACTCTATCTTCTACTTTATTTCAAAATACTTCTTAGTTTCTCAGTTTCTCTATTTTTTAACGGGTATATTTTCTGCATTCCTCCTATTGAATAATAGCATTATCAAGTCACAGATAAAACTCTGTTTCTCCTTCCCTGCCAGCTGTGTCTGCTCTGCCCTCACCCGCTTTGCCTCACTATTCACTGGAGTATCAGAAGTGCAGAGAAAAACAAGACAGGGGCTTTTGGAATACACCCCCTTCCTCCACCCTTCCGCCTACAGCCTGTGATGACTGTCAGAAGATCCAGCCAGTCTGGCTTCAGAACCCCCGACTGTGAAACGTTCCTCAAACTACCCTCTTCTCCGAAGCCCCCACCATGTTTCCACCTTAGATACTTGATCCATTTCCAGTTGAGTGTCTTCTCTGAGCTTAGTTTCCAGAGCAGTGGCTCCCTTGACTTGCCTGATGGTCTCTGTCTTCACGGCGCTTACAGTCAAAATAATAATGATGAAAATACTAATTCCGGGTTAATGAGCACTTGTCATGCTCAAGAGTTGCTTTAAGTGGCTTACACGAATGAACGCATTTAATATTCACAACAACTCTATGAAGCAGGTTCTGTAATTATCCTCGTTTTGCACATGCGGAAACTCAGACAAGTAAATCTAACAATTTGCCCACATTCTCAAGACCCAGCACCGCAGACCCCCAGTACATATCCAGGTTTTCTCACTTGGGAGCTCCTCTGTTAACCACTATGCTGCTCTGCCTGTCTGAACAGTCTACTCTAATTTCCAAACATTTTGCCAAAACTCAACTGTTCTCAAACTCAAAAAAGATAGTTATAATGGATTCCTCCCATGTTTCAAGCAGGATCTGCAACATGGCATATGTTTCTAGAAGATGATGTATACTTGTTACTAGGAAAATGATGTTTTGTCCTAACTGAGAAGTTCTAACAACTGCCTTCCTAGGATAAGCGCACTTGTCCTTTGCTTGTTCTCATTGTTCTCCATACAATATAAATGCAGCACGTAATCTTGTACCGTTTAAATACTTTTACATGTTTTATGCAGGTTAATCCACATAAATGAAATATTTCATTCATTCGTTCAACAAATATTTACTCAACTGCTCTAGGCACTGATGACACAGTAATGAATAACACACAAAAATCTCTGCCTTCAGGGAACTGTCATTCTGTTAGGGAGACATGGTAAGCAAGATAAAAATATAAATTATATGGTATGTTAAATGAGAATATAAAGAATATAAAGTGAAGAAGGAAGATATGCAGTATCAAGAAGGGGTTTAAATTTTAGATTATGGTGTCCAGGAAAGCATCAAGAAGAACATGACTTTTAGAGTTGGCCCTGTCTCTGAGTGGTTAAGTTCACACACTCCACTTCAGTGGCCCGGGGTCCACCAGTTTGGATCCTGGGCACAGAACTACACAACGCTCATCAGGCCATGCTGTGGTGGCATCCCACATAGAAGAACTAGAAGGACTTACAACTAGGATATACAACTATATATTGGGACTTTGGGGAGAAAAAAAAAAAGGAAGATTGGCAACAGATGTTAGTTCAGGGCCAATCTTCCTCACCAAAAAGGAAAAAAAGGAACATGACTTTTGAATAAAGACCTGTAGGAATGAAGGATCCAGCCATGAAGAGATGTGGATGGGGAGCATTCAAGACAGGAGGGCAGGGGACCAGCCCATGGCCAAGTGGTTAAGGTCGCGCACTCCGCTTCAGCAGCCCAGGGTTTCACTGGTTCGGAGCCCGGGCACCGACATGGCACCGCTCATCAAGCCATGCTGAGGCAGCATCCCACATAGCACAACCAGAGGCACTCACAACTAGAATATACGACTATGTACTGCGGGGCTTTGGAGAGAAGAAGAAGAAGAAGAAAAAAAAAAGACAGGAGGGCCGTCTGACTTGGGCGTCTGACTGGCATGTTCCAGAAACACCAGGAAGACAGTGTGGCTGGAGGAAAGAAAATAAGAAGTTGAGGCAGGGGACAGAAACAGAGGGTCGTCCCTCTGGAAGGGGTCATCCCAATCATAAGGAACCTTACAGGCCGTTATAAAGAGTTTGGCTTTCATCTGAGTGAGCTGGGAAGCAATTGGAGGGATTTGAGCAGAGGAGTGACATAATCTGACTCACGTTTGGACAGGATCCTCTGACTGCACACTGAGAACAGACCGCAGAGGGGCAGGGCTGGAAGCAAGGAGCCAGGTAGGAGGTTGTCACTAGGATTCAGGTGAGAGATCCAGCAGCTGGACCAAGGGGTTGCAATAGAGGAAGTAAGAATTGATAGAATTCTGGATATGTTTTGAAGGTAGAGCTGATAGAATTTGCTGACAGATGTGAGGTATGAAATAAAGAGAGGAGTCAAGAAAGACAATGAGATTTTTGGTCTGAACAAATAGAAGAGGGTTGATTAAAAACTCCTTGAAGAGAGAATTAGCCACACATATTCACTTAATACATAATGGAT
This sequence comes from Equus caballus, assembly GCF_041296265.1. Classification (NCBI taxonomy): domain Eukaryota; kingdom Metazoa; phylum Chordata; class Mammalia; order Perissodactyla; family Equidae; genus Equus; species Equus caballus. The sequence goes on from NC_091684.1 coordinate 181,690,153, forward strand.
ATAAATTTTTAAAGAGTAAAATGAATTGAAATTCCTCTGGAAAGTGTTAAGGATGTGTAAAGCAGAAATAGGATAATATGAAGGTGTGTTATTAAAATAGAGCATGCTTCACCATTTAAATATGACATTGATAGCCCCGAGTATCCCGTAAATAAAAAGAAAGGCTTAATTCTTCCCACAGTGATGTTCAGATAGCAGATACTGAACACAGCATTAAATATTTGCCAGAAAATCTGATAGTCAGATTTTGATATTTATTAAGGACTTTCCATATTGAGTTTAATTAAGGATTTGATTATGAATTCTACCTTGAAGGCATGATTACTACTTATCTCTTCACTCTTGGGCCAAAGAGAATTACAGATGCTGAATATCTGCACTGCATCTATGAAATAGTCATTAGTTTGCAAAGGCTTCTCTTTTCTTAGTGTTGAAAATTGCCTGGAGAAATTTAACTCATTCAGCTTTTATGGTACTCTTATAAGGAATACTAGATGTATTTTTAATATTATAACCAAGAAGATAGATGAATCATCACAACTAATTTCCTGATAAATATGCAGTTGTCTTTTATTACCCTTTTATTATCACATATTAGACTTTTATTCCTGTTAATACTGTAAAATATGGCAGGAAAATAATCTGTTTTCTTAGAGGATGTGTACAGAATTCACTCCTCACTTTCATTACTTAACTTAGTGCCTTTTCCTAGCTTTCCCATTTCCAAGGTGTCAATGGAAAAACGTCACCATGGAATAAGAGACTCACTCTTTAAGGAACTCTATTGTTAGCTAAGTACCTTAGGCATCATAAACAGCTGAAGGGTTATTGCAACCCATTTTAGCTCTTAGAAACTTCTGAAACACTCTGTTAAACGTATGAAGAGTCATACGACTGTTCAACAAAGAAGGGACTCCTAGGACGTAGGTGGTGTCTCTGCCTTAAGGAATTAAAAGGCTAGAATATCATAAACTGGCAACACGTGGCAGCCCTACAACCCCTCAGAAAGTAACGGGGCATTGCCTTTCTCTAACTGAACACTGCTGTCTGGTCTCCTCTCCACTCCTTTCCACCCAGATTTACTCTTACTCATTCTTAGCCTCAGAAATATTTAGAAAACCTGGTTTCCTTTGAAGACGTAAGAATGGTTAGAGAAGCATTAATCACATTGTACAATCAAGCAGTAGGAGGGGAAAACAAGCAAAGATGAATACATGTGTGCCCTTGCTCTCCCTTTGCAAATGATCTGGAAAAATTAACCCAAATGCTAATGAATTTTAAGAGCATCATGTCAAATGAGTGACCAAGCAAGCAATGATCAAAATTGAGTTCAATCCAAACAATTACAGCAGATACAAATTTTCGAACCCTATATTTGAATGCGTAAAAATTTTAACTTTATTAATTTTTTTCTATAATACTTCATGATATGTTCAGATACCCTCCCCCAGTGGTATGATAGAACAGGCTTGTACCGGCTCAAAAGTTGGTTGTGTTCATCTCTTCTCAGGTCCGTACTCACTGACATCAGGTTGGTAGTTTGAAATTGGCTGTCGTGGGAGTATTTACACCACGGAAATCAGCAAATGTTACAAATCTGGATTTTGTTTTGTTTTGTTTTGTTTTCTTGCCGGAGAGCCAGCTGTTAAATATTTACGAGCATACTACTGTTCTCCTCTGTGACGGAAATGCAATCCTAGTCAATTATGGATAAACTTTCCCTCCCTTTCCTTCTCCCTAGAGGAACATTTACATTCTAAGATGCTTCCATACCCTCCATTTATCTGGGGAAGAGATCTAGTCATCAGCCAGCATCTGTCCACCATGGCACCCTCGAGATGTTCATGCAATCCCATCTCGTTCTCGGCTGACATCTTCCATGGTGGCAACCACCAAGATAGCCTCAACCCCACCCACTTCGAAATTGTGTGGTCCAATCTGCCTTCCACTGTATCATCCCTTTGTCACAATTGTGAGGTCTCTTTAGGTTCACCTACTCTCCCTCAGCTAACTTCTGCACACCTCTCTCAGGGAACAGGAAATGGGGCACTTCCAGCATGTTACTCTGGGTCTGGGAAGTACAAATTTTGGTAGACTATCTCCTACTCTTTCAGGCCAGACCTAATTTGTCATCATAGGCACTCTGTTGCTGCTATATCACATCAGGGATGTGGAGGAACTGTGGGCCTTGTCGTTTCCTGAGACACATCCCAGAAGATAAAGCATGCATCTCCACTGCTCAGATTGCCAAGTATGTCAGAGGGTTTGAGCCCTCTGTCCTGGGACTCTGCCTGAGGAGGTGCCATGGGCCAGGGTCCCTTCTCAGTGACTCTTAGCTCGCTGACTTTCTTTCTAACCCCCTACTTTCTCTTTCTGAGCCCAAAGAAAGTTTTTATTTTCCCCCATGGATAGGGGAGTAGAGGAGAAGAAGCAGAGAACCTATCTGGATAAATACTTTTCCATATCTGTCCTTTATACCAAGGTCTTGGCCTTGAGTTCATCTGGCTTATACATGGCCTCTCAGCTATGTATATAGTCTCTTGCTTAATTTGATGGAGAAGGAATAGAGAAATTAGATATCCATTCCCATTTCTTTCTTCTACCTTAAATCTCCCATATAAACATGTCAATTTTTCAGAAATGGAAAAAAGACAATGTATTTCATCCATCACCAGTGTCAAAATACAACATTGAAGTTTATCTTTCTAGTTAAAATAAAGAAATAGGAAAGGGGACTATTTCTCTGATCCTCCTTTGATATGATTCTTGACCCCTTCAGGTTTTATTCTCTATTCCCTTGTCTGTATTTGTCCATGGATTAAGTGTCATCTATCAGTGACATATCCCTCCATTTTAGACAGTGTCAGTCTTGACAGTAACCCTGGGTAACCTGTTCCTCCACACTATAGCCTAGTTTAATCTTCACTCCTTTCTCAGGATTCCTGCTGGGAGCTATCACATATTCAGATAGTTTTTCCAATCTCCACATTAATGGTTGGTTTCTATAGTATTCCTTTCAAAAAGACAGCCTCATCACAATACTGGAAATAACTATGTTTTCAGATGTTTCTCTAATTGTCTCACATGTAATAATAAATATAATTAAAAGAATAATAAAAATAAATTGCAACGCATCCATTTGAGTATTAAAATTAGTGAAATCAGTTTCCTACCAATGTTCTTTGTTGAGAATCACATTTAGAACTTACAAACTGCAAATGTTTATTTTTATTGAGGAAAGATAGGTAGTTTGCTAAATATATTCAATATCAGGAATAAATATGAATTTGGGAGAGAGGGAATTGATTTAGTGCCAATCATGTGTCATTGTTTTAAAGGTAAACCATAGAGCATTTCCCAAAACAAGTTTAAATAAAGTAAAAACCTACACCTCTCTCTCTCTTAGACAAACACTTAAATGTAAACATGCAAAGCAAAGGATCCACTTTCATCTGGGTAAAAATGTATGCTAAAAAAACCATTAAGAATAAGATACTGTAGGGGGCTGGCCTTATGGCATAGTGGTTGGGTTAGGCGTGCTCGGCTTCAGTGACCCAGGTTTGCCAGTTTGGATCTTGGGCGCAGACCTACGCCACTCATTGGCCATGCTGGGGCAGCAACCCACATACAAAGTAGAGGAAGATTGGCACAGATGTTAGCTCAGGGAGAATCTTCCTCACCACAAACAAAACAAAAAAGAATAAGAGACTGTGTATACCACACTAAGTGCCAAAAGTTTGGTGGCAACAACAGAAAGTGTAGACTATGGGAGTATAGAGGAAGGAGGAACTATCGTGGGTTAAGATTGTCCATGTAGGTTTCAAAAAGGAGGCAGAATTTGAGGTGGCTTTTTAGGATATGGTGGATTTCGATAGTTGTAGGGGAAACGGGAAGCATATTTCAGTGGGAAGAGTGGTATTAGCATGGTGCGCATACTTAGTTGTTTTAAAAAAGATAGAAAGTGAATGCAACTAGTTAGGATGGGTAGAATGAGAGATCGAGAAAGATAAGGCTGGAAGATAGATTAGGTGCAGATCTAGAGGCCTTTAGATGACCCAGAAATGTGAACTTCAAAGGATACTATCCGGGAAGTGAAAGGACAGCCCATATCATGGGAGAAAACGTTTGCAATCATATATCTGATCAAGAATATATAAAGAACTTTTACAACTCAACAATAAAAAAAACAAAAAGTCCAGTTAACAACTGGGGAAAGTATTTGAACAGACATTTCTCCAAATAATATATACAAGTGGCCAATAAGCACATGAAAAGTTGCTCAAGATTATTAGCCATTAGGGAAATGCAAATCAAAGCCACAATGAAATACCGCCTCACACACACTAGCATGGCTATAATCAAAAAGATAAATTTGATAAGTGTTGGCAAGAATGTGGAGAAATCAGAACCATCATATTTGCTGGTAAAATGTAAAATGGTACACCCACTGTGGAAAACAGCTTGGTAGTTCCTCAGAAAGTTAAACATACGTTTATGTTACCATATGACCCAGCAATACTACACCTAAGTATATACCCACGAGAAGTAAAAATACGTTCACACAAAAACTTGTACACAATGCCCACAGTGGCATTATTCATAATTGCCAAAAGGTGGGAACAACCTAAATACCCATCAAGTAAAGAAAGGATAAACAAAATGTGGTCTATCCATGCAATGGAATATTACTCACCTATAAAAAGGAATGAGTGACTGATACTTGCTACAACATGAGTAAACCTTGCAAACGTTATGCTAAGTGAAAGAAGCCAGACACAAAAGGGTTATATTGTATTATTTCATTTATATAAAAAATGTCCAGAATAGGCAGATCCATAGAGACAGAAGGTAAATTAGTGGTTGCTGGGAGCTGAATGCAGAGTGACTGTTAACAGCTATGGGGGTTTTGTTGGGGGAGGTGGTGATGAAAATGTTCTGGAATTAGATGGTGGTGATGGTTGCACAACCTTGAGAATACACTAAAAACTACTGAATTGTACATTTTAATATGCAGAATTTTATGGTACATGAATTATATCTCAATAAGAAAAGAAAAACTACAGTAAGAAAAATAAGAAATATGAACAGTGTCTTTTACGCCCTACACAGCTACCGAATGTTTTTGAGTAAGAGTAACCTATTCATCTTTGCATTTTGATCTCTTTACTTTATATTGTCCCTTGACCTGCAACCATGTGTCTCACAGTGAAATTTTCTCTCCTTCCTTCTCTACACAACCTCCACTTCCTGTCCCCATCTTACTCCCTGACTCTTGCCATCTGGCACCCAGCTTCGTCACATCATTAAAATTCATCTCTTAAAAGTTACCAAAAAGTTCTTTGCTACTCCTCGAGTAGGTAGATGCTTATCTGTGCTCAAGAGTGTAAATCATTTTATTTTCTGATATCGATGACCACATTTCTCCTGTAATTCTCTGCTCCTCACCACTCTGAACACCCTTTTCCTCCTCCTGCTCCCTCAGTGAGAGATGTCCCCGCAGAGATATATTCTTGGCCCTTTTACCTCCCGGGGCCCTTGGGAGCTTATCCAACCCACGGTTTCTGTAGGACTTGAAACTCTGCCCAGCGTCTCTTCACAGCTCCAGGCCTCACTCTTACTGCTGGCTGCACCTGTTTACCTGAGTAGACTGAAAAGGCTGCTCAGTCTCAATATGACCCAGACTTGAACATCTACACTTTCTCCTGTGGTTTCTCTATCTGTAATGATCTCAGGATCATCACAGTTTCTCCAGCTGAAAAATCATAATAACACCTCCTTACTCGTTTTATCCAATCAGTTGCTAAGACTTGTTGATTCTACATTCATCTCTCTCGCTTCCATGCCCTATTCTCCAGTCCCACTGAAAGCAACCTCATTCAAGTACTGTGGGACCGGAATATCCTACGCTCTATCCATATGTCTTATCCATCCTTCAAAACCTGGTTCAAGCACCGCTGTCTCCATGATGTCTTCTCCAACTTCTCTCTCTAGAAGTGATCTCTCCCTCCTCTAAAGGTTTATCATGCTCTATATACACCTTCACAGTTACAAGAGTCCCCATAAAATAAGGTGAAGAATACTATCTTCCCCACTACTGGAAGCTCCTGAAGTCAAGAAACATAACCACTAGAATATACTTTGCAATTTAAAACTTCTACTGCATTGCTTTGTAACCAACTGGTTCCAAAAAGAATTTAAGCAAGCTAGTGCCTTCACATGATCTTTTTTTCTTTTTTGCAATAACTTCTCTCTTAAGCATCACTGATAACTTTCAGCCAGAATTCAGAAGATCCAAAAAAGAAAATGCTCATCACAGACAGGCCCCTGACTTACTTATATCCCATACATGCAAACAGCACCTCATCCGGACTGTGACAGGAATTCCCCTTGCCTCTGCTGTTACCATTAGCACGAAGCTCCTATCCCTCCAGAGGGAGAAAACCACTGCTGCTGCATCCCCTTCCTGCCGTGCACAAGGGCTTGGTCAGAATGAGGTCAGAACTTCAGACCCCTGGGGAGCATCATCTCTCCCAGCCGTCCCCTTCCATCCCTCTGACCCTGGGCATTTCACTTCCCTCCCTTCCATTCCACTCCCTCAGCCATGCTTATTCACTCCTCTGTCCTGCTGAAAATCCTTCTCCAGCCACAGGAGCCACCACTGGTGCCTTCAACCCACAGCACTCCAAGTCCTGTGGTCACAGATCGGGGAGGGAGTATTCCTGCTCCTTCTTAGGATGGGGACAATGACCTGCCCTGACATTCTAGGGCACTCAGTACATTCTTCCATAGACATATTGTTAATAATTACCTTCTGCATTTCAGATACATTTCATGAGATAACCAAGAAACTCAATAACCATTTATTGCACTGTTTTCATGGGAAAATGGCTTCTGAGTTTTAAACATGAATTTACAAATGAAATTAATTATAGAACAAGATATTCAGATATTGGGAACTGCAAACTCTAGTCTATGTTTTGTTGGTATCTGTAGCTGAAAAGATTAAATCAATGCAATGAGAAAGATCCCTCCAGTTAAATTAACTTTTAGAGATGAAATTCAGGAAACTATCCCTCAGGCTCTTTGAGGTAAAGTGAACACATATTTTGGGTGAAACCCAAATGGATACTTGATTTTCTAACTCACATAAATGTGTGAACCTTTGTAGGTGAAGTCAGTCAAGGTTTTAATATTAAAATGATGAGAACTTTTGAGCCACCCTTCAATCTGCTTCAGATTGCCCCCCATCACCTTAGGAAAATGTTATACTGCTGACGACTAGGTGTGACTTTGTCACATCAAAATACATATACACCTGTGCTTAAGACAGAAAGGTGATTGTGAATAAGGCTCATGGTTCAGAGGTACAGCAGGATGGTACAGAGCAGAAGGTTTGAAAATGAGAAATTACAGTTTCCTGCAATTCTTGGGGACCGGAGGGAGGGAATTATTTGCTTTGAGCTGGCAGCAATTTCCCTAAACCCTGCGAGATGGCATAGCTCAAGCTGTTGCAAATGCAGACAGAGGAGATACCAGCCACAGCTCTTGGTTGGAGCAAGATTCCCTGGGGCATGCAATATATTGAAAAACCTTTCTAAATAGGATTGATCACTTAATTTGACTGCTTTAGAGAAAATCTTACATCGTCTTCAATTTCTAGCATTTGTTCACAACTCCCTGGATGTTTAATACTCTCTTCTACCGTCTATGAGTGTATGCGTATATTTATGTATATTTTAATTAGATAACCTAATCACAGAGATAATCATAAGTTTACTATATTAAAAGTATTCAACACTAGTAATAGAATATTCCTTAGCTCGGCTTTCACAATATAGTACCATAAGCAGCAAGCCCTTCCTCTGAGAAAAAAAATGAAACCTTTAGATGCATGTTTGTGTATTTTTTCCCAGGTAGGTATGGTGACATCAACCACTGCCACCAGTTCTCAAAACAAAACAACCAGCAGCACAAAGAGGACCGCGATGTTTAAAAACAGAGAGGCCGATAGCTGTTTTGTGAGCCACAGACTTCATTTTGAGGGGTTAACTTTCGCCTCTCGCTTATGCTTTTCCTTTCATGAATGAGCAATTAATGACTTCTCGGCAGCCGCTGCCTCAGCGCTTCAGTTTACAATAGCCTTTTGTTTTCTTGCAAACGAAAAGAGCTTTGAAGGCTCTCAGTCTTCAAAAACATGGAACACTTTCTTTCTCTTGATTTCCGAATGCAAAAAAAAGTGTCTATTCTTATGTATATTTAATAACAGCCTTCAAAAAGAGCCTTATTGTGCACCTTAACATGATCTGATTGATTCTTACAGTCAAGTCAAAGGAACACATACAAATCCTAGTTCTGGGAAACATTTTCTATTTAAAAATTTTTAAGTGTAAACTTTATAATAAACTAGGGGGGGAAATGTAAATATGTTGTATTTCATTTTAAATACAGTTAAGCACAGTTTAAACACAGCCAACTCTTTCCAGATGATAATGTGCCTTGGATAATGAAGTGTTCCTCTTAAGTCACAGAAAGTTCGGTGCTGTTACAGCTTACACTTAGAGGGAAAACTCTAGAATGTCCTTATTTAAATATGTTTATCTCTTGAAAACAAGGAGATGCATGTGTTTATGTATACACACATACATATGTGTAGTCTTCATAGGCAAGGAAAATCAAAGACTGAGGCATTATCTGGCAGAACTTGTGGATATTGATAATACCCGAGACATAAATCCCCAATATCCCTCTTTTATTTATTAAAAACAGATGTGGGTAGAGCAGTGAATTTGGCTAGAATAATAAAACTTTCATTATCTAGAATGGCCATGGAATTGAAATGTCCTAGTTCACTTAATAGTCCGATTAATTCAGCATTAACCAGTATATACTTTCTGTTTTAACCCTTGAAATTAAAAATATAAGCGATTCAGTTAAGTGTATAGAATAATTTCCAACCTTCAGTAAAAATGAACTGAATTTGGAGTATATCTTAGTCTTACTATTAAAAAAAATTGTAGTCCTGACAAGTTTACTGATTGTCGATCACTTCTCTCATAATATTGGTAAGAGTGCCCATGGGAGCACACACATAGACACACAGACACCAGTTAACAGAAGATGCTAAGTAGTTAAACTCCAGCAAATTGAGACTATACTGTATGTCAGCTTTGCATTTAATTTTATATTTTGCAAATGCAGTATTTTGTGTTTTTAAATGTTAATGTCTTCTTTCTGGTACACTGGAGAACTTAACAAGGCATATTCCCAGCATTTATGTTAAAATCATGTACAGAGTAAGACAGCAAGGTCAAGTGTGTGCTGATTTGACAACCCATCACCCAGTCAGCTCCTGTCTCTGGTGGTCAGAAACAGCTTGCAATCTGATAGTCAAAGGGACCAACTGATGCTGCCCTGGGCTTTGGGGGTGCCCTCCACCATCCTCCATTCAGTCAAGTAGGGGTTCAGAGTCATCCTATTAAGTGAGGCCCTTGGAGAGTATTGGGAATCCTGTTAGGTTAGATTGACAAGAACTCAATTCTTTATTTACTATTACCTCCCTGTACCACCGTGGGATCCAGGGCCTCCAGTGGAGACAGTTGGAATTCAAATGATCGAGAGGCTCTACATTGTGGTACACTGGGAGGATTTGGTTAATTCTGGCCAAATAATCAGCTGGCCAATTTTGTGGTTCTATCTTAACATGACTACATTGGACCAGACTCAAATAAAACATAATGGACCATTGGAAAATATCTCATGTTTTGGCTTAAGTTCCTGTCTGGGACACACTATTTATCTCTAGTATAATTTTTAATATCTGAATATATTATCCCATTATATGGCTAAAGCATAATTTGTTTAACCAATCCCCTGATGGTGGACATTAGGCTATTTCCCATTTTTACATTAATAAGCAGTTCTGCCATGACTATCCACGCAACTATACTCTGAGAGGGTAAAGCTCAGTGGTCAAAAGCATCATCTTTGGAGCCCAGCAGACTGAGATTTGGGTCCTGTCACTTTCTAATGATGTGATCTTGGATAAATCTCTTAACATTGCAAAGCTCTAGTTTCTTCTTCTGTAAAAGGAAGATAATTTCGCCTAATTCCTAGGGCTTTTGTGAGGATCCACTGAGAAAGTACATGAAAATTCATAGTAAAAAAAATGTTAGTTTGCTGTTAGTGAGCTAGTTTGTTATATTTAATTTCCTTAAGGTAAGTTCATAGACATTGAGTTATTTTGTCTGTGTACATTTTTAAGGTTCTTGATGCATGCTGCCTAATTTCCCTCAAAATACGCAATTCCAATAGCAATATCACATTATATTTGTAGTTAGGTGTGCATTGCTTTGTATCTAGAACTAACCTGCCAAGTCCTCACAGGGAGTTCGAGGTCTTATTTCATCTCTGTTCTCTGGGTGCCTACCACAGGGTCAGATATGCAGCCCAAGCTCAAGCAATGCTTGTTTAGTGAACATCTGTATTTTTCCTTCTGACAGGAATAATCACATCTGTTTTTGAAACAGCACCACCTTTTCAGAGTGTCAGCAAGCTTCTCATTGATTCTGGAGGCCATTGTTGGTAAATAGAATCAAGAGACCTGCACGGTCAGAGGCAGGACTTCTCACCTGGGGAGCTTACTTTAAAATGCAGATTCCTGTGTTCCACTTGCAGAGATTCTGATCTAAGAAGTTTCAACAGGGGCCCAGGAATCTGAATTTTTGTTTGCTACCTTCTGACCACCGCCATTCCTGACACAGTAGTGCATGTGTTCTGTTTTGATAGGCACTAGTCTCTGGAGTCCTCATCTCATAGTACCAGAATTCTTTAGGTTCCTTCCAGACCTGTGACTCTATAATGCATTTTTTTTCTTAGGAAGATTCACCTTGAGCTAACATCCCTTGCCAGTCTTCCTCTTTTTGTTTGTGGAAGATTTGCCCTCAGCTAACAGTTGTGCCAGTCTTCCTCTGTTTTGCATGTGGGTCACTGTCACAGCATGACTGCTGATGAATGGTGTAGGTCTGCACTTGGGATCTGAACCCAAGCCAGTAAGTGGAGCATGCTAAACTTAACACGAGGCCACAGGGTTAGCCCCATAACACTTTTTTTTTTTTTGGTGAGGAAGATTGGCCCTGAGCTAACTTCTATTGCCAATCTTCCTCTTTTTACTTGAGGAAAATTGTCTCTGAGCTAACAACTGTGCCAATTTTCCTCTATTTTGTATACAGGAAGCCACCACTGCATGGCTTCATGAGTGGTGTGTAGGTCCATGCCCAGGATCCAAACCCACAAACCCCAGCCAGGAAAGCAGAGCATGTGAACCTAACCATCACACCACTGGGCCGGGCCCTATAATGCATTTTTTAAAAACATAACCAACTGAAACAAACTCAGAACCCTTATAATTTATCCATAATATTCAATGAATAGTAGAAGATGCATTGTTGCTAAGCTAGCCAGGCTTTCTGTTGATTTAGAGGAAGAACAGAAGAAATGAGGATGAAAAGTTCATCCTGGTACCCGCCCACAGACAGCCAAATTTCATCCTGGTACCTATTCACAGCATGGTAGGAACTGAGCTGATCTGCTTGGTTTTGACAGAAAGTAAAAACTCTGTTATCACTCAGTCTCATTCCGTTGGCTCCAGAATGCCCAGAGACGGGCTGGAAGCAGCATCGACAGAGGGGGCTGACGTCAAAGCCCATGAAACAGAGCTAAGTGGCTTCCCCGTCTCTTGCTCTCCTTTAGTGGGCAGCCCAACACCAACAGACCCAGGAGAAGGTTTGAAGAAGGTGGCATCAGAAAGTTCTTCAAGATCAGCAGGGAAACCTCAAGGATCTCCTGCAAATTTAGCAACTGAGAACTAGAAGCTCCTTTCTCAGGAGCATTCAAAGCACAGAGACAAACAGTACTAGTGAAGAGCAGCTCTTAAGCTTGATTGCCACTTCGTGCCATTTTGGCTTGTATGGTTCTTGGTACACCTATATCCAGCTCTTCTCAGAATGGCTCCCAATTACCCAGCTACCCAGAGCCTCAGAGGAGAAAGCAAATCCTATCATACATTACTCCTCTCTTCTTTTATAAAATAAGGATAGGAGAGAGAAAACTAACACAACATGTAACACTTGAGGAACACTGAAAATTTCGTTAAATTTTATTTATTAAGTAATTCAACTTATTTAATTTATTAAGTTTTAATTTATTAAAAATTATCTGCTAGATCATCCATAAGTGCTATAAGATTTCAGAGAAAGGAGGAATCTGTGGGTCTGAATTTCCAAAGAAGGCCTCAAGGAGTAGTTAGGGTTTAACTTGGCTCTGAAATAAATACACGTATACGTTATTTACTACATGTCAGTTATTATACTAAACAGAGATAGGTGTATCTTTTTTTGTGTGTTTGAGGAAGATTAGCCCTGAGCTAACTACTGCCAATCCTCCTCTTTTTGCTGAGGAAGACTGGCCCTGCGCTAACATCCATGCCCATCTGCCTCTACTTTATATGTGGGACGCCTGCCACAGCACGGCGTGCCAAGCAGTACCATGTCCGCACCCAGGATCTGAACCGGGAACCCCTGGCTACCGAAAAGCAGAACATGCGAACTTAACCACTGCGCCACTGGGCCGGCCCCCTGAGATAGGTATAACTTTAATCTTTATCATCACTCTCTTCCTCTTTATGAAAGTACCATTCAGTTTGCCTAGAGGCAAGGACATTACAGATGTAAGTTATAAGAGACAAGAATGGGAAAAGCAGCAACTCTGAGACAAGAAAAATACGGGGATTTATTGGGTGTATTATTCAAGCAACACCACTCTACAAAGAAGCCCTTTTGAACCCAAAAATACCAAGCTTTCTCTGTAGCTTCCCACCTGAGTCAATTACAGTATATACTACACCACCTACACAACTCACGTTCTCATCATTTGTTGATAAAACAAAGTAGTCTACGGCATTAGAGTCTCAAGTCTAAGAAGCATCCTATGCAAAATCGTGGCAAGTTAGTAAGGCAATATTTTATTCTTCAAGTTATAGTCATGGAATCAACCTGACTTTCCTTGAACCAAGGGAATGTTGCCGCAAGGAAATGAGGCCATGTGAGGCAGTGGAAAATAGTCTCACTTCGGCGACAGTCATCAGAGTTGGAGTCCCTCCGCTCCTCTCATGCTTGCCGCGTGCAGCGTGACCTTGGATAAATTCTTTAGTCTCTCTGAGTTTGTTTTCTTGTGTGTAAATTGAAGGTATAAAAATAATACCTGTAGTACAGGATTTCTGAGAGGATCAAAAGAAACAATCTAGTTGAATGCCTTTTGGAAATTATAAATCATTATAGAAATATTATTGTTGCTGCTTTTATTACCATTTTCAGAACTAAGTACTCTGACATAAGGTGAATAAATTTAACTTTGCTTAGAAAGAAATGATTCCTATAGAGCATATGCTTGGTCTACCTTCAGGCATACTAAATGTCTGCTCTATAGGACAAGCTCATGCATTTAAATGTCCTTTCCACAGAGAGCTCATTTGTGACCCACACAGTCACAAATCAGATCCCTTTGCCTTATGAGGATGTTCAAAGCACCTTTAACTATCCTAGAAAAGAGAATTTCAGAAGCTGTTGCTTTTTTCTCTGGCCTAAGTGCATTTTTTTCATTTGTCGAAGAAAGATTATGCAGCCAGAAGAATTAGTCTCTTGCTGCCTCTTTAAAAGACTCTCCTCTTCATCGTTCCTGGCTTGTATTGAAACCAGATGGTAAAACCAAGACTGGAACATCCTTTGGTGTCCAGAAGGAGGCCAGTCTGGCCAAAGCATTGTCATTCTTGTCAGCAACCAGAGTCAAAAACCTTTTCATAGTTAATCATCAGGAGTGCCTACTGGCTCTAACAGTCATTTATGCAGTATTTGTCAGCATGAAGGTTCCATCCACACCACAGATGACGCCATGTCGGCAAGAAATGTGTTTCAATATCCTTCAGCAATGAGCTGAGCAAATTTTTGTGGCCGACTCCCAAAGCAAACAACAATATAAAATGTAGCGCAGGACTTCTTTTTCACCAACTTGTGTGGATACCAATACCTTTCATTTCTAAAAACTAACTCTCTCGCAGCCAGTTTGCCCTGAAGCATTCATTAAAACACAGGAAATTAAGGAACTGCAGCAAATTAGCACAAATATTTTTAAAGAAATTAACCCACCTTAAAAATGAACTTTTATTTCAAAAGATGTGAAGCTGTAGTCTTAGACTCTGAGGAGCCAGAGTAATTTCGTGGATGAGAGCCCACCAGTAAAATCCTCTCTCTACCTCCATTTCAGTAATCAGTCATAGCAAGGAGACAGTGAATATCAAAATAGCATAATTAGAGTCAATGCACTATGCTTTGACGCTAAAATAGAGGAGTTTTGGTGGCCACAAAAAAGGAAGGCATTGAATAATAACCTTTTAAAATGTGTCTGGGGGGTGAGCTTATCAGGCGTTGTATATAGCTGATGGAAGCTATTCATCTTTCAAGTGTTATAGAGAAGCACATCCGGATATCCGGAGAGGGACGTCCAAAAACAGCTTCTCTACTTTCCAGTTGAAGCTTGTCACCGTATCAGAGGGACTCACATGAATATTTCATGTGAAAGGTTCAAGTAGAAAAATTTGAAGGAGATGCCTAGGGCAGCAGAACTAAATTGCAATTACATACTACAATATTGCGAGAGGATCTAACACAGATCTGACTTCTTTGTATGATGAAACTGTACACGTGTAATCAGCGCAACAGTGGCATAGAAGTTTCAGGTCGTTTCTGATGAACACTTGCAGAAACTAGAATCCTGTAATACTGAGGTTGTTCTCCCTGCCATGATATTTTTATCCATAGTGTTTATAATTTATAGTTTTTGCACAACACAAAGCAACATAAAATTTGTTATGCCAAGCCCAATATTCTCCACTTTGTGAAAGTTAAGATCCTTGATGAAACACAAATTTATTTACTTTGGGTTGATAACATTTGAGATGTGATGATCAATGTCATTTACCTTTTTTTCTTTAAAAATGTTTCAGAAATTATCTGAGATATATGGATGATTATAGGAGGTTGCTGGTTTGGTTTGATTTCTATCCTTTTGAAACCCACAGTTATCATCAGTAATGCTCTCTTTGTTATTTTTGAATTTTTACCCTGAGAATATGGTACAATAGCCATTAAAAGGGACAGAGGAAATTTAAAATAGACAATAGTCAGAAATCTTTCACACTGTGAAAAGAGGTTAGCATGTGCTATTTCAAAAGGGTAACAATTGAAAAAATATTTCAGGGAAAGAAAGAACTTGAGAAATCTAGTCAGACTTTTGTTTACAACTGTTGTGTTAGGCTTTGTCCTCCTATGGTGAAGCAGGAGAAAAATAATGTATCACATCTTAAGAACCCAAACATCACAGTAGAGAGCAATAACGTAGGAGACAGCACATGGAGTTCTTTCCAAGAGCCCACTGCCTAATTTAAATGTCTTTTGATTGGCCTATCATTTCCATTCCCAAGCCAAAATGATTGGAAACCAGCTTTCTCCAACGCCCCACTTTAGTTGTTAGCTGAGCCAATCAGAAAGACGACCAGTTTCGAACCTACAGAGTCAATAGGTTCATACATCTAGAGAAACATGCTCTCTGGCCACCCTTTGTTAGAGAAGAGACGCCTGATTTCATTCCTCCAGGAAAAGTTACTTGTTTTGCTTTCTGAAACATAGTGAGCTATAAACAGCTTTTCAATGCATTAAAATGGCCTGAAAATCATCCCACTACTGAGAGATGTTTCTATTCATTAACCAAGGAGCTAGTCATTCTGTGAGGGAAGCTGAGTTAGGTTGAAAAACTTTGTTCATAAAGGAGTTTCAGGATTCTGACCTTCTTTTGCTCCGTGTGTTGTATAAAAAGAGAGCTCAAAATCACTCGGAAGTAATTTTTTAAAAAATTTAAACAGGACCCCTCATAATCAATTTCCTCCTCACATTTGTATTAAGTAGCTAATAAAATATAGATTAAATAAAGCCCAAGGATCCATATAAGTTAAGAGTTGTTACGTAAGGAGCCAGAACCTTATGTAATATGCATTTTCTTACTAATGCTTCAAATTTTGAATGCTTTGTGCGATACCAAGGAATACTGAATAATGGGGTTTAAAAATGTTTTAAAAGCTGTTTGAATATGCACACAGCCTTTGAGCTACTTTTGTCAGTAGTTTGGTGACATCTAGTGGAAATGCTGATTTGCAGCCTACAATACGGAGTTAAGTTCAAATCCTGAAGCAAAAGGGAACTGTTTGGGACCAAAAACGTGTATAAACAGTCAAAAACATTTCCCTGCCTTCTGTCCCAAGTAACGAGTGAGCAAGCTTAGGTAATCCTTTTGAAGAAAAATAACTTGATATCCATGTCAGTCGCTATAAAAATTTTTTTTCTGATTATACAACACATGGTCTTTGTCAACATTTGGAATAGAAACATACAAGAAAACAAAAATTATTCATAATCCTTCCACCCACCAATAAACACCATTGACATTGCTTCTTTTCTTCAAGGATTATATATTTTTGTTGATGTTGTTTTTTACTAAATTAGGGTATTCTGAATATACAACTTTATATCCTAATGTTTTTAACATTCTGTGAGTATTTTTTTCCATGTTATCAGGTATAAAAATAATTTTAATTATACAAAGCAGAGAAATATAATATTACTTATTTTCAGAGTAGGATACTACAAGCCTATAATTTTGTGAATTCTATATGAAGACTCAGGAATGATGTAAAATCATGATTCCAATAAGGTTCTTTCACTAGCACAGTTTTTAAAGAGACCATGCTATCCATAGAAATGTTAAATATATCTTTTACATCAATGAAATTTTATCAAAGACTTACTACTGGCCCCTAAGGGTATCAAAAATGAATGAGATCCAGACCTTACCTGTGAGAGAAAAGTAGACTAATAGGGAAGAATGAAGTATTTTTAAAATAATAGTATTGTAATCGATACATAGAATTATAGCAAAGGAGGGAGTTATGGTCTTTAGGGGGAAAGGAAATGGAAAATCCACAAAGAAGAGATGACAGCTGTGCAGGACTTTGAAGAATGAATAAGGATGAAGGATGTTTCATACAGAAGAAAGCCAGGGCAAAGCCAAGACGCCTGGCATGGCGTGATGCAGGTTCGTATCCCCAGAGAAAAGTCATGGCGATGGAAGATGTGACAGACAGGTGAGCAGAAGCAGATGGCTAAGGATCTTTATCATGAGGCTTATGGAAACCCACTGAAAGTTCTTTTTTAAGGGCGGTAACATGATTACATTAGCATTTTAGAAAATCAGACTGACTGAAGTGTGGAGGATGCCTTGGAGAGGAGGAGACCAGCCAGTAGACGTCACAGCAAGTCAGGGAGGAGATGGTGAAGACTAAGCTGGAAAAAGCAGTGAGTTTAGACAAAAAAAAAAAAAACAGAGTCAAAGGTGTTTAAGAGGGACAAACGATGGAATTTCAATATGCTGGGTGATGGAGACGTGGGTGCCAAGAATGACCCTGAGCTCTGCTTTAGGTGCCTGATATCAAGAACGGCATTTGGACAGGTATTAGTTCAGGGGGAAACGTTTGTGATTTTTAGATTGTGCACTGCAACACAGTGTAGGATTGGACGAATCCTAATTGATCTTAACATTATATGACATTTAGCGAGGAAAGAGATATGCTTGCCTTATAACTCTGCTTCTGGTTATTGAATAGGTTTTCTTTGGCTTATAGGTCAAAGCAAAAGAAAACTTGGCATGTCCTCACCGCCCTGATGATTAGAAAAAATGCCTCCACTGTAAGCACAGAGTGGTTAACATCTCTAATTGGCCTCAGCACAGTTCCAAGACTCAGGGGGTGATAGGAGTGCTAAAGAGGTTAGAGACATAATCAAGGAGATTCAAAAGAAAAACTAATTTCAGCTGTCACAGGGATTTATCTATATGGTGTGTCACTAGAAAGAGTAAACGACCTACTGAACTCTTCAGTATTGAGAAGACATTTCTCCCATCCAAGTACTAACCAGGCCGGACCCTGCTTAGCTTCCGAGATCAGACAAGATCGGGCATGTTCAGGGTGGTGTGGCCACAGATGAGAAGACATTTTTAAAATGTAGAGAAGATCAAAATTGCATCATTCCAAAGCCGTGTCTGCATGCCTCTGCACATATGCCTCCATACATCCAAAGGAAGGTGGAGAGAGAGCATGGAGAGCCTGTAATTTGGAGACCCGGCCTCCCTGAGCAGTGGTCCACCAGTGATCTAATTCACTAAATCAACAAGACCCATGGATGGTGCCCTTGCTCTTTACGCAGTTCACCTGCTGCCAGGCAGCTGATGTTTTCAGCTACCACTGATGGAGTGCTTTGCTCACCTTGGGCTAAGTGCTTTACAAACATTATCCAGTTTAATCCTTTCAACAGCCTAGGAGTTTAACCCTATGATGCTGAGGGAGGTTAAGCCTTGAGCCCGGGGTCATTCAACCAGAAAGTGGAGAAGCTTAGATTCAAACTCTGATCTCCTCCAATTCTAGAGCTGTGCCCTTAACCAGTACGCTGTCCTAGGTCAGCACTGTTCATTTGTTTAAAAAAAAAAACACAAATTCTCTTGTTTTATTGTTATTTAATGCTTTCGTGAACAAGATAAACCACAAATGCCATTAGCTAAATTCTGAACATCAACATAGAGTTTCCTTCCTGCTTCAGACTTGTGACTCCACCACTGACTGTAGTCTGCTCTTGATTTGTTCCAGAGCATACAAAGCTGGTGTGTGAGAGACAGGTGGCAGCCGGTTGCTACGGCAATTGCCTGTCATTAATGATAAAGGGTCATTACTGCAGCAAATTTCTGTTTAGCCTGAATATCTGACTTGCCCCCTCCCCACTGGGGGCACAACCCTTTATACCCTCTCTGTTCACAATGGCCTATCATCTTGTGTAAGCTCTGCTTGGACCACTCCACTTTGCTGCAAAGACTAAGGTTAACGATTTAGGAGAAGGAAGAGAAGATGAGTCACAGAAAGAAAAAAGCTCAAAAAAATACATGTTTCCCCCATACAGACTGTCTAAACTTTTTTCCCTTAATTAAAGTGTGAAGGAAATAATCCCAAGTAGTGCACATTCATGGACCAAGTTCAACGGCTGTTTGAATGGCCACATGTGGTTAATTACTAGATGCTAAGACTATAAAACCAAATAATATTTTTAAACTGACTTAGAGAACTATAAAAAAGATGAAGATGTCCCAGAGGAAGCGATCATGACAAATCTATGTACGCAGTATTATTTATAAATCTTTCCAAGTCAGCTAATAGCCCTTTTTATGGTGGAACTGTGTTTAGTATGTCAGGGGCAATGCAGAGTGAAAAACTTCATCAGTACCTTTTAACTCAGTGTTCTCTGTGAGTTTTAAAAGGACAGTTTCTATCCATAGTACATTACAGACCGTGGTAGGTAAATATGACCATAAAAATAGATGCCAAAGTAAAAAGCCCAGAAATTGGAACTCAATATAAAATCAAACCTATTTCATCTCTCATATCTTCCCACCCCTAGACTGAGGTCCAAATCCTTCTCCTCCCTTGGGATTTCTTTTGAAATGCAGCCCATTTTCCCTTGACACCCCAATGATGAATCCACAGGAATTGTTTTCACCCACAGAAAGTCTAGACGTGACACTCTAGTCTAAGGCCTGTGTCAAAACTATCTTTTTCTTTTTTAATCCGTTTCTCATATTTAAGCCCCAGGCTACAGACAAGTGGACAGGCTTTTGATCCAAAATAATGGACTATTCTCCGCAAGACTATACATTGTTCCTTGGAGACTAATATGCCACGATGTCTGGAATCCTATCCACAGAGTTTGGCTTGTTAACTGGGGTCATATTTTCTCTGTTAAAACTTTTTAATGTGGCCATGGAGTAGCTGGAGCAGAGGGAGTTTGTATGAGAAACAACCCAAGGGCTGGCTCACCCATGCAGGCTGTGACACGGGGGGAAGCAGGGTGAGTTCACCCGTATTTATAATCCTCAAAGCTGTGACTGTGAGAATCACAGAGTTTCGAGCACCCTGGAGCCTATAGCATAATGACCAGGCTCTTAACCCAGGAGCAAACATCCCTTTCGATCACAATAGGATGACTCATTTTGAGAGCCTGCGACTGACAGAAAGAAGATTGGGAGTTACATACCAAAAGCCATATTCAACTCACCTATTGCATTTCTCTACCCTGGTAGGGCAAATTAAGGGCAGGAAGTCTGGAGAAGAAAGAAAATGGGGAGCAGAATGGATGTGAAAGAGGAAAAGGGAATCAATCGAGTTTGAGATGTTTTAGCCTGTAGGCACATCCTTGTTCAATCAGGCTGTTACTGCCCTAAAAAGTTGATGAGCTGGTTTCTGGGAGGGAAGGAGTTTGCCTGCTTTGTTCCCTGATATATGCCAAACCTCCTGAACAGCGCCTGGCACATGGTGGACTCTCCATGAATATTTGTGGAATATATGAATAAAGCCATTTAACTCTATTTTCTGCCATTTTAATCCTTAAATCTTTCCATCTTTGTTTAAATTAGAATTAACCAGCATAGCCTATCAGAGTATACGTTAGTACCTGAACCATAACAGTATTAAAAAGAGTAAGCAAATCCAAATAAAATCAGGCTGAAAATTTAAGATATGGGCCTGATTTGCTTACCTGCTTCTGAAAAGGATTTACGACTGAGGCCAGCAATTTCACTCCTGCAATTCACTTTGTTAGCTGAGACAAAAGGCACAGGTCTTATTCAGCAGGCCTTCCCCTAACAGGGGATGCTTTCTGGGACCAAGGGAGGGGGACTCAGGAGGCCCCCATCAATTGGTGACAAAGTTAGTGGGAAGACAGAGCCACGAAACATCCTTGCATCTCCAAACTCTGCAACTAGAGACCCCAAGAGAGACCCCAGGAACGTGGGACAAACTGGACACAATAATTTCTTCCTTTGACTTCGCTCCTCCCCTTTCCTCTTCTCGTCCACAGCAGGCTGGCTTTGTCAAAGAGAAAGATTGCATGTGGAGGTTCATGTTTTTCCTACACTTCCTTTCCCTCAACCAGGGGCATATTCTTCCCTGCCCTCCAGGAGACATTTGGCAATATCTAGAGGTATTCTGGGTTGTGACGACTCGGGGGGGATGCTACTAGCATTAGTGGATAGAGGCCTGGGATGTCACTGACCATCCTACGTGCACAGGACAGCCTCCCACAGCAAAGAGTTATCTGACCCCAAAATGTCAACAGTGCTGAGGTTGAGAAACAATGTTCTCCATTATCTGGCACTTAGACTGTGCCAGGTGCTAATGCTGAATGCTTCTTATGCCTAATTTCATTTAATTTTCACAAGAATCCCTCAAATGGACCTTATTATCGTCTGTATTTTACAGATGAAGACAATAGAGGCTTAGTTTAAGGAACTTGTCCCAAGGTCACATGGCCCATGAGCTACAGAGGCTGTCTCCAAGCCTGGGTGGACCTGCCTCGGAAACCACACGTTACTGCCTCTCACAGGCCCCACCCAGGCAAGTTCAAACAGCCAGCCTTCCCTTAACAGATCGTTATGCCAGCCGTTGACGCTGCTCACTCCCAGAAAGCAATTCCAGTCAGGGGCCTGTGTGGATACTTTCGTCAGTTCACATTTGAAAAGTCATAGCCGGTGTAATAATAATGGGCATGCAGCCTTTGGTTTGGGCCAGTCCTGTTATAAGGGCTTCACTTTGTGTGTATTAACACATTGACTCCTCTAAACAATCCTATTTCGTAGGCACCAGTATCGTCCTCATACGGATGAGGAAACCGAAGTTCAGACAGGTGAAGTCACGCAGCCAGTGAGGTGCAGAGGTGGGATTAGGTTGCAAGAAGTCCAATTCCAGTTTCTATAATCCTTAACCATGCTTCTATTTTGCCCAGCATACCTGTAGAGCTGAAGAAGCAGCCACATAAGCCACCCAGTGGCCCATGACCCTTCCTCTAGTACCTTGGCTGGGACTAATCTTCGCTCCCTTTGCTGTTCTGTATAGGGCTGCCAGGACCTCAGTAGATCATGATGCCGAAAGTAGGCAGATCAGAAATAAACTCCTCCAGTTTACTAGCCCCTGAAGGCAAACGGGCATCGCCCTCTCTTACTGCTTTGAAATTCTCTTTCACTGTTTGCATAAAATTTCCTTTTATTAAGTGTGAGATTCAAAAAGGTTTTCAAATAATTACTACAGTTAGTCTAAATGTAAAAAAGCTAAAAGCAAAACTGTTTGCAATTAAGATTTGCATAATTTCTTTAACGCTGCCTAAGTTATCTAAATTTGCAGGTAAAAGTAGGCCAGTATTTTGAATGAAACAAAATGAAATCCATTTGCCAAACTGGCCCTGACCTTCGGTATTTCTTTTAAGCTCCTAAACTTGTTATTGGAACCCAAGTAATTAGATGCTTCAGCCCTTTTTCAGAGAATATTCTTTATAACCTTGCTTATTATGTCTTAAGTGAACTTTATAAAAGAAGGAAGGTTAATTTATGGTCTTTCCAACATGAGTCAGTAGATTCTGTGAATCATTTTTTCTCAAGATGGCCTTCATATCTCACAAATTCTAACAGAAAAGCATTCAACTCTTCTCACTTAAAAAAACGCATGTTTTGTGGGTACATATATATAACTATAAATTAACATAAATATATACATCGCCTCCTGCCAATTAGTATGCATTTATCAGCAGTGCCCAATAACCCTGATGATAAGTGAAAGTACATCAGCCGTGAGACATCCTGGGAAACGAATGGGAATCTCAGCAAGGACTGAACTTGGGAGCAGGTGGGGGAGGCTCATTACTGGCCTGGCTTGCTGCCTTGTTCTGTTTGAAACCTCGATTAAAGAAATAACAAACACGGAATGTTGGTTAAACTGTTTGACCGACTTCAATAAACAAGCAAGTCTAATTTGGGGAGCAAAGAGAGGGGGCGAAAAACTACAGCTCTGTAGTCCTTCCAACTTCAGTTCTCCGATTCCTGCAACAGACTTCCTATCCTCAGAGGCCTCCAGATCAGCAGGGGAGCCGACCCGAGGGTAAAGAGAGAGGAAAACAGGTCAACTTGCTGAAGCTCCCTACAGGCTACTGCTTGCAGGCCTCCCTGCGATGGCAGCCCATGACTGCAGCCTGTCCTGCTCAGGGACCTTCACCTAGCAGGGCGTGTTGTACGTCAGGAAGAATGTGTTTAAGTATAGTCCTGCGTGGCTTGAGCAAGCAAAATGGTTCCTTTAGTTCCGTGCACACAGCTTGGAGGCCAGTGTCCTGGGCATTCCAGCTGTATCTCCACGTAAAATGAAAGTCAGCAATACCCTAGTATATAATATTGTCTATTAGACAGTGCATAAAGGCCCACACTGTGTGTACATACCGTCGCCACACAGAAAACATTACCAAATGAGCCTGCTTTTAGCCCGCTGCCTCATACGGTGGTAATTAAGGAGAACTGCTTTTTGATTTGCAACTATTTGCTGTTCTACAGGAAAAACAGAGCTTAGACCATCTTGTTCCATTTGTTGTTGCCATGCTTAATCTTCTGATTCATGAGGAATTATTACATCCAACACCTATGGAGAATTTAATTGTTTGGCTCCTGCTCCTCTGGCAAGTGTAATTATGGAGGAGGAGGATCTATAGATTAACATTTTTTAAAAGCTTCATCCAAGAAAAAATAAATAAAAGGAGGTGGAGTTTTTTGTAAAACCTCGTATTGAATAACACCCAGGGTTGGAACAATGCCAGTACTGAGCTTAAGAGAAAACGGCAAGGCCTAAATGGGAGGTCAAACCAGGGTCACGCAGCCCAGAAGTTTGATCCCATTGCCATTAACCTGGAAATCAGTACACTCCATCTAGCCCATAGATTTTTGTGGATAATTGGGATATATTTTGCATGAGTGGATGAAAATATAAAATATAGTGGTTTTGAATGAATTGCGGATGGGAATGTTTTAGGTCTGTTTCCATTGCTCTTTAATGATAAAGTTCTGTTTTTCTGCAACCGCAGGTGAATCAGAAAGTTGATTCACCCAATAATTTGGAAGGCAGAAAAGATGTGCTATTTCATATTGTGTCAAAAAACTTTCAGGTGCTGCTAAGTAGTTGGTATGCAGACAATGAATAAGGGCTGTAGCTGACACCATGAGGGCCCCGCCCATATTCCTAGGACCCTCCCATTTCAGCCACAGACTTCTAGCCACCAGTATCAGCATCTCCGTACCTGAGGATTTTTTCTGAAACTGGGGAAAACCATACTGCCTATGGTGGCAGGCCAGTGACTCTCAGGAGTTGGTGAATAACTACCCCAGCTCCCTTACCCCTCAGGGGGGATAATTTGCAACATGTGTTTTATACCCTTTTCTAGAGGTTCACCACAGGATTAAGCTCCAGTTGCCCACAGTGCTAGGTGGCTTAAACCCACACCCTTTCCTGGATGCCTTTCCTTCATTGAATCACTTCCCTGTGCCTCTACAGGTAGTCTCCATGTTGAACTCCTTTTCTCAGGACCGACCTGCTTTTGGGGAACCCAAATAAAGACAAGGTACCTGCCTTTAAAGAGCACACAATCTGGTGGGAGAAATGGGATTAGAAGAGAACAAGAGAGGAGCAGGAGCAGAGAGAGGAGGAGAGGAGAGAAAAGAAGAGGAGAGGGGAAGCGGGGAGAGGAGGAGAGTAGGAGTGGAGGGGAAGGGAATGGAGGGGAGGGGAGGGGAGGGGAGAACATAGATCAATTGTATGGTAAATATAATTGTGTAGGTCATAGATATGATAGGCTAAGAAATGTGATGTTCTGTTTCTTTGTTCCTGATATCTTGTCCCTAGGCAAGCCCGTATAATTCGCTCATCCGACAAATACTTATGGCATGCCTACTACATGCCAGGTGATCTCACAGCCATAATCAAAAAGCCCCAGCTTATGTTCTAGTAGACATGTAATCACTCATAAGTCATGTGGTAATAAGTGTTGCAAAGAAAAATAAAGCAGGTGTGTTAGTCTGCTCAGGAGATACCGCAGACTGGGCGGCAGAAACAACAGAAATCTATTTTCTCACTGTTCTGGAGGCTAGAAGTCCACGATCAAGGTGCTGTCAGGGTTGGTTCTGGTGAGGCTTCTCTTCCTGGCTTGTAGATGGCCACCTTCTCTCTGTGTCCTCACACGGCCTCTACTCTGTGAACATGGAGAGAAACAGCTCTGGTGTCTCTTCCTCTTCTTGTAAAGACACGAGTCCTATAGGATTAGGGCCTCACTCTTATGAGCTCATTTAACCTTTATTACTTCCATTTGGGCCCTATCTCCAAATACAATCATGTGGAGGATTAGGACATCAACATATGAATTTGGTGGGGTGTACAATTCCATCCATAACATCAGGTAAAGGGACGGATAGTAACCATGGAAACTGAGCTTCTATTGTTCAAACCGGTGAGGCATTTAGCCCTAAAATTTATTCGGTGTCTGCTTGGACCAAGTGTGGCTGTGCAGTAGTTGACTGCTATCATCATTGTGGATTTTAATAAGATAAATTTATGATCAGGACTCCAAAGTAATATAGAGTATATTTTACTCATATAGAGTAAAAATTGCTTTCTCCCCCATTTTTATCTCTATGATTTGGCTTCATCATGTAGCTATGGCCTCTAAAAAATAACGTTATGCTATACAAAGTTGTCAGTTGATAGCAAAAGAAGACAATTTTAAGTCTTTAAAGACATGTTCCTAAACAGAAGGAATAAGCAAAACTGTGGTGTGGAAACCCTAAGCCGACCCAAAGGGGAGCAGGGGGCTCTCAGAGCTGCCGTACCGTGTTCTGGTGGGCACTGATCTTTTAGAAGAACAAAAATTCCCATGTTAATTGCTAAGCTGCTTTTAAGGGCTGCCTGCTTTCTCCAGAACATGCTTTTCTCTCCTGCAAGCACTGTTCAACCTGACCAAATCAGGGAGCTGTGTGTAGACCACATATACCAAAAAAAAAAAAAGAAAGACAGTCCATGCCTTCAGTGTAATTATATGGTACAAATAATGGAGTTTTTGTTAACTCCCAGCTCTTTTTAAAAGCCTATCAAATATCAGAGAGGGTATAATTCTGTAATTGCATCTATGAACCTGCGTAACATTTAGACAATGAGTTCCAAAGGTCAAGGTACATAATACATATCCAATATATTTCTCTGATGAGGCTAGAAGTTTAATATGATGTAAAAAGAAACTAAGAACAACATATGTTTTTCTTTAAGAGATATTATCTTTTTTAGCTATTACCAAATGCCAAAATATTATTTATTTTGAAACAATCTTGTATTAATTGCTTGTTTATAGTTTTACTTATTGCAACTACAGAAGGATTTGATTCAACATATGCTTGGTTTAACTTTTAGTCAATAAATAGGTGGTTCAAAAATCTCATTGATGTTTTGTTATTGATACCAAGATCAAACCTCAGTTGATACTATCAAACACAGGTTGCTTGGTCATATCAAGAAACAACTTCTTTAATGTTGGAGATCCCAGGGCTCAATCCTTAGTTCTCTATCAATGATTTTTCTAGTCTCTTGGCTTTAAATCCCATCTCCAATGACTCTCAAATTTACATCTTCAACGCAGCCCTTACACCTGGACTTAGGACTGGTATATCCAATTGCCTACTTGAAATCTCCACTTGGAAGTCTAATAGCCATCTCAAGGGCAACAGCTCCCAAAACTTAGCTCCTGATTTTATCCCACCAAACCTGCATTGCCCACAACCTTCCCCATCCACTTGATGGCAACTCCATCCTTCCAGTGGCCCGAACAAAAAATTTGTCAGTCATATTTTACTCCTTTCTTTCATTCACCACGTCCAGTATGCCAGGAAATCATATCAGTTCTACCTTCAAAAGATATCCAGAATCCAACCTTTTCTTACCTTCTCTGCTATTACCACCATGGTCCAAGCCACTAAAATCTCTTTCCTGGATTATTTCAGTAGGCTTTCAACTGGTTTCCCTGTTTCCACTTTTGAACCCCCTTCCTAAGTCTATTTTCACCACCACCGTCAAAGGGATCCTTTCAAATATGTCAGATCATGTCACTCATCTGCTCTTCTCACTCTAAATAAAATACAAAGTTCTGACATGGGTTGCAAGTCTCTAAGTGATGAGGCCTCTAACCTCCTCTCTGACTAACTCTGTCTCTTTGATGGTCTTCAAACAGGCCTGGCAAACTCTCTCATTCAGGCTTTGGTACTGCTCTGTCTTCTGCCAAAAATGCTCTTGCCCAGCACCCCTAGATGGCTGACTCCCTCAACTCCTTCAAGCCTCTGCTTAAATGTTGCCTTCTCAGTGAAGCCTACCCTAACCAACCTGTTTAAGATTGCAACCCACAACACCTCTCCTCACACCCCTGTTGCCCTTTACTCTGCTCCATTTTCTCTTTTATCACCTCCTATACTAATACTTTACACTTTGATTATTTATTATGTTTATTATTATTTTCCATCTTACTCAGACAGACTGTAAGGCCCATGAGGACAGAGAGCTTGCTCTGTTTTGTTCACTGCTGGATCCAAAAACCTAGAACAGTGCTCAGCATATTAAATATTTGTTGAATGAATGCCCTGTCATTCTTTTTGTTTTTCAGTGAGGAAGATTGGCTCTGAGCTAATATATGTTGCCAATCTTCCTCTTTTTTTCCTCCTCAAAGCCCGAGTACACAGTTGTATATCCTAGTTGTATGTCCTCCTAGTTCCTCTATGTGGGATGCTGCCATAGCATAGCTTGATGAACAGTGTATAGGTCTCTGCCCAAGGTCCAAGCCAACAAACCCTGGGCCGCCAAAGCGGAGCACACAAACTTAACCGCTACACCACCAGGCCAGCACCTGCAATGTCATTCTTAATTCCTTTGTCCACGAAGTATCAGTAGGGTTTCATCATAAGAGAAATGAATCATCAAAGAGACCACCTATGCTGACTGCAAAACAATGACGATATGCGATAATAATACATAATTAATAATGAGATATAGTAATAATAAAGTCAACCAAATGAATTTTGAATTTTAAAACTCCAACGATTTTATTTAATGAATGTTTGTCAGAAAAAATTTGTCTTAAACTCAGAAAAGGGCTGAAGAGGTGAGTGTTCTTTCAGTGCAAACCTTGGCTTGGCTTTATACTGCCTGGGTTATCTTCCAACACTATAAGGGCAGAGGTTAACATGAAGGTGTTTTGTTTGGTAAGTATGCAAATAACTTCTGTCCAGTGGAACAGATGACCATAAAATTTATGATCCTATTGGACATTAACTAATCTTGTGTCTAACCCAGCAATCTATTAAATTTCCTGTAGGTAGCTAACTTCTGAAAGCTCTGTGGACGGATGTAACATCTTACTAGTTCCCTCATCAACTTATGTGATGAACACTCTTTGACGTGTTTTTATTCTGCACATCCACACTAGTCATGATGTAGCCTTTTTAAATTATATTTTAAAGTATTCAATGATCAGTTGTCTTTTTCAGTATTTGGGAATTACATTGAAATGTCTCAAGAGCTTGGAAAAGAGAGAAATCAGATAATCAGCTAGAACATAAAAGAAGAGTCTATCACATTCATTAACACAAAGATTCAGTGTGATAAAGTTGTCATTCTTCCTAAGTTTGTTTATAAATTTATCAGAATCCTAACAAAGCACCCTCAAGTTTTTTCTTGTTTTTGTTCATTTGTTGTTTGTCTGATTTCTGAAATAATTCTAAGTTCATTTGGAATAAAACAAACAATAGTCAGGAAACCAATGAAAGGGAGAGCTATGAGGATTAGTCTTACCAAATATTAAAACATATTGTAAAGCCTCAGTAATTTAAAAGATATGATACCAGTGCATGAATAAATAGCTGTAACAATGGGACTAATAGAAATACACGCAGATACATAAGGGAATTTAGCATAATTTAAAGTATAGCAAAAGTGACACCTCAATTCTGTGGGTAACAGATGGCTCATTAAATAAATGGAGTTGGGATAAATCTGGGGGGAATATTATGCTCAATTCATACTTCACACTTTAAACCAAATGGTTTCAAGACTTCACTGTAAAAGATGAAATCACATATGTACTAGAAGAAAATCTAGAATTCCTTTATATCCTCGAAGTAGGGAAGGCCTTTCTGCCTATGACTCAAAATCCAGAAGCCTGCCCAAAAATAAAGGGTAAACTTAAAACTCTTAAAAATAGGTGTATACTGTATGTGTATTTTCCTCCCACGTGTAAAACTCTATACACAAAGTAGAAAGACAACCAAGAACCTTGGAAAAGTGTTCACAACAGATAGCATAGATAAAAGGCTAATCACAACTGTGTTTATTTTAAACTCACATACATCAATAAGAAAAACACAAACAATCCAAAAGAAAAACAAGCAAAGTATCAGAACAGCCAGCTCACAGAAAAGGAAATGCAAATAACTCCTAAATATCTATCTTCAAACCTATTCTTTATAAAATAATAAATGCAAAATAAAACTACACCAAAAAAAACATTTTTTACTTATTATATTGGCAAAAATGCAGACATTTGATAGCACATTCAATTGGCAATGCTGTGGAGAAAGAGGCACCCTACACCTCAGGAGTGTTCATAAGGGTAACACTATTGCGGGTTTTCAGCTCCATGGAGGGCCATTGGACATCACCTGCCACAATTACTTGTCTACATCTGTTGACCCAGCAGTTCCTTTCTGAAATTTATCCTACAGATATATTTGCATATGTGCAAAATGATGTCTGGACAAGTTTAATCACAACAGCATTATTTAGAATAGAAACAGCTTAAATGTCCACCAGTGATGACTGATTAAAAGAATAAAAATCCTTGGTACAGCCATACAATAGAACTCTCGGCAACTGTTAAGAATTGGGGCACTCTGTGTGTACCAATATAGAAAGATCTCCAAGATTTAAATGAAAAAAGCAAGTGGAAAAAAGTGACAAAAACGGGCTGGCCTGATGTCCCAGCCGTTAAGGGCACACGTTCCACTTTGGCAGCCTGGGGATCGCTGGGTCGGATCCCGGGTGCAGGCACAGCACCACTTGGCACGCCATGCTGTGGTAGGTGTCCCACATATAAAGTAGAGGAAGATGGGCATGGACATTAGCTCAGGGCCAGTCTTCCTCAGCAAAAAGAGGAGTATTGGCAGCAGTTAGCTCAGGGCTAATCTTCCTCAAAAGAAAAAAGTCACAAAAGAAGTATAGGGGCTGGCCCCATGGCCGAGTGGTTAAGTTCGTGAGCTTCAAATCAGTGGCCCAGGGTTTTGCTGGTTTGAATCCCACCCGTGGACACGGCACCGCTCATCAGGCCATGCTGAGGTGGTGTCCCACATGCCACAGCCAGAAGGACCCACAACTAAGAGTATACAGCTATGTACTAGGGGCTCTGGGGAGAAAAAAGGAAAAAATAAAAATCTTTAAAAATATATATATATGTATATATATATATAATCATAACTTCTGTGTAAAAAGAAGGAAAAATAGGACTATCCTTATATTTATTTATATGTGCAAAAAGATACTTTGAAAGGATTCGTAAGAAACTAATAACAACGTCTAGCAGCCATTAATTGTGTCACTCAGACCCACCACTGCAGGGAGCATAATTGACTTATGGCCCTGGCTGAGCCAGTCTCTCCCACCATGTCTGTGCCACCGCCAACTTCTCACATGCTGCTCGCTGACAATGACACAGCAGGATTGGGGTACTAAGGCAAATCCATTCCAACAAGCCAGGGGACTCCTTTTACAAGAAACTCCCCATCAGCCTGGCCAATCTTTTTTAGAACTTGCACTGCAGTCTGAAACTCCTCTTTCCTTCTCTCTCCTTGCACAGATCTCAGACCAGTACATCTAATCCTATGTTGGTGTCTGCTTCTCAGTGGACCATAGCTACCTTTTGAGGGGTGGGAGATGAGGCAGATGTGGAGCCAGAATTATTATTTTTGAAGCATATAAACTTATTATATATTCAAAAATTAAATAACACTCTCTAGCAATTTTTTTCCTGTTTTATTGAGAAATAATTGGCATATATCACTGTATAAGTTTAAAGAATACAGCATAATGGTTTGATTTACATATATTGTGAAACGATTACCACAATAGTTTCAGCTGACACACATCTTCTTATACTGAAACTGGCAAACAGTTAGCCGTTGATGATTAAGTAGCTAATAACTAAAGTTTTTTTCCTTTTTGCAGTCACTGACTATAGCTTTTAGCTGTTGCCCCACCCTTTGTTAACTGTGCTGCTTAGGCAATATGCTCTCTGACTCCCACTAGGCTCCTAGAGATAACTTCCCCCGGAGCCTGGGTCACCATGGTAATGGGTATTTGAGCTGTTTTTCAGGAATTAGAATCCCTTGTCCACTTCAGGCCAGTTGAGACCACCAACCCATCAACTGGGCCCACGCAGACGTCCAATAGGTGACCTTTTGACGTCAAGAGGTGAAAAACTCCACCCTCAGATCATACTAACGCCACCATTTTGTGAGCATGCGTCCTATGAAGAGGCGTGGAGTCTGACTACGCTTGCGCAGATCGTCAATTACCTCACCTCTCCTCACCCCCAATCACCTCTCTCCACATTTCAGACCACCTTGCCCCCCAACCCATAAATATCCTTGAGTCCCCATCTCTGGGGAGGCAGATTTGAGACTCATTCTCCCATTTCCTCACTTGGCTGCCTTGTGATTGAACTCTCTCTCTGCTGCAATCTGGTCATCTCAGTGTTTGGCTTTCCAGGCAAAGGACAAAAATGAACCTGGTTCAGTAACAGTATAGATGCGATGAAAAGAAAAGAAAGAAGAAAAAAGGAAAAAGAATTTCTCCACGTGATGAGAACTTTTAGGATTTACTCTTTTAACAACTCCCCTATGTATCTAGCAATGTTTTTTGAATTGTTATTCTAGCATCTCTTGCAACAGAGTCATCTGTCCCGGGCCCCACCTCTGATCCACTGGACAGACATATCTGTTAGGGATCCAGGAATCTACATTTAAATGTTCCCAGGTTATACTGTAATAAATAGTTAAAGGACCAGAGGATTAAACTATAAGATGAGCATGAACCAGACCAAAATATAAACATAAAATGAACTGAAGGAACCAGAATGGTCATCATACTTTTAAACAAATTGAGGCAATTCATCCAAACAATGCACATTTGGATTGGAGCAGGGAGAAAAAAGTAGAAAGAAAGATCAAGCAGCCAACCACAGCTTTTTCAAGCTTCTTTCCAGGACAAAGAGAACAATACTCAAAGGACTTCAGATATTCTGATCCCACTGATAAAACCGACCCTCCCCTAAGGATGGCTCAGGATGTCTTCCTGTAGCTTCATTCCATTTATTCTGCCCACCAAGCAACTTTGTAATGATAATTTGGGTTCCCACAGAGGAATACCTATAGGAAGAGACTGATAATTTTTAAAGCAAAAAAGGACTTTATTATGTTCTATAAGAGTGTGAAAAACACTGTATTTGACAAATAATTTAATTCATTCAGATTATGCCATTCTTTTTACTTACTACCTGTTTCTAGAAATGCATGTATTTACTTCATTTTCATTCTCTAATTACCTGATCTGCGATGTTCCGATCAAAAATGAGCTCTAGAAAGTCCCTGCTTATAGCTTTATTGCCAACCTTTTTTTGCCAAAATAGTCAATAGAAAATCAGGTCTTGTTAACTAGAAATGCCAGGGACTTCTATTTCTATTAAAGAATGTAAGTCCATGTAGTTAACTGGAGTATTAGAACTATTGCTTTAAAAGTGTACACTATTTTTAATTATTTGGTATCCTTCCATGAGGTCACAGAAAGAATGGTAGGCACTATTTTAGAGGATCTCTTCTCATGGGATATTTTAAATCAAATGACTAGTGACAGTTTACTATATGGTCTTCATTCCGTGGGCTGGCCTTGGCTAGCCATTGCGTCTGCTTGCAAATAAACAATTAGGGCTCATTTTTCTAGTTGACCTTCCAGAATAACTAGTAAAGTCTAGCCACTCAGCTTTAACTTACAATTCCAACTTTATTGTATAACTTAAAAAATTGGTGTTGCAGTGTATTGCTCTTTGGTGCAACAAAAATGATCTTATTCAATGATTTCTTGGGTCATTACTCCAAATCTTCAGGGTATTTACCTGGCCTGGTTTCCTCTACAGGCAAGTGAAGACAAAAATGATGTGCTTTATTGTGTAAGTGAGTTTGGAAGGAGAGAAGGTGAGAGAAGAGAAAAGAAAAGATCTCAACCTACTTTAAGAATGCTTTTCATTCTGAATATTTGAAATGAAACCTGGGATGCAGAATAGAATTCCTATGAAAGTGCTGTTCTCATTATGTCTTCAGTTGGTATGCAAGCCTCAGCTGTGTTACTTTTATTGCCGTTTTCAGCAAGAATTCAGGAGAGAATGAAAGGATGGAAACTCAAACAGAATCACTAAACTGTAATACAAAGATAATGAACTCCAATGCAACAGGACTGCAAATTAGAAGGCTGGGGATTTGTTAGCCATAAAAAGAAAAAGAGCTTTACTTCCACACTTTTGAAGCATTCTATGGAAACCAGAAATCTCTAGCAATACAGTTAACCCAGTTACTGTCAGTGCAATTCTGCTTTCAGAAGAAAGCCAGGCTAACATTTTTAAACTGCAATTATATTTTATGAAAAGGGAAGATGGGAGAATGAGAGGAACACCAAAACTCCCAAAAGCATGACGGTGACAAACCAATCGGTAAACAGTTTAAGATCTTCATTCACCTCAGCTTTTGGAAATAAGCATTTCCAGCCCTTAGCACCCCCGATTTTCTCAGCCCGACAGGTACCTGGGTGATAGCAGCAGTTGCTGCCAAGGGCATTCATATGCTAAACCCAAACTTCTGCCTTCCAAACAGGAGAAAAAAGGAAGTAAAATGTGGACCACCCACCCAGTCAGGAAACAGTGTAATTTAAGTTTCTTTTATGCCCCTCTCTTCTTAGGTGACCCACCAGGAGTCAGGAGAGGATGGGTCACCTTGAGTTTGTCCGACGAGAGCTTCCCTACAAGAAATTTTAATCTTCCAAGGCACTAAATTAAGACCAAGATTCTTCTGAGTTATGGATGTTGGGGTGCAATGGCGATTGGTTACAAGGGGAGCATCCCAAGGAATAACAAGTAAACCAAATTCTGCAATGGCCTTTCAAAGCTGCAAAAGCCAAATCAGGGGTCACCTTAAATATTCCAAGTGATTTTTTTTTCGTTCCCAAAGACTTTTCCTGAAGAAAAAAGAAAAGCCTCAAAATCCATGAAATGATCTTAACACATACTCCAGCTAAGATTTTAAACTTGATCAAATACAGTTAATGAAGAAAACTATTTTATATTTATTTTATTACCATACAAGTCTTTTGAGAAGATTATTTATGAAACCTCTTTTTTCATTGTTTTTTGTTTTAACCCAGCAAGCTAAATATGTTCCATTTATTTTTAAATGAAGTGAAAATTAGCCAGGTGTGTTAGATAAGCTTTCTATACACAGGTCTAAATATTGACAAAGGGAAACGTGTCACTGGAAAAATCATCAGTCTGATAATTATCATGTTAGCATGTTAAGTGGAAAAAGACGTGAAACTTCCAAATGTGTCAATACAGATTATTTCATTTCCACCAGCTATTGGCTATACTGTGAATATCAGTTCTTCAAAGTACACTGAGCAAGGAGTTCAGCTATGAGTAAATTCTGGCAATATGAAAATTCTCTCTTCTCATCACTAGATGATTAAAGTAACCAGGTAGGATAATAATGTGAATTGGATACACACCTGCAACAAAATGAATTTAGACCTTTATTTTACACTATGCACAAAAATTAACTCAACATAGATCATAGACATAATGGTAAGAGCTAAAGTTATACAATTTCTAGAAGAAATTGTAGGAGAAAACCTTGGATTAGGGAAAGATTTCTTAGATACAATACAAAAAACATGATACATAAAAGAAAAAAAATGATAGATTGGACTTCATCAAAATTAAAAACTTTTGCTTTCAAAATCACCAACAAGAAAATGAAGATAAATTATAGACTGGGAAAAAGTATATGCAGATCATGTGTTTGAAAAAAGACTTGTACCCAGGATGTATAAAGAACTTTTATAACTCAATAATAAGAAGCAAAATACCAATTAAAAGTAGCCAAAAGACTTGAATAAACATTTACCAAAGAAAATATACAAATGGCTAATAAGCAACAAAAAAGAACTCCAAAACATTGTGAATATTATTTGTCATTGGGGAAATACAAACTAAAACCACAGTGAAATACCATATCCATGCGTTAAAAATGACTCTAATAACAAAAAGAGTGAAAATACTAGATATTGGCAAGAATATTGAGAAATTGGAACCTTCATACATTGCTGGTAAGAATGTGAAATGGTATAGCCATTTGGAAAACAGTTCGGCAGTTTCTTAAAAGGTTAAGCCGGGAGTTACAATGTGACCTAGCAATGTCACTCTTAGGTATATACTCAAAAGAAACGAAAGCGTATGTCCACACAAAAATTTATACACAAATGTTCATAGCAGCATTATTCATAGTAACCCAAAGCTGGAAGCAATGCAAACTTCCGTTAACTAGTAAATGGTAAAACCAAATGTGGTACGTATATTTGTACAATGAAACACTATTGAGCAATGAAAAGGAATGAACTTCTGATACATACTAAAATTTGGATGAACCTCCAAAACAGTATTCTAAGTGAAAGAAGCCAAACACAAAAGACTACACATTATATGGTTCGATTCATATGAAATTTCCAGAAAAGGCAAATATACAGAGAACAGATAAATGGCTGCCTGAGGCTGGGAAGGAGGGTAGGGACTGACTACAAATGAGATTGAGGAAGTTTTGAGGAGATAAGAAAAATATTCTAGAACTGAGTCACAATAAAATTTACCCCAAATTCTATAAATCTGCTGAAAATTATTGAATTGCACCCTTACAATGGGTGAATTTTATGGCATGTAAATTATATCTCAATGAAGCTACTTTTAAAAGAATTCTGTTTAAAACACACACACACATGAAATCAGCTACATAAATTATGTACCATAAATTCTGTTCTATTTATCCTGCAACAATGTCAAAATCACACATTTCATCATGATTGAAAACAGATATGGAGAAAATTAAGAATATTTGGTTATAAATCAACCAATGGTGGCACCTTAATTAATACCATTGATACCCAGTTACTTTTCTGTTTAACTCCTTATACAAGCCTGCTTATTCTTGTCCATACCTAAACAACTTTCATCACTTGGTAGAAAATTTTCTTGCTTTAAATATTTTAGCCATGACCAATTAAGCTTTCTTTCCTTCTAATTATGATTATTTGGAAAGAATATCTAAAAGAAAATCTCTTTCTCAATGAGAAACTCCCCAGAGCAATGTTCCACAGCCTTTGTACCTTTGCGCCTTGCTCTTTGTTCTTTCTTGCACCCTTCTCCTTCCTCTTTTACCTGGTTCAGAATTTCTGAGACATACAGGAAGAATCAATAACGTCCCCAAGCTTGGGAGACAACTGTGCTTTAGCAGTTTTCTTTCTGCTGTACCACACTACCACTGTGAAGAGTAGAGACCAAATGCAGTGAAATTTATAAGTGACATCGAAAAATTTAATCCCATAAAATACGTTTTGCATTATTGTGAGATCAGTGAAATGACCAGGAGTGGCTCCCGCCTGCCCAGACAACCAGAAGTTTCTAGAAATCTGGCTGTGTATTCCAAATCCACCCAAGTTCTAGCTGTATTCTGTCACCAACTGGTTGTGGTTTGCTGCTCTACTTTAAATTTCAGTAGACACAATTTTGAGCTCTGTGGCTAGCTGGTAACGACAGGAGAGTGGCAGTGATTCAAGGAATATCCTGATCAATTGGCCCATTTCATCAGCCTGACCTAAAGAGACTAGGAAGAAAGTATAGCGAGCATGTAGCCATCTACCTTTTGTCTCCACTTCCCAAGAAGAACTGCCTAGATATCTCCACCCAGTCTCACCCTTCCCACCTCACATCCCTCCTGCCTCCTCAGAAGATAAGAGTTTGGCCCACTCAACTTGAAAATGGGGGCTACGGGGAGGACAGAAGACAATCGCCAATTGTGTTATATCTAAATTCACATTATCATGGAGTATGTTATTGCAGAGTTTTACTAGAGCTAGTAATCACAAGAGAATTTTGAATTCAGTGTAGAAAAGTTACAGTATTTCTCATTCAAAGTTAGCCAAAAAGTGTGCTTCTAGTGGTGGTCATTGTGGTTGACTTAGCAAGACGATGTGTTTAAGTCAATCATGGTAACCCATTTCTCATTTCAGTTACTGATTTGGAATAGGCCCATGATCCATTCCAGCTGTTGAGATATGAGAGAAGTGGAGTGGGAGCTTCTGGAAAAGCATTACTCATACCTAAAAAAGAGTCTCAAAAAAGAGTTCCTCAGGGGCTGGCCCCGTGGCCGAGTGGTTAAGTTCACGCGCTCCGCTGCAGGCGGCCCAGTGTTTCGTTGGTTCGAATCCTGGGCAAGGACATGGCACTGCTCCTCAAACCACGCTGAGTCAGCGTCCCACATGCCACAACTAGAAGGACCCACAATGAAGAATATGCAACTATGTACTGGGGGGCTTTGGGAGAAAAAGGAAAAAATAAAATCTTTAAAAAAAAAAAAAAAAGAGTTCCTCACTATCCCCTGGTGGTTATTAGGTCTGGATAGGAAGCTTGGAATTGGAGAAGCCATTGTGTGAATATAAAGGGAACGAGTAAAAGAGATTCTTTCCTAGATCAAACTTTAGCCAGGCTCTTCTGAGCCCTCTGCTGAACTGGGCCAAACCTTGGCCTTCCATCTCCATCCTTGTAGAGAGCAGTTTCAGCAAGAATTCTGCTAAGTTAGTTTAGCCAGAATCCTTTCCCCTGAGTATCTCATCGCCCTACCTCATCTCCCAGATAATATTTGATCACTTTAGCCTGCCTTCATCAAGAATCCTGTTAGGTCAGTTAAGCAAAGAGTTTCTCTAACCTCTTAGTAATTTTCCACTGACTCCTCCCCCTAACCCTGCTCCTTGGCTGTAAATCTCTACTTTTCCTTATTGTATTTAAAATTGAGTCCAGTTCAATACTGAGGTCTCTTTTCCCCTATTGCAATAGTTCCTGATTAAAACCTGCTTTTACTGCTTTAGCTGCTGTCCAGCTCTGCTTTTCTCTGCCACTAGCCTCCTCAAGAAGCCAGTGGTGAGGAGCAGAGCAGGGAGATAAAAAGGACTTGGGTCCTCAATGACCTTTGTGGCTGCTGATCATAAAATAACCTGATAGAGTCGGGGGGGAGGGGGGGGTTGTTTTTGTTCGTTTCGGTTTTCTTGTTGTTGTTGTTGGTTCGGTTTGATTTAATTTTTGTAACTTCCTCCTTGCACAGAATACACGCAATGGGATTCTGTGATTATCGAAACTGGCATTCCTTCCTAGACCATGATCGTTTTTATAGGTTTGCTTATATGGGAGAAATCTCATTTCAAAAGAAGGTGGTAAAACGGAAGAGGAATAGGAAGAAGTGGCTCAGGAAGAAGGATGACTTTTTACTTAATCATACGGCATCCTTTTTCCTCCACTTTGTTCAAGAATCAGACCTATTTCATCAGATGCTCTGAAATCTAGAG
Source organism: Equus caballus (assembly GCF_041296265.1). Classification (NCBI taxonomy): domain Eukaryota; kingdom Metazoa; phylum Chordata; class Mammalia; order Perissodactyla; family Equidae; genus Equus; species Equus caballus. The sequence goes on from NC_091684.1 coordinate 181,728,947, forward strand.
AAAAAAAAAAAACAAAGAAATAATAAACTTTCCTGTAGACTTAGGAGTCCCAGACCCCAGGTTGAGGCTTGTGCAGTTTCACATTACCTGGCCAACCACACCCAGGGATCTCTGTGGGAAATTGCCGTTGATCTTGGTTCAGCAGGGTGCCCAAGAAGAGTCCCCTCCCACCCATTAGAACAGCACAGCGTCCTTGAAGGATATGTTAAATGCCTTGTCTTTGTAGAACATTTTAACTTGCTACAGTACTTTCAAATCCATTAGCTAATTGCAATCTTCAAAACAGTGCACTAAGGTAGACATTACCCCCATTTGACAAATGACAGGTGCAAAGTGCAGGGAGAAGGTGAAAACATTTGCTTAAAATAACCCAACTGACTACAGTATGAATAGTCCATAGCCTGAGATTGCTTGCTCAGAAAAGCAAATCTTCTCTGACCCTGTGGTAAATAGGCTCTGCTCAGGACTTTCCAAGGGCCAGAAGGGCCACACCCTCTCTGAGTGACGCTGAGTATACTCAGTATACACTGAATGCTCACCTACCTACCATTAGCCTCTGCTGCAGCCAGTTCCTGTTTCAGCCTCATCACTCTCTATTTCTCCAACCTCTTTTGCTTTCGTCCACTCGCCATGACCAAATGATGCAGAAACTCTATGTGAGAAATGTTCAACAGAGAAGCCAGAAAGGTACCTCCTGGGAAAAGTGAGGAGAAACAGTGGACCACAGAGATCAGCTACAATTGGAGAAGATGCATCTTTTGCATTAATCAAATCAGAAAAGTGCTAACGACTAACTTTATTCAATTTTTAAATAGAGTCCAAAATAAGAGCAAACTGTCAGCAACAGAACAATCCCAAAATGGAGTTGTTTATGCTAAGCCCCACATCACCAAACCCAGACTTAATTAGTTTTGGCTCTCCCGGAAGTGGAATCTTAAACCGGTCAACCAGGAATCACCTGATCAGCGTTAGTTCGGTCATCTGCTTGATAGACCCCTGCCATCCACTAAAGGAAAGTAACCAACCCACCTTTTTCTTAATGTAACTTCCTTGTTCATTCTCCCTTCTGCCTATAAAAGTCATTCATTTTGTACAGCTCTTCGACGCTCTTTTCTTTGTTCTAGAAGGGATGCTGCCCAATTCATGAATCATTGAATAAAGCCTATAAGATCTTTAAAATTTACTCAGTTGAATTTTTTTTTAAAGATTTTATTTTTCTCCCCAAAGCCCCCTGGTACACAGTTGTAAATTTTCAGTTGGGGGTCCTTCTAGTTGTGGCATGTGGGATGCCCCCTCGGCATGGCTTGATGAGCGGTGCTATGTCCACACCCAGGATCCAAACTGGCAAAACCCTGGGCAGCCTAAGCAGAGCGCAAGAACTTAACCACTCGGCCAGGGGGCCGGCCGCTGAATTTTGCTTTTTAACAAAACCCTTATGAAAGGAAGATGCACTGTTCTCCTCTACTACTGTACTCACTTATGTGACAATAAGTTTGGTTTCCACACCAAGTAATTCTCCAGTTCTCTGCAGACACCAACTACGTGCCTACAGTTCAATTCAGTTCTGACACTATCACCTGGAGTTAGCATCTCATCCTGTAAGAACCCAGTCCCACAAAGTTGCTCCCACTTCAGACACCAGTCACGAGTCCCAGGTTGCCACCTGTACTTTGGACTGGCTGGCTATAAATTGGGGTTCCACAACACCCTCCCTGGGTTTGATCATTTGCTGGAAAGGCTCACAGAACTCGGGAAAACTTTACTTACTAGATTACCAGTTTTTTATAAAAATACCACTCAGGAACAGTCAGATGGAAGAGATACACAGGGCAAGGCATGTGGGAAGGGGCACAGAGCTTCCACGCCCTCTCCAGGCACGCCACCCTCCCAACACCTCCATGTGTTCATCAGTCCAGAAATTCTCCAAACCCCACACTTTAGGGACTCGTATGGAAGCTTCGTCACATAGGCATGATCAATTATTAACTCAATCTCTAGCCCCTTTCCCTTCCCTGGAGGATGGAAGATGGGGCTGAAAGTTTCAAGCTTCTGATCATGGCTTGATCTTTCTGGTGACCAGCCCCCACCCAGCAGCTATCTAGGAGCCCACCAAGGGTCACCCATTAGAATGATAGACCCTCCTGACATCCAGGAAACTTTAAGAGATTTGGGAGCTCTGTGTTCGGTACTGGGGTCAAAGACCAAATATTAGAACAAAAGACGCTCCTTGTACCTTTATTGCTTAGGAAGTTACAAAGGTTTTAGGAGCTCTGCTCAGGAGCCAGGGATGAAGGCCAAAATACGTATTTTTTATTACATCACAGTTATCATACCTTAACATCACACATTTACAAAGGAGCCAATTGTAGCCCTGCAAAAACAACTAATGAAAGAAAAGAGAAATTGGTCTCTACTTTCGAGAAAGTTTTAAAATGAAGATCAAAGGACTAAATAGTCAATTTCAAAATATTTGTTGTTAAATTTAACCTTTTTAAAGGAAGAGTTCAAACTATTAAGTCCAAGTGCCAGAAAAAAAATTTGAAGTGATTGCCACTATTCTAAATCTATTCTTTCTTTGATTACCGTTATAGTACGTAGTCTTTTAAAATACTTTTTTTCCAAGAGCTTCACTGAGCCAAAAAGAATAAAATTTGTAGTACAGAGCTTATTTTCCCCCTTTTTGTTTAACATAAGCCACAATTAATCTGTTCATTCCCAGACTTACTGGAGGCAGGTATTTTTATATTTAAGAGTATCTTAATAATGTTTTATTATAATCACTCCTAAAAGAAATATTTCTTTTCATATTCAATTACATAAAGGTTTATAACTGATTTGCCCTGACCTTTTCATTAGATATTTTGTAATATGTTAGAAAGAGGGGTTGGCCGGGGAATTACCTTTGGAAATGAAAAGGCAGGGGCAGAACCAGTAAAAACTCTCAGCACAGACTTTGAAGAGGAAGCTTTAGAAAGAGACGTAGGAAATGAAGATTTTAAAAAACTCACAGTGGGCAGAGAGTACCATTTGCAAGTTACTAGAAAGCTAACTAAGCAATTTCTGTTACAATAGTTTTTCTACTTCTATAAGACTCCTGCCAAAGTGGGTAGAATCTTATGAGCACTGTAAAAGTTTTATTTACATGTATGTATTGTAGGAAATAAAAAAGTAAAATGCATAATCACTGCTGTTTAGTACCCTTCTTTACAAAGACTTTTCTTGAACATATTTCAGATGTCAAGTATTTTTCTGTCATGATGTTAAGTAATAAGAATGTATGAACTCAAATCTTAAAATTCTATATTTGTTATTTTCAAAAAGCATATTTGGAGTTTCTAATGATGACGTAGGTATTTGAAGCAAATAGAGACAGTGCACACAACATACAGCCAAAGAAAAGAATGAAAATCTTTTAAAAATTATAATCAATATCTTTAAAAAAACAAGAGAAGATTGTGCATCCATGAAATAAGAATAAGAAGCCATGAAAAGGGGAAAATCAAAAGATTGCTTAGAAATTAAGCCAAATTTTAAATTTTTAGTAGTGGGATAGGAAAATAAAATTGGGTAGATCTCCCAGAAGGTATTCCAGGGGGAACAGAGAAAACCAAGGGGAGGAAAGACTTGAAGATGTAACACAAGAAACTTTCCAGAACTGAAGAACATGAATCTCTAGAGAAAAGGGGCCATAGAATGAATGGAGAAGGACTCTCACCAAGATCCATCACTGTGAAATTTCAAAACACCAGGATAAAGAAAATATTATTCAGTGGCAATATGAATGTTAGACAATAGTGTAGCAAGGCCTTTTTAATTCTGAGAGAAAATTATTTTGAACTAAAACTTGTATACACAATCTATCAATCAAATGTAAGATCAAATTAAAGCCAATTCAAACATGCAAAAATTTAACATTTTTGCCTCCTATACACTGTTTTCTAGGAAGCTACTGCAAGATATCCTTCAGCAACATGAGAGAGAAAGAGGAAGACATGGATTTCAGAAAGCAAAGACGGTAAAACATGAGAACAATGAAGGGAAATCCATGTTGACAGCTATGCCACAGCCTAGAAAGCAACTAGTCCAAATGGAAACAAGAGGAAAGATGGCTTCAAGGAGGGACATCTCAAGGCAGGAGCTTGACTGTCCTAGTGTTTACAATTGTGTTTCAATACCTTGTTTTATAACTGGTAAGTGTAAGTGTAAAAGAGATAATGAAGAATACATAGAAAATTAGAAAATTTTAAAGGAGACAATTAACTCAATGGAAAAGGAAAAGTTGCACCAGAAGGGAATCTGCTTGTTTCTGTAGTCAACAATAATTTTGTAAGATCGTGATTTCATAAATTCAATTAGTGAGTTGACTAAGTACTATATAGTTCCCGGAGAGTATGTGGTAGAAGAAAAGAGACATTGGAGAGTATAAAAGAGTTAAAACCTCCATGACCACTGTAAGAAATCAGTAGACAATATCAAAATTTGAAAAACTGAGATTGGCAGGAGGTGGGAGAGGGTCAGAGATCAATAATGTTGCCACAAGACTTTGAGCTGACTTCCGGGGCATTGGTGGGTGGGTTAATATATTACCATAATAAAAACATAATTTAATTTTCTAAAAAGTGACTGAACCATGGAAGTACTCCAGTGTGGTGGTACAATGGGAGGCAAGAAACCGAGGTCTGATCCCAGCCCTGCCAACTCCGAAAGATTGTGGCCACGTCTCTTTACTTCAGTTTCCTTATTTGAGGCCAGGGCTCCAAGAATTTCTCTCAATTTTATGGTTACATGCTCAAATCTGCCCATCTTCAGTGAGTCTATTTCTTACGTTTCCCTTACAATGATTCTTTGGCTAATCAGAAAAAAATCTCAAAGGAAGAGCTTCTTTTCCAGGATCTTAAATTGCCAGAAATAAACACATTTTTCTCTGACCCAGAGACTTTACGAGCAAGAGGACTACGAGAAATGAAGCATCACCAGGTAGTAAAAGGAATGCAGTGCTCTGACAAGCTCTTAATTGACTCACTAAGTTATGGAGATTTTAGGCAACAATTTACCCTGTTCTTAAATTTTAAAAGTAGTTGCCATAGCAACTCCTAGACACAGCATATGGTATGTCTGGTACCTCCAAGATAGCAGAGCACATTCTTGATGAATTTTCCTTACAATATGCTGTGAACTTTTGTACTTTTTAGTGTTTCAGTGGGCAGTGTTATAAGGTGCTAGTATTCATGGATATTATCTATATATTTTGAAGCATTTTTTATTTGCAAAAAAGAACTTTTAATGCTTCCCATATCCCTTAATATCTTTTTTCATAAAAACATAATAACTACAAACTATGCAGTAGAAAAATAAGAAAATGACCAGGTAATCTTAAAAGAGTAAGTGTAAATAAAGAACAAATCATGTGGAAAATGTCCTGCTCACTTATAGGGAGAGGAAGGAAAATTGAAACTAGATACTCTTTTTCCACTCATCAAATTGGAGGAATGGGAGAAGTTTGAATTGGTACTGCCATTCGGGTAGGTAATTTGGAATTATAAATTCAAAGCCTTTAAGAAGTTCTGGCCATTTGACCTAGGAATTTCACTGCTACAGGTCTATCCTAAAGACTTATATTTTTAAATATGCAAAGATTTCTGTAGAAGAACTATTTATAATAGGTAAAAATTAGAAATAATCTTAACACACAATACGAGGAGATTTAAAATTAAAAATTATGTAAGCATTCTCCTCTGATTGGGCATTTAGAGTTGACACAATGTTTTTCTATTATAAATTTGACTACTATAACTTATGACATATTTTTATTATAAATTATGGCACTTTTTATAAATTATGGTTCATAAATTATAGCTCATATGCGTGTATATGTACTATACATACATATGCTAATACAAAACAGATTTTTTTTATTGCGGTAACAATGGTTTATAACTTACAGATTTCAGGTGTACATCATTATGTTTTGATTTCTGTAGAAACTGCATTGTGTTCACCACTGAAAGTCTAGCTGCCATTTATCATGTTACAAATGTGTCCCTTTACCCCTTTTGCCCTCCCCCCACCTTCTTCCCCTCTGGTAACCACCAATCTATTCTCCTTATCTATGTGTTTGTTAGTTGTTCTTGTTTTGTCTTTCACATATGAGTGAAATCATTCAGTAATTCATCTGACTTCATTTAACTTATTTCACTATTATTTCATTATTCATCTGACTTATTTCACTTACCATAATACCCTCAAGGTCCATCCACATTGTTGTAAGTGGCAAGGTTTCATCTTTTTTATGGGTGAGTAGTATTCCATTGTGTTTATCACATCTTCTTTCTCTGTTCATCTGTTGATGGGCATTTAGGTTGCATCCAAGTCTTGGCTACTATGAATAACTCTGCAGTGAATACAGAGGTGCATATATCTTTTTGAATTCATGTTTTTGTGTTCTTTGGATAAATACCCAGAAGTGGAATATCTGGATCATATGGTAATTCTATTTTTAATTTTGTAAGGAATCTCTGTATTGTTTTCCTTCGTGGCTGCACTAGTTTGCATTCCCACCAGTAGTGTATGAGGGTTCCCTTTTCTCCACATCCTATCCAACACCTGTTATTTCTTGTCTTTTTGATAATAGCCATTTGGACAGGTGTAAGGTGATATCTCATTTTGGTTTTGATTTGCATTTCCCTAAGACTCATGTCAAAGCATACTGCCTGGGGCTGGCCCGTGGCCAAGTGGTGGAGTTCGTGCACTCCACTTAGGTGGCCCAGGGTTTCTCTGGTTTGGATCCTGACTGTGGACCTAGCACCACTCACCAAGCTGTGCTGAGGGGGCATCCCACATGCCACACCTAGAAGGACCCACAACTAAAATATACAACTACGTACAGGGGGTCTTTGGGAAGAAGAAGGAAAAATTTTAAAAAATAATAATTAAAAAAATCTTTAAAAAACAAAGCATACTGCCTATGTTTTCTTCTAGGAGTTTTATAGTTTCAGGCCTTGCGTTCAAGTCTTTAATCCATTTTCAGTTATTTGTGCATGGTGTAAGACAGTGGTCTACTTTCATTCTTTTGCATGTGGCTGTCCAGTTTTCCCAACACCATTTATTGACGAGATTTTCCTTTCTCCATTGTATCTTCTTGGCTCATTTGTCAAAAATTAGCTGTCCATAAATGAGTCAGTTTATTTCTAGGCTCTCAGTTGTGTTCCATTGATCTGTGCATCTGTTTTTCTGCCAGTACCATGCTGTTTTGATAACTTGATTTTGATTATTTTTATTTTGATTACTTGATTTTTGATCATTTGATTTTTATTTGAAATCATGGAGTGTGATGCCTCCAGCTTTCTTCTTTTTTCTCAAGATTGCTTTGGCTATTCAGGGTCTTTTATTGTTACATATAGATTTTAGGATTCTTTGTTCTATTTCTGTGAAAAATGTCATCAGGACATTGATAGGGATTGCATTGAATCTGTAGATTGCTTTAGATAGTATTAACTATGCTAATTCTTCCAATCCATGAGCATGAAATATCTTTCCATTTCTTTGTGTCTTCTTTGATTTCTTTCAACAGTGTTTTATACTTTCCAGTGTACAGGTCTTTTACCTCCTTGGTTAAATTTATTCCTAGGTGTTTTATTCTTTTTGTTGCAATAGTAAATGGGATTGTATTCTTGATTTCTCTGTCTGCTGTTTCGTTGTGAGTGTATAGAAATGCAACTGATTTTTGTATGTTGATTTTGTACCCTGCAACTTTATTCATTTATTATTTCTTATAGTTTTTTGGTGGATTCTTTAGGGTTTTCTATATATAAAATCATGTCATCTGCAAAAAGTAATATTTTAACTTCTTCCCTTCCTATTTGGAGCCCTTTTATTTCTTTTCCTTGCCTAATGGCTCTGCCTAGGTATTCCAATACTACGTTGAATAAGAGTAGCAAAAGTGGGCATCCTTGTCCTATTCCTGTTCCTGGAAGAACAGCTTTCAATTTTTTACCATTGAGTATGATGTTAGCTGTGGGTTTGTCATATATAGCTTTTATTATGTTAAAGTACTTTTCTTCAATACTCTTTTTATTCAGAGTTTTTATCATAAATGGACACTGATTCTTGTCAAATGCTTTCTCTGCATCTATTGAGATGAGCATGTGATTTTTATTCTTCATTTTTTTAATGTGGTGTATCATGTTGATTGATTTGTGGATATTGAACCATCCTGGCATCCCTGGGATAAATCCAACTTGATCATGGTGTATGAGCTTTTTAATGTATTGATGCTATATTTGCTAATATTTTGTTGAGGATTTTTGCATCTATGTTCATCAGCGATATTAGCCCATGAAATGATATTTTCTTTTTTTGTGTTGTCTTTTTCTGTTTTTGGAAGTGGGGTAATGTTGGCTTTGTAAAATGAGTTAGGAAGCATCCCCTCCTCTTCAATTTTTTGGAAGATTGAGAAGGATATCCTTGAGAAGGATAAGTATTAAATCTTCTTTGAATGCTTTGTTGGATTCACTGGGGAAGCCATCTGGTCCTGGATTTTTGTTTTTTGGGAGGTTTTGATTACTATTTTGATCTCCTTATTAGTGATCAGTCTATTCTGATTCTCTATTTCTTTTTGACTCAGTTTTGGAAGGTTGTATAATTCTAAGAATTTATTGATTTCTTCTAGGTTATCCAATTTGTTGATGTATAGTTTTTCATAGTATTCTCTTATAGTCCTTTGTATTCTGTGGTATTTGTTGTAATTTGTCTTATTTCTGGGTCTTTTTATTTGAGCCTTCTCTCATTTTTCTTAGTGAGTCTAGCTAAGTGTTTGTCAACTTTGTTTATCTTTTCAAAGAACCAGCACTTAGTTTTATTGACTTTCTGTCTTTTTAGTCTCTATTTCAATTATTTCTGCTCTGATTTCCTTCCATCTACTGACTTTGAGCTTCATTTGTTCTTCTTTTTCTAGTTCTTTTAGGTGTAGAGTTAGATTGTTTATTTGAGGTTTTTTCTTGTTTGTTGAGGTAGGCCTGTATTGCTATAAACCTCCCTCTTAGTACTGCTCTTGCTGCATTCCATAGATTTTGGTATGTTGCATTTTCATCTTCATTTGTCTCTAGATATGTTTTGATTTCTCCTTTCTTCATTGATCCAATAGTTGTTCAGTAACATAGTGTTTAGTTTCCACATAATTGTGACTTTTCCAGCTTTCTTCTTGTAGTTGATCTCTAGTTTCATAGCATTGTGGTCAGAAAAGATGCTTGATATGATTTTGGTCTTCTTAAATTTATTGAAACTTGTTTTGTTTCCCAACATATGCTCTATCTTTGAGAATGTTCCACATGCACTTGAGAAGGATGAATATTCCACTGCTTTGGGATGGAATGTTCTCTATATATCTATAAAGTCCATCTAGTCTAGTGTTTCATTGAAGGCCAGTGTTTCCTTGTTGACTCTCTGGATGATCCATTCATTGATGTAAGTGAAGTATTAAAGACCCCTACTATTATTGTGTTGCTGCCAATTTCTCTCTCTAGGTCTATTAATAGGTGCTTTATATCCTTCAGTGTTATGTTATGTGCATATGTATTAATAAATATTACATCCTCTTGGTGGATTGTCCCCTTTATCATTATATAATGTCCATCTTTGTTTCTTGTTATCTTTTTTGGCTTGAAATCTATTTTGTCTAAGTATAGCTGCACCTGCTTTCTTTTGGTTGCCATTGGCTTGGAGTATGATCTTCCATTCCTTCACTTTGAGCCTATATTTATCTTCAGAGCTGAGACGGGTCTCTTGGGGGAAGCATATTGTTGGGTCTTGGTTTTTAATCTATCTAGCCACTCTGTGTCTTTTGATTGGTGAATTCAATCCATTTGCATTTGCAGTGATTATTGATATATGAGAGCTTAATTCTGCCATTTTATCTTTTGTTTTCTAGTTGTTCTATATTTCCATTGTTTCTTTTTCTTTGTATTTCTGCCTGTCATTTCAGTTTGGTGGTCTTCTGTGATGTGTTTCTCAGTTTTCTCTTCTTTTATTTTTTGTGACTCTGCTTTGAATTTTGGTTTTGTGGTTACCATGAGGTTTGTATAAAAGATCTCATAGATGAGATAGTCCTTTTTCTGCTAATAGCATCTTATCTCCATTTGCCTATGTAGGTTCCATTCTTTTTCTCTTCCCCTTGTGTGTTTTTGTTGTCAAAAATTATCCCTTTTTGTAGTATGAGTTTGTTACCAAATTGAAGTGGTTATAGTTATTTTTAATGCTTTCTTTCCCTTTAGCCTTTATGTTATAATTAAGTGTTTACTAACCGGTTCTGGTATAGAGTTGCAATTTTCTGATTCTATCTGTCTATTTATCACTTTGCTGAAAGCTTTGTAGACCTTTGCCTCTTTGTTTCAGGTAGGCGAGCTCTTTCAAGATTTCCTGTAAGGTAGGTCTAGTGGCGATGAACTCCCTCAGTTTTGTTGGTCTGGAAAAGCCTTTATTTCTCCTTCATATTTGAAAGATAACTTTGCTGGATAGAGTATTTTTGGCTGACAGTTTTTATCTTTCAACATTTTGAATATATCATTGCACTTTTTTCTGGACTGTAGAGTTCTGGCTGAGAAATCGGCTGATAGCCTAATTGGGGTTCCTTTGAAGGTTATTGTTTTCTTCTCTCTGACCACCTTTAATATTCTTTCTTTGTTATTGACTTTTGACAGTTTCAATATAATGTGCCTTGGAGAAATTCTTTATGCATTGAGATAATTAGGTGTTCTATTAGCTTCATGTACTTGTATATCCAGTTTCTTCCCCAGGTTTGGAAAGTTCTCAGCTATTATTTCTTTAAATAAACTCTGCTCTCTTCTTCTCTTCTCTTTCTTGGATACCCATTATCCTTATGTTGCTTTTGGTAATTGAGTCAGTTATTTCTTGTAGAACCTCTCCATTTTATAAAAAATCTTAGTTCTCTCTCCTCTTCCACCTGAATTGTTTCTAGATTTCTATCTTTGAGCTTGCTAGTTCTCTCTTCCATATGGTCTACTCTATTTCTAATGCTTTCTACTTTTTATTCTCATCTCATTTATTGTGCTCTTCAGCTCCAGAATTTCTGTTTGCTTCTTTTTTGGAATTTCAATCTCTTTGTTGAAGTATTCCTTCTGTTCATTAATTTTATCCCTGAGCTCAGGTCTGCACCCGGGATCCAAACCCATGAACCCAGGTCACCAAAGTGGAGAGCGCAGAACTTTAACCACTCAGCCACAGGGCCAGCCCCCTGTCATTTTCTTTTTGTGATTTTTGTGTTGCTGTAGTTTTTCATGGTGCTCAATAAGTTGTTCCTCTGCCAGGGCATTTGTAAGAGCAAACATCTTTCTTATTCATGTAAGGCTTTGTATACTTTGATTCTGAACTGCTTCTGATTATATTTGAAAGCCTGCACTTTCCACCCTCCACTGCCTCTGCCAGAGGTGTGGTCAGTGCCCTCAGTGTGCTGCTTGTGCCTCTGAGATTGCTGGTGCCTTGCTACTTATGATGTTGCTGGATTTTCAGGTGTCACCACTGAGGTCACCAGGCTGGCGAGCACATCTGCTGCTTCCACAGCCACCTGAGTTGCAAGTTCCCACTCTGCAGTGGGGAGAGGGGGAGAGTGAGGGGAGAGCAGGGGTCACAGGCCCCTCTGCCACATCTGGGTTTGTTGGCTCTGTAGGTGCCACTGCTATAGCGGCAGAGGCTGAAGTTGCAGCCACTGCTGTAGCTGGGGCAGACTGGGTCATGGGCTCTGTTGTCACTATTACCTGGCTCTCCACAGCCTTGAAGGCTTCTGCTGCACAAGCTGCCTGCACTGCTGCCTCTGGGTTTCCTGGGGGTGCTGGCATCACTGTTGCCAAGGGCACAGGATTCACATGTGTCACTACCACTGCTGGGTGGGCCAGGGTCATAGGTGACACCACCATTGCCACAGAAGGAGGGTTACCTGGGTCACAAGCACTGACAGGGTTTCTGAAGCCTCTGGTCTTAGACACCAGTGCAGTTCCTAGAACCTCAGGTAACAGGCACTGCCTCCACTGCCAGTGGCCCTGGATCCCATATGCAGTCCCCGCTGCTGGAAAGGCTGGTGTTGGAGGCACCACCACTGGGGGAGAAGGAGGGGGCTGGATCACAGACACTGCAGTGGTTCTTAGAGCCTCAAATCATGGGCACCACCCACCACTGCTGGGAGAAGGAAAAGGGCTGAGTCACAAGTGCTGCTGTGGTTCCTGCAGCCTCTGGTCTCAGGCGCAGCACAATTCCTGGAACCCCGGGGGTACCAGAGTCTTGGATGCAGCCCTACTGCTGAGAGGGCCAGGATCAAAGGCACTGCAACTGAGGGAGTGGGAGGAGGCTGGGTCACATGTATTGTTGCAGTTCCTGGAGCCTGTGGTCACCAGCCCACACCAGTTTCTGGCATCTCCAGGAGTCTGGGCTGCCTGGCTTCCTGGGGCCTCTGTTCATGGGCATTACTGCAGCTCCTGGGGCCTCTGGTCACAGGAACAGCCACAGTTCCTGGAGCCTCTGGTCTCGGGAGCTGCTGCCACTGCCTCCTTGGTTCCACCACCTCCAGGATGTCCAGTTCACCTACCTTTAGATGTATAGATGTATGGATCTCTCAGGCGTTCTGGTGTGCTATGCAGAGAATCCTTTGTTGGTCTGTAGATGTCCTACTGGTTGTAACTTAGAGGGGAGAGACAAAGGGAACAACTCATTCTGCTATGATGCTGATGTCACTCAAAAATCAGATTTTTAAAGAATACTGACAAAATGAAAAAATCAATTTACACTGTATTTGTAATGTAATATGTGTATGCAATCATAGAAAAAAGCACAGAAGGATACATCCTCCCAAAAATAACATGGCTGTGGTGGTACCCTAAACTGACCTCCATTGGGTCATACCCGTCTATGATCCCCTATCTTTGAGTGCAGACAGAACTGATGACTTGCTTCTAACCAATAGAATATGGCAGTGGTGCTGGATGCAATGTCACTCTCCTGATTATATTACATTATTTAAGACTCCATTTTAGCAGACTGGAGAGAGAAAGATTATCCTGCTGGCTTTGAAAATTCAAGCTGCCATGTGGCAAGAACTGTGGGCAGCTTTTAGGAACTATAGGCAGTCTCTAGGGCTTGAAGGAAGCCTCTAGCCAACAGTCAGTAAGAAGACAGGGCCCTCAGTCATAGAGCTGCAGAGAAGTGCTTTCTGCCAACAACCTGATAGAGCCTGGAAGCAGATTTTTCCCTAGATGAGCTTTCAGATGAGAACACAGCCCAGTTAGTACCTTGACTGCAGCCTGGTGAGACCCTGAAGCAGAGAACCCAACTATGGTGTGCCAGGACTTCCAAACCACAGAAACTGTGAGATAATAAATGTGTGTTGTTGTTTTAAGCTGCTACACTTGTGATAATTTATTATGTAGCATAGAAAACTAATACAGTGACTATCTCTAGAAAGTTGCTTTTTTTATTATAAATTTTCCTTTCTTATTTGTACTTTGCTAAATTTTCTAAAACGTTATAATAAGAATTTCATTGCTTTTAAAATCAAAAGATGTTATTTTCAACAAATCATCTGGAAGCAAAAAATAAGTATGCTCTGCAATTTTTTAACTGAATTTGGCAAAAGAACATTTTTTAAAGTGTACAATGAAAATATAGCACCAAGATTACCCCAGATTTCTATTTTTTAAATGATCTTAACAGAATATTTTATTTAAATCATGTTAACATAGACCGTTTCTGAAATTTTAAGCTTTCTATATTTAATAATGCCTGCTGGGAGAAAAAAAAGAAATCATACTTTTAAATTTCACTTTCCAATTTTGATCATGATTTAAAATGGAAAAAGTTATGTTGATTGTGGCTAAATGTTCTCATTTTTGTAGGCCATTATGCACTTTAAATTCTCTGTTGGCATTTTAATTTCATTTTACAAAATAAATCCCAACTGACAACAGAATAAAGCAAATTCTAAGTCAACTAAGCAAAAAAGTGTCACTGCAAACAGAAAGAACTTTGCAAACTGTAGCAACATTTCATATGGCTCCTGAACCTAAATTTCCAAAGTTTTAACATGGAAAAAAAAAAAGTGTGTGTGTGTGTTGGGGGTGAGTATTGACAAATGAAACCATCCCCACAACTTACTGTCTACAACGTGACGTTACTATGCAACTGTGTGCATTAACATAAATTTACTATTGTAGGAAGCTCTTGACCAAGAAGATGAAAATTGCAGTAACTAAGCTTATTTCAGGAACTCCAAAATTCCATTTATCTGTCCACTAGACTGTTCAATTACCGTCATTAGAATAAACACCTCCTTCTCAAGACAATGGACAGCTCAATTAAGCTCCTCAAATGACTGTTTACTCTTCGAGATTTGTTTTTGAAACCCCTACCTTGCTGTATTTACTAATTTGAAACTAGTACATCATGAATTTTGCCCAATCCTAGTCAAGCATTAAAAATCTATCTTAAATCAAACCAGTAAAACTTCATAAATATGCCACTGTTACTCTCTCCTCTCAGAGATGTTGCTAAGAATCTGTCAAGGTAATGATGTCTCAAATTGCAGTAAGTAATAAATTGGCTTTGCTTGATCAACAGGCTAATTTGATGGTATTTCAGGGAGCCGGTATTCAACAGTCCTGGAGGTTCCATCAAGACACAGTAGACATCTGCTCTCCACAGTGACTTAACCCTCCACAAGGAAACAGCGCTCCTCAAAGGCTCCTTGAGCCTCTTCCTCTAAAGTCTCCATGACAAGAGTGTTGCTCTAAGTCCGCATTGGGTTTAAGCTTCAATTGTTTTTAATTTCCCCAAATGGTGAGTTGATTTTGACCCTTTGGAATATGAAATCCTTTTTAGGAATTCTCTGATTATCGCATAAGACTTGCGAAACTTTTCTCCTTAGTAGAAATCTGACTAATTACGAACAATAATTACTATTTATCTTTGTCTGTCCTTATCCTTTTTTTGCTGTGCATCTGTGAGAGAAAGTTCATATGGAAAAGAAAGGGCATAGGTCCGTGATAAGACTATTCACTGAGCCAACGTGGGAGTGGAACATGTCAGAAGATTTGTTTTCCTCAGATAATTATCTTTTGGACAAACTCTGCTCTTGGTCAACTATCAAAACATCATGTGAACTTTCTTCAGTCTTGAATTGTCCCTGAGATTCTAGTTCTGGGAAAATATTCCTTTCAAAACCTTTCCGTTCACTGGAAACCATATACAAGTTGAGTTTTCAGTTGGTGTAAAGGAAAATCTCAGCTTTTCCCACCTTTTTGTGTAGAGAAAAAAACAGTTCTTCCCTACTGAGTGTTTCTTTCCTATGTGTCTTCTTTACTAGCCACACAGAACACTTCACTTCTTTTTATTTTATTTATTTATTTATTTATTTTGAGGAAGATTAGCCCTGAGCTAACATCTGCCACCAATCCTCCTCTTCTTGCTGAGGAAGCCTGGCCCTGAGCTAACATCCGTGCCCATCTTCCTCTACTTTGTATGCAGGACGCCTACCACAGCATGACGTGCCAAGTGGTTCCAGGGGTCTGCCCCCGGGATCTGAACCAGTGAACCCCGGGCCGCCAAAGCGGACTGTGCGCACTTAACCGCTGAGCCACTGGGCCGGCCCAACACTTCACTTCTGATACTTTGGGTCACCAAATGTGTGGAGGTTTTTCCCTACACCAAGCAATTCTCTGCAACACCAGCTGGATATCCTACAGTTTAACTCGATTCTGACACTGTCTACCCAGAGATAGCATCAGATCCCACAGATCAAAGGTTCACTTCCATAAGGCGACCCCCAACACACACTTCAGACACCAGTCTCAAGACCAGGTTATCACCTGTGCTTCTGACCAACTGGCTATATATTGGAGGTTCTAAAGACCCCCTGGGTTTAGTTAATTTCCTAGAGTGGCTCACAAAATCCAGGGAAACACTTAAGTTTACCAGTTTATTAAAGGATATGAAAAAGGATACAGATGAACAGCCAGATGAAGAGGTAGAAATGGTGAGGTCTGGGAGGGTCCCAAGTGCAGGAGCTTCTGTCTCCATGGAGTTGGGGTGTGTCACCCTCCTGGTGTGGATGTGTTCACCAACCTGAAAGCTCTCTGAACCCCATACTTGCAGTCTAATGAGAAATTTTCACGTATTGAGGTATATGGGTATATCAAACCTGATTTGGCCTGAACTAAAGCCTGACTTATGACCTGTCAAACATGCGTTGTACATCTGCTTTAACCATTAAAGATAGGGATGCATTAAACATTACCTCAAAGAAAAAGAATGCACACTTTGAAGATAAGAATGCATACTTCCTTTCTTAGAACGCCAGTATCAGTACTCCTGAAGGTAAATTTCCTTTCCCAGACATCAAGGTCATGTTCACCTGCTAATCTGTAACTAAATGTCTCTTTGAAATGTTGATGAATCTGTATCGTGGGCATACTTGATGTATTTTCTTTGTTCTAAAAATGTATAAAACTATGCTGAAAACCACAGTTCTCCAAAATGCTTTCTTCCTTTGTGGAGGCTGCCTTCCTGGGCTAGTAGTCCTCAGCTTGACTCAAGTAAAACCTACCTTGGGCCAGCCCCAGTAGCCTAGTGGTTAAGTCCAACATGCTCTGCTTCGGCAGCGTGGGTTCAGTTCCCAGGCATGGGTCTACATCACTCTGTTAGTGGCCATGCTGTGCTGGTGGCCTAAAAATTGAGAAAAATTGTCATAGATGTGAGCTCAGGGCGAATCTCCCTCAGCAAAACAAACAAATAAGCAGAAAAACTCACTTTACTTCTCTTATGTATAGAATGGTTATTGGTTATTTGCTTCAGCAGGATTTTATGGAGGCTTCATGACGTAGACATGACTGATCACTAACTCTATTTTCAGCCCTTCTCCCTTCTCAAGAGAATGAGGGGCAGGGCTGAGAATATCAAGCTTCTACTCATGGTTTTGTCTTTCTGGTGGCCAGCCCTCATCCAGGAGCCATCCAGAAGCCCTCCCAAAGTCTCCTCATTAAAACAAAAGACACTCCTATCACCCAGGAAGTTACAAGGGTTTCAGGAACTCTGTGTTAGGAACAGAGGTCAAAGACCAATATTAGAAGAGCAAGAAATGCTCCTAGTCTTCTTATCTCTTAGGAAATTACAAGGGTTTCAGGAGCTCTGTACCAGAAACTGGGGGAAAAGACCAATACATATTTTCTGTTATCGCACAGTTGGAAATGCCCTGTGCATTAGACTGGGGATCTAATTCACAAAGTACATAAGAGCAATTTTGGCTGTTCCAAGATTCTCATGGATTTGTCTCAATCTAAATATCTGTCCTCACCTACTCCGGGTTGGACTCTTCTTTCACACATGTATTTATGTCTCATCTCAAATTCTCCTACTTATTTTTCCAAGTAATATCATTTCACCAATATAGAATTTACAGTGGCCACTCTGGTGAGCTTTAGATATGAACAAAATTGTTCATTTGAAGGGCATCACAGAACAAAAGGAACAAAATACCAAAGTGCCAATGGTCTGCATGTTTTTATTGGCATGTGGAAGTGTGCCAAGGGAGCTCAAATTCCAAAATTGCTTTATTAAGAGATTCCTCAGCCAAGGCAAAAGAAAAATTTGAAAAACTTAAAACTAGCTCTCTTCAAGACACCCAAAGTCTCAACCTGAAGCGAATGACTTTTAACCTACTGTAGTTCCCCACCCTATGCTCCTGCATATCAGTCTGTCTCTATCTTCCCTTCCTTTCTGGCCAGCCAGCAACACCCAAAGCTCAGTTATCTCTTAAAATTAAACTTCCTTCAGAACAGGAAAGCCCCTCATGGTTGATTATATGTTTTGGTACCATTTGAAATTCAGAACCATTGTCGAAGACTTCCCAAAGCTAGACAAGATGGAGAGAAATTTGCAGAGGAATTTAGTGTAATTTCAGGAACGTAAACAGATAGGATTGAGAGATTCTGTTTAAATTCTTTTTGTCTCCCACTTCCTGTATATCTTTGGGGGGAAAAAAAAGAAAGCCTTGTTCACATCTGTCTGAAAAGAAAAGACTCTAGAATCTGATAAATAAATGAAAAGAAATAGGATATATGAAGAAGCCATTTGGTTTAAAACTAATTTGGCCTGACCTTGTTTTTCCAAAAGGGCCTGATGTGGCCTGTTGAACATGCATTGTACACCTGCTTTAAATACTTACTATATCCCAAAGACAAGAATGGTGCCTTTAAAGATAGGGATGTGGCTTCCCCCATATCACCATTTCTTTTCAGATAGGCGTCTCTCCCTAAACTAAGGATTAATTACTGACCTGCTGTGCTCACCTTGTGACCACTTACCTGTGACCACCCACTTGCTGTGTTGACCGATCTGCTGTGCCAGCAAAGCAATCTCATGACTGTTGTAAAAGGGACACTCCTATCGTATGTAATGTATGTTCTTTGTTCCAAGATGGTATATAACCACTCTGTACACCCCATCTCTTTGGTGTCCTTCCTTCCTTAGGAAAGGAAAGCCCGAGCTAGTCCTGAGATCTGGCTCATAATAAACTCACCCCAATTTTGATTTATGGATTGATTATGGATTATTTGCATGGACAAATCTAAACTATTATTGTTTACCATGTTTTCTATATTGAAAGCATATAGCTTTTATAAGAAAGGAAAACTTTGTTTTTAGAAGAGAATCAGGATTTCTTCTCCTCCGTTGGAAAAGAGAGAGACCATTTAGTTGTAACAGTCCATTGATCACAGATTTTGTCTAAACCTGCTGCTACTACGAATCAATGCTAAGTGAGCAAGAGGTAATGTGTCCCCCATGCCCATGTTTGATTTCTACAATTACATTCATCCAAACCAATATTCACACATTGCGATACACTGATGTAAGGAAACCTTTGCCTTTTTGTTTTATGTTTTGAATTGAACTCTCAGTGTGTGCTCCACTCTGAATAAATGATCCATTGCAAAACCACACAACACCTTTATACATAACTTCCTTTAAAGTGTGATTTGAAATGATTGTAATTGTTATCAGTGGAAAATGCCGGTAGGATTGCCCAAGGAAAGTCTAGAGAGATATGTAACAAATAAATCAGGAGTCTTGTGTAGGAAAAACAGTAGGTCTAATGATGCTAAAATTTAATACACATAAAAACCTGACTCTATTCAGGACTCTTTCTTTAAAAACATTCTGATTCCCATACAAATAATTTGGATGATGGTAAACAAAGCAACATTGAACTCCTAATCTTCTCTTTCCACCCTCCAATCTGGGCCTCTTTCAGGGTTCCCTACTTTAGTGACTGACATCACCGTCTGTGACTCCTCCTTCCACCCCCATATCCAATCCATCCCCAAGTCCTGTGGGTTTGCCTCCTGGATAGCTCTCAAATCTGTCCATCACTGTCTGCCTCCACTGCCTTCATTCTACACCAAGCTGTTAGCGTCTCTGGCCTGGAATATTGCAATAATCTTCTTGTCTCCTGAGTTGTCCCCTTCAACCCATTCTCCAAACTGCAACCAGAGAGGATTTTTGCTAATTCAAATCTGATATGACACATCTTCCCATATCTTGCTGTCAAAAAATAAAAAGATATTTATGCTAAAAAATTAAAAGCTAAATATTTCTTTGCTAGACAAGGAAACACCTACAAGTAAAGACATCAACTGGGGGGAGGGAGGGTGCAGGGGGATGTGGAATCGGGGGTACTGGAAAGGAAGAGCTCACGGTGTTCACACTAATTAAGCTTTGAGAACTGACACTCTTGTTTGGATAAAATGAGTCTATAAGGTCTTTACATATTGGTTAAAACAAGTGAGTCCCGGTCATTGTTCATTAAGCAGGAAAGAGTCTTCAGTTAGACCCAATAAGTGTCTGATATCCTAGGAGGGGGTCCCTCAAGCTCATGATCCTTTATCAGCTTCACCCAATTCAAACAGCGGTGATGAAACACAACAGTCGGGTTTAATATATGCCATGCAAGTATTGCTATTTGAGGAAAATTTTCCTTTGATGTTATTCCTTCATTCCCACTCCCAATATTGCAGGCTTCCCATTATTCTATGATCTGATCCATTTTAATACTCCAGCCCAACCATGGTCCTCTTTAAGCCCCGCCCAGATGGGCCCCAGTCTTCTCCTCTCATCAAATACCTTGTACTCCCTCTTACTGCACTGATAAATACTGCTCCCATCATCCCGCTACCCCTTTAGCTTAGTTAAATTGGTGTTCTGCAGATCTCGGCTCAACTGGTATTTCCTTCCAGAAGTTTTCCCTGGCTCTCCAGTGCCGGTAAGATTCTTTCATTATACACCTGCCAACAAAAGTTTTCTTTGTTATTCAGGACGTTTATCTCAGTTTACTTGATTCATAGGTTTAGTTAATTAATATCTGTCTCCTCTCGTTGACTAAAAGCTACCTGAAAACATAGACTGTATTTCCTTTTGTTCACCATAGACCCACTAGCATCTTCTCATATGCCAAACAGAATTGGTGCTCAAAAAATTGGTGCTTATTATTTCTTGAATGAATGAATTGATGGAGGGGTGATTGAAGCTCTCTTCACCAATTGGAGTTTGGGACTATAAACTAACAGAATTAAGGGAAATTTTACGAAAGTCTTAGCTCATTCTGTTTTTCATAATTATTTCCTAAAATGAACTGAGAAGTACTGTGTTACATCATTTCCCAGTAATGGGAGTTAAACTAATACGGATCCCACGTTTAAACAAAAATCCAAGATTCTCACCATTAGCATTAGTACAGTGCTGATCTACTTATTCTGTTTTACTTTTTGTGAACTGTGCTATATTGTGAAACCTAAAAATCAATGCTGAAAAACTAAATTATATGCCTACATTTATGGAAATTATATAATTGTTCACATGGTGGATTATTACAGAATATTACCACTTCATTAGTTACAATAAACTTCTTTTCCAAAGACTTATATAAAACACACATGGAATTACTTCATTTTTAGTTTTTCCCCCCACAGTATAAATCATTTTTCTCTGCCTAAGATGTCACTATCTCTCCAGCAGGTTAATCCCAGGAGGTTTAGCAACTGCAATTACTACATTTAAATTTTCCACATATCTGTCAAGACTTAAAAGAATTCTGTGGTGTCAGTTTAAATATAAATATATATAATTCCAGTTAATCATCACTTAAGGCAGTTTTGAAAACCACATTACTTACTGCTGCAAATGTCAGTGTTATATTGTATATGTTGTGCAGTTTGCAACTCTCTCTGTTGATTTATTGGTTAAGAAAATGTCCATACTGATTCTGCCAGGCATAAGTGTTCGCTTATACAGAAAATGCTTAGTTTCTCACTCAGGTAAACGTGTCAAGATCATTTCATCTAATCGTTGAAGAGAAAAGAACACCAGAAATATCACTTTGTGCTTTACGTAGAGCTCAAAGTGAGGTTGGAAATCTCATATAAATAGAGTATTTCAAGAAAATGCTAGCAAAACATATTACAAGCTTTTCATTTGTTTCCTCTGCATCTAAAGGAAACCTTTATATTTACCAGTGACCATACTAACGGTCAATAGCTTTCATTCTTCTTTTACCTTTTAATGTAAGTACAGATTTTGTGCATTTTGTAATTTCATCTTATACACAGCTTCAACAACCCTGCAATGAAAATCAAGCATTTTGATGGTATAGTAACTGCTGCTACATAATTTTACACGGGGATGGGTCATAGGGTTGTGATATTTACCTTTAAGTTAGATTTGTTCGTGTGTCTGTATTTATTTATCCTTCTTGAATAACCCTTACAGTGAAGATAAAAGTGTAATTATTTTTACAACAATGAAAGATTCAGGGTGCCAGAACCTAATATCCTAGTGCCCAGCAACCATAACTAGCATCAGTGAATAGCACTTCGAGGCTTTTAATCTCCATGACAACCTACCTTGCGTTCTCCCATAAACTACCACTTTGCACGCATACAAACATGTTCTTTATGCACACGGTCTACGTTAATAAATATCACCTGCACTGAACACCAAAAAAAACTTCCTTTTAAACAACTCTGAGTTTTCCCTATAAAACTAATTAATTGAACTGAGAAAGAGCTTAATTTATATCTTTACATCTATAGCACACCTACGCAATAAGCCACCAAAAGACTTTCGGAAATAGATGTTGAAACTGATACCTTCTTCACGTGAAACGCCGCGGAGACACTCCCCCGAAACCCTCTTGGCTGTTCCATCGGTAACACTTTCTTGTGGTGAGTGGATAATGTCACTCTAGACCAGCCGTTGCTGATGTTCAACCGGGGGAGAAATACGCTGCTACAGGCTTGGGATTTCTGTTTATTCTCTCACTTGTTAAAGACAATTCTCTAATTTTTAGGTAAGACTGACAGGTTTGTTGATGTTCTGGTGCTCGACATCAACTTTGGGACACAACTTTTGTTCATTTTGCGCTTTATTAGTCTTTTCATGATCAAGAAGAGATCAGGAAGAACTGGAAGAGAGAACCTGAAACCCCCCCACGTTACTTAAAGGTGCAGGGGGGGAGATAAAGGAGTATCGAAAGGGAGATCTGAGAGTCTCTGTTGATTTGGTTTATCTGCATCTCATTTTGTGACAGGAGCAGAGCTAGTTTATTGCACAGAACCTTACTTTTTTTTTAAGTTGTCAGTCTAAGGTGGCTTCTGTATAGACCAGAAGAGCATCAAAAAGGAAAGATCTTGGAAATTAGAGAAGCTGATACTCACAATGTGCAGGCCATTGAAAGTTCTGACCAAGATAGATCACAATTTACTTTTCAGATGGTGCTTTGCTTTCTAACAAAAATTGTTTCTTCTGTCGTGTCTCTGGTTCCTTTTTTTTGTTTTGTTTTACTTTTTTTTTCTTTTTTTTTTTTTTTTTGAGGAAGATTAGCCCTCAGCTAACGACTGCCAATCCTCCTCTTTTTGCTGAGGAAGACTGGCCCTGAGCTAACATGCGTGCCCATCTTCCTCTACTTTATATGTGGGACGCCCACCACAGCATGGCTTTTGCCAAGCAGTGCCACCTCTGCACCTGGGATGCAAACTAGCAAACCCCAGGCCGCAAAGAAGCAGAACGTGTGAACTTAACTGCTGTGCCACCAGGCAGGCCCCTGTGGTTCCTTTTTAAAATAGTTTCTTTACTCTCTTGCCTAAGTACTCAGCAGACTAAGATGATGTTAATTACTGTACAGATCACATAAAACTTTTGGTAGATTTGAAAAACATATTTTGGACATAGTAAGCCCACTCTAAAAAAAAAAAACTAAAAAAATACAGTATAGTCTTAGCCTCCCTAGACTAAAATAATGTGGAAGCAAAGCCTACCCGTGACTCCTTCTGTCTAGATAATTTCAAATAGGTTGTGCTCATCACAGCCACAAGACACGCATTTTGCCTTTGCAGTAGTTCCCTCCTTATCCACAGTTTTGCTTTCTCTGGTTTCAGTTACCCTTAGTCAACTTTGGTCCAAAAATATTGACTGGAAAATTCCAGAAATAAACAATTTGTAAGTTTTAAATTGCACACTGTTCTGAGTAGGACGATGGGATCTCATGCCATCCCACCCAGGGTGTGACCCTGCTTTTGTCCAGCAGATCCACACTGTACACGCTACCCACCCATCAGTCACTCAGTAGCCATCTCAGTCATCAGATCGACTGTCACGATGTCGCAGTGCTTGTTTTCAAGTCACCCTTACTGTACTTAATCATGACCCCCAAAGTGCAAGAGAAGTGATGCTGGCAATTCAGATATGCCAAAGGGAAGTGGTAAAGTGCTTCCTTTAAGTGAAAAGGTGAAAGTTCTCAATTTAATAGGAAAAGAAAAGAAGACGTGCTGAGGTTGCTAAGGTCTACGGTAACTTTCCTTACAGTATATTATTATAATTGTTCTATGTTATTATTACTTATTGTTGTTAATCTCTTACTGTGCCTAATTCATAAATTAAACTTTATCGTAGGTATGTACGTATAGGAAAAAACAGTATATATAGGTTTTGGTACTATCTCGGGGGGTTTGGAACATATTCCCCTTGGATAAAGAGGGACTACCGTACCTGCTCAGGAAGGTGTGTCTATTTTGCTATCTTCTCTATCACAATGGCACTATTTTCAAGATCCTGAGGTTAGCTCTACTCATTATGTCAAAGAACCAGTACAGAATCAGAAAAGCAATTATACAGATACTCTAACAAACTCTAACAAACATCTTGTTAAAATAAGTCGATTCATTGTTTGCTTTGAATTTTACAAAACAACCAATTTCAGAAACATTTTTTATTATACGGTATAACTGGATGGTTTTTCCTAAATTGATTGGTTATTTAGCGTATAAAAATACTTTCAAGGGGCCAGCTCAGTGGCGTAAAGGTTAAGTTCTGGCGTTCTACTTCCACAGCCTGGGGTTTGCCTGTTCGGATCCTGGGCATGGATTTACACACCACTCATCAAGCCATGCTGTGGCAGCATCCTGCATACAAAACAGAGGCAGACTGGCATAGATCTTAGCTCAGCAACAGTCTTCCTCAAGCAAAAAGAGGAAGATTGGCAACAGATGTTAGCTCAGGGCCAATCTTTCTCATACACACAAAAAACACTTTCAAGTATAGGAATTATTACATGACAATGGTAGACAACCAGGCGAACTTTTTTCAGGGTTCTGAGAGCTTAGGCAAATAGGCATCCTTTATAACATGTCCTGTATCTAGTGTTGTTGGAATTTGTGTACATCTCTAAGAATGGCAGCTTTTTTGTTTACATGACAGTTTCTCCAACTAGTGTTTGACCTCCTTGAAGTCAGCACTGTGCGTCTCCCTAATGTTCTCTAATTTCCAAAACAGTGAGCACCACATAAAAAATACCTCACAAATGTCTGTTTAATCTAACCAACTTAAATTTCAAGTAAAATCACTTTCAAGCACAACATTCTAATCATTAGGTTCTAGCACATTTCTTGCTTGGTATTGGGTTAGAAGTCTTCTCCATTTAGAAGATTTAAAATTGGTCCACTTAAGCAATTTCCAATTGCTTTGATTAGTACATTAAAGCTGAGTATCAACATTTCTATTTTTGTGTCTTTAAATATTGCTGTGAATAGTAATAATGCATCCACACCAGTAGTCTTTTTTCCTGACACTACCGTGGTGAGAAAAGCACTACAGTAAGACCCAGTAACTCTGATTGGGACAAAAATAGCATTTCTCCCACTATTTTTAAGTGAATATAATTCTTACAAAGATGCATCCACCAAAATAGCTTTTTATAGGCACAGAAGTCTAACGGAAACCATGAAAATACCATGTAATTCCCCTTCTGCTTTCAGGAAAAATAAAACCAAAACCCAAAAAAGCAGAGTTCTACTATCTGAAAAGTCATCAAAGAAGTAGCCTTTAGGTGATTAATTTTGTCACACATTCTAGTGGTTCACAACGCTTATATATAACCCAAATTGCAAATACAGCTAAAATGCAAACAACTTTTCTGGTTTAACGCTCAGTAAAGCTAGTAAGATTTCTTATGTAAGGAATAAAATAATTCTCAGGCTTTTTGAGGCTTTGTTTACCGAGAGCTAAAGAGTTGAGAGCTGCAATTCCTCTTCTCAGCCCAGAATTCGCTACCCAACCAACCAGCAGTTTAATGTCTCCATTTCCGATTACCAGTGAGCCATTTATCAAGGTCGCTTGTGGTTGGGTTTTACCAAAATGAGTGCTGTATAAAGGCAGGCTGCCCCAACTCTTGTGTTTCTGCTTGTGTTTCTAGTTGTTGGATATAGAGCCAACTGACTACTCTTTCATCTCATCTAGAGATACTGGTTGCCTGTGGTGGCCTGGTAAGCAGACTCTAAAACTAAAGCCCTGATTTCTGATGTTGCCAGTTTTCATGGTATAAATGCTCCCACCATGGCTGATTTCAAGTCACCAACATGAGATCCCTGAACAGGAAGTTGGGAAGAAAGTCACGTAATCTGATGCAATAAGAACCCGTTCCAGCACCCCACACCTGGCTGGTGACTATGTTTTAGGCATTATTTTCTGATTATGAAGGTAATTATCATATAAAATTGGAAATGATTAATAGTAAAAAGAAGTGAAGAAAATAGCCTAGAATTCTAAAAGCCAGAGATAGTCATTGTTAATATGATATATGGTACTAGTGCCTCCCACAAGTAACCCTTATGTGGAATTCTAGAATATCTGGGTCTATTTCAATATATCTTTCTGGAAACCATAGAAATTTCAATGTATATTCATACTGGAGTCACTCCTAATGGTAATATCAGGGGAAAAAAGGATTTGGAACTCAAAAGGAAAATTAAAGAAATTGGCTAAGAATTAGTAGAGGTTTCAGCCATGAATTCTTAGATAGCTGAAGCTGGAGGAACGTAAACTCAGAAATTACAACTGTCCTCCTGCATCAGTTAGCTCAAGGGAACTGGGGATGGAGGAGGAGCTGAAGCATGTGCTTTGGCAAGATATCATTAAGCCAAACATTGGATAACTTTGTACATTAAGGAGGAGCTTTGAAAAATATGAGCCCAGCTAGGCTGAGTCAATTAAATAATGATCGCCCAAAGATTTTTCCATCTCAAACATCCAAATAACTACCCATCTCTGGTACCAAAAACATGACTCTAGAAGTGGGAGCTGACGATTCTGAGTCATACTATCACAAAGGCATTCAGCACAGAAAAATGTAATGCTTTTTATTATGCATGTTATCTGCAACATAGCAGAACAAATTCACAAGTATTTTGTGAAAGAATGTAGAAGGAAGGAGATCTTAAAGAGTAAGGATGGTAATAACAATATTACAAATTCAAGATATGTAAAATGGC
The DNA here is from genome assembly GCF_041296265.1 of Equus caballus. Classification (NCBI taxonomy): domain Eukaryota; kingdom Metazoa; phylum Chordata; class Mammalia; order Perissodactyla; family Equidae; genus Equus; species Equus caballus. Next base: position 181,755,814 of record NC_091684.1, read on the forward strand.
ATTGATAGTCTCCATAGAGAGAGAGAGAGAGTACTGTTTTTATTTTTTTTCAATGAACTTCAAAAACATTTACAAAGCATTCTTTTTTTGGGCGGGGGGGGGGGGTGGGGGTGGGGGGGCGGCCCTGGAAGATTAGCCCTGAGCTAACTGCTGCCAATCCTCCTCTTTTTGCTGAGGAAGCCTGGCCCTGAGCTAACATCCGTGCCCATCTTCCTCTATTTTATATGTGGGACGCCTACCACAGCATGGTGTGCCAAGCACTGCCATGTCCGCACCCAGGATCCAAACTGATGAACCCCAGGCCACCAAAGCGAAACGTGCAAACTTAACCGCTGCACCACTGAGCCAGCCCCTACAAAGGATTCTATAGTCACTTATACTTGAGTTTCACTATCCATAGCTCTAAACTATAGAGATTTTCAAAAACTTAATTTTTTTAATTTTTATAATTGAACATTGCTTTTACATGTTTGCCTTAAAATATACTCTTTCTCTTCACTGATATGCTTTTATTAGTGAAATGATTCATTCATTGTATAGCATATTTCTACGTTTACATAGCCTGATCCTAGCCCACTTTTGTAAATAAACATTTTTGTTCAAGTAAACATGCAGATAGAGAAGAGTACACAAATCATAAGGATCCAATTCCATAAATTACCACAAAATAAACACATCCATATAAACAGTAGCCAGATCAAGAAATAAGAATTTTATTCAGCATTTTAAAGGTCCCCTTGTGCTTTCATCCAGCCACTGTTCCCACTCTCCTTCTCAAAGATAATCACCTTGCTGACAACAAATATCATAAATTAGTCTTGCTTTTTTGAACTTTATATAAATGAAACCATTCAATGTGCATTTTTTTATGTGACTGGCTTTTCATTCAACATTTTTTGTGAGGGGCATCCATACTGTTGCACATAACAGCATTTTCATTGCTGTATAGTATTCCATTGAACACCATTTCTATCACTATTTTTATCCAATATACATTTTATGTTTATTAATAGTCTGGGATATATTTTTTTCATCCTTCCCTTGCAATTTATTTGTCTCTTTTTTTTTAAGTATATCTCTTGAAGACAGCATATAATTGGATCTTGCTTTTTTTTAACCAGTCTGATAATCTCTGCTTTTTAATCAAAATATTTAGCTCAATAATGATATTTAATGGTAGACATAAATCCAATCATATTTAGCATAATTATTTATATGTTTGGATTTAGATCTACCACTTTGCTATTTCTTTTCCAGCTATAATTCTTTATTTGTAGTGGTTGATCTCGAAATACATGCCTTTAACTTATTATATTCTATTTACAGTCAGTATTATACTATTTCATGTAAAATATGGGACTCTTGCAACAGGATGCTTCTAGTTACCCCTCATCTTTTGTGCTATTGATTTTATAAAAAAACAGCAATACAGAAAATAATATTAGAATTTTTGCTTTTATTAACATCTTTTTAAAAAAGAAAAAATGTATAGCCTTTTGTATTTACTCAAATATTTATCATTTCTAATGCTTTTCATCTGTTCAAGTGCATACAAGTTACAACTTTGTCATTTCCCTTCACCCTAAAGAACTTCCTTTAACATTTCTTATAGTGCAGTCTTGTGGTATCTAATGTTCTCAGTTTTCATCTTCAAATGTCTTTATTTCACCTTCACTTTTTTTTACTCTTTTTTTTTTAAAGATTGGCACCTGAGCATACTAACATCTGTTGCCAATCTTTCTGTTTTCCTTCTTCACCCCGAAGGCCCCCAGTACAGAGTTGTATATTCTAGTTCTAGGTTCTTCAGGTTGTGCTCTGTGGACACCAGCTCAGCATGGCCGGATGAGCAGTGCTAGGTCCACACCCAAGATCCAAACCCGTGAAATCCTGGGCAGTGGAAGCAGAGCACGTGAACTTAACCACTCGATCTCGGGGCTGGCCCCTATTTCACCTTCATTTTTGATGGATAGTTTCTCTAGTTTTTATAATTCTTGGCTGAGTTTTTTTTCTTCTTCTTCTTCATTCAGTGCCTTTAAGATGTTATTCCATTGTCAACTGACCTCAATTGTTACAGATCAGAAGACGGTAGAATAAGAAGGCTTATTATTGTTTCCCTGTATATGATATATTGTTTTTCTTTGGCTGCATTCAAGATTGTCTCTTTACCTTTGGATTTTATCAGCTTGACTATGATATGCCTTGGTTTGATTTTCTTTGTAGTGATTCTTTTTGGGGTTTGTCGTTTATTGGATCTGCAAGTTTGTGTTTTTCTACATTTTGTAAGTTTTCAACCATTATGTCTTCCAAGTGGGGTTTTTTTCTGCCTCATTTTCTCTCCTCACCTTCTGGAGCTTCGATTACACATGTATTAGAACTCTTGATATTGTCCCCCTTGTCTCTGAGACTCTATTCGTTTTCCTTTTATCTTTTTTCCCCTGTCCTTCAAATTAATAACTTCTATAGCTCAAGTCTCAAGTTCATCTACTCTTTTTTCTGCCATCTCTAATCTGCTTTTAATATCATCCAGTGAATTTTTCATTTTAGTTCATGTATGTTTCAGTTTTATAATTTTTATTTAGTTTTTTTTATTTCTATTTCTCCGCTAAAATTTCCCACTTGTTAATTCATTATATTTTCCTTTAAATTTGAATGTATTTATAATAGCAGCTTTAAAATCTTTATTTTTAATTGCAGTATCTGAATCATTATGAGACTAGAGTTTAATAACTCTTTTTCTCCTGACTATAGATCACATTTTCCAGTATCTTTACCTATCTAGTGTTTTTTTGTCATATACTGGACATTATGAAAGCTATATTGTAAAGACTCTAGATTCAGCTATATTTCTCTGAAGAGTATTGATTTTTGTTCTGACAGGTAGTTAACTTGGCTAGACTTAAAATCCAAACCGTGTCTCCCCTATAGTGGGCAGCAGCTGGACTCTCAGCCCAAGTCTTTCATCTTCCAGCTGCTGCTTTTCCAACAGGCCCTCTGAGGTCTCTCTGGAGCATGTACACTTCAGCAGTCAATCAAGGGTTTGGATGGAATTTATACACAGATTCCGAGATTCACTCTCTCTGCAGTTCCTTCTCTTTCAGGATTTTCCCCCTGAATTTTCAAGCTTCTCTACCAGCCTAGAACTCTCTCTTCTTTTACTTCAAGTCAGTAAGATTGCAAATTCCTGTTACCCAGAGCCTGGTGCAGATTGGGATGAACCCTCAGGCAAAAAAATGCGTACTCACAAATATGACTGGTTGAAGTTCTATCTTTTAAGGGCAGACTCCCTCCAGTATCTGAGTGCTTTGCTGTTCTCCAGTACATTTTTTTTTCTTAAAAGATTGGCACCTGAGCTAACAACTGTTGCCAATCTTTTTTTTCCTAATCTCCCAAATCCCCCTGGTACATAGTTGTATCTCTTAGTTGCAAGTCCTTCTAGTTGTGGCATGTGGAACGCTGCCTCAACGTGGCCTAATGAGCGGTGCCATGTTCGCACCCAGGATCTGAATCTGCAAAACCCTGGGCCACTGCAGCAGAGCACATGAACCTAACCACTCAGCCACGGGGCCGGCCCGTCCAGTACTTTCAAATAGTTGGAGGAGTTTAAATATATTTTGTTCATATACATTACAATTGTTGTCTGCCAGAAGACCATGCTAGCTAAATTACTTGGCCATTTCTAAAAACCTAAATCAAATATATGCTTTCGTATTGTTTTTTTTCAATTGATATTGTATTATCTGGCTTTTTGCATGGATATTTACTGTGTGATATGCTTTATATGTTCTGATAGGTGGACTCATTACATCTGTTGATCATCTGGATTCAGAGCCTTTAATTTGACCTTCACATAAGAAACGTGAAGACTCCCGAATCCTAACATTCTTATGTGCAGTCGCTCCAGTCTGTAAAACCTGGTGAAGCATTATTAGAAGACAAAAAATCGGTCAAGCTATGCTACAAAGCCAAATTGAGTCCTTTAATGAATTCAACTTTTAACAATATAATTTAGTTTAAATAATAGTATATTTATAGTCACAATCAATTTAAAAAACATTTTCTCGTTTTTCTCCTTTAAAATATTTTGTTTCATTCCTGTGATAAAAAGAATTGATTTTTGTTCTTCTACTACGTAAATTTGTGGAGAAGTGTGGTGTTTTTCTGTTTTGCTTTTACAGCCCTCAGCAAATTTTGGCATAAGAGCAGTCAGTGGTGTTTCACAGTCTCTGTGGCAAATAGTTCACTTTTCCACAGGTCACACGAAAGTTTATTCAAGGAAGATTCAGCTTAACTTGATTCATTCATTTATTCAGCAAATGTTTCCTAAGAGCTTATTATATGTAAGGCACTGTGTGAGGTCCAAGGGATGCTAGAATAAATAAGACACCATCCGGATCCTCCAAAGGCCCATAACCTATTAGGAAAGATAGAGAAGTAACTAAAAAGGACAACAAATTAAAACGAGTGCTACTGGTGATACGTATAAAAAGAAATGATCATTCACAGGAAGGATTTAACTCTGCTTAGAGGGATCTAGAAAGTCTACTTAAGGACCAACAGTTGTGCATGAACTTGAAAGATGACTGTGTTTGCCAGAAGCAAGAACTTGAGGAAGAGCGTTGCAGATCCAGGGCATTGCGCGTACTTTATCATGACAGAATACAGTAAGCAAGAGAAGAAACGGCAGAAGATGATACTAGAAAAGTAGGCAGGAGCCAAAAAATTAGCGGCCTTGTGAGTTATACTTGTTATACAAGTGTCTGAATGTTAGTCTGTGAATTATGGGAAGTTGGTGCAAGATTTTAACCAAGAGTAACGATCAGGTTTGAGTTTTTGAAACATCACTCTGGCTGCAGAGTGAAGAATGGATTATATCAGAGTTGGCAAACTTTGTCTATAAAGGACCAGATAGTAAATATTTGGGGCTTTGCGGGCCATGCAATCTCTGTCACAACTTGTGAGCTCTGCTGTTATAACACGAAAACGTCCATAGACAAGAGGTAGTGAATAGGCATGGCTGTGCTCCAATAAAACTTTATTTTCAAAAAGCAGGCAACAGGCTGGATTTGGCCCATGAGTTCTATAGTTAACCAACCCCTGGGTTAGATGATTTGTCCCAAAGCAACAAGATGAGTTAGGAAGTGATTGGAATAATTCAAGTAAGTGATAATGAGAGTTTGAATTGGAGCAGTGGACGTGAAATTGCAGAGGAGACAATTTCAGAAACATTAAGAAGGTAGAAACAGCAGGAGTTGGTGACCAATTGGATTCTGTGACTGAGAGGCAGAAATTTGGGAGGATCCAAAGTTTACAGTTTACGTAACTGGAGAGATCATGTTGCCACCAGTAAAAATGGAAAATATAGAGGATCAGGAGGTCAGTGACGCAAAGATTTCACCAGGTCATGAATTGCAATTTTTTTTTTCAATTGTTGCAACACGTTAAGTATTTTTAATCACAAAGTATGTACATTTTTAATAGAAAATTGTACTTTTTCACTTACTCTGTAAAATAGGTTTGTTATGGGAAATTAAATCTGCTCACTTAAGTTCTAAATGAACTAACTCACCAGTCCTGTATTACTTAGGTTCCCTTGATAAACAGAAAACTTTAGGCTCTCTTAGTCTAGCTTTTTTCTTGCAGACTGCTTGTAATAAACAATACTTCTAGCAGTTTCAAATCTACTAAACACAGTGTGAAAACACTTTGTCCCTTGTTTAAACAGAATGCTGAGTTGATGGACCATAAATCTCACCCAATCTAATTCCTAAGTTCCTATATCACACACTTGATCTCTAACACTTTAGTATGAATGAGTATCAGATCATATGAGAGGGGAGCACGTATGGTGTAAAAACACAGAGGATGAAACTCAGAAAGAAATAAAGCCCCAGAAAATTAACCATTACGCTGTGTATCTTACTAATAGTGATGGTAATTTACGGAAGTCTGTTGTCAGGAACTATTTATAAAACCAGTTGGTATTTTATCCATCCTCTCTTCTTCTCTTGGCTTTCTTTTTCCTGTCCTTCGCTAATTCCTTTCTTTTCTTTTCTCTCCTCTGCCTTATCTGTCTTCTCCTTTTCAAATTTCACTATCCCTACTTTCATCTTTCCCTCACCTTCTTTATTTCTAGTCCAATTTTTAGCTCCCCTTTTTCATCCAAATATATGTTGTTGTGAACCATCATAATTGTTTCAAGTTAACTTTCATCAACCAAGAATTTCCTTTTAAATTGGAGAAAGACAGAGAGAGAGAATTGTTTTCTGTGTTTTTAACCTAAAGCATGCTAGATCGATATAATGGGAACACACAAAAGAATGCTAGTTTAACTCATTTTATGAGCAGTAGCTCAGGGATAGATCCAGGTTTTGTGGTGCCTAACGCTAAATAGTACAAAATTAAGTATGGAAGAAGATATTTATTTTTAACAAGAGCAATCAAAACAAATAGAAAATTTTTAAAATCTTACAAATGCCGTATGTACTTCAAATACCAGAAAAATAATGTAATATTTTTGTGAATTAACTACCTGACACACCTCTATGACACTTTTCCCCCACGTCTCTTGGCTTCATGTTCTTTGAGTCCTTCTTCATAAGGCAATGGTTTTACAGTGTTCTCTAGAAAGAATAGTAGCACTGCTACAAGTTTGTGCCCTATAAACAGGAACATGAAATAAGTCCTATTTCATTCAATTCCTATTACTAAAGAAAAAATGAGAGGAATGTTTGTAGTTGTCTCTGCTCTATTATCAAATATATTCCTGACAGGAGAAAAATTCCATTTTGGTTAGAGTCAGAGAGAAGCAAATCCTGCACTTTTCCATATGTTAGTCCTAGTGGATACATTTCCAGCGTATTTCTTCTCCACTACCCACATGTCACTGGTGGGTAGCCGCCATGGCAATCCCAAGCAGAAGAGGAACACTGCAGGCTTAGAGAAAGGACATTGAAGGACTCTGAACAGAGCCTGCTCATCTAACATTTCAAAGAAAATTGATAGCAAGACATTGTCCTGCCCCGATGTTTCACTGAGAATAGTTTTTATCAGGAGCAACGCTCCACTGAGAATCTAGTAACCTTCTCACAAAGCAAACCATTTTCATTCTAAGCAAGGTTTTATTTTTTCAATGGTGTTTTGATGTCAGCAAAATTATGGAAAAACAATTAGTCCCCAGGAATTCCAGGTAACAGGTTTGCCTATTTGCTGCCTTTCCTTTGAAAAGCCTGCTATCAGGTACCAATTAGCAATTGGTGCACACCAAACTCTAAGTGACTGAGAAAAGCATTTCTCAAACTGTCTTACTTGGGACACTAGTTTCTGGCAACGTTAATAGGTGTTATAGGAAATGCTGCATACTCTCTCTTCTGTGACAGTCAAAAAGACATATTTGTGGGCCGGCCCTGAGGCCCAGTGGTTTCAGTTCGCTTACTCTGCTTCTGCGGCCCAGGGTTTTGCTGGTTCAGATCCTGGGCGCGGACCTGGCACCACTCATCAGGTCCTGCTGAGGCAGCATCCCACATAGCACAACTAAAAGGACCTACAACTAGAATATATGACTATGTACTGGGGGCTTTGGGGAGAAAGAAAAAAAAAAGAATAAGATTGGCAACAGATGCTAGCTCAGGTGCCAATCTTTAAAACAAAAAAAAGACATATTTGTATGTTAAAGGCTGTGAATTTTGCATAAATAAACCTATTTCACACTATTTAACCAAGTGTTCCCAAATTTATATAACTTTGGAATCCTCTGTGGGGGAGGGGTGAGGGGATGGTTTTTGCTGGGGGTTTTTTTCAGTGGAACTGCTATAGAACTAGCAGTGTTCCATGGACCATGGTTTGGAAAATGACCTCTCCCAAGGAAATTAAAACCAAAGCTAGGGGCTGACCCCATGGCTGAGTGGTTAAGTTCTCACGCTCCACTTCGGCAGCCCAGGGTTTCGCCAGTTCAGATCCTGGGTGTGGACATGGCCCCACTCATCAAGCCACGCTGAGGCGGCATCCCACATGCCACAACTAGAAGGACCCACAACTGAAAATATACAGCTACGTACAGGGGACTTTGGGAAAAAAGGAAAAAAATAAAATCTTTAAAAAAAAAAACAAAACACACCAAGGCTAACAAACAAAACTCTCGAGGCCTGCAATTTTAGGCATATAGAGACAGAGGTCTCCTCAAAGCTGCCCAAATCATATCAGGTAGGCAGTCCTTTGTCATCCCGCCGTATAAAGATCCTGACCAAGCCTATTGCCGTGTCATTAATGCTGAAAGGGTATGTCCCATAATTCTGCCCACCTGATTTCCCAGGCCCCAGAAATGCCTGTTTCCACGTGGCACAGTAAAGCTAAAGCAGGGGCGCATTTTGAGCCACAGGCAAAATATCCTAAGTTCAAGTACTTATTGAATTTTACTTGCCAGTTTTCATGGCATGTGTGATATTTTTAGCTGACTAGCAATAGTCATTAAATCCAAGAATTGTACACATCTTATATGAGAAACACACTAGTATATCAACAAACACTCTCTCCTTGACCAGACTTTAGTCAGCCTCCTTGAACCCTCCTCTCAACTAGGCCTTGAACTTTGGACTTCCCTGTCTATCTTTATATCACCCAATTTTAGCAATAACCCATTGTCAGTTTAGCTAGAATCCCCACCCTCAATATCTGATCACCCTCAATATCTAATCAAATTCCTCATCTCCGACCCTCTCCCAGGTGATGTCTGATCACCCTGGCCTCCCTTCAGCAAGAATCCTGTCAAGTTGGTTTACCCAGAATCCTCCCTTCCCCTTGATAATTCCTCTTAGTAATTTTCCATCCACTGACCCCTACCCTGCTCCTATAAATCCCACTTGCCCATGCTGTATTGAGAATTGAGCCAGGTTCTATAGAGAGGTCTCCTTTCCCGTATTGCAATAGTTCCTGAATAAAGTCTTGTTTTCACTGCTTTAAATACTGTCCAGCTCTGGTTTTTGTTTAACAATATGCAAGCTTACGGTCGTTAATTTGCAGCAGAAAGTAATGAACACGTGCATCATCTTAGGGAGGCCTTACTGAAAGTGCCTGAGTATACTGAAAAATTAGACTGACAGCTTTGAAACTCAAAGTCCTCTATTTATCTGTAAAGCATAGATATGCTTGCCACCAGCAATGCTATACTTCCCTTCTGAGCAAACCTCTGTCTGCCCCTCTAGAGAGTGAGAAGAGGGGTCAGATTCCAGGTCCCTGCAATTCTTGGCTCCTCTGCTCAGACTGCCAATTAGAGCATTTTGTGATACGGACATCTGTCCACTGGACTGAGACCAGCTCATTTCACAAAGCAGTTGTCAAGTGGTAGCCACTTTCTGTGACAACTTGTGTTGGATTCAAACCCATGCCCTTGGAGGTTCCATGGCTTCTTCTCCTATCACTAAATCCTTTAAATGCCCAGAACTTAGGCATATTAATTTTCAAAGCTAACTAATTATAAAATCAAAAATTATGGAAATTTTACTGATACTTGCATTTATTGTAGAAAAATGATCCCCCAGGCACATTTTTATTCTTGGAAATCTTGGCATTTTTCAAGTCATTTTGAAAGAAATTTATATATTTAACATTGTTTCACTGAGTGCTTTTTGAGCACCTACTTCCTGTTAGGCAGTGTGAAAATGCTATGTTTCCATTATTTTTTTTCCTGAACATATCTGTTGAATAGCTGAGAAATTCGTTTTCTCTTCACCATAATTGGTTGTCCTTTTTTTTTTTAGTTCAGTATAGTGGAAGGTAAGAGAAGCAAAAAGTTTTATGAGTGGAAAGGTAATGTTTGAAGTTACATTAGTTTGAATGTAGTTTAGTTTCTCAACTACGTATAATTACTTTGAAGGAGGAAAATCGGAAGAATAGCTTTATTGTTATATTTTTGCCAGTGGGTGTGTGAAGTGATTTAACTTACAGGTAATGATTATGTAATTGTATTGATACAGGGCATGCAGCCTACCAAGCTGCGTGAATCATCCGGAGTGACAAGAGGAGGTGTAAAAATTCTGCCTGCGTCTTTTCTGTTTCATATCTCTGCCTTGACAAAGGAGAGAAGTCTTTCTCATAAATTGGGGAGGGCGGTGGTAAGTGAGCCATCAAGGCTCCAAGATCACAGATATAAACGCATCAAGACAATGTGTCAATTCCTTGTGGGATAATTTAAAAATTACTTGGGTGGTGGTAAAACGACCCAGCCCAAATGATGACTGTGCTGTAAGAGAGACAATGCAAATGGCTGTCAGACGCTACCTACCGCTCAGAAATGAAGTTCTAAACTTTAGCAAACTAAACTAAGATACGAATCAACTGAGCTGAACTCTTTCACGTTGTTTGTCCCTATTTCAGCTCTTAGGACACATTTGTTGCATAAACCAAACCACTTATTTGGACAGAAAGAAGCAATATGAAATATAAAGGTCTAATCGTAGCACTGTGTCCTTAAGTAATTAAAATTTCTATTTTTGCCACCATTGGCCCCTGCAGCCTTAGCTGATAAAAAGTACAAAAATTTAGATCTGGAGAAAAATTGTGCCAAGGACAAAGCTTGACCAAAAGTAATTAGCTGAATTTAGATAAATTCTCAATCTGGCTTTCTTTAACTTGAATAGAAAAATCACACACTTCATTGAACATGAATAGATTTGAAAATGAACATTTGGGTTATATGTGAGGATATTTTCCCAAAATAATAGGCCCGAGATTTTTCGACGTGCTAAGTAGAAGCTCTTTGCTGACCCAAAGACTATATCAGCCTTCTGTTTTTACTCTCCAGTTCTATTTGCTGATTTTTGCTAATATTTATAATAACAGAAATAATAGGTGAGAGAAAGCAGGAGAATAACAGATCCATTGAAATCTTTACTCTTTGTCTTTTCGTGCTTCTTGTTCTTTTTCTTAGGGATAATTAGAGATAAATGGTATGGTATTATATTTGCTCAGATAGCAATACAAAAATGCCTATTGCCATCATTTTCAGTAATAGAGTTTCAAGCTATATTTTCCTCAAACTTGATCCTCATTATTCCAGTAATATTTAAGCTATTAATTTCTCCAGAGAGTGCTTTTTGAAAATGGTAAATTATAAGACAAATCCCAAAATTACATTTTCTTTAATTTACAGTATTGTTCAAGCTCTACTGTTAGCATAAATGAATAGTCTGAGCTGCAGTCTGAAATAAAGCCCTGAGCTTTAAACAGTTGGCTTGGAAACAGAAACATTAAGAATATGATTGAAATTTTTTACAGAAGATGAAATAACAGCATGCGCAAAAGCTCATTTATGATAATTCTAACATTTCTGCTAGAGTTATAGAAAAGTAACGTTTACTAAAAAAAGAAAGAAAGAAAGGTGAAGGTTTCACTTTCTAACCAATTGCAATGATATCAATTTTGCCCTTAGCGAAAAGTGATTTTCACAGTTATATAGATTTCATTTTTTTCTAAGTTGCAAGTTTACCCTTTTGAAGGAACACAAAGGGCTTTTCAAAACAAAAGTCAATTTGAAGCAGAAGTTGTCGTGTTTGATGTCTAAAATGCAGTCGTGTTATAAACACGCAACAATAGCAATAAATACAGTCAAACAGCCGGTTACCCTGGAAGACATTAAAGTCTATAAAGGTCTATAAACATCAGCACGTTTATCTTATCTTGTTATAAAAAGACATTAATTACGCTAATGTGCGATGAAATCATACGAAATTTCTCCCTGAGTCTAAAGGCATATTTTAAATTATTTATTTAGTCGGTTTCATTTCACACTAGTTGTATCTGCTTTACTTTTATTTTGCCCTTGTTAGGGATGGGAGTTTGAGAAGGGAAGATAGAAAATACTTTTTATAAAATTATGAAGACTAGTCTTCTTAAAGATATTGGTAATCTGATACGTTGCCACCAATAACCATCTATCTGAGGCCTAAGCAAGCATTTGTAATTTTTCAAATGGAAAACTTCAAATTCACTCAGGGACTAAGAAAATCACTTCCTCCATCTAGTGGTAACTGATTGTAATTCTTCCAAATTCTGAAATAACGTTTCAACTTTTTGAAAACATCATTTTGTTTTTACATCCATGTATGTGTCAGATAATTGTATTTAAGTGGGAAATTAAGCTAAATTTTGTTAGTTTTCTGAATGATTTTACTACAGTCTGAAGAAACATGGCATTACTATCTGCAGTGTTTCAACCTTGAGCCAAAATGAATAAAACATAGTCACTGTTGACAATCTAGTCAGGAAGACTTGACAAATATGTATTGAAAGGTGAATGAAAGAGAACACATTATTTATCAAATGAGCCATGAAGGCAGATACTACGAGAACAATGAGGAAGGTGTGGTTTTTGATGGTCGCTATTGATTGAAAAAGGCTTTGAGGAATGCATGGAATTGAAACAGTCTTTAAAGATACGGTAGGATAGGCAGGAGGAACAGTTACAAGAAGACTGGGAGACAAGAATGCACCTGGCGCTGGTATTTTTGGAAGACAATGGGTAAATCGGTTCCCTGCAAAATTGAGTCTGTGTGTGGTCGAGAGGGGTGGGGTAGGGTAGAAAGTAAAGTTAATGTAGATTTGTTGCAGAGGGTCTTGATGTCAAGATTAAAATGCTGGACTACATCTCATTAGGTTCAATCCCAGGAATTATGATGCGGCATCCATGGACCATACATGGTTCATAATGGGCTTTGGTATGTCCAATAATTTCTTGAAAAAGGGAAATTTTCCTGTGCATGAGCATATATGCATTTCTCTAAGGAGAATATTCATAATTGTCTTCAGACTCTTAACAAGGTTCATTGCTCTATGAATAGGCAAATATTAAAGGCTTTGAACAATAAACTTACGTATTGAGCTTTGGGAAGATTCTTCCGGCCTGGTATATAGGAGAGTTTGATGTGAGCAGAGAACTTACTATTCGTATTTGGGCTCGTGTATTTCTCCAGCACAAGCAATGTTGAGACGTCTGCTGCCCTGGGTACGTAGTACTTTGTTCCTTCCCTCTCTGGGTACTTAATACTGCTCATGAGATATCCTAAGTCTAGAATTAGCTCCATGATAATCTATAGACCCATGTAAGTGATCCCTTCAAAAAATATTCATAAGCATGTCTAAAATTTAGGTTTAGTGAGTGCATCTTTCTCAACACTGATGTCCATTCTGACTGCATTTGTATTTGGGATTCAGACTTCTTAATGATAGTAGTAATCATAAAAGTTTCCATTTGTTGAGGACTATATGCCAGGCATTAAACTAGGTACATTTGCTCAATGAATACTTATTGAGTGCTTACCATGTGCCAGGTAGATTGTTAGTAATTCTTATGTTAATCCGAGTTAGTTTTATTCTCCCAATTTTATAGATGAGGAAAGTGAAGTTTAAAGGAGTTGAGTAACATTCTCACAGTCACCTCGTTGATAGCTAGTACAGCTTTGACTCAACCGAGATCTCTCTGTTTCAATAAGATGTGCCAAAGGTGGAACTGAAAAAATATTTGGCCAGGATGCAAGATTTCTGAATGCCTGTATCTCGTCCTGCCATAGCCATACTTCTCCCTTCTTTTTCCTTCCCTCCGTGCAAACTGCCTTATTCTCCCTAGCCCCCTTGCAAGATGCCCAAGGGATATAGGCATAGAGGCCAAAGCCAGGTAAATGTGCCTTCTTTATTGCTACGAAGCTTTTGTCGAAAGCCCCAGAGGATAAGCTAAGCAGGAACCATTAGCCAAGTCCTTTTCATAGTTCGGTGTTTCTCAAACTCTTCCTAAGAAACTGTCTAAAAGACGTTAACTAGTATGCCATAACAAAGCATTCCACGACCAAAAATATCATGGAAATACTGCTTTGTATATTTCCCTCTTGGCATGTAAAAATTCACATTAACAGATTAAAAACTGAAAAGTCTTGCAGGAGAAGAAAGATTGGGTAAGCCTGTGCAAGACAGTTTTTCTTAAACTTGGTTGACCAAGAACTCTCTTAGAACAAAACTCCCACTTAAGCACTGCAGAACAGTGTCGAAGGTCTGGGAAACACCGGCTGTCGGGATGACAGGCTTACTCAGGCTACAGTGATAAAAATAGACCCCTCCAGTCTTCCATTGGAATTAATGTAGCTCCTTCAGCACCTACAGAATTGAAGTTTTCTGACCCCAAACATTTCATATGTTCACTTTTCCTAAATGCCAGAGGTGCAGCGTGGTGCTTAGAGAATGTGATTGTAAGCCTCACACTCACAAAAAATTACAAAACACGGTTAAATTCCAGAATAGATGCGATGGCTGCTTCAGCAATTTACAATGTAAGCATGAATTATTTGTTAAATATCATTTCCCAAACAAAACCAATGGAATCAGATCAGGAAAGAATAACATCTAGGCCCACATGATTCTTACCAGGCATAAACTAGAGCAAAGAAAACAAAAGAGAGGAAAAAGGAAAAAGCTTCTTGGTTTCAGCTTCACTACAGTGCTAGTCAAGCCATGCCAGTTGTCTCGAGACCTCATCTGTGAACTTATGTTTCACTTGGGTGAAAGAGCCTGTGAGGAGTTAATTGTGACCCTAGAATTCCATTTCCTGAGGGAAAGGGGGGAGCAGATGGGGAATCCATCATTTATGCACAGTGCCACACTGCATCTCTCAAAGAGTACTTGAAACACTCCTGTTTTCTTTCAAATTATAAAAATTGCATTTGGGGCACCTCCACTCATACAGTCTTTTCTGAAGCCCCATTCTCCACCTACCATCTATCTGGTACATTTAAAACCTCAAATTTTCTTTCTCCACCTCTCTTTGGTCCCTGCATTCCTGGCACCTGAGTCTGAATTGATAGTGGTCTCCCTCTGGGAAGCAACTTCCATGCTTGTTATGAGCAAACACCTCATTTATATAGGCAATCACACAGTCCTCATCTCCTGCACTTCCCTTTGGGTTTCTTCATCCTCAATAAGATCCCAGGATGTTGAGGCTGTGGCCTCTGCCTTCTCTGAAATTCCTCAGGCCAGTCCATCCATCTTCTTAACAGAGAAAGGCCCTTGTTCCCACATTTGCCCCAGGTGAAAGGAATGACTCAGCAGTTTTCTGGACTCGACCTGCTGGTGGTAATGCAGTTTAAGAGGGCTAATAATATATGATATCCATGTGCTCATAATACAATCTACCCCTGCATCCATGTTTCTAGCTGAAGTGCATACGAGAAGTCATCTGGAAAAAACAGATAGATTAAAAAAAAAAAAAAAAAACGGAAGAAAGAAACATAAGAAAACTTTCATGCTTTTAAACTTACTAGAGTGTTTGTCAAGATAGCCTGGAGGAGCAAACATCTTTGCGGTGAGAAACTCTAGAAGGACATTGTTAAGAGAGTATTCTTATTTATCGTTATTTGGTAATTGATTGGACAATGCTTTAATTCTCCTTTTGTAGAAAATACAAAAAGAGCTAGTGAGATTCTTAGCTTTAAAAGACGTAGTCTCCTACCTTCTATAATTGATTTTGATACTTATATATGTCCCACAATATTTGCTGCTAACACTACATAATGAGTGGTAAGCTCAAAGTTGTAATAAATTATGCATGACTTAGTCTCTTGGAGGGTCTATAAATACAGTGTGAAGTGTTCAGCTTGTTATTTGATGCAACATCTGAAATCAGATTGCTTTGATGCGAATGTTTATCTCAGTGTTATAATTGTGGCATGAATCCTTCTGGATTTATTTTGTTTGCAAAGAGCGTTTTATTAATTAGTTACACCAGTCTCAAGGGTATTAAGATTTTTTTAAAGACAACAGTGTCAAAACTTCTCCAAATATAAAATGATAACTCATTTTTAAAAAAAGAGTTTTATGAAGTGATTTAAAGAATATCATTTGGAAAGCATACATACTCCTGGGGGTATATTTTCCAAAGATCTGGGCATTGAAGAATTTACTAATTTTATTATTTATCACTTCTCATTTTCATCCCGTGTTCTATCTTTTGATAAAATCAGAGTGCAATGATCTTATCTTTGTTTTCAGTTGTTATGAACTAAAATATCCAAGAAATTTCGTCTTATTTTATGATAAAATTCTCTGTAATTTTTGCTTTTATTCTATTCATATGTATCATCAAATTATCAATTGTTATGAATCTTTGTATAGGACAATTTTGCCTCCATTTGTCCCCACGTAGGGGTATGACTTTCATTCTTGAAAGACATATGTTTCATGTGTTTTGTGATTTTTTATTGCAAACTCATGCTTATTGGAACTTTACGTATGAAATTTATTTGAGGACTGAATTTATGGTGAGTTTCTTCAGAAGGATTTGGATTTGCATCTAAAAAGTGCCTATAGCAACTACCAACCTAGAATCACTCTTTAAAAAGTTCTCACCTTTGATTTTAAGGGAGGAGGCACATGGATAGTAGGAATTCCCACTCCACAGCCCCTCTCTCAGTACCACTTGTGTCACTTCAGGTCTTCCAAAAATCAAATGCCCAAACAGGATTAGACATATAAGAAATTTGTTGGGAAAAAATGCCTGTGAACAATAAAGGAGGATGGGGCCGGCCCGGTGGCACAGCAGTTAAGTTCGCACATTCCGCTTCTCAGCGGCCTGGGGTTTGCAGTTCGGATCCCGGGTGCGGACATGGCACCGCTTGGCACGCCATGCTGTGGTAGGCATCCCAAATATAAAGTAGAGGAAGATGGGCACGATGTTAGCTCAGGGCCAGGCTTCCTCAGCAAAAAAGAGGAGGACTGGCAGTAGTTAGCTCAGGGCTAATCTTCCTCAAAAAAAATAAATAAATAAAAAAATAAAGGAGGAGAGAACAGGAGTAGATGAGAGCCTGCAGAACACAATGCAGGGAGCTTTTCAGACTATAGTGTCATTCTGAGAAAGCCTTGGCCAAGCCAATGGGATGTCCCTGAGCAAAGGGCGCCATTGTAGGAGTCCCATGTTGGGCAGAAATAGCTCAGCTCTGTACCTCTGCAATGTTCAGTCATTGACTGGGAATAGCCCTTAGGAAGTATGACCTCAGCATAAATGCCACAGTGGATCCAAAGGTACAGCAGAGGCTGTCAGTCAACTGAGCACCCAACAACAGATTCTCTTGAAGGGAGTTCTGAGGCACACCTCCATGGCCGCCACACATGTGCTGGGGAAAGTATTTTTCTTATTTCACCATGATAGTGTCTCCTGAATTAGAAAGAGAGAACAGCCATGCCACCTTCAGGAATTTCAGAGTTGTCATCTCAGCGTTGTCATGGGCACCCCATGAGGTCCCCATGAGGGATGTGGAAAATGAAGAAATGAAACAGAAAGAGGAGCTGTCTTCAAGAGTCAGTGCTCAACCAGGGGGCCAGTTCATGATATTGGTAGCAGCAGGGGAAGACAGAGAAAATGCTCCAGGACAGAAGAAGTAGGTGATTACCACCACTGGCTAGGACATGTGAGACAGCACAGAGGTATCGTTGGGCCAGGAAGAAACAATATGTGGCTGGATTTCCAGCTAGTTAGATGAGATCCAATTTTAAGCCTATTATTTGAATATTATTTTATGCCTCAGGTTATGGGCCTGAGGAAAACCAGGGCTACACACATAGCTCTAAATGGAAACCAGTCGTCTCCCTTTGATGTCCCACTCGAAGACCCAGTATACAATACATAGAACTGGAAAGATTATATCACACATTCACACAAAACAAAACATACTGAATATCTCCTGACCTCTACATTTTCCATCTCATTTGATGATATAGTCATCATCCAGTCACCCAGCTAGAAAACTAAGAGGTATCCTTCTCTCCTTCACTTTTACTCCCCATAACTTAATCAAGTTATTAACTCTTATCAATTCCACCGTGAAAATTATCTCTTTCATCTGCTCTCTCTTTCTCTTACTTTACTCTTCCAGTAGCTGGCCTGGCCTACCACAGTTCAATCTTTCCCCATCTCAATCCATTCTTATTGTTGCAAGACTTCTATCCCTTAAACACACCTCTAATTACAATATTTTCCTGTGTAAAAACATCATATAGTTCCATATTGCTTGTAGGATACATTCCAACATTCTTTAAAAAGAATAAAGATTTACAAACCAACATAAACCTCACTTTTCCAGGCTGACCACCCAACACTCTTCCTTCATTCATTTATTCAGCAAATATTTTTTGAGTGCCTATTCTGTGGCAGATCTATTTTAGCCACAGAGTCATCTGAACTTGCCGTTCTCTTAATCAACCATGGTCTTTTGTGCTTCTATGTCTTTGGACATGATATTTCTGATGCCCTTGACTTCACACTCTCAATCATTTGGGATCTAATTTAAATGCCACATTTTCTGTGAAGCTTTCCATGACCCCCTTATAGTACGCCTATCCCTCCTCTGTACTCCCTTAAATATTTGTATACAACTTAATGTAACACATTACAATAGATTATTCAACTACTTAACATTTACGCGGTGTCTACTACACTGCAGGAACAGTGCTAAGCACTAAGGATACGCGAGTAAGACTGGGGCTCTTCTGTTCATGTCCTCAGGATCTGTTTGTGTGTTTTTTCTTCATTAGACCATGAGCTCCTCAAGGACTTGCCTCTCTTGGTTCCTAAAATATGACAAGGATTCAGCTCTTTGTTGGGGAAACAAATTAGCAGGTCTGGTTCTGATGTTTTCTCTTTTTTTAACCTTGTGTTTCACATGCTTTTCTTCCAAAACTCTGTGTCCTCTTGAAACCAGACAGAGAAAGCTTGTCCTTTCAAGGCCCAGAGATATTACTAAGGCCATGCAGTCTGCCAACTCAGTTTGCCTCATAGTGTGGTTTGATGTTCTTCCTATCAAAAGGTGGCAACTAATTCTCTGCCTCCTGATTATGGGCCAGGCTTACAAACTTGCTTCTAATGAATAGAAGGCAGCAGAAGGGATGCTGCATGACTTCCAAGCCTAGGTTAGGAAAGGTGATATTGCTTCCACCTTGCTCACTCTTGGACCCCAGCCACCACTGGGAAGCTGGCTCTTAGAACTAAGCCACCATGCTGTGAGGAAGCCATGGAGCTACATGGAAAGACCACATGTAAGCATTCTGACCACAGCCACAGCCAAGGACCCAGCTGACAGACAGCATCAAATGCCAGATGTGAGTGACCCGCCTTCAGATGATTCCAGGCCTCTCAGATGATGGCAAGTGGAGCAGAGAAGATCTGAACTGACAAGCCCTGCCAAAATGACAGATTTGTGAGCAAAAAAAATGCCATTATTTTAATCCAATAGGTTTGAGGGATATTTATTAGGTAGCAATAGATAACTGGAACAACACTGAAATGAATTGCAACCCAAATGTTAAGAGCAGCTCCTCAGAAAAGCTGCCAAGTGGACACAAAGGCTGTTTCGCAGAGCTGCAAACTCAGAAAGTGCCAGAGTAGCATTGGTTTGGTTGCTTTTAAAATTCCCTCTTGGATTATATTATCAGCAGAGCACAAGATGCACAGAATGGTTCTAAAGCTTTTCTATGTCACGTTATTTATCTTTATAACAGGTGTCCCTGCTTCTTCTCTTGCACCCCATATACTCTATCCTAAACACAGCAGCCGAAATTATATGTTTCAAACATTAGTCAGATAATGTTCTTTTCCTGCCCCAAATGCTTCAGTAGCTTTCCATCTCACATAGGATAAATTCGGGTTACTGCAGCCGAAAGGTCTACGTAATCTGGCCCCCCAGCTACCTCATCTCCTCCAGCTCTGCCTCCTTTGCCCAGTTTTAATCCACTTGATACCCTTCCTATTCCCAGAACATGCCAAGCACATTTCTGTCTCAGGGTCTCATTCCTTCACCTTATTCATATCTCTCTTCAAGTGTTACTTTATCAGAGAGGACTTCAATGATCTCTCAATTTCAAATAAAACTTCCCCTCTCTCTATTACTTTGCTTTGTTATATTTTTCTTCACCACCCTTAGCATCATCTGACACTTTACATATGTGTTTGTTTACTTGTGTGTGTCTTCTTCCACTAGAATGTGAGCTTCATGAGAATAGAGACTTTGTTTACTGCTCTGTCCTCAGGGCTTAGAACAGTACATGGCACTCAATAATTATTGTTGGTTGTATGACTGAATTAATATTTTTAAAGAGGAGTGCCAAGGCATAAACATTTTAAACCATGTATTATTGGATTTTGTTCAGTCAAGATTCCGTTTATACTCATTCCGATTGTCACCAGAGTATTAGTAAATGATGTTAACCATATGACTTATGTTTCTGTTTACAGAAACACAAGGACTATTAAAGTGATTTTAATAGGAATCATTGACTGTGAATTGCATGTATGAGATGAAAACTATCACATACTTAAAAGATACAGCTTGAAAAAGCTGAGATGTAGAGAAATTAATTGGCCATATTTCAGAGGATATAATAGAAAATGCTTTTCCATTTATCTATCTGTCATAAATTTGTTCAAAGATATTTAAAACTTTATACTATAGTTAAAGGCTGAAGGGATACAAGTAACGGACAATTCCTGGAAACAACTTATAATGCTGTGGTCATTCTTGACTCCGTTTTACCCATTTCCAGAACTGTTCATCTCTTTGTATAGATCTAAATTTCCATCTGGTATCATGTTTGTGTTCTTTCTGTCTGAACAAGTTTCGTTAGCAGTTCTTATAGTAGAGGTCTGTAGGCGATAAAATTCAGAAAAAGTTTGGAAATATCTTTATTTCTCTTTCATTTTTGAAAAATATTTTCATGGGGTATAGAACAGTGGGTTGACAGTGATTTTTCTTTCAATATTTTAAAGATGTTGCTCCACTGACTTCTGGCTAGTGTGGTTTCTGTGGAGAAGTAAAAGGATAGATATAGATATATCATGCTCATAATAAACAAACAAACAAAAAATCCAAGTGGCTGTGTTAATATATTAATAGAAAATAGAGTAGACTTCAGAACAAGGATTACCAGAGACATAGACGGCCATTTCATAAAGGTAACGGGGTTGATCATAACGATGCCGTAATGATCCTAAACATATATGCACCTAATAATAGAGTTTCAAAATAAATGAAGGAAGAAATGACAGGACAGCAAGGAGGAAGAGACAAATTAACAATAACAGTCAGAGATTTCCTCCCCTAGTCCCAATATTTCATAGAAACTGTAGATAGAAAATTAATAAGGGTATAGAAGACTTCAACAGTATAATTAACTGACATGACCTAATTGAATTTATAAAAACACTACCAAAGAACAGCAAAATACATATTCTTTGCAAGTACATATGGAGCATTTACCAAGATAGACCGCCTTCTGGGCCATGATACAAACCTCAATAAACCTTTCTTAATTGAAGTATAGTTGATATACAATATTATATTATTTCAGATGTGCCACATAGTGATGTCTCAATAAATTTTAAATGATTCAAGTAATACAAAGCGTATTCTCTGACCACAATGGAATTTGATTAGAAATTAATAACAGAAAGATTTCCAGAAAATCCCCAAATACTTAGAAATTAAATGTCTTAATTCTAAATGACCCATAGTTAAAGGTTAAAACAAAAAATAAATTAGAAAAATATTTTCAACTGAATGAAAATGAAAACACAACATATCCAGTTTTGTGGGAAGCCATTAAAGCAGTTTATAGGGGACCAGCCTGGTAGCATAGTGGTTAGGTTTGCTCCACTTCACTCCACTTCAGCAGCCGAGGGTTCAAGGGTTTGGATCCCAGTCACAGACTTACACACCACTCATCAAGCCCTGCTGTGGCAGTGTCCCACACAGAGAATGGAGGAAGATTGGCATAGATGTTAGCTCAGCAACAATATACATCAAGCAAAAAGAGAAAGATTGACAACAGATGTTAGCTCAGGGCCAATATTCCTCACACACAAAAAATAATAATAATAATAAAAATAAATAAATAAAGCAGTACACAGGGAGAAGTTTATAAAACTAAACTGTAGTACAAAAGAAGAAATGTCTCAAACGAATGACCTCAGTTTCTACCTTAAAAAGACTAAAAAAGGCAATCAAGGAAACACAAAGTAAGCAGAAGAAAGGAAATAATAAAGAGCTAAAATTAATGAAATAATAAACTGAAAAACAATAGAAAAAATCAATGGTTTTGGTTCTTCAAAAATGGTTCTTTGAGAAGATCAATAAAATTGACAGACCTCTAGCAAGAGTGACAAAGAAAAAAGAAAGAAAACATTTATTACCAACATCAGGATTATCTTTAGGTGACATTACTAAAGATACTCCACATATGTAAGGAAATATTATGAACAACACTATGAAATAAATTTGACAATTTAGACAAATGGACAAATTCCTTGAAAAATACCACTACCAAAACTCATCCAAGAAGAAATAGATAGCCCAAAATAGCCCTATATTTGTTAAAGAAATTGAATTTGAGGTTGAAAATCTTACCAGAAACAAAACTTCGTGCACAACTAGCATCATTGGTGAATTCTATCAAAGATTTATAGAATAATTAATACTAATTTATAAAAATTCTTCCATAAAAAGAAGAGAAAGGAACATTCCAAAATCATTCTATAAGAAGCTAATATTACTCTGATACCAAAATCTAACAAAGACCTTACAAGAAAAGAAAACTATAAAACTATACTTCTCATGAACATACATGTAAAAAAGTCTAAATAAAATTTTAACAAATCAATTAAACAGTATATAAAAAGTATTATACATCATTACTAAGTAGGGATTTCCTAGGAATGCAAGGTTGGTTTAACATTAAAAAATAAATCAATCTAATTCAGTATATTAATAAACTAAAAAGAACACTACTCTATCATTTAAAGAGATCATGAAAAGTATTTGACAAAATCAAACATCCATTCCTTATTAAGAATAAAGGAGAACTTCCTTAATCTGATAAAAAGGTTCTAAAACAAAAAGTCATCTTATATCATACTTAATGGTGAAAGACTGAATTTTTTCCTCCTAAGTTCAAGAATAGGACACTTGCCATTTCTCTTCAACACGGTACTTGAAGTTTGAGCCAATGCATCAAGGCAATTAAAAGAAATCCCATCCCTACTGGAAATGAGGAATAAAAATTGTCTTTATTCACATAAATATGATCATCTATATAGGCGATCTGATGGAATATATACAAAAAGCTACTAGAACTAATAAGTGAGTGTATTAAAGTTGCAAGATACAAAACTGATATAAAAATAATCTCTCTACAGTACCAATAAACAATTGGAAATTAAAATGAAAACCATACCACCAAAAAATATGAAATACTAAAGGGAAGTTCTGAATAAAATATGTGCAAAAGTTGTACACTGAAAACCATAAGACATTCTGAGATATAGTGATGAAAACCTAAATATGTGAAGATAAATACAGTGTTCTGTGTTTGCAGTTGGAAGACTTAATTTTGCTAATATGTCTACTATTCCAAATTTGATCTATAGATTCAATGCAATCTCAACCAAAAGTTCAATGGAAGTTTTTGTAGATATTAACAAGATTGTTCTAAAATTCATATGGGAAATGAAAAGATCAAGAACAGCCAAAACAGCTTTGTGAAAGAAGAGCTAGGTTGGAGGACCAAAACTACCTGATTTCAAGAGTGGTTATAAAACTACAGTAATCAAGAAAGTATGGTATTGACATTGAGATAGACAAATAGATCGATGGAACAGAATATAGAGTCCAGAATTAAACCAAAATACCTATTGAAAACTGATTTTTGACAAAGGTGCAAAGGCAGTTCTGTGGAGAAAGGGTAGTCTTTTCAACAAATGGTACTGAAACAATTGCATATCCATATGCAAAAGAATGAAATTTACTCCCTATTTCTCATCCCATATAAAAACTAACTAAAAATGGACTTTGAAAAAAATGTAAAACCTGAAATCATAAAATTTCTAGAAGAAAATATAGAAAAAATATCTTAAAGACCTTGGCTTAGGCAAAGATTACTTTTATACAACACCAAAAGCACAATCTATAAAAAATTAACAAAGTGGACATCATCAAAATTTAAAATTCTGCTTTTCAAGAGACAGTTTTAAGAGAATTAAAAAGCAGACTACAGACTGGGAGAAAATATTTGAAAATTGTACCTCTGATAAATATCTTAAGTCCAGAATATATAAAGAACTCTCAAAACTCAGTAATAAGAAAATAAACAACTCAATAAAAATGGGTGAAAGATTTGAACATACGCTTCGTCAAAGAAAGTACATACATGGAAAGAGGTTCAACATCATTAGCTATTAGAGAAGTAAAATTTAAAACCGCAATGAAATGCCACTATACACTTATTAGAATGACTAAAATTTTAAAACTGGAACTTTCAATGCTACACACCTATTATAATAGCCAATATTAAAAAGGCTGATCATCCCAAGTGTTGGCAAAGATGTGGAAGAACTGGAGCCCTCTTGCATTGCTGATGGAATGTAAAATGGTACAACCATTTTGGAAAACGTAAAAAGTTAAACATACACCTATAATATGCTAGGTACTTATCCCAGAGAAATGAAATCTTATGTCCATATTTGTGACTTGCACATAAATGTTATAGCAGCTTTATTTGTAATAGCCAAAACCTGGACACAATGCAAATGCCTATCAGTGGGATAAACAAATTGTATATTCATACAGCAGAATACACAAAACAACATGGATGCATCTCCAAATAATTATGGTGAGTGAAAGAAACCATACAAAAAAGAGTACATACTCTGTGATTCCATTCTTATAAAATTCTAGAACATAGAAACAAATCTGTAGTGATAGGAAGCAGCTCGGTGGTCACCTTGAGATGGGGTAGGGCAGCGGAACAGGGAGGAACAGGAGGGAGAGATTACAAAAGGGTATGAGAGGAAACCTTTGGGAATAGTGGATATGTTCATGCTATTTTAATATCTTGATTGTGGTGATGGTTTCACAAGTGTATACATAATATGTGCAGGTTATTGCATGTCAATTATACCTCAAAAAAGCTGTTAAAAATGGATTTAACAAGACAAATAGTAACTTGGATTTTTTTTTTAAATTCCAGCTTTATTGAAACATAATTGAATATAATGCTTGGATATTATTTAGATAAATATTCTTTTAAAGAATTTTAAAGTGATTGAAGATGAAATTTATGAAATTAAAGTAAGAAAATGCACCTTATAAAATAAATATAGATATAAATGTTTATTATTACTTATTACATTTTTTATTTGTTATGGAATTTTTGATTTGTGTATTTTTTATTACATTGCCAGCCCATCAACAGAAAACCCAGTCATGAACATTAATAATTAAATTTTCATCTTTGATATTTTCCTTTCAGCCATACCAAAATCATAGCTTTATACATTTAAAAATTTGTGTTGCAATGAAGGTATATTTTTCAAGGCAGGAGGTTATAACATATTTTATTTAACAGTTATCCCACAATTATAGACATTTCAGATGACAGTATATTAGAAACCTTAGTACTGTGTGAGGTCAGGGGCCACAGCCTGTTTTAGTCACTCCTATTAGGTAGAATGAGACTGAGAGATGACAAGAGTCCAGGCCCCCAAACAGTATACTCTCATTATGCCATGGCTACACCTCTTTGCCAGACTCCCCAGGGATGTATATGCAGACAGGACAAGGCCAGACAAATGCATACTCTTTGTTACCCTGAGGCTTTTACTCCAAACTCAAAAGTCAACTGAGATGGGCATGACCCACTAAGGTCTTCTTTTGCCTAGGCTGGAAGCAGGCTGTGTGAATTGTGGTTCATAACAAGAAATGTGTACATATTTGGCCTTCGTCTGGTTCTGGCACGGAGTTCCTAAAACCCTTGAATTTCCTAAGTGATGACAGTGATAAAGTGTCTTGTGTTATGTTAATGAGGTGAATTTTGGACCCCACCTAAGGATGAGGACTGGTTGCCAGGAAAACCAACTATGTAATTGGAGGGTTCAAACTTTCAGTGCCACCTTCTGACCACCAGGATGGGGAGAAGAGCTGGAAGCTGAATCAATCACCAATGGCCAATGATTTAATCAACCATGCCTATGTAAGAAAGCCTCAATAAAAACCCAAAAGGGTGGGGTTCAGAGAGCTTCCAGGTTGGTGAACACCTGGAGATTCTGCAGGGAGTGGCACCTGGAGAAGGCATGGAAGCTCTGCTGCCTTTCCCATGCATGCATCTCTTCCATCTGGCTGTTCCTGAATTATGTCCTTTTACAATAAACTGATAATCTAGTGAGTAAACAGGTTTCCTGAGTCCTGTGAGATGCTCTAGCAAAATAATTGAACCTAAGGACGGGTCATTTATAGTCAATCAGAAGTACAGGTAGAGTCTGAAGTCCAAGGAGGGGTTTATTGGAACCCCCAATCTATACCTCGTCAGTAAAAGCACAGATGATAACCTGGGTTTGTGTCTGGCATCTGAAGTTTGGAGGGGAGAGGACAGTCTTGTGGAACTGAGCCCTTAACCTGTGGAATCTGATGCTATCTCCAGGTAGCTAGTGTCAGAATTGAGTTGAGTTGTAGGACACCCAACTGGTCTCCAAGAGTTGCTTGGTGGTGTGGGAGACCCCCCTAAACACACACACACACACAAAAGCACGTTGGAAGTGGGTCCAGAACATTTAGGCCTTGTTGGACATCCTTTCTGTCTCATCTTACATCCTTTTGGCTACCTTTTGTACAGTAGGGTAAAAATAAAGGAATTTTTTTCTGGCATATATTTGACTATAAATTCTTATGGAAGACCTAATATATTAGCTGTCTAGAAAAATCTGCTTGAAACAATTCATTTAAAATTAGGAGCCTGGAGAAACACCATGTGCAGTGTTTGGCTTCTAATCAGAATTCTTATTGGAATAAGCCTATTATTTCTTCTACAATGAAAATTTTTATTTACATCTTCTCTCTGCAAACAAAATGTTAGCAAGAGTTAGCAAGGGTTGATTGGAGGCAAGAGAAGGATAGCAGGAGGGAACCTGAATAAATACTGGCAAGGACTCCCCTCCTGCTGACTTCATTATTTTCAAAAGGCAAATGAGGAAGTATGAAATTTATTTAGTGGGATGTTTAATAGTTTTTAAAGGGGTTAGTTTCAGTGTTAAAACACTGACAAGGGCTATTGACATTAATTTACTTGAATAGATGGAAACATAGTGAAACTTTTATCCCAGGATTTTATAAACAATAAATTTCATGAATATTTATTGCAAAATCTACAAGATTATAATTCTTTACAGTGCATTGTTCACTAAAAACTTCATTGTCATAAAGTCGTAGCACAGTCAGAGTCTGGAATGCCTGACATAAATATTTACTAAATGAATTACAATCAGAGGAGGTTTCCCCACTATTCTGACTCCCTCTGATACCACCAGGGCTTTCCCTTCTATACTGCCGCACTCAGAGATGCTCTAGGAGGTAAAGGACCCCATCCTCTAACACAGGAAGGCACATACTAGTGTTCTGTTAATAAGAGAAATGTGTTCATACAGTGTATTAAATTGGATCCTCAAAGTCTCAAGGCAGAAGTAGATGTCCTGAGGAGGTAGCAAGGGGCCTTGGAAGAGGTCAGGTATATCTGCCTCTATTTTAGTCTCTTTGTTTTGCCACTAATTGCGTGCTTCTATCCTTTCAGGACCCTAATATTTTATTCTTAAGAGACTTGGCTGAAGTCTTAAAAATAGTAGAACTTGCATTGATTTCTGCTATAAAAATTTTAATTTTCCCCAAGATAATAAAGATAACACTGTCAACTAGAGAATAAGTTAGGAGGTTCAAAAAAGAAAGAAAAGCACAACGAAAAAATGGATAAGTCAGAGGATCATAAAATCTTAGTGTTGGAAGATGCTGTAAAATAGTGGTTCCCAGCCGCTGGTCAGTGGGCCAATGCGGGGAGTGAAAAAGTTCTCACCAACCTTTGGTTGACGAGAGAGATGGAAAGAAATAAAAGAAGGAGAATATAAAGAGGAGTCACTTTATTTACAAGGTTTCTGTTTGAGGTAATCAAAATGTCCTAAAACTGGATTGTGGTGACCTTTGAGCAAATCTATAAATACACTATCATTACTTGTACATGTAACATGGGTGAATTATAGCTCAGTGAAGATGTTTGTTAAAAGTTAAAATACAAAGAAACAAAGATGGACCCATAAATTCAAGAGTTTGCTGAGCACTGACAAAGTAGGGAAATACATTGTTCTGATGTCTGGAGAGATGAGTGGATATTGAAGCATTAATTTAGGGACTTGCCCTGGCTATTTCCTTTGTGGGAGCGCTCTTCCCATTCCTCCACCCACCCCCACCTCCATATTCGGGAAGCAGGTCCCTCTTTATCATTTGTATCTTGAGTTTAATATCACCTTTTCATAAAGATCTTCTCTGAAGGCTTAATCTAGAATAACAACGCATTCACTCTCTGTCACATACTATATTTTAGTTCTGACATTGCAGTTGTAACTATCTGATGTGTTTATGATTTAAAAAGATATCTATTTCTTTTAAAAATTGAAACCATAAACCCATAAATTACTGTCTACATAAATATGACTTTACTATTGTGCTGTCTTCACTAACAAAACTTTATTATTCCTCTGTCTTCATTGACATGACTTCTTTTTCCAGGAAACTCTTATCCAAGAAGATAAAAGTGATGAGCTATTTTTTTTAAGTAGCCTTATTGAGATATAATTTACATACCATAAAATTCACCCATGCGAGATCTACAATGCAATGGCAGTTGTTATATTTTTGGATTGTACAAAAATCACCACAATCTAATTTTAGAATATTTTGATCACTCCAGGAAAGAAACTTTGTGCCCATTAGCACTCAATCCCCATCCCCCTCCTCACAGCCCTAGGCAACCACTCATCACTTTCTGTTGTGAAAGATGACGTAAGAGGAGCCATATTGTAACAGAGTTGGAACAGCCATTTCAGGGGAATTGCCTTGCGTGTGATGTTTTCTTTATCTTCCAAACTGGACCAAACCACCAACATTTCAAGAAGTCAGTAAGGACAAGAATAGCCTGTGTAAGGACTGATAAAACTGGACTTTGCTGATGACCAAATCTCAAGCCAATCTGTGAAGCACAAACCGACCCTTACCTCATCTAGCACCAATAAACTCTTCTTTAATACAACTTACCTCATCTTCCTCCCTTTTTCCCATAAAAACTCAGAGTCCCTCTCCTATAATTGGAACACTATTTCGGTTTCTACCCGAATCTGCGCTTCTCAAATTGAAATTCTTTGATCCCCAAGAAACGCTTTGCCCCTTAAGCTGGTTTCTGTTTTTGTAGGTTGACACTGCCTCCATAGACTGGCCAATTCTGGACATTTCATATACATGAAATCATACAATATGTGATTTTTTGCATCTTATTTCTTTTACTGAATATTAAGTTTTTGAGACTCATCTATGTTGTAGCATGTATTAGCACTTCATTCCTTTTAGTTGCTAAATAGTATTCTCTGTGTAGATATACTAAATTTTGTTTATCCATTCATCAGTTAATGGACATGTGGATTGTTTCTACTTTTTGACTGTTATGAATAATACTGCTATGAACATTTGTATACAAGCCTCTGTGTAAGCATGTGTTCTCATTTCTCTTCTGGAGATTCCTAAGAGTAGAATTGTTGAGTCCTATAGTAACTCTGTGTTTAACTCTGTAAGAAACTGCCAAACTGTTTGGCAAAGAGGCTGCACCATTTTACATTCCCACCAGCACTGCGTGAGGGTTCTGATTTCTCTGCAACTTTGTAAACACTTGTTATTTTCTAGGTTTTTTTTGTTATCCCTATTCTAGGGGCTATATTTCTTGTGGTATATTTTGTGGTTTTGATTGGCATTTCCCTGCTGCCTAATGATATTGAGCATTCTTTCATGTGGTGATTGACCATTTGTGTATCTTCTCTGGAGAACTGTCAATTCAAATCTTTTGTCCTCTTTCAATGGGGTTATTTGTCGTCTTAGTGTTGAGCTTGAAGTTCTTAACATATTCTGGATACAAGTCTCTTATCAAATTATATGATTTGCAGATATTTTCTTTCAGAATGTGGGTTTGTCTTTTACTTTTCTTAGTGGTGTTCTTTGAAGTGCAAATGTTTTTAACAATGATGAAACAGTTTATCAAATTTTTATTTTATCATGTGTGGTTTGGTGTTGAATTTAAGAAATCATTACCTAACCCAGGGAATTTTATAAATTTCAATTTCTAATTGTTTATTGCTAGTATACAAAAATACAATTCACTTTTGTGTGTTGATCTTATATCCAAAAACCTTGTTAAACTCACGTATTAGCTCTAGTTGCTTGCTTGTAGATCCTTTCAGAATTTTACATAGACAATCATGTCATTGGCAAATAAAGTTTTACTTCTTCCTTTCCTATATAAATGCCTTTTATTTGTTTTCCTTTAAAGCCCCTGTTCTTAACAATAGTTTTTGTGCTTCTAGTCAGTTGTTGGTATGAATCCAACACCTGGCTGCAATTTACTCGTGAACTAACTAAGGCAAACAATCTTACTGACTCTTGGGTTTGTATATATTTTCCTTCAGGAGACACTCAGCTTTCCTTGGCACCAGTTTCTTGTAACAAATCGGCTTCTTGTAATTAATGTCTGGGTAACTGGACTCAATCATTAGATGAATATTTAGATGATAAACAACATAATAGGCCAGACAGCCATAAATCTAAAATCCTCTATCATATCATCTCTATGATAGAAATGGAATTTTTTATCTTTGCTGAAACAATAATTGGGGTGCTTCCATAGGAGCTAATTTCTGTAACCAATTTTTTACAGAAATAGAACTTCAGAGAACTCTAGGGAGCAGATAGTTTATATCTGGAGGCTGTGTCACTGCGACAGATTTTACAAATAAGACACACTATCTCTTTTTTGCTTTAGGTCTTTCTAAGCATCTCGGTACTACAAATAGCATTGTCTGTGCCAGATGATGAGTGATGCCAAAGTGTTACTACTCTATTTGACAACCCCTGTGGGTATTTTAGCAGAAAATAGATCATCAAGTGGCCTTCAATGACTGGCGTTGGATTTGTGGTACAAAAGCCTGCTGGCTACTACCTGAAAACTGGGCAGGGATTGTGCCTGGGTAAAATGATGCTAGACATCAGTCGAGATTCATTTTAGACATCCATGTCCCCTCTTGGAAAAAGAAAACTTTAGATAATTTAGTTAAATGGGCAGTAAAGCTGGAGCTTGACTTGAGATCCAAACCCTACCTACTCAATGGAAATTCTGGACTTCCTCCTTTTCTCCTCAATTTTCGTAAATATGTGCTTTACCTAAGGCCCACAAAGTTGGTAGCTTGTTAAATGCAATGGGTGAGAGAATAGCAGAAGTGTTAGACAATCCCGTCTGGGCTACTGAACTCCTCGCCTGGGAGGTTCATAAAATCAGACAGGCAGTGCTTCAGATTAGAGCCAAATAGATATGATATTGGCCTCTCAAGGGGAAACACATACTGTTTGAAGAGAAGAATGTTGTGCTTACATGCCTGCAGACATCTCTGGAATCTTTAGCATTCCTACACTGATCGAAGAAAGCAAACAAACAAATCTGTGGTATCTTCACATTGGGGATAAGATCTAGTCACTTGGTTTAATTTTGACACTCTTGATCCCTGATGAGAAGTGGACTTCGAACTCTGATCATGACCCTTCTCTTAGCTAAGTCTCTTCTCTTAGATAAATATCTGTGATACAGCGTTCATAGGTATTGTCTCCAGTGTGTTAAATGACGCTGCGTAGCCAGTGTGCCATCAAATGTCAGTAAATAATCCTACTAAAACAAAGCAAAAGCAATATTAATAACAACAGGGAACCCAAGTATTTATGGAGACTGAAAAACCAAACCACACCCGGAAACCTGATTCACAAACATGACACCTCAAATAGAGTGGAAGATGTGGACTGATATGCCCCCAGAGGTGAATGGTC
Organism: Equus caballus; assembly: GCF_041296265.1. Taxonomy (NCBI): domain Eukaryota; kingdom Metazoa; phylum Chordata; class Mammalia; order Perissodactyla; family Equidae; genus Equus; species Equus caballus. The sequence continues at coordinate 181,787,778 of NC_091684.1, forward strand.
TATCCTTTGGCTTAGACTGAAAATGACCACAATGGAGGAATATCGAGAACAGAAACCACCTACATGCACCCAGCTTACTGTCTACATTAATACGGCTTTATTATTCTGCTGTCTTCACTAATATAACAATTTTTCCATTGTCTTCTTCAACTTGATTTTACAACTCCAGGAATCTCTTGCCCAGGAAGATAAATATTGCAAATGACTTTATTTTTGTTTCAGGAACTTGCACAAAAAATCCATTCAAATGAAATCAAACTCTTCAAATTTACAGTAGATAGCATCAAATAACTAAGCCCCCAAATCTCTTTGAAACCCTTGCTTCAAAATCTTCACCTTGCTTTGCCCACCTATCTTAAACTTATATTCTGATCCTTACCCAATCCTAACCAAGTCTCCCCACCTCCACTGAAAGACCTCCCTTAACCCAAACTCTGAATTTGGAGGTAGAATGAAGACTCAGTGAAGGTTGTGCTTTCCCTTACCATGGTAAGGATAAATGCAATTTGTCTTAACAAGCTGTTGACAATATTTTGGGGGAGCCTTTCAACAGTTTGATCATTGTCTTTCTCTCCTACTATTATGTATGCTCCATGAGACCGGAGTGAATCACTGAATTTCCAGTACCTAGAATAGCCCAGCAATATGGGGAGCTCACTATTGTATACATTATTCATTAATATACTCATACTACTGTACATGGGAATTAATGGAAATTTTTTAGAATAATGTTTACTATGCTTAATCTTAATCTTCTGTGCTAAATTTGGAACCTAATTCCCTTGCAAAATGTGATTTCACCATATTGGATTTTTCCTAAAAGATAAGCATATCAAAGTATGGTCTAATTAATTGGTTCCTTCCAGCTTTTTTGGTGGTAAAACATCCTATCTTTTGCGAAAGGATGCTCCTGATAATAATGGAAGACGTTTGTTCTCTTTTTAATGTTCTCACCCGGTATTATCGGTTGAATCACGTGCCCCCCAAAAAGATACGTTGGAGTCCTAACTCCCTGTACCTCGGAATATGACCTTATTTGGAACTGGAATCTTTACAGAAGTAATCAAATTAAAATGAGGTCAATAGGGTGGGCCCAAATCCAACACAACAGGTGTCCTTATAAAAGGGGGAAATTTGTACACAAACATGCACACAGGGAGAATGCCATTTGAAGATGAAGGCAGAGATGCTTCCACAAACCATGGGATGCCAAAGATTGCCAGCAAATCCCCAGAAACTGGGGGAGACTCTTAGAACAGATTCTTCCTCACAGCCCTCGGAAGAAACCAACCCACCAGCATCTCGATCTTGGACTTCTAGCCACCGGAACTGTGAGGCAATAAATTTATGTTGTTTAAGCCACTCAGTTTATGGTACTTTGTGAACTACAGCCCTAGGAAACTGATGCACTTGGCAAAATACAGAGTGTTGGTCCTCCAAATTTGGAGAGAACATTCTGCTTTTTTTTTTTTTTTTTGCTTGTGTTTACTGGACCTTACAAATCAAAAGCCTAGAAATAACTTTTTAGATATTATCTAATTCTGCAGCTCTCGATGTTTTTTGGTTACTTTATGCTTTTAAAAACTGGGGGCCCAAAAAGTTTTTGTTTATGTGGTTTACATCTATTGACATTTACCATATTAGAAATTAAAACTGATAAATTTTTAAGTGGATATTTAATTCATTTAAAAATAACAATAATGAACCCATTACGTGTTAACATAAATATTTTTATTTTCCAAAACAAAAATAATTCAGTGAGAAGCATGGCATTGTTTTACATTTATGCAAATCTCTTCAATGTATGACAATAACAGCAACTAGATTCTCATGTCAGTTTCTGCATTCCATCTGTTACAATATCACACCTCAGGTAGCCTGCAGAAACTCCATTGTACACTTGTGAGAGAATGCAAGCGGAAAAAAGCAAACAGTCAGTATTACTATGTAATTGGCCTGAGCTCATGGACCACATTTTAAGAATTGCTCATCTAATTCATCCTCCAACCTAGTACTGGAATCTTCTCTGTACTAATATTAGTAAAGGCTCTACTCAAAACTAGATGACATCTGAGGTCCTTTTCCAAACTAACATCCTATAATTCTACAGATGAGTAAACAGATTTCCCATAAAAGCCAAACTGTACCAGTAGCTGATTGTTTTAGGTTTCTTATAGCTGCTCAAGGGGTATGTGAATTAAAATATTATGATGGAAAAAGAACAGGCTTTGTACACAAAAGAGCTGGAGTTAAAACACCAGTTCTGTCTACTGTGGTCTTGGGCAAATTACTTAATCACATTAAATCCTAGTTTAATCATCTTTTTTATTAGTCAGGATTAAGCAAATCGACTTTTGGATAGTTTTAACACAGTGTTTGCAATGTAGAAAGTATTGACTAAACGCTGGTTCCCTTTCTCTTTTCCTATTGTAAGCCTTTTGTTAATCTCATTTACGGGAAATCTGATTGCCCATTACGATGACTGTCCACATCCTGAAGTTTAATATCTATTACTGTACAAATACCCAAGAAGACGTGAGCAGTTTCTGAGATGCCAGACTTGCAAACCCAAATTATTGAAAAAAAGAGGAAGGAGAGTTAGATAGCAAACATTACATCCAATTACCCCCAAATTCTCACTATCTATTTGAGTTGGAGACACAGCTTATTAAAGCTAATCCATTAACTGTTTATATTAACATGGATAAATTTTCCAGATTAGTTGTCAAGGTGGAAATTCAACAGCAAGTCAGAGTCTCTGAATGGAAGAGGAAAGGAGCAGGAGGCTAAGATCCACTTAGGAGGAGAGTCCCAGGTGAATCTACGTGGACCACCAACATAAGGGAACTGGACCTGGAATGCCACATCCCTCTGAGAGAAGGAAGGGGATGTGGATTGTACATTTTGCCCAATCATAATTACCATTATAAATGTCCTTTCATTTAAAGTTCACAATAAACCTTCGAGGTAGTTATTATCATTTACATTTTATAAACCAATAGTGACGCTCAGAGGGTTGCGTTCTCCATACTTAGCTTGGAAGCAATAGTGCTAGTGTTTAAGTCCCAGCCTGTCTAGATCTAAAGTCCAAGCTCTTGACATAGTACTATTTGGTCTCCTTGAAGAATTTTCCAGAAAGAACAGCTTGCTAAGCTAAGCTTTCAGCAAGTGTCTGCTTCCTAAACGGTAATTCTGTGCCCTGGACCTTTGTGAGCCTTTGAAGGTTTCTTCCACCCCCATCAAGACATGCAGGTGAGAATCGGGCTCATTATAACTGAATCGCTTTATCAACTCACTTGAGAAGTCATTTTCCTCGAGTATTCTGGGAGGGATTAAAAAATCAAAGTACACAAAATAAACTGAAAACAGTTTTGATTGCCAGCAATTGTATCCAAGCATTTTTAAGATTCAGTTCAAACATGTAGCTCATTACTTAATTTATTCTGGGTGGCATTACCAATGTGTGCGCCTGCATTTGGAGTTACTCTTACCTAGAAAGAGGCTCTGATTTCTATGTAAACACTTCAGGCCAGCAGATAGCAATTAAGAAAAGCAATCCAGACAACCATTTGTTCCAAATACCAACCTGGAGAGAGGAATGTTGACATAAACATATCATACCTTTGACCTATCTTAGAACATTGTGTCTCTTATTGGCTACAAGCAAACTTTGAGCCCCTCTCGCTAAAATCACACAGTTACCCAGCAGGAATGTATCATTCCAAATCACTGCTACTAATAAACCTACTTATTATCCAAACAACCCTGAAACAAGAGACCCGAAATTGCTGTTTTTGGTGGTGCTTCCTGCAGCCAGGAGGTGGTGTGTTTGCCTTAAAAGACACCAAACCACAGTTAGATTAAAAATTTAGATCAAAACATTCATGTGACTGAGACATTGAGAAAAAATTCTGTTTGGTAGCAAACAACAACCTGTTTTCCTAAAACATATTTTGATTCCAGTTCAAAAATTGATGTAAAAAAGCTATAAGGGGGAGCCAGCCCCATGGCATAGTGGTTCAGTTCAGTGCTTAGCTTAAGTTCTGCTTAGGTGGCCCAGGTTCATGAGTTTGGATCCCAGGCAAGGACTTACACCACTCGTTAGCCATGCTGTGGAGGCTACCCACATATAAAGTGGAGGGAGATCAGCACAGATGTTAGCTCAGGGCTAATCTTCCTCGAGCAAAAAAAAAAAAGACTCAGGGAACATTTTAGTGTACATAGTGAAAACTCCATTCAGAAATCTATTAGCACTGCTAATAGCATAGTAGATGCTTGACAAATACTTATTGACCACAGGGTCATACGCTAATAATAGTCATATACTTATTTTGTACAGTGCTCTCATTATAACTTAAACACAAGAGGTGATCCATTTGCAATCATGGGATGAAAACTGTAGCATTAATGCTATAGTAAGAGATATTCCAACATATTCAAATATTGCTGAGAATCATAGAAGAAAGCTTAAGAAACAGATAAGGAGGGTGAGCACAGAGAGGGTAAGGAAAAAAAGTCCATTAAAGGAGGAAGTGAAAAAAACAAGTCTGAGGTAAATATGGAAGCAATAACCAGATCATAAGTAGAGAAGGAATAGTTAAGATAGAAAGTTAGCTGGGAAAAAATAATTACTTCTATTTCATGTTTTCAAATGTTTGTTAGAAGTTAGTAAAATAGAAGTTGGGGAATAGAGTCCCATAGTAAGCTGTATTCTTAAAAAAAACTAATTGTGACATATTTTAAACTGTGCTGACCTATATGGTAGCCACCTAGCCACAGGTGGCTAATGAACAATTGAAATGTGGCTAGTACAAATTGAGACGTTCTGTAAGTGTAAAATATATGCCAGTTTCAAAGACTTAGTACCAAAAACAAAGACTGTTCAATATCTCATTAATAATTTATTCTACTAAGTATACATTAAAATTCTGTTTGCTAGCAAACATAATATTTTAGATGTACTGGGTTAAATAAAATATATTATTTCAATTAATTTCACTTGTTTCTTCTGATTTTTTTTAACATGGCTACCAGAAAATTGAAAACTATAGATGTGGCTCACATTTATATTGGGCAGTGCTGGTCTAAAGAACTGTTGAGGAGAGACTAACTGGGACCTGGTCTAGAGTTCCTGAAAGGAAGAGTAGACATCTTGCCTACATGATTTTCCCCCCTGTTTTTTAGTTGTTTTGGCACCATTGCAAAGAGTAGACTAATAAGTGGAACAGAGGAAAAGTGGCATATAAGGGATATGATATAATAAAAGATATTGACAAAAGAAATGTGAAAGCAAGACTGGGCAACATAAACGCAACACGTTTTTTACATGTTTGCCCACTTCCCCTTCTACCAATAGCCTCAGCCCCCTCCCGGGCCCACCCCCAACACACACCCATGCTCCCTTTCTAAGCTAGGTATCCTATGGTATCAGAACCTGAGTAGGCCTCTGATTAGACTTTTTGAACGGTCCCTTCTAGAAGTATATTTCTCATTGCATGACTCTGCTAGGGTTCTGAGTAGCAGGGAACTTAACGTTTCATTCTAAGATCTCAGGAATGGCCACTAGTCATGGGAGCAGATAGGTTAACAGACTTTGGGTACCGGGCAGAATACTGGCAGGGATTGATAAGAATTGCTTTAAGGGCAGACAGTTAGAAATTTATCCTCAAGGTGGACAGACATTCAGGAACCTATCTGGGTATAAGGAGGGAGACCAGGATCTGCCAGAAGTACGAGCCAAGGATTTGCTTCAAGTATGGGTAGGAGAAGAAGGTCAAGAAAACTCGACTCATATGAAACGCAGAAAGCTTACAAGAAGTTCAGTATGGCTGACCCAGAAGAGAAATGAGCTGTTGTCAAGGACAATCTAGTCCTACAACGTGTACTGGTTCTAGGTGAGTGCTAAGGTAAGATGAGCCTCACACTGCTGGGCCAGGTTTCTCAGCATTACCATAAAGCAGAATAATTGTTACTTTTCTAATTAGATAACAACATTCTTCCTTTTCATTTGTTTGTCTTTGGGGATTCACTAGCCCTAACTTTGGAGGCAGTAGTGTAGGGGCAAAGCAATATAGCTTTGTGAAGTCTCCTAACAGCACGAAGGTGCCCGGACTTATTCAATCACCTCCCTCTGGATAGACAGTTGTTTCTTGTTAGGAGTGCTTCAAAAAGCACTTGCATGCTGATTTCTATAAGAGAATCCCAAAGTTGAGAAGATTTGGTCAAAGAGTTACTTTGCAAAAGAGTGGTAGCAGCGCGTGCTCCCAGTAGATGAGGATGTGCCTTCTACCACCACATCCTCCCAGGATTCGACGGAATGAATTGCTTCAATTTTTGCCAATCCAGGAAAGGAAAATCCATCTTTGGTTGTGTAGTAGTGAGGTCAAGTATTTTGTTTGTTTGTTGTCCTTCCTCATTTCCTCTTCAGTGAATTACTTGTTCATTTCTTTTGTCCATTTTTTTATTACTTTTTGAAAAAAATCAAATTACAAAATTTTTTACATTAGAGTTGTTAACTTTGTATCATATGTACTATAAATATTTTCTCACAGTCTCTCATTTATCTTTCATGTAAATCTTTCCAAAAAAATACTTTAAACTTTAACATAGTCATATGTATTTGTAGGGGAGGAAACATTTTTTTCTCTACCCTCTTATGTTTAGTATGAGAGTCCTGCAAATTAAACTGACAAAAGACAGATTAACAGAAGAAAAGGCATAAAATTTTTCTTTCATTTTACATGCACAAGGGGTCCACAAAAAAAGAAGTGAAAACTCTAAGAAGTGGTTAGACTTGAGAGCTTATATATCATTTTAACAAAAGGTGATAAATTGTGAAGTGACTAGATGAAGGAAGAGGGGTTTGGGCTTCTGGGGACAATAAATTGTGGGAAGGTACATATATCAGGGAAGCGCATTTAGCAAGACTTTTTTATGCAGTCTCATCTCAGTGCCATCTCCATCTCCAGTGATAAGGAGTATTCTCCTCCTTCTGGTACAGGAGAGAGGAGGGGAATGCCTTCACAAAGGGAAATTTATGCCCTGCTTTTAGTTAGATAGGGGGAGGGCAGAGAGGTTCTTCCTGTGTCTGCTTTTTCTAAATTGCCTTCTGCTCAAAATAATCTACATGCCAAAGTGGTGTATTTTGGGGTGGCATATTCATCTTTTATTTTATGGCTTCTAAGTTTCTTTCCATCTTTAAGAAGTCTCTTCTAACTTAAAGTCACAGTTATTCTTCTAATTTTTCTCCCAATTCATTTTTGTTATTTTTTTCTATTTCCATCTATAATCCTTCTAGAATTTACTTTGGTATATGGTGAAGTGTAAAGGGCTAACTTTATATCTTCCATATAGACAGCCAGTTATTTCCATTTCTTGTTAATTTATGAATGCAAACATCCTTTTCCCACTAACTGAAATGCTACCTTTATAATTAATATTCTATGTATAGTTGAATTTCTCTGGATTCTCTATGTATTTGTCCTTTTTATGCTAATATTTTTTTTTCACTACTACTCTTTGATCATAGTAGCTTTGCGGTAAGTTTTACTACCTAGTAAGAGAAATTATCTACTCCCAGCCTCTACTAATCTTTTTTTTTGTAAAATGTCTTAACAATTCTTACCTATTTGTCTTCCACTTAGAAATATTGAAATTACTTATGTTCTCCAATTATATCTTTTAAAATATCAGGACCTAGAGGCTGGCCTGCTGGCATAGTGGTTAAGTTCACACACTCTTCTTGGGTGGCCTGAGGTTCACGGGCTCAGATCCCAGACACGGACATAGACACCACTCATTAATCCATGCTGTGGCAGCATCCTACATACAAAATAGAGGAGGACTGGCACAGATGTTAGCTCAGGGCCAATCTTCCTCACCAAAAAAAATACATATGTATATATATAGTATATATATATATACACATATACATAGCATATAATTTTATATATAGTATATATACAGTATATATATATATCAGGACCAACACTTTTCTTTAAAATTTATTTCTAGGCATTCTGTTATTATTGTCACTCATGTGGTTTGTGGTAAGAACCTTTTAAAGTAGGTTCTAGAAGCTTTTCTGCCAAAGCACCTTGTATTGGCTCTTGCGTGTGAGCTGATGACCGTTGGTCCCAAGAGTGTTTTTGTTTCGTTTTCTACTGCATTTGATGTGAGCAGGAAGAAAGCAGAGAAGAGAGAAGTAATTTGATTCAAATTATCTATAGATTCACTTCTCAGCTAGTTCAGATTACTGTGGGATTATCAGAAACTAAATAAAATTTGTCTTTTTCTTCCATTTTCACAGCTTTTATTAAGTGGAATACTTATATCAATATATTTCACTTAAAAAATTTATTAGCTATCAGAATGCCCAGTTTGATGGCCAGATTAGTTAGATGTAATATGTCTTGTAATAAGTATTTTCTTTAGAAATTTCTTAAATCTGTATTTACTCAGGCTCCTTAATTTAGTCAGTGGGTATTTATCGCAGATCTTTGTTCACAAAATGCTGCTGTATTGCTTGAATGCTGATTGTATTCAAATTCACCCTATACTCACTCTAGGGGAAAAAAAGGAATAACAGCTTACATACTGCAAATAACTTGATATTCCACTCAACAAACACCAGCCCTAGGCAATTTATACAATTAATCCTGGCTAGGCCTGTGGCCGAAAAAATATGTTAATGACTTCAAGGGGTTCTCTACTGCTGATGAGAAATTAATCGCATTGGTTTGACCAATGGTTGATGATAACTTTGTCAACATTTTGGTGGAAAAAAATTGAAGAATTCATTAAGGATCCTAAAGAAGGACTGACTAAGGAAAACTCAGAGGACAAACATTAAAAAAAAAAATCAAAAAACAAAACTTGCCTATATAGTTGTATTAAAAAATCACATACAAGTAGTATTTTATGATTGTTTTAGGGGCTTTTCAAGGGCAATTTGAGTATATTTAACTTTTGTTTGCAGATTAACTGGAGAATTTAATTCCTGTAAAGGATGAATCTTAATGGTCAGAAGGTGCCAAGAATTATGAAAGACATAGGAAAATATATGACATAGTTTCTGCCTTTAAGGAACTGGAAAGAACAATATATTTAATGGAGTCGGAAACAGGGGACATTAAATAATACAACACATCACGAATGACAAAATGTGTGGTCAAACCACCACTCTGTAATTGTTGAACGAATTGATGAATGAATGGACACAGACTATTCAAACATTATACATTTATACACTTATTAAACCTGATTCTTTATCTAGAATACACTCAATTTCTAACAAACTTCTTTTAAAAACAAGTAAAGTTGCAAAAGTAAAACATGCTTACTATTTTAAAAATTCACCTGGCTATAAAGCAAGTGTCTTCCCTTCCCCATTCACCAATCTGACTCCCAGAGATAACTTCTTACAGTTTATGTACCTATCCGGAAACTTTGTATGCCATTCACAAACACACACATACTTTAGAGGAAGGATACAATATATAGTCCTTCTAAAGCTGGTTTTTTTTCATTATTTCATCAGAGCACCTACTGATCTACTTCAGTTCAACCAGGAACTGGCCCAACCACTTATTTTCAATTTGTGGCTGGTATAATAAGGGTGATTGGTGCACTTGGCTTTTTTTCTCCTCAAACAGGGGACAAAGAAAGATTAGAAGTCCTGACTGTGCGGGGATACCACCAAGGAGGCGCAGGGACACGCAGCACTGAGTGTGTGGAGGGCTCGTGTTTCCCTTCTGGCCCTGGCTGCTGTGCACGCGAGGGCGCCGGGAGGCGGGAAAGGCCGGGATCCAATCGTGTTTCTACTCTCCATTCCATGAAGGAATGAAACTTCAGCACGTCTCTGTCCATTTCAGAAGCAAGAGGATCCTCTCAAGAGCCACGGGGCAGAAACGCCGACCCCGCGCCCAGACCGGTCTGGGCACCTAACGAGGCAGACAAACAAAAGACGACGATCGGAAGACTACACGAGAGGAAAGCCCCCCGCGGGCGAAGAGCCGCGGCGCGCCCGGCCCCGCCTCCCGCGTCGCCTCGGGCCCCGCCTCTCAGGGGGCGGGCCCGAGGGCTCCTTCCGGGTTGCGGGCGGAAGTGGGCCCATTTGAATCGTGTGGGCCGTTGGATGGGGTTGCTCGCGGTTGGAGTGCGGCGCAGCGTGAGAAGGCAGAAGTGACACGGCCGCTCTGGAACTTCTGCCCAGTGCGCCTTGGTGAGTGGACGGGAAACGAGAAGAAACGGCGTATTCCAGGGAGAGAGGCGGGCCTGTGGCATGGGTCAGGGGTCGGGAGGCGGGACAGTGTAGCGGGGGCCTCGGAGTGCCTTCGGGGGTGTGGGGCGGTGGGGCCGGGCGTGGGCGGCTTGGGAAGTCGGGGCGCTGCGGAGCGCCCCCCGGGCCTGCGCTCCCGACGGTTGGCGCTCGCATGCCACCGCGGAGGCGGGAGGATTCGGAGGCCCGACACGAAACCTTGTTTAGTCTCTGACTTTCTGGTCATCGCAGTTGAGCATTTCCGCCCCCTCGGCTGGAATGCTGAAGCTTCAGCACTAGTTAAATCTAATTGCGAAAGCGTTGCCACGGGTAAAAGAATCTTCCTTTATTAAAGATGGAAGGTTAGGGGCAGGTTCCGAACGGGGAGACCGTCTGCGTGGCTCCGAGTTCTCAGAGGGATACCCGGAGTAATCTCTGTTACTCTCGACTGCAGGCAAGTGACAGTCTTTGAAAAACGCCTGGTGGGGATTTAAACTGAAGTCTGAGTATCCTTTGTATTTAAAACCCGGATGGTTTTCTTTCACGGTTGACGTTTTTCGTGTACCGGAAAAAGGCGAGCCTGCTGCTACAGTAACAGCGGGGCTTCACTGGGGTCTTGGTTTGCCAACAATGGGGATAAGGTTTAGTTAGTTCCACAGACCTGCCTATTCACCTCCTTCATTCATTGGCCGACTGGGTTATGGTGGAGTCATTTTGGAAGTCCTCTGCTGATGTGCTGATTTCCAGCAGTATCAGGTCTTCTTTGTTTTGGGTTTTTGTGGGGTTTTTTTCTTGGTATTTTTTGTTTCGGTTTTGTTTTGTTTTTAGTGATGAACTACTTCAAATATCAAACTCTAACCCTGTAGCAAAGCCGTAACTTCTGGAATAGTTTAAATGCGTACCCTAAAATGTAAACTGTAAATGAGTACTCTAAATGTCTAGAAATTTCATATCTTGCCTTATTGAAAACTGTCAGATTAATTTTGTGTTACTTTAGAGGAACAGATATTTTATGTTCCTTTTAAGATTTTAACACGAGGGTATATACCGTGCCATATAAATGTATAAGTATCTTTTAAAAAGTAGGACTTAGTAATATTCAGAATAGACATTTCCTTCATCCAGTGCCGGCTACTGCCACTCTCCGACGATCCCTGATCCCTGCTAATAAACTTTTTTGTTTCATTATAAGCCAGGAAAAATAGATTTAAATATTCAATATTTATGATCGTTCAAGTTTAAACATTTTGTGTAAGACTGCAGCAAAGACTTAGCTATAGTACTTTCCTGAGAATTGCAGACAGCTGTTCTACTCATTTCATGTAAGTTGCCAGCAAATAGTAATTAAAAAAAATTAGTCTCTACCTTTTAATCTGTTCCTTTTCCTTATGTGGACTCTTTTCATTGAGTTTTTGCTCTACCTAAATCAGTGAGTTTCAGATTTCAGTGTGTGCATGCTACCTTGAAGGGTTTGTTAAGTACTATTTCCTGCACTTCAAATCTCAGAGATTCTGATCTAGTAGGTCTGGAAGATAGGGTTGTGGAATCCGTAAATTTAACTGGAAGGCCTATAAAATTTGGCTAGAATTTTAAAAACATTGACTTGATCTTTCCTAGAGTCTTATTATAATATAGCGGTTAAGGGCATGGAACTGGAGACAGATTGCCGGGGTGTGAATTCCATCTCCAAACATTGAGTAGCTGTGTGACCCTAAGCAGGCTGTTTAACCATTCTGTGCTTCAATTCTATCAAATGGATAATGGAGATAATAATAAGACCTACCTTGTAGGAGTATTGTGAGAATCAAATGAGTCAAAATATATACAGTCTTAGAATAGTGTGTGGCACATAATAAATGATACATATAATCTCCTGTTATATTGTTACTAAACATTGTATGAACCACATTACATTAGCTCATTGATCTTTGCAAATAACACTGCAATTTGTACTATTTTTGGTTAGAAAACTGAGGCTAAGAGGGTTTCAGTAATTTTGTTCTCACACAACTAATAAAATGTTTGAACTGGATCAGAAACTAGATTTAGTTAGAAAGTTTGTGCCTTTTTTTTTTAAGTAATGCTTCCTGCCTCTCTCGGCAGTCTCTCCTTCCGGGTGTTGCTCCATAAAAATCTCTAGTGGCTTCCCATTGTCTACCATAAATAATTCAAATTTGTTGGCTTTTTCATTTTTTTTACAAATCCCTTCTCAATCTGGTTCCAACTCTGTTTCAAAGCATTATCTCCATAAAACTCCGCCACTCATTTCCAACCTGTGATGCTCTATCCATGCAACTACAATTCTCCAAATCTGTTCTCTCTCTTTATGCATTCTTAGCCATCGACCTTTTTTATTTCCCCTTAAAATTTCACCCAGTGGGTTTCCAATACCTTCCTAGACTTCCCCAGGCAGAGTGCTTCTTCCTTAGTGCGATTTAGTTGTAAACATTATAGCCCTAGACTGAGCGCTCTTGTCCCTTTTGTCGTTATATCTGCAATTCTGGGTGCGGAACAGTGAGGGTCCTTATAGTCTGAAACTGCGTATGTTCAATGAGTGCTGCTTATTTTAACAATTTAACACATTGTGTCTTGTTAATGCTGAAAAAGTTTTTTTAAAAAGTGTTACTTTTTTCCTGAGATGATGGAATATAATTCTGTGTAGTTTAGTAGAGAGATTTTAGTGATATCACATGGTTTGTAAATGTCACAAATATGGAAAAATAAGTGTTGAAATTGTAGGCTCAGAAGACATTACAAGTGGGAAAAAAATGAAGAGCGATATTTGCTAACATTCACAGAATTCCAAAAGCTTTGTATGTGTTTTCTCACTTAATCCTTACAACTGTTTTATTATTATCCTCATATTAAGATGAAGAAACTGAGGTGAAAGATTTACTAACTTAAAAAAATTTTTTTGCATTTAATTTCTCCTGGTCCAGCTTTTTTTTAATCATAAGAATAATATATATTAAGTGTAATGAAAAAATTAACTTTATTTTAGAGAATTAGCTTCATTTGTACATAAATGTTCATTTCTATATTCAATTCTAAATTAATAAAATATTGGGGAATTAAAAAACAGAAAAGTTTGTCTTTCATTTTCAGTTTGAACAGTTAAGACTGTTGTTACCTGACCTCCTTGCTCACAACCTTTTCTTTAAAACCACCCAGCAGGGTAGGGACACCATTCTAAGGACCACTGGTAGGGGTTGGTCAAAAGAACCTATGATTCTAACATGCTCCCATCCCACACACCTTCTCCAGCCAAAGTAGTACCAGGTATTTGAATCAGAGCTGAGTATCTAATGTAGGCCAGACCATTCACGTATTTTTCTTGAATTTTAGAGTTGGGATCCCAAAAGACTATTGGGAGCCAAGCTGGGAAGGTCTTTATGTGCTGAGATGACAATGGAATCATGAAGAAACGTGGACACTGGGCATAGGGAGCCAATATGCAGAGAGCGGGGGAAACCTGTTTCCTGGAGACTAGTTATAAAGTAAATCCATATAAACTTGTAACTTTATTGCTTTTCCTTTTTTTGTTGAGGCTCTATTTTTTTAGAGCATTCTTAGGTTCACAGCAAAATTGAGGGGAAGATAATAGAGATTTCCCATGTATAGAGATTTCCCATGTACCCGCTACCCTTACACATAAATAGCCTCACTCATTGTCAGCATTCTCCACTAGAGTGATACATTTGTTACAGTTGATGAACCTAGATTGACACATGATAATCGCTCAAAGTTCATAGTTTAAATTACAGTGCACTCTTGGTGTTGTACAGTCTGTGGGTTTGGATAAATGTATACTGACATGTTTCCATCATTATGGTATCATATAGGATATTTTCACTAAAAATTTTCACTAAAATATTTGTTCTAAAAATCCTTTGTACTCTGCCTATTTATCCCTGTCTCCCTTCACAACCACTGATCTTTTTACTGTCTTCATAGTTTCTGCCTTTTCCAGAATATCATATAGCTGGAATCATACAGTGTATAACCTTTTCAGATTGGCTTCTTTTACTTAGTAATAAGCATCTAAGTCTCCTCCATGTCTTTTCATGGCTTGATAGCTAGTTTCTTTTTAGCATTGAATGATATTCCATTGTTTGGATGTACCACAGTTTATTTATCCATTCACCTACTGAAGAACATCTTAGTTGCTTCCAAGTTTGGGCAATTATGAATAAAGATGCTGTAAACATCCATGTGAAGGTTTTGCTGTGGACGTAAGTTTTTACTTCCTTTGGGTAAATATCAAGGAAATGATTGCATAACTGAGGTAAATCCCACTTGGTTGTGGTATATGATTCTTTTTATGGATTTGATTTGCTGATATTTTGTTGAAGATTTTTTCATCTATGTTCATGAGATAATTGGTCTGTAGTTTTTTAAAGGTATGCTTTTTGGTGAGGAAGATTGTCCCTGAGCTAATGTGTGTTGCCAGTCTTCCTCTTTTTTTTTCCTCCCCAAAGCCCCAGTACATAGTTGTATATCCTAGTTGTAGGTCATTCTAGTTCTTCTATGTGGGTTGCTGCCACAGCATGGCTTAATGAGTGGCACATAGGTCCACGCCTGGGATCTGAACTGGCAAAACCCGGGCTGCCAACGTGGAGTGCACAAACTTAACCACTCAGCCATGGGGCTGGCCCCTGGTCTGTAGTTTTTTTTTCTTGTGATGTCTTTGTAAAGGTTTTGGTATTAGGATAATGCTGGCCTAGGAGACTGAGTTATGAAGTGTTCCCTCTGCTTCTGTCTTCTGAAAGAGATTGTAGAGAATTGGTATAATTTCTTCCTTAAATGTTTGGTAGAATTCACCAGTCAATCCATCTGCGCCTCGTGCTTTCTGTTTTGGAAAGTTATTAATTATTGATTCAGTTTCTTTGATACAGGCCTATTTAGATTGTTTATTTCTTCTGTGAGTTTTGACAAATTATGTCTTTCAAGAAATTAGTCCAGGGGCCAGCCCAGTGGTACAGTGGTTGGGTTCACATGTTCTGCTTCGGCAGCCCAGGGTTCACCAGTTTGGATCCTGGGTGCCGACATGGCACCGCTTGGCAAGCCATGCTGTGGCAGGTGTCCTACATATAAAGTAGAGGAAGATGGGCATGGATGTTAGCTCAGGGTCAGTCTTCCTCAGCAAAAAGAGGAAGATTGGAAGCAGATGTTAGCTCAGGGCTAATCTTCCTCAAAAAAAAATAAAGAAGTTAGTCCATTTCATCAAATTATCAAATTTTGTGGGCATAGAGTTCATAGTATTCCTTTATTATACTTTTAATGTCCATAGGATCTGTAGTGATATCCCTTTTTTCATTTCTGATATTAGTAATTTGTGTCCTCTCTCGTTTTTTTCTTAGCCTGGCTAGAAGCTTACTGATTTTATTGATCTTTTCAAAGAACCCACTCTTGTTTTGTCTATTGATTTCTTGTTTTCAATTTCATTGTCTTTGATCCATTTTTAGTTTTTTTATAAATAGTGCAAGATAAGGGTCCAACTTGATTTTTTTGCATGTGGCTACCTAGTTGTCCCAGCACCGTTTGTTAAAGAGACTGTTTTTTTCCCATTGAATGGTCTTGACACTCTCATTGAAAATTAATTGATCATAGATGTATGGGTTTATTTCTGGGCACTTCTTTTCTATTGATCTATATGTTTATCCCTGTGCTGGTACCATCTTGTTTTGATTATTGTAGCTTTGTAGTAAGTTTTCAAATTGAGAAGTATGAACTCTTCAACTTTTTCTTTTTTGGATTGTTTTGGCTGTTCAGGGTTCCATACAATTCCGTATGAATTTTAAGATCGGGTTTTCCATTTCTACAAAAAGGCCATTGGATTTTGATAGGGATTGCATCGAATCAATAGATTGCTCTGGGGAGTATTGCTGTCTCAACAATATTAGGTCTTCCAAGCATGAACACAGTGTGTCTTTCCATTTATTTGGGTTCTTTAATTTTTTTAAGCTATGTTTAGTGTTTTTCAGTGGACAGATTTTGCACCTCTTTGGTTACATTTATTCCTAAGTAGTTCTTTTTGATGTTATTGTAAATGGTGTTGATTTCTTAACTTCTTTTTATGGATTGTTTTTTGCTATTGTATAGGAATACAACTGATTTTTCTGTGTTGATCTTGCATCCTGCAGCTTTGCTGAATTTGTTTATTAGCACTAAAAGTTTTTTGTAAATTCATTAGGATTCCCTACATATAAGATCATGTCTTTTGCAAATAGTGCTACTTCTTGCTTTCAGTTTGGATGCCTTTTATTTCTTTTCTTACCTAATTTTTCTGGCTAGAACTTCTAGTACAGTGTTGTAGGGAAGTGGTGAGAGTGGACATTGTTGTTTTGCTGCAGATCTTATGTGTAAAACTGTTAGTCCTTCATGACAGAGTATGATGTTAGCTGTGGGTTTTTCATAGATGCCCTTTCTTATACTGAGGAAGTTCCCTTCTAATGCTAAACTGTTTTTATGATGAAAGAGGGTTGGATTTTGTCAAATGCTTTTTCTGCACGAATGAGCATGTGACCTTTTTCTTTGATTTTGTTAATGTAATGTGTTACGTTGATTGATTTTTCATATGTGGAACCATCCTTGCATTCCTGGGATAAATACCACTTTGTCATGATGTACAATTCTCTTAACAAGGATCAAGTTTGCTAGTATTTTGTTGATGATTTTTGCATCTATATTCATAAGGGGTATTGGTCTGTAGCTTTTCTGTGATGTCTTTAGCTTTGGTTATCAGGGTAATGCTGGCTTCACAGGTTGAATTAGGAAGTGTTTTCTCCTATTCTCTATTTTGGACAGGTTTGAGAAACACTGGTGCCAGTTCTTTTTTAAATAACTGATAAAATTCACCAGTGAAGCTTTCTAGGCCTAGAATTTTCTTTCTTTGGAGGTTCTTGATTATTGATTCAATCTCTTGATATAGATCTGTAAAGTTTTCTGTTTCTGCTTGACTTTGTTTTGTAAGATTTTCTAACTTGTTTAGTTATCTGACTTGCTAGTCTACACTTGTTCATATAGTCCTTTTTTTCTGTAAGTTCTCTATTAATCTCCATTTGTTTCTGATTTTAGTAAGTGGAGTCTTTTCTCTCTGTTTTTCTGGGTCAGTCTAGCTAAAGGTTTCTTAATTTTGGTCTTTTTAAAGAACCAACATTTGATTTTATTCTATTTTTCTATTTACGTTTATCTCCACTCTAATCTTTGAATTCTTTCCTTCTGGCTTTGGTTCAGTTTGCTCTTATTTTTCTACTTCCTTCAGGTATAAAGATAGGATATTGTTTTGGGACCCGTTTTATTTTTGACTTTTTCTCCCCAAATCCCCCCAGTATATAGTTGTATATTTTAGTTGTGGGTCCTTCTAGTTGTGCTATGTGGGACGCCAACTCAGCATGGCCTGAAGAGCAGTGCCAAGTCAGTGCCCAGCATCCGAACAGGCGAAACCTGAGGCTGCCAAAGCGGAGCGCGCAAACTTAACCACTCGGCCACTCGGCCGTCCCTGGGACCCTGCTTTTTTAATTTATAGCTGTAAATTTCTTTATCAGTTTTTGCTGTACACTGTAGGTTTTAGTACATTATGGGTTCTTTTTCATTTTCATTCATCTCTAAGTATTTTCTAATTTCCCTCGTGATTTCTGCTTTGATCTTTTGCTTGTTTAAAATTGTGTTGCTTAATTTCCACATTTTTGTGAATTTTCCAGCTTTCCCTCTTTCATTTTCTTGTTTGACCATGTTGTATGTGTTTTCTAAAGTGTATGTTCGACTCCCAAGCTTGTTTTACGAGGCCAACATTACTCTGACACCAAAGCCAGATAAGGACACTATAAGAAAACTGCAGGCCAATGTCCCTGATGAGTATAGATGCAAAAATTTGCAACAAAATACTAGCAAACTGAATTCAACAGCACACTAAAAGGATCATAGACCATGATCCAGTGGGTTTCATCCCTGGGTGCAAGGAAGGTTTAACATATGCAAATCAGTAAATGTTATATATCACATTAATAGATTGAGAAATAAAAATCCCATGGTCATCTCAATAGGTGCAGAAAAAGCATTTAACAAAATTCATTGTCCTTTCATGATAAAAATTCTCAGCAAATTGGGTATAGAAAGAATGTACCTCAACATAATAAGGGTCATACATGACAAGCCCTCAGCTAACATGATACTCAGTAGTGAAAGACTGAAAGCTTTTCCTGTAAGATCAGGAATAAGATAAGGGTGCCCACTCTCACCACCCCTATTCAACATTATACTGTAAGCCCTAGTCAGAGCAATCAGACAAGAAAAAGAAATAAAAGTCATTCAAATTGGAAAGAAGTAGTAAAATTATCTGTTTGCAGATGCCATGGTCATATATATTGAAATCCTGAAGATCCCACCAAAAAACTGTTAGACTAGCCACCCAGCTAGAATGGGAGGCAATTTGACTTCCTTTATTGTATTATCTATTGCAGTGTAACAAATCATTCCAAAACTTGGTGACTTAAAACAAGAAACATTTACTAAACATCTGACCATTGCTGTGGGCCAGAATTTTGGGAGCAACTTAGGTGTGTGGTTCTGGCTTAGGATCTCCCATAAAGTTGCTCTCAGGCTGTCAGCCAGGCTGTAGTCATATAAAGGCTTGACTGGGGCTGGAGGAGTTGCTTCTAAAATGGCTCACTCATATGGCTGTGGGTAAGTGCTTCAGTTCTTTGCCAAGTGGACCTCTGCAAGGAGCATTATGATGTAGCGTTATGACACACCAACTAGCTTCCTCCAGTGCAGGTGACCCATGATAGAGAGCAAGGAGGAAGTCACAGTGCCTTTTATGACCTAGTCACACATTGTCATTTCTGCCAGGCTTTTTGGTGGAAGCAGGTTGCTAAGCACAGCCACATCAAGGAGAGGGAAATCGGGCTGCACCTTTTGAAGGGAGGAGTATCAAATATGAGTGGGAGAGTGGAGCTTACCTGACCAGATGGAGACTCAGAATACCTCTTGATAGTGGCTTCCTGGAACTCTTCGTTAAGTTGTTAATGATTTCTCTAGGAATGGGGGAATAGTTTGATATTATTTCTGAGACCAGGTCTTTTGTAAGACTTGGGCTGTTATTGAGCTGTGTATTACATACATGTTTTTCTTCCTGGCATTTAGGAAGTTAGAAAATTCATGTACTGGATGGAAAAGAAATGATAAAGTACAACTAAAAATGTGTGAATAGCCCCCTGCCCATTTTTCCCCCCTAGGAGTTTTGTTTTGGAGACTGTTGTATGAAATAAAGCAATCATCAATCAGGATTGAGAAACAAAAGTTTTATTTCAGGTGCTAGGGATTAGAAAGAAGGCTAATGTCAACTGGTCAGAAGTATGGATTGTGTAATGTCTTCAGAACATCCAATTTAGGGGTAACTTTTTGATATAATTTTAAACTTAGAGAAAAGTTAGAATAATAGTATACAGAGCTCCTATATGCCCTTTATCCAGATTCACCAGTTGCTTATGTTTTGTGATGTTTGTCTTATTCTTTTCCTGTCCTAGCCCAGTCAGCCTAAAACCACTAGGGTAAACCTGTAGTGTGATAAAGTTGCATTTATTGACTCATTGCAGTGAGAGATTGCAGACCAGAGGAACCACAGGGCTTCTCACCAAAGAGAAAAATAAATTTCTTATAGGATTTTGGAGAAGGCTGGCATTTAGTTGAAATTTAAATGAAGTAGCGTTTCGATGGAGTCAAAGCAAAGCTAGGGCTGTGTGCAAAGGAGTCAACTTCAGGTCTGGATTTTGTGGTGGACCTAAGGTGTTTAGTTGTTTTATGGATTCTTTTAAGAATTACCCATCTTGATGGCATAGATGAGTTTGTAAGGAAGAACCAGAAAATACTGAAGGCCTGGAATCAGTGATTCAGAAGACTTGGACTGTGACTTTTTTGAAAGCACAAAAGTGATATATGAGAAAATCAATGTTTAAACCCAAAACAGTTCTTACAATCAGTATGAAACATAAATTCTAAAATGTAAGAAAGCACTGATGAAATTTGATAATCTTTGTGGTTTTTTGTCCTCCCTTTGATATTTAATATTCTGTATTATTTATTATGCTCTTTCATTGTTGTCATATGAAGTGGCATAGTCGCTCAGTTATAGGTTAGTCTGTTACCACTGATGACTCTGTGACTTTGGACAAGTAAGTGTTTAACCTCTCTGAGCATTGGATTTGCAACTATAAAATGAGCTTACATTCACCTAGTAGCATTATTATGTTTTTTTCTTTTCCATTTAAATTCCAAGAGCTTACACATACATTATTGTACTTGAATTCCATAATATTTCAAGTAGGCTTTCATATATCCTTGGTAAAGTGAAACTTTGATGTTATTAAGATGTTCTTCCTCCATTTGATCTTTTGGCACTAGAGAACAGTTAGAAAATGTTATATTTCAGTAATGAATATAAGTAGTGTTATTAACTAGTAGGGAGTGAGGAGACAGAACAGATCACTGTCTTCCAGTATGTAAACGGTTGAGCGCTGTGCTGGAAGATGTGATGCGGCAGGCAGATGCTTGCAGCTCTATATAGAATCCCTGCAGATGCACTAGCCACAAGTATAGCCTGATAAAGGATTGTTCTTAGGCTATTCAGATGTGAATGGCATTGCTATTGATGATGTGATTTTTTTTCCCCCTAAACAATGAACAATTCTTGGTAAAATTATGAACAAAAATAAAATACAAATTTCTTTGACTTACATAGGAATTGTGGTTTGGAAATACGCATTTTGTCCTAAAATATCAAGGAAAAAAAAAGGATTCGATATTTATGTGTAGAATGGGCTTAGGTTCTAGGTTAATGTAATTGTAAATAGGTTTGTTTACCTACTTGAATGTCAAGCAGGAAATTTGAAAGTCTAGATGATTCTTTGTTGTATAGGTCTGTTTGGTGCATTGCAAGATGTCCTGCAATCCTGGCTCTTTTCCGCCAAATGCCAGTATTCGTCTTAGTCTTTTTGACATCTAAAAAACATTCCCTCCAGTTTTAACAGTGTCCCCAGACTTTACCACCCTTAGTGAGAACTGTTGGTCTTAGACGTGTGAAAGGTGAGGAAATTAAGTACTAGAGTAAGAAATGATTATGCACCTTATTTGTAATTACGCATTGACTAAATTTAATTAAAATGGATAATTTGAGACTTCTAAAATTAAGATGGCTATATTGTATGTTTTTATTTTTCCTAGTAAAATGAATGAAAAGAAACCTGGTGACTCACAGAATCTCGGTAAGTCACTGTATTAAAAATATTTTCAAGTTAATTTAAAATATTAAGATATTGTATTCTTGGTTTTTTAAATATGATAAATCTTTTTAGAATGCTACTCAAACAACAGGAATGAATTCCCTGATCCATGCTTAGTTCATGTATCCGTATACTGAAGTACAATATTGTGTGTATTTATTTCAACAAAAATCTACTATAAAAGGACAATTTGCCAAATTTTTTTGTATCCTCTGTATGTATTTATCAGGTATGGTTTGCATCTGAATAAAATAGTATTCTTTATGTAATAAATATAATTTTTTCACCTTTTTCTGTGACTTTTTCTTACACAAGGAAAAATCCAGGTGAGAACAATCTAGACAATACATGCGAGTTTAACATGAAAACAATGAAAGTGCTCACAATAGTCTCCTCCAAGAGATGCAGACCTTTGCTTTTAGTTGTCGGTTTCTTCATTTATTAGTTGTAAGCAGTATATATTGACTTGCTACCATGTAAGATGAGAAATTTGAATTGTTACTGTATACTCTTCTGCCACTACTTCTTCCCTCACCTACCCTTTCTAAGATTTACGTTTGGATTCCCTTTCAAATTAAAGTATTACATTTAAAACTCTCTATCTTGACCATCACTTGTAGACAATATCTGTTAACTCCATCTCATGTTGGATGAGGAAATTTGTGCTCTTAAAGCCCTCCCTCTACTTTGCTTTCCTGCTTTTACACACAGACTTAATAAATATAATGGAAGTCAGAACAATTTTACTGGAATTTAAGCATTGAAATTAAAAAACAACATAATCCCAATAAAAACAAAAGTAATCTGCTTATAAAATGCCTGCCTGAAACCTAATCTGTTCTGCGTCCAGGGTCTCCTTACTGGGTGAAGGGAGAAGGGAAACAAACGGAAAGCCACAGGTCCACAGCACATGGTAGATGCAGCTCCATCCAGCATTCATCTTGAGGATCCTTCTGTTTTGTTTGTTAGTGCCATCTAGTTGCTTGCGACTCGTAGCAACCCTGTGTACAGCAGGGTGGAACTCTGCCTGGTCTTTTTGCGCCATCCTCTTACCTTCCAGTCCTATATCAGACAATGCTCTCCTCCTATTTATAGGGTCTTCATGGCCAGTTTTTCACAAGTGTGAGTGGCCAGGTTCTTCTTCCTAGTTTGTCTTAGTCTGGAAGCTCCACTGCAACCTGTCCACCATGGGTGACAATGCTGGTATATGAAATATATACTAGTGGAATAGCTTTCAGCATCACAGCAGCATGCAGCTGTCACAGCGTGACAACTGGCTGAAGGGTGATGTGATTCCCTGACCAGAAACAAACCCAGGCCACAGCAGTGAGAGCTCCGAATCTTAATCACTAGACTCTTGGCTCTTCCGTAGCCTCAGCTTATTCCTTGAGTTCCTCTGCCTCTTGATAGCTGCTTGCACACTGATAACAAAACTATACTGGGGATGCACTGGGGATGAAGGGGTTAAAGTGGGAGCTGCTGGCGTAAGACATCCAGTAAACAAATGGCAATTTTCTGGAGTTAATGTGGTCAGTTACTTTGTATGGGAAAGGAAGGGGAGCTGAAACCTTTTAAAAGATTGGGGGAAGGGACTTTTAGTTATGGCTTATCTCATTAAACTGGCGTGAGAGAGGGCAAATATAGGGGGGATATTTCACGATATTAAATACTAGCTCATGCTGTTTCTAGTCCTAGAATCTATTTTATGAGTAGCCTATTAACAAATATACTAGTACCTTTTCAATGCATAGCATCCATTCTTGATTACATGTATTAGTTAAGGTGAATAAGACTAGTTGCTGTAATAGGTGAACCCTGAAGTCTTAATGATTTAACAAATAAAAGTTTATTACTTGCTTTTGTTGCAGTCTCTAATGTGGATTGGTTAGGGGAGATGGGATGGAAAGGGAATTTCTGCTCCATGTAGTCATTTAGAGATTCAAGCTCCTTCCATCTTGTATTCATCTGCCGCCTTGAGATCCTCAGTATCTTTTCTCTTCAGCTGGTGATTTTTTTATTAGTGTGTTATTAGAAATTTTCTATACAAGTAAACATCATAAGATTAAAAAGACTGATAATTATAATACTAATAGTTACTCAGTTCTATCTATGTGCCACACCCTTTTAATTATATTACTGTATACTATCTCATATAATCCTCATTAAGGCATAGTTTGAGGTAGGTACTGTTGTTGTCCTCATTCTTTAAGATGAGGAAACAGAGCCATACAGTGTTTATGTGACCTGCCCATGGTTACCCAGCAAGAGTGTGGAGCTGCATCTTAACTCAGATCTCCCTAATTCTGCAATTTGCCTTTTTAAAATTATATTATTATTGTAAAATTCATACAAGATAAAATTTACCATTTTAACTATTTTGAAGTGTATAATTTGGTGATGTTTAGTACATTCACAGTGTTGTCAACCATCATCGCTATCTAATTCCAGAACATTTTCATCACTTCCAAAGGAAATCTTGTTCCCATTAGGCAGTCATTTCTCATTTCCCCTGTCCTCAGCCCCTGGAAACCACCAGTCTGCTTTTTGTCTGTCTGTGGAGTTACCTGTTCTGGATAATGTAATCTGTTATATAAATGGAATCGTATAATATGTGGTCTTGTGTGCTTGGCTTTTTTCACTTAGCATAATACTTTCAGGCTCATGCATGTTGTGGCCCGTATCAGCACTTCATTCCTTTTTATAGCTGAATAATATTCCATTGTATGGATATACTATATTTTGTTTATCTGTTCATCCATTCATTGATGGACATTTGGTTTGTTTTCCCTTTTTGGCTGTTGTGAACAGTGCTGCTATGAATATTAGTGTACAAGTATTTGTTTGAATGTCTGTTTTCAGTTCTTTGGCCTAGATACCCAGGTGGAATTGTTGTGTCATACAGTAACTATGTTTAAGTTTTTGAGGAACTGCCAGACTATTTTCCAAAGTGGTTGTACCATTTTACATTTCCACCATGTATGAGGGTTTCAGTGTCTCCAGATCCTTGCCAACATTTGTTATTATCTGACATTTTGATTATAGCCATCCTAGTGGGTGTGAAGTGGTATCTTGTGGTTTTGATTTGCGTTTCCCTGATGACTAATGATATTAAACATCTTTTAATGTACCTATTGGCTATTTATATATCTTCTTTGAAGAAATGTCTATTCAGATCTCTGCCCCATTTTAAAATTGGGTTGTGTTTTTGTTGTTGAGTTGTAAGACTTTTCTTATACATTCTGGACACTAGACCCTTAACAGGTATGTGATTTCCAAATATATTCTCCCATTCTATACATTGTCTTTTCACTCTCCTGATAGTGTCCTTTGATGCACAAAAGTTTTAAACTTTGGTGAAGTCCAGTTTCTCTCTTTTTTCTTTTATTACTTCTGCTTTTGGTGTCATGTGATATCTAAGAAACCATTGCCAAATCCAAGGTTATGAAGATTTACCCTTATGTTTTCTTCTAAGAGTTTTATAGTTTTAGCTCCTACATTTAGGTCTTTAATTTGCATTAATTTTCGTATATAGTGTGAGGTAGGGGTTCATTTTTATTATCTTGCATGTGGCTATCCAGATATCCCAGCACCATTTGTTGAAGAGATTGTTCTTTCCCCTTGAATGGTCCTGGCATCCTTGTTCAAAATTAACTGACCATAAATGCATGGTTTATTTCTGGAGTCCTCTTTTCCATTGATATATATGTCTGTCCTTATGCCAGTACCACACTGTTTTGATTTCTGTAGCTTTGTCATAAGTTTTGAATCTTCTGTTTTTTCTAGGTTAGTCTAGCTAAAAGTTTGTCGGGTTTGTTGACCTTTTTAAAGAACCAGCTTTGGTTTTTATTGATTCTCTCTATTGTTTTTCTGTTCTCTATTTCATTTATCTCTGCTCTAATCTTTATTCCTTCCTTTCTTCTACTAGCTTTGGATTTAGTTTGCTCTTCTTTTTCTGGTTCCTTAAGGTTAAATTAAGTTATTGATTTGGGATCTTTCTTTTTTTCATAGAGGCTTGCAGAAGCTTAAAGCTTAGGTGTTTCTGGGGTCCTTTCTGAGCATGTGTGTGTCCTTCTAGCTTCCTTGGTATGTGTGGGAGCTTTTCAAAACCCTTGTTCCCCCATCTATCCCCTTTTTCCAGCCTCTTCTTTCCTAGTCTTTTTGGTCTCTTACCTGCGTCTTCTTTCTGTTATCCTTTGCTCCAAGCTGCTACAGCTAGTATATTTGTCCTAAATGCTTTAAACAAACAGGCTCCAGCCCTGAGAAAGTTCTGAGGCAGGTGAAACAAAGGCAAGCATTTGAGCCCATCCCTCAGGGAGCCACCACAAAGATCAAAACACACAATCACATTTCTTTGAGAACAAGATCAATATTACCTCTTCTTGGACAATCCACACCAGAAACGTGTGTCATCGTGCCTAAGGCCATTGCCTAGCTGGAGAGTGGGGGATGGTAGGTGGGTAAGTTAAAATGCCACAAAGCTCTCATCAAAATTTAGCAGCTTGTTTCTTTAAACCATTCTCCTGATTGTTGTAAGTTTTAAAATTAGATTTCAGTTTCTGAAAAGTTGATTCTGACAGTTTTTAGCAGTTTAATTGTTGCTTTAGAGGAGAGATGGAGTTTTGGAGTGTTCTAACCCATTATTTTCAGTGATGTTACCCTACAAATTGGCATTTTAACAATATACTGGAATTTATCATTAAAGATTAATGAAAAAAATTTAAAGTCACGTTATTGTTTTAGAAGTAGATATTGGAAATTTTAAGTTACTGATAAACAATATAATATGACTTGCTCTCAGAAAGAATTGAATGTGTCAGTTGAGAGAAGCACCATCTCATAGGTTTTATTGAAAAATTTAAAAAAAATTTTTTGTATCTATTTACTTTTTTCACTGTTAGCTTGTGTTTTCTGTCGAAAAAATGATGACTGTCCTAATAAATATGGAGAAAAGAAAACTAATGAGAAATGGAATCTCACTGTACATTACTATTGTCTGGTGAGTATAATTTATAATTAAATCCTGGAAATTTGATACTCTTCTAAAGAAGAGAATTAGATCCTGATGACTGGTTTCTGAGAATTGGATAAGCCATTTAACTTCTCTGGATCTCATTTTGCCTGTATGTAAAAATAAGATTTTTTATTTATCAGATTCTAAGATTCTGGAATTACTTGGTACATATAAAGACCTGTCATCATTACCTGTTTATTTTTGTCTAAACCCTTAGGGCCTAAGTGAAAAAAAGGAGAAAATGATTTGGTTTCCAGATGAGTTGTTCTTACTACCACTTTCTTGTTTCCATTGTTGCTAGTGATAAATCTCAGAAAAGACTTGTTTGAAGGTTCAGGGAGTAGAATAAAAGTATTTTATTTCACAGAGAACCTGGAAAGAAAAGTTCTGACTAAAGGTAATAAGTATTTATGGGAAAGGAAATAGACTAATTTTATGGGTCACTCAGAAGATGGAAGAAGTGATTTTAGACTGAGAAGTAGTCTCTCATTTGTTCCCCCTTGCCTCCACCAACTTCTCACCTCACTGAATCTGTGCCCCCAGGTGTTAGTGGCACCATCATAGTGTTAGCATGCGAAGGTTGCATTAGTACACACAATTTTTCTTGACACTCTCTTGGTTGTGTAGTACTGCTTAACAAATTATCCTGAAATTTAGCAGCTTCAACAACATTCATTATCTCAAACAGTTTCTGAAGGTTGGGAATCTGGTATTGACTGAGCTCGGTTGCTCTGGCTCAGGGTCTCTCATGAGCTTGCCATTGAGATCTTAGTTAGGGTTCAGTCATCTGAAGGCTTGACTGGACTTGGAGTATCTACCTCTGATGGCTCATTCAATGGCTTTTGGCCTCAGTTCCTGCTACCTGTTGGCAGGAGGCCTCAGTTCCTTACTTCCTGGATACCTCCGTAAGGCTGCTCACAGCATGGCATCTGGCTTCTCCCAGAACAAGTGATGAAACAGAGAGCGCTAAACCAAGACGGAACCGTATGACCTAGTCTTCACAGTCACATACCACTATCCCTTTTGCTCTGTTCTGTTTGTTAGAGTTAAGTCTAGCCTACACTCCAGGGAAAGGGAAATAGACCCCGCGTCTTAAAGAAGGAGTATCAGCAAATTTGTGGACATATTTTTATACCTACGACAGCATCCATGTTAAACTCTTTAGATACTTTCTTGAGAAACCGTCTAACATATTCCTTGGTGGTTCTCTAAGACTGCAGTTTTGTGTCTCAGGTACCCTGTGGGTTAAATGGACTTGTAGACTGGTCTAAGAACCTAATTACTTTGTACCAAGACTTAAGGGAACATGAAGTTGGCATTCCATATTTGTAAGTTGGAGTCTGTTATATTTTGCATCACAAAAAAAACCTTTTTCATTTTTCTAGGTTTATTTTACTTTTTATGCAGTATAATTAGGGGAGCTATTTTATTAGCAGGTTATTTTTTCATAACTAATTCTTAAGTAATGTGTATCACTTTTGGTCTTCTTTAGGATATATTATACTGATTAAAATAAGCATCTTCTCTAGTCACAAATTTGAAGTATTTTTTAATTATTTAATATATTTAAGTAGATTATATCAAAATTTCCCTTATATTCTGTCTTATTTTATTAATGAGTATAATACCTCTGAAAACATACTCACCCTAGGCTCAGCACTTAAAAGATTCTGTTTCGTTGTGAACAGGAAAGTATAGTAATGTTACAAATGGTAATGGAATGTTAGAATGAGAAGAGACTTAGACACAATCTAGTCCAGTGTTGTTATTTTTACATTTAGAGTCAAAGACATTAAATTACTTGCCTAGGGTTCTACAAAGTTGGCCACAGAGCCTGGTTTGCAAACCAGGATTTCTTATTCACAATCCCATGCTTTTTCTTTCTTCATGCACTCTTAACATATTTAAATTGAGATTAAAATCAGATTTAAAAAGATGTAAACGTTTATGTTAACCACAATTCAATAGGTTTCCCTGTGAGTATGTCTTTTATGATTCAGAATCCAGCTAGATTTAAAGTTAGCCTGAAATATCACTGATAGTGTGAATTATCTCCATTGTATTTACTGTTACTTTTACACCTTTTAGTATTTACCACTTTTTTTTTCCTAAAGCTTAATTATAGGTGTTTTTTTGTTTCCTTCCTTCCTTTCTTTTTCTGATATTTCTTGGAATACTTTCAGAAACCAGTTTGGTTATATGAACTGTTACTATACAGTGTCTTCCAAATCAAAGGATGTGAGTAGCCTCTTACCTTGACCATGGAAAATAACTATTGTAGATAAGAGGTGCTTGAAATCTAAGTTGTTTTATGTTCATTTTTATTGGAATATTATAGATATGTATTTTTTATTCCAAACTAGTTTCTTAGAGTTTATTTTCTAATTGAGAATATATTCATAGTTGATGTCAAGTGGAATTTGGCAGAGAGGTAAAGAAGAAGAAGGAGTTTATGGTTTTCTAATAGAAGACATCAGGAAAGAAGTCACTAGGGCTTCTAAACTGGTAAGTACATTATTTTACTCATTACTCTAAATACCATAAATATTGTCAATACTAGGGAAGCCTTTTTCCATCAGTTTTCAGTTTCTCTTCTAGAAATTTATTTATAAGACTTTGATTCTATGTACCAATGCTTATTTTTGTCAAATACAATAAATTTTAGAGGAACACTTTGTGCTTTTGCAAGTGAAAGAGAGCTTAACTGACCCTGGATAATATATGTGACCATGCTGATTTTACTTCCTTGTCTTATTCCAACCTATCCATCATTTCACCCACTTTGACCATCAGAATTATGACCGTACTTCTACTCTGCTGTTCTTCAAACCTTCAATCCTGAGTCAACCCAGCCGTTCCCTTTTCATTCTTGTCCTCACTTGCTGGGTTGGAATGATGGGTTGAAGTGGAAATTACACAACTATACAGACGGTAAATTATGATCTCCACTTTCCTTATAGCACTTCTGTGACATTGTGTGCTTGTGTTCAGTGCCTTCTCTTGTTCTGCAAGATAAGTACAGGCCTACCTATTTTATTGCACTTCACAGATAGGGTGTTTTTTTTTTTAACAAATTGAGAGTTTGTGGCAAGGTTGCGTTGAGCAAGTCTATTGGCACCATTTTTCGAACAGCATTTGTGTTTTTAGCAATAAGGTGTTTTTTAGTTAAGGCGTATATGTTGTTTTTTTCAGACATAATGCTATTGCACACTTAATAGACTACAGTATAGTGTAAATATAACTTTTATATGCATTGGGAAACCAAAAGGTTCATGTGACTCGCTTTATTGCAATATTCACTTTATTGCAGTGTTCTGGAACCGAGCCCACAATATCTCCAAGGTATGCCTATATTCTAGACTTCAGCTCCTTCTTCATTCAATTATAATTTGTGAATCTTCTGTGTGATAGGTACTATATTATGTGCCAGGAAAGGACTGTGGCTCTCCATGTGGTCTGAGTAGAAATAATGAGAGTTAGAGAATAAGAAGGGGGAGTGCTGTCCAGAGAATGTGATACTGGAATTGATGATTTCCATGGTGGAGCAGTTTTTGGGTGATGAGAGGAGTCATCATTACCCTGGAGTGGAGATGAAGTGCATTGACACATTGTAGTGGAGGAAGTCAAAGAAAGGTTGTTTCATCAATGCAGAAGTTCTTTAGAATAATAACAAGAATTAAAATACAGAGAAAGATGCCAAAGTCTGGAGGTGGGAGAGTGACCAAGAAGTTAGCAGGTGGCAGAGGGTAGATGTCTTTAGGCTCAAAGGACCAGATTTTGTTAAGTTTGAAGATAGAGTAGTGGCCTACAGTCTGCAACAGAAAGCTAAAATAATGTTCTGTTTGTCCTCCTTCCTGCCCTTGTCCATATCCCACTCCCACCCCTTGCCAAGTCTGGAAGGAGGACGGGAAAATAAGCAGCTTCATCCAAGAAATTCTATAAGGGAAGCGTGTAGAGACTTTTGTTTTAGTTGAGGGAAAGAAATGGAGGCAATTATTTTTGAAGATGTTGATGTGGGTCTAGATGGTCAAATAAAAGCTCTGGGGCACAAGGAAAACCTTGGGAGAAAGGGTAGCAGTAGCATTTATCTAAGGGCCATGTGAGAGTATTAGTGTCAAAATCCCTCAACCTCCTGATGATAGTGACCTTGTGGTGAAAGATGGCCTCTAATGGTCCCCTGATGGTTTGGAAATACCTGTTTTCTTAACACATCTGAATCTTCTCTGAGTGTATTGTGAACATTTGAGAATATCTTGATCCTGAAGAGGTATTGCCGTTTGTGACCTTAAACTAGAATTCCATATGTCACTTTACTGGGAGAGCTTCAGATTGACATGGTATTCTCTGACTGGGTGGTACTTGAGGGGTCAGCAGAAAGACTATATAATCCCTTCGTCAGTGACTATTATAGTGGCCTTCTCAAGGGTTCCAAGGGGTTTTAAGTGTTGCTCTGTATTTTAGTAAAGGTTGATTCATCTGCTGGTCTTTTTGTTTATATGCCACTGTTAGATTGCAGTTAGTGGCAGTGGTTTTGTATTTGTTTCCTAGGGCTGCCATAATAAATTACCTCAAACTGGGTCACTTCAAACAAATTTATCCTGTTTCAATTCTGGAGACCAGAAGTTTCAATTCAGGCTCTCAGAAGATTGATTCCTTCTAGAAACTCTGAGGGAGAATTTGTTTCATACTTCTCTCCAAGCGTCTGGTGGCTGCTGGCAACCTGTGGCATCCTTGGTTTGTGGCAGCATAACTCCAATCTTTGCTTCCTTCTACACATGGCCTTCACTTCTGTGTCTGTGTCTTAAATCTCCCTCTCCTTTCACTTACAAGGACTGCAGTCATGTGATTTAGGGACCCCCTAAATCCAGGATGATCTCATCTTGAGATCTTTAACTTAGATCTACAAAGACCCTATTTCCAAATAAGATCGCATTCATAGGAATTCAGGAATTAGGACTTGAACATAGCTTTTTGAGCGTCACTATTTAACCTAGTATGGGTATATAACACTTTTTCATTTGGTTAGGATAGAGTGATCCTAGCCAATTTTTTACAGATTGATTTTTAGTTAGTTTTGCTGTTCTTCTTGGTGAACTTCTTAATTTATGTGTTTTCTATTGAGATTTGAATAAGACTGTCGTATATGGTCATTACTTTTACAAACTCTTCAGTTTAAAATATTTTAGCAGATAAGAAGGAAAAGAAACTTGTCAGTTGTATCCATATGTTAGGCTACAGATGTTTCCTTTATCAAAAATTGTTACAGAGGTGAATCTTTAGTGTCATTAGATCGTTTCTGGGTAGAACAATTTTTTGAGGAAATTTCTTTAATATACCATCATCACAGCTGTAGTATGATGAAAATAGTTTTCAGCCTCCCCACAAGGAATATTCATTTATACCTTGGTCATATTTTGTACTCAATTTTTGTGTGTATGACCCCTGTTTTCATATTTTATTCTAGAAATGCTGTATTTGCAAGAAAACTGGTGCTTCAATTGGATGTGTTGCACCACGATGTAAACGAAGTTATCATTTCCCATGTGGACTTCAGAGAGAATGTATTTTCCAATTCACTGGCAATTTTGCGTGAGTTAATTAGCTGTTGAATATGAATGTTAAAGAAAAGTAGAAAATGGATATGTATATCCCAATGATATAATTCCTTTGTAAAATTTCTTTTCAGAGCTGCACTGAGTTTATGCATATGCATTATGTGTATAATGTCTCACTTCCTCTTGTATGGAGTCATTTATGTCTGCAAAGTCTTGAGAATTGCCATGTCTGGAATGGGCTTAATGATTAATAGTCACCTTTGGCTTTCAGCTCTAGAATATAACATGAAACTATTAATTTATTCATATTCAGTGCAAATTTCCACCTTATATAATTCTAGATTTTTATGTCACTCTTTAGATTTAATAGTCCACTTTTCTTCACAGGGCAGTGTGTATTTCTCATTGAGTAAGTTGAAGGCATATAAATGGCTGGAGTCCAAAAAATAAATATTATACCCTAGGATGCCCCTGAAAATATTTACTTCCTGAGTCCAGCTTTAAACATCAAGATTTTATGAATTTTGGTACAGTAGTCCCCCTTTATCTGTAGGGGATACGTTCCAAGACACCCAGTGGACACCTGAAACCGTGGATGGTATCAAACCCTAGATATACTGTGTTTTTTCCTATACGTGTATACCTATGATAAAATTTAATTTATGAATTAGGCGCAGTAAGAGATTAACAACAGTAACTAATAATAAAACAGAACAATTATAATAATAAAAGTTATGAATGTGGTCTCTCACTCTTAAAATATCTTATTGTACTGTACTCACCCTTCTTCTTGTGATGATGTGAGATGATAAAATGCTTACAGGATGAGATCAAGTGAGGTGAATGACGTAGGCATTGTGATATATGTTAGGCTGCTGTTGACCTTCTGGCTGTATGTCAGAAGGGACTTCATCTGTTTTTAGAGCCTGGTTGACCACAGGTAACTGAAACTGTGGAAAGCAAAACTGTGGCTAAGGGGAGTCTACTGTATTTGATATCAGGAGTTTTCTATTTCTTTTAGTCTTTGTGTTCTTGACCTATGTAATGGATTGTTACCACATACGAAAATTGCAGTTTAGAAAATACAAATGAAATAAATTTAGTGGATTAGGAATAAGTTGTTACTTACATTTTATTTGTTACATGATTAAAATATTTACTTTTAAGTTCCTTTAATTTTATACAGTGTTGAGTACAATGGTGTATATACTCTGTTGCTAACAATATTAAGTAGGATTCTCAGCATAATGTTAGTTACTGAAATTCTGTAAGGTAAGTCTCACCACCAAAAGTTCACATTTTGAAAGTCCAGCTCTCCTTGGTCATAGATTGTGAGACTGATTTTTTTTTTTTTTTTCCTTTTTCTCCCCAAAGCCCCCCCAGTACATAGTTGTATATTTTCACTTGTGGGTCCTCCTAGTTGTGGCATGTAGGATGCCACCTCACCATGGCCTGATGAGCGGTGCCATGTCTGCGCCCAGGATCCGAACCAACGAAACCCTGGGGCGCCACAGCGGAGCACGTGAACTTAACCACTCAGCCACAGGACCAGCCCCGTGAGACTGATTTATAGTGCCAAGGTTCCGATCTTTTGTAGGTTAATTGTGAAAGAGAGATGAAGGAATTTTCTCTTATAAATGTGAATTGTAATGCTGGCTTATTTGCACTTTGTAATTTATTAGATGTTGTTTTTAAATAATTTGCATTTTTAGGTCATTTTGTTGGAAGCATCGACCTGTTCAGATTATTACATCTAATAATTATAAAGACTCTTTACCATGCACCATTTGCCTGGAATTTGTTGAGCCTATTCCAACTTATAGCATATTACGAAGTCCTTGTTGTAAGAATGCTTGGTTTCATAGAGACTGTTTACAGGTAAGATGTTTTGTAAACTTTTTCAGATAGAAAATTTCTTGCTTGCTGATTTGAAATTTTATTTTTATTTTTTTATTTTATTTTATTTTATTTTTTTGCTGAGGAGGATTCGCCCTGATCTGTTGCCAGTCTTCCTCTTTTTACTTGAGGAAGATTCGCCCTGAGCTAACATCTGTGCCAGTCATCCTCTATTGTGTGTGTGGGTTGCTGCCACAGCATGGCCACTGACAAGTGGTGTAGATCTGTTCCCCGGGAACTGAACCAGTACCACTGAAGCAGAGCACACCGAACTTAACCACTAGGTCACAGGGCCAGCCTTTGATTTGAATTTTAAATTGGAAAGAATTGATATGTGTATTTTAGCTCTTACTACTTGTAACTTTTAAAACAGCTTTATCAAAGTATATTTTACATATAAAATTCATCGTATTGAAGTGTACAATTAATATTTTAATAAATACTTTAGATATTACCTTTTAATATATATTCACACTTTAAAAATTTTGTTGGTTTTACCTAAGGATTTTGTTTGTGTTTCACAATGAATAAAACACTGGTTTTAATTCCTAAGTTCATGTATATATTTAAGCTTAGAACACCAAGATATGTGAAATGATAGTTTAACTATAAGCCAAGATATTTAAGTGTTAACAGGCTTTTTTTTTTTAACTAATAAACACTTTATGATAACTTCTTGAC
Source organism: Equus caballus (assembly GCF_041296265.1). Lineage (NCBI taxonomy): Eukaryota > Metazoa > Chordata > Mammalia > Perissodactyla > Equidae > Equus > Equus caballus. The sequence goes on from NC_091684.1 coordinate 181,822,458, forward strand.
AGGGAAGTGATTACTGTCTAATGAATTAAAAGTATTAGTTCTTTGAGAGCCACCTTGTATGTCAAATCTGATGACAAGTTTTCAAGTAAATGAAATGTCATAAAACACATGACATTAAATAGTATTTAATATTTTTTTGATTCAGAAAATACTTGAAAATCTTTTAAAGATCCCAGTTATTAATAACATCACATGTAGCATACACATGAAAGTGCCAGCTGATAGACAGTTGTCATTAATATAGAATAGCAAAGTAACAAAGGATTTACTTAAGTTTAATACTGTCTTTTAAAACTTGGCTTTTATTATTGTTTAGTAAAATGAAATGTTATTATTGATTACAAATTATCCACAAAAATATTTTTTAAAGTTAGGAGATGTTGTAAATTCTCTTATATTTCAATAAAGTCTTATAAATACTAACAGTAGTCACAGTAAAGCTTGATTGATTACTGTCTATTTTTTTGTATGAGCCTTGAACTTTTATATTAGGATTATTCAGTTAAAAATGCAGGATAGAGCCTATGTTGTTGAGTAAATATTAGGAATTCTGTTAATTTTTATGAAGAAGTGTTTGTAAAAGGATCCAGAGTGTGCAGTTCATAGACATCGTGAAGTGTTATCTTTACCTATTGAGGAAGAAGTTCACCTTGTATCAGAATCTTAAAAAAGTAATTTAGCTTAATTAAGCGTTTGTATTTAAATGAATGTAATTGCTACCAAATGTATCATATTGTTAATTTTATAACAATGTATTATTTTTCAAGACAAGTAAGATTTGCCTCATCTATGTGTTAATAATGAAATAGAGGTTCTCAGACTTGACCTAGTATTCATAGGGCTTTTTGTGAACACTCGGAAAATACCACGTTTCTAATTCTGTCATTAAAAAGTAGAAATAATATTTCTAACAAACATGTAGGTCTGCTTTATGCAAATAAAATATATCACAGCTGTATGGACACCTATGATGTAAATATTAATAAGCAATTATTACTTGATTAGAACACAGCAAGACAGCTAATTCTTGAGTCATGTTCTCTAAAGCAGCTCCAGTGGTTTTCCACTCTGGTGCTGGAGTCTTAACTGGAAGTAAATGGCGTCTACCCTGTTTGGATAGCTGTACCAATACCTGAAGAAATTTTTTTGAATCTCTGAACTTCGTTAGTATAAACAAGTCAAAGGAAGAACAAACCTATGCAATAGAATGAGAATTGTATGCGGTTCAGCAAATTTCGTTATTTGTGACCACTACAAATGCATTATATATGTTGGGATTTTGTGAAGAGAGACTACAGATTAATATCAAAGAAAGTGGTGGAAATTCTTCACACTGTGTATGTGGAGAGTTGTCACTATTGTTCAGTTTGGATTTCTCCATCATTGCTGTACGTCTTGTTGGTAACATCCATATGACCTATGTTGTTTTTTCCCTTTATTCTAGACCCTTCCTTGTATTGTATCCTGTATTTACTAAGATCTTGGTATCAGTGTACAATTGCTTGAAGACCCTTTAGGTTCAGAGGTTTCGGTAACTTGTTGCTTCCCTCATACGTGCTGTGTGGATGCCCTTGCTAGTTATCTGAACCTGGATTCCTCTTTGTTCATTTCTTCACTATCCACAAATCGTTCCCCAAGTCTGTCAGGTCTACCTAACATATTTTGTGTACATCCTCTTTTGTTGCTACCCTGTGCTTTAAAACCCTCTGTGATTTAACTTCAGACACTTTTTTTTTAACTAGACTTTTCCAGGACCCTAGCATTCTGGTCTTTCTCCTGCATGCCTTATTTCCTATCAATTCTTGACAGTGCTGGCTTTGATTTACCTGTCTAGTCTCAGTACTTGGTTCAGTATGGCCAGCGTGTAATCCCCAGGTATATCATTCATTTGTTCCCTAATCACAGGTGCTCTCTCTTTCCACTGAGACTTGATATGTGCCATTCCTTATCCTTGTGATGTCTTTTGTCCTATTTTCCTGGCAGACCTCTGTTTCATCTTCTGAACTTAGCTTTGACCCCACCATCCCTATGACGTTTTTGTCAGGCGCTTATATAGACTTGGGTACTTCTTCTTCTCTCTTTAAAAGATTTTTAAAGAACACTTTTACCCTGTAATATAATTGTACACCTGTATACCTACTAACAAGGATTTATTGAAGTTGGATCTAAGTCATTTTATGTTTCTATTTTTGGTACATAGCTTAGTGTGTAGCACCTATATCGTAGGGGTTAAATATTTGTTAAATGAATGTGTACTGCTCATTTTTAAATTTTGGATTGTCTACTCTTTCTAATAGGCTTATAATTTCTGGTCTCCTTCTAAGTACCTCTGCCTGCTGCTTCTGTCTTTGTTATTTGCTGAAGCAGTGACAATAGATTTTATATTTTAACTCCCTTAGGAAGAAAACTAACTTAGAGATTGAGTTAAAAACAGAACCAAGGATGCTTTATATATAACACTTATTTAAACATCATTCCTAGATGAAGTATCGCAAGAGTTTTACTATGTTATTCACAGAAAGTAATGGGCAACACAGTATTTGGGAACAGAAATTACATTAGACATGAATGGTTGAGAAAAATCTATGGGTGATAGATGTAAAGCTAACAACAGGCAATTTATTAGCTTAATTTTTTTTTTGACCATTAGGAAAAAAGATCTCCAAATTTTAGCAGTGGGATAACTTAGTTTATCAAAGTTTGAGAACTACAAGCATAGAAAATGGTTTCATAATAAATTAAGTGAAAAATAGCCCGTGTTCTGTTAGCTCTGTCGTTCATAACGTGATAATCTGTTAAATTGTTAACAATAGATTTTCTATTTTCCACTATAGGTTCAAGCAATAAATGCAGGAGTGTTTTTCTTTAGATGCACAATATGCAATAATAGTGATATATTTCAGAAAGAAATGTTGAGAATGGGAATTCATATTCCTGAAAAGTGAGTAACATTTAGCCTTTTAACAAAAAGGTGTTTTAAATGTAGGATTTTAATAACAGTAGAATTTATCATTTCTGTCTGGTTAAGTGCTCATGGACAAGTAGCCTTTTCAAAGGGGGAAATGTAAAGCCGCCCCCACTGCCTCCCCCTTCGTCTCCCCAAATTGCTGGTTCTTGAGAGCAGGGACTGTGACTTCAATGTCTCATTAGTTGATTATCTCTTAATAAAATGCCTCAGTTGTATACATTATGAATTGATTGATTTATACATAAATATAAGAGACTTCAAAATGGTATGTATGAATTATCTAAGAGAATCAAGGTGTGGTTTAAAATGTATGAGAAGAATTTTCTTAATATTTAAAGATGAGGAATCTATAAATGATACTAAACTTGAAATTAAAAAATTGGAAGTGAAATATTAGGAAAAATGTAAATTTTAGAAAATTTCTGTTTAATTTTTCATTTAGCATTTGAAAATTTGCTGTGAGTAGGATAAAATGACGCTAATGGATTTATATCTTGAAGAGAATGATTAGTTCTAAAAAGAACAAGTTTTATCCTTATTCCTAAGTATGTGAAAAGTTTTTATTTTTAGACTCATTACCAATCCTTGTGTAACATTTTAGGTCAAAGTATATTTTATATCTTGTTTCAATTACAGAGATGCATCTTGGGAATTAGAGGAAAATGCTTATCAAGAGCTTCTACAGCACTATGAACGTTGCGACGTCCGAAGATGTCGTTGCAAAGAAGGGCGAGACTATAACGCGCCTAATAGGTATATTAGGAAGTTTGGTTGTGCTTAGTGTCCTTATTTAAACCTTCAGCTGAGGAAGTAGGTTTTCTAGCTAGTAAAATGTAGTTTTGTCCTTGGATGTTTGAAGTTTTAACTTGAGATGAGGTATATTTGTTAAATGTATATTTACATCCGTTTACAGAGAAATTACTACAGCCAGCATAGGTGTACCTTATTTCTGTGGTGTATTTTCATGAGGCTCTATTTTCTGGAGCTGCACTGTCCTATGTGGTAGCCACTAGCCACATGTGGCTACTGAGCACTTGAAATGTGGCTGTTCCAAATTGAGAGGTGTTCTAAAATAACACACCAAACACTTAGTCTGTATATTAGTTGCTAGGGCTGCCATAACAAAATGCCACAAACTGGCTTAAACAACACAAATTTATTTTCTCACAATCCTACAGGCTAGAAGTCGAAGATAAAGGTATTGGTAGGTTTGATTTCTTCCAAAGCCTCTCTCCGTGGCTTGCACGTGGCTCCCTTCTAGCTGTGTCCTCACATGATTGTCACTCTGTCTTTGTCCTAATCTTCTTTTCTTAGAAGGACACCAGTCATAGTGGATTAGGGCCCATCCCTGTGACCTCATTTTATCTTAATTATCTATTTAAAGGCCTTGAGGTACTGACTGTTAGGACTTCAGCGTATGAATTTGGGGGGACACAATTCAGCCCACAACAGTAAGAAATAAAGAACTTAAAATATCTTTTTAATACTTTTTTGTATTGATTACCTGTTGAACAAAATGATATTTTGAAAATATTTAAATTCATTTCACCTGTTTCTTTTACCTTCTTAAATCTGATTATTAGAAAAATTTAAATTACATATGTAATTTGCATTACATTTCTGTTAGATAGCACTATTCTAGAAGTTAATTTAACTAGATTAATCTAGAGCTGTTTCTTTTGGATCACTATAAAAATGCTTTGGCATTTGAAATTTGTTGATTACTCTTTTGTAATGTCAGTAGATATTGGCTCTAACCTTAATCAACAATCATTTTGTGCCTTTGTATGTACACTATACTGTGTTGGATACTAAAAATCAAGAATATTTTCATTTTTTTAAGATGCAGAATAAAAAGTAAATCCAGTGTTGTCAAAATTTATGTGGGAAATTTCAATAAATTTTTATCCCTGTTACACAATCTTAACATGGCAAACTGAAGCTTAAAGTGCAGAGCAGAATATTAAGAGCCTTGTTTCTCATGGAAGGTGATTGGCTGGGTCTCCTACTACTTATTTATGAAGACTCAGCTCGGTTGCTAGCTTTGGAAAGTTTCCCCTAAGCAGCTCTTACCACCCCTGATTCTCCATTCTGGGATGGGTTTTCCATTTATCATGCTTGTTACAGCATAACTGACATTGTATAAATTTGTCTTTGCCATTAGACAAAAAATTCCTTAAGGGCAGAGATCTCATTGAAGATGTTGAGTAATGTGTATTCTTGCCTGTGTTACTTAATCTGGTGACCTTGGTTATTGATTTATAAATATTAATAGTACCCCTCTCAAGGGATGTGCTGAGGCACAGATGAGATACTTGATATAAATGAGTTTTGTAAGCAATAAATCACTTTAGAGTTCTAAGAAGCAATACATTCATTAATATTGATATTTTCTAAATTCATTTTAGGCTGTTTTAATTAACCTGTATTTATTTCTTGTAAACCAGTGTTCACCCAGTCAGGAGCTACCAAACTCCCATTCCTGTCTGGCAGCTACCTGAGTTTGCTTTCCCTTGCCTTTTCTGCTGGGACACGCATACCTGCTATGTGAATGGTTTCTTTCACAATCTCTTTCTCTCTCATCCTAGTGATAGGAAGGCAGTTTTGCTGAAAGGCAGCATGGTGTAGTGGTAGGAGCATGGGTCTGAAGCCAGGTAAACTGGGGTGGAGCCTCGCTGTGAGACTTAGGAGCAGTGTGAACTTGATTGGGCAAGTTATTTATCCCCTGTGCCTTAGTTTCCTGTTCTTTAAAATGCAGGTCATTACAGTGGTTTTCCCTGCCTTCTAAAATTATGAGGGTTAAAATTTTCATGTAAGAAGGACCTGGTGTATAATAAGCACTCATGTTATCTGTCATCTTTCTCTCTCTTCATCGTCAGTTGGCAGAACTCTCTGGGGAATGGGGAGGGACACACACATACACACCCATATCCACACAGAGGGCTTTGTGCCAACACCTACCAGAGGGGAGGGTTCCAGCTGCCTCTCTTATCATCCACACATCCACACACTCAGGGAGTATATCCATTTATATAGAGAGAGAGTGTGCTCATAACCATACAAAGAGAAGGCCCCCACACCACTATCCACACCCACACTCATATAGAAAATGTGAATACGGACTGGCACACGTCACACAACACAGTGGGGAAACATGGGCGTGAGGGGTTGGGGGGAATAGATGAGAGAGAATGTGAATGTGAACCGGGTAGTAAGACTGGATCCTGTTGAGCTACACATACCTGAGGTGTCTGAGTAATCTTGTTGCGGGAAATAATTTGTCACCTTGAATGAGAAAGACAATATTTTAGGTAAGAATGTATTTACTGAATCCTTCCTCCAAATCAGACACACTGACACAGCAGCCTTTCTATGAGCAGAGTCGTCTCCAAATATAAAAGAAAAATTTTTTTCCTCCTTAATCGTATTCTTTTTGTTGTTAGTATTTTTTGTGCATGTGCATGTACTTGTTGGTATTTAGGTTAGGTATTTTAAGTTAGAGAATATTTACAGGAGGAGGTTACAAACATCATAAATGAAATAAAAAAATGCTTTTTTTAAGAATAACTAATGCAGTATCAAAGCAGATAATCTCTCTTTCCTGCTTTAGTAAAAGGGTTGATTGTGTGTGTATGCGACGGACAGTGAGGCCTGTGGTGGTGCTTGTGGTTTGAATTAGACTAAGTTAATACCAAAAGGTAAACATCTGCTTCCCTTTTATGTCTGCAGCAAATGGGAAATAAAGCGCTGTCAGTGTTGTGGTTCTAGTGGCACACATTTAGCCTGTTCCTCACTACGATCCTGGGAACAAAATTGGGAGTGTTTGGAATGTAGAGGTATTCTCTACAATTCAGGTAATATTTTGTAATTTTGAGTAAAGCTGTTTTTATTCAAATGCATATTACTAAAAAGTTTCTACTTATATTTCTGTTATGCTAACATTGTGTTTTAAATCTGCAGGGGATTTCCAAAAACCCAAAAAACATGCATTACCCAACACTAATAATGTGGGAATAACTGATTGTCTGTTGGAAGAGTCATCACCTAAATTACCTAGACAGTCACCTGGAGCCCAGCGTAAAGATCTGCTGAGGTGTGTATTTTGAATTGGAGAAACATATAAAACTTTATTTTGAGAAAATTACAACTGGAAGTGCTATATACACTTAGAATATTAGCTGAACTTACAGAAGTCTGGAAAGAACCCAGCATTTGATAATGAAATCAATGCAAACAGCATTTTAAAAAAAATAAAAAGGATAGAATAGAATATAAAATATCAGTTTGCATTGCAAATAGAGAACATGTATGAGATATTTTAAGTTATTTGTGTACTGAGTCATGATGTAAAATATATTTTTTATTATAGATCATTTTCAAGGTAGTTTAAAAAACATTCATCTGGCAAATGTGCTTATAATGTTATTTGATTATGAGTAAGATAAGAAATTAAAATATCAAGCATACTATGTGACTTTGTTAAAAGAAAGGAATCATTTAATAAGAGATGGTTTATTTTTTATTTCTTAATCATTTGTTTATTTACTGTCAGTGTCAAAGGTTTAAATGTCAGCTCTTTAGAAAGCTTAAGGCATGCTTACAAGTATTATTGTATTAATGCCTAACTTTTCATAAGACAGCAAAATAAGTAGCTTTCAAAATCATTCATAAACATTTAAATAAGACTAGAATTACATCTTCATACTGTGTCAGGTATTTGTTCAATTCAAGTTAGTATTTTTAAGTATGGGTGGCTTTGCAAAAGGGTTTATATAGAGCCTTGCTTTAGCCAATGGGGGAAAAAATAGAAGTAACATTAGTAGCTAAGCATGATGAAGTACTTTCTTGTTAAAAGTAGTATCTAGTTAAAAGAAGAAGGAGGAAAAGAGAATTTTTATGAAAATATCTGATAACTAGATTTGCAGATAGAAGTGGAATACGAAGTACTATTCAAAAAGTGAAGAATTACTGTTTTAAGATACCACTTGTGTTAACTGAAAATTTGTTATATTTTTATAATGTTTTTAGTATCAAAAAAGATATTCATATTATTTTTAAGTAATTTTAATATTTACCTTTCCAAAGATGTTATACCTTCTTGCTCCTGCTTTTAACATGCTGTCATACTCTAGAAGAATAGCATAGGCATTCCCACTCCAGGCAGGAGCAAGGAATCAACCTGCTACAAGAAGGTATATTTCTGAAGGATTATCTTCAGAAGACTGGTTTTCCTTCAACCTGGGTTAATGAATAGGGGATTGTGTGAAGAAAGGTAAAGCAGAGCCTGACCCACACTAGGCTATTGTAACGTCTTAGGATGGGAAGAACTTATACTTGATGTAGAAAGATGATCCATGAATGTTGCCCCAAAGAGGATTATTTTGAGTACACCAATCCCAATTACAGATGGAGAAACTGAGGCAGGGAGCAATTGAGTTAGCTCATACAGTTGCCTGGATGTCTTGTTAAGAGACAGATTACTGGGCCTCATGCTCAGAGGTTCTGATTCTGTTTATCTGTTGTGGGGCTCAAGAATTTGCATTTCTAACAAGTTTCCAGATGCTGCTGCTGCTGCTGGTCTGGGACCACACCTTGAGAACTACTGGTATAGACTAAAACGTACTATTTAAAGGGTTGTGAATTCTGTTTATAATATTAGCTCTACTGTTAATTAACTTAATGATTAAAAATACATTGTGTAATCTCTTAAAACCACAGTTCTCTCATATAGTCAGCAGAGACTATGTTTGCTCTATTTTTAAAGGATCTTGTGAACATACAATGTAAGATACAGTTAGGCGAGCATATGTTGTAGCCATTGGCCAGAAAGGTAAGAGTTTGACGTTCTGACTCTTACACCTGAATCCACTGAAGTGATCAAATTTGAGATAATCATCAATCAGCATTCTCATAAATCATTTATGACATTAGATGATTTTAATTTGATAAGAAGACTGGGGAGAGGAAATCAAGAATTTAGAACTAAGGTTATCAGATAACTGTTTTTGGTTCCAGTGTCTGCTTTTGGGTGGTTGTTGGGGAAGAACTTCCTTCTAATCTTTTTTTCTATTATTTTTTTATTGGCTGTATAACTGTTGTGTCACATAAAGTACTTTAGAGTACTTACCTCTATGTTTAAATTCATGTTTTATAGGCAAGGCAGCAAATTTAGAAGAGATATTGCAACCATTATAATAGAGTTAGGATTTCAAATTAAAAGAAAAACTAAAAAATTATATATCAACAAAGCCAAAATCTGGAATAGTGCCTTAGATGGATTCAGAAATCAAAACTTTAATCCTTCATACTCAATTGAAGTAGTATATGTTAATGAAAATGATAATTTTGGAAGAGAGCATCCTGGATCAAAGCAAGAATTCCTAAGTCTCTTAATGCAACATCTTGAGAACTCACCATTGTTTGAAGGGTCCTTGTCAAAGAACTTGTCTCTAAATTCTCAAGGTAATTATTTTATTTATTATTGTACATACTGAATATACCGTGTGTAAAGAAAGAGATAGCTGATTAGAATTGATACTCAATACCTGTGGTCAAAATGTGTAACTCACTTTGTTAATAAAATACTGATAGAATCACAGAAAAGAGGGGAGAAGTGACCTTTTTAAGAGTAAATTTTGTAGTGAAACATTTTTTATTTAAGAATATCTTTAATTTCTTTATAGCAGTATCCTCTGTGAAGTGATTCTATAATTAAATTTAACTTCCCAAAAAGTACTTTATATTCGTTCTAATTTCATTTGAGAGTAGCCAAATGGGATGGATGATTATTTGAGCCCTTCTTATTCAAATATTTGGAATTTGCATTTGGCATATTTCTTTACAACCTAGGATTTTTATAACAATTTTCTGATCCACATGGAACAGATTTTTTTTAATGTACTTTTGCTTTCAAGAATTTTTTCTTGCAGTTATGTATATGATACTTTTCTATCTTCAGGTGAGGAATTACTGTGATTAAAACAGACATCTCAAAACACTGGTTAATTCTAGCATTCTTTTTTAGGAGCTTTTATTCCACTTTTGCTGTAATAGGAAATTCAAAAGAGAGTGAGAAGACTTCTTTCATTCCTTTTGAATTTCCTCCTATGTGTTCCTTAGAACTTCCTCACCATTGCCTGAAGCATCATTAAAATAATTGAGAAACTACCAAGGATCATTTATACTATATACCGTACTCATAGCTTAATTTTAAACTCCCTTAAAAAAAAAAAAGACTCCAAATAATCAGTAATGTTAACTCGAGGCAGTTTTGGTACAGTGGAAAGTACATGATTTTAAGTCACAAAATCTGAAGTCAGTGTATACACATCTACTTCAGAAGCTTTATATCCTTGGATTAATTACATAGCCTCTCTGGATCTCAGTTTCTTCATCTGTAAAATGTAACTACTAATATGTAGTATATAGGTTATTGTTGAGATTTTGTTATTAGTTTAGGTATTGTTAATGTTACTTATTAATAAGTAGCTTTGAACAATTTTTAGAAAAAATAAAAATTACATATCTTTTTGACTTATCAAAGTAGCTGAAATCTTTTAAATGACAATTTAAAAAGCACTGAAAGCTGTAATGATATGGTGATACAGCATATATTTGGGGAGTAAATTTGTGCTATTTTGGAAGATAATTTAGGACTATGTAATCGATAACCTTAAAAATATTCATACCTTTTGAATTACTAATACATATGTAGGAATCTATCCTAAGCAAATAATCAAAGATATATAAACAAGAATATGTAAATAGATGTTTATTGTAACATTGTGTCTCATATAGTTGAAAATGTTACTCAGCCAGGGTATCCAATAATAATGGGATGGTTTACATACTAGCACATCTGTAAATTAGTCTTAATACATCCGTTAGCTGTATATTTTAATAATTTTAAATAATATGAAAGAAGTTTACAATATAGTAAGCGGAAAAAAGCAAAAGTCACACTATTTATGTATATATTTATATACACAGGCCAAATACACCAAAGTGTATACACTGATTATCATGGTGGTAGGAGTATTGGTGATTTTTTAAAAAAGATTTTCTGTATTTATGTTTTTTCTACATTAGATTATTACTTTGTATTTAGAAGAATATATTTTTTATATCTTTTAGGTGAGATCTATATTTTATACATGATTATAGGTTCTAGTAATTGCTTTTACATTTATCTAATGCTTAGGGTTTTTTATTTTTAATTATATATGTATTCATTATATATGATGGTTATCTTATAATAGTAAAAGAAGTATTTAATGTATTTTCATCTGTATTTACAGCTCTGAAAGACAATCTTTACTATGAAGCTGGCAAAATGCTTGCCATTTCTTTGGTTCATGGTGGTCCTTCACCTGGTTTCTTTTCTAAAACCTTATTTGACTGCCTTGTTTATGGACCAGAAAATACCCAACCAATTTTAGATGATGTTTCCGACTTTGATGTGGCACAAATTGTAATGAGGGTAAGAAATGTACCTATTTATTAAAATGTAGACTACATTCTAGATAAATTTGAATATACAGAATAGATCCGCAATAGAATAATAATACTCTTTGTGGAGTAGTTAAGTGTACCAGCAGAGTTCACAACCAGTTAAGAGAGAGATGTAAAGGTCAGACAGCTAGAGATCAAAGTGCCAGGTTTAATGTTGATAAAACCAGTTGGATAACGTGACTTCGATCTGTGGTCAGATGGCTTGCCAACACTCCTTAGAACTAGATGGATTTATCCACCCTGCCGGAGACCATATAAAGCAAGTTCCTGAGGCCAGCCTGGGGGCACAGCGGTTAAGTTCGCACATTCTGCTTCTCAGTGGCCCGGGGTTTGCTGGTTCGGATCCCAGGTGCAGACATGGCACCGCTTGGCAAAAGCCACGCTGTGGTAGACGTCCCAGTATAAAGTAGAGGAAGATGGGCCAGTCTTCCTCAGCGACAAAAGGGGAAGGTTGGCAGTAGTTAGCTCAGGGCTAATCTTCCTCAAAAAAAAAAAAAAAGCAAGCAAGTTCCTTGTGGCACACTAGAGAGCAGATGAAAGTGCACTTTCCTGCAGGCAGGTGGATCTGAAGAGAGGAAGGACTTGGCTTGCCAGTCAGAAAACTTATCCTTCCTCTTGCAGGGAGATATGAGTGACAGGTGGAGAGAAAGACCACGGCTGAGTTTCTTCTATATGGAAACAAGTGGGGAGACTCAATGTTCCTAAAAATAGTAACCATTTGTTGAGCCCTGTGCTACACATGTTACATGTACAAATTGTTTAGTTATAATGCCCGATAAGTATCATTGCCTACGTGCTGGTTTGGAAACTAATGAAGACATTGAAAGCCATTCAACTTTTCTTCCCTTAACCTCTCTCCTACTTAAGCCTACTCTATCCATTGCCTTAATTAATAAGCAGTATAGTTTAATGGTTAAAAGCAAATCCCCAGAAGTCAGATTTTAGTTTGAAATGACTGCTATAAGCCATGTGACCTTGGGCATGTTAATGTTGTTAAGCCTCAGTTTCTAAATCATAAAGGAAGCAATATGGAAGCGTGTTGTTATAATAATTCCATTTATTTGGCCCAAGACTCCTCATCCTAAAATGGTATTTTAAATTAACCCTTTAAATCTTTGACTTAGTTTTCCTTTTCTCCTCTTTCCCAAAAAAATGTACTTTAGTTTAACTTTATTTTCTTTACTTCCTCTTTCCTATTCATTTCTTAACTTCTTTTCTTCAGCCTTCTGTTCTCACCACCACTCTTCCAAGTTAGCTAGTTCATAGCTGATTCTCAGGGATCTAAATCTCCACATGCAAAGGCCTTTCTTTCCTAACCTCTCATCTTGTCTGACTTCTGCAATCACTACTGTCTTCGAATTCCTCTCTACTGTTTTGTTTCTATTTTTTTACTGCAGTAACATTGGATTATAATATTATATAGCTTTCAGTCCTCTCTACTGCTTTCTTTAGTGTTGTACTCCCTCCTACTTTTGACTGCTACTGTCTTTTTTTAATGTTTCTTCTTCCTACGCCTGGAACTTAGGTATTTTTCAGTCTTGTCTTAATAGTTCTCATTCTATACTGTTTGGAAAGCTTCTTCTCGCCCGTAAGCTTTCTGAATGACTCCCAGACCTGTATTTTTGAGCCCCTATATAAGATCTGGGTCTTGCTATCACTTTGAGCCCAACATATTTAAGACAGAACTAATTTTTTTTCCCTGAATTTGTTTTTTTGCCTGATTTTACTATTCTTTACGAGAGATTTCTTATTTCCAAGCTGTTCTGGAGAAGGGATTATTTTTATTCTTCCATACTCCGTTTATCAGTATGTGTCAAATCATCTGTCTCTAAGAGTGGCATGTCTTCAGCCTTTCCTTCTTATTTCCAGTGTGCCTACTATACCAAATTCAAATTATGTCTAAGCTTAAACAATTAGGATATTATTCTAATTATCTTATTCAGGGTGATTCTTTCAAAAGTGTAGTTTTGACCATGCTCTTTCTTCCTCTTCATTAGGACATTTAAAGCTTCTAACTCTCATGGCTTTATCTTTTCTTGTCTCTGTACTCTTATTCATGTTTGTTGGTTCATTTAGTCACCAAATACTGTGTACTCTGTACTGTCTCATCACTGAAGACAGAGTGGTGAACCAAACAAAATCCGTGCCTCCATGGAATTCATATTTTAGAGGGAAGACAGAGGATAAACAACTATAGTATACTGTCATGTAGTAAAATGTATTACAAAAAGAAAAGAAAGGAGATAGATAATGCATGGATATAATAAGTAAGAGCTTAGGCTAAGCTTCCGTAACATAGAGATCCAAAAAGACAGTAGCTCAAAAGCAGATGTTTGGGGCCAGCCCCGTGACCAAGTGGTTTAGTTTGCACGCTCTGCTTCGATGGCCCAGAGTTTCGCTGGTTAGGATCCTGGGCGCGGACATGGCACCACTCATCAGGCCATGCTGAGGCGGTGTCCCACATGCCACAACTAGAAGGACCCACAAGCAGAAATACACAACTCTGTACCAGGGGCCTTTGGGGAGAATAAAACAGACAAACAAACAAAAAACAGATGTTTACTTATCTCTAAAATCCATTGTTTAGTTTTTAGGGTAAGGCTTGGCAAATTATGGCCATAGGCCAAGTCTGTGCTACTGCCTCTTGTACGTAAAGTTTTATTGGAATACAACAGCACCCATTTGTTATGTGTCTGTGACTGCTTTCACACTATAATAGCACAGCTGAGTAAGTGTGACAGATACCAACCATATGGCATAAAATGCTGTATCTGGCCTTTACAGAAATGGCTCTTACTTTAGAGATACAGTTGTGATACACCAGGTCATCCAGAGAATTGGATTCCTTCCTCTCGTTGTGTGATCACTTAGGATATTATCTTCATCTACATGGCTGAAGCTTGCTCTTGTGAGAGAAGGTGGAAGTAGAGTACAGGGAAGTTTGGCACATCTTCACTCACATCTTATCAGACAGCTCTTTGTCACATATGACCACATCTAGCTGCAAGGAAAGCCTGGCTATGTGCCCGGCTAAAACTCAGGGTGGTAGTTTGGGAGCGTGAGGCAACGTATCCTACTGTTAGCGTTGGACAGAGTTGAAGGTAGTATTTTGAACAAAGTAGTCAGGAAAGACTTGTGAGATTTCAGCAGAGATCTGAAATGAATGAGGGAATCATATAAATGTCTGGGAGAAGAGTTTTTTGGAAAGAAGAAATAGGAAGGAAATTTTCCATTCAAATGTACGTTAACTGCCTCCTATTTTTATCTTTCTCCCTCTGTAACTTTGTTCAAGAACTAACCTATATGAAAGTGTGCAGCATATAAATGTCAAGTATTTCTTTGTTTATGCTGTTCGTCTCTTACGTCTCAGTTGATATTCTTTCTCTTTCCTGAAATCTCAGGTCATCTCATTCGTCTCTAGTGGTATGTAACTGTTCTATGTCAATTTTTGCCTTTTATGTAAATAATTTCCTATATCAAAGTGGCATTATACTCTAGATTTCTTTAAGGAAGAAATATACAATATTTATTAAACTGAATTATCAGATATTTATTCTAAACAAATAGTTCTTGGTATACTTTCACTCCACCCTGGTGTACTCAAGAATGAGTATAATGTGTCATTTGAAATGTAAATATTATTCACAAGTAAATGGGTGAACTGAGTATATTTTCTTCTTCACAGGTAAATGCTGCAACAAATACAGCTGACTTAAACTCAATAACAAATGAATTCTATAACTATCTAGAGCTTATTGGATGTCTAAGAATTATAACATCATTAAGTGATAAATATATGTTGGCAAAAGACATACTTGATTACCATGTAATTAAGAGAGTCCAAGCACCCTTTGAAAGGTAAGTTGTTTAACTGTGAAAGATTGTCTCAAGTTGCATGTTTCAAGTGGTTAATTGTCTTATAATCTGAGATATATTTGATAAAAATTTAAATGCTATTTGAAAATAATGCTTTAAAACTAACCTCTTAAGGATGATTACTGTTCTTATCCTTATATACAGAATTGCATAAATGTATGATGCTTCTCATTATCTCAATTTATTTTTCTAAATAAAAATTATTTAAAAAATTCTTAACCACATAAGTCAACTATTCCATCTCCGCTGATTCATTAGTAACCATTTATTGAGCACCTGTCATCTGCTGGGTGATAAGTACTAAGCATGCTTTGATTAACAGGGTATATGTAATTCTTGCTGGTCTTCAAACTTTTTTGTTCCAATAATCTTTAAAAGAAGTTGGAAAACTTATGTCTGTCCTCATGCTCTTCTATCTTTTTTTAATAATGGAAAATATAAAATATATATGAAATAAGGCAGAATGGTATACCATGTAATCACCACCCAGATCTAACAGTTATCTGTCAACCTGTGGCCAGTCTTATTCATTTATCCTACCCTTGCTATTGGCTCTGGTATTATTTTCAGGCAAATACCAAAGATCATATTATCTCAAAAGTGATTGTTTTTTTAAAAAAGTTTCGGTATCATTAACCCAGAGATTTAAATACACTTGATGAGTTCAAAACCGTTATAGTTTTCATCCTTACTGAAGTTCAACTTGTCTCATCTTTGGCCAGTATAACCCTCTTTGTTTCTTTTGAATTCTTTTGATGTTAACCCCTAATGGTCCTTGATAACTTTCTTGCTGTATGGTATGACAAGACTTTTCAAGCTCGTTTTTTCCATTCTGGCCTAAGGAGCCTTTGTTTCTTTGAATGGAAAATGGTATTTCAAAACCACAATCTGGATACTAGGGGGTCCTCATTTTTGCCAGATTGGTCTGTTTCTAGGCCTTTTCAGGGGAGCAAAACTAGGAAATATAGTGGCTTTTTTGTTTTGGTTTTTTAAGATAAAATACATCATGAGTTTATACTGATACTTCAGATTCACTGCCACAAGACTTTTAACTTTTTCGTCTCATGTTGAGAATCCCAGTTCTCAAAGACACTGGAGAATTAGAGGATCAAATAATTACTCACTTGATTTAGTCCACATTTCATAAACTATAGTCTCAGAATGACAATACCAACATTATCACGAATAACGTATTATTGAAAACAGGTTAAAATTATTTTTCTATTTCTTTTTCTTCTCGGGCTGTACAGTCAAATTACTGTGTTTTAAAGTCGTTTAGAATAGTTATTCTCTGTGTCGTTATACTACTAACAGGATATACATCTTATTTTCATTTTTTATGTTTTTATTTTTGGTGATTATTATTAAAATTTCATTTTATTTTAAAATTATGTAAAATATTTCCATGCTTCCAAAGTCAAATCTACAATGAAGATGTATTGAAAAAACTCACTTCATGATGCAAATTGTATTCAAAGAAGTATGGCTCTCATCCTTAGCTCGTCCGCCTCCAGCCCTTATGAAGTAATCATTGCAGTGCTTTATATTGTATGTCCTTCCATTATCTGGGGGTTTTAATGTATACTCATTTCTTTTGTTAGATAAATAGTAACATACCATCCACCCTATTTTCTGCTCACTTTTTACTTGACAGTGTGTTCTGGAGATCACTCCATGTTGGTAAATAGACATATTCCTCATTTTTTAGAGCACTACAGAACTCTGTTTTTTTGGATATATCATTGTTTTTCAAGCAATTCCCTATTGATGGACCTTTGGGATGTTCCCCAGCACTCTTCCAAATTAAAATATAATGTGATGCCATAAGCTTAAATAGTTGCAAAGGATATAATTTCCAATATATTTTTACTATTGCAATTTAAAATAACACTGTTACATAACTCTTTTAAATGTGTCCAAATGTCTTCTGACTGTAAGACTCTTAAGTAGTAAAATGTTTTTATTGATAGAATTACCATTTATAATTATGATTAGTACACAAAATAATCCAAATGTATTAAAAACTTTGATATACCTATTTAAAAATTTATTTGAAATGCATCTCTTAATGAAATGATGTGCAGTGTTTTTTCCCCCCAAGTAGCTCATGTATCTATAGATTGGTTTTTCTCATTGCCAAATGAGAGAATTCATCATTGTTCATTTTGTTTGTTTTGTTTTTATAGACATGAGTAGTCTAGTTGTCAGGAAAGGCCTCCCTATCTATATTAGTGGTGTTTAAATTAAAAGCTGAATGATAAATAGGAGTTAGGCAGATCGAGATGAAGAGGGCAAGAGAAAAGAAGCTGAAGAATAATTCCTCCTTTTGTGTAAAAGATGAAAAAATCATATAGCAGAAAACAATCTTTTAAATATATATCTGAGCTCATAAGAAAAGAATCCTGTAGGTGTCAGAAATAACAAAGAAAACCAAAAGCCAAAGTGTCCGAGCTGTCATGAAATTAAAACCCTCAGTTAGTCCCAAATTTGAGTTTGGTGTCCTGCATGGACCTCAATCTGAAGCAAAGAAATTAACAAAATAAATGGTCTTAGGATTCATAGTACTTACAGAGTGCGATGCAAAAGCAAATACATAGCAGCTGTGTACAGAAATTTCTACAGCCCGAGCCTAATGGGAATGCTAAAGAAGAGGAATTCCCAATAAAAGGCAAAACCCACAACCATCCAAAAAATCCAGTATTGGGAATAGCAGATCAAGGATTTAAATAACAGAACAAACTGAATGAGACAAAGTATTACTACAGTGGTATAACAGAGAAAATAAACAATTGGAAAAACAAAATATGAAATAGATCAAATAGTACTTCTAAGTTGAAAAATGATCGTGAACTTCTGGTTCTGGGTAACATGGAATAGACACACTTCTATCTATTCCTCCTGCTAAGTATAGTTAAAAACCCAGACATTATATATAAAACAAACATAAGAATTTGAAAGGTAGATGAAGGCAGACCAGCTAGGGATCCCAGGACCCAAGGAACCACACAGCACAGAGAAGAGGAAATCTAGACATTCTTATATGAAGGAAAACTGAGAGAATTTTTCACCAGTAGACTTATCCTAAAAGAATGGCTATAGGAATTCTTTCAAACAGAAAGTATATTATTAAAGATGAAAATTATAACATTCTCTTATGTAGTTCATGATGTATATAGAAGAAATATTTAGGAAATTACATTATAAACAAGGAAAGGCAAAGGGATTTAAAGGGACATAAGGTTTCTATACTTGAACTGATAAAATGTTGACACCAGAAGTCTGTTATATTAAAAAATCTATACAAAGAGATACACTAAAAAACACTACAGATAAAAATGGAAACGTTCCCCCCCCCACCCCCCTAAGATTCAACTAACCCACAGGAAGACAAGAAAAAGGAAACAGAAACATACATGATCATGGAAATGAAAACTTGGTAATTGTTAAATGCTAGGCAGTTGAAGAGAAAACACGGGTGATGTGGAAGAGGAATATGAGAATTTACTCATAACAAAGAGACAGATTGAAAATGAGATGTTGTGAAAGTTAGAAAGAACACCTATACATATATTTAACAAAACAAGATGGAGACGGCCGTATTAGAGAAAATGCTCCAGGAGAAGTTCCTTAGGTTCACAGAGCTTAATGAGCCGAAGTAGTATACTTTGTGATGAAACTGCATTCTGAGCAAAAAGATGTTGTTGTAAAAATGAGCATCACTTATACTGAAAGCAGTTTTTTAGTCACATCAGCACTGAAAAGAGATAGCTGAGGTAATAACTTCACAGAACTAGTAGTTATATTATCTAATTCAAGAATGAAAAGGAAATAAAGGCATTTTGGAACAGTGTACTTCTTTCCTGAAGAGATTAATAAAATACGTACGTAAGGAAGAATAAAATTGAACTCAGAAGGAAAAAGTAAGATACAAGAAGCAGCAGTGAGCAAAGAAATGAAGAAAACCTGAGTAAATGAAAACAACCATTGGCTATTAAAAAACAGCTAAATTTTGGTAAGAAACGGTTAAAATAATTAAAATAACTAGAGAGAGTAATCTGTAAGAAGAGTAGTCGTTGGATTTATTGTTTTAAGGCATTTGTGTTGTTGAGGCAGTAGTGGGGAAGCATTAATTAGCTTTAGATTGTTAAAGTATATTTATATTTTAAGGGGAAATTCTAAAATAATAGGAATAGAATATGTAATTTTCAAACCAGTTTGGGGGGGATGGGGTGAGAAATAAAAAATATTTAATCTTGTAGTGAACAGTAAAAGAAAGATAAAAACAAAGAAAAACACATGTTCAGAGAAAGCATAATGTAAGATAGGAAATAATCTAAGTAGATTGGCAACTATAATACATATAAATTGCTTAGACTCTTGTATTAAAAGACAGAGGATCTTAAATTGCATTTTAAATAAATGACTTTAAAACAAAAAAATTAGTAAGATTTTAATAATGTTAAAAAAGAAACCTGTTCTTTTTTTGTGAGGAAGATGAGCCCTGAGCTAACATCTGCTGCCAGTCCTCCTCTTTTTGCTGAGAAAGACTGGCCCTGAGCTAATATCTGTGCCCATCTTCCTCTGCTTTATATGTGGGACTCCTGCCACAGCATGGCTTGCCAAGCAGTGCCATGTCTGCACCTGGGATCCAAACCGGCAAACCCCAGGCCACCAAAGCGGAATGTGTGCACTTAACCACTGCGCCACAGGGCCAGCCCCGAGAAACCTGTTCTTAAATGACGCTAATAGTGTTAAAAAGAGCAAATTCTTTACAAAAATTTAATAGTCTTGCATCTATTTGTATCTAACAGCTTGACCTCAAAATACATAAAGCGAAAATTGACAGAATAACACAGAGAAATGGTTAAATATGTGGTAGTAGTGGGATATTTTAAATATATTTTAAATTCTTACAACCTAATAGTTTAAGCAGACAATTAGTGAGTGTCTAAAATAGCAGTGAATAAAAGTATCAATTCTGAGGAGGGTTTATAAAAGGAAGCAAGGCAAGTAGAGTATTAAAAAATGTTATTGTGGTGCATTCCGTTAGTAGATTAAAGGAGAAAACCCATAGGATCGTCATATAATTATAGATTCAGAAAAAGCATTTGGTACGTTTAAACATGTATACATAATTTTAAACTAATAATTTGGACTATCGATATAAAGAATATCTTCTGAACATTCAGCACATATCCCTAATGGTGAAATGTTAACAGGCATTCCCCTTAAGACCATGACAAGTTTGGATACACGTCATTACCCTCTTCGTTTCCACAGTATGCTGGAGGTCCTAGCAGAGCAACAAGACTCAGTGAATAAGCGAATGTTATTAAGGATTGGAAGAGCTAAAATTATCGTGTGTACGCTACACGACTATCTACCTGAAATAATCTCAGTCTTCTATAAAGTCTTTAGCAAGGTTATTGGATACAAGAGGTAAAGGATTCTAGCAGGGGGCTTTGCAAGAGAGAAGGAATGGTAGAGAAAGAAGTTGGTAAACAGTTGAGTAACTTAACACTGATTGTACAAAAAATGAATGTTTCATTTGGTGGTTTACAGTATAAGGGGGAAAGCAAAAGAGTTTTGAAGTAGCATAGGAAAAGTGAGGGCTATTAGAATTACAAGTGCTCAAGGGTCTTTGAATTGTTCAGGAAGAGGGTAAATATATTGATTAACTTTAGATTTCAAGTATGCTTATTAAAATCTTGAGAAGTAACTGTTGAAAAAGTAAGAGTTAGTATAACTTTTAAAATACAAGGTAAGTTGGAATTTAAAAAAATAAATGTAAGAACTGGCAAGAAGAAATAAAACTTTTTTTTTTTAAAGATTGGCTCCTGAGCTAACAACTGTTGCCAATCTTCTGTTTTTAATTTTATTTTTTTTTATTCTCCCTAAAGACCCCCCATTACATAGTTGTACCTTCTAGTTGTGAGTGCCTCTGGTGTGCTATGTGGGATGCCACCTCAGCGTGGTTTGATGAGCAGTGCCATGTCCATGCCCAGGATCCCAACTGACAAAACCCTGGGCCACCAAAGCAGAGTGCACAAACTTAACCACTCAGCCACAGGGTCAGCTCCTATAAAAGCATTTTTAAAAGGCAGTACAGTTGTCCAATAAAGTGATAGACATAGTTTCCTAATATAGTAATAGTTAGAAGAAGTGAAAATTACTCTCAAAATAGCAAGTTGTGGGGCCGACCCAGGGTCATAGTGGTTAAGTTCACATGCCCCAATTCAGAGACCAGGGGTTCACAGGTTCAGCCCCCAGCAGTGGACCTAGCACCGCTCATCAAGCCACGCAGTGGCGGCGTCCCACATAAGATGGAGGAGGATTGGCGATTTCCTGGATTTTTATCTAAGCTTGAAATATTTCTTAATTAAAAATATAATTTTAGAGATAAACTTAGGTTTGGCTGAAATTTACTTCAAAGGTGAAGTTAAAATTGAGTAAGAGGGTCCACCCCATGGCCGAGTGATTAAGTTTGTGTGCTCCGAATCGGTGGCCCAGGGCTTTGCAGGTTCGGATCCGGGGCGCGGACATGGCACCACTCATCAGGCCATGCTGAGGCGGCATCCTACATGGCACAGTCAGAAGGACCCACAACTAAAGACACACAGTTAGGTACCGGGGGGCTTTGGGGAGAAAAAGGAAAAATAAAATCTTAAAAAAAAAAAACTGAGTAAGAAAGGCGTGGGGTGGGACTGGCCAGGTGGCGCAGCCGTTAAGTTCGCATGTTCTGCTTCTGAGTGCCCCAGGGTTTGCTGGTTTGGATCCTGGGTGCAGACATGGCACTGCTTGGCACGCCATGTTGTGGTGGGCATCCCACGTGTAAAGTAGAGGAAGATGGATATGGATGTTAGCTCAGGGCCAGTCTTCCTCAGCAAAAAGAGGAGGATTGCCAGATGTTAGCTCAGGGCTAACCTTCCTCAAAAAAAAAAAAAAGAAAGGCAGGGGGTTGTATTGTGCAGGGCCTTGAAAGCCATGTTAATGAGTTTGGACTGTGTTTCATGGATATATTTATCAGTTTCCTGTGGCTGCTGTAAAAAATTATCACAAACTGAGTGGCTTAAAACAACAGAAATTTATTCTTCCACAGTTTTGGAGGCTAGAAGTCCAAAATCTACGTGTCAACAGGGCTTCACTGTTTCTGGGAATTTAGGAGGACAATCTGTTGATTGCCTCTTCCAGCTTCTGGTGGCTCCAGGCGTTGTTTGGCTTTTGGTTGCATAAGTCAAATCTCTGACTGTGTCAGATGGCCTCTTCCTCTCTGTGTGTGTGTCTCTTCTAAAGACTCTTGTCATCGAATTTAGGGCCAGTCCAGATACTCTAGGTCAGATGAGCTCAAGATCCTTAACTTAATTACATCTGCTTAGACCCTTTTTCCAGATAAGGTCGCATTCCCAGGTTTCAGGGAATAGGATGTGTACACATCTTTTGAGGGGCCTCCATTCAACCTACCTCAGGGTGAATGACAGTATTGGGGTTTCTTTCTGGTACATTCCTGTGGCTACAGCATGGAAAGTGAAATTGGAGATTTGCACACCTGGTATAACAGCTCCTCTGCAGGTGGTTTGTAATAGAGTGGTAATAGGGGTATGTGGAGAAGTGAGCAAAGAAGAGGGATTTCAGAAAAGGAAATTCACAGGATCTGCTAATTAGGGATGGAAGGAGGAAGAGTAAAAGATGACTTTCAGATTTAGCTATACTAATTTGATGGATAGCGGAGGCATTTACTCTAACCTATGGTTCAGATTTTGGTAGTATGGTGATTAGCTTTCTTTTGGACGAAATAAATTTGGGTTCTTGAAGTGTGTAGTACCAGCAGTCTCTCGAATATATTTCTGCGCTGGAGGTAATAGATTTTATAGTGATGAGTGTACACCTGCTAAATGACTCCATGAGAGAAGAGAAATTGGCCTTGTTTCAGATCCATGAGGGACAAACAGCAGCATTTAAGGCAAAGTAAAGAAAGAAAAGTTGTTTTCTAAGAAACTAAAAAGGTGTGACCAGAGAAAGAAGGGGAAAACCAGGAGACTGGTGCCGTAGAAGGAGATCATTTATGAACTTAGGGCAGTTTTTCCTGAGATGTAGACAGAAGTGGAGGAAAAGAGAATAGGAAATTAAGAAATGGAGACAGTGAATGTAGGTAAGTCTTTCAAGTAGGTTGTCTTGAAGGAAAACAAATGGGATTGAGTGAATTTTTGCCCCCCTTATTCAAAGATGGGTAAGATAAGCACGTTTATGTGCTCTTGAGGTAGAGCCAAGAGAAGGGGAAATGACTCAGTGTACACGGTACCTGAGGAGGTGGGTAGGGAATCCAGAACCGCAGGTAGGGCTTAGTCAGTGTGACGGCAAAAGTGGTACCTCCGTTCTTTGCTTACTGGTGAGAATGTGCATTTACTGGTGGGAATGTGCATTTTAAAAAATCGTTTGTTGCTTGTATTTTGTTAATTATGCATTTGTATTTTGCTCATTTGCTACTGTTTTTTAGAGAAATGACTTTTGTATATTAGAGAAATTAGTTTTCTGTCATGTGTATTAAAAATATTTTTCCACTTTGTTTTTTGTCTTTGTTAATTTCTTTCATAGCAATGCGTAAGTTTTAAATTTTATGTGGTTAAGATTTACCACTTTTCTTTGCAATCTCTAGGAAACTTCATTTTTATACTAACTAGCTTTGAAGTATAAGATACTTCAGATGTCTCCTTTTTTCCTCTTAATAAAAAATTGTTAGCTTAATTTTAAAACTATAAAACCAAATATTGTGACATATAAAATATTCGTTTTATAATATATTTGCTTGTTATTGATTTGAAAGGATATCACGTATAGTACATCTATATTTTATATGTTTTTCCTCACATTTAAGTATATGTGGTAGTATATTAGCTAGAAATGTTAATACCCTATTGTAGTATCAAACACACATGTATGAATGTTGGCTCATTGTTTTTCTTATCTTAAGTTTTAAGCAGGGTCTGAAAACTCTTGGTGTTTTGGAGAAAATTCAGTCTTATCCAGAAGCATTTTATAGCCTCTTCTGTCATAAACCTGAGAATCTTTCTGCAAAAGTCCTTAGTGATCTTTTTACAGTACACACATTATCTGACGTACAGGCTTTGGGGTTTTGGAACAGTTACTTACAAGCTGTTGAAGGTATGTGGATATTTTTATTTAACTGTCTTAGAATGTTTGTTTCAGAATATTAGTTTATTTGAGTTTTGCTTTTTAATAATAATACTTTCATCTGCTAACTCCGTATTCACAAAACTTATTTAAAAACAGGGTTGTATGACTGAGTTGAAAGTGGTAAGAAAAATTACAGACTAAAGTTATATTTTGTAGATTGTTTTCCTCTAGATAATTTGAGGAGAAAGGCATTCTTCCTAGAAAACTTTAAATATATGGATGATTGCCACAGCATAGAATAGTCTTAAAGCTAAGCATCTATTTCATCTTTTTCAGTTTGATGTTAAATTGAATTTTTCTTCATCCATTGGTTAGGGCTATGATTATGATGTTTATCACTGAGCATTGTCAATGTAAAGTCATTCCATTTAATAGAGTGGAAAAAAATTAACTTTTAGTTGAAATGTTTTTAGCTAGATTGTTTGGTTGTTTTACACCATTTAGTTTTTCTCTCTGCACTGGTTAAACTAGTTTATCAAATAGTGGTGGTCTAGAAGTGATTTAAAATTGTTTTTAGTATCATATCCCAAAAAGATGGAGTTGCAGAACCCACAGAACCCATTGGGCTATTTGATAATTTTATATTAAAGGCGGCATTCAAATATACAATGAGGAGTTCAACTAAATGATTTTTTGAGCCCTACTTTGAGATTCAAGTAAACATTTATTGACTGTACTGTTGCCCTGTTCCAACACTTGACTTACTGATTTAGTTTGCCCAAGATAAATGTGGGAGTCTCTTGCCTTTCAACATCCCCAGTCTAGTTGAGGAAGAGTCTGTGATGGTAGCAATATATAACATGGATTTATTTTTCTTTCTTTTTCTCTTGTTTTGGGAAACTTTTCAGATGGTAAATCTGCAACAACAGTGGAAGACATTCTTAGTTTCACAACTGGTTGCAATTCCATTCCACCTGCTGGATTTAAACCCACTCCTTCACTTGAGTGCCTTCATATGGATTTTCCTGTTGGAAACAAGTGTAATAACTGTTTAGCTCTTCCAATCACCAATACATATAAAGAATTTCAAGAAAATATGGACTTTGCCATAAGAAACACTCTAAGACTAGAGAAAGAAGAAAGTTCTCACTACATTGAACATTAAAATGTTTTGAACATAGAGATGCTTCTTTAAAAGCTGCTATTGATATTTTTGTTTCAGAAATCTGTCCATCATCACTTTCAACAAACTGTCAGCTTCTTGGCCCAATAAAACTTAAGATATGAACATAAAGAAATGTTTTGGCCGTTTTAGCTAAAAAAAAATTTTGTTGAAGTGTACCAGTCCAAGTTGATATTTTTCTGTTTTCTTAATATACATTCTTCTTAAACCTCAATATAAATACTTTCAGAATGGCTGTACAGGCTTTCTTCAAGTATAGTAGCATGATATATATATATATATACATATATATATAAGAAAAAGACT
Organism: Equus caballus; assembly: GCF_041296265.1. Taxonomy (NCBI): domain Eukaryota; kingdom Metazoa; phylum Chordata; class Mammalia; order Perissodactyla; family Equidae; genus Equus; species Equus caballus. The sequence goes on from NC_091684.1 coordinate 181,848,434, forward strand.
TGTACTCACTGTTTTTATAAACGAGGGTTAGCTCTAGGATGCCACAGTGATTTTTCTAGTTATATGCAATTTTCAAATTATTTTATTTTAAAGTATTACATAGAAAAGCTAATTGATAAATCCTGTTATATAAATCAAAGGCATATATTCTGGGGTGTGTGTTATATGTATCCTTTTCTAGGATGGCACTAAATTGATTGTTAAAATGTTTTCAGATTACTGATTTATATTGAAATAGACCCACACTGCAATTAGATGATGCCTGATGCAGAGTATTATATAAAAAGCAGAATTGCACAAATATTCTAGAATCTATGGACATTTCATAGTCTTAAAAACCCTTCTGAGGTGGATAAAATAGAGTTGAAAATACCTAAGAAAGTGTCTTCTGTAAAGCCTTGGCTTTGACAGTTATTATCAAGATGGTTGTATGACAGGTAAGCTGGCACCATTGAATTACACAGTTAACTTCTTTGATCTTTAAAGATAGGTTATTATATAAACAATGTAGAAATACGTAAGAAAGAAATACAAATAGAATGGAAAAGAACACTCTAATCTCACCAAGCAGAATTAACTCCTATGTTTGTGTATTCTTCTATAAACTTTATAGTACTTAGGTTTCCTTTCTTTTTTATTTTTTTTGGAGGAAGATTAGCCCTGAGCTAACATCTGCTGCCAATCCTCCTCTTTTTGCTGAGGAAGACTAGCCCTGAGCTAATATCTGTGCTCATCTTCCTCTACTTTATACGTGGGACGCCTACCACAGCACAGCATGGCTTGCCAAGTGGTGCCATGTCCGCACCCAGGATCTAAACCGGCAAACCCCGGCCTGCTAAAGCAGAACGTGCGCACCTAACCACTGCGCCACCGGCACGGCCCCTTAGGTTTCCTTTCTTTTTTAACTTTATTAATGCTACTAAAAGTCAAAGAATTCCTAAAAGTAACAAGAAATCATGTAATAACAATTTGAAGATACATAGTCCCATAGTCATGTCCCCATGTTTATACTCTTGCAAAAGAAGAAAGTGGAAAAGTCTAATGTCCCTAATCTATTATCAAATATAAATTAGTTCTCCACCAAAGTAAATTATATGAGAATACATCATTATGAGAGATAAATTGCTTGGTTTTAATCACGTTTTTTTTGGTACCCAAAGGAGTTGTCAGCTGCTGTCATATTCTCATTCTCCCCAAGAAACATCCTTAAATTATCAATATTTTTGAAGAAAAATAACTGGATTGATTTGATACTGGTAGTATATCTCAATACCAAAGGGAAACTAAAACATAATCCTAATATGGCTTTCTTTGTTACACTTACTAACAGACCCAGCAAACTTAATGTTCTTAAGTTTTTAAAAACATTAAACAAGGCATTTCTGGTGTCTTGTGTTGAATTCTGTTAGATTATGAAAAGTAATTAAAGCATCCATCAAAAAAGAGTTTGAATAGCTAATATAAACCTCAAACTTGCCATGCAGCTTTTATTGCAAATGTGTTGATAAATTGGATCTTTTATTTCTTAACCTCCCTAGTTTTCTAAAATTTAAAAAGCCATTAAACCAATACAAACCAAAAAACCTAATTAAAGTTATTTTCTGGTTATTTGTAGTTTTAATTAATTTCCCCTACGGTGCTAATTACAGCTGGTGAACACTCACACTCTTTTTAGGGTAGGGAGGAGTGGTAGAGAGGCAGTGTGCTTGGATTGGCTCCAATTAAAAGCAGTATTTCAATTCCTCATTTCACTTACTTTATGTGTTAAGGCCTTAGGGATAAGGTGGTGTAAATAATAATTTAGGATATTCACGTTTTAAAGTGAAGGATAAATATTCATATTGCAAAATGTTTTCTGGTTTTAAGGATGTTCCAGTACTATGAGTTTTGTATTAATCTGTTTAGTCAAGGCATATCAGAGAAACCTATAGGTTATTTATTTTCTGCAGTGTTACTATGTCAAATGGTTGGTATTGTGATTGTTCTTTTTCTATTCATTGTTATAGCCACTGCACAATGCTTACTGACATTAATTTAAAAAGGAATTATGCTATAAACCTTTATAAGTGTGTATATGTATTTCTTAAATATTTCAATCATCTAAATGCCATATATTTCAAGCTTGTTTTCTATTGCTTTCAATATCAAGAAAAACCATAAATTCGCCTATTATACATCTGCTGTGAATGGTTTTTGGTTGTTTTATTTTCATTGTTTTCAGACAGTTTTTAAACTTTTTGGTGTGGGAGCCTCATCTGAAGGCCTTTTATACAATTCTCTACTATTCTTGTACTCAAGTCATTTTACTGTTTTAGTATTTAAGGTAAAGATTCTTTAAAATATCTCGTCAGAAACTAGCTTATGATTTTTATACTTTGTAATATTTAATTTCCATATTATGAATAAGCCATTATTTGTTTGGGTCAAGTAAAAAGCCTTCATTTGATTACTAACCTGAGAATTCGCTTTGGCTTCTGCTTTGTGCCAAAACTTTTTATAATTTTTTTTGTAATTATATGGAAGCTATTGGAACTTTTGAACATTGAATGATGGATTACTTGGATGTGTATTACCTGTAGTTGAGGAAAATTTGGAATGCTTTGAAGAGCCCCGATTTTCAAGTTCTGATTTTGACTTTTAACGTTTTCTAATTGCCAGACATTTTCCAATATCTACTGTATGCCAGGTATTATGCTACATAACAGTTGATGTATTAGCTTATTCCGCGCCCCCCTTTTTTTAAGACTTCAAATGTTACCAAAAAACGTGACACTTAAAATGTTTTCTAAATGAATATGTTTATGCTACTAAGTGTGAAGTGCCTACATAAACTAAGTTAAGTAAGGCGTTAGGATTTAACATAAAGATTCTGACAATACTAAGTAGATACAAGATCCCTTCCTCTGCGAGTTTGAGAGATCCTGTGAGCAGTTTGTTGGCTGACACCTAGGAACCTCTCTTGAATGAGTTGTTCTGAGGTATTCTGTGTTAAAACTGTCTATCCCCTAATGTAAAATAATAGTTTGCCAGAAGAAATTAAGCCAAAAATCTGGATAGAGTCAGTTAAAAGACTGCAGTAAATTAGATTACCTTACAGTCTGAAGCCATAGTTTATTTTGATTTTTCTGATTCTACTAACAACAAATACCTTATTCAGTCCCAACCTTACAGGGACTGTTTGTCTGCCATTGTTCTTCTGTGGGGCATATTTTTCTATACGTTTATTGCCCACACTTTGTGCACTCCTTGGTTGATTTTTATCATTTCATATGTATATACTGTATATAAATATTAAACATTGTCTTAGCATTTTGTATTAATACGACTCATATCGTCTTGGGAGGAAGTTTGAAATGGAGCGGAAATGGTTAGAGGAAAGATTTGTGTTTCAAAGTGCAAGTACCCAATTGAACAAGCTTGGGTGCTCAGATATTGGGAGGTGGGAAAGACTGTATATTTTATATTCCATGGAGACAAAAATTGAAGAACATTCCCATAGGGCAGGAACTGTCATTTCCATTGAATTACAACACACCTAGATCATTGGTGAGTCTTTCAAAATATTAGTGATAGCACTGAATAAAACAGTAAATATTCTAGTTAATATGCTAATTAGCTACAAAAATGAGATAATGCTGTTCTTACAGGTGAAAAATGTAGCTTCATAACCTTTTACCAACCTCTCCCTATTCTGGCCCCCCCCCCCAGTCTCTAGTAACCCCTTTTCTGCTGTTTCCATGAGTTTGACTTTTTTTTTATTCCCCATATAAATCACATGATGCAGTAGTAACAACTTTAGGTTACAAGATGATTACGGTCTGAGGGTCTAATATATAACATGGTGACTATAGTTGGTAACTGTATTGTATAATTGAAATTTGCTAAGAGAGTAGAGCTTATGTTCTCACCCAAGGGGAAAAAAGTTAAATTTGTGAGGTGATGGATATGATAACTAGATGGGGGAGTCCTCGCACAACGTATACATACATGAAATCATTATGATGTACATATCTTACAAATTTTGTTTGTCAATTATACCTCAGTAAAGCTGGAAAATAGAAAAAAAGTTACACGAGTTAAAATATAGGTTCAGTTCTAGGGCATTTCCTAATGGCATTAAAATAAGATCACCTGTCTGAGCTTCACATAAATAAATGACTTATCTGAAATAGAGAAGTTAATGTTCTGTTACAGAATTTTGCTCTTTATGTAATAAGGATAATTCATTTCTCATATAAATTTGAAAGTTAGGGGCCGGCCTGGTGGTGCAGCAGTTAAGTGTGCATGTTCCACTTCAGCAGCCTGGGGTTTGCCGGTTCGGATCCCAGGTGTGGACATGGCACTGCTTGGCAAGCCATGCTGTGGTAGGCATCCCACATATAAAGTAGAGGAAGATGGGCACGGTTGTTAGCTCAGGGCCAGTCTTGCTCAGCAAAAAGAGGAGGATTGGCAGCAGATGTTAGCTCAGGGCTAATCTTCCTCAAAAAAAAAAAAGTTTAAAAAAGTTTAAAAATTTGAAAGGTTTTCGGAATAGTTTCTGAGGCACAGAGTAGAATTTCATTTCAGAATTTGGTGCAGCTTCAGAATGAACAGCTAATGCAGTGTCATCAGTGAACTCTATTGAACGGCTGGGAACGGAGCTGTCATCTATTTTTGACATCAAATAAAAACCTATGGATTAAATTAGCAATCAGCTGGGCCAGGGCAGGGGGGTGGGCTGTGGTGGCTACTGGTTAAGTTCAGGTCTGCTTCAGGGGCTGGTTCAGGCAGGGTTTTCGAGTGGACTTAGACCAGTGGCCATGCTGGGGCAGGGTCTCACATACAAAAAAGGGAAATTGGCAAGAGATGTTAGTTCAGGGTGAATCTTCCTCAGCAAAGTAAATAAATAAATTAGAAATCATCAGTATTAGTTTTTGTCATCACATGACTTCAAGTGTGCATTAAAACAGCAGCCCTATCCACTTACCCCCTCCCCCAAAGTAGTGTTTTGTGATTTTGCTGTTACTAAAAGAGGGGAAAATACCAAATTGCCATTTTCCACCTTCCTGGCTCCTGTGTCCACGTAGGGAAAACCACACCATAAAGCTAGACCATTTTGCTAATAGATGGGATTGAGAAATCTGCCAGATTAGAGCAATGCTCCAAATCCCGTCTATTTCTCTGAAAAATGGAGCAAAGGGGAGACCTCTCCCGCCGTACTGGGAAGCAGAGGAGGGAGCTAGCGTTTAAGTGCTTGCTTCGTTCCAGGAGCTTCATTTACTTTAGTCCTGTGATCCTTAAACCCCTAGAGTATTCTGAGCGCTTAAGTGATTTATAAAGGACCAAATAAACAGTTCAGTATTCAATCAGGTTGTTAGAAGTACACCACACTCCTACCCTAAGAGCTCAATTTAAAGCAGCTACCGTTTGAGAGGCTTGGCTTGATAGGATACAAATTCCTACTCTTCCACAGCTGAAAAGTAACCACCACTAGGCACGCGGGTATTACCCTCCGCCGGATCTCCAAGCTCTGAGGAGGGAGCTGACGACACTGGGCGGTCGCCCTGGAGGAGGGGGGTCCGGTTTCCTTTGGCCCCGCCCCTCCGGGCTTTGCTTCCGGGGCGGCCGGGGCGGCCACGTCATCGTCGGGCTCTGCTCGCCCGCCGGGCTGTGGATGGTGGGAGTGAAGATGGCGGCGGCCGCAGCAGCCAGTATTCGAGAGAGACAAACAGGTACCGGCTTATTCCCTTCTCCTCCCTGCGGTTTTGTGCCTGCGGTGGGCACATCTTCTTCCTCTCCTTGTCGCCCTCACTTGGTGGCGGTGCGTGCAGCTCGGAGACGGCCCTCGGGAGTTTAATTCAGTACTCAGAGCATCGAGGGCCCCTCCCCTTTTGAGTTTTTAGGGAAGAGATGCCATTAGCTTGAGAACTCGGCCCTGGTCCTTGGTGCGGGAGAAGGGGCTTCGGGGGCTGGCCGGTTGCTAGGGTCCTGCTCTTGTCTGTCCTACTGGGCCTCAGAAGGCCATCGCGGCAAGATCTGGCCGCTGGCATTTTTTCCCCTGTGTTGCCACCTAAGAGGTGTCCGGGTTTGTTTCTGTGCCTGGTTCAGTTCTTTTCCAGTTTTAATGTTGAAAGAGTTTCATTTTCCGGCACTTTCACTACAATTACAAAATTTAGATATTCTTTTTCAGAGCAGCTTGCGTTCTGCCATTTCTCTCCTTTGGAACAGTCTTTTGGGGGTACTGACAAGAAATACTTGGTGATAAAGATTCAACTTGCTGGAATGGGATTGAAGAATGACAAAACAAATTAATAGTTTTCCCATTTTAACTGTGTGACAAACTAGTGTTTTAAAACTACATGTTACTAGTTTCATCTTCGATAGAACATGGTTTTATATAGCTTCTATTTATATGCAGTGAAATGTGGTAAAAAAATGCATATCTCTTACCTTGAATTTTGATATTTTTTCCATCTTAGATATTTTTAATTTTGCCTTGTTTTTTGTAAACGTCTGATGAGAACTTGTTTATACTTGTCAACTAATTGTCTTGAAAGTTGGCAAGCTCTGAGGAACTAATAGAAATAAGCCATGGAGAATGTGCGTACTACTTGGAAATTCTGTCTCTTGTAATTATGTTCTTTTGTGTATAAATCTGAATACAAAAATAATTAGTTACAATTACTATGACCTACAGAAGGGATTTTTTTGGCTGTGCTTGATTCCTTCTTTTGGAATTCAAAGAGAAAAATGATAGACTTCAGTCTAGTAATGACACACAGCGCATATTGAGTTCTCTTTTGCTTTTTCCAGTAGATAATTTAGTATAAGCTTTCAGATGAAGTCAGGCATAACTTAAATATGTGAAAGTCCAAATAAGATTTGGAGAATACCTGCCATTCATTTTATCTGTGTATAAATAGAATCTCCAGTTGTCTTTACACTGTGGTTCTGACAGTTTAATGAAGCTCAATGAATTAAGCCAAACTATGTATTAAAATAAAGACAACAACATGTCAAGGAAGAATGTAGCAAAACAAAGGAACTTTTTGAAAAATGAAGTTTGTATGGTAGGGATTTTTATATACAGAAGCTTTGTAGAATATTAAAATCTAATAGTATAATTTTGATTTCTGTGGAAATAAACTTCATTATAGCAAGATTTCACATCATCACTAGATAGGTTATGCCAGATCATTTATCAAATTAGTACTGTAGTTGAGTTCTGTCATCTTTTCAGTGAAAGGTAAACCCCTTTGTAGGTACTGTAGTAGCAGAAGTAAACATTTACCTTATGCCTGTTGAGAACGTTTCGGGAAATAATTGACAGTCCATTCTCAAATATTGTAGATACAAGGCACTTTGATACAGAGGAGTTTGCAGTCTATTTGGGTAGATAATAACTGATATTTATTGAGCATTGACCATCGCCAGGCACTGTTTTAAGTGATACTTATCTGTATTAGCATCTCCATTTTGCAGATGGGGAAACTAAGGTGTAGAGAGGTTAACTGGTATGCCTGTTTTTTGCTTCACCTGCCTGAAGAATCTTTATTCGTCTTTTAAAGGTCACCTCAAAAGTCATCTCCTTTGTGAAAGTTTCCTGGATCACTCTCTATTCTTTTTTTTTCCTTTTTTCTCCCCAAAGCCCCCCGGTACATAGTTGTATAGTCTTCGTTGTGGGTCCTTCTAGTTGTGGCATGTGGGATGCTGCCTCAGCTTGGTTTGATGAGCAGTGTCATGTCCGCGCCCAGGATTCGAACCAACGAAACACTGGGCCGCCTGCAGCGGAGCGCGCGAACTTAACCACTCGGCCACGGGGCCAGCCCCATCACTCTCTATTCTTACCTTTAGTTCCACAGGCAGAATCCTGTGGAACCATTGTCCTTCATGCATGCATGTCCTTCTGTTCCAGGTTCTTGCTCAACTCCCCCGCTTCTCAACACTGGAGAGCCCCAGATCAACTGCCTTCTTCCTGTAGTGATCTGATGTAGCCTCTTGGCTTTAGGTACTATCTATATGCTGATGGTCCCCAAGTTTATGTCACTAGCCTGAACTTCTCCTCTGAACTCAGTCGACCGTGTATCACTTAATGGCAACTCCATGCTTGTATTTGCTTCAGACAAAAACCTTGAAGTTTTCTTGACTTCTCTCTTCCTTATTCCACGTCAGATCTGTCAGTAAATCTTGTCAGCTCTACTCTGAAAATATATCCGGGATCTGACCATTGTCATTGCTGTCATCCAAGTCCGAGCCACCAGGAGTTTCTGCAATACCTCTATTTGGTCTTTTTTCTTTTACATCCCTGTTCCCCTTCGTATTTTTTCACACAGTACCTAACGTGATCATGTCACATCTTTGCTCAGAACCCTCCAGCAGCTTCCTGTTTCAGTCATGGCAGAAGTCAGAATGATCTTACAGTGGTCTACATGGCCCTATACGATCTGTTCCCCACTTAACTTTCTGACCTCACTCCCTATTACTCTCCCCTTTCCTTGAACACACCAGAATGCTTCTACTTCAGAGCCTTTTTATTTGTTTCCTCTTTCTCGAATATTCTTTCAGAGATATCTGCATAACTCCCTCACCTCCCTTAGGTCTTTACTCAAATGTTACCTTCTCAGGGGGCCTTTCCTGCCTGCTGTATTTAAAATCACACGACAATTCCCTCTTCCCCCTTCCCTTCCTTGTTTTTCTCCATAGCACCTATCTTGATCCCACATACTGTGTTTTACTTATTTTGTTGTCTTTCTGCCTCAGCTAGAATGAAAGCTACTTGAGGATGGGTAATTTTTGTTCAGTCTGTTTTGTTTAGTGCCAACAGCTAGAGCAGGGTCTGGCAGATGGTAAATACTCACTAAACATTTATTGAATGAATAGCAAATGTAGTTAAATATATAGGGAATGAGTGAAGAAGACATTGCAGATAAGGGTGAAACTACATTAACCAAGCCTAGGACTGTGGATAGTATGTTTAGGGACAATAAGGAAAACTAGGTTGTCGTTTCAGTTAAAGGCAATGGTTTCAGCCTTTAGGGGGTTACTCTGATGAAAGTGAAATTAAATTCTTGTATATTCTCTGAACACAGGCCATGTACTCTGTTAACACATCCACTGTGTCAAAATCCCTGTTGACAAATTAACCAAGGCTCAGGGATAGATATTCACCTAGATGGAGCTGAGAAGGCGGATGTGGGAGTATCTGCTGATACTGGCCTCTTTCAGTTAGCTAAGGCCTGCTGGCTGGGAGAACACTGTACGCCTGGGGCTCACATGCAGCCCAGGCTGTGGTTCTTCCTAGTTGTCCTGTGTCAAGAGTGTGAAGACTTGTTCTTAGAAACAAGCTTTTCTGTCTCTTGGGCCGTGAGTGCCAGGGTGGTGGTGTCTGCGTTGCCGGGAGGTGGGAGGAAGATCTCTGCTGAAGTGCTGTGGGAGAATTAATCCTGGAGCACTCTCTGTGCCTCTTGTGTTGTTTCAGTTTTAAGTACCAAAGTGTTTTTTTGTTTGTTTATGTATTTTTTATCTAATACCATAACACCTGTCAGCTTCTGAAGTAGATGTAAATTATTGGCAATGTGTATTATTGGCTGAGCATTAGATACTAACATTTTACCAAAAAATCATCTCTCTATGTACATACACATAAATATATGAATATATCACTGAATTACAGTCTCCTGTTATTTACCTACCTCAAGAAACAAGCATTTAAGAGAAGTTTTTCTAGTGAGTGAATGAATGTGCTATAAATCGATACTCAGGTGATTTGAGTATTATACAGTTCTCTGGTGGAAGTTTGGCTTATTGATTATTCTGTATTACTTAATAAAGCCTAATCCAAGTGTTTTTAAAAATCAACCAAGTAGATTTTAGGGTTGCTAGTCTTTTAAAAATTAAATCACCTAGCTAATACCCTCTCTTGACTTGTGAAGTTGCCATTTCTACTTCACATAGAAGTATATTGAGATTTTTATTCTCCTTAGGAAATATTTCTGAGTTGCTGTAACACATGAACAGATGAGCAATAAAAACCACAAAATACTATAACATATAGAGCATAGCTGCTATGGCTTAGAAGGTGTATATTTTCTTGGCAGGAGTTATCAGTTACCCACCAGCTCTATGGGAAAGCCTCACTTTCTCCAGGGAGCATATAATATTAAGCAATACAACTTTTCAGTGAATCTGACAGGATAAATTGATCATAAAATGTACCCCAAGATAACTAAAAAGTAGACCTGCTGTATGGAGGTTTTGTATATGAACCATGTAAATATATCTTAGATAATTTTTTCTTTTAGAAAGACTGGTCTTAATCTGTGCTTTCAGCCAGACAGTAGACAACAACACCAGTCATATATTGAGGCCACTGCAAGTTCGTGATTGACAGAATTTCTTTTTGCGTCTATATAAAATGTACTGTGGGATCATCAGGAGAAATGGAAAAGGCTCTTCCTGAACATTTTTCACATTTTCATCTGGGGACAGATGCCTGTTGTGTTTTAGAAAATCTCCCAAACATGTGCCAATTAGCCGTTGATGGAACAGCCTTTCTAAGAGTGATTTGTGCATTTTGTTTTGAGGTAGTAAGTAATACATGTGGGGGGGAAATGAAATTGTAAAAAACAATGATAATATTTAATAAGACTATTTCCATTTCCAGTGGCTTTGAAGCGTATGTTGAATTTCAACGTGCCTCATGTTAAAAACAGCACCGGAGAACCAGTATGGAAGGTAAGAGATTTTATTTTAATGGGGACTATTTCTTTTTTCCAGGCCCTTATTGGTGGTAATTGGAGGGAATTTCTTGTTAATACTGAACAGTGGCACATTTTAGTTGTAATGCATGCATATTTTATTTTTATTTAACGTGGCTTCTTAATGTGAATCTTATTGATAAACGTTTTATGGAATAAGACAGGAGAGGATAGTAATATTCATCTAGAGAATCCAGCTGATCTCCTGGCTGGGGCCTCACTCATAGGTCTTTACTCTGGGTGATGTTTCGTTCCTTAGCTTCGCAAGTCGAGAACTTGGATCTTGCAGGCTTGCTCAGGGTTAGTCAGCCTCGGGGACTGGTCCATTTTAACCAGCTCATGAGAGAGTGATTTCTAAACCACAATGCCAGTTTATTGATTTATGATATATAAAACTGTCAGTAAAATTGTTAATTGGACCAGAAAGCAATCTATAATTTTGCCCCCTTGAGACATGCTAGAAAACCTTTAAAAATTCCCATTTGAACTCCTTCATTCTAAACTACATGCACACGCTGTCTCTTTCTTCCAAGAGATTGGATTTAATACAGTTGATTAGATTTAAATTTACTAGTTTGCAGTCACTTTATACTTCTCTCTTGCTAAACATTAAGAATGAGTCAACTTGGTTACAATTTGGGGTGTTTTGAAAACTCGTGAGTGGTTATGACTCCTTTAGGTTAACTCTAACGGTGGTTAGAGTCATCTATATTGAGCTCATAGTTTAAGCTCCAGTGTGTCCCCTGATTTTCCCCTTCCTTCCTGCTTCTGGGCATCTTCTTACTGCCCCTTGCATAAACTCTATTTGTTTATTGTTTCTAAAGCCTGTATTGAGCTTTTGAATTAAATAACTTGACAACTTCTTGGGTACAGATTTGTGTCAGATTCTTTCCCTACCCATCACTTCTATATCACAAGATTACTAATACAGATATATTGAGATCTAAAGAGGAAGAATTTTTGAGGGACGCAACATCCAACCCCTTATAACTAGAGCAGGAAGATTTTCAGCTTTTCTAAACGAAATGCTGACATTCAAAAAAACCGTGTTTTTATGACAGCATGTTTCATCCTCTCGTTAGCAATTTCTTCCTCCATAATGAATTATTGAGGTAGTTTTGAAAAACACCAGTTGAAATGTCTCTTTTATTTGCCTTCTAAAACTAATTTTGAGTTAGAAGACCCAGTTGGCATTCTTACTACTCCTCAAAGGTGTCTTTTTTTTTTTTTTTTTTTTACAGATTGGCACCTGAGCTAACATCTGTTGCCGATCTTCTTTCTTTTGTTTTTTTCTTTCTTCTTCTCCCCAAAGCTCCCCCCAGTACATTGTTGTATATTCTGGTTGTAGGACCCTCTGGTTGTGCTGTGTGGGATGCTGCCTCAGCATGGTTTGATGAGGAGTGCTAGGTCCGCGCCCAGGATCCGAACCTGCAAAAGCCTGGGCTGCTAAAGTGGAGCGCGCAAACTTAACCACTCGGCCACAGGGCCAGCCCCAGGTGTCAGTATTAAAACTTTTAGAATGTGAGGAAACGCATGTGACAGAATAAGGCTAGTAAGTACTCTTTAGGAACTTAATTTTTAAAATGAGTATCTCATTAACCTGAAATACTTAAATTACTAAATTTTCTTGAGAATCTTAGAACTTGTTACACATTAGTTTTGAGAGTGACTAATTTTACTTCTTTCCTTTTAGCAAGGATGTATGTGAACTGGGTAGGATAGTGTATGTGAGTTTGCTGTATGTTCAAAATCCTTAGCTTAAGATGAAGATTGTATAGTCTCTAGCATGTTTTTTTTAACCTAGAAAAAGTATTTTATAGGAAGAAATGTATATAATTATTAATTTATTTTAGCCTAAGTATTAATGCTTTTAAGAATGGAGTACTACATGAATAGACATTTTGGTAAATAATGATAGAAAATATTAAATTGAGGTAAGTATAAGAATTCAGTAAACATGATTTACTAAAATAAAATGTACTTTGACGTTGTCTTAATATGGGTTCTCTATTGACTAGTCACTGATAATGTTTAAAAAGCACATGGGTTTTTCTTTTTTATTATTTTACTAGGTGCTCATTTATGATAGATTTGGCCAAGATATCATCTCTCCTCTGCTGTCTGTGAAGGAGCTAAGAGACATGGGAATCACTCTGCATTTGTGAGTTTTAACGTATTTCTAATAATGGTATTTGTTTTCAAATACATTGTTAAAGATTTCTTTGGCCACCCTGAAATCAAGTTATTAAGGGACATTTATAGAGAAAATATTGTTCGGTTACAATATTTGTATAGAACAACATTTTTTCCCCATATCTTCTTTTATTCAACCCTTTATTTCTGAAGTTAAAAATAAGCCTCAGTCTGAGGCTTTATAATTTCAGCATTTAAACTTTCTTCTTTCTTTTCCTGCAGTCTGGTTTACCTTCTTATGTGAAGGGAAAGAACTGGTTGTCTTAAGGTCTCTTCCAGCTCTGAGAAGTTTTTAGTCCTTTAATTTAAATATACTTTTTTAGAAGAAGAATATCTAAATTAGTTTATCATTAGTATGAAAAATTTAAGTAACTATGAAATAATGACTGTTAATCACCGTAGGAGGCTAGCTAGATTGTCTTCTTAACCACTGAACTTAACTTGATTACATGGCTTCTGATAGGTTTGATAAATAAAACAGTTGCATTACTTTGTGGACCAGGCCTAATAGAACATTTGGAGAGGGGCTATATTCATGGATAGATACTACTACTTTTATGTACTGAAGGAGTCCAATTTTATGGTGCTCTAATCTATTTGCATTTTGTTCTATTTATGATGTTATAACCAATTTTCATTCTCTGATGTTATAATATATTTACTTGAAATGTGCACTTTTATTGAGAATGTAGTTTTAGATTTCTAGTGAGTAACATATCAGAATCTGGTTAAATTCTTCAATTCTTCAATTTTATATTGAGTATTTGTTTTAAATTAATAGAATATTATGTTGCATTAATTCTAAAATGTACTTTTCACTTCTTTATATTTCTGAAATTAAGAGCTGTCTTCTAATTAATGCCATGTTATAGTTTAATTGACAGCATTTTTCTGCCAATTTTAATAGAAATTATTTTAATAATGTTTTAAAATTGATAGCACCTTAGGTTTGATGAAATATGGTATTTGACAGGCTTTTCCTTTCATTTTTATGTCAGACTTAAAATACAGATTTATGGTGGATGATGTGTTAATTCTTATGACCTGAACTGAAGTTTAGCTTGAAGCCATCGTTGGAAATGGTCATTTACTAATAAACATTGGTTCCTATTGCTGCCTTACTGTTTAACTCCTTTATTTCACTAATGAAAAGACTAAAGTTTAAGTGATTGTCCCATGATTGTACAGCTAGGTAATGGTGGAGTTGTGGCCAGATTGCTTGAGCACTAATTCTGTGCCGTTTGTCTACTGAACCATAATGGCTCAGTAACAGTGACTAACAGAAGTGAGGACTAACTCAGTACTTCCCTAAGGGACGTCCAGATAGTCTGCCAGTTTGAGAGTCATGGATTCTCTATGCCTTCCTGTTACTGTTGCCACCAGAGCATGGAAAGATTACACAGCTACCCTGGTGAATTCACGTGCACCCTTCCTCTGGCTATTCTTCCCCACTTGCTGGAGAACACGTCATCAGTTACTTTATACTCTGCAAGCTGGTTTAGTCTGTTTTGTAGGAAACAATAGTTACAACTTTCCAGAACATGAAATGGTAGTCTTAGCCCCTTAGGCAGTTGGACAGCCAGCATAAGAAGACAGCAACCAGTGGCTACCATCACATTATAGTCCTTCGGATGTCAGTAGCAGCAGCCAAACAGATGGGAAGAAGTTATTAAATGCAGACTCACTGGCAAGATGAGCCTCTTTTACTCTTTATAAAATTATGACCAAAATATTATATATACATAAGTGAGTATACAGAAGATTGTATGTAGGATATTGCTTATAGAAGGATGACTAGAATGTTGTAGAAATAGAATGTCAGTCATATTTCCTGATGTAAGCTTAGTAAAATCTTACGATAAAGAATAAAGACATTTTGTGATTTGATATTAGGATATTTGAATGCACATACTCCCTGAATTATAGAAAGAGAAAACTATCAAGTGATATAATGTGTGAGATGCTTAGGTGATCTCCTGTGCCTTCTCTTATGACAATAAATACAAAAAAACAGATTATCTTAAACTTTTAAGGAAGCATTCATATACCCTTTGTTTTAAATATAGATTTGATTTTACTTATGGTTAAATTTTTTAACTGCTTCTGAAGACTCCTCCAGCTTTCTCTTTTCCCTCTCATGGAGAACTGCGTTTTCCTCCTGTTTACCCTCCCCCTACTATACTTTTATGAAAAATGGGCATAAAATTGATTTTGAATGTGCTTTAGTTCTCATTCAAGGAGAATATTGGCAGAAGAGACTGTCTGACCATGACGTATTAGAAGGCAACTGGAGCAGAAGAAATGAAGATTAAGAAGACATTAAGATCTTACTAATAAATGATATTAGCACTGATATAAGGAGAAAGCTGGATTAACTGATTAGTTGCAGCAAGAGCTTTTAGAGTACTGGTCACTGTCCTTGAACTGGTGATCTTCTAGTTTGAGAAATACAGTTTTAAACTATCTTTTTAGATAAGTGACTAAGAAAAAGGTGAGTTTTGTGTTCTTTATATCTTTCAGGCTTCTGCACTCTGATCGAGATCCTATTCCAGATGTTCCTGCAGTGTACTTTGTAATGCCAAGTGAAGAAAATATTGACAGGATGTGCCAGGTAACATGAGTTCTTATTTTCCTCATCCTTGAATGTGGAAACAGATTTTTTTCAAAAAAACATTCTTACGTGTCCAGTGCGAAAAATCAGAAATTCCCTTACCAATTTCCTACTTTGACTTTTGAGACTATCTTTGAATTTTAGATAGACTGAAAAATTTTTAAATTTTTTGGCTGAGGAAGCTTATATTGATTGACTGAATCCAGCTTTAAAAAACGGAAAACCTATCTATAATTAGCTTTAAAAATAATATTTTGTTTTTCTAAGATAATAGGAAGTCTGAGAGTAGGAAGCCCAAGCAGGCACAGCAGTTCTACAGGGTAATCAAAGACACAGGCTCCTTCTGTCTTTCTGATCTTTCATCTTTAGTTTGTCCCTTTTCATTGTCTTGCGTGTTGCTTCATGGATGCAGGATGGCAGCTGCAACTGTAGACATCACATCTATGTTCAAGGCAAGAAAAAGGGGAAATGGACTGTGCCAGCCCTAACTGTTCATTATGATCAAGAAAGCGAAGCTTTCCCAGAAACTCCCAGAAGACTTGCATTTATTTCTCACTGGGTAGAATTAGCTTTGAGGGAGACCGCAAAAGTTAATATTTAGATGAGTGTATTCCCACCCCAAACGAAATATGAATTCTTTTAGCAAGGAAGAAGGGAAAAATAGATATTGGATAGGTAGCTAACAGTATGTACCACAAGTAACAAGCATCTTTACGTGTTATTGACTGTTGAATCAAATTACTATTTAAATTGTTAATGAAAGTCACATATTTTGTATCCTCTGTAGCTAATGATGGCTAGCTTTCTCTTTCACCCTACGTAAACCCGACTGTGCCATTTTTAAAGAGGTATGACTTATGGGGCTGGCCCAGGGGTGCAGCGGTTAGGTTCACATGTTCTGCTTCTTGGTGGCCTGGGGTTCGCCAGTTCAGATCCCGGGTGTGGACATGGCACCACTTGGCAAGCCATGCTGTGGTAGGCATTCCACGTACAAAGTGGAGGAAGATGGGCATGGATGTTAGCTCAGGGCCAGTCTTCCTCAGCAAAAAGAGAAGGATTGGGCAGATATTAGCTCAGGGCTAATCTTCCTCAAAAAAAAAAAAGGTATCATTTATCAGTCCCTTCTTCTGTCCTTTTTTTATAATAGCTTTATTGAAATATAATTCACATACCGTACAATTCACCCACTTAAAGTGTACAAAGTGTACAATTCAGTGATTTTTCAGTATATTCACAGAGTTGTGCAACTATCAACATAATCAATTTTAGAATATTTTCATCACCTCTGCTGTTATATCCCTGATACCCCAACCCCATCCCTAAGCTACTTTTTATTTCTGTGTATTTACCTCTTCTGGATATTACACATGAATGGAATCATACACATGGTCTGTTGTATCTGGCTTTTTTCTCTTAGTGTAATGTTTTCAAGGTTCATCCATATTGTAGCATGTATCAGTACTTTATTCCTTTTTAATGCTGAGTAATATTCCATTGTATAGATATACCAAATTTGTTTATCCATTTATCAGTTGATGGGCATTTGGGTTGCTTCCACTTTTTGGCTATTATGAATAATGCTACTGTAAATACTTGTGTACAAGTTTCTATGTAGACATGTGTTTTCATTTCTCTTATGTCCATAAACAGCTAGGAGTGGAGTTTCTGGGTCAAATGATAATTCTAAGGTTAAATTTTTGAGGAACTGCCAGACTGTTTTCCAAAGTGGTTGTGTCATTTTCTATTCCCTCCAGCAGTGTATGAGGCTTCCAGTTGGTCCAGATCTTTGTCAGTACTTTTTATTATCTGACATTGGATTGTAGCCATCCTAGTGGTGTAAAGTGGTCTCTCATTGTGGTTTTGCCTTTCCCTGACGACTAATGATTTTTAAGCATTTTTTAATGTGCTTATTGGCTATTTCCATATCTTTGGAGAAATGTCTGTTGAGATCTCTTGTCTAGTTTTTAATTGGGTTGTCTATTTTGGTTACTAGACCCTTATTAAGTATATTAATTGCAAATGTTTTCTCCCATTCTTTGGGTTATCTTTTCACTCTCTTGATGACATCCTTTGAAGTGCAAAAATTTTTAATTTTGGTTTTAAGCTTAATTTTAAGTTTACCTATTTTTTCTTTAGTTGCTTGTGCTTTTGGTATTATATTGAAGAAACTCTTGCCAAATCTCTTCATTTTCTTCAAAGATTTTTATAGTTTTGCCTCTTACATTTAGCTCTTTGATCTGTTTTGAGTTACTTTTTATATGTGGTATGAGGTAGGTGTCCAGCTGATTTCTTCTGCACGTGGCTATTCAGTTGTTCCAGCATCATTTGTTGAAGAGATTTTCTTTCTGCAGTGAACTGTCTTGGCAGCTTTGTTGAAAATTAATCAACAGTAGATACATTGGTTTGTTTCTGGACTCTGTTCTTTTGATCTCTATGTCTGTCCTTAGGCCATTACCACACTGTCTTGATTGCTCTTGCTTTGTAGCAAGTTTTGAAATTGGAAAATTGAGCCCTCCAACTTTGTACTTCATATTCAAGGTTATTTGGGTTTTCTGAGTCTCTTGAATTTCCATATTAATTTTAGGATTAGTTTATCAGTTTCTGTAAAGATGCCAGCTGGGGTTCTCATAGGAATTGCATTGAATCTGTAGATCAGTTTGGGCGTTATTTCCATCGTAATATTAAATTTTCTGATCCATGAACATGTGATCTCTTTCCACTTACTTAGATCTTTAATTTCTTTCAACAATGTCTTGTAATATGCAGAATACAAGTTTTGCACTTCTTTTGTTAAATTTTATTCCTTCATTTTTTAAATGTTTTTGTGAATGGAATGGTTTTCTTAATTCCGTTTTTAGGATTGCTTATTGCAAGTGTATAGATATCCAGTTAACTTTTATATATTGATCTTGTGTCTTGCAACTTTGTTCAACTTCTATGTCCTTTTGAAATGTCTTCATCAGTCTTTCACCACTTCCTTACTTTCTGGCACAATAAGATGTTCCAGTCTCATCTTGTACTTTCTGTGTCCCAGCCCAAGATTCAGCCATTTGTCTAAGGAGCCCTGGTTGCTTTTTATAGAGAACAGTATTTAGAAATCAGTGTCTGGGCATTAGATGTACTCATTGCTACTAGAGTCTCACAGTTCTTAGGCCTTCTCAATGGACAGAGCTAGAAAATATACGTATGTACATATACACACTTTTCTATTTATATTTAGTTTTATAAATCTTCTTATCTCTCTAGATAGATAGTCAGACAGACAGACAGATAACCTCCAAAACTGTCTCAGTTCAGAAATACAGGTTTCCTTCTAGCTTTTTCTTTTTCCGTTTACAAATTTGTAACTCCTTGCTCTGACATTGAGAAGCATGCCTCCCACTATCCTCAGCATATTTGCTTGTTCTCTCAGTCCCTCCATCCTCGGTCCTTTACTCCATCTCCCAGCCTTTGCTGCCACAGCCCTGTTCAGCCGCCTTCCTCACACGGGCTCCACCCATGTTGGTCTTTCACATTTCAGCATCTCTGAAATCAGATGCGTCTGAAAATTAATGGTGTGTTACAGAAGTTTGTTGGCAGCATTAATTCTTTCTTAGTGTTACATAAAGTAATGTTGCCTGTTACAATTGACAGTATCTTTGATTTGAAGAAATACGGTTATTTAGATATCTGTTTGCCTAGAGTTTAAGAAATTAAGTGAATTTGATGAAAGAATTTGCATAACTTTAAATTATACTGCTTTTGGATGGCTGAGAAGAAATACTTCTGGAATTGGTCATTGGAATTATTACATGTCTGTGCACAGTGAAACAAGTATTTGTTGTATCATCACATGACCAGAGCAATAGAAGGTAGTGTCTGCCAAATATAATAAGCATTTTACTATTTAAGAGAACCACTTCTGGATATTTTTAAGAAAAATGCAGATATGCTATTTCAAAGCCATTTTATGCAGTGTTATAATTAATAGGATTTTATGGATAATATAATTATCATAACTTTAATTATTAAAATAAATGTTGGTTGCATCTGGTAACCAAGTAAACAATACTTCTTCATAACTTTGTTCTCTTGGGATACTTTTTTTGGTTGTCATTTATATAACCTGTCTTTCAAATATGTATATTAACCTCCAAAACCTTACTGTTCTAGTATTTAAGAGATTTTTATTTGTGGTCATCCTTTATATTATCCTATAAGAATGAAGTATTCATTGTATTTATAGGATCTTCGAAATCAACTCTATGAATCATATTATTTAAATTTTATTTCTGCTATTTCAAGAAGTAAACTGGAAGATATTGCAAATGCAGCATTAGCAGCTAGTGCAGTAGCACAAGTAGCCAAGGTAAGAGATTTTGGTTGGCTGATGACATTTTGTTAATGTAAAATTAGTAATATTTTGAAACCTGTTAATCGACATAGGTGTCTAGTTTACAAAGGACTGGAACAACCAAAGAAATATTTAGACTCAATACTTTTAGAAAGAATTCTCATAATGTAAATTATCTTCAACTTGAACTAGGTAAAATAAACCAAACTAAAGAACCTATTATTTAGTGAATTTGAGACACAAAAGTAAAAAGCTAAATCAGTTTTTGTTTTAGGCTGGGATTTGTATGATCTTTTTAGCTCAACTTAGAAATAGTATGACAGTTGTGTTGTCATAAATTATACTCAAAATATGTTGACATTGTTTTATCTATAATCATTATAGTCACCACACTACATCCAGATCTTTTCTTACTTAGGAGAGAGGATCCAGAGAGGCGATGTTAGATAAGAAAGGAGGAGTTCACAATAGGCCAGCAGTTCTGCATCATAGTGACTTTTTAGTCAGGTTCAGCTTAGTTAGAAATAAATCTGTAAAATATATTCTTGGCTATATCCCTCTTGTGCCTTGTGCTTCTTGAATGTGGATAAGACATAAGTGAAAATTCTAGGGAATGATATAGGACAAATAAAAGATGAAACAACCATGCATTTACTTGCTATTTTTTCCCACTGATCGAGTCTTCGTTCTTAGGGTTAGATAGTCCACTGCTAGTTCTGATTAGTTTTTAAGACTTATGTCCTAGTGTTCTTGGTCTTCCAAAATTTATCATGAATTTTACATAAAATAATAGGAATGGTTTTCAATTTATTTAACTAAATTTAATATATTTCAATTAGTTTTTTAAATTTTTCTCCTAATTTGCACTCCTGAAGAACTAGTATAACTTTTCCCCACTTACAAACATTCACAGTGGAAAAACAGTTACTATGACTTTGTTAGGAAAGTGTGATTAAAATGAATATAAAAATTGAAATTGTGGTTTTTCTTCACAATTGATATCCATTCCCATCTCAACCACAATTTAAAAAAAATTTTTATTATCTTCTTAAGTGTTGTTTTCTGGAAATGTTACTCTTCTCCTTAATTTTTTGCCCAAAGGCTTGTTTTTATTGCTTTTTATATTAACCTCCTCATTCTTGCCCAATTAGGTGAGAATAATTGGTATAATTTTTAGTTTTTGAATATAATTATAACTTTTCCCTTTTTACTATTGGTAGATTAAGTCAAACTAGATGTGCTTTCAATATTGTAAAGTTGATTTGTAAACCTTTTCTTTTGTTCTAGGTTTTTGATCAGTATCTCAATTTCATTACTTTGGAAGATGATATGTTTGTATTATGTAATCAAAATAAGGAGCTTGTTTCATATCGTGGTATGTAAAAATAGGAATATTGTAATTCATTCTTAACAAAACAAATAGTATACTGTAAAAAAAAGAAAAATGTTATCATGTTTAGTGCACTCCAAAACCAGCTTTGTTTACAGCAGTAGAGCTGTAAAAAATTCTTAAAAGCACACAAAAAAAACAAGTCTTAGCCTGAATTCTGTCACATATAAACAACATTTAATAAACTCATTTTGTGAGTTCAGCGAAGTACCAATTCTCTGACCTTTTAGGGTGCCTGCAACAACTTTCATGAATGATTCCCTCATGGTAAGTAAGCCAGTATTTTAATAGTAGGGTTCAGTTCATCTTCTAATACTTTGACATTCGGACAAGAACAAGTTACTTTGCTTCTCTGTGCTTTAGTTTCCTCATCTGTAAAATGGGGGTAATAATACTATCTGCCTCATAGAGTTTTGGGAATTAAATGGAATAATATGTGTAAAATGCCTAGAAAAGTTTCTAGCCCATAGAAAGTACTCAATAGGGTTGGCTAGTATTGCTGTTTGTCAAGATCAGACAGCAGTCAGGAGTTAGCAGCTACTGTAGTAGTGTTAGGGAATGAAGTAGAAGTGCCATTCTCAAATATAGGGTGTGAGATTCCCTTGATTCTTACAGCTTGTGCATGCAGTAGTGGGGTTGAGTGTAGGTGTTGATCAAATGCTGTCTAACCACCTCTGAAGTTCATGTTCCCAGTTTTGGTAAACTGACCATTCCTGGAATGTAGATTAAAATTAAAAGACACACATACACATGCATACACCCACACCATATTATGTTGTCTATTTTGATTTGGGGGTGTGGTGATAAGAACACTTAACATGAGATCTACCCTCTTAACATTTTTAAGTGTACAATACAATGTGGTTGACTCTAGGTAGGATGTTATATGGCAGATCTCTAGAACTTATTTATTTTGCTTAACTAAAACTTTATGCCCATTGATTAGTTATATTGAATATTTTAAAGAAAATTGTAAACTATAGAAGATGTGATTAGCCAATTTAATTAATGAAATACTCATTAATTTGCTACTTAAGAATTGAGATGTTTGGGGGTAAATAGAAAATCAGTGATTCTTAAATGGGAGTATATCCCCCTAAGGGGGCATTTGGAAATGTATAAGGACATTTTCAATTGTCACAACTACCAGGGCTGCTACTAGCATTTAGTGACCAGGAGCTAGGGATGCTGGGTGTTCTGCAGTGTGTAAGCCATGCTCATACAGAAAATTGTTCTGCCCAAAATGCCGGTGGTACACTATTGTAAAACATTGGGCCAGATGGTAAGCTCCCTGAGAGAAGAGAACATGAATCTTTTGGTTTCATTGAGCTCCATTGCATGCTTTCTTATTGAAATTAAACAACATCCCTAAAAGAGTATATTTGCTGAATTGCCCATGTAAGAGATTTTCGATGGTAGTTATTATTTACAGAATTCTATTTACAGTTAATTGAGTTTTAAATTAATTAGCTACTTATTTAAGTTGTATGTTTAAAACCTAGTTTCCATTAAGTCTTTAAGCTAAACTTATAAATTTTATTATATTATTTATAAATTTGGTTACATAAAAACAAGCACCTTTACTTTTTCTTGGATTGATTACCACAGAGTGAACAGAGTAAATTCTAATCAGTCCCATTTAACAAGCTTAGTCAGCAAACTTAGTTTGTTAAATTCCCTTAAAGTTTAAATTGCATTTATAAATTCAGTATGTTAAATTTTCTTTTTCAAGTACTTCAAATACCAGACCAGGCAAATTTATAAATCTGGCAAGCAAAAACTGTCCAGATATTTAATATTCAAATAGTTCTTAAAAATAATTAAATTTATAGTTAGTCTAAGTTCACTAACAATCAAGTACTTATAAATTTAGTTTTCTTATGCCTCTCAACTTAAAAAAAACGCTAGTCTGAAATTAATAATTATTTAAAGTATAAATTTAATTTATGAATTTTAAAGTGTAATCACATAATCACTCAGATTCTCAATAATATAATAATAGGTTGTTCTATAAACACTTTACAATATAAGCTCATTTACTCCTCAGAATAACTTTGTGAAGTTGGTATTATTATTTCCATGTTCCAGGTGAAGAAACTGAGGCACAGATATTAAGTAACTTGATAAGGAAATGGCAGCACCACGTTACTAAACCCAGGCACTCACTCCAGAGACAATGCTGTTAACCATTATCTAATTTTATACCACATCCTCTCCAACATTACAAGTGCTTTAACTAATCATCTTAAACAGATTATTCTAAACATAGATCAAATATATTAATACCATGGATTTGATTTGTATCACCTACTTTACGTGGATTGGGAATTTATTTATCCAGTAAAGGAAGCAGATTTATTGTCTCAGTTACGCTCAGGCTACTGTCTCAGACAAACCAGGCTGTTATCACAAGTGAGTTAAGGTTATTGATGCACAGTTTTTTGACTCTTCAGGTTAGTTCTCATTCAGAAGTGTAGGACTAAGGTATAGGACCTAAAGGCTGGTGGCTTCCATATAGATTTTATCTGTACCAGTTATTGACTAAATGAACTGACTGTTTCCCTGGGTTTATGGCCCCTGAATTTGCATAATTCACGTTGTCTCCTTATGCCATTTACATCATCTGATTTATATAGATGGCAGTCTCTGACACCAGGTAGCATCATATTTCGTCATCCAGATTCTGTATTGCCTGGTTGAGTTCTTTATTGTTTTTATGTTGTCTACGTGGACCCTACTTTCTTTAAATACTTTCATATATCCAATTGGATTCTGCTTTCCTCTCATGCTAATCACAGGTTGTATTGAATTTTATATTTGTTTTCACATTCAGGATGTTGGGAAATTTAAAATGTTATATAAATAATATTTTAGTCCAGTCAGTCTTTTCAACAAATGATGAACATCTGCTTGTTAGACGCTGGACCCAGGTATTGTGAGAGATAGGAGGATGAATAAGGCAAGGTCTTTGACTCTCAAGGACAGTCTTCACAGCAGTGTTTCTTGGAATGTACCCCAAGAATCTCATGAAGCTCTTGTCAGAATTTTTTTCTTCGAATTATCCCAAATCTATTGAATTGAATCCCTAGGGGAAATGGCTGAGAATCTTTTAATTTTTAGTAGCATCTAGAGGAACTTCCTGCTCTTTTCTCATATTCCTAGAGTGATTCTTATACCCACTAAAGTTTGGGAACCACTCATATACAGTCTAGTAGATCAGAAAAGAAATTCATATGGCTTATTGTAATACAAAGAAAATGATAGGTGATGTTCGTTTTACCGTAATTGATTCGTGTTGTCCTTTTCTGGAGTAGTTGGATAATAAGATCAATAATTTCTTGAGGCCATCTAGTGTTCATGAATAACATTATGGAATATGATATTTATTTTCTGTTTGCTCTAGCAAAAAATTTATACAGTTTATGTGGTGGGGTTTTTTCCTTATTATTACTCTGATAATTGATACTATTATTACTGCTGCTGATATTGTTCTTTTTCCTTCGAGATAGTATAATTTTTGATAGATACTTATTCACTTAGAGTTTAAAGCATAAAAAATTTTCCTTGTTTGAGTATTGCAAATATTACCAAACTGCTTGTTGATTAGGAGTTTAGTAATTTAAGAGTTTATAAAGACAAGGCATAAATTTTGGTGACTTTTTTCTCCTTTACCTATGTCATTTTAGCCATTAACAGGCCAGATATAACAGACACAGAAATGGAAACTGTTATGGACACAATTGTTGACAGCCTCTTCTGCTTTTTTGTTACACTGGGTAAGTTTTCAAATCTTTCTGGTTATTTCCTCAAAGTAAATTATTTAACAACTCATTTTAATCTGTTATACTGTAATATGATCCCCTTTTATCCATCTGGATCTCTACAGCCTCTCTCTTCAGAGTTGGGATAAAATATTTTGTACCATATAAAAACATAATTCTTCTAATAATTTGATATAGTTCATCCTCTTAAGTTAGTATTTAGTAGATCCATTGAGTGGTCTCTTTAGATGTTTTTGGTAATTGTAACTTTCTAATGTATTAGTTAAATGGTTTGATGGTGACTTCGCCTATGTGCCTGCTAATTTTCTTTTAATATGTCACTGTGAAAATTTTCAAATACACTTCTGAGTAGAGAGATATATGCCTGGTAACTATTCAGGCAAACTCCCAGGCCTCCGGAAAATACTAAATTTACATATAATACTAATCCACTATACTCTCAAAATTTTAAACATTTCTTTGGAACATCTAAATTTACTTACAGCTACATTGTGTTTAGTATCTAATGTATGACTTTATGCTTTACTATTACTAATGGTCTGTTTAGAGACCCTCTAATTGCACTTTAATTTTGCAGACACTTAAAACCTTTCAGTTAAAATGATTCTCATTAGATTAGTAAAATTTCTCTCCATTTCATAAATGAGAAAATTAAGGAAGAGAGATACCATGCATAGTTTAGGATAAAGACAAAAATTTGAGGAGAATTTGTGTGCAGATTTGGGGGCTCCCTCCTTTCAGGGATTTTTCCCTTTAATTTCTAGCCCTGAGCTCCATTCTTTGATTCCTCAGCTCAGTAAGTGTTCTGTTTTCTGCCTGAGCTCTTTGTCCTGTGTGCCATGCAGACTGGAAAGTCCCCTCAGGAGGAAAGCTGGTGAAAAGTAAATCTCACCTTTCAAGGAGATCTCTTCTTCGAAGAGTTTTACCTTCTTCCATTTTCTGCCTGCTTTTGATTGCTCTCAGTACCTTCAAATGGGGTTGTTGTTGTTTTTTTTTTAAAGAAAGTACGTGTATACAACTCTTAGTTGTTAAACAGACATAATTAATCTTTCTATTTTGCCATCCCACACCATCTTCAAAATTTTGCTGAATGCGGGAGTTATTGTGGACATTTAAGGTTATTTTTGCTTGGTTAATGCTCTGCTTTCAAAGTCAGGGTAGATTGAAAAAGAAAAGTATAAATAAAGACCACTGAAGTGGTAGCTCTCCCTTTATTATGTAGAGTATCAGAACGTGATTTTTTCAAAGACGTAGTTGAAATTGCTGCCAGTCTGACATAGAAGGATGTCAGCAATAAATTGTTAAATGAAAGAAAACAAATTTAAGAGCAGTATGTACAATATCCTATTTTTGTTTTTTATACATTCCACAAACACCCTTATTTAGACTGTGTAGAAAATAACGTGAAAGCCTCTGTATCTGATTCTTAGTGGGGATCATTTGGGGTGCTGGAATCAAGAGGGTTAGCTTTATGCGTATCTAATAGTATTTGAATTTTTTGTGACAAGCATGTATAACTTGCCATCAGAAGAAAACAAAGTTTTTAAAAACTTGCTAATACTCCGCATTTTTACTTTTGCAATTCACTGAGCATGCTTTGTATAGAATCTAAAATGTAACAATTTCAGCATATAAAGATTACAGTGTTCTCAGTTTGTTTTATGAGATTTTTAGTGCAGTTTGATTTTTTTCTGTCATTTTACATTTTTAGCCTTGGATAAAACTTAGAATAATAAAAAGAGAGAGAAATTAAGAGGTCTAATGAGTTGATTCGATAATGAATTGAAACCAACTTTTAGGAGCATTTCATATCATGTGAAGAATGTGTTTTCTGTTATCTTTCAAATTAGTATTTTAAAAAAGGGACTATAATCCTACATTGTTAATTTATAAAATAAAAAGTAACAATTCTAAACTGCTAAATTAGCTAAGCTCTTTTCCTTTAAGTCACATTAAAGTGAACCCTGAGAGTGGAGAGTAAACTTACTCTTTGAAACTGCCTGCAGGGAATCAAAATGCTGATTTAGTCAATTCATTGAAAAAAATCTGGAGACACTGATGGGCCAACACCATATAAAAATAGTCTTTTTCTCATTCCCTAATGTTTTCTTTATAAATGAGAAGGTCCATTTCTGAAACATTGCTTTTACTCTTAAGATTGTAAGTCCTTTTATGTTTGTAGCCTGAAATTGTATACCTCTATTGTATGTTATTTTTTGATGCTGATGTATTTTATAACTACACTCATGCATCACTTAATGGAAAGGATACATCTGAGAAATGAGTCATTAGGTGATTTCGTCATCATGTGAAAGTCATAGAGTGTACTTACATAGACGTACATGGCATAGCCTACTGCGCATCTAGGCTATATGGCACTAATCTTATGGGACCACCATTACATGTGCAGTCCACTGTTGACTCAGACATTGTTATGTGGCACATGGCTGTATCCATTTTAATTATTAAACTGAAATTATTGCTAACATGTATTTTTAAAATAGGTGCCGTTCCTATAATCAGATGTTCAAGAGGAACAGCAGCAGAAATGGTAGCAGTGGTGAGTTCACACAAATATCCATCAGGGATAAATAATACTGTGTCAGTTGTTTTCCATAAGCACCTCAAGTGTTTTTGTTTATGTTAAGTATATGATTGCTATGGATTATATATTAATTACCAAAGGCAAATATTTTTATCTTATAACGTTGGGATTCCACCAAAAATAAAAAGTAACCATCATGTACTTCTGTGTGATGGAATAAAATGATTTACTCCAATGTGCTAGTCCAGCCCTGTTTCTTTTTTACTACACTGCATATTCCTCATTCAGCCTTGTCTCTCCAAGTAGTATTTTACACTTATATTTGATCCCCAAAATCATTTACTATTAACTTCATTTAGCAAGTATTTATTAATAATCATAACCATTTTTAAAATGGTGTAATGCATTTTGCTGCCCCACTATACTGGAGTACAATATTCAGTATAAATTGAGCATTCAGAGATTTGCTTTAAAGATTAAAAAATAAATAAGGGATTAGAGGACCAGCCCCAGTAGCCTCTCTGCATGCTCTGCTTTGGTGACCCAGCTTTGTTTCCCATGCATGGACCTCACCACTTTTCTCTCAGTGGCCATGCTGTGGTGGCCACTCACATACAAAATAGAGGAAGATTGGCAACAGATGTTAGCTCGGGGTGAATCTTCCTTGGCAAAATAAATAAATAAAGGATTAGAGAAATTTCAGAATTATTGAAAAGGAAAGAGGGTGAGTGGTGTGGAAAGATGGAGGAAGATACAGTAATGTTTTTGAGTTTTATTAGCTCAAATGCATCATTGCCTCATGGAGAGCTGTTTTCTTTCATGTATTCCATTTTTATTCTGGAGACTCTTGCAGCCACCACTATATAGACAGACAGCCTCCTTGGTACAACAGTCATACCTGGGGAGATGGGAGCGGTCATTACGGCAGAGCGTTTTCTGAACCTATAGTAAAAGTACTCAACAAAAGTACTTCTTAATGAAATCAGGCCTGAGTCACAGTAGAAAAGGCATTGGTCTTTTCAAGTCCAAGTTATGATGATATTGAATAGTAAAGAAGCTAAGATATTTAGCTTTTAGAATTGCTATTTTATAAAGAAATTCCAGGTTTCTTGGTTATGAATCTAAGAACATGTTATGTATTATCCTATATAAAGTTCTGTAAAACTATTCTTTAACAGTTAATATAAAATTTGATTTTTCAGAAACTAGATAAGAAACTTCGGGAAAATCTAAGAGATGCAAGAAACAGTCTTTTTACAGGTGACACTCTTGGAGCGGGCCAATTCAGGTACTATGTTAGTTAATACAGTTATAGAACTTGAAGGTGAAACTTTTATCAAGTTTTCTAGATTGTTTTTCTTGTCTGATACAATACTCTTGTAATTGAAATTTGTTTTTATTTTTAATGAAGTAATCAGAATCCGTTTTTGACTCAAATTGTTCTTGAAATACAAATGGAATATATTATTTAATTTACCCTTTGTTAGAAGTTTCTGTTTTGCATTTTTATCCTTTGTAAGAGAAATTTTTCTGTTTATGTAACTGAAGATCAGAAGCCATTTCTTTTCAGTTATCATTAAGTTTGTTGGTAGTGAAAAAAAATAAGTAAAAAACTTTTGATGCTTATATCTATTTCTACCTATTGACTAGTTTCCCTTTTTCTCTTGAAATACTAATAGCTTAAATTTGCAAAGAATTTTTGTCAGTTAACATTTCTAGCATGAGTGGATAATGCCAAAGTTACTGGCTGCTCAATTATTATTGAATAGAAATACTTTTTAAAAACCTATACATCGGGGCCAGCCCTGTGGTGCAGCAGTTAAGTTCACATGCTCCACTTCAGCAGCCTTGCGTTCGCCAGTTTGGATCCCAGGTGTGGACCTATAAACTGCTTGTCAAGCCATGCTATGGCAGGCGTCTCACATATAAAGTAGAGGAAGACAGGCATGGATGTTAGCTCAGGGCCAGTCTTCCTCAGCAAAAAGAGGAGGATTGGTGGCAGATGTTAGCTCAGAGCTAATCTTCCTCAAAAAAAGAAAAGAAAAAAGATTTTTAAAAAATAATAAATGAATAAAAACCTATACATTATGGTACATTTAACTTTTGATTATTAAAATAATGCACAATATTGGGGTGAAGTAAAGAAACCCACACAAATTGCTGAGAATTATTTCAAGGGGAATAGACAGTATTTCAGAAAATTAATTCTTACCCCCCTGTTTTAGGTTAATTAATAAATAAAGCCTGTGAAAATAAATGGATACTCAGTGTAACTGCCCTCCAGAAATAATAATTTCATGGTAACTTTCCACAGAGTTCATTTCAAGTCAGTGTTGATGGATCTCTCCTGCAGTCTTATGTACTACTTCTATAATTTGGAGTTAGCACTAATATTGTGTTTCAATTGTTTATTCAACTCTCTCTCTCTCAGGTCCCATGTTATTTTAAACTGTTCTATGATTTCATTGCTGGTCTTAAATATTCTTCAAAATGTTTCTTATTAAGTAGAGCAGAAAAATCAAATTCTCACCTAATTTTTTTCCAACAGAAGCAACCAGTATGTCATACCTTACTTAATAGTTCCCTTTTTATAGTGCTCTGGTGTAGGCCTTAGAAACCAATATAAAGGCACTATTTTAATTGGATAATTTTTTAAAATTCACATTATCGTAATATGATTGTCTTATTTTTAGTGTGTTGGATGCATTTCTAAATTATTTTAATTAGGGGTCAGCGACCTTGTTGGACTATTGTTAAATGTATTTGAGTCCAACGGTAGGCTAATGATTCTCAATGAGGGGCAATTTTGCCCCCCACAGGACATTGGTAATGTCTGGAGACATGTTTGGTTGTCACAACTGGGTAGATACTACTGGAATCTAGGGGTGTGTGTTATAGGGCGATGGTAAACATCCTACAGTGCACAGGACAACCCCCATAATGAGAAATTATCCAACCCCAAATGTCGGTAGTGCTGAGTTAAGAAAACCTGCTGTAGGCTATGCTCCCTTGGCTTCTATCTGGCTCTGAAGTAATAAAGGATAGTAGGCAGTAAGGGTGCTGCTCCTGCTTTTTATCACAGAGTACTATAATCAGTGCACTTTGGAGAATCCACTGTCTTACACCCAGTAGGTGTACTGAGTTACTAAAATGGTCACAAGTCTCTTACCAGAAAAAATATGTATAGTTAATATAATCAGATAGCATTGCCTTTTGAAAATCAGTGTATACTCCTGATCCAGTAGTGCCTGTAAAGCAAATCTCTACAAGCTTTGGAGACACATGGTAACCAAATGACTTTGTGCCTCAGTTTGCTTTAGGTGTAGTCTGTTTCCCATATATATTGTAATAGTAGAGTTAAACAACATATGAAGCGTCTGGTAAGTGAATAATTATTTAAGTACCATTGTGGTATGATGTTTTAATTTTATCTATTATAATGGGATAGGGTTTTGTGCGGCTCTTTTCTAGAGTCTGCTTTTTTGAATTTCTGTTTACAGAAAAAATTGTAATTTGTAATTTATGAAACTGTCAAACATTTGTGTGAATTTATAAGATCCTGCTCGATTTAATTTTTTTCCCTGAAGTTGATAGTGGCTGTTCTTTTTTTCTCCTTTTTTGAAAATGTGAAATATAAATCTGAGTAGAAGTAACTTATTCTTACTTTGATAACTGTAAAAATTATTCTGTAAAAGCATTTGTATAGATTTTGTCCTTTAAGAAAGACCCTAAATAAGACTTATTATCTAGTGTTAGAAACAGGCTCTAAGTAGTCCAAAGCATTACTTTACTTGACTGACTGTAATAGAAAATATTTTAAAAAGCAAAGTATTATGGAATGTCAGTATTAGCATACCTATTGTTCATATCAAAATGACAAATATGTACTGGAAAGTATTAGAAAAACCTGGATGTATACACTGGTATCAAGAGTTATATAATTTTTTTTAATATATTTACAGCTTCCAAAGGCCTTTATTAGTCCTTGTTGACAGAAACATAGATTTGGCAACTCCTTTACACCATACTTGGACATATCAAGCCTTGGTGCATGATGTACTGGTAAGAGGCTAAATATACCACTTTCTACTAAAATGTAGTAACATTCAGTGGTCCCGTTAATTTAAAATTAGCATAAATTAAAATTACAGAAACACAGATGATGGAGCTGAGTAATATGAACAAAAGAAGTGATGGGATTTGGTATCACTGGATGTGGATGCTGGAGAATAGTGAAGCATTGAAGTTTACAGTTCGAAATTTATGATCTTTATAGGATAAATCAGTGGTATTGTTGGCAATGATGGGAAAAATGGAATGGAGGAAAATAAGTGACTTTTTTTTTTTTCACACTGAATAAGTAAATAGATATGTTCTCCCTGGGGAGAAAAGCTATAATTTCTCCCTTTTCTCTGAGAGTCAGTTAAGCCTTATTTTGTGGTAAAAATAAATCCTATTTTTTATATTATACCATATGTTTTCTGAAGTAATTCCACCTATGTAATTTTACACTTCAAACAAAAATCTGCATTTATTCATGCATATGTTCTTCTACTAAACATTGTGTATAGCATGTGATACCCACAGATAAATAAAACAAATCTCAACCTTCAAAGGCAATGGGAAGAAAATCTGTACACAAGTAATTTCTGTGCAAGATGCTGTAATAGAGCCAAAATAGTTATCATTTGGTAGATAGAAAAATTGAGATGCAGAAGTTAAAGGATTTGAACCCAAATTGTTGCCTCTGCCAAGACTAGTACTCTGCTTTTCTAACTGCTGGCCCAGGCCTCTAGGGATTATGGTATACATTACTATCATTATTGCAAAGATTGTCTGAAATTATCATATAGAAAGGAAATGAAAAATATGTACTAGATGATTTTCATTTAACAGTTTATTTCTTTAAAACCCAGATTCTAGCTGTAAAGGATTTCTTTAAAAAATCAGATTTCAGGATTAGTGATAGAAATTGGCAGTTCTGCACACTTCTCTGTCCTAGAGTCCTGTGCCATTCTAGACTCTAGGCTGAGTGTCACTGAAATGGTAGTCAACTCTGATTCAGTAAAGAGGGCAAGAAGAATCAAAGGGAACCACTGAATTAAGCCCTGAGTAATGGAACAGGGTAACTAGTTTTAGGAGATTATTTAAGAGGCTGAAGAAGCGGAATTCAATTCAACTACTATTGGAGTGCCTGCTCTCTGACAGAGCATTCTAGACCCTGATTTTAGCAATAAATGAAGGAAATGTAAATATTCCTTTCTTCCTGGAGCTTGCATTCTAGTAGGAGAGACAGGCAATAAATAAAATATGTAACATTTCAGAAGGTAGAAGATACTCTGGAGGAAAATTAAGTAGATAATGGTGAACCAGATTGCAATTTTAAATAGGGAAGACCTCACTGAAAAAGAGAGATGTGAGGAAGATCTGGAGGAGGTAAGGTAGTGAGGTATGTAGCTATATGGGAGGCTACGGCAGAAGGATGTCTAACATGCTTAAAAAGACAGCAAGACAGCCAAGCGGGCCACAGCCAATTAAGACAGGGAAAGAGTAGCAGGAGATGATGTTAAAAAGGACATTGGAAGCGGTATAGCATAGGACTTTATAGGCCATTGTACGGATATTGACTTAAAAGTTGAGTGAAATGGGGGGCCAGTCACAGTTTTGAGTAAAAGAGTAACATCTGGTGCACATTTTAAGAGTATCACTCTAGTTGCTTT
The DNA here is from genome assembly GCF_041296265.1 of Equus caballus. Classification (NCBI taxonomy): domain Eukaryota; kingdom Metazoa; phylum Chordata; class Mammalia; order Perissodactyla; family Equidae; genus Equus; species Equus caballus. The sequence continues at coordinate 181,881,744 of NC_091684.1, forward strand.
GTTGAAAACAAACTCTTTGGGGGCATAGGAGGAATCAAGGACCAATTAGGAGGCTGTTGCAGTTATCTTAGCAAAAGATGACGGTGGCTTAGATCAGAATGGAAGTGGCGAGGGTTGTGAACGTAGAGTATAGGATTTGCTGATGAATTGGATGTGAGATCTAAGAGAAAGAGAAGAGTCAAAGATGACTCCAAGGTTTTGGCCTTTGCAAATGGATAGATGTTATTTATTGAGACAGGAAAGACACAGAAGGAGCATTTCAGGAGGAAGATCAGATACTGAGTTTTGGACATGTTAGATGTCAGATGCCTATTAAGATACTCAAATGTAGATCTCAAATAGATAGTTGGATATATGAGTCTGGAGTTCAGGAGAAACATCTGGTCTAGGGAAATGTATTTAGGAGTAGTCCATATATAGATGATATTTAAAGCCAAGAGATAAGACGAGATCACCAAGGGAAGTAGTGTAGATAGAAGAGAGAAGAGGTCCAAGAACTGCACTCAGACATTTCAACATTTAGAGGTCAGGGTGATGAACAGGAACCAGTAATATAATGTAGTAAAAAGCAGCCAGTGACGTCTGAGAACTAGATCTGTGTTCTGTTGGAAGTCAGTGAATTAAATGTTTCAAAGAGGAAGCAGGAATCAACTTGGACAAATACTAAGGATTAAGAAGTCTCCGTTGCATATGGCAATGTCAAGGTTATTAGTGACTTTGGTAAGAGCAGCTTCCATAGTGTAGGGCAAAACACCTAAGTGGGTCTAAGAGAATGGAAGGAGAAACATAAAAGAGTGAGTATAGACAAACCTTAAAGTTGAGTTTTGCTGTATAGGAGAGCTGAGAAAAAGGGTGGTTGCTAGAAGAGAATGTGAGGTCAAGAAAAGATTTGTAAATAAGAGAAATTACAGCATGTTTGTGTATCAATGAGAATGATCAAAAGAGAAAAGTTGACCAAGGAGATAAGAATGTCCTGTAGGTCTGTAGGAGGCATTAGTGACCAGGATGACTAGACCAGGATTACTCAACCTCGGCATTGTTGAAAATTTGGGCCTGATAATTCTTTGTTGTGGGGGGCTGTCCTATGCATGGTAGGATATTTAGCAGCATCCCTGGTCTCTACCCTCTAGGTGGCACTCCCTCAATTGTGACAACCAAAGTGTCTTCACATATTGCCAAATATACCCACCGGGTAGAGAGGGGCAAAATTGCCTCTGATTGAGAACTACTGTTAGGGGCTGATGACAGGAGTTTCACAGCTGGAGTTGTTTTAGGGAAGAGGACACTTAAAGAGTCTGAGAGTAGCAAGGAAGACACCTATCCCGATCCTGGGTCCAATGACATGAGATCTGTGACAAGGAAAAAAAAAAGGAAGGTTACCGTTTGAGAAGGCTACAGTGGGTAGCAAGTTGGAGTTCAGTTAGAGCAAGAAAGTCCAGTGGAAGTTTAGAGTAGATGTTCCGAATAGGAGGTTTTGCTGATGACTGTGAGTTCCAGAGGGTATGGCAGAAGGGTTTCAGGAGTTGAGTAAGAACAAGAGAAGGGATCTGAAGGGGGTTAGTAAGAGAGCCATACAAGGATTAATGGATGTGATGAGATAGTTTTTTGTTTTTTTTTTGTGATGAGATAGTTTTGATAGTCTCAAATTAGATTTGGTTGGGGGGGCCCTGACTGTTGGGTGGGAGTGAGGGGTGAGGGTTTTAATCAGAGCATATAGATCAGGGGTCACCTCTTCACTCCTGCCAGGTGTGTGGAGGCTATATAGAGCATTGAGATACTGGGACCTTTTCTAATTCCCAAACTCGAACGGTTCAGGGAGGAAATTAAACTACACGATGCTTTGAGTGTAAGAGATAAGACATATGTATCAGTAATTGCAATATAAAGTAATATGCTCTGCGTCCCCATTGTCAGAAAGAGAGTTGTCAGCAGAGACAACTGGGCAACGTAACTTAGTGCAGAGATTCCCCAAAAGCAGACAAGGCTAATACTGGCCCTTGAGGTTTTCACTGTTCCAGAGTCAAATGAAAATAATGACTATGACATGAGTTTTTGTGACTGACCTTTATACTAATTTTTTTTTTAGTGCTTTACCTTTTATTATCCTTGTATCCTTGTGAAATATATTAATTTTTATTTCCTACTCTGAAGTTTAAATACCCTTTTAAAAATACAAAATGGTGAAAGTAGATGGTGAGGTTGTTTGGTTTTATTCTAATCTTAACTTCACAGAATCAAAGTTGGCAGCCTGGTGTCTCCAAAGAATTCAATTCAACAAATATTTATTAAGTGCCTGCTCTGTACCAGACACTGTGCTAGTCACTGTGATACAAGGTGAACACAGCAGACATGCTCCCTGCTTGCATGGAGGTTAGAATGATGGACCCCTGTGAACATTTGGATTACTATTGCTTTCATTTTCTGTTATTATAAATAGTAGAGCAGTGCACAGCTCTAGTTAAGTTTCTTAGGCTGGTTGCTCAGATTCCATATTAGCCTTTAAGCAGTCTTTTCTTAGTAACATTATTAGAATATTTAGGTCTTATGAAAATAGTCTCTTTGAAGACATTGGTTATAATAAACTACACGATTTACATTGACTAGTCCTGTTCATTAATTTTAATGCAGTTTCTAGACGTGAAAAAACTATAACTGAAACGTCGTAAATTCTAACCACGCCATTTTTTGTTGATTGTTAAAACTTTTTGAAGTTTCTTCCAAGCTTTTAAAATTCTTAATAATTACACCCTTACCTCCACAAGATGGAGTAAAAGTTCTTGAAAGGAACTGTTAACTTGCAACTTTTATATTAAGTATCTTTGCCTGAAAATCTGTAACACTGATAATATTTATATCTCAGACCTTGGAAACAATTATGAAAATTCACATAGCTTCCCTGCGTGCCAGAAAGATGATTGTTGTCATTTAACATGGGAAATACATTCTTCTCGTGAAAAACTTTGCAATGCGTCTTCCTTTTTATTGGGATATAAGAAGCGAAGTTAGTAATTAGAAAGTTGTCCTTCCTTTTTATTGTATGTTGGTTATGGGAGGAGTGGCTTTGATTGTCAGCTGTAATGAGCGGTCGCCCTTAGGCAAAGGGATGGTCGTTATTTCATCTCAGTATCTTGTCCTTTACTTGGCCTTTGTTTTTTCAAATCTTAGATGCCCTTTTTATGCCTTTGGCTCCCTGCTAGTAACTCTTATTATTTGAAAGATTAAATCAGAATTTGTACTAGTACACATAGGGAGTTTAATAAAGTTTACTTTTTTCTTGCCATTCAAAAAAAAAGGAAGAAGTTTCCAAAATAATATATACTTTCTTTTTTAAGATTTTATTTTTTATTTTTCCTTCTTCTCCCCAAAGCCCCCCAGTACATAGTTGTATATTTTAGTTGTGGGTCCTTCTAGTTGTGCTATGTGGGACGCCGCCTCAGCATGGCCTGATGAGCAGTGCTAGGTCTGCGCCCAGGATCCGAACTGGCGAAACCCTGGGCTGCCGAAGCAAGGCGCACGAACTTAACCACTTGCCCACGGGGCTGGCCCCAATATATACTTTTAAAAGGTTACTAAAAAGGCATTTTAGAAGCACTCAGTTTCTTAAAGATGTGTGACTGCAGTACACTGGATGCCTAAGTGTAGTGCAAAGTTTGATGCTTTGGAGGTTGATGCTCTCTGGGTCTGCTAGTCTTTACTAACACAAGACCTCTTGGACAGCACTGTGTTGGACTAGTTTCAGGCATTTGCCTAGAAGTCAAAATTATGATGTAAACTTTTACTCATTTACTCCAAACCCAGAGTGTTGATAACTGTATAAACTAGTTGTTCAGAGGAAGTTCCTGCTAAAGGTGTGTAGACTATGTAAAAGCCCAGAAGACAGCCTGATTTCATTCATTTTTCTAAAGTGGTATTATTTCTATATATTCCCATATTCATTCATATTAATTCTGGATTAAAATTTTATTTAAGGGAAAGAAGAGAGTGTAGTATTTACTATTTACTAGTCTAGCTTTAGGTACTACCTTTTTTCCCCCTTATATTCTACTTGCTTAGCACATAAGATTTTGAGATATTTATTTTGTCTATGTTTATGATAGAGCATTTTACAAGAATTTTTTTCAATTAAGTGATTCTTACAAATATTCTAAATTAGATTTTTCTTTCCTTTTTTGTCTTCTGTACTTTTCTTCTTTTCTGTCCCTGCTTGTTATCATTGGCCAAAGTTCAGTGTTTCTAAATCAGTGCTAACAGAAATACAGTACAAGCTACACATGTAATTTTAGATTTTCTAATAGTCATATTAAAAACATAAAAAGAAACAAGTGAAATTTATTTCATTTGTACGTTTTGTGTAACCCAGTATATCTGGAATATTAGTATTTTAACATGTAAACAATTTAAAACATTAACTATTTTATATTCTCTTTTTATATAACAAGTCTTAAAAGTTGGATGTATGTTTTATATGTACATCACATCTCATTTCAGACTAGCCACACTTCAGGTACTCAGTAGCTACACGTGACTAGTAGTAACTGTATTGGGCAGTGCATTTCTAAATCATTAAGGCCCAAATTGTTTACTAGTTTAGAGACTGAATAAATAGCTTATAAGTTGAGATTATTACATGAAGACTGATAGAAAATATTGCACATTGCCAACGACGTATCTCTGGGCAGTTTTCTGGCTCGTGATTCCTAGAATTATGGGGAATTTTGTTTTAACAGACGTGAACAAGCTTATCGAAGTGTCCCTGACATTGCTGAATCTGTGTAGAACACCTTGGCCTTTGAATTAGGATAGGTCAGGTTGTGTTGCTCAGTATAAACCCTCAAACCTCAGTGGATCAAAATAACCAATATTTATTTTTTGTTCACAGTATTTCATGTTCCTTGTCCAATGTGGATGGGTGGTGGGGAGGGGAGCTCTGCTCATCAGTCACTCACGAACTCAGGGTGACGAGGCCCCATCTCAACACATACTTTCACAATCACTATGGCAAGGGGCAAACAGTTGTGGGTTGTACTTTAAGTCCTGTTTCTTGTAAAATTTTAGGACTTTTGTTAGGGAATATTTCATATAAAACCACAAATAGAATACTATTATGAACCTCCATGTGCACTGTTTGGCTTCCTGGGCAATATGCATCTTACACATCTTATCCCAGGCATTATATGATCTTATATATAAATGCTACTGCATATATCTTTGAAAAAAAATACTGTAATTTTATTATCATACTCAACAAAATTAATAGTTATTCTTTGGTAATATCTAATACTAGCTCTGTATTCACTGTTTTCTGATTGTTTCAAAGGTACATCTTTACAGTTGTTTTCTTCAGATAGGTATCCAAACAATACATTGCATTGGTTGATATATCTTTTATTTTCTCAATTTGCAACAATTTCTCTCTTCCCACTGTTTTTCTATTACTATTTTTTGGTTGAAGGAATTGGATTGTTTTTCTAAAGAATTTCCTGTATTTCTGCGTTTGGTTGATTGTATCTTTGTGGGTTACAATTTGACATGTTTCTCTATCCCCAGCATTTTCTATAAACAGGTAGATCTAGAGACTTGATTAGATTTGGCTCAATCCTTTGTCAAAAATAAAAGTTACTTTTATTTTATTATGCTTTTTTTCTCATGTAAATGTAATCTTAGCTCTGCATAAATAGGTATCACCTATATTATCCAAAGGTAATTTTGTTACTTTAGCTCTGTCTGGTTCTACTGATCGGCTTTAGCTTATGAAAGGAAAACAAGACTGCTGAAGACTTATCCATGTGGTTAGCCCTTCCCAATGGGATTTATTTGTATCTGGTGATTTGGGACACCTTTGTTCAGTCTTCTAAGTAAGGAAATTGTGAATATCAGTGGAAACATGTTAGACTCTACCACGTTAAAACCAATTCTGTTGTCTTTTTTTTGTGTATAGTTTCTTTAACGTGGTTGAGTACAGCACAGAATGTTCTAATTTCCCAGTTTTCAACATTGAAATTACTTTTCATTATTTGCCTGGCTGTTATGCAAACAATGGAAATGTTCTTGCCGCTACTATGTTATTTCTCAAAACTCTTAACATCTTTTATTCCTTTATCATTTTGTGTTTTTAAGTATTCTATCAATACTTCAATAATAACATGCTCTCCTATTTTTAGAGCAGTAATTTTGCTAACAAGTTACTTTTATTTTGAATGAGCTGTGTCATCACCATGGAAGTAGAACTTCACTAGAAATTCTAGTTAATAAAACAACTATAGAAAAATGTTTCTCTTCAGTATCTTTTGTTTTGTTAGGTAATTTTTAAAAATGGGTTCTTCTCAGATGTAGCTATTAATATCTATTGTTTTAAATAGTTTTTCACAATTGTGCTATATTTACTTTCTGCCTATATGCATGATTTGTTGTGCAAAGTGAGGTTAAGATATAGGGATGGGAAAGTGAGAGGAATTAAATAAGGTTACTGATATGTTTATCCTATGATAATATGAGGAGTCTATGGGAAGGACATAGTATTAACAGGTTGAAATATAACAGTGTACCCTTCTTTGTCAATAAACTTGTTACTTACTCCACTATGGCAATTAGACATCTATATATTTTGTACTCTTTTTTTTCATGTCATAGGGGAAAATGGCAAGGAAGTAAGCTGTTGTAAAGGATTTATCTGAGAAAGTTACCTGGTAGGGTCTAAGGATCTAGACTCAGTATTGATGACCTTATTTTATCAGGAGGAGATTAAATTGTATTCAGTACATTCAATTTGCTAAGACCTAGAACTTTAATCATTAATCAAAAACTTATATCTTAGAACTAAGATAATTGTATCACACTCATGCTAGATAATTCTCCATGTAATTTCTTGCTTGGTCATCATTTATTAACTCACTTATTGATAGCCATGTTTTATCTCTAGCTCACTATTCTTCAGAGTAGAGTTGAAGTGCTCTTACATGAAGGAACCCACAGGTCTAATGCAAGAAGGGGAGAGGGAAAGGATAAAAAAGATGTTCACTCTTATTTTGTTTTTTGTATGGTTTGGTTTTGTTGTTTTTCCTTTTTTTTTGAGAAAGGGCAAAAAAATCAAGCTTCACATGAGTAAAGTTAGTTCTAGGCAGACAAGTTTAGCAAGTACTACTGGTCTAACTAGCTCTTAGAATTTATGTGAAAGGAGTTTTGTTATTATTGTAGCTTCTATTGTAATTTTTTTTAAATGCAATCCAATCAAGTAACCCATCAGAATGTTAAGAATCTCTAAGAGTTTAAAAATTATATTTAAGATTATGTTTGTTACTGGAAAGAACTAGGCATCAAGAGGCCTGGTCAAATAAATAGATACAGCCAAATATTGGACTACTGTGTAGCCATTGATAAAAATGAGGTAGAGGTACATATACAGATAGGGAAAGAGCTCTAAAATACATTATTAAAAGAAAAAGTGAACTACAAAATGGATAATGTAATCCTATTCTTTAAAGTAAAATTAGAAGTATATGTGTATGCTGCTAATATGCAAAAGTATGTTTCTAGAAGGATACACGAGAAACTTACACGGTTTTTTGTGTATTTTTTAAAATTTCAATCATATACATCTATTATTTTAATTAGAATAAATAAAAGTGCATGTGTGTGTAACAAAACATTAGAAGGAGGTCTTTTAATTTTCACATCTGTGTTTTGTCCTTGGAAATATTAGAAAAGACAAGAATCTGTGTAGATTATTTTCCTTGTTGTAGGAAATGTTATGGTACTTAAATTCAGAAAACTGTTATTTAAAACAGTATTATGTTTTCCTAGGATTTCCACTTAAACAGAGTTAATTTGGAAGAATCTTCAGGAGTGGAAAACTCTCCAGCTGGTGCTAGACCAAAGAGAAAAAACAAAAAGTCTTATGATTTAACTCCAGTTGATAAATTTTGGCAGAAACATAAAGGAAGGTAAGTAAGAAAAAATCAGTAAGTAAACCTCTAAAAAGAAATGATGTCATCGAATTTAATGAATTTGATTAAATAAATCAAAGAAGTCATGCTGGTTCATCTACACAATGAGTAGGAGCTTTAATTAAATAGTCTATAGATATGTATCTTTGTTGCTCAATTTCTTCCTGATTCCTAGGGTTTTTGTTAGTTGTTTTGTAGGGGCTGCTTCTCTTTTCAGTAAGCTCATACCATTTGATTTTGTAGATTTGTCTTTCTAAATTTTGTCGTTATCGTCACTGACCCTCTGTGATGGGTCATTTCTGCCTTTCATTAAAATAGGTTTTTGTGACAGGGAAACAATGAGGTGTGATTTTTCCTTTTTGTTCCATGTTTTCCATTATAAAAAGACAGTTTTAGATATCTGTGGCGAGAACACTTAAGCCTGAAAAACAGATTTATTCACAGTACATCAAAAATAATAGGTGAAAAAATTGTAATAATTTGCCACATGATTTGTTGTAGGCAAATATATGTATCCCATGTGTTGCTATGTCGTCTTAAAGTTTAGGGTACCTCGTGGGCTCAGTAATTGTTATAAAAGTTATCTGGCAGTTATTATGGCTAGAGAAATCATTCTAAACAAACAAAAAAAATCGTTGCTCTGAGGGGCCAGTCCAGTCGTGTAGTGGTTAAGTTTGTGCAGTCCACTTCAGTGGGCCCAAGGTTCACAGGTTTGGATCCCAGAAACAGACCTACACGCCGCACATCAAGCCATGCTGTGGTGGCATCCCACATACGAAATAGAGGAAGACTGGCACAGATGTTAGCTTAGGGCCAATCTTCCTCGCCTAAAAGATAAATAAATGAAAATTCATCCTCTGAGAGAAAAAAGAATGTTGCTCATTAATAATTATTGAAATACAATGTTGTTTATTATTTTTGAATATTTTAAATTTTACTGTATCTATGTCCTTGATATGGCTGTTCTTTTTGGCCTCATTAATATTTAAAGAGAAGTAGGATATAGACTTGGTTCAATGTGCTGGGTTTTTTTGTATGCCTTATCTTTTTTATTTATAATTTTTTTTTAAACACCGGAAAATCACATTGCTACAACAAAGAATTTGATTTTTCTTTGCAGAGAAAAGTCACTATCTTACTCTTTCTGCCTATGGCAATTTTAGATACTGTTACAATTTATTTTGTTTTAAATTATTTTTTTCTCTTTGGAATTCCATAGGCTACATTTCCTTCCAGAAGGATGAAGTGCAAGAAATTACATTTACATTATTTATAGAAGATGGAGGATATTTTAAAGTTAATTCTAAAGTTCACATTCCCTAATAGAGAAAAACTTAAGGAAAAGTCTCTTGGGGGCCGCCCCGTGGCCAGGTGGTTAAGTCCCCATGCTCCACTTTGGTGGCCCAGGATTTCACTGGTTTAGATCCCAGGTGCAGACATGGCACCATTCGTCAGGCTGTGCTGAGGCGGCGTCTCACATGCCACAACCAGGAGGACCACAATTACAGTATACAACTATGTACTGGGGGGCTTTGGGGAGCAGAAAAAGAAGAAAAAAAAAAAAGATTGGCAACAGATGTTAGCTCAGGTGCCAGTCTTTAAAAAAACACAAAAACTCTTCATTCAAATATGGAAATTTTGAATATTTTCTTTAAACATGCTTAGGAACAATCTGAGAAATTCATTTGAATAGTAAGAACTTTAATAATTTGTCTGTACATAGGAATAGCCCTGACTAGCCTTCACTCTGAATATGGTACTATAATGATGATGTGGCACAAAGACACTGAGACAGCGTAGAGTTAAACACATGACTTAAATCTGTCTGAGCTTCAGTTTCCTCATCAGTAAAATGTGGGAATGCTAATGATACCTATTGCCCTATTTCAGAAGGTTGATATGAAGATTAAGGGAAGTAATAGAAAGGAGTAACTTGCCCAAAGTCATCCAGCTCTCATTAAAACCCAGTCCTGGCAGATCCTGAAGTCCCTGGTCTTACTGTTACTATTGTGTACTTCACCAAGACTGGGGTTAGCATTAACTGAGAGAATAGAGAAAATTCTTAGCGTAGTGTTTGGCATACAGTAAGCACTCAGTAAATGTAAGCGGTTGTCTGTTAGCTCTGAGACCTGAAGATAGTGGAGACTTTCAGGATCATCTAGTTCAACCAGCACATTTTACATGCTCAGTGCTGTTTCTTGCCAACATAAACTCTGCTGGGGCTGGAGTTAGTGGGGTTAGCTGGGGTTAGTGCCTGCAGTTGTCATGTAAAACTGGGCTTGTTCTCCAAAATCCTTTCAGGAACTTCTGTCATTTCTGTCAGTCTCTGTTGGATGAAATGTGCTGATTGTTAGGGCAGTGTTCTCAAGTGTTGGGGCTGAGGAGGGAGGAAAGGTTTTTGTTTCATTGCTGATGAGACATGACCTTTTCTTTCATAAAGGAGAGAAAGCTTCTGGCCTCTCCTCAGGCTGTAGATGAAAAATATTCATGTTAGGAGCCATTTCTTGGTCAACATATGTTCATCTACAATTATTCAAGATGAGTGCTGTGTGACACTTTTTCTACCTGAGCTGCTCAATGATTGCAGATCAGTTGTGTCTGAAGTCTCTGGAAATTACTGCTAAACTGGCTCGCTTGGAAGAAGATATCAGGCATTAGACCAACAAAACTTGGCCTGTTTTCTATTTTTACCAGTAGTGTTTTAGGATATTAAGTTTACAGAATTAAAAGATTTTTTTTCCACAATTACTTGATGTAATATTTTTTAAATACTGTCTTTTATAGTTGCATGGACCCTTTGAGACTATATGTTACTTTTTGGGTGACAATATTTAATTGAAGTTTAATATATCATGACTTCTTTTCCATTATTTTTCAGTCACTTAAATATTTTCCCTTTTTTCCTAACAGTATATAGGTGAAGAGAAAATGTGATATGGTTAATAAAAAGAATAGAAATAAGATTTTAATTTGTTTATAGATGTATGAGTATTGTGATAGGCATTTTAAAGAAATAGTATTTATGATATAAAAGATATCACAAGGATATGTGGTTGTATTTATACTAAATGTTTTCTGCCTATGTTATATATAAAACATTTAAATCAAAATAAGTACATTTCAGATAATAAGTGCTTCCTGTATATATTTCAAAATACACAAAAATCAATCTTTTAATGTCATATTCATGGTTCCTCTTGTGCAATATTGTTTCAGTCCATTCCCAGAAGTTGCAGAATCAGTTCAGCAAGAACTAGAATCTTACAGAGCACAGGAAGATGAGGTTAAACGACTTAAAAGCATCATGGTAAGATTCTGTTTGCTTTCTAAGAATTATAGGGAAGCAGAAGGACATCTGGGAGGGAGAAAGAGGTTAATTTTTTTTTTAGTTTTCGTAAATACTCAAGGCCATTCATTGCTTTACTAACAACAAAAATACTCTCAACTTATATAAAAGATCTTTTTTTAAAAAGAAATGTAAATGCTGAGGAGAATAGCAACATTTTTTAAAAGAATAGTATGACTTTGTGATTTGAAAAAATATATAATGTGGCTTCATTTTAGAAAGACGTGTTCCAGTGCTGCTCATTCTACTGTACTTTGATCTGACTTCAGATTCCAGCTGTCCTGTTTATTCCTCTGTGACCTGTGGCAGGTCTCTGGGCCTGTTTCTTTACCTAAAAATACCAGCTGATCCTTTTCTTAGTCATCCAACCATTTATTAGACTGGTGGTGACTAGAACTTTTCTATAACTATCAAAAATGCATGTGCTTGCTCCTTAGAGGAGAAGAATTGTTATTCTGAGTTAACTGAATTTTACTGTTTATCAGAGATCTTAGGAATATTTTAATTTTTATGCTTGTGCTTGGGATTTCTGAGTAGTTACTGGGACCTTTTTTTCTTTCCCAGGGACTAGAAGGGGAAGATGAAGGAGCCATAAGTATGCTTTCTGACAATACTGCTAAGCTAACGTCAGCTGTTAGGTAAGTAATCTATCCTCTTTGAAGTCTTTCTGTTGATAAGATTTATTTTGAAGGTTAAAAAATTGGTTAATAGTTTTTATAATCGAAAATAGTAGATAATAGCATATATCTTTAAGTTTAAAGAACTAACTTGTGCTGTTAACATGCTTCAGCTGGTTCAAGTTCCCTCTAACAGATAGCACATCATTTGCTTCTTTGGGGGTAATTTTACCAAGAAGATAGTATTGGTGATAAAGTAATGTAAGTTATTATTAATTTTCTCATTGCTGCTCTTATTTTATTAGCTAAAGCTTAAGCAGTTTCTTTTTGATACTTTAAATGCCATCAAGGAGAGAGGAAACGTGTTTTAGAAATATTGGTAAAATCGTATTTCCATTAGTCTGATTTTATTCTAAATCTCCAAATTTTGGAATCAGAAAATGAAATGGTGGAAATAATGATATTTGGGAGGCAGATTATTTTAAAATAAGAAGCATTTCACCTGTATTAAAGTAGTAAATACTGTATGTCTTCAAACCTAGAGATTAAATTCAGTTAAGAGTTTAATTAGTCATTTTGTCACTGTTTTACTGTTCCAAGTTTCCTCAAAGGAAACACCTAGGTGTGAGTTTTATTAAAGTCTGTGTCATTTACTTAGAAAATTTAATGGTTAATTTTCAGTTTTTTGATACTTGTAGTTCTTTGCCAGAACTCCTTGAAAAAAAAAGACTTATTGATCTCCATACAAATGTTGCAACTGCTGTTTTAGAACATATAAAGGTAAATTTAACTTTTTTCTCCCTACGGTATAACTTCTGTTTATGTAGGGTTTTATACTTTGTAAAATGCTTTTATATTCATTATCTTGTTGAGCCCTCGCTGTAATGTTATGAGATATAATTATTGAAGACAGCATTATTACCTTCATTTTTTGCAAATGAGCACACTTAAGAATCCAGAAAGATGAGTGAATTGCCTAAGGTCACACATTCAGTAAATAAAAGTTAGAATCTGTGATATTTCTGTTATGTTGTGCTGCCCAATACTGTCTCTACACATATTACTCTGTTAACAGAAAACCTCTAACTATCAGTAATACAGATTTAGACATCCCTTTTGCTGTAGTACTAAAATATCCATTAATAACATCACCTCATTATGTAACTTGTTTTTGAACTTTTTAGTTTTAGATGAGTCTGTTAGTGTTAAAGCTTTTTACTGACTTATGTTGTACTGTGATTTTTGAAACAAATATATTGGATCTTTTATATGTTATCATAGTTCTGTTTTCTCATTACTTTATTCATGATTACCCCATATCAACTTCACTTAATTAGTTCTTCAGAATTCTACTTTTATTTATTCTCTGGACATGGAGCTGAATTCCAGTGACAGATTAACCATATGCTAGGATGTGGTTATTACAGACCCTACTTTCTATTTGATATGATACATGTGAAAAAGCAATGTAAAAAAGCTGAATTTACTTGCTGCCTGTCAAAGATAATGGTTAACATCTTGAATTTGTGGAAAAGGGCCTTAAACATTTTTCTTTTTTAATGATTTAAAACATCATAGAACATTAGAAAGGAGCTACTCTTGGTAGATAATGGGCATTGTGCAGCATGGAATTTAAACCTGCATAATTCCTATTAAGCTGACAACCTAATTTTTATTGTTATTGTTCCACATCTTGATATTGATACCGGCTATTTTCATGTAGCTACAGGAATAGAAACAATTGTGCAGTCTGTAGATGATTCTGCTGATGATATTTTCACTTCCACATGTAGCATCTCTGTAAATTTGAACAAAGCTGCTCAGATCTGTTTACCTGAGGTCATTGTCTCCTGTGGAGATAATATATATAACCAGGTGAAATAAAACAGACAGCTTTATTGAGAATTTCCTCCAGTAGGAGAGAAAGGCTTTGCTTACAAGGCTAAACATGAAGACTGTGAATCTACTGTGAGAGGTTAAACAAAAACTTATTGCGCTAAAAGAAAATACAGATTCTGGTTTACATCTGTTAAACTAATTATGCAATAAGCATCTTATAATCCATTAAACGTGTTTTGAATACTTGCTATATGTCAGGTAGGGTGCTGGGTGCTACATGCACATAAATAGACAAATAAGAATAAATTCTAAGAAGTTACGGCAGTTGTTAATAGTCCTAGTTGTGCTTTGAGATTTAAGCTGTTCTGAGTTTCCTTTGACTTACAGTTTTTTGGGGGTTTTTTCATTATTAAATGTTTATTAATTCTTACGTTTTACTTTCTGACCTCAGTTCTCACAGCTGTAAAACCAAGAGAATGCCAAACTTAGCTCCTACTACCAAACTGAGTTGTGTAGCCCAAAGTAATTATTGTACCTATGGCAAGTGCATAGTTTCATGTTGTTCATAAAACTTTACAAACGTTATCCTGCTACACATAAATGTGAATATACTCTGGGTCAGAGACTAGAACTTACGGTTTGAGAAAATTCTGATTAAAGTAATTTACTTATTCAATCATGTTTATTGAGTGACTCAGTGTGTATCATGCTGGGCCCGAAAGATTCTGTGGTAAACAAGACAAGTTCTCTGTTCTTTTGAAGCTAATATTGTAGTAACAATAAACAAAGTAAACAACTTGGAAAACAAGATAACTTTAGGCATTTAGGTGATGTGAAAACAGCAAAAACAGTGATGTGAGGTGATGGAGCCTGCCTGCAAGGGCTACTCTAGAGCAAGTGGTTAGGGAGGTCACCTCTGAAGAGGTGATGTTCCAGTTAAGACCTGAATCCCAAGAAGGAGCCAGTTAGTGAAAAGCTCAGGGCCAAGCATTCCAGGCAAAGTAAGTGCAAAAGGCCTTAAGACATGAACAAAGTTGGTGTGTTTGAGGACCTAGAAGACTAATGTGTCTATAGTGAGGAAGGAAAGAGTGATAGACTATGGGATCAAGAGAAATAGGAATTTAAGTATGATGGGAAGTCACTGGAGATTAATGACGTGATCTGATTTGTGTTTTAACTGGAGAATGGACTAAGGAATGTGAGGGACAGGTGAGTTCTGGAAATAAGTGTGGAACTGGAAGATGGCTAGTGTAGCTATATTGGTGAAAAATAGTGTTTTTTAAGGCAAAATTTACTTAAGGAAAATTTTTATGATGCTTATTTTTGATTTTACACTAATGATTTTATATGAGTTTTTCAGAATCAGTTTGTGCTAACAGCAGCCTTCTGTCTGAGATCCTTTAATATGCCACCATGCCTGACCCAAACAATTCTGCTTTAAGACCTGGTCACTTGGCTTTCTTTATAGAAAAATTTCTTCCAGGGCTGCTAATTGTCTGGCATAGCATCTTATGCTAAGAAACTAATCTGTTATTTAAGGTGTTAAGTGGTTCTATATAAAAACTACACATTTTGGAATAATTGTTTTGCTGGAACTCAAGAAAGACACCCTTTTCCTAATGGATCTGATTTAAAGAAACTATGCTATAAAGGACATGCACTTGCAGAGGAAAAATAATGTCATGTATAGGACACAGTATTTCTCTTTGGGTCATTCTAGGAATCCAAATTAATATTTTTTTTTTATACCATAGGTAAAGGAGCATGTTTATTTTAAATATTTACATGTAAATTATAGTTGTAATTAATAAACCACATATTCTAAAAGCATTATCCTGATATAAGAAAATCTATTAGTATAGAAAAATTGGGCTGTTTCCTGTGAAGAGTCCTCTTTTAATGTTGACCATCTCTTTTAAGCTGTTCTTCTCCCTTATCAAAACTAGCACATAAACTCTATTGTTTCCATTATTTCTCATTACTCCTAGTTATAAAATTTCTTCATATAATTTTCCATAATTATTAAATTTCCAACTTTATAATATTTACTTTTAAGTGGCATGTTTAATTGTATGCTACTGTATTATACCATCTACCTCTGGCTATCATGTTAATTAAAGAAGTGTTTTTCTCCATGATCTCTTGGTCTTTTCCCTAGAATTTATCGACCATCTGAGCTTCACTTCTTTGTAAATATTTAGTCACCTAGGCAATAAATATTTTTTATTATTATTTGCAAGAATTTTATGACTTTTTATGCAGAGATCTCAGAACACTTCTCTTGGTATTTGTATTACACTTTTGCATATTTCTCCTTTTGGAATGTTTAGTTCATAGCTGCTGCTTACCTTTCCTTAGATCATTTTCTGAAGCACAGTACTGGAAGAAATGAATTTCTTTAGAGGTCCTGGCAGTTATCCAGCAATCGATACTTTGCTGGAAAGTTAGAAAGAGCACACTAGTTTGCAACAACTTTGGCAAATATTATCACATATGTTTATTGACATTCTAAAGATTTTAGTGGCTTGAGTAGTTAATTTTGGTCTAATAGATTAAAGAGTAAATTGTTGAATCCTCATTTGTTTTGAGTAATCCATACCTTTTAAACCTCTTCTTTAGCAGTTCTTTCATTTTTAATACAATTATGACTTTCCCCTCTTGGATGTTGGGGAATGGCTTCTTGGACTACTTAACTAGTTTATAGACAAATTTTCATTTACTCTGTTTTTAGCCTACCTGCATAGTCAAAATGAATCAAGTACTCTTAGCATCAGATACCTAACAAAAGGAAAAGATGCCTGCGTGTAAGTCATAGTAGATAAGAGATGGGAATGGCATTATGTGCTCTTTCCCCTAATGCTCCCACCTGAAAGGAAGAGCTCTACCATCTGAGTGCTCCGTCCTGATGTAGCCAGCAAAGGACAAGCTGTTAATAAACTGTTGTGGATTGAGGCTTCATTGGTGCTGAATCCTCATGTTTGTTTTGCTGCTTCTTGTGGAGAAAGTTAAGGGGTAGTGAATTAAATCTAAAGACATCATCTGATCAAGCAATCATGTACTGCCTTAGGTCTACACTCTGAATAAGACTTAGCCCTTGCCAATAATGCTAGCTTTTGACTACAGCCCCTCCTCCAGGGGGCTAATTTTCCTTTGGCTCACCTACTTTATCTTTCTTAGGGGAAGATAAGCTTTCAAAATAAAGTGGAAACTCTCTTTTTTTTTTAAGGGCTAGTTATTTTTTTTCTTTTAAAGATTGGCACCTGAGCTAACAACTGTTGTCAATCTTTTTTTTTTTCCTGCTTTTTTCTCCCCAAATCCCCTGAGTTCATAGTTGTATATTTTAATTGTGGGTCCTTCTAGTTGTGGCATGTGGGACACTGCCTCAACATAGCCTAATGAGTGGTGCCATGTCCGTGCCCAGGGTCCAAACCCTGGGCCACCAAAGTGGAGCGCGTGAACTTAACCACTCGGCCACGGGGCCAGCCCCGAAAGTGGAAACTCTCTTAATTGCTCTCTACTAGTCAACACTCCAAATTAATTGATGCCTTTAGTCCTTCCATAAAACATAATGGCTGCTGGCCACGTTATTGACCTGCTGACAACTGGCAGCTAGTATGCTTCACAGATTCGATTTTTTGCTTACCAAAGAGTTATTTGTATTTGATTCCAGTTTATTTTAACATTGTATGAGTAAAAAAAGAGGATTGTGTCTATAAAACTAAGTTACATGTCTTAGAAAGACTCAGTGATGGACCATTTAATTATTGTTTAAAGTAGTAGTGAGTTAAAACTGCGAAAGATCGGAAAGTCTTGAAAAATACTGAAATTGCTTTGCAAATCTCTATAAATATTTTTGTTCCACTTCAAAAGAACTGAAACTGGAGGTAATCCCATCTAAGTGTGCTTTATACAAGAAAGAAAAACGTTTCAGTCAGTGAACCTCTGTACTCAAAGAAAAGGTCTTAAACCTACATCAAGATGGACAGACAATTGTACACTTTAGGTCTTAAGTTAAAAGGTGATGTTTAAAACGTATGTATACAACACAGATTCTTTTTTTATCATTCTTTACATTAGCTGACTTTGATTAACTTATCACTACTTTCCTGATCACAGTAGGGAAGAAATTTTACTGTACTAGAAATCAAAACATTTCTCTGGCTAGATTTTTTTCCCCTTTTTTATTAAGATTATGATAGTTTACAAACCTTGTGAAATTTCAGTTGTATGTTATTGTTAGTCATGTTGTGTGTACACCACTTCACCCTTTGTGTCCTCCCCCCACCCCCCTTTCCCCTAGTAACCACTGATCAGTTCTCTTTGTCTATATGTTAACTTCCACCTATGAGTGGAGTCATACAGAGTTCATCTTTCTCTGTCTGGCTTATCTCACTTAACATAATACTCTCAAGGTCCATCCATGTTGTTGTGAATGGGACGATTTTGTCCTTTTTATGGCTGAGTAGTATTCCATTGTATATATATACCATATCTTCTTTATCCAATCATCAGTTTCTGGGCACTTAGGTTGGTTCCACGTCTTGGCTGTTGTAAATAATGTTGCGATGAACATAGGGGTGCATGGGACTTTTGGAATTGCTGATTTCAGGTTCTTAGGATAGATACCCAGTAGTGGGATGGCTGGGTCATAAGGTATTTCTATTTTTAACTTTTTGAGAAATCTCCATACTGTTTTCCATAGTGGCTGCACCAGTTTGCATTCCCACCAACAGTGTATGAGGGTTCCTTTTTCTCCACAACCTCTCTAACATTTGTCACTCTTGGTTTTGGATATTTTTGCCATTCTAACAGGTGTAAAGTGATATCTTAGTGTAGTTTTGATTTGCATTTCCCTGATGACTAGTGATGATGAGCATCTTTTCATGTGTCTATTGGTCTGGCTAGATTGTGACTGATCTATTTAAAATAATCTCTTATCCAGTATACAAACCAAGTGAATGTTCATACAACGTTAGTGTCTTTTCTTCAAGGCAGGGGGAAGATATATTCTGTAACAGAAAGTCTCCAGTGGACAAGTTATCACTGTCTTTTACCTCTTGTCATCCCAAGTAAGATTAGCCACTATCAGAACTTGAAGAAGTTTCCTTTCTCCAAGTATGACCAAAGATAGCTCTTGAGTGAGTAGAATATCCTTCAACTTCTCACTCACTGTAAATTTCTGAAGACTACTTCCAGTCTCGAAAAAAAAAGTGTGAAATTACTTTTCTCTAGCAATTTGTTCTCACTTCTCTGCCATCTGCTTTTGTGAAAATGAAGTATTGTCATTTAGCAAGGATCAGTTTAACAATTAGATTCATAAAGATTAAACTGAGAAATGAAGAATTCTCAAAACTCAAAATAAACAACCCAGTCAAAAAATGCACAAAAGATTTGAACAGACTTGAGTAAAAACCATATACAGATGACAAGTTCACCATCAATAGTTATTAGAAAAATACAAACTAAAACCACAATGAGATGCTACTACACATCTATTAAAATGTCTAAAATTAAAAAGATTGATCATGCCAACTTTTCGTGGGTCTTTTTCTGCACTCTCATCGATATATTTTGTCTACTTTTTTTTACCAATACCATAACTGTCCTAATTACTGAAGCTTAGTAGTAAGTCTTAAAATCAGATATTGTCAGTCCTCCATCCTTTTTATTCTTCTTCAATATTGTGTTGGTTATTCTGGGTCTTTCATGTCTTCGTATAAACCCTAGATTCAGTTTGTCAATATCCACAAAATAACTTGCTAGGATTTTGATTGGGATTGTGTTGAACCTATAGATCAAGTTTGGAAGAACTGACATCTTGACAATATTGAGTCTTCTATTCCTGAACAGGGAATATGTCTTTATTTAGTTCTTCTTTGATTTCTTTCATCAGTTTTGTAGTTTTCCTCATATAGATCTTATACATATTATAAGTATTTCATTTATTTTTTAAGTACTAATGAAAATGGTATTGTGTTTCAATTTCAAATTTCACTTGTTCGTTGCTAGTATATTGGAAAGCAGTTGACTTTTGTATATTAACCTTATTTCCTATAACCTTGCTGTAGTCACATACTAGTTCCAGGAGTTTTTTTGTGTTTCTTTGGTATTTTCTACGTAGATAATTGCGTCTTCTGCAAACAAAGCTTTATTTCTCTCTTCTCAATCTGTATGTCTTTTATTTCCTTTTCTTTTTTATTGTGTTAGCTAGGAGTTCCAGTATAGTGTTGAATAGGAGTGTGAGAGGGAGCATCCTTACCTTGTTCTTGATCTTAGCAGAAAAGCATCTAGTTTCCCATCATTTGCATTCTATTTTCTGGAAGAGATTGTAGAGAATTGGTATAATTTCTTTCTTAAATGTTTGGTAGAATTCACTAATGAACCCACCTAGACCTGATGCTTTCTGTTTTAAAAGGTTATAGATTATTGATCAGTTTCTTTAATAGATATAGGCCTATTCAGATTATTTCTCCTTAGATGAGTTTTGGTAGATTATGTTTTTTAAGGAATTGGTTCATTTCATCTAGGTTATCAAGTTGGTGGACATAGAGTTCAAAATATTCGTCTATTATCCTTTTAATATCATGAGATCAGTAATGATGGCACCTCTTTTCATTTCTGATATTAGTCATTGGTGTCTTCTCTCCTTTTTCTTAGTTAATCTGGCTGGAGGTTTATCACTTTTATTGACCTTTTCAAAGAACCAGCTTTTGGTTCCAGTGATTTTCCTTATTGATTTCTTGTTTTTAATTTCGTTGATTTCTGCTCTGATTTTTATCATTTCTTTTCTTCTGCTTACTTTGGATTTAATTTGCTCTTCTTTTCCTGGATATATCTTTTTTTTCTTCATTGAGGTCATAATTTATAACATTGTGAAGTTTCAGTTGTACGTGATTGTCAGTCACCATATATATGTGCCCATTTACCCCTTATGCCCACCCCTCAACCCCCTTCCCCTCTGATAGCTACTAATCTGTTCTCTTTGTCCATGTATTTGTTTATCTTCCACATATAAGTGAAGTCATACAGTGTTTGTCTTTCTCTGTCTGGCTTTTTTCACCCAACATAATACCCTCAAGGTCCATCCATGTTATTGCAAATGGGATGATTTTGGTTTTTTATGGCTGAGTAGTATTCCATTGTATATATATATACCACAACTTCTTTATCCATTCATCAGCTGATCAGCTCTTGGGTTGCTTCCATGTCTTGCGTGTGATGAATAATGCAGCAGTGAAAATATGGGTGCATAAGTCTCTTTGAATTGTTGATTTCAAGTTTTTTGGATAAATACCCAGTAGTGGAATAGCTGGGTCATATGGTATTTCTATGTTTAATTTTGTTGTGTTTTTTTTTTTTGAGGAAGATTAGCCCTGAGCTAACATCTGCCACCAATCCTCTTCTTTTTGCTGAGGAAGACTGGCCTTGAGCTAACATCCTTGCCCATCTTCTTCCACTTTATATGTGGGATGCCTGCCACAATATGACTTGCCAAGTGGTGCCGTGTCTGCACCCAGGATCCAAACCGGCAAACCCCAGGCTGCCAAAGCAGAACGTGCACACTTAACCGATGTGCCACTGGGCCAGCCCCTATTTTTAATTTTTTGAGAAATCTCCATACTGTTTTCTGTAGTGACTGTACTGGTTTGCATTCCCACCAGCAGTGTATGAGGATTCCCTTTTCTCCACATTGTCTCCAACATTTGTTATTTTTTGTCTTGGTAATTATAGCCATTCTAACAGGTATAAGGTGACATCTCATTGTAGTTTTGATTTGCATTTCCCTGATGGTTAGTGATGCTGAACATCTTTCATGTGCCTGTTGGCCATCCATATATCTTCTTTGGAAAAATGTCTGTTCATATCCTCTGCCTATTTTTTGATTGGGTTGTTTTTTGTTGTTGAGTTGTATGAGTTCTTTATATATTTTGGAAATTAACCCCTTGTCAGATATATGATTTGCAAATATTTTCTTCCAATTGGGTTGTCTTCATTTTGTTCCTGATTTCCTTTGCCTTGTAGAAGCTCTTAAGTCTGATGAGGTCCCATTTGTTTATTTTTTCTTTTGTTTCCCTTGTCCGAGTAGACATGGTATTTGAAAAGATCCTTCTAAGACCAAGGTCAAAGAGTGTACTGCCTATATTTTCTTCCAGGAGTTTTGTGGTTTCACATCTTACTTTCAAGTCTTTAATCCATTTTGAGTTAATTTTTGTGTATTGTGAAAGATCATGGTCTACTTTCATTTCTTTTGCATATGGCTGTCCAGTTTTCTCAACACCATTTAGTGAAGAGACTTTCCTTTCTCCAATGTGTGTTCTTAGCTCCTTTGTCAAAGATTAACTGTCCATGGATGTATTGTTTTATTTCTGGGCTTTCAGTTTTGTTTCATTGATCTGTCTTTTCTGTTTTTGTACCAGTACCACAGTGTTTTGATTACTGTAGCTTTGTAGTATATTTTGAAGTCAGAGATTGTGATGCCTCTAGCTTTGTTCTTTTTTCTCAGGATTGCTTTAGCTATTTCGGGTCTTTTGTTGCCCCATATGAATTTTAGGATTCTTGGTTCTCTTTACATGACCATGAATGTCATTGAGATTCTGATTGGGATTGCATTGAATCTGTAGATTGCTTTAGATAGTATGGACATTTTAACCATATTTATTCTTTCAGTCCATGTGCATGGAATATCTTTCCATTTCTTTGTGCCATCATCAATTTCTTTCAATAATGTCTTATAGTTTTCATTGTATAGGTTAAATTTATTCCTAGGTATTTTATTCTTTTTGTTGTGATTGTAAATAGGATCGTATTCTCGAGTTCTCTGTTAGTTCATTATTAGAGTATAGAAATGCAACTGATTTTTGTAAGTTGATTTTGTACCCTGCAACTTTGCTATAGTTGTTGATTATTTCTAATAGTTCTCCAATGGATTCTTTAGGGGTTTCTATATATAAAATCATATCATCTGGAAACAGCAAGAGTTTCACTTATTCCTTGCCAATTTGGATACCTTTTATTTCTTTTTCTTGCCTAATTACTCTGGCCAAAACTTCCTGTACCATGTTGAATAAGAGTGGTGAGAGCGGGCACCCTTGTCTTGTTCCTGTTCTCAGAGGGATGGCTTTCAGTTTTTCCCCAGTGAGTATGATGTTGGCTGTGGGTTTGTCATATATGGCCTTTATTAGTTGAGGTACTTTCTTTCTATACTCATTTTATTGAGAGTTTTTATCATAAATGGATCTTGGATCTTAACAAATGCTTTCTTTGCATCTATTGAGATGATCGTGTGGTTTTTATTCTTTATTTTGTTAATGTGGTGTATCACCTTGATTGGTTTGTGGATGTTGAACCATCCCTGCATCCTTGCTATAAATCCCACTTGATCATGGTGTGTGATCCTTTTATTGTATTGCTGTATTCAGTTTACCAATATTATGTTGAGGATTTTTGTATCTATGTTCATCAGCAATATTGGCCTGTAATTTTCCTTCTTCGTGTTGTCCTTGTCTGGCTTTGGGATTAGGATGATGTTGGCCTTGTAAAATGTGTTAGTAAGTGTTCCATCTTCTTCAGTTTTTTGGAATGGTTTGAGAAGGATAGGTATTAAAGCTTCTTTGAATGTTTGATAGAATTCTGCAGAGAAGCCATCTGGTCCTGAACTTTTATTTTTGGGGAGGTTTTTGATTACTGTTTGAATCTCTTTACTTGTGATTGGTCTATTCAGATTCTCTCTTTCTTCTTGATTCAGTTTTGGGGGGTTGTATGAGTCTAAGAATTTATCCATTTCTTCTAGGTTGTCCAATTTGTTGACATATAGTTTTTCATAGTATTCTCTTGTAATTCTTTATATTTCTGTGGTATCCATTGTAATTTCTCCTCTTTCATTTCTAATTTTATTTATTTGAGCCTTCTCCTTTTTTTCTTAGTGAGTCTGCCTAAGGGTTTGTCAATTTTATCTTCTGAAAGAACCAGCTCTTTCTTTCGTTGACCCTTTCTACTGTTTTTTTTTGTTTGTTTCAATTTCATTTATTTCTGCTCTGATTTTTATTATTTCCCTCTTTCTGCTGACTTTGGGCTTTGTTCTTCTTTTTTTAGTTCTTTTAGGTGTCATTTAATATTGCCTATTTGAGATTTTTCTTGTTTGTAAGGTGGGCCTGTATTGCTATGAATTTCCCTCTTAGGACCAGTTTTGCTTCATCCCCTATGAGTCGGTATGGTGTATTTTCATTTTCATTTGTCTCCAGATATTTTTTTATTTCTCCTTTAATTTCTTCAGTGATCCATTGGTTGTTCAGTAGCGTGTTGTTTAGTCTGCACATATTTGTCACTTTCCCAACTTTGATCTTTTAGGTGATTTCTAGTTTCATAGCATTATGGTCAGAAAAGATACTAGATATGATTTCAATATCTTCTTAAATTTATTGAGGCTTGCCTTGTTTCCCAACATATGGTCCATCTTTGAGAATTTTCCATGTGCACTTGAGAAGAATATGTATTCTGCTGTTTTGGGATGGAATGTTCTATATATCTTAAGTCCATCTGGTCTAGGTTTTCATTTAGTTCCACTGTTTCCTTGTTGACTTTCTGTCTGGGTGATCTATCCATTGATATAAGTGGGTGTTAAGGTCCCATACTATTATTGTGTTGCTGTTAATATCTCCTTTTAGGTCAGTTAATAGTTGCTTTATGTACTTTGGTGCTCTGTGTTAGGTGTATGTATGTTTATAAGTGTTACGTCCTCTTGGTGGAGTGTCCCTTTTGTCATATGCTGCCCCTCTTTGTCTCTCACTGCCTTTGTTATCTTGAAGTCTATTTGTCTGATGTAAGTATGGCAATACCTGCTTTCTTTTGTTTGCCATTAGCTTGGAGTATTGTCTCCCATCCTTTTGTTCTAAGCCTGTGTTTGTCTTTAGAGTGGAGAATTCAATCCATTTACATTTAGAGTGATTATTAATATATGAGGGCTTAATACTGCCATTTTATCACTTGTTTTCCAGTACTTCTGTATTTCCCTTGTTTCTCATCCTGTGTATTTCGGACTGCCAGTTCAGTTTGGTGGCTCTCTGTGATAGTTTTCTCAGTTTTCTCTTTATTTATCATTTGTGTCTGTGTTCTGATATTTTGTTTAGTGGTTACTGTGAGGTTTGTATAAAAGATCTCATAGATGAGATAGTCCATTTTCTGATAGCCTCTTAGTTCCTTAGTCTAATCAGGTTCCATCCCTTTCCTCTTCCCCATCTAAGTTACTCTTGTCACAACTTATTCCATTTTGTATTGTGAGTTTGTGGTTAAAAATAAACCGATTATGTTTATCCTTGATTTTTTTTCCCCCTTTATCTTTAATGTTATAATTGTTTGCTAACCTGTTCTTATAGAGAGTTGCAATTTTCTGATTTTATCTGCCTGTTTATCTCCTTGCTCAAGGCCTTGTAACCCCTTTCTTTTTTTTTTCAGTTGTGAGGGCCTTGTTGATCGTTTCTTGTTGGGGCGGGGGGTCTTATGGCAATGTATTCCCTCAGCTTTTGTTGGGGAAAGTTTCTCTATTTCTCTATCATATCTGAAGGATGTTTTCATTGAATAGAGTATTCTTGGCTGAAGGTTTTTGCCTTTCAGAATTTTGAATATGTCATTCCATTCTCTCCTAGCCTGTAAGGTTTCTGCTGAGAAATTGCTGAAAACCTGATTGAGATTCCTTTATAGGTTATTTTCTTCTTCCTTGCTGCCCTTTATATTTTTATTTGTCATTGACTTTTGCCAGTTTTACTACTATATGCCTTGGAGAAGATCTTTTTACATAATAGGAGTTCTCTTAGTTTCTTTTACTTGTAATTCCAGCTTTTTCCCCAGATTTGGGAAGTTCTCAGCTATTTCTTTGAACAATCTCTCTGCTCTTTTCTCCCTCTCTTCTCCCTCTGGAATACCTGTTATCCTTATGTTGCATTTCCTAATTGAGTCAGATATTTCTCAGATAATTTCTTCATTTCTTTTTGTTCTTAGTTCTTTCTCCATCTGAAGCTTTTCTGTATTTGTGTCCACTGAGTTGCTAATTCTATCCTCTGTAATATCAGCTTTGTTATTTAAGGATTCCAGGTTTTTCTTTATCTCATTTGTTGTTTTTCATCTCCAACACTTCTGATTGGTTTTTCTTTATAGTTTCAATCTCTTTTGTGAAGAATTCCCTCTGTTCCTTAATTTTATTCCTGATTCTATTGAACTACTTTTCTGAGGTTTCCTGTAACTTGTTGAATTATTTCATGGTAGCTATTTTGAATTCTGTCATTTAGATTCTAAATTTCTGTGCCTTCAGGATTGGTTTCTGGATTTTTCCTTCTGGTCTGGAGCATTAATATACCACTTCATACTATTTGATGGAGTGGATTTGTGCCTTCACATAATGGTAGTATCTGGTTGCACATTCTACCTGCCACCGCCAGGAGGGCAGGGGAGCAGGAGCTGTGTATTCTGAACCTGCTGCAATCCCTGGAACCTGTGCCTGTCGGAGCCTGGGCCACTCCTTGGGACCGCAGTGGCATTATGAGTTCTTCCACTGAATGGGAAAGAGATCACACTGAGGCTCAGGGCTGCTGCCACCTGCTGCCACAGTCCCGCCAAGATGTACTCCCATCTGCAGGGCTGCAGCAGTACTGTGGGCATTCTTGGCAGCCGGGAAGTCATTTGCCTGGGTGCGCAGATCTGCCACCACCTCTTCCTAGGTTGCACTGGCCGTCGTGCATGGTGAGTGGGGCCTCCCCACTAGATCTGAGCCTAAGCCACTCCCTGGATCTGTGGCAGCACTGTGGGCTCTCCCACTGGATGGGAAAGCGATCACATAGGGGCCCAGGGCTGCCACCACCTATTACTGCAGTCGTGCTGAGGTGCACTCCCACCATTGGGGCCACAGCGGTACTATGGGCACTCCAGCCAGGAGAGCAGTCGTATGCATGCACAGGGCTGTCAGGGGGCCGGAGAGTGCTCACCTATCTCCACCATGGTTATATCTTTTAAGAGTTCAACACGTTGGTGGTATAAATTAAAACTAAATGCTTCTGAGAGTCATGATAAAATAAGACATAATAGTTTACAAGTGCCACGTATAGCTCAATTTTCTCTGGAAATATTATAGATAAAGCAACTTTTGGTATTTTGTTATGATAAGGTTGCTAACATTAGTATTTTTAATACTAGTCATCTCTAAAGATCACTTCTTGTACATTTTAAATTATTACATAGATCATTTTAGTCAGAATTTAAATATTTTTAGTAGGAGTTAAGATAGAGAGCAAATTTATAGAGTAAATAAAGTTTCCTTATTCAAAAATAGATTTAAGCCAGCTTCTACAACTAGTACACCCCATAAAAATAATGAAGTAACAACTCAGAATAGTTGCTATATAGTTAATAATGGTGATTCTCAAATTTGGCTTTGAATTTTCTGGCAACTAAGATAAAAAAGAGATGTGATGAAGTTTTTAAAAACTTATTATCAGAGAGGAGAATTTCTGTTTTTTATTCTAAGCAAAGTGTTCCTTAGCATCATATTACAAAAGACATTGCTTGTATTAGACATTATCTAGAGTAAGTTGAGTGACGTAATGATGCAGTATTTTAATACCAGTTACTCTCATGGATTTAATTTGACAACTGTAATGATAGTCAAGAGTGTAATATTAAAGTATAATTCAATGACGGCAATTTTATGATTGACCAAGATAGTAAGGTCTAAGTTTATAGCATTCTAGTGGCTTTTCTTAAACTAAGAATAAAATTTTTAGTAGCTAGTGTGGAAAGATGGCATATTCTTTAAAAGATATATTAATATCACTTTTTTCAGTTGGGCTCTTGATAAGAGTTAGATAGCAGAGACTCTAGTTGAGGTTACACATTCTGGTTTGGTCCTGGAATGCTAAAAATTTTGTGTTCTTGGTTGAGAGAAAAATGCATATTTTTGGAAATGAGGTAACCAGCTAGTAAGGTTGATAGCCTGTTGTAGAAACTGAAGATCCTAACCAGGTTCCTCATCTTGACGTTACGCTGTCCCATCTCTGCACAGAAGTGAGGTAGAGCTATAAGGATGGATTTTATTCCAGATTTCTAAGTCACCTTGGCATATGAGCAGGTTCTCTATAGTAAATATTTTCAGCCATCTGAGTTAAAGAACACCTTCAAATATATTTTCATGGATCATCTGGTTTTTGTGCAACATAACTTTTCATGTTGGCAAATCCATGCAAACCCACCAGTATGAAATGCGACAGAATACACACCTAAATAACTAGAAGTATATTAATGTGCTATTTTGTTATATTACAGAAAGCAGTTGCGTTTTGGAGAATTCCAGTCATCTTGCAGGGTAAAGGCATACAATAATGAACAAGTAATCTAGTATAAACTAGAGTTTATGCTCTAGTCACATATACAGACCAATACAACATACAGCTGCTACCCACCTGGAGAAAGGGATATCCAAATACAGCCCTAAAAGATGATAGAAACTAAACATGGGAAGAAGAAAGAAAGAACAAGAAAGGCTAGGATCTAAATGATCTTCAACTTGGGTATAGGTTATATCCTAAAAGAGCAGTTCTAAAGTCATTTTAGCTTAGGATATTCTTTCCTATAGATACTATGTGGCAGATTGGTCCCTGTCCTAAAAATCCTATTTAATCCATAGTCTGGAATGTTCCTGATGTTGTGTTGCAGCAGGGAAGGGTTTATCATCCCCTCTCCTTCCTGTAAGAAGTAGGAGGAGGAGAAGATTGGGATTCTTAATAGTAAAAGGAAGTATAACTCTCTAATCCCTTCTCGCCTTTACTTGCACTGCTGACTAGTGCTAGGGGATAGATTTGGGCTTGGAGGAGAGAGAAGGCCAAGAAATACTACTCTAGTCTTTGTCATCAACCAGTCCTAGACTGAGGTGAGAAATGAGAGTTGTAGCTGGCAGTGAGTAGGTAGTCCCAGAATGGTGGTGTCTGTAGCTGGATGGAAAGAGGAATGGTAAAGACAAGGAAAAATCCCCCACAATCCTAGGAAGGGAAAGGGAATTCCTTTCCTGTCCTGTATTGGTCATCTGACAAATGTTTCTAGGTAATGTATTTTTGAAAGGTAAAATATGGGTACTGCTTATACATCCCAGATGACTCCTAGGAGCCATTATGGTGAGGGAATGGAAAAGCTAGTTGTTAAAAGTGCCTCCTTCTTTTGTTCCTTTCAAACCCAGTAGGCTTTTCCCAGTCAAAAAAGGCCATAGATAGATATATGAAATGTTAATTTTATATAAATGTTGAGGCAATATACTGAAATGTGAAAAACATCAGCCTGGCTGTCCACTGATAACTGGAATTTGGAGAAAAACACTAGATTTTTTTTATCAGATTCCTCTCTTAGAAAGCCCTTCTAAAGGGATTTTGGAGAAATTCATGGCTCTGAGAGTTTATTTTCACTAGATATAATTTGTATTTCATACATAATCTTTGGTTTTCTATAATATTCCCTTCTTACTCAGTTAATCTTGATATTTATTAAAGCTACCAAAAATCTGTTTATTATCTTGACTTTGTTATTTTGTTTTATATTTTTAACTTGTCTGTTTTCCTTGTAACTCTTGTTATCAAAATTGTATTCTCCTTTGAACTCATCTTGTATAAGAATAATCAATCTTTGGAATTATAGAAGTTGTTTCTCTTAGTATTTTTCCTTATTTAAAAAAATAAGGAAAGGACCTATAGATATTACATCTCTGGACAAAGTAACCTTTCGCCACATATACTTATGTGTATTACCCAAAAAATCAAGTTATGTACTAATTGACAAATATACTTTCTTTCATAAAGCATATACAAAGGAAGCATAAATTGTTCTTGAGGAAAATGTAATTTTCCCTACTCTTTATCTGTGGTGTACATTGGAGTCTGACCTGGATTTGAATCTCAACTCTCTACTACTTCTACTCTGGTAACCTTGAATAAATTTATGTTTCTGTGTGTCTGTTTCTCCATCTTTAAAATGGGACTAATAATTCCTAGCTCATAGTGTTATTTGGAGAATTAAATGGGATAATCTAAGTTAATAGTTTTTAAACACTGTTCTCTGGTACCCTAGAGCTCTATAGAGACATTTAATGCGTCACTTGTATCTATTTTATGTTTAGGGTTCTGACAAGATTTGGTTTCAGAAAGAGGGTCCTGAGGTTCTGTTTACAAACATTTGAAAGTGGTAGCCTTGCACATAATGGGTGCTGAACAGATACTAATTCTCTTACACAGGTTAGAAAATCTCTACTTCATTCCTTTCCCTCCTTCCCAATCAGTATAGTGAAATGCTAAGTTACTTTTGTTTGACTGCTTTATTGAGGTTTAATTCACATACCATACTATTCACCTATTTAAAGTATACAATTTAATGGGTTTTAGTATATTCACAGAGTTGTACAACCACAGCCACAGTGTAATTTTAGAACATTTTCATCAGCTCCAAAGAAACTCCCTACCCATTAGCAGTCAGACTAACTTGCTTTTGGATTCTATTTCCATTGCTCATTAGAAGGTACAGTGTTAGTAAGATATACATCAGGAAGAGCAAAATGAATCTAATGTCTGTACCTACATAAATCAGTGAAAAAACGTGGTTCATTGATTTATGTGGGTACAGACATTAGATTCCATTATGGCATTTAGCGTACTTAAATTAATATTATATATAATAAATCACTAAAAACCTGATTCTTTACATTTTTCACTTCCAGGAGTTCATTTATCTACTTTCATGACTTGAAGATCACTGCTTGATCTGTATACGTCCTGCTCTTAGAAATCCAACAAATATTTTATCAAGCACTTGTTTTGAGCCAGACGCTGTGTTAGACCCCTAGGGTTAAATGATTAATTGGACACACTCGAGGGAGTTTACAGTTTTAGAAGGTGTCGTGTAAACCAAGGAGAGTAATATGATGTGTGATCATTGTTCTTACGGAGAGGTGTATAAAGTGCTGTCAGTACATACTTAAGGGAGTAATAAATTCTTCAGCGAAGGAGATTGGGAGAGGGGCAGGAAGGGGAAAGAACAAAGATTGAAGAGTTGCAGAGAAGCTGGACCTTGAAAAATGAGTAGAATTCTCTGGGCAGATGATGAAGGAGAAATATATTAAAAAGCTAAGAGAATAACCTGAGCCAAAGCCTAGAGGATTAAAAGTATACACGATGTTTAATGGAAAGTCAGGGAGGTATTTAAGTGACTAGAGGGAACTGAACCTAGTGAACAGTGCTAAAAAAGGTTGGCTGGAGCAGATTGTGAGGGCCTGAAAGGCAGCTCTAACATCTTGTTTTCCACCTCCCCCCGTCCCTTCCTGGCTTCACTCTACATGTAGCCTTTCCCAGTCTAATATTCATGTGAACTTAGTTCCTACTACCATCATCCTAGTTCCCCAGGAGTTGTCTTTGACTTTTTTCACTACTTTGCTTCCTGTATCCATCTCATTTAATTATTAAATATCTGTCTCTTCCTTTCCAGTCCCACAGCCACTTGCATGGTCTTGTTCCTAGAATCTCCTTTCTATATCTTTTGTCCATTTTTAATATTATATTTTTCCATTTCTAGGACTTCACCTCTTATCTATTTTGGTATTCAAAGTAGCTTTATATAGTAGTTAAAATAGTTTCTCTGTCAGGGAGTCTGAAGAATATGAAGGGTTTTAAAAAGGAAGAGTTTATAAAAAGGAAAACTCTTAAAGAGTTTGTCATACTTCTGTCAAGAGCTCACTGATAAGGAAATTCTCCATGTTCTCATGTAGAATATATTGTCAAGTGAAAGCAAGTGTCAGAAAGCAGAGGAATATTAGGATATAGACCCTATTTGCTTGCATTTGCATAAAGGAGCTGAAAAACTATAGAAGAAATCATCAAAGTAAATATCCATAGAAGCAGGTGGAAACGGGGTGGAAGAGGACAGAGGTGGGGACAGGTCTCTATGTATATCTTTTTATGTTGTTTTGATTTTTAAACTGACTATTTCATCCTTTTAAAGCTCTGGCCTTACTGCAAGGGAGTGGGATTGAGGGACTCTGAACGATTTCCTGTCGCCTCGTGTATGAAGTCACTCCTTAGTCTGTCACTCCTTAGTCTGAACAGAGTCTCCATTCTGATTGTGTCTTGGTGCAGTCCCTTTAACTGAAATGAATTCTATCTATCCATGTCCCCAAACCACTTTCAAAACTCAAATTCATCACTTCCTCCTCCACAATTGATTAACTGTTTATTTCATTCTGTTGTCTTAGCTTAATATATTTATGTCCTATGTTTATATTTTGGTTCTTTGTTGGTGTCTCTAAGTATTCTAATTTATTTCATGAATGGTTTCTACTCTCCCTTAGATTGTTAACACCTTCAATGGAAGTGTGTTCTTTTCTCTCTTTTGTATTATCTGAAGCATAATTTAATAGATACTTGATAATGATATTTTTTATTTACCTTGGAGGATCCTAAATGTCAATTTCATTTGGATAATTTCAGTCAACAAGTTTTAAATTAGAAAGGATGTCGTACAGAAAAGCTAAGTTGGATTACTTTTCCAGTAACTAAAACTTCAAAGTATTAAGTAGGAAAATTAATGAGAAAAAGTTTTATTTTAAAAACCATTGAAAATAATTTAACTAGGGTAACTTTCTGTCCATTTAAGGTGAAAATATGTGGATTTACAGACTAAGAAAGTAACATGACCACCTGACATTAATTTGCATGGGATACAGTATATGATTTGCGTGCTAGTTACTCATTAATACAATAATTGTGATTTGTGTGATTTTTATCTTCGCTAATATATATGACTTACAGAGTTAATTCTGAATTTATAAGTCAAATATGGTAAATAAAATAGTCTATTGTTTTTTATATTAAGTGATCAAAAGTAAGAAACTTTAAAATAACTTCTATTAGGAAATGAACATTTGTTTTTAAAGTTGATCATAGAAAATAGAATAGTAAGCTGCGAGGCCTTTAATATGTTTTTATTACTTAATGTATTCTAATATTTATTTTGAAACAGGCAAGGAAACTAGATGTATATTTTGAATATGAAGAAAAAATAATGAGCAAAACTACTCTGGATAAATCTCTTCTAGATATAATATCAGACCCTGATGGTATGTACCATAAATTTGAGGTTAATGTGTGTTTCACATATGATGCTCCAGCATTTTCAATTTGAGTAAGATTCTGAATAGAAGTATTGTTTTTCTGACAGTTTGTGCTAATAATGAGATAATTAAATGAGTTATTTTCTGTTGAGAGGTTCGTAGCATAGAAGTTCGTTCCTAAAGTAGAAAGTGATTTGCATTTTACTTCGTTGAACTTTTCTTCGATGGTATTTAAGCACTTTTTATATTAATTTATTTAAAGTGATACATCTGAAGCTCAATTTCTGCTGGTTCCAGGAAGATTTGAAGGTATAATATTCAAAGCAAGTGTCTCTAAGTTGTACACTTGTTAATTACTTTGGTCTAACCCCAAAGAGTTTCCTAAAAAGATCTATCTAAAACTAAATTCTATTTTAAATGTTTAGAGAATTGACTTTTAAAGAAAGTCTAGTCAATCCCTTTACATTTATCTAAATGTATATATGTTAGATTTTCTTAAAATGAGATATAACTACTTGTACTTAGAAAATGTAATCTAATTATTGCTTTCGGTTATAATGGTCATGAGATCTACATAGGGTTTTAGCCTCTAAAATTCTCTAAACTTTAGTGAACTTGTTGATCACTTCAGAATAGTTTTCAATTCAAATCTCAGTTCTTTTCTAAAACGAATGAAAAGCATATAAGCTATTCAGTTTATATATTGCATACAAGCTACTCAGCTAAATAATAATGGTTTTTGAATTATAGTTTTGGTATGAGTTTTAGACTTTATTCCAAATTGGAAAGTAATAAAAAAAAATCCAAATTGTTTGTAATTAAAGGGTTCTATTCACAAAAACTACTGAGAAGCCATAAGTATTGTTCACACTTTTAAAAAGCTATATTTGTAGTGAGAACCTAGCATTTTGAAAGTATTTGCACTTTAGAATGAAAAAAATGCAAAATATATATACGTCCGTCACTTCAGAGCTATTCCTTGTTATTTACCATAAGTTTTGAGTAACGTTGAAACAAGTATGCTAATAAAAAGGCAATCAGATCCTTTTCTTTTTCCTTCCCCTTACTTTCTCAAACTATTTTTAAAGGGCAGAGCAAGGTAGGCATTCATGCCAAGTGGCAGTCTGGTACCACTTTAGCCCAGAACAAGATGTTGGAACCTGAGCAGGATGAGAGGGACGTTCACGCATGGGGTAGTGAGAGGGTTAATAATCTAGCAGGAGGTGTTGAAATCCAAGTGAAGTGAGCAATGTCGACATGTGGGAGCAGTCCAGCGTGTGGTATAAGAGCCCTAACAGATTAAGGAGGGTGACGCTGCACAATAGCAACCCAGCATCAGCCCAGGTGCAGTGAGAATTATGTCCATGCGTGTGAGTGGGTCCGTTGTAGGAATCGGAGCCCAAGTGGAATGAGAAGGCATCCATGCAGGCGAGGGGATGGCGGCAGAGATAGGATATTTGTTACATACAGGGGACTGGTTAAATAAGTAAATATTTCAGAAATATAAAGGGAGCCAAATTTCCTCTTGTCAGAGAAGGAAGTTATAAACATGGAAACGGAGAAAAGTAGAATGAACCCTGTAATATTGGATTGTAATTGGAGATGTTGGTGTGGACTTAGTATTTTCACTGTGTATTTGTCAGCTAGAGAAATAAATATAGGAGTGTGTGTTTATGTTCACATATATATGTGTTCCTTAGCCCTGCCAACCGAGCAGGTCTAGGAGTGACACTAACCCAACGGTAAAGATTTTAGCTTATAAATATTTTCCACTAGGACACATTGCAGGAGTGGTTGATTCCAGGGCTGAGATAGAAAGAGAAAGTACAAAATAAGCCTGGAACATTTTGTTGTGTCTGAAAGCAAGGAAAGTACTCAAAACGTGATGAGACATGTCAAAAGGACCCAGAAGTCAGCTTGAAGAGGCCCTCAGTAGCCAGATCCTGACAATATGAGCATCAAAATAAATAATGATAATGACAGATTATAACCCACTGGATGAAATAGGAAGCCATGAATCCATACAGATATAATAAATGAATAAATTGAAATTTTACATCATATTTACACCGTCTCAAAGTACCTCCCTACAAAATACTTATTAATTACAAGGGGGGAAAAACACTTTACGATGGAGAAGCCTAACAGATCTCTTATTGGGTAATTGCAGTGAAACATCATTAGTAATGAGAAATGTTGAAATACTGCACCACCCAGGGGGGTGCAATACAAAGAATACAGTATCACTTTTGTGATATTCCTGCCAAAGATGTATAACCTGAATATAATTATGAGGAGATATCAGATACAACTTAATTGTGAGCCAGTCTACCAAAAAAACTAGCTTGTGATCTTCATCAAGGCCATGGAAGTCAAGGAAGGACTGAGGAACTGTTCATACAGAAGAAAACTGTATGTAAGGTGTGACAACTGTATACAACACATGATTCTGAATTTAATCCTTTTCCCAAAAGGATATTATAGAGACAATCTATCAAACTTGAAATGGCGTCTGAGGATTAGATGGTAGTAATGTATCGATGCTAATTTCCTGATTTTGATAGTTGTTATATTGAGGTTGTTATATTGGAGAATGTCTTTGACATTTGGGAGTGATAGGACAGCAGGTCAACATCTTACTCCCAAATTGTTCAGGGAGAAAAGAAGCTCTCTGAATTGTACTTACAACTTTCCTCAGTGAGGAATCTCTGACTTTAAAATAGAGAGCAGTTACAGTAGAAGTTTATGTATGACAAGAGGATTCAGGCTGTAGCTACTGGCTCTAGAGTACTGACAGTTGTAAAGGATACGTTTTTACAATTTCCATTTGGTTCCCCTGTGATGAGTCATTATAAGCATCAGGATGCTGTCCAAGCCTTACCATCCTAAGACTCTTTAAAGTCTTAGCAGAGGTTTTCGGGCATTTATTAACTTGTAGCAATTATAAAATATATTTCTCCTTGAAGAAGAGTGGAAACTGTTCCTTCTTCCAGCAGACTAAGTGCCTTTTATTAAAAAAGGCTATGCTACTTGCTAAGGATATTAAAAGCAACAGCAGGGACCCACAGGCCATTAAAACTGACGGAGAGGAGCCTTTCTCTCATATCTTAGGAGCCA
This sequence comes from Equus caballus, assembly GCF_041296265.1. Lineage (NCBI taxonomy): Eukaryota > Metazoa > Chordata > Mammalia > Perissodactyla > Equidae > Equus > Equus caballus. The sequence goes on from NC_091684.1 coordinate 181,917,729, forward strand.
TGGTCCCAAGAGCCTACGGCAAGCCCCATTCCTCTTTTTCTCTTTGTCCTCTAGCTGCTTAGTCATAGTGGCAGGAAATGCACAATGGAGCAGGATAACTAAAGCCAAAGTTTTCTGGCTGGAGCACCAAAAAGGGAAGGCCAAGAAAACTGGAAAGTACCACGGAGACTGCAGAAGGAAGGAGCTCAGGAAAGCAACCACATAAAGTTGTTTATGAATTCCTGGGCTCACCTCTGAGCTGCGCCTGCGTGAATCTGATCCTAAACAGCATTCCAAAGACTGAGAGGTGAAGGGCTAGATGACCTCCCCGTTCCCATATTGGCCACTGGACAGTGGGACAGATCCCAGTAGCAGTTCAAAAGGTTTTGAAAATAGAATCCACAATGGAACCACAACCCACAGAAGGCTGGTAGGAACTTTGGCCTGAACACTGCTAAAACAAAAGTATCAGCTTTCTCCTAGGATTTAAACAAGACCCTGAATCTCATAACCTAGTTCAAAATGCCCAAAATACAGTATTTATTGTAAGCATGAGAACTTAGGAGAACCTATCATTGATCTTTATTACCATTCTTTGACATATTTAGGAAATAAGAATAATTTGACAATGGATGTCTGGATTCTAAACCTTATGAAAAAATCGATGGTTCATCAGTCGTGTTTTGGAAAAATTATCCTAGTTTTTATTCTATAATAAAGTATAACAATTCTGAGTTAGTACATGTTGTTATTTGTTGAGTAGTAAAACTGAGTTACTCATGACTACTGCTTTATCACTTTGCACCAAAGTACACACAATAGCAGAGGGGAGAATGAATGAGTTTTTGTGGACAGTCTTGGGCTTTGGCTAATAGGAGTGGTAGCTCAAAGCACCCATTGCAAGCAGGAAATTTCTTTGAAATCTGTGTTTTATCTTAAAATTTCAGGCAGGTATATTCTACTGCATAATACAACAGTGTTTATGTTAATATAAATGTATGGTTTTCCCAAATCTTCATATACGTTTCTGAAAGAGGAGAATTGTATATTTAGTGGCCCTGATTTCAGAAGCATGACCGTAGGCTCAGCTGGATGATTTTAGCCGACAAGGTTTCATAACCTAGTACATAGAGTGACCATCCAACTGGTTTCCCACGGCAGTCCCATTTTTACACCAGTTGTCCTTACATAACCATTACTAGCATCATGTTTCCATCTCAAAAGTATCCTGGTTTAGAATTATATGACTACACTACCTGTACCTTTCTGTGCTTTTGAGTTTATATCTGAAAGGTAAATTTCAATATTATAGACAGTTTCGAAGATAGAATGGAGAGACTTCTATATCCCATCCCTTTAATCCCACAGCATTTAATCTTTTTCCATATCTGTGGTTGTAATGTAGTGCCTATAGCCTTAAATCAGTAGAATCAAGAACCATATTTCGTCTTGTCACGTGTATATGTGCCTTGAATTTATCGTGTTGACAATAATACATAACAACCAGAATTATGAAAGTCTAAGATTTAAATCTATTTCCCCCTATGTAGCAGGAACTCCAGAAGATAAAATGAGGCTGTTTCTTATCTATTATATAAGCGCACAGCAAGCACCTTCTGAGGTATGTCCTCTGTATTCAGTTATTGGGGGGAGGGGGTATACTTGTTTGTTTCAAAATAGAAGTAAAAATCACTATGGCCAAATAACTACTTCATTCCTGTTTTTAAAAGAAAAACAGTTTGTTAAGGCTGGTTCTATTTACTGCTGAGTTTTATACTAGTATTTATTGTCACCAAGAGAACTATCCACTCATGAAATGTCTGACCACTTTTAAGTTGTTGGAATATGACTGAATTCAAGTGGCCAAAATTCTTATTTCCAGGAACTAACTATTCTAAACTAACTTAACCAAGTTTGCTATGCTTTTTGAAAGGTTAGTCTTACCATTTCTCAAGATGTGATGATCTTAGAAGTTCCATTTCTTTAAGCTATAGCCACTAATACTTATTTGCCTTCCAAGGAATTTATCTTCAACCTAAAGTGAAAATTTTGTAATATTTTGCAATTCTTTTAAAACTATTGTCCATTATATAATATAGAGGAGTCACCTGGAGGAAGATACCCAGAGTTCCAAAAAGTTATGTAACTATTATAATTTAATGAGATTAAACTTCAGATTCACATCCATCATATGATTCATGTAAAAATAAAGTTGAAATACTTTGTATTGAAATAAAATAGCTATGTTTATATCAGAATAAATTTCTAAGAATGATTGGAAAATGACACATTTTCCTTTCTAGAAGATTTTTTCCTCACTGGAAGAGTGGGTTGTGGGTAATTTTGTTGTGTTCTTTTTCTGTAATGAGCCATCGGTCGCTTTTGAGGAAATAAGTTTTTTTAACTGTGTATAGGTAATTGACTTACTGTGAAGGAAAGCAGTGATTTTGGTCTCAGTCTTGTTGCTGGGTTAAGGACCTGTTAACTCTATTGTTAACTCAGGATAATTTTACTGGATAAGCAACAAGCAAGCATAAGAACTTCAGAGATGACATCTAGGATGATAGGGCTTTTGTAAACTCCTTTGTTTTGCTGGTAGCAATTATTTTTTAATGTCTGGTAGATTGTAAGGCTTCTTTTTGTCAAAAATCTTAGGCATGTTAAAATAGCAAACTAAATACAATATTTGAAGGGCAATTCTACTTTGTCCTAGGAATGCATCACTTGACTTGTATTTCAATTCAGTAAGAAAGTATAGTTTTCTTTTTAGAAATCTCTCTCTCATTAATGGGGGTGTACTTATGTCTTTTGGGATTCTAATAGCCTATTTACAATGTTTTCTTAAGAATATATGATTTTAAAACTCAAGTTGATCAATTTAAAACTCAATTTGATATTTTATTTTCGTTTATTTTGGGGAAGGATTATGTCTTTTCTCAAGTTTAAGTGATCATTAAGAGGCTTGAAGCAGTTGTGACCGCTAATGTCAGATTAATAGTCCCAAAAATGCAAGGTAGTGAACGTCTTTGGTTGATGGTGAGCTTAAAAGTTTTTATCTTGTACAACTGTTGGAGTGGTGTCACTATGATGATAAGCTCCTTTAACTTACACAAATTCAACTAAACTTCCTCATCAGGAACTAAAAAGAGCGTGAAAGAGAAAACAGTGATTTAAAAAGTGTAGGACACTTGCCATTCAGTTAATGAATGTGGACGTCTAGAGTGAATATGAGATGGGAAAACCTGAATCTGCAGTCTCTCTCAGTGTCATTCCCCTTGTGTTTCTGGTTTTGAAATATTCTTGGTCAAGCCAAGTCTTTGATTTAATGCTATCCCAAGGAAAAGCAATCTGTTTCAACAGTGGAAGAAAAACTGACTCTGTTGGACTTACTGAAGGATGACAAAATGCTGTACTTCATAGGTGATATGGGGGCCTGTCAAAGAGAATTTTTATTATATGTAATTTTCATCTTATATGTTCATTTGGGTGCCCTCTTAAGATACAACTCGACTCTAGTTAGGGGCCTAGAATTTAAACCCATGCCTTTGGTCTAACTTTTTGATTAATCAAATAACAAACAAAATGGTCTCTCTTATGAGAGTTAAATTTTTTGTCATATTGTATTTTCTTATTTCAGGCTGATTTGGAGCAATACAAAAAAGCTTTAACTGATGCAGGATGCAATCTTAATCCCTTACAATATATCAAACAGTGGAAGTAAGTTCTTTTTCTTCAGTTCTTATCATTTAAGAAAGTATAATGGAAGTCAAGTTCCCAAGAAAATGGAAATGTTACTAAGAAAATTGAACAGTACCTTAGTGTTTTTTTATTCAGTGGTATAAATATTTCCTTATCTGGCCCACCCCTTCCCCAACTTAAAATTACATAAAATAGCAATGCCTTTCTTTCTTAGGTTTATATTTTCTTCATTGGTAAGATGAGAAAGTCAAAAACTGAAATGTTTTGGGTCAAATGTCTCAAAAACATTAAATGAAAATTTTAATTTCCCTAGTAATGAGAGAAATGCAGGTCAACATAATGCAAAGATTTAGAAAATATTGTGCCAAGGATCCAGGAAAATTAATTCATGCATTTATACTCTATGATTAGACATAAATTGTCATAATTTTGCTGGATGGTATAAAAAGGTTTTTTAAAAAATAGCTCTGAGGGGCCAGCCCAGTGCCGCAGTGGTTAAGTGCGCACGTTCCACTTCTGTGGCCTGGGGTTCGCCGGTTCGGATCCCAGGTTCAGACGTGGCACCGCTTGGCAAGCCATGCCGTGGTAGGCATCCCACATATAAAGTGGAGGAATATGGGCACTGATGTTAGCTCAGGGCCAGTCTTCCTCAGCAAAAAGAGGAGGATTGGCAGCAGATGTTAGCTCAGGGCTAATCATCCTCAAAAAAAAAAAAAATAGCTCTGACCTAGTACTTCTCTTAAGAATTTATCCCAAACAAGTAATTGGAGTTGTAAAATCTTAGAAGCAATTGTAATAATGAAATTTGATAACCAATCTAAATATCTAGCAGTAAGATTGATAAGTGAATTATGGCATTTCCATTTGAAAATACAATTGAGTTATTAAAAATCGTGTTGTAGACGACTTATTTAATGACATTGGGAAATGTCCGTGTTATGTTGTAAAGTGAGAAACTAGTTTACAATGCCATTCATTGACTCGTTTGATAAATATTCCCTTTGTCTCTGCCCAGGGACTCTTCTAGACTTTGGGAATACAGTAGTGAACATGCTGTGGAAGGCTGCCGCACTCACTGAGTGTACACTTGTGTTGAGGGAACAATAAGTCAAACAAAAGAACAGAATAATGTTAAACCATATTGAGTGATATAAAGAAAATAAAACTAAGTGATAAGATCTTAATTAGTTGGAAGTGATAGCTAAATTTGTTGAGATCAGGGAAAGCCTCTGGGTAGGTGACATTTGAGCCAAAACTCAGATGACATTTCTTACAGTATGATCCCTATTATCTGTTCCTTTATCCATCATCCGTGTGTGTGTGTGTATGTACACATATATACATATAATTGCATAGCTGAGATGACATACATCTAAAGGCTAATAATAGGTAACTCCAAGTGGTAGAATTTTTTCCTTTTGAGTGCTTTTCTTTATTTTCCAAATTTTCTGCAGTACCTTCAAAATATTTCTTAAAATAGTTACTTTTTTTAAGACTATGAGATTGAATATGCTTTCTGATCTCACCCGTATCAAAAAATATGCATAGCAAGAGAAATATACCAAATTAACAGTGCTTATCTCTGGGTTGTGAGTTTATGAGTACTTTTTATTATCCATACTTTTGTTTGTTGTTTCAAATTCCTTTTATTTGACTGTTCTTGTAATAAAAAAATTTAACAACAAACCTTGGTCTAATAAGGTAAACTGAAAACTGTCTTTTCCAATTTTTATACTATATACACTTACACATTTGACTGTGTGGCATATGTCATTGTGTTTTACATTATGACTTATTTGGAACTCCTTAAACATTTGGTGTTATACGAAGAAAGGCAGTTTTGAAGATCATTTTACAGGGTTACAAAATGTATAATTTCTAATTGGTAGCATTTTTCTTTCTAATTATAAGGGTTAGACCAGTTTACTGAAGAAAAGTTTAGAAAACTCAGAAAGGTATAAAGAAAGTAAAAATTCACCTGTGTAATCTAACCATCAAGATTCTGCCATTAGGGGCTGGCCCCATGGCCGAGTGGTTAAGTTCTCGAGCTCTGCTGCGGCAGCCCAGGGTTGCGCCAGTTCGAATACTGGGCACGGACCTGGCACTACTCATCAAGCCATGCTGAGGCAGCGTCCCACATGCCACAACTAGAAGGACCCACAACTCAAAATACACAACTATGTACTGGGGGGCTTTGGGGAGAAAAAAGGAAAAATAAAATCTTTAAAAAAAAAGATTCTACCATTAAACATTAGTGTATATCCTTTTATATGCATATTGCATATTTTTTTAACTGGGAAATCATTATTATAGATACAGTTTTGTGTTATAAATACTAGGTTTTTTGTATTATAGATACTAGTTTGTATTATAGATACTTGTTTTCCAGTAACTTTTATCACACCGGTTTTTCATTGTCTTAAATAGTCTCCAATGATAGTATTTAGTGTTTGCATAATATTCAGCCATATAAATGAACTATTAATTGTTTGATCCTTCTTTATTATTTAGATATACTACTTTCTGTGAAAAATTTTGTTAAAGGCATACATTTCAGTCTACTCTCGAAACAGTTTCTTACATCCCCCTTTCTGAATGAGATTGTGGTTTTTCTGTTTGGGATTTGTCTAATGGTATTATCAGCAGATTTTGTCATTGAAATAGAATATCTTTAGCATTTCAACTACCTCATCTTAGTGATTCCCATTCTATTTTTACTCTCATAAGGTTTTCTTGTATTTAGGTAGACTTTTTTTTCTTATCATTTACAAAAGCATTTGAAATAAGAATCGTTATAAAAGAACGTTGATTCACATAAAAACATTTATGGTATGCTATTAAAATGTTAGAGAATACTATGTACAATATGATGCTAATTTTGTTTTTAAACTGTATATGGTATATATGCATGTGTCCAAAGATTAGAAAAATATATACCATAATCCTAACAGTGATTATCTCAAAGTATTAGGCTTCTTCTGGGAGCATTCTGTTTTCTGGATTCTCTACGGTGAACATATTCCCAGAAGGAAAATATTTTCAAAAACACATCTAAGTGCCATCTTTTTGCCCAGCCGTCAAGAATTCTATGGTTTGGTTAAAGAGAATATGGACATTTAGAAAGATTTGAAAATAAATGGCTATATGCAATTAAGTATGAAAGTGTGTGTTATAGATAACTAAAAGGAAGAATCACTGAGTAGGAGCGTTAGAATAGTGTTAATGAAGAAATTGGTTTTGAGCCAAGTCTTAAAAGGAAATCTACAGTTTTTATTGGAGAAGGCAGTGAGTTTATACCCCCAAAGGGCAGCATGAGCAAAGGCATGTGTCTGGGAACAAAGGAGTATGGAATCTGGAGACTCATAGAGACTCAACTTATCAGTACATGATTGTTCTTTTAAGGCAGCAAGTCTCTCTTTCATGCTAATGATCAGATATAAAAAAAATGAAAAGAAGAAAAACTGTGAAGTTTGGACAAATAATGCTTTTGTGTGTTTTAAAGAATCTCAGTGTTTCGGTACTATTTGTACTGTTCTTGGACATTATTTTACGTGGTTACAAATTATATAATCACTGTTTATTTAATTGTACTGAAACATTGAATTGTATTAGTTGAAAAATTATTTCTTTTCAGAAAATATCTGCATAGTAAAAGTTATAGTCAATAGATATTTTAATGACATGATACTGAATGTTAGTTCTAATAATCAGCTTTTAAATATAACTTTCTTATTTATTTTATTTTATAGGGCTTTTGCTAAGATGGCCTCAGCTCCTGCCAGCTATGGCAATACTACCACTAAATCAATGGGGTAAATATTTTTAATAATTCTGATTGAATAAGTCTGGTACTCTAGACCATGTTTCATGCCTTAAGAACAAATGTGTGACACTTTGCGGAATGTTTTCACTGTAATAAATGTCAACATGCCTTTGGCTTCCTTAGTTTAAATTCTCATTTTAAAATGTAAGTTAGTATATTTTACATGGTGTGGTTTTGTATACTTCCTCATTCTTAAAGCATTGTTTTTCATTTTCGGAAGATACATGAAAGTTAAAGCTATTTTTATATCAATGTTGATGACTAATATAGACTTGAAGCTAGATGCTCAAGACGTAGCTTCAGGACAGACCTAGGTGTACTGCTAACTGATAGGGAGGAATTCCCCAGGGCTAGGTATGACTTCTGACTCCAGAGAATCCTAGAGTGTGATTTTCAAAGGAACTGAACAAGATAATTCTAACTACTCTTTTCCATACCATACTAGTTTCAAAATTCTAGCTTATTTTTTAGAGCTTAGAACAAAAGCATGAAGCCCAGGGGAAAACAGGTTTATCCTAGCCCCACCCCAAGCTGCTAGTTTTACTGAAACAATCTCCAAAAAACAAAAACATTTGGGCCTAAGGCAGGACCTTGTAAGTGCCTGGCAAGATGAATCCAGATGGCCCCACCTTCAGACAGTGCTGTGCAGGTTAGCCCGCTCCCTCAGAGTTACCTGGGGCCAGGGAATTGCCTCAGAACTATCCATTCCAACAGAGATTACTTTCTCTTGTTTCTGTTAAAGAAAGGATTCCCGTCTTGTCCATCTCTTCATTTCAGAGGGGAGTGAGGACAGGATAGGGAAAAGGAAAATATTTTTGGAAAATTACTCTCATGTATTTAATAAAATAGACTCTCCAGTTTCATGTCTTAAAATATTGAATATTAAAAGTGTGTTAGATTTCTTATGGATTTTGTAGTTGAGGATTTTAATAAAACATGTTGTAAGAAAATCTTGGAGGATTTGAAGGCTGTGCCTAGTCTTCTGATAGCACAATGCAGGACTGCCATTCTGTCGCACATAGCATCCTTTGATTCCATGTGAGAGCCTATGTGAACCACAAATATAAACCCATTATGGCAAGTCATTTCTTGGTGTTATATTTGTTGTTAAAAATTCAGACAATAAACATTCTTCAGAGGTGAGGTAGAATTCACTAGGTGTGTTGTACTTCACATTTTTGTGTGATACGTTTTATGTACGGTGAGGAGAGAGTACACAGTGCAGCACTGGAACTGGCTGCTGTGCTGTGGAGAACATAGGAACTTTTGGCCTACTCATCATACTTATGGGCTTATACATTTTCAATATGTTAGTATATTTTGAACTCCTCAAGCAAATTATCTAAATTACTATCTTTAATTTTATTGTTTTAGCATTAAGGCAATCAGAAAAGCAAGGAATTCTCTTCAAATTATAATTTGCCTAAAAACTATAGCTAAGGCTAATTAATTAAAATGTTTATTTTGAGAGCAGCTCTTTATTTTTACATTTTATTAATAATTATTGACTAGCCAGAATATTTTATTACTCTTTTATTTTTAAATAAAATTGCAGCTGTGATCTCCATGGAAGCAGAAATTCTCAAGTCACTTGTGTTTAATGAAAACACAGGTGTTAGGCATAGTTAGCATCAGCATGTGGTGTGTAATCAGACAAACAGTTTATCTGTAACAATAGGAGAGAGACTTTATACTTAGTGTGATCCTTTTCTTTCACCCCTAGTCTTTTATCACGAGTCATGAATACAGGATCACAATTTGTGATGGAAGGAGTGAAGAACCTGGTATTGAAACAGCAAGTAAGTACGCTTGTTAGAAAACATGCCAGTAACTTTGGAACATAAATGTTGACAGATTGATTCCTCAGCTAGAGCAACTTCTAGATGTATTCAAGTTATAAATATGAGGAATAAAATCAAGGGGTCCTTTACTGGTATATTTAAGGATATGAGAGTATTTTTACATGTATAGTTCAGAGCTCTGTAATTTTATGCTTTTTTTTAATTTGCATATTGGACTTTATTGAAATTTTGATTTTCCTTTAACTTCTTTACAGGTTTGTGAAAGTACATTAATTGAAGAAAATGAATTTAACCTGTTTAAAATAATGAACTGTTATATAAATGCATATCATTTGTTTTAACGTATATTGGGGATATTAATAAGCTAACAATATTAATAGTCTAAAAGCCTGTGTAAAGTAGAATAAATAAAATATTTTAAGTAGGATTTATATTTTGGGGTAATGAAACTGTAGCTTGATTTCACACTTCATTGTGGAATAATGAGTCTTAGTTTTACACATAGAACATTTTTTAATGATTGTTGTTTTTCTGTGTTCTAGTATATAGATAGCTTGCTTCAGAGAGTCATCATTAATTGATTTGGTTTCTTTTCAAACAAGATTTGTTTATTTCTTTTTGTTATGGAAATTTTCAAATATACATTAGTGTATCAAACTCTCCTGAACCGTTCACCAACTTCAGTACTCAACCACCTGCCCTTCTTGTTTCATCTTCCCCACTTATATCTTTTATTTTATTTATTTTTACTGGGATATTTTAAGGCAAATATGAAACATAGTATTTCACACATAAATGCTTCAATTTGTAATGAGAAGGATTTAAAGGCCAAATTAAGACGAGATGGAGTTAATTATCAGTCATTTAGATCTGAATATTAAATGTTTACTTGTTTGCAGAAAAAAACTAGATCTTGTCTTTCTCTGAACTACCCCACACTCTTCACCTTTCTTATAATGTTTACCTGTGATATTTTGTGTTGACATTCTTTATGTTTTACTTCTTGATGGTAAGTTCCTTGAGAACAAGAAATTTTTCCCCTATCTTTGAATTTTCCATAGCACTTTGCATAAAGTAGGTATTCAATTCTTTATTTGAATAAGTGAGTAACATTTTATTATAAAAACCATGAAGTGTTAATAAAGAACAGTGAAAAATTTTAATTTGCTTTATTTAATTAAAAGGCTGATTACTTCCTAACTTTCCTGCAGATCATTCCAGATTGCATTATTTCTTAAGGGCTTGGGAACACTTTTTAGCTTCATCATTCCTCTTAAGAATTATTTTCAATCCTTCTCAATCTACCTTTGAGAATCTACCTTCTTAACATGTCACTGTTAGAAGGAAATCCCAATAGTAAGATTTCCTAAACAAAGTATTCCTTATCACAAATAACTGATAGTGTTGAGAAATTAGAGACTTTAATCTTTGGAATAATTATATTTACTTTTTGAACTTAGTGCTACCTTAGAGTCACATAATATGTGTCCCCTAATAATGCCTATAAGTGTCTAAACTGATGGACTTCAATATTTTATTGTGCTCACTCAAAAGTTTATTTTATTTAAAGTTCATAAAATATAAAAACAAATTATCTTCTGTGACCTCAAATCCTTTTCTTTTCCTTAACATTGCAAATAACATACTGATTTGATATAGGTAGTTTCTGACTTGGGGTAAAAGTTGAAATGATTGGTGGTTACCTCTCTCTATATGACATTTCTGACACCACTGCTGGAAAAAGCCATGCCTTTTTTTTTTTTTTTTTTTTTTGAGGACGATTAGCCCTGAGCTAACATCTGCTGCCAATCCTCCTCTTTTTGCTGAGGAAGACTGGCCCTGAGCTAACATCCATGCCCATATTCCTCCACTTTATATGTGGGACGCCTACCACAGTATGGCATGCCAAGCAGTGCCATGTCCGCACCCAGAATGTGAACCGGCAAACCTCAGACTGCCGAAGCGGGACGTGCGCATTTAACCGCTGCGCCACTGGGCCGGCCCTGCCGTGCCTTTTTTTTTTAAAGTGGATGTTAATTAGACTTTAGGTTCAGAATTAGAGGAAACATTTATTGATTTGGGGAAGAGTGGTTCATTTTATATTGTAAAGTAAAAATAAAAGTCACATTACAAAACAGGAATTCCAATATGATCTTTCTTTGTTATTAAAAAAAAGAAAATATAGAGCATACTGAAGGATATACACCTAGGCTTTAAATGTTAGTTTTTTCTGGGTGAGTTTTCATCTCTGATTACTTCCAAATGATAAACTACTTGAATTGAATTATGGAATCAAAAGGGTGAACATTTCTAATTGTTCTTAATAAATATTACTGAACTGCCCTCCAGAAAAGTTGTACCAATATGCAGCAATTTATAGTGCCTGTTTCTCTACATCCTTCCTGGACATGTGTGTGTAATCTTTGTCAGTTTAATACTTCAAAAAGAATCTCTAGTTTTAGAAATGTTTGAACTCATAGAAGTCCATCTTACAAGTTACATTGTCCTAATGTTCTAAATTTAGAGGGACTGCTGTGGAAGATCTGGGGCAGGCTGGGAGCTGAGAGCAGAGCAGAGACTACCAGAGATGACTTGTTTCACACTTAGAAAACTCTGAGTAATTTTATGCGTCTTAAATCTTTAAATATTGTTTTGGATTTTTTTATCTGAATAAACATTTTACACTATAAATAAATTAGGAAAAACAGGATGTCTTGTCCAGTTTTCTATGTCACTTATAAGAACTTTTTATACTTTGTTTCTTGGGCAGCATAAGTTTTACACATCCCAGGTATCAGCTGTCACACAAAACCATTTGAATGATATTCACGGATTTGGAATATATTTGTGTGAGGGTAACTGTCCAAGCATGTGATGATGAAAGATGTGGTACAAGGCTGCATAATTTAAGTCTTCTATTTCAGTTCCTTTGGCTTATTTGCTAAAATAATCCCTCTTAAAAATGAATTAACAGCAAATAAATTGTAAGCAGTGGAAGTCAACAGATTAAAAAAGACTTAAAAGATATACCTAACTGTGATGTATGGCCCTTATTAAGATTATGATTTGAACAAGAAAACTGTAAAAAATAAATTTATAGAACTTAAAATTTTTGATATTGGCTGGATATTGAGCTGTATTAAGAAATTATTGTTAATAATTTTAGGTGTGGTAATAGTGTTAAATTTTTTTGTTAAGACTTCTTAAATTTTAGAGATATATACTGAAATATTTATTGCTAAAATGATTTAATATTGGGGACTTATTTTAAAACAACCTAGGGGAGTGGGGAGTAGGTGAGAGAATAGACAAAATAAGAATTTGCCGTGAGTTGATAATTGAAGCTGAGTGATGGAACATTGGATGTGTTTTATTGGGTCCATGTAATCCTGTTTCTTGATTTTTTGCCATTAATATGCTATGATTTTGGAAAAAATACCACTTTAGGTATGTTATCATTTCCTCATCGATATGGATTTTGGATTCACTCTGTTGATCCCTTTCTGATTTATAATTTTAAATTTTTAGAAATAGATGATCCATCTTATTCCCCCTCCTCCTGTCTGCTTTACTGACAACTTTCTACCACTTCTATCCTTGATGCATCCCTCATTCCCAGTGTGTTTCCAGTATCTGCAAATTCCGTCTTATTCTTTACTTGGCTAATTCTGTCTTTAAGATAAGCATTCTCTTCAAGGAGGTCCACATACTTCTTTTCATTCTCCAAGGCTTTGATAATCAGGACAGCAGCAACTCTTGTCCTAGCCTCACAGCTGACTCCAGCCTCAGAGTCTCACCCCAAGCCCAAGGCTGCAGGGGGGGAGTTGGAAATAGTCACCACAGACCAGATGGCGATATAGGGCAACAAGTGGCCAATTATAGGAGAACTAGAGGGGAAAATTTTTTTAACTGTTTTGGGTATAGGGCTGTATTACTTTTCTTGGACTGTTTTTCTAATTTCTGTCCATATTTTTTCAATTTTGTTTTTAAGCAATTACACCATCAGACATACACAGAGATTTCAAAAACACTGTTTTTATTTAAACTTTTCTAGTGATTAAAATTGTAAAATATGACTATGGTTTTATATAAAACCAGTTAGGGTTTTTAGAAATTGATTTCTCACTGTATTTTTTTCTCCAGGTAAAATTCTAGTTCATACAGTTGAAATTTGAAGATCTTGGAAACAGTGGTCCTTAATTTAGGATATTGATGTGTGTGGGGCTCTGTCTTTCAATCTCTATCATTGAGGCTTTCTGCTAATAAAAATTTAGTTACTAATCTATACAGTAATGTTTTTCATTTTATTTCTAAAACAGCAGTTTCCAAAAGCAGTGAAAAATATGCTTGGGAATTTTTTAAAGGATTAATGGGTTTTCCATTTGATTAAATTTCATTTATACCCCTTTTATTGAGGTACACAAATTTTTTGTGTTACTAAAGATATGTAAAGTAACAGACTATTTGTTGAGCGAAGAAAATTGTATGGTTTTCTCTGTTGGCTGCCACAGTTCAGCTTTTTCATTCAGTAAAAGTGATTAATCATGTATATAAATTATTAATATAAAACTGATTTTTATAAATTATTAACTCAAGGGGCCAGCCCCATGGCCAAGTGGTTAAGGTTATGTGTGCTCTGCTTCAGCAGCCCAGGGTCACGGGTTCAGATCCTGGGTGCAGACCTACTTCATTCATTGGCCATGCTGTGGAAGCATCCCACATAGAAAGTAGAGGAAGACTGGCACAGATGTTAGCTCAGGGCTAATCTCCCTCACCAAAAAAAAAAAATTTAAAAATATATAAAAGTGATTAACTGAATTTAAGCCTTCATTTAGACAAACAATGGAGCCTAGGTAGAGAATTAGTTGGTGACAGAGAGATCTCAGATTGTTTCCTGAAGTACTCTTCCTTATGCCTTTAAAGACATTGTGTATTTCCTTTATCATTCTCGACACTGGACGTTTTCCTTAATCTGCGACAGTGTGTGAACATCTTACAGTGCAGCAGTGGTAGATGCTTCTTCTGGTGTTACCTGGTTGTAAAGACCAGATAAAAACGAAGAGTGGTCTCTGGGCTCTTAAACTTTTGAGCTATTCTCCTAGAAAGAAATTTTTCTTTTGTTATTTAATGACCTATTTACTGGCAGGCTTGTTTTCAGATAGCAGATATTCAGATATAGCAGAGCTATAAAATCTAAAATTTAATTGTACCTTTTAGTAAAATCTCATTTTTATACTAAATGAAGATTTATCATAAGATATTGATTCAAATTTCCAATTATTTTCACAAATATAATAAAAGTAATATGACACTTAGGGCTTTACCATTATATAAAATCTTTTCTGAATTTTTCTCCATTGCACAGATCTAATAGTACAATTTAGGGAGCTAAACAGAGAGTTAAATAAATGTAAATAGAGAAATGAGTATAATTATAGTAAAACCTTGCAATTTATAATGTTCCTTTGCTCCAGAATTTTTAAATTATTTCTTCCTCTTATGTGCAAAGTACTTCATCATCTTTTGTTAGTGTTATTTGGAACAAATATACAAGTGTAGTTTTTTCTTTTGGATAAAGCATTTTTATACATTTAAATCTTCACCGAATTATTCTTTAGAGAAAGTTATGGTTTAGACTTATTCTTACATGAACAAACTCAATTTTATTTGAAGTAAAACTTTAAAGGTAAAATATAAGCTACCTTATTTTTTTTTAATTCTAAGGAGTGGAATTCAGGAAGTCCATTCAGTCAGCTGGGGCACTTGGTGCTGTGTTTATATTAAGAAGTTCTTGGCCAACAAAAGTATCAGAGAATAATGAAATAGCTTTAATTTACTTGCCTAAGATCATTTTAAAGAGTTTTTACTTGTCAATCTAGAGAAAGAAAAAAGAAATGTATATTTTCTGTTTGAGCAAAGCAGCATTTTCCTTAGTGATAGTCCATTTTAGTAAAAATAAAATGTTTTATGACCTAAGGAAAGTAAAACTCCTTGTAAAATAGTAATATGTTATTTACAGTTATTTGAATAGTCAGATTTAATGTTGCCTTTGTTGTATGAAGTCTCTAAGATACAAAAACTATTCTTTGCAGGACATCCTGCACAGTTCACAAAGGAAATAATCAGTTCAAAGTGGGCAGAATACCATCCAGCAGGACTTCACTTTGAATAGGCATAATAGTCACTTGGTAAATTTTCTGTACTCCGTATGTTATATTCAAAATAATGATAAAAATGGTCAGATTGAAATGTAACAATAGTATTTCTTATCCCAAGGCATGTAAGCCTGTCAAGAGGCAATCTTCTGCCAACATCAGTATTATACATTTCATGTTCAAAGTGTCATTTGTTCTGTAAAAAGACAATGCAGTATGTCATAGAAAATTTGTAATTTACCCCAAGCAAAGTAAAAATGGTCAATAAAGTTGTGTGTATATCCATTTCCCCATTTTTCAAAGAGCACAAGTATCTTTTCTGCTAGAAGAATATACAGTAGAAATGAAAGAACTCCGTTAGGTCATTTAATCTCATACATTTTCGCAAACTTTACTCTGTTTAGAGTAACTCTTACAGTCTGCAAAAAGGAAATGAAAACAAAATAACAGTGGGGTTCTTATTTGATCAAAGCAAAACTTTGCAGTTACTAGTATTAAAAAGCAAATATCCACCAAAGTAAAAAGCCCAAACATGTATTTGTACTAAAACCTGGAAACACCTACAGATCAAAAGGAGCTTTTGATTTAGAATTCTATTCTTCCTATGGAAACCAGGGCCCAGGCTGTGTGCACCCATGGCGCCGTTCACAGTGCTTAACCTTAGAGTGCGCTTAATTGAGAGGCGAGCATCCTTCACTGCACAGTGATTAGGTGGTCTTGTTACTAAAGAAGAATTCTGGCTTGTGATTCTTCTAATATTTAACAAAATACTAATCTCTTCCACAGAATCTACCTGTTACTCGTATTTTAGACAATCTCATGGAGATGAAGTCAAATCCTGTGAGTATCAGATGACATTGTAATTGTAAATTCTTGAACGTCTCAAACTTACTATAGGAAAGGTGATAAAATCTGGATTTCTTGTGGGCTTAATCACAGCAGACTACGTGAGAGAAAGAAAAAAGTCCATGCTCTCAAAGAACCTTTTTTAGCCATTACCACAGATAATGGCAATTGATTTTCTTAGCAGCTACAACCATTCTAGCCAGCTCTCGTCCAAATTAAATGTAGATTATATCTTGTATGTGTAATGAAATGTGAAATATATCCTAAGGAGCAAGTCTCTGTAGGTGGAAAAGAACGAGTGCACATCAGTTGGTGTGCTGTACAGAGTACCAGACCAATTTAATTTTATGAAAATTAAATTAGGAGAGGAGTGCATAGTGAAATTTTCAAGTGCATGTGTTCAGATGGCTCTAAATTCTTTTGGGCTGAAAAAGTAATTTGAGAGAGAGAAATTGTTGGATGAATGGACAAGTGGGTAAATATTGTTAGCATTTACTTAAGGAATGGGTTTCCAAGCTATCTGTTTACAATTCAAGAAAGGAATAAAATCATCACAATCTGTTTCATAAAAAAGCCCATCCTATTCCTGTGGCAACTGGAGGGTGGTTATCATCACCAGAGTCTGAAATCAAGAAAGGCAGCATGATCCTACCCACATCAAAACCGTAGTTTGGGTTGATCTGGATCACTATAGACTTGGCATCAAGGTTTAGGATACAGGCTAAGAAAGAGAATGAGAACAGAACCTTCAGATTAATGTGTTATTTTTGTAATTATTAAAACATGATTACAACAACATTAAAGGAAATTAACAAAAACAAGTTTTAAAATCTGCCCATGTGAAAACAAAGATACAGAGTAATAAAACAGCCCCAAAAGGGGCAACTACAATTACGAGAGGAACGAGAGAATTGTCTGTAATGATAAGCTGAAAACGATTGGATTCTTCCGTTCGGGAATCGATAGACAGAAAGTGGTTTACAATGTAGTAATAGTGGACTTTGTTACTGTGTTCTAGAGTATGTGAAGAAGGAGCTCTTCCTGAAAAGCCTGAGAGAAGTACACATTTATGACTAATTATCTTAGAGAATACTATTTCATAATAGGGAGTAAATTTCTAGAAGATATTATCCCAAACAATAATAAAGATTAACAATAGAAATAAATGCAAAATTTTAGACAGATGCCAAATCCCCAAGGGGTTAAGGAAGTTTAGAATATTTTGTTACTGTCCCTAATCTTGAAGTTGAGATGATGAATAATGATAATTGCTAACACTTTTTACATACTTCTTATGTGCCAGGAAACATTCAAAACATTTTTCACATATTATCTCATGTAATCCTCGTTAGACCCTTCTAAGAAAAATACTAATTTGAGGAAATTGTGGCACAGTGAGGTTGCTCAACTTGCCCAAGGACACGCAGCTAATAAATGACAGAACTGGGCAAGCCACAGTTTTCACCACTGTGCTGTATTGATTAGGGCAAGACCCATGCCCTTCATGGAACACAGAAGGTTAGAGTTTAAGGAAACATTAGAAGTAATTTTAATAATGGAGGAGAGGAAACCAAGAGATGTTAAGTGACTTTTCCCAAGTCACACTATTTTTAGTAGCAGAATTGGAACCAAAATCTGCTACTCCTGTGTTCTTGCCTACTGCTCAATCCAACATATACATGCCTTCCACAGCATCCTGTCAGTCACAGACACGCTATATACAGTTTATGCACAGTGGTATCTAAAATTGCTTTGTAATTCAAAATTCTGAAGTATATATAACTCCAAAGGTTTCAAATAAGAGAGATTGTGAACCTGTATTAGTTATTCTGTATATTCAATAAAATCATGGACATATAAGGATAATATAATGAAATTCTAAAAACAAAAATATATAGGTACATTACTTTATAAAACAGATTTATTTTTGAGAAGCAGTATAGTAATTAAAGCTTGGGTATTGAAACTAGACTACCTGGGTTTAAATCCTGGAGTTCTCATACTTACTTGTCATGTGACTTTAGGAAAGTTAGATAACCTCTCTGTACCCCAACTTGCCCATCTGAAAAATAGGGATAACAATAACAGCCACCTCATAAATGTTATAGGGATTAAATGAGTAATTTCATCTAAAGCACTTAGAATAATGTTTAATATGTAGTAAGTGCTCAGTAAACGGTGGTGGTGGTTACACCTTCTACCAAATTAATAGAGTCATTGAAATAAAATACTCTAAGCCAAACTGTGACTTTCTAAAGAGAAATTCCATAGTCATGGCAAAGTTCTATTTTTTTAATAGGAAACTGATGACTATAGATATTTTGATCCAAAAATGCTGCGGGGCAATGACAGGTAAGCAGCTCTTGTCTTATATAATTTGTTGTAGATTTCCCCACTCCCGCCAAGAGTGGAAATAATTTAGTTGCTTTTTTGTTATAAATCAATAATTGCTTATTAATAAAAATTGCAACTATGTAGAAAACTGGTAAGTAAACAGTATGTGTAATCTCATTACACTGGTAATTGTACTTAACACTGGTAGTTGAGACAGGGGAGGGGAATTTGGATAAGGTGTATGTTTTTATTTATTTATTTTTTTAAGATTTTATTTTTTCTTTTTCTCCCCAAAGTCCCTGGTACATAGTTGTGTTTTTTTAGTTGTGGGTCCTTCTAGTTGTGGCATGTGGGATGCTGCCTCAGCATGGCTTGATGAGTGGTGCCATGTCCGCGCCCAGGATCTGAACCAGCAAAACCCTGGGGCCGCCAAAGCGGAGTGCAGGAACTTAACCACTTGGCCACGGCGCCGGCCCCAGGTGTATGTTTTTAAATGAATATTCTTATTGGATCAAATGAAAAGATGGGAGCTTTATGTTGGCTACCAGTTGCTTTGTTGGTTTTGTTTTCTGTTTAACTGGTCCCTAAAATCCAAGCCCCTGGGAACCGTTGCTATAAATACTCCTTTACGGCAGTGAAACATTCTACAGATAATTTCTATATTTGATGACAAACATCGTGTGGTAATATGTTTATTTACTTTATTATGGATATTATTTTTCAAGATTTAATTCATAGTGTATGAAAAATAGCCTACAAGATACAGAGAAAGAATAGGCAGAACTGGGAGGGAGAAAGCCTTCTTGGAATGATGGTGTGTAGCATCAAAACGTGGGTGAAGCTGGTTTCTTCCCTAGACCTTATGTTTGGGATCTTCAGAACTTTGTGTTTGCTTTCTCCAAGCGTTCACATCTTTGTAGGTAGTCAGAACAGATCATCTAGTCACTTCATAGTTGACTATTAGATTGTTTTGTTAACTCAAAAGGTTATTCTCATTTCTGAACTTACCAGAAATACTGCTGAAGTTGCAAAGGAAGCTGCTGAGAGCAGCTGCAGCTGGCAAGAGAGAATTTGACAAAGAATAAATTATAGAAGAGCGAGAATGAGGAGTGACAACTAAGGGGTATTGGGCTTCTTTGGGGAGTGATAAAAATGTTCTGAAATTAGACAGTGCTGATGGTTGCACAGCTCTGTAAATACACTAAAACCACTGATGATACACTTTAAAGGGGGGTTTACAGCTCTTTTCCTGTCTGGATATTCTGCAGCTTACGTTTTTACCTTCTTTGTGTTTACATATGGCTAACAAGTAGATATATTTTGCTCCTTAGAAATTTTCCGAGGCATTCTTTTAATCACACCTGTAGTTTATGCATGATAATGAGTAGGAATATTAGCATTGATAACACAGAGAAGGTCAGAGTTTCATTTTTAATAGACTCAACCTTTTCCTGAGCTATCTCATCACAATTAGATCTGGGTTATTAATAACTAGCAATACTGTGCTACTTAAGTCTCGCCTCTCCTCACCCCAGGTCTACTCTCAAAGGAACTTAAAGCACTCTAGTTGGAAGTTAAACACTAATGCGGCGTTTCAGTCAGGTGGGCTTCTGGCCCCTCTGAGGAATATTCAGACAGGCCATAGAAGTGAGGAAAGGATGATAGAACTGTGGAATCAGCCTCTGAACAATTAGGAGAGGTTATAATACCTGTCTGCTCTTGGCTGAGGTTTTCAAAAATTGCTTGTGAGGAAAACCTAAGTTGTCTTTGTACAGCCTATTTTAGCACTCAAATATATAAATGACTTATAAAAGCTTGAAAAGCATTTCATTAAAAGAGTTCTTGGACACCAAGAAGTATTTTTAAAATATGTTATAAATATATAAATATGTAGTTAATATGTATGTGATATTAATATGTAATATCTGTAAGTGTAAAAAAAAGCTACAGCCAGGGGCTGGCCCCGTGGCCGAGTGGTTAAGTTCGCGCTCTCCGCTGCAGGCGGCCCAGTGTTTCCTTGGTTCGAGTCCTGGGCGCGGACATGGCACTGCTCGTCGGACCACGCTGAGGCAGGGTCCCACATGCCACAACTAGAAGAACCCACAACGAAGAATACACAACTATGTACCGGGGGGCTTTGGGGAGAAAAAGGAAAAAATAAAATCTTTAAAAAAAAAAAAAAAAGCTACAGCCGAATGCAGATTCCTTTTCCCATCCCCCTTTTCTTCCCTAAATTGTTGATATGCTCCCCATATATGTGTTTACGTAGTTTTTTCACAAATGTAGATACCCACAAACTATAATATGTTGAGCATGGTAAAAATTTCACATAATTTACCACTAAAGTTTATATATGTTATCAACTCATCTTATACCCAGATTTCCAGTCCTTGTGGGAGCTGCTGCTCAGTCGTTCTTTCTCCCTCTCAGTCTTCTCTAGAATTTTATTTTAAAGTGAACAGGTTTGCCCATTCCCTTTTAGACACTGAAACATGTAGCTCTTCTAGCTTTTTCCTCTGTATCCCAATTCACTACCTGGCTTAGGAGGGTGACGGACCAAGAATTGTAAATACACATCTAATAGAGAGAGAGAGAGAGAGAGAGTGTGTGTGTGTTTCCCATGCCTTTTTTTTCCATAAGAAAAGTCTTGGGTGAAGTTTTTTATGATTTTTCTTTGTTACAGCTCAGTTCCAAGGAACAAAAATCCATTCCAAGAGGTAAGTTCAGTATAAAAATTCTCTGCCCCTAAAAAGGGAAGTTGAAAAGGTGGCCAGGCAGTCTTGAAGAGTAGCTTTGTCCTGAACGTGACTTTAGTATAATTACTGCATGGCAATCTTGATATATTCATTTCTGTGCACCTAAAATTCTTGAAAAGAAAAAATTCTTAGCAACTGTATTTTCCTGATTTATAAAGCTGCCTATGCTTAGAATAGGTTAAGCTTAAAAATAACTGACACAAAATTAAGTAATTCACAAAAAAAGTCTTTAAGATTGCAGTGAAAGTATTGTGTATGAAACTTTTTTCTAAAATGAGATTCCAAACCTTTGTGAAGATATTGACTACATTTTCATTTGAAATACAAAAAAGCTTCTCAATAAAATTACGTTAAAGAGCATGTACTAGAAATTATATAAATGCTAAGTTTTCTCTTTTTCCTACCTGCAATAAATAACCTCAAATTCAAAAATGCTTTTGGATTTGTTTGCTATTACTTGACTGAAGAATGAAGTTTACTTTCATCTAAATTGTTTCTGAAAAATCTCTACTTCATTTTACCACTCAACAGACATTAGAAATTTATAAATTTGTAGACTTTTTAGAAACAAATTTCGTTATAGTTGAAGTAGCATCAGAAGCTCAGGTTGTGACCTTTTGCTGGCTAGTATTTTCTTACCTATGTTATGGAATAGACCCCAGATTAAAAACCATGTTGCTTGAAAGTTAAAATACTATTTTAACTATTTCTTTCAACTTACCTACATTTTTTTTCTGTTTGCATTTTTAGGCAATTGTTTTTGTGGTAGGAGGAGGCAACTACATTGAATATCAAAATCTTGTTGACTATATAAAGGTACATTTTGATCTCGTTATTCTTTTATCATTTGCTGTTTCATAGTTGTTCTGTGTCTTTAGAATCCTAGCTTTCTCTTGTGACTCTTCTGTTCTTACATAACTCCTTTTCCAGAGGTAAAATCCTGCAAATAGGGAAAAATGCCCATATGTTCATTGTTTTCCTATTCCTATCACATTTATTTCTGGCCTAAAATTATACTTGAACTGGAAAATAGTGTATCTTATTGATGTAACTAACGTACTTCGCAGCTGTATATCTTAATTTGACTTTAAATGTTTAGAGACTTCAAGTAAGCTCCTTTTCCAAAAAAGAATTCCTTGGTGAAATGACTTACTGACCCATTTGCCTGAATAATAAGCACTTTTCTCCCATCCTGTGTACTTAAATCAGCAATATACTTCTAACAAACTTAGAATGTCTGCTTTGTCAGCAAACAGGAGCTTTAGAGGTGGAGTGCTGTTCAGAGCTGTCAGCAGCAGGGAGTGACAGACAGCTCAGCAAAAGGATATGAAGGAAAGGGTGTTTAAAATATAGGGGCAAAAGAATTGGCGATCCTTAGAATGACATTTTGTAATCTCTATTTATCCACTTAACATTAAGTAATGCTCATTCCTTGTGTCCTGTGTTATGTAAGGCTTTAATATAAAGGTAGAGGTTTGGGTACGGCAGAAGGAAAAAAACAGGCAGAAGAGCTTCAAAACTACCAGACACAACTTTCGGGATCGTCTCTCAGTTGCACAGGACATGCTTCATCTTCAGATTGTGAACCACTGAGATCTAGGTAAGATACCTTGGTCTCAGGGGAGCATCCATCTTGTACTAGGAGGGTGTTTTTATACCCCTCCCTGGTCATGTAGCTAGAATCAGGCTGTGTGACCAGGTTTAAAAGCAGAAACCAAGAAAACGTAACTGCAAACCGTCAGTCTGTACAATTTCTATAAACAATGTTGACAGGCTAGTACAGGTTGTCCCCTGGTCTATCTGTGACCCTTGGACAGGGCTGTATTAATCACTAGTTGGTATGTTACATTCAGGTTTGGCCAACAATCAACAACATGACTGGTTCCAGGTGTTCCCAGGAATAAACACAGGATTGCAATAGACCAGCTGAAATTAATCCCATATTTATACATTCCACACACCGCCATCCTTGTTAAGCTTAATTACACTTGTCAGCATTCTTTCTGCATTTTTTTTTTTTTTTACATTTATAGAACAGAAAAACAAGAAGGATAAACACCAAAATACTAATCATTTGTATAGCATAGTTACTTCAGTGCAGGTATAACTTTAAAGAAACATGGCAGTTTACCAAATATTACAGTGCAAACTTGTTTTTAATCATGCGCAAGCTTGACTCTTACTCTTTCTACCACAGAAATTTCACAGAATTTTAATTTTGTGAAATGTATTAATAAATTGATTCAATGTGACAACTAATTGATTATTAACTAAATCTAGTTCTTTCTCTGATCAATCACTTTCATCAGAAGAACATCAGGGCTATCAGTGGTAGGTATGTAAACCCACCAAGTTATACTTTACTTGGTTTCAATTTACAAAGTATTTTTTTTACCTTGATTATTACCCTCCACCCACAAAAACATGGTCGTATAGGTAGGAGGGCACATGACACAATGACTACTCAGGCATGCAGCAGATATTTTATATGCCTGTATCCAGGCACCTTTCTTAACATATCGTCACTTAGGTTAATATGACACCATGGTCTTTAGCTTTAGGTCTGTTGTTGAGCAAATTCTTTTGTATGCATTTGAGCAGCAACAGTATCCTAATTTTGCCTCCCCAAAGGGACCCTCTAGGATATGTAAAACCTGTAAAATGACAACCTGTAAAAGAAAAAGAAGCATTAGAATTATTCTAAGTGTTTATCCTCTAGATGTTATGAGCATCATCAAAACATATCACTTGGGTAACTGCAGATTAAATCCTCCTTGAACCTCTGGGGACCTGTCTTGGACCTTCAGCTTCAAGTAAAGGAGGCAATTTCTGCAGGGCTTATGGGTATCTGTAAATATAGCTAAGAGCGTTATTCTCTTGCTCTCAGCCTCTTACAAGGTACCAAGATCATGTTAGCTTTTCCTTTTTGTATTATTCACTTATTGACTCTCTTTGAGAGTCAAGACTTCTCCTTCTTTCCATTTGTTGTTAATTTTTACCCAGAACTTGGCCCCTGGTTTAGAAGACCATCAGATTCAGCATGACGATTGATCCATTGAGCTGGCAGCAGTATGAGACTGGCCACTGCTTTCTCCTTTGTCCATTCCCATTCATATGAAGTAGAGTGGATAAGTGTGAGCTTATGGCACTATCCTGTTTCTTGGTCAAGAAAGATGCAGAAGCCATTAATCCCAGTTTAGGCAGATGAAAAGAAGAAACAGCCCATTTCATCATTCTTCAGACAGATTTAGAGGCATTGTCTTGGTGTCCTGTTTGCAGCTGATCCTTTCCTCAGAACTTGCAAATATACTCTCTGTCCTTGTACTACAGGATCAGGCAGAGTAAGAGAAAAATTTTTAGAATTGTAGAAGAAATTTTTGTTGGTTCCTTTGTTATTACCCCACTTTCTCCCTCCCTTATCTTTCCTGCAGCATCTCAACAATCTGTCCATCATTGATTCCTCCCTTTAATTACATGCCTAATGTTTTAACACACATTCCATCATGAAAGCTATTATTTCTGTCTCTTATTGAAAAGAGATGTGCCCAAGTTAGAAAGGAGGTGTTTCAAATGTCTGTTTCCGTTTCCAGTCAGTCCACTATGTTGTGTCTGGTAAGACGTATGACAGGTCAATCTATGGCATGTGATACGTCTTAGCCCACTGTGACTGTACCTGCAGCAAAATGGGTTTTCTTCATCAAGTGAGAAATAAAAAGGGAGTCCACATTGAAACGGTTTCTGCTGTGGACTCTAATAGGGTTAAAAGTGTATCTTTCAGTCACCAGGTATACAAATCCAAATCCAAAATAAGTGTCTATTCTGGATAAAATCTATTGCTGTCCACCTGGAACCATAGGTAAAAGACAGTGTAATTCTGTGTGAATATGTTTTCATTTCTCTTAGGTGTATACCTAGGGGTAAAACTGTTGGGGCATCCTAACTCCGTCTTTAACCATTTGAGGAACTGCCAGACTGTTTTCCAAAGTGACTGCACTATTTTACATCCCCACCAGCAGTGTATGAGGATTCTGATTTCTCCACATCATCACCAACACTTGTTATCTGACTTTTTGATTCCAGCTATCGTACTAGGTATGAAGTAGTATCTCGTGGTTTTGATTTGCATTTTCCTGATGACTTATGATGTCTAGCATCTTTTCATGTGCTTATTGGCCATTTGTGTATCTTTGGAGAAATGTCTATTCAGATCCTTTGCCCATTTTTTAATTGGGTTGTATTGAGTTCTTTATATAATCTAGATACAAGTCTCTTATCAGATATATGATTTGCAAATATTTTCTCCCATTCCGTGGATTGTCTTTTCACTTTCTAAATGGTGACCTTTAAAGTACAAAAGATTTTTTATTTTGGTAAAGTCCAATTTATCTATTTTTTTTATTTTGTTGCTCATGCTTTTGGTGTCGTATCTAAGAATCCTTTGCCAAATTCAAGGTCATGAAGATTTACCCCTATGTTTTCTTCTAATGATTTTATAGTTTTTCCTCTTACATTTAGGTCTTTGATCCATTTTGAGTTAATTTTTGAATATAGTATGAAGTAAGGTCTAGCTTCATTCTTTTGCATGTGGCTATCTTGGTTGTCCCAGCACCATTTATTGAAAAGACTGTTTTTTCCCCCATTGAATGGTCTTGGCAGCCTTGTTGAAAATCAGTTGACCATACATGTGTGGGTTTATTTCTGGACTCTCAGTTCTATTCCATTGATCTATAGGTCTGTCCTTGAGCCTGTACTACACTGTGTTGATTACCATTGCTTCATAGTAAGTTTTGAAATCAGGACATGTGAGTCCGCCTTCTTTATCCTTCTTTTTCAAGATTGTTTTAGATTTTCTGGGTCCCTTGCAATTCTGTACGAATTTTAGAATTATCTTGTCAGTGTCAGTTGGGATTCTGACAGGCATTGTGCTGAATCTGTAAATCAGTTTTCAGGAGTATTTTCATCTTAATAATGTTAAGTCTTCTGATCCATGATATGGGATGTTTTCCATTTATTTAGATCTTCTTTAATTTATGTCAACAATTTTGTTGTTGTTTTGTCATTTCTGTTGGGTTTTTTGTTTTCAGAGAATAATCTTTGCACTTCTTTCATTAAAATTATTCCTATGTATTTTTTATGCTATTGTGAAATGGAATTGTTTTCTTAGTTTCATTTTTCGATTGTTCAGTGCAAGTGTATAGAAATCCATATAATTTTTGTATATTGATCTTGTATCTTGCAACCCTGTTGAATTCATTTATTAGTTCTAATAGGTTTTTTAGTGGATTTTTAAGATTTTCTATATTATAAGAGCACATTATCTGAATAGAGTTAGTTTCACTTTTTAACCTACCTGGAATGTTTTTCCTTCTTTTTCTTCCTAACTGCCTGAGCTAGAATCTCCAACACAATGTTGAAGAGAAGAGTCAAAAGCAGATGTCCTTATATTCTTCCTGATTTTAGGGGCAAAGCATCCAGTCTTTCACCATTAAGTATGATGTTGGCTATGGGTTTAGAGCCATTAAATTTTTAGTAGCTACTAAGCCACCCAGTTTAATTGTCCTGAGAGTTCTTTTTTTATAATCCCATTTAGCTTTATTGTTTTCTTTGTTGTGAATAATCCTAATCTTTTTCCTATCACTGAGCCCCATTGAGGAGAAACTGAGCTAGTAGGTCTGACAGCTGCCTCATGACATTAGAAACCCATGTCAATACAACCTTATAGTATGAAACAAAACATGGCTGTGCCTGCAAGAATCTTGTGATTAAGACTTATCTAGTGTGGCCATGGCCCTTGATTTATGCCAGTTCACAACACAGTGGGCAAGTACAGTTTTCCTTGGAAAGACAAAGAAAATACTACAGTAATTCTAACTGATTTGTTTAATGTAACTGCTATTTCGTATAATATGGATATATTTCATAAAATTAATTAAACTATATTAACTATAATTAAAGTATATTACAAAACTATAGTAATTAAAACAGGATGGTGTTGGCATAAAAACAGACACATGGATCAGTGGAACAGAATAGAGAGTCCAGAAGTAAACCCACACACATATGGTCAATTAATTTACAACAAAGTTGCCAACAATATACAATGGAGAAAGGGCAGTCTCTTCAATAAATGTTATTGGGAAAACTGGACAGCCACATGCAAAAAATGAAATTCAACCACTATCTTATACCATACACAAAAATTAACTCAAAATGGATTAAAGACCTGAATGTAAGACCTGAAACTGTAAAACTCCTAGAAGAAAACATAAGCATAAGCTCCTTGACATCGATCTTGGTGATGATTTTTTGATTCTGGCACTAAAAGCAAAAATAAATAAGTGGGACTATATCATACTAAAACCCTCTGCACAGCAAAGGAAACCATCAAGAAAATGAAAAGGCAACCTGCTGAGTGGGAGAAAATATTTGCAAATCATGTATCTGATAAGTGGCTAGTATCCACAGTATATCAAGAACTCGTAAAACTCAATAGCAAAAAACCAATCTGATTAAAAAATGGGCAGAAGATCTGAATAGACATCTTTCCAAAGAAGATATGGCCAACAGGTATGTAAAAAAGATGCTCAACGTCATTAATTGTCAGGGAAATGCAAATCAAAACTACAGTGAGACACCACCTCACACCTGTTAGAATGGAAAACAGTTCGGAGCTTCCTCAGAAAGTTAAAAATAGAACTACCATATGAACTGGCAGTTCCACTTCCAGGTATTTATCTGAAGAAAATGAAAACACTAACTCGAAAAGATATATGCACCCCATGTTCCTCGCAGCACTACTTACAATAGCCAAGATATGGAAACAACCTGAGTGTCCATTGATGGATGAATGGATAAAAAAATTTTGAGATATAGATAGATATATAGGTAGGTAGATAGGAATATTATTCAGCCATAAATAAGAGTGAAATCTTGGTATTTGCAACAACATGAATGCACCTCAAAAGCATTATCCTAAGTGAAATAAGTCAGACAGAGAAAGACAAATACCATATGATCTCTCTTATATGTGAAATCTGAAAAGAAAACAAAAACAAAAAACAAGCTCATAGGTACAGAGAACAGATTAGATTGGTGGTTGCCAGAGGCAGAGGGGGTAGGGGGAGGGAAAAATGGGTGAAAGGGGTCAAAAGGAAAAAACAAAAAAATCCAGTGTACTCTTAGGCTAAGATTCAACTTTCAAAAAAATAAGTGAGTTCCATTTTGGTGAATAGAATACAGTGAATCAGATGAATTGAGTCCTTTCCAGGTTCAAAAGCAATAATCTCTCCAGAAATCACAAAGTAGTCATCACCACATTGACATTGCATAACACGTTTTACAGGTGAACATCATTGTCAGATGTACAAAAGACTCCTGGAAGCCACATTAGTTCTTTTGGGTCACTCAGAAACATCCAATGAACTACCAGAAGTAATAATTAAGAGGAAAATATTACTAAAAAAAAATTGCTGCAGTTGGTACATAGAGGACCCTGGCTTTGTCATAACAATGTGTGTCTAAAAGATGCAATACGTAAACAATACTCTAGTGGCCTCAGAGAATGAATGTGCTTCACAAAGGCTTTCACATCTCTGAAATGAAGATGTCCCTGTCCTTGCACGTGAGACATACTGGAGAACAATTGCACGGAGGTTGACGTTTTAAACATACTGGTAGAGCCAGCTAGAAATGAAACCCAAAGTCAATGCTTTGTCCTATAAATAACCTCTTCTTCGCTTGTCTAATTTTGAGAGTATACATTTACCTGTTTAGCTATATTTATTAAAGCAAGGCAAAAGTATAGCTTAGAAATTTATAAAATCTGATTCATCCTCCAATAACATATTACCAGAGATTTTGAAGTTGTAGAGATACATTTCCAAAAGAAATCACAGTTCAAACTCTTGAAGGTGTCTGAGAACTCGGGCATTTTCATAGGTGCTCTGAAGAAATATTTAAGGCACACAGTAGGTTTTGAATATGTGTTTAAGTAGCCTTTTATTTCTCCTTATAGTTATAGAAATAATATGCACTGATATCCCAAAGCAACTTGGGAGTAAAAATGCTGACCCCCAGAAGAAAAAAATTTGATAATATCAGTGACCAAATATATTGGGAATTTGACTTAAAGCCACCACAAGTTGTTCTTTTGATGGAAGGTGACTGGCTAGAGAATGAACTAGATTTAGTTAATAATTGTTACATTGAATCAAGGTATTGGTACATTTCATAAAGTTCAGTTTTTAATGGAAAGAGGAAGTATCAAGTTTGTGCATAATTAAGAATAAGTTTACACTGGAATATTGGTAAACTGCAATGTTAAAAATTAAACCTATACCTCATTAGATGATACAAAAGATTAGTATTTTGGTGTTTACCCTTGTTTTTGTGTTCTATAAATGCTGGAAAAGATACAAAAAGCAAAATAATGGCAAGTGATTAGCATTAAGAAAGCTTGATCAAGGTTTGGGGCGCTGGGGAGTGTGGACTGTTTAAGAACGAGATTAATCTCAGCTAGTTTATTGCAATCCTCTGCTTATCTCTAGGAACACTGGGAGCCGTGGTGCTGATGTTTGGCCACCCTTGAATGAAATGTACTAACTAGTGATTAATATAGTCTTGTGCTAGGGTCCAAAATAGACTAGGGGGCAACTTACATTAGCTTGTCAGCATTGTTTAATAGGAAATGTAAAGATTGATGGTTTGCACCTGGTTTCTGGCATGTTTTCTTGTTTCTGCTTTTGATCCTGGTCACGCAGCCTGATTTTGGCTATGTGATCAGAAAGGTATAGTAGACCCCTCCTTAGACAAGACTGGGGCTCCCCTAAGACCAGGGTATTTCCACTGTGTCTTAGTGGTTCACAGTTGAAAATGAAGTGTGTCCTGTGCTACTGAGATAGGACCTGGGAGCTGCACCTAGAAGTTTTGGACCCCTCTAATGTTTCCCTATGCTTTCTTCATCCTTCTGTGCTGTGACTGCTACCTTTATTAGTGCCTTATTTGAGAATATCCTCTGTAGCCTCAGGAATCCCAGTTATATGAACCTGCATAATTGCTGCATGTACCATCTCATTTTGGAAAAATGTAAGGTGTGACTGTTTTATTTGTTCTCAGAGATGGCCACCTTGCACGTTTATTCAATGATGTTTATTCAGCTTATGTATCACAGAGAAATGTCCTTCTCTTGTACTACAAAGCCATATTTCTTTTGTCCCTTGATGAATTATCACGTTCACTTTGTTCTGAAGTAAACTTTTTGCATTTCAGAAGTCGTATGAATTTACCTTCAAGTTCACGATACATATAAGAATTTCAGCATTAAGGACTTACCAAATTCTCCAGTAGAAAACTTTTGACTGCTGTAATTGGGTTCCAATGGTCTGTCAAAATTAGGAATGAAATTCATAAGGAGTTACAAAATGGAATGGGATATGGTAACATATAAATACTGTATTGCACCCGTGAGACTGAAATGCCAATCCATGCTGCTTGCATCATAGCCTACTTTCAGCATAACAAAACTCTGCGGATGTTTTCTTAAGTAGTACAGGTCCTATACTGGCCTCTCATTTTATAGATAATAGGTGCTCCTGTGAAATGTGGCAGTCATCAGATTCCTTCTATTTTCAGTGTGAATGGCACCAGCAGTG
This sequence comes from Equus caballus, assembly GCF_041296265.1. Lineage (NCBI taxonomy): Eukaryota > Metazoa > Chordata > Mammalia > Perissodactyla > Equidae > Equus > Equus caballus. Next base: position 181,948,773 of record NC_091684.1, read on the forward strand.
TACCATAATACATTTTTTTTAATACTATGCCTATTTCACCACTTTATTCCATGCAATTTTAGGATAGACGTCTGTACACTAAAATCCAACACCCAAACTAAAAGAAAAAAAAAAAAACCTTTCAGAATAATGAAGGTCTCACTGGGTTTAATCCCTCTTCCTGGGAATATTGAAACTATTACCTGTTACTTGTTTGTATCTGAGTTCTATCTCTGACTTTTACAGGGGAAACAAGGTAAACACATTTTATATGGCTGCAGTGAACTTTTTAATGCTACACAGTTCATAAAACAGGTAAAGTGTGTCTTTCATTTGCTTCTGTTGACATACCCTAAATTGCTGTAGGTATTTTTCAAAAGAAAGCAAGAGAATCATTATATTCGTCCAAATGAGCTGAAACCAAAAGCCGTAGAGATATGAGAATGTAAGGTTTTGCCATGGACAAGTATGAAGAAAACTGATAAGTAACATTATTTCCATATCCCAAATCTATGAAAAGATAAATTCAGAAAATTTAAAATTGGAGTAGTGTACTCAATTAGGCAAAATTCAGTTCAGCGTTTCCTTATATATTATCCACATTTTTGACTTTCCCAGCATATCACAAATTGGGCCGAGAAATTACGTAACTTTCTTGGGGGGTAGTATGTGCTCAGTGGATAAAATGGAATTATGTTCACCTTGAAAGTTAATGACAGCAGTAGCTGAGGAATACAGACTCCATACGTTCTTTTCGTATTGTTCCCACTGATGTTCTCAGTGATTCTAATGACCTTATCTTTTTTAAGCTTTAACTACCTGGGATGCTCAGTAGGGTGATCAATAATGTCCACTCTCCTTTGCCTTGGCTGCCACAAAAATCATAACTGCACCCTGTACTCATTTCTAGCAAGTGTTCCCAGTGTCATTTTCCAGCACAACTCTTTTCACTCCCATTATGTGGTTCCTGTATTTTTATCCTTAATGTAGTGCCCAGTAGTATTACGAGAATTTCAAACATACATAAAAACTGAAGAGAATTTTCATGAACACATATACACTCCCTGTGAACATTTTACTATATTTGCTTTATAAGATACCTACCCATCTATCCACTCTTCATTCTTTTCATTGCTCCAGCGTAATTTATTAATTTCAAAGTAAGTTATAGATATCAGTACACTTCCCCCTTAATACTTCAGTGCCAGTGTCATTACCTAGAGTTCATTGTTTATTGAATTTTGTTTTGTTTTTTGAACCCTGTGGAGCTAAAAGTTACCATAGTGGAATGCTCACATCTCAAGTGTACATTCCTGAGTTTTGCCAGATGTGTTTGCCTGAGTAACTCAGACCACTATTAGGATGGAGAACTACGACACCACAAAGTTCCCTTACAGCCTCTCCCAGCCAGGCCTTGCCCCTAGTTAATCCTGCCCCAAAACACCATCTGGGTATTTCTCTACCGCAGATTAGTGTTGCCTGTTCTAGAACATCATATAAGTGGAGTCTTTTCTCTTGTTTAGGTTAACTAGAGGATTCTCAATTTTGTTAATCTTTTTAATGTTACTTTTCTCTATTGTTTGTTTTCTATTCATTGGTTTCTACTCTTTATTATTTCCTTTGCTCTGATTACTTTGTGTTTACTTTGTTATTTTTGTAGCTTCTGAAGTTGGAATATTATTATTAACTTTAGTTTTTCTTTTCTGAAATAAGCATTTAAAGCCATAAAATTAAAACTCTTACCAAACACTGCATTCCACAAATACTGATGTTTTCATTATCATTGTTTGAAATATTTTCAATTTTCATGGTGGTTTATCCTTTAGCCCATGTATAATTTAGAGATCTGTTGTTGTTTTCAAGTATTTCTGTGTTTTCTCTATATCTCATTCGTACTGTTTCCAATTTAATTTCCTTGTGGTCAAAGAACATTCTCCACGTAACTCCATTGTGTCAAAGTTTATTTAAATTCCTTTTATGGCCCAACATATGGTCTGTCTTGCTGTGTACTCCACATGCACTTAAAAAAAGAACATGCCTTCTGCAGAAGTTGAAGGAAAAGTTCTATAAATGTCAGTTTGCTCAAGGTAGTTGACAGCATTTTACTTAGATCCTCTATGTCTTTGTTGATTTTTTTTTTTTTTTGTCTAGTTCTGTCAGCTACTGAGAGAATGGTATTAAACTCTCCAACTATCATTATTTGAATTGTCTCTTTCTCCCTTTAGTTCTGTCAGTTTCTGTTTATTGTATTTTGAAGCTCTGTTATTAGGTACATATAGATTTATGATTGTTGTAACTTCTTGATGAATGGACCCTTTTATCATTATGCAGTATTCCTCTCCATATCTGGTATTGCTTTTTGTCTTGAAGTCTGCTTTATCTGATATTTATATAGCCACTCTAGTCTTATGCTTACAGTTGACATGTTAAAACTTTTACTTTCAACTTGCCCATGAATTTATATTTAAAGTATATATCTTATAGGTAGCATATAGTTGGATTTTTTTTAAACCATTCTGACAATTTCTGCCTTTTAATTAGAGTCTTTATTCTATTAACATCTAATGTAATTATTGATATGACTAGATTTAGGTCTCCTGTTTTATTATTTGCTTTCTATTAGTCTCCTATGTGGCATTCCTCTGTTCCTCCTTTCCTGCCTTCTTTTGTATCATTTGAACACTTCTTAGAATTCCATTTTAATTCATCCACAGTTTTTTTTTTAGCTGTATCTCTAGTTATTAATTTGGTGATTGCTCTAGAGATCATGATATATACATCTTTAACTGTTCATAGACAGTTATTAACTGTTAACATTGTGCCATTTGCATTAAATGTAGATACCTTGCAACATATAAACCTACGCCCTCAGCATTTATGCTGTGATTGTCATATATTTTACATCTGCAAACATCTTTAACTTCACATGACAGTGGACAGTGTTTATCATTTGTGCTTCAATCATATGTATCATAAAGAAATAAGTTGTTTGCATTTACATAGATATGATTTCCAATGCTCTTCACCCTTCTAGATTCTAATTTCCATCTGTTGACTGAAAAAATTCTTGTAGCATTCATTGTAGCTCATATATGCTAGCAGTGAGTTCTGTTTTCTTTTTCTTTTTTCTTTCTTTTTTTTTTTTTTGAGGAAAGCTGGCCCTGAGCTAACATCTGTGCCCATCTTCCTCTACTTTTTATATGTGAGATGCCTGCCACAGCATGGCTTGACAAGCAGTGTGTAGGGGTCCAAACCAGTGAACCCCGGGCCACCAAAGCAGAACATGCGAACTTAACCACTGTGCCACCGGGCTGGCCCCTCTCAGTTTTCTTTTTTATTATAATGTTTTCATTTCACCTTTATTTTTAAATGATATTTTTGCTGGATATAGACTTCTGGATTGACAGTTTTTCAATACTGTAAAGATGTTATTCCACTATCTTCTGTCCTCCGTTGTTTCTGATAGGAAGTCAGCAGTCATTCAAATCGAAGTAACTTTTTATGTGACATGTAATTTCTCTCTGGCTGCTTCCAAGGTTTTCAACAATTTAATTATGATGTATCTGTTTGTGACTTTTTGTGTATTTGTCTTGTTTGGGGACCACTAAGCTTCCTGAATCTATAAATTTATACCTTCACCAGACTTAGGGAATTTTCAGCAGTTATTTCTTCAAATATTTTTATGCCAAATTTTCTCTCTCCTTTCCTTTTGGGACTCCATTTCCAACCTTTTATATTTCCCAAAGATCCATGAGGATTCTGTTCTTCAGAGTGTATAATACAAGTTGCTCTGTATTCAGATTCACTAAGTCTTTCCTCTGTTGTCTCCATTCTACTGGAATAGTGTTGTATTTTCTAGTTCTAGAACTTTCATTTGGTTTTTATGATAAAGTTTCTATTTCTCTGCTGGGATTGCTTTTCTTTTATTCATTGTGAGCACATTTTCCTTTATTTCATTGAGGATAATTGTCATCACTACCTTTAAAAGCTTATCTACTATTTACAACACAACACATGGATCATATCACTCCCCATTGTCTTTCCCCCTAGAGAATGGGTCACATTGTCCTGTTTCTTCATGTATTGACTAATTTTTTATTGTATCCTTAACATTGTGAGTGTTATGTTTTGGAGACCAAATTCTGTTTCTCTAAAAAGTGTTTATTTGGGGTTTTAGCAGGCAGTGAACTTTTTTGGACTCAGACTTCAAACTCTGCCTCTTGGGCTGCAGCTAAATCCCACTTATGAGTCTCTCATTCATGAGTGGTTCAGGGTTTCACCATAGGTTTAGGAAAAGTCTCTGCACAGAATTTAGGGCTCCCTCACTCTGGTTCTCTCCTTTCCAGGATTTCCCCCTAACTTTCCAGGGGTTTTAGTTACTCCAATCTCTCTCCTCTGGTTCTTCAGGCCAGAAAGACTGCAGGTTTTCTGTCAGGGTTTTGGCAGCCCTGTGTGGCACCGACTGTGGGCTGCCTCCAGGCTAGGAGCCTCAGAACCAGCGAACTCAGTCAGTGCTGTTCCCTCCTTCCGGGCGTCAGCTCCCTTCCAGAACCTGCCTGCTTTCGGTTGCTCTCCATTCCCTCCAGACAGTTGGTGATTGTCTTTGTTTAAAGTTTATAATTGCTGTCTCTGGGAGAATTGGGTCAGTAGGAGTTTACCCAGCCTTCCAGAATTGAAAACCTTTTCTTTTCCTTTTAATCTTTTGGAAATATAAAATTAAAATATATGAGAATCAAATTGTTAGCAGTGAAGTCACACATGACATTTCTCTTTACATTTTCATACTGAATTAATTTCTTTATTCTCAGTTTTTGTTTTCCATGTGTTGAATTTGCACCTATAGTGTTTATACATTTTTTTGCAATGACAATGTTTATTACTCTTCAGTTTTAAAATATGTATAAATGCTGAACATTTGAGTTAGTGGTGAGCATTGAAAATTTATTATTATTATTCTAGGAATGCAGTAAATGGAATAAGCCTAAATTTTACCATGCTGAAAGTATGCATTTTTAAGGTGTTTACAAATATAGTTGAATGCATAGGCTTCTTTTGTGATTTTTAAAAAAAAGTTATATGTATGATTTTCTGCGGTTTTTTTGTTTTGTTTTAGCTGTCACAACTTGGACAAAAATGACACAGAAGGACCTTAATATGAGAATCTGCTTGGAACTTGGATAAATGTAAAAAGAAAAATCAAAAGACCCCCATGTTTCCTTCTCCATATCAATGTCCTAACAGTGAAACTTAGAGTTATTTGTTAATTTTTAAAGGAATTCTATACTTAATATAATGTGTACTGATTAAAAGAATAAAACATTTCAGAAATAAATTTTTAACATTGTACATTCTCTCTCCTGTTATGTTTGACAAATGAGAAAGAAAGTGCTTTGGAAGGAAGGAAAGCTCTGTCTGAATATAATGTTAAAATATTAATTATAATAACTCATATATGCATGTTTAAGAATACATGTTACTTGACTGGTTCATGGACCTCCTACTCATATGCATTTTAATTGTGAAATTACCTTCCCCTAGTTCACTGGTTTCCCATGTTGCCTCTAGATTTTAAGTGGAGATTTTAAAGCCACTTTAAGGTCTCTTCTCCTTCTGGCACACATGTGTACATTTTATCACATAAAATCCCCGCTTACTTTATATAATGGCAACAGTCAAACACTAACAACATCTAGAATGGACAGATACAAAACATTTGTCCCATAAAATTCTAAATAATAGGGAAAAGTGTTAAGTTTGTTTCCAACCTTCCTAGTTTTCAGTACCAAGAAGGAGTAGCGATCAATCATATAAATCAAGGCAGTCGAGAGAAAACTATTGCTATCCTAAAGGCCCAGAAGCTTTTCCTCCTGAAGAGGAATCTGTAATGTTACAGACAACATCCTGACAATAGGTACAAGATTCACAGGACTGTTTCTTTCTGCACCTCCACCCTACCATGAGTCAGTGCTATCGTAGCAAAGCACAGGTCAAGAAAAATAATAATAGTTGAGTAGTGATCAGCTAATCTGACTTAGTCCTAGGATAAAATTTAAAATATGTTTGGGTGCTATAACAAATTGCCATAGACCAAGTGGCTTAAACAACTCACATAGATTTCTCACAATTCTGGAGGCTGGGAAGTCTATGACCAAGGTGTTGACAGATGCAGCATCTAGTGGGGGCCTACTTCCTGGTTTGCAGACAGCCATCTTCTCGTATCTTCACATGGTGGACAGTAGAGAGAGCCTTAGTCTCTTATCCCGTATCAGGACACTAATCCCATCATGGGGCTCCACCCCCATAACCTCATCCAAACCAACTGGCTCCCAAAGGCCCCACCTCCAACGCCACCACACTGGGGATGAGGGCTTCAACACAGGACTCTGGGGTGGGAGGACACACATTCAGTCCTTAGTACCACATCATCTGTCAAAGGGATCAAAGTGATTCATGCTCAGGGCTTAAGGAGAGACCGTGATGTGGAGAAACCAGGCTAATCGAGGTGCTAAGATACAGAGGAGATAAAGCATTGTCCCCATTTCCTCAACTATTTAATGTTTATTCACAAAACTTTTATTAGGTTAAAACTGCATGAAAGACGAAGTACTGTTTGCTTTTCATGTTGTCTTTGCATTTAAAAAGAAGTTAGAAAGAAAGAGTCTCATCAATGAATGTACAGTAAATTTTTCAAGCTTGCCTTAAGTTCACATGAAAGAAGGTTATTGCCACAGTTCTGAGATAGAAACCTTTCTATGGGACCTGTAAAGGTTTGGGGCCTTTTAAAAATGTCTCTGGGGAAGGCTTGGCCTTTCTCCAAGTGTCCACAGCTCAGCCCCATCTTCCTGGTTTGGGTTACCCAGCATGGCTATCCACAGCATTGCCAGGGCCACAGCTGGGCTGATTCAGAAACCAGTTCTCTCCTCTCCCCAGGGGTGATTCTACTCAGAGGAATTGATTCTTGCCCTGGGAAAGCTGAGAGCAGGGGCAGAGGTCAATAGGAAAGGGGACTGCTCTGCCAGGTGGCTGAGGGAAGTTATGTGGATTAATCCTCACAACAGCACTGACAAATAGATGGTACAGCTCCAATTTTATGGACAGATACAAAGCTCAGAGGGTTGAGTACCTTGCTCAAAGTCATAGCTGGTACATAGGGGAGCCAAACATAGAATGCACATCTGTCTGCTCCAAATCCACCCTCTTTCTACTGCTCAAAATCGCCTGGCTAAGAAAGCAGGAGGCTTGGAGTCTTGTCAAGCCATTCCTCACGGATCAACCTGAGCCAGTCACTTTACGTCTCTTTTTTCTCCTGTGTGTAATGAGTGGTACAGAGTAGGGGCGTCTAACATGGGACCCTCAAGGCCACGCAGCTCACCTGAAGTAGCCAGCTCAGGACGCTCCACAAAACACACACCTCCCCTAGTGAGCTCACACACGGACTGGCAGGCTTAGCCACCTGTCTCAAAAGATTTGAGTCGTTTGGCGTAAACATGGGAAAGATCAGTTCACTAGGCATAGATGGGACTTGACAATGAAAGAAAAGACAATTAAAAAGGACTTAGAGGAAATTCAAGTCAAAACGGAAGTTTGCCCTGAAAAAGAAGCTTTCATTTCATCACAATCAGGTAATTTGGTCCTGTGGCAAATCACAAGACAGACGCACATCGTAGTGTGATCTGAATTGTGAATTTTCCAGGCCGGCCCCGTGGCCAAGTGGTTAAGTTCGCCTGCTCTGCTTTGGCGGCCCAGGGTTTCACCAGTTCGGATCCTGGGCACAGACATGGCGCTGCTCGTCAAGCCATACTGAGGTGGCATCCCACATAGCAGAATTAGAAGGACCTACAACTAGAGTATACAACTATGTACTGGGGGGCTTTGGGGAAAAGAAGAAGAAAAACATAAGATTGGCAACAGATGCTAGCTCAGGTGCCACTCTTTAAAAAAAAAAATTGAGAATTTTCAACTCCTGCCCATAAAAATTTACAATTTTTAGGTAATATTCAAAAGAAGCTGAATGTGAAGATTTTAATTCACTTACATGTACCCAGATCATCAGACTGTGGACATTTGGAGATTTTCCATGATATTTTTTAAATTGCAAGGCACAGAGCAACTTGACTCCAGGGGCTGATGAAAAGGTACCGATGCGACATGAATAAAGGAAACCAGAAACTGATTTCTGATTTGTTGTAGTGTCCACATCAAAATAGAGAGAACTAGGGGACTGTTCAACTTTACCTTGTTCACCTGGGTTCAACAGAATCATGGAATTTCAAAAATTGATTACCAAAGAGATTCTTGGATGTTGCTGAGTGTGTACCAGGCTTTGAATATTTGTAGCTGCATCTACAATGAAAACCTCAGAATGATTCTAAATTATCAAGCATCAACCCCATCAACATGGCTCAATTTCGAGAGGAACAGCTGATTGCACTGAAAGCAAGCTCTTTGTACAAAGATGACATGGTTCCCTAGAGTTCAGACAGAGCTACATGAACTCTAGGACTCTCCTGAAGAATTATGGCTAAGCAGCTGTAATAACCGATGTTGACATGCCGGTCAGCGTCATTTTCCTGACTTTTGTCACCCTGATCTTTTCTTCCTCCTCCTTCACCCATATGTCTCAGGTGGCGCTGACACCATCCTGACAACAGTAAACAGTTAAAGGGTAATCACGTAACCAATAAAAAAAGAAGGAAATTCTGCCGTCTGTGACAATATGACATTATGCTAAATGAAATAAGCCAGACAGAGGAATAAAAATGACAAATACTGCACAGTATCACTTATATGTTGAATCTAAAAAGCCAAACTCATAGAAACAGACAGTAGAAAGGTGGTTGTCAGGTGCTGGGGTGCAGGGTGGGGTGGATGGAGATGTTGGCTAAAGGGTACAAACTTCTAGTTGTAAGAAAAATCAGTTCTGAAGATTTCACGTACAGCATGATGACGATAGTTAATATTGCTGAAATTGTGCACTTGATGTTAAGAGTAGATCTTAAACATTCTCACCACAAAAAGAAAAAAAGCTAACTATGTGAGATGGTAGATATGTCAATTATCTTGATCTTGACAATCATTCCACCATGTATACCAAATCATCACATTGTACACTTTAAATATATACAATTATATTTGTCAATTATGCCTCAAAAATAATAAAAACTAAAAAAATTGAAATTTATTTTGAATTATTAATTCTTTAATTTTTTTAATTATGCAGTTCACACACAGATGAATTGCTGATCATGTATCCTCCACTTTAAAAAAACTTGGATTAGACCATCCTCAAGTGCCCTACCATCATTAGTATTCTAAGATTATAACCAAACTCACAGAAAACTGATTTATAAACCTGTTCGTATAAGCTAACATATACTAAGAATTAGCAATGATCAGTTGCATGGGTCAGACCACATGAGAGGAAGAAGAGGAAATTAACAGTCTTAAACTTCTGCTACCTGACAAGGACTTTGTTAGGTGCTCTAAACGTTAGCTCATTTAATCCTAATAAAAACCGTAAGAAAATAGGTAATACTATTCCTCCTTTACAGATGACGAAATGTAAGTTCGGACTTCAGCCACTATCCAAGGTCGTTCAGTTAGTCAGTGGTGGAATCTAAATTGATCAGATCTGAGTCTAGAACTTTTCCATTTGAAATGAAGAATTAGAGGGTATTAGGAACATTAGATTAGGAATTAGAGGATAGAAAGCTGAGAGATATTTCCACCAAGTTACTGCAGCTTGGTGACTTGTCTAGGTTTATGTCTGCTCAACAACTACAACTGATTAGCAGAGGCTGGTACTTAAAGTAAGAATGTGATGGAAGGATAGATGATGGATGAAGGCAGACTCTAGTCACAAACCCTCATTCATTGACTCTACTTCAAAAATCCAATGCGGCCATGTGTCCTGTTCATCCATTCAAGTAGACAAATATTTATTAAATGCCTCTTGTGTGCAAGATACTCTGGGGATGCTATAGTTACAAAGACTAAAAGATTTATAACTTTTCTCATTGCCCAAAAGATTGGAGACAGTATCCTAGCTGCTTCTAGGTATGTATAAGGAGCTATGCCATTTTCAGAAATGGACTTTTTGGAGGGTGGTTGGTTGGAAGAAAGCCGTTCTGAGGTAAGCTAATCCTTGTCGGGTTCAGTCAGACCTGGTACGGGTGCCCCTTAGTATTTGAATGGTCCTCCGTTCTGTCTACTTGCTCCAGATAGCTACCTTTCTGTCCTTGAAAGAGAAAGCCCTTTCCAGTATCTTTCCTAGATGTTGGTGTTTTTTTAGGGTCAACTGAAAACATATCTTCATTAATTAGAATACATTCATACCATGGAACCCCGTGCAACTGCAAAAAGTAATGAGGAAACTCGCGCCCTACTGTTATGGAATGGTCTACAAGACCACGGATATATTGTTAAATTAACAACAAGAAGAGGTGCAGAACACTCCATACAGTATGATACCCTGTGTGTAAAAACAGAAAAAAGAGTATATACACTTATTTATTAGATGCGTATAGAGTAAGGATGCACAATAAATTGGTAATATTGTTTGCTTCCTGGAAAGGAACCTGGGCGCCTGGGGTGCAGGGATGGGAGGGGGACACCTAGAGGCTTTTCGCTGTCTTCCTCTTCTGTGTTTTGAATTTAGCACTATGTGTATATGACCTATTTCATCAAAATTATTTCATCAAAATTAAGCAAGGAAAAAAATCTCTTGGTATCCCAGGACACAAGAGATATTTTAGTTCACAAAGTCTAATTGCAAATCTGATGGAATCTTCCCAGTTCCCATTTTACTTTCTCTCTGCAGCATGTAACATTGTCCTCTACTCCCTTCTTGAAATTCTCCTTCTGTGGCCTCCTTGACTTGAAAGTAGCAAATTAGAGCCATTTGATTTGCAATTAGTTCCCATGACTCCTGAGATCTGGAGAAGAATCACGGTAAGAAGGCGTCACTGTATTTGTCACAGAATGTTCCATACAGGGGCAGCTAGTTTTACTCTATCTCGCCATTAGTGAAGAATTAAGAATTGCTACTCCACACTACAAACGTTGTCACTAATATCTATATTTACACAACGGAGCGTCTGGAGCTGGACTGCCTGAGTTCAGTCCCAGCCTCATCTCTCACTAGCTGTGTGGCCCCATGGAAAAACTTAATCTCTGTAAACTTCAATCTCCTCATCTCTAAAAAGGGGGAAGTAATTGTCCAACCTCATCAGGTGGCTGCGCAGATTAAAGGACATGATCCCTGACAGCATTAGTTACAGGGTCTGAAGCTCAGTGCGTGTCAGCTACAACTGGTTCCTCCCTGTAAGTTCCTCGAGGGCAGGACTCTGCAGTCCCCTCAGGAGGCTGCTACTGGTCCCAACAGAGAGCTCGATGGCCACAAGGTGCCCTGGGTCCCTTTGGAGTGGTTCTCACAGACGAGAACCCGGGAGCGAGTCCCTCGGCACTGCAACCTTTGGGCTCTATGTGGCTACATCAGAGATGTGCCTGAGATCTTCTTAAAGATTCTGGTGTAACTCTCTTGTTCAAGAAGTCTTGAGGCCATGACACTAGCTCTAGGGTGTAGGCGCAAGATTCTGCAGCTAGCAAACAAGCTTCTGTGCTCCATCCTGCAGCTCCCCCAGCCGCTAAAAGTTGGGGTCCAAGGTGCGGCCCTCCTCTGTGCACACAGTCATATTCCTCCAGTTAGGAAGGCAAGGCTCCCTCCCTCGCCTCTGCGTAGGCAGCTGTTCAAATACCTCCTCATGGAGTACCACAAAATGTCCCAAGTTGTCCCCAAGCTGTAGGAACAGGAAGGGAAGGAAATAAGTTAACCAATTTTCTCAGTCCTCAGGTGCCATCTGTGATTTGCTCTGCCTCCCTCCTGGCACAGTGTCTGCTGTGATCAGCCCCGTGTGGTCTGCCTGCGGGTAATGTATGCCAGCTGCCACCTTTCTCTTGGCTGCCCATGTGGCCAAACCTGCCAGTGGCTACACCCCCTATATCTGCCTTGGCATGGACTCTAAATACTGACGTGACGTTGAGAGCCAGCTCCAGCGTCTCAACAAAGACCAGGATTCAGCCTGATGAGCCCTGGCATTCAGGCTCCCTGAATTCAGAGAAATGTTTGGCTTCCCCCGCCCCTGATGCTGACATCAGAGCGGATCCAGCCTGGAGACAATCCTTTGGCCCAGAGTGCTCGATGCTCAGGTTTCTAATAAACTGCTCATGTTTAGAAGGAAAGCAGTCCCAAGGCAAGAGTGAAGGAGACCACTTTGAATCCAAAGCTAGTAAAAATAAGAATAATAGTTTTCAAAAAGTAGAAATAAGCTCCCACATCAAAGGGACCTTTGTCCTTGTCCTCTTTAGGCAATTGCCCTTCTCATCTGAGGTTTTCTTTCCCTCCTCACATAGCCCACATTTCATATCAACAAAGAACCCCACAGGCTGATAGATTTACCCCCAATTATCTAGAAAATAGGTGTCAAAGATAAGCAAAATCAGGACCAGCACCAATGGCCTAGTGGTTAAGTTCAGCATGCTCTGCTTCGGCAGCCCAGGTTCGATTCCTGGGCGTGGACCTACACCACTCTGTTAGCGGCCATGCTGTACTGGTGGCCCACACACTAAAAAATAGAGGAAGACGGGCACAGATGTTAGCTCAGGGTGAATCTTCCCCAGCAAAAAAAACAACAAGATAAGGAAAACTAAAGGAGGTTTTCCAAACTGCTTTTAAATATTCCCATCTAATTTACCTTTTAATCTGGGTGTCCCCGTGTGCACTCATTAAGGAGCTATAGCATCATATCATTTGACCTCAGGCTATGTCCCCATCTCTGACTGTTGGGTCTGTATGGATTATTTCCAAAACTTATAGTGAAGTCATTTCATTTTAAATGAAAGACAAAGAGAAGATGGTAATAAGTGAATAGAGAGCACCAGGGTTTGGGAACCATTGCCCTGATATTCTCTTAGACAAAAGCTGAGACTACACGATTGGAGAGGCTCAGGATTGAAGGGGACCCCAAGCGGCCAGGCTAACTGCTCAAATCCCTCTACGACCCCTCCACCCACCCAGCCCCCAGGCCAGCTGTCCTTCACGGGCAGAGCTGTACTTTCTTCTGGAGGTGACCAGAGGCATCCTCGGACAGCTGAGCCAGACAATAGGAAAGCTCAGGAAAGTCCACCTTAAATACACACAAGCGAGTCCACCTTCTGCTGTGAGGTTTCTGTTCATCCTCTGACCATAAAGGGAACCATCTGGCTTGAAGGACACACTCAGCAATCAGCCGTCAGAGAGCGGGTGATTCCAGAACTTCGGAAGCACGTATGAAAGCAGACATCTTCATGCAGAGAGAAGCCTCACAAATTCTCCAAGTCTTCGTTTTCACAAAGCCATTGTGGATCCTGACAGCTTATGAGATGCGCTTACTGAAATGCATCTCCTCTGCAGAGTAACACGGGTTCACGTGGAGAGCAGAATCCACAAACATATTCACACAGTCAATAGGTCCGCTGGCCTCCTCCCAGATGAAGGGCACACCGCCACAAGGAGGCCAACTCTAGGCAAACCCAGGACTCAGACTGCAGCCACCCTTCTGTTTGCTGGCTCCCACTTTCTCTGGTGCCCCTGGACCTGAAGAGGTGGGCCTGGCGGGCAGCAGCTCACAGGGCCGCAGTGGGGCTCAGCCTCCCACTCGCTTTAAGTTTGCGCAGAGATGTTCAGTTGGGTACAAAGGAGAACAGAAAGAAAAAATCCAAATGACCAGCACAAGTCCTGCCTGCTCTTAACGACAAGGTACAAGTTTCTGTCAGAAGAAATTGTATCTGCTACATACACGTGCACACGCAAAATAAATGACGGAGCTCTTTCCCTTAATTTCTCCTTAAGAAACTTCTGCCTCATATAACAGTTGCTAAAGCAATGAAAGCTTAACACAGACCACCCAAAAAGCCTTGAAAATACCAAGTATGATGAGCAACCAATCAGGGTGGCCGTTATTTCAAAGTACGACTGATTATATGTGTGTGTGTGTGTGTGTGTGTGTGTGTAATGTGTGCCGGCATTCTGGAGACATATATATATATACATACATATACATACATACATACACATACACACATACACACACACACACACACACACACACACACACACACACACACACCCAGATAGATAGTGTGACAGTTAATTGTGTGTCAGTTTGGCTGTGCTGTGTCCAGATTAACATTATTTCTGGGTATGTCTCTGAGGTGTTTCTTGATGAGGTCGGCATTTGAATCGGTGAGCTCAGTAAACCGCCCTCCCCATTGCGGGTGGGCATCACCTACCCACTGAGGGCATGAACAGAACACGAGGCAGAGGGAGGAGGAATGTGCCCCTTTTCCTCCTGCCTGCCTCAGCTGGGACCTCGGTCTCCTGCTCTCGGACGAGACTTACACCATCAGCTCCCCTGGTTCTCAGGCCTGCAGACTCAGAAGAACCCCCCACTAGCTCTCCAGGACCTCCAGCTCGCAGACAGCAGATCGTGGACTTCTAAGCCACATAATCCTGTGCCCTGTTCCTCATAATAAATCTCCATGTATACAGCCTTGCGTCACTTGACGAGGATACATTCTGAGAAATGCATCGTTAGATGATTTCGTCGTTGTGCGAACATCATGGAGTGCGCTTGCACAAACCGGGATGGGATAGCCTACTACACACCTAGGCTGTATGGTACTAACCTTATGGGACCACGGGCGTATGTGTGGTCCATCATTGACTGAAACGTAGTTATGCGGCACATGACTCTGTGTGTGTGTGTGTGTGTGTGTGCGCGTGTGTGCGTGCGTGTGTGTGTGCTGATTATACCACATACAAATATATATATATCCTATTGATTCTGTTTCCTTTTCTCTGGAGAACCCTGACTAATACAGATAGATGATAATTAGATAGATAGGGAGGGAGAGAGACAGACAGACAGATATAACCAGAGAGCAATCATTTCAAAGCAGGCATGGGGCAGCAATAGAAGTAATGATTGTGCCAACCATTGATGGGGCATCTTGCTGTGCTGGGAGCCAGCCAGCCCTTTACACACGCCCCGGGGTCGTGGCTAGACAGGAGAGACACTTGAAAGGTGCCAGCTCCAGAGTTAAAGCGTCCCCCTTCAGCTCTTCTGGATGTGAACACCTCCAGCGACTCCTCGCCCGTATGCAGCACCTCCTTGGTTTCCCTGAAGCGCATGAGAGAGAGAACTGACTCACTCGTTCAGACATGTGTAATGAGCAGGGGTGAGAGCCAAGAGAAGCCGCTTGAGGAAAATCACTCTTAAATTAGCAAGAAATATGGGAAAACCAGCACTCCGGGGACTATCTGGAGCTCCTGGGAAGGATATATATATCCTTTTCTACATCTATATTTGTATGTGATGTATTCCAGCATCTATATCTATCTATCTATATATGCTTGTGTAGAGAGAGAGAGAGATTTATTATGAGGAACCGGGTCAGGTGATTATGCGGCTGAGAAGCCCCATGATCTCGTGTCTGAAAGCTGAAGGTCTGGAGAGCTGCCCGAGGTCCTGGGGTAAAAATAAGCGGTGCCACTAAAGCCCACACCCGCGCTCCCGGGGCTGCCCCATCCCAAGCAGGTGAGGTGGCAATGAAGGCAGCGACCACTGTGGGTTCTGCCAACTCCCCACTAGACCTGGACACGACGGGGAAAAGGGTATTTTCCTTCTGGTTGGAGAGAAAGAGTTCAGTGGGAAGACAGCAGGTGGCTGGAAGAAAGACAGCAAAATAACTGTCATGTCAAAAGAACCACAGATTCACAGGAAGTAGCCTACAGGAGGTAGATGACAACCTCAGGCCCTACTGCAGACTCCAAAAAGGCCACGAGAACAGGGTTGCCTGAGGACCTGCCCAGGTGACATTAGAGGCATTAAGCAGCAAGCCGTATGTTTTATACTATGCTGGTGAGCCTGAACATTCAAGATGCATACTTTCTCCCCTCTGGCCTCACTACCTCTCCATGAGATAGGTAATCATATACCCAGTTTACAAATGTAGAAAACTGAGGCAGAGAGAGGTTTTCTAATATCACAGGTATAGACAGGCAAGTCGTGGTGCTGGCATTAGAAGCCAAGACTATGATCCCAAAGACTTGCCCTTCAGCTCACTTTGCCGCCCACTTGCTTAGCAGCATTTGGATTATTGGGATGAAGGCCCAGAGATGTGTAGGGAGACAAGTGATGTGTTAGTGTGAATTCTGTGCCATCATAGCTTATTTATGAATAGCAGGATGGGGTCTGACATCAAGGGGGCCACATCCTTGATCCTTTGTATATGATATACTTCACCTGCCCCGGGCATGAGACTATGGCTATTGCCTTCACAATGAGACTGCTCCAGCAAGAACCTTGAGTACCTACCTCTTGTTTGGTCCTCTCTGAGGGAGACTGACATATTTACTGGCCCTGCTACCCAACACATGGACTGTAGCACATGACCTCCCACCTTGGCCATCAGTAACTGGACTGGAGTGGCACCTCAACCTATAAACTGGCGTGGGGCAATCTCAGCTCAAGAGAGAAATTCCATCTGAACCAAAAGATCCTCTCTCTTAAGGAGTTTGTGGAAAGGAGGAGCAGTCAGCGGCAAGTGCAAAAGCAGAATGACATTCAGAGGCAATCAGAGCCGAGGGAAGTCCAAGTGGCTGAGTGTGGGTGGTGGTAGAGAACTAGAGTTGATTTAGCGAAGTCCTGATATTCAAGGGAGAAGAAAAGACTCTGCCACTTGAGTTACGAGGCATCCGGATTGACATTTCAGGGACTGAACTCTTTTCCAGACTCACGAGGCCTGGTGACAGGACTGCTCCTGGGTCCCCATGGACCTGGCAGCATGGTTGCAATCTGCATCTATGTGAATCCTCATGGTGAAGCCACCCGTTCTCTGAGTTAGTCTGGGTGAGTCTGTACTCATGCAGCTGGCAACTATCAAAACAATTACACTGTTCAACCAACAATAAACCAGGGTCAGTTTCTATTTCAAAGAAAATATTTTGGGAATGGTCGCTCCTTCCAATACAACCTTGAGACTCAGCAGTGGCGAAGCGGGAAGTAGACAATAGCAGCAGACGGCTCGGGTTATGGGGAGCACATTGGGCTTGGCTTGTCCGTGCTATTGTTGCCTTGTTAGTGTTCTTGGTCCTCAGCCCAAATCTCACAAGCACTTCTCTTTAGTCTCCACATCTCCATGAACTTATCCACACTCATGACTTTGTTTTCTATCTGACAATGAGATTCTGACACTCCTGGGAGCTGGGCAGCAAAAAAACACTGATTTAAAAAGACTGTGACATTAGCTGGAGCCTTCTACAGCCGTCTCTTTCTTGATAACATCACCATGTCTTTTGTTGGCTTTTGTCTACTTCCCTGGGCCAAGCTGTGACCAAAGGTAACAGTGGCCTGGCCTCCTTTCCAGCAGGATGGAGCAGAACATCCCAGCTGGTCAGGATCTGCCACTGGAGTTGTTACTTTCTTCTGAATTTTAACAAACATGACTGCTCTCCCACTTCCAAGGCACGCTGCTGGCCTTAACCAAAGACCATTTGGTGCTTTTCTCAGGCCTGGGACTTTGGATGGCTGTGGGCCTAGGAAAATCTCAGTGACTCCTTTGCCTGAACTCTGATTTATTGCCGTTAATTGGAAGATCTGAAAATATTTAAAATTTTATTTTGAAGAAAATAATGTTTCTTCAGGTGTGAGACTGTTAATGTATCATTCCTAAGAGTCTCTCTTCACCACTCCAGATCTTGACAATACGTGTTACAGGACCTAAATGACAAAGGTTTGCAGTATACAAACTTACCTACTCGTTAAACCCTAAGGTGTTACTAAACTGTGAGCCCCTCCAGTATAGTATCAAATTTTTATTCCTCTCAGTCTTCCCACTATCTAGCATGACACTCGGTACATGAAAAAGGCTCAAAGATGATGGAATGATGGAGGGAGAGAGAAAGGGAAGAGGAGAAAGGGCTGAATAAATGAATGAATGAATCTTAGGACCATACATCAAAACTGTGAATTTCATATTACAAAATCTCCAAACACACTCATCACCAGGTAAAAAGGAGAGGAGGCCCCGACTGCCTCACTCAGTCCTGACGTTTCCTGACCACCACAGTCTTCTTTCAGGTCAAATTACCCTTTGAACATGTAAATTTTCTGATATTAAAAAAATAGGCTAAACCATCAAAGTCCTCAACCCCCAGGCAGGACCAGAGCTGACCTGCTTGTGTCTATAACACTGTGGCTATAATCTTCACGTTTTTTAAGGAAATATTTGGAGGTGTCACTGGGCTGTGTGATCTTACTGGATGTCCTCTTCAATGCCCGCCCCCCTAAGAATTATTCTAGGACAGAGTTCCTCTGGCCATAATAAGTACATGAATTGCTTTTAAGTGAAAATTTAAATGTTAAATTATGTAGCTAAAACTCCTAAAAAAAAAAAAGAAAAGAAAAGTGACTTACTAGCCAAACAAGCTCTATTTTAAGAATTGGCAACGTCATTATCTAGTTTTTCCAGTGTGGCTGAAAAATTGTACATACTGCACTTTCAACGACTTCACTGAAGTTCAAAATCAACATTATCAACATGCAAAGTAAAAGCTCATTTTTATTGAGAAGATTTCCACAGAAGTCACATGTCTGTGAGTTGGTTTTCCAGCAGGAATGACCTGGACGAGGTGAACACTGAAAACTTTATCCCTGATGCTGCAGGATGACATTCTGTAGGTAAAGTCATCTCTAAGCTGGCAGAAGGCCAATATAATTTATACAGAGAAGGATACTCCTACCACACACATGAAGGACAAGTAGAGGACCCTCATGGAGTTTATATTCGAAAGAGAAGACACAGAAAATAAACAATGCATTTGATAAATTATGTATTATGTTAAAATATTATAAATTCTATTGGAAAAAGAAGTTCTGCAAGGTCAGGGGTGGGAAATGTGTTGGGAAGAGCAGTACCAAGCAGTCCAGGGCTCGCTTTCCTGAAAAGGTCAGGGTTGGGCAAAGACTTGAAGGAGATGAAGCTTTGAAGAAATTGAAAGAAGCTGTGGGATTTCCTATATTGACCTTAGCATACAGGATAAACTAGCCCCTCTGAATTCCAATAGAGACGCCGGGGCTACTGACAAGAAGAAAGGTGAACAATCCTAGCATTTCTTTGCTCTTCATCAGGGTAGCACGCTGGCTCCACATTAGACACTTCGCATTGTTCCCAATCGTGCATTCACAGTTGTTAGTGAGCAGGGATGTACGCAGGTGTCCTAAGGATGAAGTCCCTTCTCTCCACTGCCCCAGGCTGCCTCTCTAGTATTTTTGGGTCCCTAGCATCATCCTCCATGGACAATTGTAAGGGAAGCTTTAGTAGGTTCATTCTTTTTTTTTTTTTTTTTTTTTTTTTTAAGATTTTATTTTATTTTCCTTTTTCCCCCCAAAGCCCCCCGGTACATAGTTGTATATTCTTTATTGTGGGTCCTTCTAGTTGTGGCATGTGGGACGCTGCCTCAGCGTGGTTTGATGAGCAGTGCCATGTCCGCGCCCAGGATTCGAACCAACGAAACACTGGGCCGCCTGCAGCCGAGCGCGCAAACTTAACCACTCGGCCACAGGGCCAGCCCCTATAGTAGGTTCATTCTTAATAAATAAATTTCTACATCCATACTTGAGATACAGTAATGGTGATGAAAATTGATACCAGGGCATATTTCTATATTCACAAAACCAAACTTTCATCTGAGAATTTTACCGCTGAACAGACTTAAACCATATCCACACTTGATAATGGTAAGTAGAGCAAGTGATCACTCAACACTATCTTAGTTCGGGACGCTGTAACAAATTATCAGAGACTAGGTGGCTTAAACGAGCAACACTCATTTCCCACAGTTCTGGAGGCTGGGAAGTCCAAGATCAAAGTGCCAGCAGATCCGATGTCTGACAAGGGCCCACTTCCTGGCTTGTAGATGGCCATCTTCTCATTGTATCCTCAATGGCAGAGAGTAGAGGGAGGAAGAAAGCTCTCTCAAGTCTCTTCTTCTAAGGGCACTAATTCCGTTCCTGAGGACCATGCCCTCATGACCTAATTACCTGCCAAAGGCCCCACCTCCTAAAACCATCACATAGGGGGTCAGGATTCCAGTAGATGAATTTGGGGGGGACACATTCAGTCTATAACACCATAAAAAATCATTTTTAACAATATGGTAAATTTGGGTTGACAGCAATTGTATAAATGCCTGTACACTTTGGATTTCATCATATTTACACATCATTCGGATATGGCTTGTACTTTCAAATTTTAAAAACCCTTTGTAGGGCTAGCCCCGGTGGCCTAGTGATTAAGTTCAGTGTGCCCTGCTTTGGCAGCATGGGTTTGGTTCATGGGCAAGGACCTACACCACTCATAGCAGCCACACTGTGCTGGCAGCCCACATAGTAAAAAATAGAGGAAGATTGGCATGGAC
This sequence comes from Equus caballus, assembly GCF_041296265.1. Classification (NCBI taxonomy): domain Eukaryota; kingdom Metazoa; phylum Chordata; class Mammalia; order Perissodactyla; family Equidae; genus Equus; species Equus caballus. The sequence continues at coordinate 181,969,270 of NC_091684.1, forward strand.
GTTAGTTCAGGGTGAATCTTCCTCAGCAAAAAAACAAAAACAAAAAAAACCTCTGTAATGTTCTCCTTTCTCTTTGGGTGTCCATCAGGGTTGCCAGACATCCGGTTAATCTTGGCCCACACCCCAGGGCCACAGGCTGAAAGTCAAAGCCTTCCACTTCTCTAGTGTTCCCCTTGTAGGTGTTCTTGCAGTTTCCTTCCTCTCACTGACTCCACGTTCCCTTGTCTGCCCTGGCTGCCCTCTTCAACCCATGAACCTATGTGCATTCAGAGCCCAGCCCCTATATTGTGTGTGTGTGTGTGTGTGTGTGTGTGTGTGTGGTAAAACACACAATACAAAATTTTCCATTTTAAACTGTACAATTCAGCGACACGAAGTACATATACAATGTTGTACAACTATTACTACCATCTAGTGCCAGAACGTTGTCACCCCAACAGAAACCTCAGAACCATTAAGCAATCTCTCCACATTACACACTAGCAACCACGAATGTGCTTTCTGGCTCCATGGATTTGCCTATTCTGGATATTTCATATAAATGGAATGATACCATATGTGGCCTTTTGTGACTGGCTTGTTTCACTTAGCATTGTGTTTTCATGTTTCATCCGTGTTGTAGCGTGTAACAGTACCTCATTCCTTTCAATGGCTGAATAATATTCCACTGTATGAACGTGCCACATTTTATTTGTCCATTTGCCCATTGATGGACACTTGGATTACTTCTACCTTTTGGCTACTGTGAATAGTGCTGCTACGAACATTCATGAACAAGTGTTTTGTTTGAACACCTGTTTTCAATTATTTCTCACATTAAATTTTTTTCTTTTTTAAAGCTACTCATTGCAAGCATGATATGAAGTTGGTAAGTGTACTGATGATGTGGAAGATCATGAGAAGGAGTCAAGAGGAGTCACATTACAAAGCAAGCTGCCTTCCATCATCTCTCTCACTTCAGATCCTCGGTCTCCTGCAGGCGCTACAGACAAATCTCCCATCTTTTTACTCAGATTTGTTCTCTCCGCAATGAGGTCCCTTGAGGTCTCATTTCTTTTTCACCCAAGAAAGTTCGTCAAGGAAATTCTTCTAAAGAAAACAGCTCTTTTGCTGAAAGGGATTCTGCTGAATATCATTTTCTTCATCTTGTTACATAAGGACCTTTGCAGAACTGGCATGAGGCAATAAGTGGATAAACCCAAAAGCCAGAAAGCACACGCCAACATGGGTTTCTTATGACGAGGGAAAAGACACTCAGTGGCAGCACAGGTAACTAATTTCTGCCCCTCAGGTAACCCATTAGTTAAATGTGTAATAATAGTCAATGAAATGGGGACCTAAATCAAGGAAGGTATCTATGGGGAATCTGACATAAAAAGAAAGTAACAGAGTATAAAGCTCCCAAACAAATCAAAGTGGTGGGGTAGTCTAGCTCTTTGTCTGAGGCCTAGGTCCCCAACACGTTTCTTAGCATCTGTACTGTCCTTGTCTTTCCCTACAGAACAGGGAAAGGACAAGATCACCAGAAAATCTAGGATCTAGCTAGAATCAAAATGGAAGAGTTACTCAGCATGACACAGATACTAGAATGGAAATGTTCCAACAATTGTACATTCAACTACAGACAGTCCAAACACTGATTGAGTAGCAAGAAAGAGTACAGAACAACTTTCCTGTTGAGTTTAATACAACAAACTTGTTGATGCCTACTGTATGCCAGACACTGTATGAAGCATTAGGGATACACTAATGAATCAACTTTGGCCCATCCCTCAAAGGATTCCCATTTAGTAGAGAGAGAAAGACATCCAAACAAGCAATTATAAGGTTATATGATACCAGACTGAACAGAAGTTAGTGGAGAAGGTAGAGAAGTACAGGGAAGATAGAAGACAAGCACGTGACATGACAGGAGGGGACTGTTAATTGCGCATAAGCCTTTTTGAGTCCATCTCTTCCATCTCCTTTGTTGTAGCCTTATTTCAACCCTCATGACTCTCATCTAATCATCTGAATTTATTTGCTAACTGGCTTCTAGCCTCTTAGGCTCTCCTCCCTACAGTTTACCCTCCACTCTTCCACCAGGCTTACCCGTATAAAATTCTAATTTGATAATAATGACCACTCACTGAGCATTTTCTATGGATCAGGATTATGTTAAGCATTTTAAATACATTATTGCATTCAATCTTTACCTTATAAATGAAGAAACTGAATGACAGAGTTAAATAATTTACTCAAGATCACCTAGTTAGTAAAGTTACTGATAAGGTAAGTGGGAGAGCTGAGATTCAAAACCAGTTGTGCCTGAACCTTCTTTTGTTCCCCTTAACTACTACAATACATTGCTTCCTCCATCAGCCAACATTCTTAGTTGTGTAGAACTGACTTAAACAGAAAAGGAGTTTATTACAAGAATATTAAGTGTAGTTCTGCTTCCACTTAAAATGTAAAAAAACACTAGACACCCTAATAATACAGAAAACTGAATAATTTAGTGTACAAATTTTATCTTTTATTGAGCCTATTAGATCACAAGGACTTGCTAAAAGCTTCAAGTAGAGGACATACACTGAGAAAAGCATCCCAGCATTTGGGGCCACTCATTAAACACAAGGTGATAGCAATCCACCACCAGGGGAATTTGAAGTCTGTGGTGCACTGCAGGTAACCATAGAAACAAAACCCAAGCCCATCTAAACTACTGACTAGATTGACTCAACTCTCCAGAGTAGTAGCCTGACAGATAAAGTGTGCCCATTTCTGATTTATCTCATTCTCTACTATTCTATACACAGTGTCCAGCATCCAGTGAAAAATTATGAGTATTACAAAAAGCAAGAAAAGACAACTCATTTTCAAGATACAAAGCAGTAAACAGAATCAGGCCCATAAATAAACCAGATGTTAAAACTATCACAAAGGAATTTTAAAATAGCTATAATTAACTTATTAAAAGATCTAATGGAAAAGGTGAACAATATGCATAAACAGATGGAGAATTTCAGCAGATAGATGGAAATTAATTTTTTAAAGTCAAACAGAAATTCTAGAAATAAAAATATGATATCAGAGATGAAATATTCCTTGAATGGGTTTATTAGAAGACCACACACAGCATGCAAAAGAATTAGCAAACTTGAAAATATGTAAATAGAAATTTTGCAAACTGAAGCACAAGGAGAAAAAAGAGTGAGAAAAAAAGAGCATCTATGATATTGTGGAACAATATCAAATAGGGTTAACTGAATATCCAAAGGAGAAGAGATAAAGAATGGGGCAGAAGAAATATTTGACAATAGTCATATATTTTCCAAAATTAATGAATCACAGAACCAAGAAGCTCAGAGAACCCCAAAAAGAATTAATAAATTTAAAACACACACATACACACCTAGACACATCAGAGTTAAACTGTGGGAAATCAATGTTAAAGCGAAAAGCTAGATAGCAGCCAGAGAAATAAGAAATATTACATAATAAAGAAAAAGGATAAGATATACATCAAAATTTGTCAGAAAATATGAAAACTGGAAGATAATAGAAATGACATTGTTTATGCACTGAAATACCGCAAAAAAAGGTCAGCTCAGAATTTTATACCCAGCAAAAATCTCTCAAAAATAATGATTAAATAAAGGCTTTTTTAGACAAACAAAAACAGAGAATTCATTGTCAGTCCTGATGCACTATGAGTGTTAAAGGATATTCTTCAGGTAGAAAGACTGATACCAGGTGGAAATTTGGATTTCTACAAAGAATTAAAGAGTCCTAAAGATGGTAAAAAGTGTAGATAAATTTTTAAGAGTTTTTTCCTTACCTTTAATTTTTTTTAAAGATTATTGATTGCCTAAATAATAAATACATATTGTGAAGTTAATAAAATATGTAGAAGTGAAAAGTAAAATAATAGCACAAAGGATGGAAGGGAGAAAACAAAAGTATCCTGTTATAAGATAAATTATTTGAAAGTTAAGCATGAAAAGTCAAAGATGTATATTGTGAACCCAAGAATAAAAACTTTAAAAAAAGTACATGTAATTAATAAGCCAATAGCAGAGACAAATAGAATTACTAAAAATACCCAATACATTTGAAAGAACACAGGAAAAGAAAATAAAAGCAAAGAAGAGATGGGACAAGTGGAAAACAACTAGGAAGGTGGTAAATGTAACTCCAACCACATAAATGATTATATAAAATATACATAGTCTGATACAATTAAAAGGTAGAAATTGTCAATTTGAAAGAAAAAGGCATCTATAAGGATGTCACTTTAAATATAAAGACATAGACATATGAAAAGTAAAAGAATGGGAAAAAGATATACTATGCTATGTGACCACTACTCAAAAGGAAGCTAGAGAGATTAGACCAAAGTCAAACAAAGTAGACTTCAGAACAAAGAATATTTCCAGAGGTAAAGAGAAGCATTATATAAAGATAAATGGGTCAATTCATCAAGAAGACATAACAATCCTAAATATCTTTGCACCTAATAACAGAGCCTTCAAAATACATAAGGGGTGACTGACAGAACTAAAAGGAAAATAGACAAATCCACAACTATATATGGAGACTTCAACACACTCTTCTCTTAGTATTTGGTAGAATAAGAACCAAAAACAATCAGCAATGATATAGGTGAGTTGAACAGCACCATCAACTAACTTGATCTAATTGATACTAATAGAATACTCCACTCAGAAGAAACGTTTTTTAAGTGAACATGGAACATTCATCATGATAGACCATATTCTGGAGGCATAAAACAAATCTCAAAAAATTTTAGAAGACTGAAATCATAGAAAGCATATTTTCTGAACAGATTGGAATTAAATGAGATATCAGTAACATAAAGATATCTGGAAGATTCCCAAAGATTTGGTAACTAAATAACCCATTCCAAGATAAACCTTAAGCCAAAAGAGAAATTAGTAGATATTTTGAATGGAATGAAAATGAAAATACAACATATCAAAATTTGTTGAATGCAGCCAAAGCAGTGCTTGAAGGGAAATTTATAGCTTTAAATGCTTATATTAGAAAAGAAGAAAAATCTTAAATCAATGATCTAAGTTTCTACATTAAAAAACTAAGAAAAGAAGAGCAGATTATATCAAAATAAGCAGAAGGAAGAAAATGATAAAGATAAGAGCAGACAGCAATGAAACCAAAAAGAGAAAATTAATACAGAAAATTCATGAAACCAAAAGCTGGTCGTTTGAAAAGTTTAATAACATGTATAAACCTTTAGCTAGACTGATCTAGAAAAAGGAAGGAAGATACAAATTATCAACATTAAGAATGAAAGAAGAAATGTCAATACAGATCTTACAGATATTAAAAGAGTAATAAGGAAAAATTAGGAACTTAAAGCCAATAAATTTGATAACTTAGATAAAATGGATGATTTATTTGAAAGACACAAACTACCAAAGCTCACTTAAAAAACAACAGATAACCTGAATAACCCTACATTTATTAAAGAAATTGGATCCCTCATTTTAGAAAGTTCCCACAAAGAAAACTTCACGCTCAGATGATTTCACTGATGAATTCTACCAAACATTTAAAGAAGAAATAATATCAATTCTACACAATCTCTTCCCAATTCATTTTATGAGCCCAGCATTACCCTGACACCAAAACCAGGCAAAGACGTTATAAGCAAAGAAGACTAAATATGAAAAGTCCTCAACAAAATATTAGCAAACTGAATCTAGCACTATAAAGAAAGGACATCACGACCAAGGAGGGTCAAGGCAAAGTTGGTTCAACATTTGAAAAATCAACCAACGTAGTTTACCATATCAACAGAAAGAAAGAAAAATTCCATGATGATCTCAATAGACGCATAAAAAACATTTGATAACATTCAACATCCATTCATTATCAGCAAACTAATATAAATAGCATGCCTGAAACTGGTAAAGGACACATACGAAAACCTACAGTTACCATCATACCTAGTGGTGAGAGACTAAATGCTTTCCCTTTAACATGGTCTGTCCTCACTGTTTCCATTCAACAACCATCAAGCAGAGGTCCTAGCTAGAGCAATAATAAGACAGAAAAGGTATCAGATTAAAAAGGAGCAAATATAACAATGTTTATTCACAGATGACAAGATTATCTGCATTGAGAATCCCAAAGAATCTGTAACAAAGAGCTACAAGAATTGAGAGAGGAGTTTAGCAAGGTTGCAAGATACAAGGTCACTATGCAAAAATCAATTGTATATACTAGCCACGAACCATTGGAAACTGAAATTTTAAAACGATATCATTTATAAGCACATTACAAAACATGAAAAATTAAAACTACCATGAGATACTACTACATACCTACTAAAACGACTAAAATTAGTCTGACTGACAACACCACATGCTGTTGAGAACGCAGAGTGACTGGAACTTTCATACTTCGGTTATACCATTTTGCGTTCCTATCAGCACTTTGGAAAACAGTTTGGCAGTTCCTTACAAAGTGTAACATATATTTACCATATGATCCAGAGATCTCATTCCAAGGTATTTACCTAGTAAAAATAAAAACATATGGGGGCCGGCCTGGTGGCACAGTGGTTAAGTTCACACACTCCACTTCAGCAGCCTGGGGTTTGCAGGTTTGGATCCTGGGAGCAGACCTAGCACCACTCATCATTCCACGCTGTGGCGGCATCCCACATAAAATAGAGGAAGCCTGGCACAGATGTTAGTTCAGCGACAATCTTCCTCAAGCGAAAAGAGGAAGATTGACAACAGATGTTAGCTCAGAGCCAATCTTCCTCATAAAAAAAAAAAACCATATGTCCACACAAGGACTTGAAAATGAACGTTCACAGCAGATTTATATATAATACCCAAAATCTGAAAAGAAACCAACTGTCCATCAACTGGTGAATGGATAAGCAAATTGTGATTAACCAAATATTATCAGAATATTATTCAATAATAAAAAGGAATAAACTGATACACACAACAACATGGATGAATCTCAAAAGCATCATGCTAAGTGGAAAAAAAAAAAGTCAGACACGGAAGTCTCATCTTATACGATCCATTTATGTGAGTGTTTGGAAAAGGCAAAACTCCAAGGACAAAACGTCAGATGGGATCAGGGGCTGAGACTAGGGGAGGGGATTGATCACGAAGAGGCGTAAGGGAACTTTTTGGGGTGATGGAAATAGTCCATATCGCAGAGTATTGGTTATACACTGAAATACACTTGTCAAAACCCATTGAACTACAAACTTAAGAAGGGTGCACCTTACTATCAGTAAGTTATACCTCAAAAGAAGGAAGGGGGAGGAAACAAGAGAGGGAGGGAAGAAATGAATGAATGAATACTGAGCCAGACAGCTCACAGGATCTCTTGGAGAGCTGGGGAACCAGGTTTGGAGGCTAAGTAGCCAGCAGCAATGCCCAAAATCATGCTGGGGAGACAACGAGGTAAAGACATCATTGCTGCTGCTGAGCAGAGATACCACAGTTTCCACCAACACCCTGAACCAGTGGACACTGGGCCCTGACCCTCGGGTGCTCGATCCCTGCTGCCTCTAGAAACTGATGGCTCCATCACCAGAAATGAATTTTGCTGGAGCGTCCTGCTTCTTCATGTCACCGTTTAAAGTCTGGAGTGGAGATCTCTGATTGGCAGAATCTAGGTCATGTGGCCATTCCCTAACTGAAAGAGAGCACATGACACTTTCAGCCTCCCCAGTGAGGGCAGACTCTGCATCATGAGGTGGGGAATCCTTCTAACCCAGGAAACGGGTTCCCCGCTGTCTCTCCAGCATAATTCTTTGCTGAGTAGCCAAGAGGAGTAAAAACGTCTACCATACGTCCCACATTGTGACCCTGATTAAGGATTTTAGATGAAGGCCCAGTGCTTATAGGATAAAACCTGAACTCTTCACTTGCATTCAAAGCCTGACCCTGATCTGTTTTCCTCAATGCCTTCTCTTGCCCCACCACCGGACTGGCTCTAATTACTGGAGAACTGTCACTGCCCCTCTCAGGTCCTTCATTTTCATGGCTTTGGGACTCTGCTGGCCCTGAAACGTCCTCCTACCCCATCTCCATCTGAGAAGCTCCTACTCACTTGTCAAAGCCCCCTTTAAGGAAACCTTGCCCAAAGCTACAGGCAACACGAACGGGGCCCTCTCTACACTCTGCTCTACAATAGCAATTAGTAGGAAGGACATTAAGAAGTTCTCGGTGGATGAGAATGGCCTTCCTCCGAAATAAAAGGAGAGAAAGATACACTTTAGAAATAAAATAAAAAACATTTAAAACTCTACTCACATAGTCAAAAGCAACAAATTTTTGATGTTTTCCAGAAATTCTGACCAAACAGATGACCTTTGGCCTAATATCCTTATTCCGGTGTCCTGAAGATTGTCCCTGAACAAATAAGTTAAGACCTATCTGAAAACTCTCACTAAGCCAAGAAACACAAAGAAACGAAACACCCTCAGGTCCCAAAGGAGCCCCAAGCCAGACCCAATCTAAGCCTGAGGCCAAGATGGGAACACAGTACGTAGTTGAAATTTGTTGTGAAATGCTTCTCACTGATAACTAGCAAGGTCAACAATCAGATTGGAGGTCCTAAACTACTCCCTTCAGAACAAACAAACCAAGGAAACAGATCTCACAGATATACCTGGCCTGACACTGAAATGACTGCCTTGGGCTTACTTCTGTCCCCCTTGACTGCCCCAGGCAACATGGAGATGGGGAGGTCCAGGCCAGAGCATTCTGGGGCTGGTGTCCACTGGAAGCCCACAAATTCCTGGTGCGGAGGAAGGGTCCCATTGCTTCCCACGTTTCACGTCCCCACGCTGTGTCACTGGTACCTGGGCTGGGTGAGAACTCACTGACAATCAACTCCACCTAACCTGGCCTCAAATCAGCCTTGTATTCCTCGCTCTGTTTGGACATTCTTCCCTCTACAAAGATCCCTTCACAGTATCTGATTCTGCCCTCCTTGTTTAAGATGGCAGGGTGCCCTTTGCTGTCTTTCATCTCTGCTTTTCCCTCTACAGAAGCCTTTTGAGCACAGAAGCTTTTTGAATCTCTTATTTGTGGACTTTTAAGTTTTCAATTCCATTTTTAAGGCTTCTTGAAGTCTGTAATGAAGTCCCTCACTGCCCAACGCATATTTCATGGCGCCCTCTTTCCAGGTGGGCTGTGATGATGCTAATTTCAACTAACTGACAGGCTGCTCGCAGAAACTGATGGCCAAGAAGCAGTAAGAAAAAGGGAATCGGAAAGAGAAATGGGTTCGACGCCAAAGAGTCAGGGTGGGCACTCAGAGAGACGGAGGGACCAGGTCAGGAGCCGGAGGACCTACTCTGCCACACATGGTCCCAACTTCCACAAAGGGGCGTGGTGGCTGCCTCCCTAGGCCACCCCTGGCTGTCCACCTCGTGTGGGGAGAGCAGCTCTCAGGGGCAAGAGACCATCCAACCGACCCAGCTCCCGACAACCATTCCTAAGAACTTTCAGAGCAGAACTTTTGTTTTTTTGAAAACAACAACATTTTTTTACCACAAGGGAGAAAGGCTGAAGTTATTAGCAAAGGAAAATCCCAGGAGATTTGGGATTGCTTTCCCAAACAACCTCTCCAGGCTTGGGAACACGTCCTGTACCCATTTTGTACCCAGAGAGAAAAACTTTTTATAACCTTACAAAAAAGTTACATAAACAACACTATCCCCTTTGTTGGTTTCTTTTTATAAAAGGATTGTTTTGAAAATAGATAATTTTACTGATCCAGGAGCCAAGAATTGTTGCTGTGTCTCAAGGAGCTGTTGGATGCCCCTTCTGGCAGGACGGTTTGTTTGCCTAAGATTATGCAGCTTGCTGGCCCATAAAAATGAGCTCCCCCGTGCGCTGGGACTGGACAGAGCTGCATCTGCGTGGGGCCGGTTGGCCCCAGATCTCAAGGAGCACCAGGCTGTGCACTACCCTCTCTCTCAGGATGTCATCAAACTGAAGCTCTCCCTTAGTGAGGATTCAAAGGTGGATGCGAGTGGAGGCGTGAGAACGTCTTTACAGGCAAGCTGACCAAGTAAACGGTACACACAAATGGAATTTACAACCCGACAGTGTTAAGAGGCATCAGGCAAAGAGAGAAAAAAGGGGAGAAAAGGTAAACTGCGAGGTAAAACACATCAAGATAGAGCTAGCTGTCTTGAGGCTACTTCCGGTAAAAAGACAAACCAAAGAGGAAACGAAGCAAGCTCCCGGGGAACAGTGGTTTTCAACAGGCACACTCCCCCAGAACCTAGTTAGGTCTACTCTACCTTCCCTCCCCCGTCTCCACCGAGATGTTTCCGACTAACCTGAGGAAATGGTTACAGAATCGATGCTGCTCTGAAGTTCGGTTCCTAGTATGCAAAATAATAGGACATAAGCTAGTGGGGAGGGAACTTGAAGGGTGCGAAAAACATATGCTTTGTGTATGTAAAGCTGCTTAAAATAGAAGTACAGAAACTTCTACAAATGTACACTCCTCGAGCCCATAAACACAAAACGAGTAACTCTGAGAGAGAGGACCAAGGCTATAAGCGTCCTTCAAACAAGAATGCGTCTCGCAGATGCTCTTGGTGAGGCAGCATCTGAAAAAAATTCTCCTCCACAATCCCCAGGCTCTGCGGCTTGAGTTTTCCTCTCTTGAATTATGGCCACTCAGAACAGTAATTTTGATATTAAATGTTCTTCTCCAACAAAAAGATGAAAAGCAAATCTATGAGAAGTTATGTACAGTGTATAATGCCACGCGATGTTTTTAAACCCACACGTTCAAAGTTCAATTTTTCTACGCAATACGACCTCAAAAATAACCAAGTCCTTTCTTTAAATATGGAAACTTCTGGGAGGTAGAGACTGTTCCTTGCTCTGATCCCAAGGTCAATGGCAAAGCCTGGCTCAGAGCAGAGCTCAAGAAATATTAGTAGAATTATCCTTAATCTGAACAAACATACACAAAGTTACAACTATCTACTCCCACTCTCGGGACAATGCCCTTCCTGCAAACACTATCAGCAGAGTAATTTTTTGAGCAGAGGGGAACATTTTTAAATTGGGCAACAACGTTTAAAGAATGAGCTGAGGGTCTGTACTTGTTGATTTACAAAAACACATCGATTTTATTCATTTTGAGCTGAGAATCAGCTTGGGAACATGAGAGGAGGCAGAAATGTGGGCATGTTGCTTCTTGAGAGACCCTGCCAGTCAGCCACTCCTGCACCTCCACACAAGTGCATTCTTTGCTGTTTTTCTTGGAAAACCATGAGAGTGCGTGTGCAGGATGTCTTATCAGCTTCCAGGTGGAGGCAGTGTGCCCGGCCACTTCAAACAGGGAAGCGGGGAAGGGGAGGGACCTGCCCATAATGGGACCCAGGATGCGCCTGCTGGGCGACAGCACTTCCAGATACAATCCCGGATTATTTCCATGTCACCTGGACTTCCCACTGCTCCCTTTAGTTTTTAAAAGATCCTTAGTAAGGCACATAAGGAAGGGTTTTGTTTACCCTTTACGGGAATTAAGTGAGAACCAACAAATAAGTTGCACTTCTCACTCTATCAAAGCTGAGTTAACCCTTTGTGATCACACTGATTGAAACGGAAGAAAAGAAAAACAATCGTCCTCCAGTCTAAAGCAGATGTGCGTTCTGTGAGGATTTCATCCTTACACCGTGTTTAAAGCGCTACTTTATGAAGATCTGAACTCATCCGCCTCTCCCTTTCTCCCTCGTGTTCAGGATGAACGTTTTCTTCCTGTGCCCCTTCCACAGGCAGCAAACTTGCTGGGGAAGGAAGGCACGTTTCTGCCTCTTCCCTGATACTCTCATGTTTGTTTTGGTTCTTATTTCTTCCATCATTGCCACTGATGCTCTGGGATTTCCCTGAGGACTGCTCTTCTGAGCGTATTATTTTTCTGACACCTTTTAAGTGGTGTGCCCTCTCACACTGAGAGAAAATTATTCCTGCAGCCCTTCTCCCGGCAGCTTTAAAATCCACAGCAACCTTCTGAAAACAACACTTTCCTTGATATGTCAATAGAGTAGAATCTAGCAGTCATTCACATACGGTGCTGAATTTTGAGCTGGTGATTCCCGTGTGTGAGTATGGCTGAATTCCACTGTCTTGAGTCTTCAGACCTACTTTGCTATTTTCTGCAGGGTTGCGATGAGCAGCCTCCTTCCAATCCCAGTTTAATGCTCAGAAGGCCCTGAAAGCCATGCTCCTTTCCTCTCTAAAATCCCAGGAAAAAGTCCCCTGGATTAGTTTCTCAGTATCAGTGGTGGAGAAACTTTCTTCAGACTACAAGATAGTTGGGGCAATGTGATCTGTGCTACATAACAGGTGGAGGAAAATGGCAAGGAGTGATATCAAGGCCTTAGGGAAATTTTGGACACAATTTGCAGAACTAGACTTGGAGAGCTACTGACAAAATTTGCTTGTTCATTTGTTCACACATCTAGTCACATATTCTGAGCGCACACTCATTGCCATACATGGTGTTGGGGGCTGAGGAAGAGCTTCTATGATTCATCTGCCAGCAGAAAAATCTTGCCCAGCATCGTCTGATTGCATGTGGGAAACTCAGAGCTCTCTGATTCCATCCGCGCAACTACACTCTGGGGTAATAGATTTTATTTAATAAACACTTTCCGTCTCCCTTGGGACTACAAGTTTGCACGTTTCCAAACACCGACAAAACAGTTTTCTCTTTAACCTAATGAGATTGTCAAGACACTCTGAAATTGCCGTTTTGTTGCCTGTATACAGACTGGAACACAAACAAGGGATCAGGGCCTTTTGGTGCATCAGCTTGGTAATAAGGACTGAAGCCTAAGGCCAACTATGGTCACATAGCACCCAGCTCCTGTGAGGACTTGGCCAGCAACGGCTTCTGGTAACACAGAGCTAAACGACAGTAAACTCTGCTACACAGGCAGTATATTGTCCAGAACACATCGATCATCCAAAAAATATGAAGTCAAATTAAGACAGCCAGAATTCCCTTTGAAAGGCCAGCAGACAGCATGGCGCCAGTATGGTATCAAGCTCCAGACCAATATCAACTTCTATAAATCAGTGGCAGCGTCTAACCTCTCCTGGTGCAGAGTAAAACTTGGACCCACCACAGATGACACATCTGACTTCTTCAGAAGTTCCACTTGTGTCACCTTTCAGCACTCCTGAATACTAAATACCAGGACTGATCCCAAGTCACTTAAGTTCTGGGGTGTGATTGGTCTACCACAATTGAAGCCACATTTGTTAGAGTGTAAGTCCGTGGACTGGACAGCCACAACACAAAACCATGCCAGGAGCAACCTTTGGAGAGTTATTGGCTGGGAGAGGACACGAGGAAGCTTTCTGAGTGGTGTTTACAGAATTGATACACACACACACACACACACACACATACACACACGTGCAATTTCTAACCAGCACAGTATCAATTTCACATTAATTGCTTCTTAGAGAACTAAAAAGTTTCAGTTGGGTTTCTTGGTAGTTTTCTTTGGGTGGTGGACACATCTTAATCTCTCACTCTGCTACCTACCATCTTTCTACTAAATACCTCCCCAGCCTCCCCCTCGCCACCTCACTGAAACAGCTGATGAGTGAAAGCAAAGACTGAGCCAAACCAACCAGGGTATTATGAAATCATGTGGACAAGAGCTTAAGAGCATATCTCTGCTATATGATTTTTCCCCTTGAGGAAACTGGAAAATAGTCATGCACTTACTGTAACGGAGTAAGAAGTCTTTTCCAAGTTCCCAGGTCTTCACTCAAAGGCTCTTCTGCTAGATAAGGGCAAAGGAAAGAGATTTAAAGCTAAGCCAGGCTAAACTACTTTACCCATAAGGCATTCCCAGTAAAGCCTGCAACCTCTGACAGTGAGTTGTAAGTTACAAATTAGGAAATTAATGACTTTCACCTGTTTTTCTAGGGGGAAAAGAAAGCACACTGATTAAGACATAATGCCTGATTGTATTCAGGTGCTCTGTTTAGGAATCACAGTCCTTAACCAAAAAGTGAACGGGATTTATTTATTTTTTAAACATTCCCACAGAGTGAAGTTCAGTACAGGAAAGAGATGGGGAAAATGGAAAAACAAGTTCACAAGTTTGCTGCTTTCAATTTGCACTGAATTCATAATTTTGAAAAACCCATGTATGAGGTTTCATTAGATAAAAGCTAAAATGATAGCAAAGTTAATACATAAGTTCACAGTGAAAAAGTCCAAAGGTAATGGTGACTGTAAATTCCATTAGAGCTCATCTAGTTCATTCACTCCAACTTTACAGATGAAAAGAACAGAAGTCATATCTATGGATTAGCACAAACCACAGGCAATGCAGTGCCGTTGTCAGGCAAACACAGCAAGCCTAACGCTGCCCAAAACCCAGGGACCTCTGAAACAGCTTCCCCACTACACTGTCTTTGCCATCTTTCCAAAGCTACATCTGCTTTGTGGAAGACTTGAAGATGGTCCAGGAAGAGAACAAAAGTTCCTGGAAGAATGGAAGGAGGGGCCACAAAGAAAGACGAGAAACAAATGGAAGTAGAGCAAACAAAAGGAATGCCGATGATGCTGGGTAATGGTTTCTCTGACGTCCCAACAGCTAAAGATGTGCCTCTCTATGCATGTAAGGAACTTTGTAACCATCTTACCTGCATACAAGTGTATACTTCTGCAGCATTAAATACATTCACATTGTTGTGCTATCATCACTACCATCCATCCACAGACTCTTTTCATCTTGCAAAATTGAAACTCTGTATCCGTTAAACAGTAACTCCCTAATGCCGCCTCCTCCCAGGCCTTGGAACCACCATTCTACTTTTTGTTCTACTGCGTTTGACTACTGAAGTTACCTCACATAAGTGGAATCATATAGTATTTGTCCTTTTGTGACTAGCTTATTTCGCTTAGCATAATGTCCTCAAGCTAACGGATTATTTTTAAGAAGGCGTTTAACAAGTATTAGCTGAGGATGCTGACCAGCTGTTTTCCATCTTCCATAGGAACGGAGAAAATGAGTTTAAAGGGCAAGGGTAGAAAAAGCTGTTAGATGCTGGAATATAAACTCTTTTAAAGAAAAGACTATGCCTTTTCTTTAGCACTTAAAGAAGTGCTATAAACAACGTGTTAACACACATTCAGTTGACTTATTTCCTTATGATAAGATCTCAAAATTATGAAAGCCCTAATGGAGCCTCTGATTGTAATGATGTGGGAACTACTAAAGAAATAGAACATATTGCCCTTTTCCTTGAAAAACACAATTTACTCTAGGAAACAATATACCTTTCTTCAAGTTCTTATGGTACTTACCATTTTTACTACAAACCAGGGATGGCAAATAGCTTTCAACTCAAACGCCAACTCTTATAAACTGTCAGAGGCTGCCTGAAGCCCTGTGAGCGATTCTGAGCGCAAGATGGGGCACAGAAAAGACACTGTGATGAGCTATTGTTGTTTGTCGTGGGTCAAGAAGGGACAGACAAGGGCAAGAATGTCATATTCTGGCCATTCCTGTCAAAACTCTTGTACTTTGTCAAGCATTATTGATTGCTTAACACCAATCCCTATGTTTCCTGTTTGTCCCTCCAGCTAAAATGAGCTTCAGAATAGTCACCAGTACTGTGTCTTCTACTTATTTAGCATTCCCACAAAATAGCACAGTGTTAGGAACTGTATAAATACACAATAACGTGACAAGAAATAGAGAGAAGGCTTCTGGGAAGGTGGCAGAGTAGAAGCACCAGGAACCTGTCTCCCAACCTGGACGACAACTGCACTGGCAGAGCGTGTCTGACGTATCTATTTTGGAATTCTGGAGTCTATGGAAGACTTGCAACTTTCAGGGAAAGACTTAGATGGTAAATCGCAGTTCATTTCAGTCCATTTCAGCTCTTATCACAGTAGCAGCTACCAATCTCCCATCCTCAGCCTGTGACCAGCAGCTGCACGTTTTCCTGGAGCAGACTACACACAGCTTACAGGAGTTAGGATCCCTGTCCTCCAAATATGAGGGATCTGTGCTCTGATCGCTGATTACTGATTGCTGCTTTGATCACAGAAGCGCAGACAAAGAGGCCGGCAGCCCTCGTTGTCCCTTTGTTGCAAGCCCCCTCCCTGTGGCTACAGTAACTCCCAGGGGAGTTAAAGGGCCAGCGTCCTTCCCTCACCTCTCTCATTTTTCTCTTTTAACCCTTTTGGGAGGCAGACTAAAGACTAAGATATTCAAAAATAACTGCATATATGGGGAAATTAGAAAATGACCACACATGCCCAGGGAAAGGCTCGGAAAAGATGTGAGAAGACCTTAAGAGAGAGAGAGAGAGAAAGGGGCTGAGAGATATTGAAGAAATAATGACTGAAAATTTCCCAAATTTCATGAAAGATATGAATATAAACATTCAAGAATCTCAATGGACTCCAAGTCAATGGACTCAAAAAAACATACTGAGACACATTATAACCCAACTTTTGAGAGTCCAAGAGAGAATCTTGAAAGCAGGAAGAGAAGAGCATGCATCACTTTCAAGGGATCCTCAATAGATTATAAGATTTCTCATCAGAAACTTTGGAGGACAGAAGACAGTGAACCAATACATTCAAAGTGCTAAAGGAAAAAAACTCAACCAAGAATTCTACCTCTGGCAAAACTGCCCCTCAAAAGTAAGGGAGAAATTAAGACATTCCCAGATAAACAAAAGCTAAGGGAGTTTGTTACCCCTACACTTGCTCTGAAAGAAATGCTCAATGGAGTCCTGCAGGGTGAAATGAAAGGATGGTAGACACTAACTCAAAGCCATGCAAAGAAATGAAGATCTCAATAAGGGTAAATACACGAGCAGTTATAAAAACTAGGATTTTGCAATAACTTGTGTAACTCTACTTTTTGTTTTCTACGTGGTTTAAGAAACATACATTTTGGAGCCAGCCCTGATGGCCTAGTGGTTAAAGTTTGGTGTGCTCTGCTTTGGCGGCCTAGGTTTGGTTCCCAGCTGTGGAACTACACCACTCATCTCCCAGTAGCTGTGCTGTGGCAGCAGCTCACACAGAAGAACCAGAAGAACTTACAACTATACACAACTATGTACTGGGGCTTTGGTGGGGGGGCGGCGTGGACAAAAAAAAGGAGGAGACTGGCATAGATCTTAGCTTAGGGTGAATCTTCCCCTGCAAAAAAAAAAAAGAGAGAGAGAGAGAGACATACATTTTTAAAAACTTATTTGTCCAAAAGCTGGTATTATTATAACTTTGGTTTGTAACTCCACATTTTGTTTTCTGCATATTTTAAGAGACTAATGTATTTAAAAGAATTGTTATTTTATGTTTTGGGGCACACAATGTATAGAGATGTAACTTTGTGACATCAATAACAGAAAGAGGTGGGGAACTGTAAAGGAGCAGGGTTCTTTGTTATTGAAGTGAAGCTGAAATTCAAATTAGAGTCTTATAACTTCAGGAAGTTAAATGCAACCTTCATGGTAACCACAAAGAAAATATTTATAGAATATACACAAAAGTAACTGAGATAGAAACTTAAATATTTCATTACAAAGAGATAAACTCAACACAAAAAGAGACAGTAATGCAGGAAATGAGAGACAAAAAAGTTCTAGGCATATAGAAAACAAATAGCAGAAGACAAAAATAAGTTCCTCCTTATCAAGAATTACTTTAGGGGCCGGCTCCGTGGCCGAGTGGTTAAGTTCGCACGCTCCACTGTGGCGGCCCAGGGTTCGGATCCTGGGTGCGGACATGGCACCGCTCGTAAGGCCACATTGAGGCGGTGTCCCACATCCCACAGCTAGAAGGACCTGCAACTAAGATATACAACTATGTACGGGGGGGTGGGGGGGGGCGGGTTTGGGGAGATAAAGCAGAAAAAAAAAAAAGATTGGCAATAGTTGTTAGCCCAGGTGTCAATCTTTAAAAAAAAAAAAAAGAATTACTTTAAATGTAAATGAATTAAATGCTCCAATCAAAAGACAGATTGTCAGAATGTATAAAAACACATGATCCAACTATACGCTGTCTACACGAGACTGATTTGAGATCCAAAGACACAAGCAGATTGAAAGTAAAAGAAAAGGACAAAAATATTCCATGCAAATAGTAACCAAAAGAGAGCAGAGGTGGCTATACTAATCTTAGACAAAATAGACTTTAAATCTAAAAAGTTTACATGAGGTAAAGAAGGATATTATATATTAATAAAAGTTTCAATACAGCAAGAAGATATAATAATTATAAACACTTATGCACCTAATGAAAGACCAAATAGGATTTATTCCAAGAATGCAAGGATGGTTCAACATATGAAAATTGATCACATTAACAGAATGAAGGGAAAAAACCCATATGATCATCTCAGTTGATGCAGAAAAAGCATTTGACAAGATTCAACATACTTTCATGATAAAAAACATTCAACAAACTAGGAACAGAAGGAAACTCCCTCAACATAATAAAAGCCATATATGAACACCCACGGCAAACATCATACTCAATGGTGAAACACTGACAGCTTGCCCTTTAAGGTCAGGAACAAGACAAAGATGCCTGCTTTCACCACTGCTGTTCAGCATAGTACTGGAAGTTCTAGCCAGAGCAACTAGGCAAGAAAAATAAATAAAATGCATCCAAACTGGAAAGAAAGAAGTGAAATTATCTCTGTTTGCAGATGATAGTGTCTTATATATAGAAAACCCTGAAAATAACACACATACACACACACAAAACACACAAAAACTGTTAGGGCTAATAAATGAATTCAGCAAAGTGGCAGGATACAGAGTCAACTGACAAAAATCAGTTGCATTTCTATACACTAACAATGAACAATCTGAAAAGAAAATTATAAAAACAATCCCATTTACAACAGCATGAAAAAAATAAAATACTTAGGAATTAACCTAAGCAAAGAGGCGAAACACTTATACAACGAAAATTACAAAGCATTGCTAAAATAAATTAGAGAAGATATAAATAGATGGAAACACATCCCATGTTTATAGACTTAATATTGTTAAGATGTCAATATCACCCAAAACAATCTACACACTCAGTGCAATCTCTGTCAAAATCCCATGGCATTTTTCTCAGAAATAGAGAAACCCACCTAAAATTCATGTGAAATCTCAAAGGGCCCTGAATAACAAAATAATCTTGAAAAAGAAGAAAAAAGCTGGAAGACCCACACTTCCTGACTTCAAAATTACTGAAAGCTGTAGTAATCAAAACAGTGTAGTGCTGGCATAAAGACAGGCATATCGATCAGTAGAATAGAATAGAGAGCCCAGAAATAAACCCTCACATATATGGCCAAATAATGACAAAGGTGCCAAGACAATTTAATGGGGAAAGGACGTTCTTTTCAACAAATGGTACTGGGAAAACCGGGAATCCACATGCAAAAGAATGAAGTTGGACCCTTTACCTAACACCAAATACAAAAAATTAACTCAAAATGGATTAAAGACCTAAATGAAAGACCTAAAATTATAAAACTCTTGGAAAGAAAACGTAGGGCAAACCTTCATGACATTGAATTTGGCAATAATTTCTTGGATATGACACCAACGACACAGGCAACAAAAGAAAAAATAAACAAATTGGACTTCATGAAAATTTTTAAATGTTGTGCATGAAAAGACAGTATCAATAGAATAAAAACACAACCCACAGAATTGGAGAAAATATTTGCAAATCACACATCTGATAAGGAATTAATATTCAGAATATATAGCAAACTCCTAAAACTCAACAACAACAAAAACAACCCAATTCAAAAATGGACAAAAAGACTTGAACAGACACTTCTCCAAAGAATATACACAAATGGCCAATTAGTACATGAAAAGATGCTCAATATCACTAATTATTAGGGAAATGTAAATCAAAACTACAGTGAGATACCACCTCACACCCATTAGGATGGGTACTGTCAGAACAACAGAAAATAACAAGGATTGACAAGGATGTGGAGAAACTGGAACTCTTGTGCACTGTTGGTAGGAATGTAAAATAGTCCAGCCACCGTGGAAAACAGAACAGCAGTTCTTCAAAAAATTAAAGATAGAATTACCACGTGACCCAGCAATTCCACTTCTGGGTAGATACTCCAAAGAACTGAAAGCAGAGTCTTGAAGAGATCCTGGTACACCCATGTGCATAGCAGCATTATTCACAGTAGCTAAAATATGGGAGCAACCCAAGTGTCCGTAAAGCAAAATATGGTATACATATACATTGAAATGTCATTCAGCCTTAAAAAAGAAGGAACTTCTGAAGCATGCTACAACATAAATGAACCTTGAGAACATTATGCTAAGTGAAATAAGCCAGTCACAAAAAGAGAAATATTGTAACACTTAGAGCATTAAAATCATCGAGACAGAAAGTACAATGATGGTTGCCAGGCACTGAGAAGAGGGGAGTTATTGTTTAAGGGATATAGAGTTTCTGTTTTACAAGATGAAAAGTTATGGAGATGGATGGTGGTGACGTTGTACAACATTATGAATGTATTTCATACCACTGAACTGTACTTAAAAATTACTATGATGGTACAGTTTATGTTACGTGCATTTTACCATAATTTAAAAAATTACAGATAAATCACATTTTATTTATCCATCATTTGTCCAGTTAATGGGCATTTGGGCTGTTTTCATGTTTTTGACTGTGATAAATGATGCTGCTATTAAAATTTGTGTCCAAGTTTTTGTGTGGACGTATGTTTTCGTTTCACTTGGGCATATACCTAAGAGTGGACTGGTTGGGTCATACTGTAATTCTGTGTTTAACCTTTGAGAAACTGCTAGACTGGTTTCCAAAGAGGCTGCACCATTTTATAGTTCCACCAGCAGTGTACGAGAGTTCCAATTTCTCCACATCCCCAACACTTGTCACACTATTGTCTGTCTTTTTCATTATAGCCAGGCTTGTGGGTATGAAGTGGCATCTCATTGGAGTTTTGATTTGCATTTCCTGATGGTTAATGGTGCTGAGTATTTACCAGTGCTCCTTTAATCCCAGTGAAGTACGGACAGGATCTCAGAGATTTGAGAGAAAACAATCTGCAAATGGCCCATTGGCAGGTTGCTGTGGGAGCACATTTACCTGTGCCTTCAGGGGCTTCCCAAGACGGGCACACAGTGAAGGCAAGTGGACTCACTCATCTCCTTCAGCCCCTGTGACCTCATCAATTTGGGTTCCAGGTCATCACTTCTGATCTAATACACGAATTGGTCACACGTTGCTACATATTACATCCCTTACACCCTGCTCAAAATGATAAAAATGAAAAAGACAAGAAGAAGGTTTGGCACTTTAGAAAGACACTCCATAGGAATTCATAACTTGATTTGAAAAAATGGGTGTAAAACTGAATTTTTGTAGAAATCTTGAATCATAGATCAATCAAAAGACTCTCTTCATGGTCACTAGTAAACAAAGAAAATTCTTTTCCTATTTCTGTAGACAGGGGTCGGCAAGCTTTTCCTGTAAAAAGCTGGCTGGTGAATATTTGTAAGTTTGTGAATCATAGGGTTTCTGTTTTAACTACTCAACGTGGCAGTTGTAGCGCAAAAGTGGTGATAGACACCATACAAACAAGTGGGTGTCGTTGCATTCTAATAAAACTTTATTTATAAAAACAGGTGTTGGGCAAAGTTTGCAGATCCCTGAGGTAGAAGAAAAGAGGTATTCTTGGGAAGTTCTGCTTCTATAGTAACTTTGAGAATGAGCAAGTGAGGATGCTTTCTTATTTTTCCCACACAGACGTTTTACAACAGGACTGGGCTTCTCACTACCCTGGGTGGGTCAACTGATTGATTTTGCAGAGGTTGTCTGTCTCCTTCCTTATTTTATTTTTTTCTTGCTAGGAGGGCATCTCTGAGGCATTTAAAACTAGATGAGACAGGATTTCAGAGTCACCTTTAGGAACAATGTATTCTCATTATTGACTACTTCTGATTTTTTAAGTCTGAGATCACAGAAATATTTATTTAATTATTCCATCAGTTGCACCCATTATTTTTCACCAGTTTAAAGTATTTCATGTGCTTCTCTTATGTCTATTACCATGAAAGAGCCCATAAAATAATGCTAGTTTTTTTTTTTTTTTTTGAGGAAGATTAGCCCTGAGCTAACATCCACTGCCAATCTTCCTCCTTTTGCTGAGGAAAACCGGCCCTGAAAAACATCTGTGTTGAACCTTCTCTATTTCATATGTGGGATGCTGCCACAGCATGGCTTGATAGGCAGTGCTAGGTCCACACCCGGGATCCGAACCAGTGAACCCCAGGGCTGCCAAAGCAGAGCACACAAACTCAACTGCTAAGCCACCGGGCCAGCCCCAAAATAATGCTATTTTTTGATAGTCATAATAAAACAGACAACTAGGGAAAAACTCCTTTATACCTCATTTCTATGTCTAGATTTCTACAGCTATTGTCTTTAAAAATACTCTTTAAGCAGCTTAACTGAATCAAAATTTAGAGTAAGGTAGAAGCATGAAGTAAATAAGCTTTGGGGCTGAGAGGCTAGGCTGGCATGTGGATTTGAGGAAATTCTGAACCACGTCTGTGATCTTCTCTAAGATCCTTCCTAGCTACATGACCTAGTAAATTTTCCTTGGGCTTAAGCTAGCTGAGATGCATTTCTGTCACTTGCAGCTTAAAGGGTCCTAGCTAATACAGAGGACTTCATATTGATGTTGAGATTTGAAGGAGGGACCAGGATCCAGGCAGAGAGAAAAGCAGATGCAAGGTACGGATCATGGAAGAATATGAGAAAACTGTGTGTTCTAGGAATGGCAAGGACCTTAGTATTGCTGGAGACTAAAGTAGAAAGGGATAGAGGTAGGAGATGAGGCTAGATACACAGACCACATCACAAAGGGCCTTCCATGCTCTTCTAAGGTGTTCAGATTTTATCCTGTAGGTGATGAGAAGCCATTAAAGAATTTTGAGGAAGGGATCAATATGAACAGATTGGTGGGCTAGGACATTCGTTCTAATGGTGGCATAAAGGAACCAGAACGGAGGCAAGATCACCAGTTCTAGCTCAGTTGCAGCTGTCCAGGTGAGAGATGATGAAAGCCTGAGCTAGGACACTGGCAGTGGTAAAGGAGAGAAGGAAAAATATACGAAATATATCAAGGAGGAATAATTGACAGCGATAAAGAGTGACCAGATGTGGAGAATACGAGAACAGGGAGGAGGTTAACTCCCAGGTTCCTGACTTAGACAGCTGTATGGATGAGGGTGCTGATCATCAAGATAGGAAATAAGACGTGTGTGTGTGCAGGGATAGATGTGGGGAGTGGGGACAATGGGAAGGAGGGTGATGAGGTTAATTTTGGACGTATTGAAATAGAGGTACATGGGAGTTATTCAGTTGGCCCATGTGGGAGGCAGTTGGATAATCAAATATAAATCATCATTGTTGAAGAGAATGCTCAGAAAGAGTTTGGAGGGCTGGCCTGATGGTGCAGCAGTTAAGTTCACATATTCTGCTGTGGCGGCCTGGGGTTTGCTGGTTCAGATCCCAGGTGCAGACCTACACACTGCTTGTCAAGCCATGCTGTGGCAGGCGTCCCACATATAAAGTAGAGGAAGATCAGCATGGATGTTAGTTCAGGGCCAGTCTTCCTCAGCAAAAAGAGGAGGATTGGCAGCAGATGTTAGCTCAGGGCTAATCTTCCTCAAAAAAAAAAAAAAAAAAAGAGTTTGTATCATGAGGCACAACCCTTTAAATTGTAGCCAGAAGGAGCAGCCAGAGAGGGAAGAGAAATAACCAAGGAGAACGTAAGTAACCAAAATCTGGAGTGAAATAATTCTGAGGATGGAGAGTTAAGGGTATCTGATACTTTAGAGGACAGGCTTTGTAAGAGCTGAAAAATGTGAACTGAATTTGGCCACTAATGGATAACTGGTGATCAGTGCAAAAAAGAGTTTCAAGAAGCTTCATGAAGGAAAGGGCCAGACTGCAGAGCTCAGAAGAGGGAGCAGGAGACAAGGACCTTCAGGTAGCCATTTGAGACCACTCTCTGTTTCACTGTGAGGGATGAGAGAAAAAAATAGCCTAGAAGTTGGGAGAACCCAGGCCTACAAATGGCAGTTGTTTTTCACTTATGGAAGAGATGAAGCATGTTCATGCGCTACAGGGAAGGAGTCACTGAAGAAGGAAAGGATGAAGATAAAGGAAAGAGGAGGAATATTGATGGAGCAAGGACCAAAAGGATGGAGTGGAGGTTGGGATCCAGAGAAGAGGTAAATGGATAAGTAATGGATGAGGTAATTGCCTTGGTACCTGTTTATTTTTTTCCAAAAATTGCTGTTTATTCAGCACTAAAAAGGAATGAAGTAGTGAGACATGCTATACTGTGGATGAAACACGAAACATTATGCTAAGCGAAAGAAGTGACGAAGACTCTCCTTGACCAAACTTTAGTCAGGCTCCTCTAGGCCCTTTTCTTGGCTAGGCCTCATCCTTGGGCCTCGTGCTCAGGCCTGCAGAGCCCAGTTTTAGAAAGAATCTTGCTGAGTCATTTTAGCAAGAATTCCCATCCTCAATATCTAATCAAATTCCTCATCCCCCACAATCCCCCAGGTAACACCTGGTCATCTTGGCCTGCCTCCAGCGAGAATTGTATTAGTTCAGTTTAGTAAGAAATCCCCCTACCCTTGATGTCTCCTCTTAGTAATTTTCCATCCACTGACTTGCCCCCACCCCTTCACCACCACAATCTGCTCCTTGGCTATAAATGCCACTTGTCCATGCTGTATTCAGGATTGAACCCAATTCTATACTGAGATCTCCTCTATTACAATAGTTCCCAAATAAAGGCTGTTTTAACCACTTTAACTACTGTCCAGCTCTGGTTTTCTTTAAGAGAAGCCAGTCACAAAAGATTACATATTATGTGATTCCACTTATATGAAGTATCCAAAATAGGCAAATCTATAGAGACAAGAGTAGAGAAGTTATTGCCAAGGGAAAGGAGACTTGGGAGGTAATGGAGAGTCTGCGAATGGGTACAGAGTTTCTTTTTGGGGTGATGAAAATATTCTGAAATAGATTGTGGTGATGGTTGCTTAACTCTGTGCCTATATTAAAAACCATTTGGTATGTATTTCATATCTTAATAAAACTCAAAAAAAACCATTGCTTATATTCTTTGGACTATGGAAAAGAAAGGAAATTCAAGTATTTTATTTAAGAACAAGATTTTTAGGATTTTTAAAAATTAAAATAGGACAATATATTACAGTGCATGTTATGTTTTCAAAAAGTAGTAAGTAGTATTAAAAATATATTCTACAGAGTGTTATAGACTACAAAATATTTTCAGACTTTATCCGATTGTGACAACTAATAATTACAACTTCTGTTTTTGAGCACGTCCTATAGATCAGGCAACATACTGGGTGCTTTGCATACATTATCTTTTCCAACAGCCCTGAGCCCCACAATTGGTAATGATTATTCCTACTTTACAAATGAAGGAACAGGCAGAAAAGGTAAGTGGCTTGCCCATAACTAATAAGTTGTAGAACCCAAGCTTAAAATCAACTTCCCCTCTCTAAATCTCATTCTGCACCCTCTGAATCAGTATTTTTGGAGGTATAGGGAAAAAATGTGTTGACGCCAAAATTCAAGTGTCTAATCTCCACCTATTTACTGAAGCTAGAAATTAGATCATACTTAGCATGTGGCCTGGCATAAAATAAGCATTCAATAAATATCAGTCATCAGTTATTATTTTCCAAACTCAGTGACCTTTTTGCCTCATTCATCTTTTCTGAACGTTTTACAGATTTCGGCACTAGTAATTATGCTCCTCCTTCCTAAAACTTCATGTTCTCTGGGGTCCCACGACACTCTGTTTTCCTGGTTATCTTCTTACCACTCTGACAGCTCTTCAGTTTCTTACATATGGCACCAAAAGCATGATCCATAAAGAAAAAAATGAAAAATTGGATTTTATCAAAATTATACGTTTGTTCTTCAAAAGATACCATTAAGAAAATGAAAAGGTTGAGAAAAAAATGTTTGCAAATCCTCTATCTCATAAAGGATGTGTAACCAGTACGTTTGTGTGTGTGTATATATGTATATATACGCGCTTAAAATTCAATAAGAAGGCAAACAACCCAATTAACAAATGGGCAAGTGGTTTAAAATGACACTCCAACAAAGACATATGAATAGCTAATAAGCATATGAAAAGATGCTCAACATCATTTGTCATTAGGAAAATGTAAATTAAAACCACAATGAAGTACTGTTACTAGAATGGCTATAAAGGAGACAATCGCGACTGTCAGGAGGGTTGTGGAGAACGTGCCTACACTGCTGGTGGGAACGTAAAATGGTCCAGGCGGCTTTGGAAAACAGTTTGTCAGTTTCTTACAAAGTTAAGCACAAACTTACCATATCACCCAGCCATTCATCTCCTAGGTATTCACCCCAGAGAAATAAAATCATATGTCCACACAAAGACTTTTACACAATGATTATGGCAGCATTATTCAGAAGAGCCCCAAAGTGGAAATAATCTAAACATCTATCAACTGTAAATGGATGGACACAATGTGGTGGACAACGGAACGCTATTCAACAATATAAAGGAGCCGACTACTGATATAGGCAACAACACAGAGGAGCCGCAAAACACTATGTTAAGTGAAAGAAGCCGGATATTTCATTTATATGATTCCATTTACATGAAATTTCTAGAAAAGGCCAAAATAGAGACCGAAAGCAGATGAGTGGTTGCCTGGGGCTGGAAGTAGGAGCACAGACTGACTGCAGGTGGGTTTGAGGGCACCCCTTGAGATGACGGAAATGATATGAAACTGGATTATGTTGATGGTTTCACAACTGCTTAAGTTTACTAAACACCATCAAATTATACATTCCCAGTGGATGAGTTTTATGGTTTGCAAGTTATACCTCAATGAAGCTGTTAAAGAATTTTTAAAAGCAAGTGAGAATTTTTTTACTTTCACATGGGCATTTTAATTACTGAACTATTTATAGGACTAACGTGACCAGAAGACTTTTCATTACCTGGAAATGACTAGAAAGTCAGAGAATTACCTATGATTTCATCTAAGGGGCAGCAAAGAACTAGCCCTACAAAAAGTATAATGATCGTTCAGAACGAAGGGAAGGAGAAAACGGAGCAGAAGCAATGCTTGAGGAGACGATGGCTGAGAAATTTCCAAAACCAACAAAAGATTCAGGACACGCAACCAAGCCCAAAATACATCCTAGGAAAGGTTCTGAGAACCAAAGATGGAAAGCAAATCCTCTTAAAAGCAGCCAGAGATATAAATTCAAAAAGAGACAAAACTAAACTATTTTGCTTAGGGATGCAAACATAGGAAGTGTAATTTTTTCAAAAGCCAGGAATTATTATTTAAGAATTTAAGATATCTGTCATCTCCAGAGAGGATGATGTTACCTGAGTGGTTACCTTATAATTATTCATTAAGCTCTACACACATGCTGCACGTGCTCTTCTGTATATATTTTATGTTGCACAATAAAAGGAGAAAAAATTAAGTAGCGCCTTTGTAAGTATGTTTCACAAATGTTGCTGTTTTTTTCCTTGAAGACTGTTTGATGACAAAGAGTGCTTTCTGGGGAAATGTTTTCCATGTCGGTGGTTTCATTAGCATCATCACAGTGTTATTTTGACCTGTACAAGCTTTTTCCCCAAACTTAGAAATATCCACTTTTTGTAGTTCACAACAATGAAGAAATCTGACCAAAGACAGTATTTTCAAAATTAAAAGAACAGTTGGTGAAAAAAATGACTACCAAATAAAATTGCAGAACCAATAGAAACATACGCTATAGATAAAGGATAATATTTTGTGGTGAGTGAGTGGGCAAGTTTTATCTTTTTTGGCACTAAAATCTGTTAATTTCAGTGTCTGCCTAAGAGCTATTTATTTTTAAAAATCAAAACAGATTTTAATGCATAATACATTTTTGTTGTTGTTATTTGAGCCTGCATAATTAGTCTCTTATTCTTTCTTTCTTAAACCAGCAGAAAACTGTTTTTGTATAACAAACTTTCCAGTTCCATATGTAAACATCCCATTTAAGCCTGGACTGCCGTGGATGGCAGCATAGTTAGTGCTTTTTATTTTATTTCTGAATCTTATCTGGCTCCAAGCTAGCCCCAGTGCTTGAGGTCTGCCCAGTTCTGAGTTCATCCAGTTCCCATAACTTTGGTGATGAAGTCAAGCTTCCAACACTCCGTCTTGGTTGAGGCAGGCAGACAGAAGGCAGAGAATTATAGTATGCCAGGAGCTACTTCACAGAGTTAGGACTGTCTTTCCATCACAACAAGGATAACTGGTCCTGGAGAATTATCGGACTCCTGGATTCCTTTGGGGAACTAAATATACCTGGAAATGTCAAGGAATAAATAACCGGTGGTTTTTCTCCTAGCCATGTGTGAAAATTCAACTACAATTGCAGGGAGCAAACTTATTCTCCAATCTCACTCTCTCCTCCACACGGAGTGCTGCTCTCATGGGAAAGAACGTGCCCCAAGCATCTGCCCCCATTTGGTTCATTTCAGTCTGGCTCCCTTGTGTGTATAAGGATCTACTAAACTTCCTGAAGCTTCTCTTGGTGCTCTGAGGAAAGAAGATTTATAAACAAAATTTGGTTTTAAAAACAATAACACACCAGGCTTACTGGGAGCCTGCGTTAGAGGAGACACCATGTGTATTGTCCCAATGGTTCCCTGCTGCAAGTTCTCAGATCCGCTACAGCCAGGGATTCACTTTGCACCAGTTCACATCGAAAGTGCTGCTCTTAGGACAAACCATCCTTTATCCTATGATTACAGCCTTCTAAATTTATATTAAAAGAGTTTTTTTTTCTCTTTTATAAATATGAAGTAGATAAGAGATTGTGGTGTTTTTAATGGTCTTATTTAGTTGTCTTAAATTTTTTTGAAATTTTACTGGTCTCTGAAATCTAAAAGTCTGGGAATCATACTTTCTAGAAGATCTCTTCTTCTTCTTTTTTTTTTTTTGCTGAGGAAGATTCACCCTGTGCTGACATCCATGTCAATCTTCCTCTATTTTGTATGTGGGTCGCCACAACAGCATGGCCACTGACAAGTGGTGTAGGTCTGCGCCCAGGAATTGAACCTGGGCTGCCGAAGTGGAGCACACCAAAATTAACCACTAGGGCTGAGGCCAGCCCCCTAGAAGATCTCTTCCTAATCCTATGGCTTTTTTGTCAAATCACAGAATATTATAACCATCCAGTGCTAGCTGTCATGCTCTTTAACCAACACTATCATATTCAACATAGTCAACAGCCCCCTTCTTCCTAAGAAAACTCCCCTCAATAAACAGCCTTCAGTGGCAGAAAAACAAACAAACAAGCAGTTTTTCTCCCCTATCTGATTGCTCCTCTATTGCTGTCCTAGTTGGCACTTCTGTTCTACGAAGCGAAAAATCATAAATGTTGGCATTCCTAAAGACACTTTTTTTCCTCTCTCTCTCTTTAAATCTGGTAAGAACACTTAACGTGAAATCTACCCTCTTAACACATTTTTAAGTGCACAATGTCTGCTCTTCTCTTTATTTCTCCTCAGTCCTTCTGGGAACTGCTGTCTTTAGACTTTAATTACCACCTCTATGCTGATGACTTTCAACACTTTAGATCTGAGAGCTGAAACCACCAGAGTTCCAACAGTCTGCAAACCATCTGCGCTGGGAAGGCCCACCATCAACCCAAACTTTCCATCCTCCACAATGAACTCATTTGTTCTCCACCAAACTAGCTTACCCTCGCAAATTCCCAGTTTCCATCAAGCACTTTACTGGCAACCAAAACGTCACTGTTCTTTTATTCTTCCTTCATTTTCATCTTCTAAATCTACTCACCCCTTAAGTCATTATGATCCACTTTTCAAAATTTCAAGACAAACTTTAGAGTAAAAAAGACCTAGATTTGGTTGCAGGCTCTGGCACTTAATGGCTGTGAGAACTTTGGACAAATTACTTGTTATAAATGGAAAGTTTGCTCCCTCAAAATTTATATGTTGAAGCCCCAACACCAATGTGATGGTATTTGGATATGGGGCCTTTGGGAGGTAATTAACGTTAGATGAGGTCGTGAGAGGGGCCCTTATGAAGGGATCAGTGCCCTTATGAGAAGAGACACAGAGAGCTTGCTTGCTTTCTCTCCCCGTCTCTCCATGTGCTCACACAGTGAGATGGTGGCTGCCTATAAGCCAAGAGAAGAGCCCTCAGAATGAAACCTACCTTGCCAGGACCTTGATCATGGATTTCCTAGCCTCCAGAACTGTGAGACGTTATTTTCTGTTGTTTAAACCATTCAGTTGGTGGTGTTTTGTTATGGTACCCCAAGCAGACTAAAAACATTCCTGCCCTGGGCCTTCATAAAATGTGACCAGTAATACCTACCCTGCTGGGTAATATTCTTTCTTTCTTCTCTCCATCCCCATTCTACCAGATCACCTGAGGCCCTCATCTGCTAACTGCTAGACTGTTGAAACAACCAGCTGGTGGAGCTGCCCGGTCTCTCCTTATTCCAGTCTACCCTGCACACTACAATCAGATTAATGTTCAAAGAAATCACATCAACCACATTATTCCGATTCCTCAGAGCTGTCAGTGGTTCCCCACTTAACTGTTGGATAAAGTTTAAACTCCCAGACCTGGCAGGAAAGTGTCTCAGAGTACCTTTAATTCTATCTATTCAATTTCCTCTTAAAAAATTCTTCACTTCTACAGTATGTTTTTTACTAATTCCTTTCAAATCTAGGTGTATGATGCTTCCTCCACTGGAAGGTTCTCAACCTTCTTCTGTCAACCCAGTAGGTCTTCCCCAGCTGCTCCAGGGCCTCTGATTTCGAGGCTCCTACTCCTCATTGTGATGCCTTCTATGGCTTAACTGCTTCATGTAAGGATGTAGAATCATTTCAACTAAGAAAGTAGGCTTCCGAGGAGCAAGACTCATGTCTCACATGACTTCTCTATAATCCTCAGTGCCCAGCACAATGACACACACAGTCGATTCTCCAGAAATACCATTGAATTAATGTGGAGTGTAATCACAACAAACCCCTTGATTTTTAAATTGTCAGGTTGGCTTCCAAAATTTTAAGGAAACCAAACTTTGCAGAGGCTGTTGAAGTCTTCCATGACTCTCCCTGATCCCGTTCCTCATCCTCTTGCCCTAAAGGTATCCACTTAGATCCGTGTCCTTACCGTCAAGGTTTTAATACTTTAACTGCTCAGAGATGGACAGAAATACCACTTTTTGTGTTTTAAAAATGTATATAAATGTTTATACCATATTTATCCATCTACAAATTGCTCTTTTTTAATTCATTATTAGGTTTTGAGATCTAGTCACACTGATAAATTGAGATATGGTTTAGTCATTTTACTGTTCCACAATGCTCCATTGTATGACTGTACCATAATGTATTTATCTATTTCCACTCATTGATCTAAGAGATTCCCATCTATTCCCACATTTGAGTTGCTCCCAATTGTTTGCTGTCATAGGTAATATTGCAAGGAACATTCTCAAGAATGTGAGGCAGCTTACTTCTGAACAACTAAACCCACACATAAAGTCCGCAATTCCTCAACAATGGTTCACGTGTGCTCTCTAATTTTTAAACTTTCAAATGGTCTAATCAGGCCCTTAGGCTGGTTCATAATAGTCTACAGCTAACACTAACATAGCATAAAGACCAGGACCCAGTCTCCTAGTCTTGGTCTAGTTGCTTATCGCTTTTTCTGGAAGTTCACCAACCTCTAAATATTAGTAATTACTGTATCCCTCACTGTTAATATACTACAGCCAATATCCACCAACAATGTCAAAATGAGTACACTGTGTTTAAGTAAGCATTTCTCTTCCGAGCCCAAAGCTTCTTAATGACTGATTAGCCATGGTTGAATAGATATTTATTGAACTCAGTAGTGTCAGGCACTGTTCTAGGCAGGGAGAACCAAATGGTGAAGCAGAACCTGATCCCACAGAGCTTGAATTCTGATAGGAAAATATAGGCAATAAATAAACAACCAAACATAAAATATATCAGATAGGGATAAGTGCTATAATAAAAATTAAAATGGTGACATGATAGAATATATTTAGAGGGGTTGGCCCGGTGGTGTAGTAGTTAAGTTAATGCACTCTGCTTCAGCAGCCTTGGGTTCGCAGGTTCAGGTCCCAGGCGTGGACCTACACGTCAAGCCATGCTGTGGTGGCAATCCACATGCAAAATAGAGGAAGATTGGCACAGATGTTAACTCAGCCACAATCTTCCTCAAGCAAAAAAAACAGAGAGAGAGAAAGATTGAGCTCAGGGCCAATCTCCCTCACCAAAAGAAAAAAAAGAAAGAAAGAAAAAAGAATATGATTAGAAAGGGGATCTTAAATGTTCTCACCACAGAAAAAGAATGGTAATTATGTGACATGATGGAGGTGTTAGCTAACACTACAGTGATAATCATTTTGCAATATATAAGTGTATCAAATCGCCATGTTGTAAACCTTAAACTTGCACGATGTTATATGTCAATTATATCTCAATAAAGCTGGAAAAATAAATAAATAAGTAACAATTTTTTTTAACTTGAAAAAATAAATTAATCTAAAAAAAAAGGTGACCATTATAACCAGTGACATGCAATAGAACTTTCTGCAATGATGGAAGAGTTGTACACCTGCACCATCCAATGTGGTAGTCACTAGTCACACTTGAAAAGTAGCTAGTTGCACTGAAGAATGAAATTTTTTAATTTTATTGGATTTTAATTAATAGAAAGTTAGATGTAAATAGCCACATGTGGCTAGAGGCTACTGTACTGGACAGGGTTGCTTGCCCAGGGTCACAATACTAGTAGGTGGCAAAAATGACATTTGAACCCAAGAAGTCTGGCATCAGAGCTTATATTCATAGCCACTACATCATACTTCCTCCTCTTGGATATTAGCTGAAAGGAGAGAGACCCTAAGAGGTTTTGCTTATTTGTTAGTTTAATAAAAGAGCCTGTTTTTATGCTAATGGAAATCAGAGAGTAGAAAGTGAACAAGTAATGATGTAGAACAGAGAGAATGCAAAGGGAGACATCTTGAACAGATGACAGGGAATGAGATCCAGGACACACAGGAACAGTGAGTTTCGTTCTTGGTAACAAAGCGGGGGCAGAAACCGAACTGATGTGGTAGGTAGATATGGAGATAGGATCCTAAGACAGTCTCTGCTTGTTGCTCTGACTTCTCATTGAAGAGTGAGGTATGATTAGCAGCGGAGAGTGAAAAAAGGAGAGAAAAGAGTAGGAGGTTGAGGAGAGAGGGAAAGTCACGATAGAGGTCATTCTGGAGAATGGTAAGGGTAGTAGAATGCTCGACAGTGTTGAGCACCTATCTTAGATTTGTGGTCATGAATTTTAAGTGAAACCGCTCAGTATAGTTATTTGTTTGTCTCCAGCATTTTTAGCAGTTTGGGTACAGGCACAGAGAAAGCAATTATGTGGTAGAAGTATAAAAAAGGGAGAGAAGGTCAAGGGAGTTAAGGCTATTTGCAAGGAAGTGATTAAACATGGAACCCAAGGTGGGTAAGGAAGGAAATGAGGACATGAGAGTGAGTGACAGTGAAAATGTGGTGAAGTCTGTAATTCCAAGCAAAACATGAATGAATGATTGTTTTGTTTCATTTTTATGGAACCTGACAGGCTGATTCTAAAATTAGTATGAAAGCACAAAGGGTCAAGAAGATCCAGGGGAGTCTCGAAGAACCAGGTTGGCGGACTTGCCATAGCAGATATCAGGATTTATCTTAAAGATATAGTAATTAAAGCAATATGGTACTGATCACAGATGCCAATGCAGTATTGGTCACAGATAGTTAACAGAATCGAGAGCTCAGAAAGAGAGCAGTGAATAAGGCAGAGCTGTCATTGCATAGCATTGAAAAGACATACAAAAAATAAGGCGGTAAAATAGGTTATTCATATTAAACAAATGAATATTGATCCTTAACTTATACCATACTTGTGGATAAATGACTTCAATATGGAAATCAAAACTACAAAACTTTCCAAAGAAAATAAAGAATATATTTATGATCTCAGGGTAAAGAAGAATTTCTTTAAAAAGAAACAAAAAGCACAACCACAAAGGAAGGAATTGACAAATTTGAATACATTAAAATTATAACTTCTGGGGGCTGGCCCGGTGGTGTAGTGATTAAGTTTGGTGCACTCTGCTTTGGCGGCCTGGGTTTGTGGGTTTGGTTCCTGGGTGCAGACCTACACTACTCATCAAGCCATGCTGTGACAGTGACCCACATACAAAGTAGAGGAAGATTTGCACAGACATTAGCTCAGGGCAAGTCTCCCTCAAGCAAAAAGAAGAAGATTGGCAACAGGAGTTAGCTCAGGGCCAATCTTCCTCACCAAAAAAAAAAATAATAATTACTTCTGTTAAAACAATATGATAAAGAAAGTGAAAAGATAAGCCACAAACTGGAAAAAGGTATTTTCAACACACATCACCTAAAAGGATTATAATCCAGAATATATAAAGAACATCTACAAATCTATTGGAATCAACTCAATAAAGGAAAGTAAGCAAAAGACATTAACAGGCATTTCACAGAACAGGAAATATGAATGACCCAGAAACATAAAAAAGATACCCAAGTTCATTACTATTTATGGTAATCAGATACAGGCAAATTAAAACCACAATGAAATATCATTTTGTACCCTTAGATTGGCAACATTTTCAAAGTTTGACTGTATAAAGTGTTGATGAGGAGATGAAGCATCAAGAACTCTCATACACTGGTGGTGGAATGATCAAAGAATAAGTCACAGAAGACTGTATGACATATAATTTCATTTATACTATATGTCAATGCAAAAAAAGTCTCTGAATCCCCAGGATGCAGGCTGGAAAACTACTCAGCTGCAAACCTGAGCCATTTCTTACAGTAAAGGAAGGATGATTCAGCTCAGAGCCAAGAACTATGGTGAATCATTCCCAAAGGGCAGGACTGGGCCCTTTTAAAGGAGGAGGTGACATGTGCTTCAGCTGGCTTTCAGAATTTGGCTGTGATTACTATGTGTGAACCCACCCCCTTTTGTACAGGAGTGTTAATTTATGGTATAGTTATCCTATGGTTATATATGATATATATATATATATGATATATATATAAATATAACTATATATGGTTATATATGGTAACTATATATATGGTATAGTTAACCTATAGTTATGGTATAGTCATCCTATCCCTGTATCACCATAGTATCTTGAGTGTGCAGAGAGCAGATACACTTGTCTCTTTAGCTCAAGGTCTTTGCATTAACAGAAAATATACTCAAGGTATGGTACCCCAAAAAGTGTACCCATACCTGATTAAATGACAAGATTCTGGAATTTGACCCAACGCTGAAATAAAAGGAGGCTTTGGGGATCTTGGGAGAGAATGAATGTAATTTTGCACATGGGAGGGATGTGAATTGTGGCAAGTGGCAGACAATGGAAGAAAGTCAAAGATGGCACCATCAAGCCAGCCCGGGTGGTCTAATGGTTAAAGTTTGGTGCACTCCACTTTGGCAGCCCAGGTTTGGTTCCCAGGTGCAGAACCACACCTGTCTGTCGGTAGCCATGCTGTGGCAGCAGCTCACGTAGAAGAACTAGAAGGACTTACAACTAAAATATACAACTATGTACTGGGGCTATGGGGAGAAGAGAGAAAAAAAAGGAGGAAGATTGGCAACAGATGTTAGCTCAGAACGAATTTTTCCCAGCAAAAACACAAAGAT
This sequence comes from Equus caballus, assembly GCF_041296265.1. Taxonomy (NCBI): domain Eukaryota; kingdom Metazoa; phylum Chordata; class Mammalia; order Perissodactyla; family Equidae; genus Equus; species Equus caballus. Next base: position 182,005,191 of record NC_091684.1, read on the forward strand.
GGCACCATCAATTCCTTCCCTACTTACACGTGCATGCTGTTCCTCAATCACAATGTGGAGTCTAATTCCCTCCCGTTGAATCTGGGCTGGTTTTAACGACTTGCCTTGGCCGATAGAACACAGTCAGGCATTGCATAAGGATAGGGATATATTCTGAGAAATACGTCATTAGACAATTTCGATGTTGTGCAAACATCCGAGAGTGTACTTACACAAACCTAGATGGTATAGCCTACTACACACCTAGGCTATGTGGCACTGATCTCATGAGACCAGAGTTGTGTATGTGGTTCATCATTGACCGAAATGTCATCATGCAGCACAGGACTGCACAGTGAAAATAAAGTTCCAGGACATCCACGGGTAGGTGATAAAAAGCCTTGCAGCTTCTGCCTCTGAACATGTGTTCTCAGCACATTCCTCTTAGAGCTCTAAGCTACCACGTAAAAAGTTCAGGCTAGTGTTCTGAAGAAGTGTGTGGAGGAGCAGAGGTGACCAGACATGTGGGTGACCATCCAGCCCAGTCAAGCCTTCAGGGCACTCCAGTCCCAGCCACCATCTGACTACAGCTGCATGAGAATCCCCAAGAGAGAGCCACCCGGCTGAGCACAGTCAACTCTCAGAGCCAGGGAGAAAATAACAAATTGTTGTTTTAAGCCACTACACTTTAGGATGTTTGTTACACAGCAATAGATAACCAGACAACATGGTTTTGAGCCCTCTCTCCATTCTCTTGACTCTGTTCTATACACACTCTAATTTTGTTTTCCTCTAAGTCAATGCTATTATAGAAATCTTTTTCTGTTTCTTTATAATTCTGGCTGCTTTCCAAAGAGGGCGTATCCCGTTACTCTAGAGAGTGCCTTGTTTTGAGGAGTTCTGTCATGGATCTGGATATATACTTGGAGGTAGGAACTGGAAGTAGAAAGTAGGCTCAAGGTGCATTGTTCTGCTTTATAAAGGAATTCAAAATGCCTGGGGAAAACTGAGCCATGAGGAAAAACAAGAGCCAGGAATGCTGGATAAAATATCAGAAAAAAGTGAGAAAGACTTCTCAGTGGTGGTACAGCACCAAAGAAACAACAAGACTGAGAAAAGTCTGATGGAAGGATTAAGTGGTGAACTTAGGAGTATGCAATGGAAAACCTCTCCCCTGACTTAGGAAATCTGCAGTAAAATCTACATCACTCATTTTCCGGTGTGAGTGGATCCTCTAGTGAAATTTCAAGAGGTAATGCATCAGCATGCAAGCATGATGGAACTGAAGAACCACGGGGCAGCCAATATCTGGGTTACATTTTAGAAAAATGTTGACTAGAACAGGCATTCAGTCTGTAACCTGGCATTAATGACTTCCCCCATAAATAAAACTGATTCATTACTAAGCATTTGGGGATAAAGTTGTTCAATAATTTTGAGTCATTAAAGTTATTCCTATCCCACCTATTTCTCTCCATGCTATTTCAAAGAATAACACAGGATACAGTTAACCATCGTGAAATGCAGATGCTCCCTATATAAATGGCACTCCTCTTAACTGCCAGTTTAGCAACCTCGTCAAAAAAAGCAATTAGGGGCCAGCTCGGTGGCGAGTGGTTAAGTTCACACATTCTGCTTTGGTGGCCCGAGGTCCGCTGGTTAGGATCCCGGGTGCAGACCTACACACAGCTCATCAAGTGATGCTGTGGCAGGCGTCCCATGTATAAAGTAGATGAAGATGGGCATGGATCTTAGCTCAGGGCCAGTCTTCCCCAGCAAAAAGAGGAGGATTGGCGGCAGATGTTAGTTCAGGGCTAATCTTCTTCTTCATCAAAAAAAAAAAGCGATTAGAGTCATCTGACATCATATGTTCTTAGAATCAGGCAGCTTCCCTATGTGCTCAAAAAAATCCATCTTTTTACTTAATCCTTCTACACTCTTGAGAGGAATTGACATTAAGTCCACCAGTAGCTGCTGTTTAGAAAGTATCCATTGCTGGGGCCGGCCCCGTGGCCAAGTGGTTAAGTTCGCGTGCTCCACTGCGGCGGCCCAGGGTTTCACTGGTTTGGATCCTGGGTACGGACATGGCACCTCTCATCAGGCCACGTTGAGGTGGCGTCCCACATGCCACAACTAGAAGGACCTGCAACTAAGATATACAACTATGTACAGGGTGGGGTTTGGAGGGATAAAGCAGAAAAAAAAAAAAAAGATTGGCAACAATTGTTAGCTCAGGTGCCAATCCTTAAAAGAAAACAAAAAGAAAGTACTCATTGCTGCCTGAAACCTGGAGTAGTTATTAATCCAGCCAGAAAATTTCAGCAGAATCAGGGTGCTCCCGGACTTTCTCTGGTGACTCTGGTGCATCCCTGTGTTGGTACCATTGGTAACGTGCAGATTTGCAGCACGAGTTTGCACCTTAAAGGAGCTGCCTCCCTCCAACCTAGTGGCTGCCTCTAGGGATCCTAAATTCTATGTGAATAACGACAGATGCCCCTGGGAAACATCTAACATGGACGACTCCATTAGAGGTTCTGACACCTCCAGCATCAAGGCTACCTATCTGCTAGGAGCTTAGCCTCGCCAGGCTTTAAGAAAATCCTAGTTGTCAATCAACAATTTTTGTCCAAGAACAGAGAGGTGAAAAGCTAAAGCAACAAGGCCGGGGACTTTGTTAGGACGGTACAAATTCAAACGTGCATTTGAGAAAGAAGGGATGTTGACGAAAGCTGCTGACCTAAGAGAAAGGAATTTGACTCCGAAATAAAGCTGGAAAAGCGGAATTGGGATGAGTATATTTCTTAGAATGAGAATAGATGTCTGGACATGATGACAGACTTAGAAATTCAAATGAAGTGAATAAAGGAGTAAAAAAAACAAAAGCTGGCACTAGGGCTAGGAACGTGCCTGCACGTCCGGAACTTCCTTCCTGAGAATACACAGACCCTGGTGATTCTTTCCTTTACATCTCTTATTACTTTCTGAAGATGAACTATTTCAAATAGTTTGGCTCTGTGAGTGGGAAGATGAATAGACAAGTTTTTCAGCTTTGACAAAAGTACAGAAACGGTGGGAAGTGAATCACCACGCTGAAAAATGAGGATATTCCCATATGTATAAAATAAAGTGCTCGACAGGGGGTGCTCTGTGACCCTGGAATGGCTGAATTCGTTTCAAGGGCTGGCATGAAGCTTTATGAAGGAAGGTGTATCAGACACCACAGGACGGCTCACCTCTGCCCGCTGCCAGCTTCCCCAACTCCTCTCCTACCTATAGAGGAGGATGCATAGGTCTGATCATCTCTTTCCGACTCTCCCTTGCAGCAAATATGTGTGTGTGTGTGTGTGCGTGTGTGTGTGTGTGTGTGCTGTAAACTATGAACTGGAACATTCCTTAGTATCTAAGTTGTTGGACAAAGAACAAGAGAGAAAATGGATTCTTATTGTTCACTCAGTAAAGCATTCAACAAGCGCTCAAGCTCTTTATAAAACATTAATACGTGCCAGACACTAGGGTAGATGATGGAGCTAGAATGATGAGCAAGACAAAGTCCCAGCCCCGAGGAACTCATAGTTTATCCCGTAAAACACTTGTGAATGTCAGCATAAGGCAAGAAGGGGTGTATGACAGAGTCCTGCGCTGGGACGGAGGAAGGAAAGCTTCACAAAGAGGGTGACAGCTATGCTGCCTCTTAAGAAAGGAATTAAAGTTCACCAGGTGCATAAGGGAGGGTATGGCTTTTGCAAACGCCACGGTCAAGCTGAATTTGCCCGAGGAGGGAAATAATTTTCTGGTTTTGCTACTTACTGATTTTCACAGACCAGACCAACACATCACGGTAGGTCAGCACGGGTTCACGCATTTGTCCCGCATGACTGCCACAGTTATTCCAATCTGAAGAAATCTGTCTTTGTCTCTTTCACCAAAGACAATGCTGTGGTTTGCCCTTCACATATTAAGACGACCTTTGGGATGGTTGTCATTAACCTCAGGTCCCTTTGCTTAGGCATGGTGCAAGTCACGACAGAAAAACCATTGGTGTCTAATAAAGAAGAAATGTAGAAATGTTCTATCTTTTGTTTTTCATTCCACTTGCTCTGAAAAATTCTATAACCAGCCTGGAGCTATGTGTAGACAACCATAATACATCCTACACAGAAAAGTTAGAATCCCAACTGATCAAAATGACATTTTCCTATAATGGAAAGAAAATGCCAACAGGCTAACTACCCAACAATTTGGTTTAGTAAATTATGGTGCATCAACATGACAGAAAATTACTCAGCCTCTAAACTGATAATTAAAATGATTATGTGTGGTATGTGGGAAAAGAAAACGCAAAATAACTTATATACATGATTGCAGGAAATGCTTATGAAATGTTACTTAGAAATAACATGAAAAAATTTAAAATCAGTAATTGCAGGAGGGAAATTTTGGCACGCTTTTCCTTTCAAATTTCCCTTTTATGCTATTGATGGGTCATCTTTTAATTTTTAAAAGGTGGATGTTTTTAAAGAGTGCTCCAAGTGTGGGATGACTAGTCGCTGAATTCAGTTAGACCACTGACTTCCTCATACTTCGTACTCTAATACGGTTAGTACAGCCCAAGACCAGAAGAGCTGTTTCATGTTACTCTCACTGAGATGGAAAAACAACAAAAATATCTTATATGATGTGATCTAGAAAAATTTTAATATAGAACTTTTCCTTTAACTCCATTAAATTTTTCTTTGCTAGAATAGGGCCATTACTTCTAACTATCGACATATTTTTGGCTACCAGAGAAAGAATAATGTAGTATATAAGATCATGGCCAGGGGCCGGCCCGGTGGCACAGCAGTTAAGTGTGCACGTTCTGCTTTGGCGGCCCGGGGTTCACCTGTTTGAATCCTGGGTGCAGACATGGCACTGCTTGACAAGCCATGCTGTGGTAGGCGTCCCACATATAAAGTAGAGGAAGATGGGCACAGATGTTAGCTCAGGGCCAGTCTTCCTCAGCAAAAAGAGGAGGATTGGCGGCAGATGTTAGCTCAGGGCTAATCTTCCTCAAAAAAAAAAAGAGCATGGCCAGTCTTCCCCCTTCTGGTTGCGTTATCTTGGACAAGGTACTTAGCCTTTCTGTACTTCACTTTCCTGTCAGCAAAGTGAGATGATAATACTTGTGATAATATTCACAATTGAATATTGAATTATAATTGTGATAATAATTGATAGTGTTGTCATAAAGATCCAATGAGAGGATCCATGGGAAGTTTGGCCTAGGTGCTCAATCAATGGCAGCTACTTATTTTCCTTACTCTTGACTCCTGGTGGGATGCGACTCTTCCTGACATCATTTATGCAGTTCTGTGCTACTCTCTAAACTGTCCTCTTGGCATATGCCTTTTTCATCTTTTATGCATATTCCTTTAAAATCCGAGTTTATCAGGCAGCTCTCTCAAAACGATACCATCTTCTTTTCCTTGTTTTTTAACAGAATCGTTTGCGACTAAAAAGTCAGAATTATATTATGTAAAGAGTCCTGTCCTGCCTGAACCACATTTTCTTTGAAGAGTCTCATGTCACAGAATCATGCCCATCTCTTGGATGAACTTTTCCACACCTGTACCCCTACATGCTGAAGTTCATACAGAATAATTCCAGCCTTCTTCCTCTCTGGCTATCCTTAACTGAGGTGAAACTATATCTTTTAAAAAAAATTTTAATTAAAAAAATACACTTGATATACACAGGAGTTTAAAAATAAAAAGTAAGTCGCTCCCCTCTTCTCCCATAGGCAAACATTATTACGTGTTTTGTGCATCTTCTGGAAATGCTCTATGTATTTTCAAGCACATTTATTTGTATACACATATGTGTGTATATATCCCATTTTTAACCCAAGTTGGATCAGACCATACACATTGTCCTATAAGTTGCTTTTTACTTAGCAATATACCTTGGAGATTGTTTCATATCAGCACAAATAACACTTCCTTTTTTTTCATAGCTGTATCATTTTCCATCATATGGATGAATCCTAATTTTTTCACCTGTCCCATATTGATGTTCACATGGGATATTTCTATTCTCATGTTATTACACATATGCTGTGATAAATGTCCTTAACCTCATATGTACATATTTGATATAGTATATACATAACTATAGTGAATAAATAATTTTGTGTTCTCTCTTTTCCACGTATCAGGCATTTTGTTTTAATAAGTTTTAGAAACTTATTTTCAGTTTTGCTATCATAGATAAAGCAAAATAAAGATCATCCTTAGTAATTCAGATGTCGTAAGAAATGTCATTTTGATTAATTGCAGCTCAAACCTTTGTGGTATAGGATATATTAGAGTTGTCTGAACAAAGCTTCAGGCAGATTACAGAATTCTGCAGAGCCAATAAAATAAGAAAAAAATTTATAGAAACATTTCTTCTCCTTAGCAAACTATTCCTCTCAGTGACACATGAGTCCCTATTTAGAGTTGTCAAGCAAAGAAACTTAAAGTCAATATCTCTGTTATAGAAAATGTGCAAGTAATCCTTGTTCATTTCCTGGAAATGTAAAAGCTGACTCAAAGAACACTTGCATTAATTGAAAAATACAGTCAAACATGCTCCAAAGAGGTTGTACATGGTACCTGTCTCCTCAAGTTTCTCATTACTTGTCCATTACCGACAAATTTTGTCTCATGGTCAAAATTTGATCAAAAGCATCAAGTTTTCTATTTGCACCCTTAACATTCTGGGAGGTAAGTCAAGAATTGTCCTCTGCATTGCTTTTACCCAAACAGGTCTTTGGGAAACGTGTAGTCCCATCAGTATCCATTTCACCAATATTCTATAAGTATTGACTGTGAGATCCTGGTAGACATCAGCGGACAAGTGGAAGCCCTGGGAATTTAAAATAAGGGTGGCCCTGACTACGCAGTGTCATTAGTTCTTTCTTCTAAAGATGAATCACCTTCACCATTTGGATCTGACTTATTTAGTGTCTCCAAGCTGTGATGCTAGTTAATAAAAATGAAAAATGGATTTCCAGACTTGTTCCCAGCTCAGCCACTCTTCAATGGCTTAGGATACAGAAAGGGAGCTTCTAGGGCAGAAAAGTAAAGGCTCCTTTGGCTCTTTCTGGACCACAGCGCCACATTCTGCAGCACTCCAGAGATGATTGCTGCTGCCAACTGAATTTATCACAAACCAAGGCAGTATTTTTCAGTGTAAAGAGTCTCACTTCTTCCTCTTTCAATGTATAGGGTCACCGCACTGAAGGAAAGACAGGCCCGGGTGTTTGCTGTGCTGTGTCCACCCCTTAGGCAGAACCCAGTGTGAGAGACTATATGATTCATTCATTAACTCAACAAAAAACGTAGACGTACCCACTCTGCCAGACTCTGTTCCAGGTTCTCAGATAGTGATGTGAACAAAACAGAAAAACACTACTACCCTCCTGGAGCTTACGGTCTAGTGAAGTGGATTAAGATAATAAACAGGATAAGTAAAATAGAAAATATATTGGGTGATAAGAAGTGCTATAGAAAAAAAAAATCTTTCCTGTAAAAATTAAAGTGGAAAATCCAAACAAGATCGGTAGATTGTATCAATATCAATATCCTGTTGTGATATTGTACTATAGTTTTGCAATATGTCACCATTAGGGGAAACTGGGTACAAAGTATATGGGATCTTTTGGTTTTATTTCTTACCATTGCATGCATCTCAATAAAAATTTCCATTAAAAATTTTAAATAGAAGGTCCACTTTTAAATAGGGTGATCAGATAAGGGCTTACTGAAAAGGTAACACAGAGTAATGATCTGAAGTTGGTGAAGGAGCAAGACATGGCAATGTAGGGACCAGAGGAACCAGACAGAGCTGGTCTGCAGGGTTCAAGAAACTGCTAGCAAGGAGGCGAGTGGTCCAAAAGCACTGAATGGAAGAGTAGAATGAGGGAACCGGTCATTTTATAGACTTTGGCTTTTACTCTGACAGAGAAGGAAAGCAATGGGATGGTTCTGGGAAGAGGAGCAGCACAATCTGGCTTGCGTATTATTAGCGTCATTCTGGCCACTGTGTTGATATTAGACAGTAGAAACCACTAAAAGAATTGCAGCGTCAGAAAGTGGACGCCATTCTGCTAAAACACGCAGATGCCACAGTAAAATGCCTCCGCCCATGCCATTGACTTGTACCAGATTCTGAAATGGAACTCGTTGTTTCCGTGAGTTTTCTCAGATTCATAAGAAACATTCCGATAGAATTTTCCCCAGCTCAGAAAACTACAGAATGAATCAAAGTATCTGACCTCTGTGCATAAACTCCTTCCATGAAGCTTTGCTTAAATTTTTTAAACCGTCAATATTCAGATGCCATAGAAAGAGACTGGCTCCAAGAAGTTACAATGGGAAAATGTTCCTTTGAAGAACTAATATGTTTCTTCTATTCCCAGAAGCATTTTTTAATAATAATTTTTCGCTTTTCATGTTGTAACATTACCTCCTGAATCTGACAGGTAGAGAATCAAATACGGTCCTTAAGCATTTGATGGTATACTGTAAAATAAAGAAATAAAGAGAAGAGATAGTCTTTTCCTTTGAGACTGCTAACTTAAATTTTAAAAACAAAGTGGTAATTGATAATTTAGATGAAGACTCTGCAAGAGGTTGGTATCCACCCATAGTTGTTCTCCAAGACTGGTGGCGTCTTTCAACTATTGAAAACAAGGAATGTGAAAGGTGGCTTATACAAGATTCTAGCAACTAGAAATTTCTACCAACTGGTACCTCTATAAACCCAAAGTACAATGATAATTCATGTTTGTAGTGGTTCATATGAAAACCAGCAATCCTGAAACACCTTCTAGTCACCTGAGGAAAATTGTGTTCAATACAGTGTTTTGAATATGTTATAATTTTGAAGACCCTTGGTTCTTAAATTGTGTGTGGCGGTTCTTAAACTGTTTGATGATAAGCTACTAACCAGAATATTTTATTACCCAGAATTACCTATTCTCCCCAATCCATGCTGGTTTACTATATAAAATTTCAAACATAGAATTTCTAGACTCAAGATGTAACATCTGGTCATTGAATATTTGCAACAAAAACTTCTTTAAACTGATCATTCCAGAGGCAATCATTGAATTTCTGGAAGGAATTTTAGAGATTATCCAATCTAACTCAACAACCCCACATACTGCATATGAGAAGGTTGATACCAAAAAAGGCTAAAACATGTAATTGGTTGTAGATACCCACACAGAGCAGATTTGCCAAACTGAGGAAAGAGATGGTAGAATTCAAAGTACCTGCGGCTCCTCAAACCTGTAGGGCCGGGTCTCAGAGAAAGGGTGGTCGGGTGGAGAAGGAGCTCAGGCGCTGAAGCAGGATCCCTTGAGTTTGGGGTCAATAATCAGCTGTGCGTGCACAGGATGCGACTCTACAAGGCTAGGCTGAGAAGAAACATCAAGGAAAGAACAACTCCTGAGAAAAGAATAACTTCCTGGAGCTGAACAAATGCTGGCGCTCACACAGGGCTGGGAGATTCTCTAGTTCTCAGCAGCCAGAGCTGAGGCCCCACGAGGGGACTGGTGCCCTTAGAAGAGGAAGAGACACCAGCACTTCCTCTCTCTGCCGTGTGAGGACACAGCGACAAGGCAGCCATCTGCAAGTCAGGAAGAGGGCCCTCACTAAGAACCGAACCTGCCCCAGCACCTTGACCTGGGACTTCTCGGGCTCCAGAACTGTGAGAAAGCAATGTCTATTGTTTAGGTCACCCAGTCTACGGTATTCTGTTATGGCAGCCTGAGCGGACTAAGATGCCTGTCTACCCACGCCTTCTGTCTCCGCGACAGCCTCAGCCTCCTTGACCTCGAATTTAAATGCAGAGCTCTTCAAGGTTCAGCCTGAAACCCTTGCTGCCACTCACCATCTCACTCCAACCACGACAGCCTCCTTCCTGCCCCCCGGATTCACCAGGCCCCCTTCCATCCAACTCAGGGCCTTTGCACATGTTGTTCTCTCTGTCAGGAAAGTTCCTGCCTCTTCCTCATCAGCCTAAATACGTGGACCTCTTTCTCATCCTACTTTAGTCATCACTTCCTCAGGGATGCCGTCTACTTACCCGACGAGGTCAGACCCCCCATTATGTGCTTTCTTAATACTATGCTATTCCCATAAGTACTAAACACTGTAGCAATTTATGTCTTAAACATGTTTTATTTAGAGTCTGTCTTTTATACTAGACTATGAGTTCCTATAGGAAACACTGAAAACCCCGAGTAAATATTTATAAAGTGAAGGAAGGAGGGACTGCCCTCCCAAAATAATGATTTCATAAACCGTTTGCAACAAATTTTCCTAATGGTCAATAAGTATTGGTGAAAGAATTAATGAATCTCCCTATGCCCCACTGTTTTACATATAAAATAAGTGCCAACCCTACTTACCACAGAGGGGCTTTCAACATAAAAAAAAAATAATTAGGGGCTGGCCCCGTGGCCAAGTGGGTAAGTTCGCATGCTCCGCTTCAGTGGCCCAGGGTTTGGCCAGTTCAGATCCTGGGTGCGGACACGGCACCACTCATCAGGCCACGTTGAGGCAGCATCCCACATGCCACAACTAGAAGGCCCTGCAACTAAGATATACAACTATGTATGGGGTGGGGTTTGGAGGGATAAAAAAAAATGATTGGCAACAGTTGTTAGCTCAGGTGTCAATCTTTAAAAAATAAATAAATAATTAAAGTGTTTGAGATTAAAATGTTAAGAAGCAAATGTATTAGTTTGGGTAGGCGAAATAAACTACTGAATCAAATAGATGCGAACACATAGCGGCTTGAATACAACAGAAACTTATTTCTCGTTTATCTAACAGTTCAGAACAGGTGCTGAGGTCAGCAGGCAGCTTTTCTCCATGCATTGATCCAGGAAAGTTCCTTCCATTCTGTGACTTCCCTATGGTCTTGTTTTCATCTACATTCAAGACAGTAGAAAAGAGAATGGAGGAAGAATTTCTATTCTCCAAAAAAACTCCAGTCCAGCAGTGGCACACATCATTTCTACTCATCAGGTAACAGCCTATGATGCCATGACTATGGAAGAAGGAAAGAATGAATTTTGCAGACAGCCAACGGTCTCCACTACTGTCACTCAAATTCAAGGTCTCTTACTGTTTTAGCTTTGCTGTGCTCTTGAACATGTGGCATTAAAAGTAGTAACAACGCTCGGGGCTAAAGTTAGATCTGACTGAGTGGCAATAAAACCCCTCTGTTACCATTTCCTACAACGAGAGGCAATGTTATCCCAAGTGTGTTCCACAATAATTCGGTTGTAGAAGTTAAGTCTTTTCTCATTCTCTGTTCTCCAAAGTATAAAAATCGAAAGGAAACATGGAGGAAAACATACCTAGGGTAGTATTTATTGACAGGTAATTCACGTAATCTCTTCCAGTGACAGTTTAAAAGTTATTCAGGCTAAGACCTGGTTAATTCTTCCAACGTAGTCAGTTCTTAATTATTTATATGCTGGATATCATCTGTTTGCCCCTCGAGGTCTGTTCTCCACCCTTTTCTGTGCTTCAAGAGCCTGACTGTGTTCCTATGCTCTGATCCCCTGCTCGTACTTTTCTTTGGCTAAACCCCAAAGGAAGCCAGAGGGTAAGGGAGCCAGCTGCTCAGTCCACACTCTCTGGCTTCCCAATGGGTATAGCCAAACAAAAGCATCATCAGGGGACCAGAGTGAAGAAGGGGTCACTATGGACTAGGTACATCCTCAGCTCCTCTGAAGGCCACAGCTCCTGTCAGGAGGTCCTCTCCATGCAGCTCTCCCTCCACAAGTGCTGGTAATCACTTCTTCCCTTGCCCCTTTGGAACCAGTGGTGGTGTCTCCTGTCGGCCAGCCCCAGGATACTGCAATAACTCTTTTGATTTCTCCAAATTCTACCCAGACGTTGTAAATCATTCTTTACTAAAATCTCCTCAAATTACTCATCTGTTTCCTGCTGGGACCAGGATTTCTCAAAGTGGTTCCCCCAAATCCTAACTCTGATGTTAAAATATACATTAGAAAAAAATTTCTTAATTCACCTATCAAAAAGATGTTGGAAACACTAGATAAAACAAAAAATAGGCTATCTATTTTTTTAAATGCTTTTTTTGCTTTTTCACTTTACTTCAAACTCTGAAAATTTTCTCCTTTTTTTTTGAGGAAGATTAGCCCTGAGCTAACATCCACCGCCAATTCTCCTCTTTTTGCTGAGGAAGACTGGCTCTGAGCTAACATCCGTGCCCATCTTCCTCTACTTTATATGTGGGACGCCTACCACAGCATGACGTGCCAAGTGGTGCCATGTCTGCACCAGCAAACCCCAGGCCACCGAAGCGGAAAGTGCGAACTTAACTGCTGCACCACCGGGCCGGCCCCCGACTATTTATATTTTATATGGTGCATTTCCCAGACTTTTTTGATCACAGAACATCCCCCCTGTTTTAAGAGCATCAGGGGAAATTCGTGTTCCATACAATACACCTAGGAAGATTCCGATTTATACCAACAGAAATAAGAGAAGACACGTATAACTCTATACAATTTCTAAGAGTGCTCAAATTGTTTATATTTTGGCTTTAAAATATAGCCGATCAGTCACCTGACGATGGCATGGCACACACAGTGTTGTCCTCCCACAGACGTGCGCATGCCCTCTGCACCTGGCCTGAGTCCACTGCCCAGACCCCAGGACCTCCCTCTCTGACTTCAATGTCATCACACGGGTGCCTAGAGATGGCCCACCAAGGAAGTGTGTCATCAGAGACACGAAGTCTTGAACCACTGCGGCTTTCAAGAGCCCCGTCGGATCAGGGAAAAACAGGCTGTAGACACATTTTATCAGAGAGAAAGAGCATGGAAGCTACAGAATTGTTGGAATCATGTGATACCTTTACACAGAAATTACTAATTTTCAAAATTGAGGATTTCGGAAACACTGAACTTGGAAAAACCCTGAAAGATGACCTTTCTCACCTTCAAGACTACACGAGTCCCCAGATAAGCTATTTTTTAAAAAATTTAAACCTCCAAGCAGATCATACCACCTTTCCCTCCTTTGCTCTCTCTGTTTATATTCTTGAAAACACCTACAACCCTGAATAGTAACTGTTAGTTTAATCTTCTGTCTCTTGAAGCATAACGTGAGCTCTTCAAGGGAAGAAAAGAGCCTCACTGTTTTTAAGGCCTTAGCACTCGACCCAGTATGTGCTTCATAAACATTTTTGAGCAAATGGAAAAATATTGGCTGAACAAATAAATGTTTCCTGGTAACCTCTTTCACTATCAATCCCATCATGAAGTTTTTCTTAATACCAACTTGAATACCACCTTGTGATTAGAAAAATCCTTAAAAGATACCAGAGGCTACCCACTCTAGGCAGAAGCACCCTTAAAAAAATTTTCTTTCTTGGCTTTTGTTCATTGCATTTGTTTTTAATCTTCAGAGAAGAAAACTGTACAACCATTCTTGCAAATGTCTATCAATTTCACAAACCTTAGAGTTAAAAAATTCCTCCTCCTAGATACAGGGCAAATGTCTACATTGGCCGGGCAAGCAAAGGAAATGAGTAAAGCGTGGTATTTTGGGGTAAGGCTTAAACCAAAGGCCCAGCATAATGTGCTGCCTTGGCATCTGGTGAAATTAGGAGGGCCTCCACTGGCCTAACCACAAGCCCCTCTCCCCCCTCTGCTCCCGTGGATAAGGTCCCCTAGCCAAACAATTGCTTTATCAAGGAGACCAGGTACAGCTCCTGCTGATCCTTGAGCAGCAAGTGTCAGTTTCCCGCCAGCCTGCAGAATCATTCAAACTCGCCAACCACATCTTCCCGTGGGAACCAGGGGTCGCCTCACCCTTTCAATACCCAACAGCCTTCCTCCCAAAGCCCCTGCTAGTTCACTTTGTTCCTGAGCGCAACCCTCATGGTGCCCTGCATGGCAGCCAGTGTCCTCCTCCCCCCAGGCTGTGAGCATATGTGATTGATAAGCTGCTGTCCCTTGTCGTGTTGTGTCATGTCGTGTCGTGTCTTTGGCCAATCCCATAACCCTAGGGCGGGAATCCCTCCCTCACTAATGGGGTGGATAGGAGGCAATCACAACAGGCATGGACCTGGTGTGGGGAAAACAGCTGCCAGAGGAAAATCCACACAAGACCAGGCCTCCGTGCCTTTGAGCTGGGACGCGGTGGGGACACGGCGGACTCGACAGGACGTGCTCCAACCTAAGCAGGCAGCCGCTATTCAGCACTAAGATTGTCATTGACAGGCAGGAATGAGGACCCAAAACTGCCAAAGAGACACTGGAAATGTGGATTTCATGTCCAAATGTCCCACTTTTTAAAGATCTTTCCTTCTTTCTTTTTCTCTTTCTTTCTCCCTTCCTTCCTTTCTTTCTCTTTCTTTCTTTCTCTTTCTCTTTTTCTTTCTTCCTTCCTTTCCTTCTTTCCTTCCTTCCTTCTTTCTTTCTTTCTTTTTTTAGCTCAAACAAAATCCATCTGGAGTGGTTTTGTATTCTTGTGGGGTGCCAGTTTATAACCTCTGTCCTAGAATTTAAGTCCAGTCCCTAGTACGCTATTCTGATCCCAACACTTACATAACATTCTGCCATTATGTCTTGTAATATCACGTACTTTTCCTTCTAATACATCCTACTGACATTGCTGATTCATGTTAGGCTTACTGTACCCTTAAAATTCAAAATTTTAGCCATCTTGTCTCTAAGTCCCCATTATATATTAGAGTATTCTGTTTTTCCTCCCAGCACCACTCAACTGCACTGAACTGCATTCTGGCCACATTTCACATCCTTCAGTTACTAGATCCATGTTGGATTCTAATAATATCCTTCCAGTCACTTCCCAACCCACTCAGCTTGTACTGTTCTCTCCATTATATCATTCCAAACAATAACAAAAATACCAAGGTCCTAGCGCTAAATAAGACCTCTAAAATGCCTGTTATGTTCCTCCCAGATTGACATGACACAAATAATAACTTTCTTAATTACTGCCAGGAAATGTAATAAAGCAATTTTTTTCCCCAGGATGTCATTTTTCAAAGGCTGGTAAATAGTAGTTTCAGAAGAATTAATAACATTACTATGGGGAAAAACAAAAGTACTCTTTAACCATGCCACAACACTTTCATATGCTTGATGAATTTTAAAGCATATTTAAAAGATACATTTTTGAATCATATTTATTCATTTATTCAGTCAAGAAATTTTTTTTAAGGAAGATTAGCCCTGAGCTAACTGCTGCCAATCCTCCTCTTTTTGCTGAGGAAGACTGGCCCTGAGCTAATATCCATACCCATCTTCCTCTACTTTACACGTGGGACGCCTACCACAGCATGGCACGCCAAGCGGTGCCATGTCTACACCCGGGATCTGAACCAGTGAACCCCAGGCCACCAAAGTGGAACGTGCGAACTCAACCACTGCACCACCAGGCCAGCCCAACGAACTTTTATTCATTGAGCACTCACATGTGCCAGTCACGATTTGAGACACTAGGAATATATTAGTGAACAAAACAGAATAAAATTCCCGCTCCAATTGAGTTTGGATTCCGTAACATTAGGTAGAATATAAAACCAACTATACCTGTTAATTACAGCTAGGTAAAAATGCATAAGCTGATGGATGAAATCAGAAGAGAATATGCAAAAACTAAAATAGTAGGTGATATGTTAGAGAAAGGATAGATTATTTCTCTATTCAATATAAAATTCATGAGCTCATAATGAAACAAAATAAAAATAAAAAATAGACAACTCATTGGTCACTTATGAAGGTTGCTAGCGTACCAACTCCTTATTCTGAAAATTGACAAATAAATAAAATGATCATTGCTTAGTCTGCTCAGGCTTTTGTAAGAAAATACCTCATACTAGGTAGCTTATAAATGACAGAAACTTATTTCTCACAGTTCTACAGGCTAGAAGACAAATAAGGAATACAAACAAAACCAAATGTGTCACACACTTTCAACTTGACTATGAAACAAAGAATGCCAGGAATTTCAAATCACCTGAAAGCAGAGAAACAAAGCTTAAATTCCAACATAACTCCTACCATCAGTGCAAGCCTATGGACACAGACAGCAGTGGCATGGGATGCTTAAGACACTCCGATAAAAAGAGGAGAAGACAGTTGAGAACTTAA
Source organism: Equus caballus (assembly GCF_041296265.1). Classification (NCBI taxonomy): domain Eukaryota; kingdom Metazoa; phylum Chordata; class Mammalia; order Perissodactyla; family Equidae; genus Equus; species Equus caballus. The sequence goes on from NC_091684.1 coordinate 182,021,365, forward strand.
ACAAAACACAAACAAAATTACCCCCAGGAAAAGAAAGTCCAACAGAAGTGCCAAACTACTGAACACAGGTCTGAGACTTGATAGTTCATGGCACCTGACAGATGAAAGCAACTTGAAAGTGAATAGGACCAGAAGAGGCAGAAGAGGAAATATTACTTCCGGGAGGGAAAGAGACAAAGAAAGAAGGGGTGTGGCCCCTAGGAAGGCGACAGTGAAGGGAAATAAGGAAGTAAAAGGTGAACATTACGGATGTTGCAGAAATAAAAGAAAAATAAGACATGCCAACCCCTCGGCCACCCACCACCACCATCATCACCATCTACTAGGGAAAAATGCACTTCACTAAAATGAGAGAAGAGAGTGCTCATGAATCGGAAACTGTCCAGGAAACGCCTTGGAATAGAAAACAAAATCAAACAAATTCCATACAAAGCTATCGCAGGGGAAAAAACAGAACGCATGAATCAAAACATTTCAACTGGTGAAGATTTTCCTTAAAATGCCAACCACAAACTGTAATAGACTCAAACTGATTTAAACAATGTCAAACAAACAGTTGGAAATATTAATAAGTCCAGAGTCAGAAACCTAAAAACAAACAACAGAAATAGACCCAGGAAGATCTATGCAAAGGGAGAAATGCAATGAGAGTAGACTGGATGGAAAAAATCAAAGAAAAAGACAAAACTATCTCAGAAATGAAGACTAAGGGGCCCAGGGTAGAACGTTGAAAGTGGAAATCTAATTTGAATGGAAATCTAATAAGGAACCATGAACATGAAAATAAGATGAAGAAAGAAGCAAAAACCATCAGAGAAAGTGGAAAGCGATTGAAATGGAAGGCAGGCAAAGAAGGTCTAACACATGTATAATCAGAATTATATGTAATTTCTGTCAGTTTTCCTGACAAAGAAAAACAAAACAGTGGAGCATAACTGATATTTAATACTATAATTCAAGGAAACTTTCTGGAAATAAGAGAAAAACATATTGAAAGGGCCCATCACTTACCTGAGGGTATCGGCCTAAAATAATTAACACTGAGACATATCTTAATAAAACCATTCAAATTTAAAGGTTAAGAATATTCCTCAAAGCTCCCAGGCAAAAAAAAAAATATCAAATTCCTTATAGTAGTAAGAAAATTAGACTGGCGTCAGGCTTCACACAAAGCAACACCTAAAGCAAGGGGCCCATATTTTCAAGAAATTGTAAGACAATAATTTTATACCATGATGTCCTTCAAGCATCAAATCTATATAAAAACAGTTTGGAACATGCAAGAACTCAGGAGATACAGTATTCAAAAGTCGTTTTTGAAGAGTCTGCTAAAGCAGGAGTTGGCAGACAACTGCCTGTGACCTATTTTTGTATGGTCCATAGACAAGAATGTCTTACATTTTAAAGGGCTGTAAAATATGGAGAAGGGGGAGGAGAAAGAGGGAAGAGGAAAAGGGGAGGAAGCGGAGACGGAGGAGGAGATGGGGGAGGAGGAGGAGGAAGAAGAGAAGGAGGAGGAGGCGAGGAAGGAGGGGGAAGAAGGGGAGGCAAGGAAGGAGGGGGAAGAGGAGAGAAAGAAGTGGAGGAGGACACAGCAGCAGCAAAGAGTGGATGTGGCCCACAAAGCCTAAAACATTGACTCTCTGGTCCTTTACAGGAGAAGTTTGCTGAGCCCTGACCTAGAGGATAAGCTTTATCCAAGCAAGAGACGAGTGCAGAAACATCAGTGAACACGTGGTGAGCATTTCACACATCTAATTGTAGAATTAAGAACAGAACAAAGGGAGGGACAGAGTTGGAAGAATAGTGTGTGAACATTATATGTTCTGACAAAGTAGAAAGAATGCAACCCCCTAAAAAAGGAAACGGAACAGAGACAACAAGATCATCGAGTGCTGGGGCCGGCCTGGGGCCGAGTGGTTAAGTTCGCATGCTCTGCTTCGGTGGCCCAGGGTTTTGTCAGTTCAGATCCTGGTGTGGACATGGCACTGCTCATCAGGCCACGCTGAAGCAGCGTCCCACATGGCACAGCCAGAGGCACTCACAACTAGAGCATACAACCATCTACTGGGGGGCTTTGGGGAGAGGAATGAAAAAAAAGATTGGCAACCGTTGTTAGCTCAGGTGCCAACCTTTAAAAAAAAAAAAAGATCATTGAGTGTTAAGAAGGTAACAGGTAGGAGTCAAAAGATACATTTAAAACGAAAGGCCAGCTAGAAGAAGTTAAGTAAGAGAAAAGGGATTAAGGGCATTATTAAAGGGATACATACAAAGATAACCACAAGAAAAACAATACGAATCTTCCTAAATACCAAAAGAAAAAAAATTAAAAGCAAAGAAGACACACTACATAGAGAAATGCAGTGAATATAATTATATCCAGTAATTATAACACAAAACAATATGACAAAGTTGAGATGAAACATATCTGTATAGTAAGATATAGATGTCAATAATAATATATCATATGTAGATACCAATATCAATAAATCATATCAATAAATGTTAAAGGGCTTAGCTTGCCCATTAAAAGAAAAAGAATTTTATTTTATTTATTTATTTATTTATTTTGAGGAAGATTAGCCCTGAGCTAACTGCTGCCAATCCTGGATTATCCAGGTGGGCCCTGAATGCCATCACATGTGTGCTTACAAGAGCAAGGCATAGAGGGACAGACAGACATTAAAAGGAACAAGGGCATTTTGGAGAAAAGGCTTATTCCAGGAGTGGGGGGAAAAAAACCACTAAGAAGTCAGAGTCAATGCCTTGCCCAAATCTTAAAACAAGTGGTTAGGGATTTACGATCTCTTCCTTGTTTTATTGAATATTTAATTTTTACTTCTGATGAACATTTTTATGGACATTTTCAAGAAAACCAGCTTCAACTCAAACTTCTCTTTTCATGTCTATCAACAAAACAAGAACTCAGTGCAAACCATTCAGTAGCAGAATACACTAATGTCTATCTAGGTTTGACAAATAGCCAGCTTTTACTAGATTTAATCCTCCCAACAAACCTATGAGGTAAGCGCTACTACTATTCCTACTTTCTGACTCAGGACATGTAGGCACAGAGATACTGACTAATTTTCCCAAGATCACACAGCTAGTGGTGCTGGAGTCATATTGAGCCACAGCAGTTGGAACTCAGAACTCACTCCTGACCACCAGGTTATCCTGCCTTCCCACTCACTATTTTGTCATCCAAACTAATTGCGCATTTCAAAAGCTGCTGGCCTTTCCCTTGCCCGATGTTGACACCATTTTCTTTCTCTCTGTTTATAGCCATCTCTGACAGGCCACGTAAATCTTCGTCTAGGTCAAAGGCTCAAATCAGCTTCATAGGTTTGTAGTCTCTGTCCTTGATTTATGAGCAGTGCCCTACCTCTAGGCTGAAGACAGTGGATGAACGAGGTGACCAGCCTTCCCAGTTTGCCCCGGGCCGAGGGAGAAGGGGATGCCCGGGACACAGGACTTTTGACTAAAATCAAGAAGTCCCGGGCAAACCAAGGCAAGCTGGTCATACTAATAAATTATGCTAAATTGCACCAAAGGCTGTGCACTAATGACGGTGCATGAAAAAAATACAAATTGTGTAATTTCAGATGATTCTACACATGTGTCATAGGCTCTCATAGTTACATTTTAACCTGGCATTGTACCATATAAAGATAAACAGTAAGGGGCCGGCCAGGTGGCACAGTGGTTAAGTGCGCACGTTCCGCTTCAGCAGCCCGGGGTTGGCTGGTTTGGATTCCAGGTGCGGACATGGCACCGCTTGGCACGCCATGCTGTGGTAGGCATCCCACATGTAAAGTAGAGGAAGATGGGCATGGATCTTAGCTCAGGGCCAGTCTTCCTCAGCAAAAAGAGGAGGATTGGTGGTAGATGTTAGCTCAGGGTTAATCTTCCTAAAAGAAAAAACAGTAAAACTTACGCTAATAATTAACATTTTTAATTTTTCTTTAGAACATTAAATAGCAAATATAAAACACCCAGTCAAGGGAGAGACTGGGAAGAAAGGAAAAGCTTTAGTAACCATCGGTAGAGGAACCACAGAATGCCCTGACCAGGTGATCAGAATGAATATGACCAATTAGAGGCAGGCAGACGCGATCCCAGGAGGAGGATACGACGTCATTCCTGTCGGTGTTCTAACTGCGAGTGACCAACCTGAATCCAACCGTGAAAAATCAACCAACAAGCCTAAGTGAATAATATTTGCTAAAATGGCTGACAGGTTGTCTTCAAAATTGTCAGTGTCATGAAAGACAAACGCTAAGAACTGTGCTATAAAGGAGACGAAAAAGACATGACGACTAAATGCACTACGTCATCCTCGACTGGATTCAGTACCTAAGAGAGGGGTGGAAATATACTACAAAAAGGACATTATGGAACCACTGACACAGTTGGAGTGTGGACTAATAAAAAGTCCTGGATCAATGCTACATTTCCTGAATTTGATAACTATACTGTAGCTATATAAGAGACTATCCTAACTCTTAGGAAATACACACTGACATATTAAGTCTGGCATATATATTTATATCTGCTGTTTATTTATATATAGAGAGAATGAGAATGGAAATGGGGCAAAAGGTAAAAAATTGGTAAATCTGGATAAAGGTATAGGGTATTTCTCTGTACCATTCTTGAAAGTTTAAAATATTTCAAAATGAAAGCTTAAAAGTATGTATCCAATCACATCCTTTCCCTGCCCACACCCCTCTAAGGGTTTTCCATCACATTTTTTGTTTTGTTTTGTTTTAGGAAGATGAGCCCTGAGCTAACATCTGCTGCCAATCCTCCTCCTCTTTTTGCTGAGGAAGAGTGGCCCTGAGCTAACATCCGTGCCTATCTTCCTCTACTTTATATGTGGGACGCCTGCCACAGCATGGTTTGCCAAGCGGTGCCGTGTCCGAACTGGGGATCCGAACCGGCGAACCCCGGCCGCCAAAGGGGAACGTGTGAACTTAACCACTGTGCCACGGGGCCAGCCCCTCCATCACATTTTAAGTTGAGTACAAAACCCTTGCCCTGATCCTTATGATCTACCCTCTGCCTCATTTCTGTTTCCCACCCATTTCCCCAGCTCACTGTGATGCAGCCCCACTAGCCTTCTTGCTATTTTTCTCACACATCGAACGAGTTCCACATTAGGGTCTTCGTAGCAGCTGCTCACTCCCTATATCACTTTGCCCTGATCTTCACAAGGCTGACCGCTTTGTCTTATTCAAGTATCAACTCACACATGCTTCTTCAGACCCCCAACCCAGTCACTTTCTATCTCTTCCCTCTATTTTATTTTTATTACGATATTTATCACTAGCTCGTGTTTCATGTTAGTTTCATTATTGTCTCTTCTGCTAAAATGCAAGCTCTGTGAGACCTTCTTTGTCTGTTTACTGTATTTCCAACGCCTGGAACAGTGGAACATGGTGGGCACCCTACAAAATGTTTGCTGAATGAATAGATGTTGCAATAAACATCCTTGTATATATATCTTTGTGCATTTGTGTATGTTTTAGTGTAAATTCCTAGAAGTGAAATTCCTGGATCAAAGCACGCATGTGAATTTTAAATTGCCAATATCCTTCCAAAAGGGCTGTACCAATCTACCTTCTTTCAGCAACATGTGAGTGTCTGATATTATCCACTTTTTTAAAATTTCAATATAGTTAGAAGAGCATTCAACTAATCATTCATTATGTTGTGTATTTGTTTCATGCAGTTTTCTGTACCTGTAATATATATTACAATAAAAACAGTTTTAAAAGATTTCAATATTATGGTAACAGAGAATGTGTTTGGAGAAATTCAGAAACGAAAGTAAAAGCCAGAGTGATTATTGGATACAATAAGTATCCAATGTGATTCTTACATAAACAAATGTATTCCTGCAATTTTTTGACCTTGCTGGAGAGAGTGTTGAGTGATAGAGAACTAGAAAATATATGAAGTGTCCTAGAATTGCTTACACTTAACCTAAAACTAGCAAGATCTTAATGTACACTTTCTAACAAAAGCTTTAAGGGAAACTCCTTTTAAAAATTTTTAATTGTTTTAATATATCTTTCTTATGGATCTTATGACTTTGTAATAACCTTTTCTGAAATTAATGTAAGAGCATATTAATTGGCGAACTTAAAATGCTTAATTTCTAAGGACTGAAGCACTATAACTTTGTTGCAATGACTTCTATAGTATTAACAATTCAACAATGTTACAGCATAACTTTAAGAACCCCAAATAGCAGCGAGGCTAAAACTCAGAAAAGAGGATATATTCACTTCAAGTGAAGGGCAGAACGAGAATCTCGATACCTCGGGGGCTAATTACTCTTCAACTAGACAAAGAACATCTGCCTTGCTCCACAGCGAAGTCAAGCTTGCCCTTCCTTTTGTTTTGTTCGTTTTAGGTTCTGTATTTGATTAATTTCATGGCCGCGACTGATGTTTGCAAAAAAATATAATGGATATTTAAACTCAACGAGCTCTCTTTAATTTTCCGCAGTTCTTATAAAATCTTCAAAAAGAAAGCAATAAACAGACTGACACCCCTGTGAATGCTCAGTGAAATGAAAAACAAAAGGTTTGCAAGAGGGAGACCCGTGAGGGAAACAAATTCAACAGCTGGTACCAAGGCTTAGGCAGCAGGACTTGGTCCTGAAAGTCAGGCAGACCTGAGCCACAGGAGTCCTCCAGGGTCCATGGCAGAATCACAAATCAGGAATTCAAGGATCACTTATGAATATCATTTCTCAGTGCGTTGGCAGTACCAGGACTCCAAGAAATAAGTTCAAAAAAGTTCTTTAGCTGATAGACCTGAATGGGTCCCTCCCGCAGCTGCTCACAGTTGCTGAACATGTGAAACAACCCAAGTTTCTTAAACCAACATTTTTCCTGTCTATGTTTATACATATACATACACATAAACATGTCACGGATAATGGTTTAGGACAGGTACACCTTCATTGTTATAAATTATCATTTTATTTACTGACGGTTTACCATGCACCACGTTCTATATTAAGGGCTTTACGTACTTCCTATTTAAGCCACCAAAACTCTGCTGTGTAAGAATTATTTTCCCCATTTTACAGTCAAGAAGCCAAAGCTGAGAGACAACATGGCTTGCTCAAGTTCCCACGGATAAGAAGTAGTGGATCCGGACTCCTTACCCACCACTCCAGTTTAGCTGTTCTACCCGCACTGAAGCAACAATGAATAAAATGATAATTTGTAACCCATTCATTGAGTTTTAAATTTTGAACTATATTTTCCATTTCCAGAAATTCCCTGTTATTTTCAAGCCTACCTTTTTATTCCTGATAGTCTTTTGTTGCTTACTCATCTTTGCAACTGCGTCCATTATTTCTTTAAATATTTTTAACATAGCTGCCCTACATTCTGTAACTGATGATTCTGACAACAGAAGTCTATAGGGGTCTAAATCTGCTGTTGATTTTTTCTGCTGACTCTCATTCATAATGGCTTGCCTTCCCAGGTGCAGAGTGATCTTTGACTGTGAAATGATTGCTTAATCTGCAAACCGAATTGTTGAAGATTTCCTCCAGAAACAATTGCTTCTGCCTCTGCTCCCACTAGACGTCCCAGACTCAGTTCCTCACCTGGTCACCAGGCCACAGCCCAGCACCTTGGGAGCAGCGTGGCTACTGATGTCTGCTCTCAGGACAATCTTGCCTCATGATTTCATTGCCCCCTGATCTACTGGTTCTTGTATTTGTACGCAGAGGGTCCTTGGAGACTTTTCTTATGCGACCAGAGATGCCTCAAAGAGTGTGTGCTAGAGAGCCACACTGCCAGAAGCAGAAATCTGACTGTGGGGGTGTGTACCGTGTTCACTTGGTTAAGCTGGAACTGTTTCCCCAAATCCCCTCCTTTTGCAGTTGTGGGTGTGAGTTGACCAAGAGCAACCTGTGTGAGATACAGAATTTTCCTACTATTTTCTGAAACTTGTAGTCACGCGTGGTGACAAAAATATACAAAGGTGTCCTACAGGATCAAGTTAGTCCTTGCTTTCCTCTGTTCCACATCCAGCTCTTCCTCCCAAACACTGACCTGTTGCCCAACAGCAGCCTCACACCTGTGACCAGACACATAGGTAGTAGCCAAACAGCTTCCCACAGACCTGCCCATGAGGTTCCCCATCACTGGACGTGCTTGGTTTCTCTGACGCCTGGCTGGTGACCTCTTCTCCAATCATCTGATTCCCCTCCTGGACTTTCACTTCCCCAGCTCCTTCTCGACTGTGTCAGATCTAATTCCTAGAAAAATCCCTTATCCCATAGCACTCACAATGTCTCTTCTCTTCAGCCTGATCTCTGCCTAATATACCCCCATGGCTTTTTTATTTAGCTTAATCAATCATTAAAAAGGAGCCCAGAATGTCTATATGAAACTTTTATTCAACCAACAAACCTTTACTGTGCCCCTTCTATATGCTGGTTACTGTCCCAGTCTCTGAGGACGTAAAAAAAAATTGCTTTAAGGGAAAGACAAGTACATAAGAATCACAATGTTATGAGGTAAATTAATTGATAGAACTCTGCACAGACCCAGAAGAGGGCCATCAATCCAGTTCAGTTTGTCAGAGAGGACTTTCAAATGAAGCAACCCTTGAACGGAATCTTAAAATAAGTCTCTCAAACTTGAGAAATGTAGGGCTTCTTCTTTAGAAGGGTTTGGTCTGTTTGTGAGCCGTGTATTGACAATTCTTTGTCGCTTTTCTCTATCCTAACTCAAAATATCCTGTGCTGTAGCAGCCGGAGCTATATTTAGTTTGAAAGGAGTGATTTCATTTTACCAAAAACAATACCATTTGTCATATAAAATTAAAGTTGTTAATTTAGAATTAACTGGTTTTATAGTTCCTTATGTTAAATTTATAAATATGTTTGGGTTGTATAAGACTAATAAAAGAAATGTATGCCTAATTTACATATATACATATTTAAGTAACATTATCATATAATTAATTCAAGTCAGCACCAGATGCTGTAAGAATGTTTGTCTCTTTAAGGGAAATCTTCACGTCGCTCAGACTTGAGAACGAGGTAGAGCCATCCTTAACTGCTTCTTCTCCCTCGCCATCCTGACCCTCCTCCCCTAAGAGACGCTCACCAAGTCATGCTGATACAACATCGCGAACATTTGCTCTTCTCTTCTCCGTCTTCCCGACCTCTGCCTTATCTGAGTCCCTTCAATGGTTTGTCATCACAGGATCTACAGGATCAGATGCAAGCTCCTTCATACGGGGTCTTCGCAGTGTGTTCTGACCTTCATGCGGTACAAGTGTGTCGTTACATATCAACCTGCTGCTGTTCTTTTCTTGTATGTGCATGAGATTTACCACAAATGTGTGACCCTAACACAACCATTATAAACACAGATGCATATGTGAGCACTGAAATATGACGGCAGAACTTAGTGATAAGGTTAACAGCCTGACAACCTAGAACATGTTTACATTACTTTTAAAAATTATCATCAAAATAAAAAACAAAAGTTTAAATTCTCACATGTAACTCATGAACAGCCCCGTCTCCCCTGCTGAGTAAAGCTCAAGCAAATATATGGCACAGTAGCTCTCCACCCAGGCGACACCCATGAATAAGGGATCCTTAGTGAAAAGTTAAAGAGTTTTCATAGCCAACAATACTGCCTACTAAGACAATTATTAGGGATGATTTAACCCAAAAATAAGAGTTAACTCAAGAAACTCCATAGGATAACACTGCTGGTGGGAGAGCAGACGGGCGCAGCCGCCATGGAAGACAGTATGGAGAATCCCCAAAAACTAAAGACAGAAATACCATACGACCCAGCCAGCCCAGTACCAGGTATCTACCCAAACAACCTGAAATCAACAACCCAAAGTAACATACGCAGCCTCCTATCGTCATCACAGCATTATTCACAATAGCCAAGACACGGAAACAATCCAAGTGCCCTTTGACCAATGATTGGATAAAGAAGATGTGGTATATACATACAACGGAATACTACTCAGCCATAAAAAAAGACAAAATCATCCCATTTGTAACAACATGGAAGGACCTGGAGGGAATTATGCTAAGCGAAATAAGCCTGACTGAGAAAGACAAACACTGTATGATTTCACTCATATGTGGAATATAAACAAACACATGGACAAAGAAAACAGTTCAGTAGTTACCAGGGGAAGGGGGGTGAGGGGTGGGCACAGGGGGTGAAAGGGAGTACATTTATGGTGACAGACAAGAAATAACGTCCAACTGAAATTTCACAATGATGTAAACTATTATAAACCCCAAAAAATAAAAAAAGAGAGAAACCGTATAGGGTAAAGGGGAGTTATTATTAAAACAGAGTGAGATGTTATTAATTTTACAAAGTCTTGACAATTATTATAAAGAGTTCTAATAACTCAGACAAAGCATTCAAATGTTCTGCCTTTCCCCATTCTCTTCCATAATTCCTCAACTTGTTAGCCTAAAAAATTGCTTTCGAATACCATTGTTATTTCCACGTGCTGCTGATAGAAACTAGTCCTGCTGATCATTCACGTGACCTGCTTCTTTAAAGGAAAATACTAAATCTATTGGTGGGTTGATAATTTTGGAATGAGATAAGTTGTTGAACAAGATAGATTCATTCGTTCACTCATTTATCAAGTATTTGTCACGCATGCCAGAAACCATTTGGCACTGGGGACCCAGAATTGAACAAGATGAAGTCCCTGCCCTCAGAACATGCACATTCAATAGTGACAGATAGTTTAATAAACAAGTAAATGGTGTAAGTTCTGATATAAGTACTATAGAAAAAACAAGCCAGAGGAAAGAAAGGGAGCCCCTGGAAGTGGCTATTTTTGGTAATCATCCCCAGGGATTTTCAGATAAATAGTGAACTTTTCCTCTTTGCATCCAGGAGTCTATACTAAAAATTTATGGCTTCCTCTCCTAACTTCTACCCAGATGTTACGAAATGGAGGCTCAAGCTTAATAGCTGACTTATTTGTTCCCCTTTAGATCACACAGGAATGGTTGGCAAATATTTCTTTTCCATCGGGTTACTGAAAACAAAAGTAATAATTCCAACCAGCTGTTATTTAAACAGAAGGAGACTCAAAGACTCTTTTGTTTTATTAGTTACTAAAAAGCTTCTCATTACAACAGGTCTACTATGCCGATCAAAGAAAACATGGTCTGAGTGATGAGAGTCCATCTCACTGAGTTCAACGGTGGTTGAGACTTGGCAGTCCAGCTTGCAGGACTGATCAAAACTCGTCTGAGTGGGATGACATATTCAGGTCTAACATCTCTGACCCTAGCAATGCCAGGTCGTACCAGAAAATTGACAAATTCCCAAGGTGTAGTTGATGCCACACGGTCAACATCGTCTCCTAAAATTCCTCCAGAGGAATGTTTCAAGGTTCTGGCAGCTTATGAACTGACCAGAGTTCCTCTAACTTATAGCATCGTACTTCCTGGCAACCCTTAGTAAGAGTAGGCATTTTAAGGACTACTCAGGGGCTAATCAAGAAATCCAGTCAGAAGACTGGGACTAATACCTAAGAAACTTATTTCTAAAGCGGTGTTTCTCCAAGTGTGATCCCCAGACCAGCAGCATCAGCAGCATCTGAGAACTCGTTAGAAATGCAAATTATAGGACCCTGCCTCATACATACTGAATCAGAAATTATGAGGGTGAGGCCTAGCAATCTGCATTTAATAAGACTTCCAGGTAATTCGGATGCACACTAGTCTAAGAACCACTGATCAAGGGCATCCTGAAAAGATATTGCAAGTGTTACAAAGAAACAGCATGGTAGCAAACAATTTGGTAGACAGTACACCTAAAAATTCCAACAATATGACAAGCTGATGGAAAAAGTAAATTAGACCCTTGTTTGTTCATTTGTTTTTTTGTTCCTGTTCCAAGAATTGGGTACTGGCAACATATGGAACCGTTTAGTTCTCTGGTCTAAGTAGCTGGCCAGAGTCTGGGTCCAGATCTGGACAGAAGGCAGGGCTGTTGCAGAGGCTAGAGAAGTGACCACAAAAAAAAGTTCCAGAACACCAGCAGATTTTAATATTTTATGGTAGAATTGGCCATTCTCCTGCTCCACCCAGACTATGGCACATTGAAAACATAGCCAGCTGCTTTAGGCACGGTCCCACCCCGCCTGTAAATTATCTTTTTGCCCCCCAAATACGGCACGTATTTAAAAAGACGTCATTGCAGTTTATGGATCTGTGTTTTTTGCAAATGCAAGGGCCATTAACTGCATTCACAGCTGTGGCCTTCCCCATCCTAGAACTCATTAGGATGCCTGTAAGTAAGACTGTCTCTGTGAGAACCAAGGAGAAAAGTCTCCTTCTGTCCCTCTTTATCTTTACCTAGAGGCTTCCATGAGCTCTCAGACTCCAGCAAGCAGGAAATCTGGTCCCTCAGTATTTTGTCAATAAAAATAGGAAACAAAAAGTAACAAAAAGGGCCAACCTGGTGGCATAGCAGTTAAGTTTGCACGCTCCACTTCGGCACCTGGGGGGTTCAAAGGTTTGGATTCCAGGCGTGGACCTACGCACCGCTCATCAAGTCATGCTGTGGCAGGCGTTACAGGCAAGTACAGATGTTAGCTCAAAGCCAATCTTCCTCAGCAAAAGGAATCTTCTGCGGAAAAAAAAAGTAACAAACAAAACTAAGAAATTACAGCCTCCAAGATAACTGTCATTACTAACTAAAAGAGAACAGATGATACACTTGGTAGAGAAATACAGAACCTACAATCAAATATACCTATGGCCCTGATTTCAGGAGCCCGGACTCAGCTAAAAGAAAAGTCCCTTTCTAAGCTAATTCCAAAGATTAATGAAGGATTGGATTCTACAGTCTTAGGCATCTGTGTATTCAAAGGTCAGACAAAATGGTAAAGACAGTGACATTCACCTTTGGTGCCCCACGCCCACCCCCACTTCTTTCTGTAACCCTCTCCACCTCTTCACTAGCCACATTCAATCAGTCAGACTACTCCACCTTTGCAACGTCTCACTCATCACCTTGACCCAAATGTCTGAGGCTGTGTAAAAACAGCCTTGTCAGATTTCATAAATGTGCGGTGACGACTCAAACTGAAAAGAGACATTCTCTCATAAGGGAAACAGAGCTTGTCAAAGAAATTCACATTAAAATTGGGTAGCTCTCAAATTATAGTTTGGAGAGCTTTATTTTTAGAGATAAGTTTTATATTTTGTACTGTTTCTCAAAAACCAAATTTTACTAAATGGTACTTCATTTTAAAAACCAGGACTAGTATTTTACTATTATGAATTCATTAAAATTTATATTTGTTAATAACTAAGACAATTTCTATTTTTAAAAAATTTTTAGACTCTATTCCATTTACTCTTGAAATTGAATAACAGTTCATTTTTCACCCCATAAAACACTTCATTCTTTTGCCATGTCTGAAAAACCAATTTATATGTCTTTTACGTTCAAATACCAGTCACTTAACAGTTGGTAAAACTGGGTGCCTGCCTTCACGCTGCCCTCAGTAAGGTCAGCATTCTCAACATTGCTCTCAACAGTGTTTAAATACGTATCTCTGGACAGTCTACTCGTAGGAGTCAAGTTCCCAAGTTTCCTTTGAACTTCTCTTCCTTTTTTCTCTTTCTGTTTCTCCCTGAAAACAAAAGGTCTAAGGAAAATAAACTAAGGCTGAAAATATTTAGGGGGTGTGATTCAGAGAATTTCCATCCTGGACTCCTATTTGAAGGAAAGCGTGAGATTCGGGACTTTCTTTTACTGGTTTGGGTTCCCCCTTGCCAACTGTGGAAGGTCCCCTTGGCGTTCTCTTCTCTACCATCTTACTGGTGGCCAGTCACACCGCTCTGTGTGGTAACCTCTGGGCTACAGGATGAGGAGAGCGATCAGGTTATGAAGATAGGTGGGACAGCATCCTCCCAACAGTCCTGCCAGGAAAAGCAGACAGCAACACAACCCGCGTGGACTCTCCCTTTCCCTCCCTTACATCCTCAGATAATGTTTACAGGGAAGGAGTAAAACTCCTTGGACAGAAATAAGTTGATGTGCCCTGTTCTAGAAGGGGAGGCATTTCCACCAAGACCTACTCAGAGCAAAGCCCTCCCAGCAGTGGGGCAGCCCAGCCTGGAGCGGGGGGCGGGTGGGGGAGAGATGTAAGTGACTGGTAGTTTTCCGGCAGACAACATGAGGCCTCCTCAGAGTGGCCCAGTCATGTTGAGCCCCTTTCTGTGGTTAAAAAGGAAGTCAGCAAGGCTTTCTGGGAAGGAAAGACTCCTTATAGAGAAAAGAGAGGAAGCTGCAAAGACAATAAGAAAGAAAAAAGACCTGGGAGTGAAAGTTCAGGAGACTTGGAAGGAAGAAGTATAAAACTTAGACTATGAAAGAATAGAAAGGAAAACTGTATACAAGATATAGTATAACCATGACTTCTTCAAAGACAAGGCTAAAGGAGGACGGCCCTGGGTTCACTGGTTCAGATCCCGGGTGTGGACCTACACACTGCTTATCAAGCCATGCTGTGGTAGGCGTCCCACATATAATCTACAGGAAAATGGGCACGGATGTTAGCTCAGGGCCAATCTTCCTCAGCAAAAAGAGGAGGGTTGGTGGTGGATGTTAGCTCAGGGATCTTCCCCCCAAGAAAAAAAAAAGATAAGGCTAAAAATGAATGATTATGTTTAAGTCTTTGCAAGCTATGTTACAATTCACTCGGAGTAAGAAGGCATAGGGTAAAGAATGACGGGTTTTGGAAGTTATATAGAGAAAAGAACCTCCTGACAGGACTGGTTGATGAACATCAAAATGAGTTATTCAGTAGTTGTGGAATTTAATTATTTGAAGTGTAAAAAAGTGAATTTTAAAAATCTTTATCATACAGCATCTATTTACCTAGCACTTTAAAGTTAGCTGTCCTGGCTTCTTTGTAGGGTTGTTCCAAGTATCACAGAAGATAATACACTGGGACCAGACTGGGAAAGAGCTCTTCTAGTTCTTTCCGTTCAGTCGGATTTGTTGAATGAATGCTCCCGACTCCTGACTGTCTTATAAATGGCATCCAGTTGAACCCCATGCAATCCTGTGAGGCTGGTAGGAAACCGTAATAGTGTTCTATTTTACACCAAGGCCCACGGAAGCCAAGGGTGAGGTCCTCAGGCACAGAGGCAGCCATAAGATAGTGTGAAGCATAAACTCCCTGTAAAAGCATTTTTGAAAGATATTAGTGCTGGTCCTCACTTCAGAAAATTCATTCAAAATAAGCTTTATTATAATAAGGGTAGGGAAGGAAAAGAAACAGAAGAACTCTTTGATCGAGTTCATTTGCTTGGAAGAACGGGTATATCCTGTGACATCTTCCTAAGGTTTGAGAGTCGGAGGCACTTATTATATCTGGGAATAGTTGCCCAAGTGTTTTCATATAACCACTTTCAAGCAAAGAGCTGATAAACTAAAACACACCGTGTCGCATTGATTACAGTGAAACAAAAAGCTGCCTTTTCACCATGACAGATCACTAAAATGAAACATTTTCTGAATAAATATTTTTGGTCTGCTAGGTCACAGTCAGCTTTCATATTATGCATCAAAACAGACAGTCTTTTCCAAGTTTAAAAAAAGAAATCACAGCTATTTTGTAAACAAAACGTTAAGCCAACATGAACCTGAGTATCTGAAGGGCAGACTTGAGACCAAGCTTTGACGATTGATTCCAAATCCATCTGTTATGATTAATTAAGGTGATGTCAACAATGTAACTGAAATTTCTTATATAATAGTTAACTCTAGATTATTCCCCTTTTGATTGTTCCAGTTGTAAAAACCTTCCATCCAAGATAATGGCAGAGGGCGAAGAAACCCAGAGCTAAATAACCATTCAGGTAGACTACTTCAATAGCTTTGGATAAAAATGCAGGAAGAGAAAAAAAAACAGATGGTGGGGAAAAGGAACCGACACTGCTGTGGATCAGACATTTAGAGGCACGTCGTCTGCATTAGTTCTCGTGGTAGATAATTTTATCCTAAGTTTAGTGAAATGGAAACTGATTCACAGAGAAATTAAGTGATATGTCCGAGACCATTAATGAGAGTAGTAGCCAAGATTTGAATCCAGATCTCTCAAGATTCCAGAGTTCGAATGACCAGAGCTCCTGAGCTCGCCCCGACCCACCTCTCTCAGCTTCTCTGCCCCTCCCCTCACTCACATTCCCCAGCTGCAGTTACTGCTCAAGTTCGTTCCTTCATCAGGACAACGAACCCACTTTTTCTCTTGCTTAGAAAACTCATTCCCGCATTACCTATCCAGCTCTTCCTCGTTGTCCAGTTCTCATCATAAACATCACTTCCTTCGACAGTGGTACCCCAACCCCAAATATGATCCCCAGGATAGGTCTTCATAGCACTCAAGTCTTTTCCATTTCATGGAAACATCCGTCATGTTCCGTAATTACACATTTAATTGTGTTTCCTCCTTTGATGCTACCTTTCCCACTAAACTACCAGCTTCAGCAGCGTAGAGATTACATCTATTTGCTCTTTACTCGCTATCCAGGACCTGGCACAGTGCCCAACACACAGAATGTATCCAACAAATGCATTTTAATGAATGAAATAGTGAGATACGGAAATTGTCTAAAAATACGCATAATCTAAGATGCCCCCAATTCTATTCTATCTAATAAGGTTAAGTTAGCCAAGAGCATTTAGAATTTATGGTGGTGGAGGACTTCTTCAGGCCTTTACTGGTATGCCAATACAGGATATTAGGAACGAGAAAAGAGACTGTTACCCACTTTACCAAAAACTCACTAATCAAGATACACATGAGAAAGCCATGGAAAACTTATGGTCCTGAAGCCCTTGCCATGCTGGGAATCCAGAACTGTCCTGGAGATTGACAGTGACTCCCTTTACAAAGAAGCCACGGCTTCTCCTCATAGTGTCACAGTCATCACAGCGTGTCTGCTCCGGGTTACCAAAGACGGTCTGATTAAACCATGTGCCTGGTCTCATTACCAACTCTTCAACATTAATTACTGCAAACTAATCCAGGCTTAATCCATTCAGGTTTTATACTTAAAGGCACAAGTCTGGCCTTCTAACGACGTTCCTGATTTTTATTCAGGGTTTCACTTACAGCACAATTTGCTTAGGTAATTTCCTGTGGGTGAAAAGCAAATGCACTTTAATTAAGCGAAGATTGAACAGCAAGTCAAAATACGTCCATTTTCATTCTGTTCTGTTTAACACCTAGCTATGTGCGCCTGGAGGCCAAATCATTTTAACCCCTCTGACTTAACTATCTTAACTTTCCCATCGGCAAAATTATAATCATCACTCTGACAGACTTACAGCTAGTCTGAAGGCTTGTAAACTTCTCAGAGACCTCTGGCTGACTGACCTTTCTCTAATTCTGCAGCTCTAAGATCAAAAAAGGTCCTAGACCAGATTGCTAGCCTGGGGAGAATGAAGATGTTAAAAGGGAGTGTGTTGATGCCGTGTGCACCGTATTATATCAGTCTCTTTGATCATATTGTGTAACACCAAGACTGAGGATCTGATCATAAAGATGCAGCTGAGCTGGGGTTGGGGGGAGGGGTGGTTCTGCCCATTGGTCGGTGAAACTTCCTACAAGTACCAATGTGATCCTCACTCACTCAGACTTAATCATATACAAGGATACAGAGGACCTTGTGTCTGCCATTGGAGAACATTGTTGATCTCTCTTCTGTGTATCCCACTAGCATCTTCCTCGATCTGTATCCTTTAGATAAACACATCTTGACTCATTCCCCAGGGAGTATCCATGTCTGGCCTCAACCCACTGTTGATACTTGTCAACTTGATGGTAGTGTAGGTTCAAATGTGCTTTGGGGAAAGTATTTCCCAAATACAGTTATTATCAACAACTGCCTACAAAGCTGAATTTTTTGAGACCTAATTTCTTTTCTATAAAAAATAGATGTGAGGCCGGCCCAGTGGCGCAGCAGTTAAGTTCACACACTCCACTTTGGTGGCCTGGGGTTCACCAGTTTGGATCCTGGGCATAGACCTACACACCACTTATCAAGCCATGCTGAGGCAGGAGTCTCACGTATAAAATAGAGGAAGATGGGCACGGATGTTAGCTCAGGGCCAATCTTCCTCAGCAAAAAGAGGAAGATTGGTGGCAGATGTTAGCTCAGGGCTAATCTTCCTTAAAAAAAAAAAGATGCAATATGGTATTTGCAATAGGCTTGAATTCAGAATTTGCTGCTGCTTATAGGCTTTGTGTCTTTAAAGAAATTACAATATCTCAGAACTTGAGCTTCTTCATCTGAAAATAGTACGATAACAGTAGTACCTATCCCGTAACATTAATGGTAGGGAGGGCAAGGGATAACGTGGGAAGTACCTCGTGCTGTGCCAGCACACTGAAGGTGCTAACTCAGTATTTGAATCTGAAATCAGGAACCCAAAATTTGAGGGAAGTGAATGAATTTAAAAGCTCTGTACCTACCAGAATATTTTATGATGAAAATAACAGAAAACTGGACTCAAACTGGCTTAAATAATAGTGGGAATTCATTGGCACCTGGAACTGAAAAGTCTATGGGAAACGGAAGCAGCAGGCATTGTTCACTTCAGGTCCAGCTCGACTCCCCTGCAGTTCTGCTGGCTCTGCCCTTCTCCACGTGGTACCTCTCCCTCAGGCCGGCTTCCGCCATCATTGCAAGATGCTACACACTTTCTCCTTCACATCCAGGGAAGAGAGAACATGACTTTTCACAATGAACAAGAGTCATCAACTTTGGAGACCCTTGAACTGGGCATTGTGGCCAAGTGAATGCCATGCAGTGGAATGTGAAACTGGGGAGAGGCTGAGAGGGGAGGCATTATGCAAGGGGCAAGGGTGAAATGAAAGTCACAAAGGCAGACACACTGTATACCATAGTCACACAATAAATGCTTAGTGGGTGGCAATGCATCCAAAAGTCTTTTTTTACAAGAGAATAAAATATTTATAACGAAACATTGAATTCCGAGGTTTCTAGGATCCCAATAAGCCCAGATGGTAGGGAGCAGGAGTGGGGAAGGAGCTGTCAGGGACTCTCTGAACCGCCCAACAGAAATCTCAAGGTGTGGGTCCTGTTCAGGAGGGAAGTCTACTGTCTCCCAGAGGCACCTGGACGTTTGAGCACCACCATCTTCAAGGCTGCTCTGAAGCCCGCAGAGGTGAGAATCATGGCATAGTCCTTCTCTCTGATTCCTGCAGATCTGGCACCAACTGGAGAAGCAGAAGAAAAACCTCCCAGTGCTGGGGAAGTTGTAAATGATGGAAGTTCCTCCCCTTCCTTTTCCACAGAAAATCTATAAACATTCCATCAGTACCACTGGAAAGGCGGAAACACTGACACAGATGCCTTCTCTACTTAGAGAGCAAAAGCCCCAGGACAAACTTTTAAAGATGATTTCCTTTTGCCTAAATAAAGCATTTGATGGGGTCTTGGGGCTCATTTGATTGTAAGGAAGCGAAATCCACTCAAGGAACACAAGCAACAAGGGAATTTATTGGATGAATACCAAGTATCTCCCAGCCGGGAGGCACCACTGGCCTCCAAAGGGACTGGATTCCCCTGACCAGGAAAATGCCCAATGACTCTAGTCTTCTCTCTGTCACAACCAGCTTTCCCTGCTTCGCTTGTCCACAGGTCAGCCTTGGCTTTACAGATTCCTTGTTCAAGAGCCACCACTACAACGCTAAGTAGTTCCTATAAGCCAATTTCAAGTTTCTGGGAGAAAGAGCCCACTGTTATATCCAGAGTCGGATGTCTGGCCTTGGCCAATCAGCTATGGCTGGGGAGGGCGGGGTCATCAGGTTAGGTCTGCTGCATACTGGAAGGGGCTATATCAGCAGACTGAGCAGGGGCGAGCAGGAAGGGCAAGGGACCCACATGCGTATATTAGACACGTCAGTCCTTTTGTCGTCCATCAAAGTATGATCACTGTTACATGATTTCATAAAAACATCGGGAAAATAGAAACCAGTAGAGGAACAGGGACTGAGTCCAGATAACTAATCTCAGGGTGGCCTCATTCTAACTTTTTATGTGTCCTATATACAGCACAATTTCTTAGTGCTGCATTTTTTTCACTTGCCAAATAAAGATAATTATACTTGTCCTTGTAACTCACAGGATTATAGAAAGGATAAAGAAAAAATAGATATGCAAGCATTTTAAAACAATAAATGATGTCATTTACACTCTGCACACTATAAAGCATCTCTCTGGATTCTAACTCAAACCCCACGGTTTCTATGGAAAAACGTATGCGTTCAAGGATCATTTGTCAAAATAGCCATTTTGGGTTAATTCGCCTAGGAGGACACAGATCTGATGTCCACCACATACTGTGTGGTGGGGTGTTTTACAGGTTACACAGTTACACAGCACATACACGGGAGCCACAACAGAGGAGAGCTACAAAGATTACGGAAAGGCGGGAAAGTAAAAACAAACAAAAACAAAATATAACAAAGTAAAAACAAGAAAAACCCTCACCCCTGAGAAAATAAAAATTGGTAGGTTAATAACAGTCTGCAGTGATATGTACTCATTCCAAGTCCATTAATGACAGAAAGAATGGAAATAGGCTGCAACTGAGGGGTTTGGATTAGAGATAAGAGAGAAATTCCTGGGAATGAGGCTGCTCATTCCCCACTCACAAAGTGTTCGCTCATCCCCTCCTCTGCAGCGGATGACGCCTTCTTTGACCGCAGGATTGTGTGCCTTCATCTTTATTTCCCCAGCGCCGGGCACGGTGGCTGCCCCTTGGGGCATTCAGTTAATATTGTCGCGGACGTGAATGTTCAGAGACTAAGAAGGCAGCAATAGACAGCAGCCATCCTTGTCCCTTCTGTAAGCAAGAAACCAGTTCCTTGGCACCATGCAGGAGAAGGGGGACATCTCATTTACCTTCTCCCTTCCAGTACAAAATGCACCAATTGTGAGAAGGTTCTTGCTTTCAGGGACCTAGAGATGGTCCTTCTATATTGTTACCTTTTTCAAGTAGCCTGACTCAAAAAAGCTCATTATCCACCCAAAGACTCCTGCTCTATGTTTTATGTCTCTCGATCTGGTCACAAAGCTTAGGCCCGAATTTGTCACTAACCAGCAGTCCTGGGTGCTGTGTTCAGGAACGCGACTGAGCTTTTAGGCAGTGGAAGGCAGTGTGGCGCCCTGGAAATCACCCAGGGACCTGGGATAGTTCTGATCTTGCCAAGAACTGGTTATCTGGTCTGAGGCGCCTCATTCACTTTCCCCTGACCTGTTTCCTAGTTTGTAAAACAAGGGCATTAAACCAGGCACCACGAATGCCTCAGTTTCACCACTGTGTGGTTCCAAGTCGGGCACCGGCATCTTCCAGAGTTACCAGACCTAGAGAAACAGTTATTCCTCAAAGGGAAGACGAAAGCAAGCCCGATATTTACATTTTTCACTCCCATATTTTCAGCAACCTCTGAGTACATTTAAAGTCTGAGTCTTATTTCATGTCTGAGGCAACACGTTTTTATCTCTGAGGGGATCGGGTCCATGTTCTTCATCCCCATTACAATGAGGCAAAGTGGCAACGCCAAAACACATTAAAAAAATAAAAATTAAAAATCCAACTTTTCTACCAAAATTACTGAAAGAAGTCAATGAAAAAATGTAAATCTCAAATAAACACCAATCAGCAAAACTCCAGTCCGTCAAACACAGTTGTCCTTGATGTACGCGTCACAGCCGAATTACTTAAACTCAGTCACTGGCAGGTCCAAGCAAACAGACATCACTGACTATAGAGATGATTATCTCAATTATGCCACAGTCCAAAGCAAATTTTTGGACAGGAGGAAAAACTGTTGCTCCAAAGAACAAACAGGAAGAGATCAGAACTAACTTTAGCCTGTGGAGGAATAAGAGAGGTTAGCAAATGTCCATTTAATCTTAAACAACTTCTGCCTAAGGGATTCAAATTTACTCGAATAATCTAAAGCAGCCCTTCCCAATCTATTCCTAAACCCTAATGCCCTGGAGCATCCATTGTATGTAATGAGCTAGTTTCTCTCCTTTGCATCTAGAAAGGTACTCGCTTACTCGCTATGTACCATCCTTGAGAGAAGTGAGAAAATAGTCATTCGAACCATTTTCTGAAAGCCCAGTTCCTAAGGGCTGATGTAACAGATGGTAGTCAGCACTTCTCACACTTCACCCTTCACGGTAGTTTGTGGTTCTCACAAGCCACAGAAATATGCCATGCTGACACAAAGGGAGCGGGTCTCTGCTTCTATCGAATAGTCTTATTGAGCTCCTTTGAACTTAATATTACACACAGATATATATTTTTATTTTATCATTTGGGTTTTGCTGGGTTTTCGTTTGTCTATTTGCAACTTGTCCAAAACTATTAACTTCCATAATGTCTGAGATAGTGATTACACCAATCAAAAAAATCTTAAGTTGGAGCCAGCCCTGGTGGCCTAGTGGTTAAAGTTCAGCAATCTCACTGCTTCAACAGCCCAGGTTCGTTTCCTGGTGGTGGAACCACACCACCTGTCTGTCAGTTGCCATGCTGTGGCAGTGGCTCACATAGAAGAACTAGAAAGACTTACAACTAGGATATACAACCGTGCATTGGGGGAGGAAAAAAAAGAGAGAGGAAGATTGGCAACAGAAGTTAGCTCAAAGCAAATCTTTCCCAGCAAAAAAAAAAAAATCGTAAGTTGTGTATTTTATGTAGTAGTATTTTGAAATTGTTTTCAGGTACTGTGAGATACAGCAAATTAGTAACTCAGGTAGTGTCACTGAGAATTGAGATTTTAAGTATATTTGAAAAATAATAAAGATATAAAATCAATGAGTTTAAGCAAACACTCTACAGTCCTGAGTTGGAATTGGAAGTACCCACATAAAACCATGATGCATTTTATAGGAAAGAAATTATCCCAAGCTCTGTCCACCAAAACAGCCCAGGAATAATGACCAATTCAGTACCAATAAGCACAGCTAGCACCTAGATTATAATCTCTAAACACCGTTTCCCACTAAAAGGAAGCAGAGTTCTTTGGAGAACTAGCTAATTTCACATCTCGGGCAGGAAATTTCCAAGATGAGCCTGGAACATCTTGTGCCAGAGAGGAAGGAAGCTATCGAAGGCTACTAGAGTCAGCGTCGAAAGGAGTCAGGAGCAAACTAGAAAAGGTGTCACAGGCCAAAAATGGGCCAATCTGAGCAGGAATGAGGACAATAACTGCAACAGATTGAAACACATCAAATACGCTAAAATCCACGAGTTCATAATAATACTTAAAACAAAACAAACAAACTCAGTCACCTTTGGAAGGTGTAAGGGAAGCAATCTATTTAAAAAAAATTTGTTGTTGTAATAAAATACACATAACATAAAATTTACCACTTCAACCGTTTTTAAATGTGTAGTTCAGTGGCATTAAGTACATTCACTTAATGGTGTGCAACCATCACAACCATCCACCTCCAGAACTTTTTCATCTTGCCAAACTGAACCTCTGTATCCACTAAACACTAACATCCCATCCCTCCTTTCCCCAAGTCCCTGTCAACCTATTATTTTGGACTGGTAAGTACCGGTGAAAATGAAGCATATATCTTGCCTTTCCTATATGATCTGTACCTCAGGGTAACCACGTGAGGGGATTCTCTTTTCAGAAGTATTCCAGCTAATAAATGAAGAAGGAATGCTAAAATTAAGAATATCACCATTTTGTAAGCCTCAATAAATTAATGGATCAAGGCAATGATTACCAATGGCTGATAACATCAGCCCCTAATGCTTCAAAGTATAAACTGCCATCTGCAAAGTAGCGCACACACACACACACGCGCGCGCGCGCGCACGCATGCAAACACAACAAGTTTACCTGAATCTGATCAAGCCTGTAGAGCTAACTCCCAAATTTATAAGAAATACAGGAGACAGAGGAACACATTTAATGGCACCATGAGATACACAAGGAAAGCTACAGAAAATGACCTGAATTTTTCAATAAAAAGCAAACAGATAAAGAAAGAAAATTTAAAAAGAAAGCTAAAGAGAAAAGCTATATATCAAAAGAGACTAAAGAGACACATTATAATTGTATAAATCTTCTTGTGAACTTGATTCAGCAAACCACCCATTTAAAAACAAAGTTTATAAGACAAGTGAAGCTATGTAAACCCTAAGTGGCTATGATATTAAGGAATTAACAATTTTTTAGGTATGATAATATTAATGTGGTCATATTTAAAAAGACAGTTCTCAGCTTGGAGAAAGATCTTTAGAGATTCAAGAATACAATGTCTAGGATTTCTTCAAAATAATCAGGGGTAAGGGCATAGAAGAAACAAAAAGGGCCATAAATTGACTGTTGTTCAAGATGGGTAATAGATAAAAAGAAGTTCACTATAATATTTTGTCTTCTTTTTGCATATGTTAGAAAATTTCCATTACAAAAAAATTTCTTTTTAAAGGAAGAAAACTAAAATTCAGAATGCAAAGCTTGAGCTTAATGCATAATTTGAGTTAGTGTTGGTCATGTAACAGCTTTTACTACAATTTAAAAACTGTTGACCTTAAATAGCTCAATCTAAAAAACAGCTGAAATTTGTGCTTTTCTTTTGCTATCCATGAAAATGATTTTCAGTACCAATTTAATTTCAAATAATTGCAGCTTTTCATGGTAATATAAAGCTCAGCAAATCTCATTGCTATATTTGTCATACTTGGCACAGCATTCCTATTAAAGATGTTCTTCACTGTGAAATGTTGGTTAAGCAATTCAAATGTTTCATTTTAAAATTTCTAAAGATATTGGCCAAATCTGCACTCCTGCTTTCTGCTTTCAAAGGTTGAAGAAATGGCCAAATGAAAATGTTTCTCCGTCTTCTTTAAAACTGTTGTTGAAGACAGTGTCCTTTGCATTGCCAAGAGCTCTTTATATATGGGCTCCAAATCAGCAATTCTTTTATAACTCAGTTCCAGAAAAAAGTTTGTCTTTCGAGGGGGATAAATCCTTTTAATCATTCAATAAATAGGATAATGAATTTTCTTTTCTTTTCTTTTTTTTTTTTTGTCTAGCCCTCCAGGAAATCAAAGCTAAATGAAATTACTACTATTTTTTTAGATGTCCCCCCTTCCCTTTTACATGGTTTAAATATTTTAGTTTTCTATGAGTCATTATAAAAAGGTATCCTTTAGAATTAGTAATAACACATGTCACTGACACACATTTTATCCACATTTTAAGACCTTTGAAATTGGGATGCATCTTATCTTACAATCAGCATAGATTTCCCCAGAAGCATTTTTTTTCTTATTTAAATTTCTTATTTAAATGTACATCATTATGTCTTTTATTTATAGCCTAGATTTGACAAAATATTAAAACGTCTTCAACAACGTTTCTGTAATATAAAAATACTATGATAGCAGAACAGTAAAACTGGAAAAACTAGGGATAGAATTAAGCCTTATTAAATACTTCAGTCTATAAATACCATATTTCAAACAGTTGTCTCTCACGTCTGACTTTTTAAAATTAATGTGTAATGAAGGAATTGGCCTTTGCTATACATAATTATTTGGAAACATTTTGTATTCACCTTACACTTTTTCTTCCAATAGAAAATGTTATGCGAGCTTCACATTTTAGCAGCACTATCAATATATACTTCCCCAGAACCACATGTACAAGATATTTTATTTCAGATCTTAATGGCTCAACAAAGCTTATTGGATCAATGACTTATTGGATCAAATAACCACTACCGTCAATATCATTTGACCACCATACCACAAATCAACCACGTCCTCCAGAGAAGTGGAGAATGAGTAGTTCCACCCTATGTATGTACATTATAAAAATCATTTCTAGAGTGGATCCTTGGAGAACAGGCTTTGAGACCAGCACTAATGCCCACCTATCTGAAAAGCTAACTGAATCACATTGGGCCTTTGCTCCATATAGATATATTTTAGAAGTTATTGTTTGACCTGAATGTTAAGAATCTGTGCAAAACCTGTTACATTTGTTTTTGGAATACATAATAATGTTTTCTAATTATCTTGTTATGATAACCTATGAATTACGTGTTTTCCTTGAGGATGTACCAATTTCATAGCAGAACTCAAGGGCTACGCATGCCTGGAATAACTTACCAGCCACTCCCACACGGGGATTTATTTCCTCTTTGTCCATATTCTTATAGCCCTGTCACTTCCACCACCTTCTGGCATTTATTCTGGCCTTTCCTTGTGGCTTTATTTGGCTATTATAAGGAAAAACACAGCATAAACTGATGGTCACGGACATGGGCTTTAGAGACCTAGATTTGAATCCTGGCTCTTTCTAGCCAAGTGACTTGGGACACATCCTTTAATCTATCTGGGCATCAGTATGTTCATTTATAAAATTAAAATGATATCCACCTTGCAGGTATGTTAAAAAGCTCCTATGAGAACATGCACGAAGAGCCTGACACAGTGTTAGGATCACTATTATTACTAGCATTTTGATCACATCTTTGCCAACAGTCGAATGGGCAACTCTCTGGCCCAGATCTTACAGTGAGAAAGAAGGATAAGCCATCAGCAGAAAACTCCCAGGACTGGAAACTATGGACCATTCTTTACCTTGGTGACTGAGCATCCACTTGTACTCCAAAGCATTGTGCAAGTCATTGGGAATATAGAGGAGCATACAGAATAGTCTCTGCCTTCAAGGAGCTTACAGCCCTTTGGAGAAGAATTGTCACATATAAAAAATGAGCAGTAAATAAATAGGGGAGAAGATACAAATCTCCCTCACAGAAGAATTCCCAATAATTTATGCCCTCAAGGAGGTTGAACATGACTCCCTACCCCTTAAGTGTGGGCTGCACATAGTGATGTCCTTCCAAAGAGGACAGCATGGAAAGGGAGAGAAAAGAGTAACTGTTCAGTAGAGAAAGCTGACAAACACTACCTCAGCCAGGTGACCAAGGTCAACATCAACAGTGACAGGTCATGTTGATAATATGTACTCTCGATATGATGAGATGAGAAGGTGACTTCACCTCTGTGGTCCTCCTCCCCAAAACCCATGACCCCAGTCTAATGATGAGAAGAACATCAGACACATCCCAACTGATGGACATTGTATAAAATACGTGACCAGTGCTCTTCAAAACTGTCATGGTCATCAAAATAAGGACAATCTGAGAAAGTGTCACAGCCAAGAGGAGTCTAAGAAGACATGCTGACTAAATGTAATGTGGCACCCTGGATGGGATCCTGGAACAGAAAGAGAACATTAGGAAATCTGGATAAAGTATGGACTTTACTTAATAACGTATCAGTATTGGTCCATCAATTATGACAACTGTATCATACTAATGTAAGATGTTAATATCTTATTATTATAAAAAATAATAAAGGTGTATAATAATATTAAGGAAACTGGGTGTGGGGCATATGAGAACTCGCTGTACTATTTTATCAATTTTTCTGTAAACCTAAAACTGTTCCAAAATAAAAAGGTTTTAAAAATCAATACAAGGTAACAAATGACAAGACAGAATGGGATTGAGTCATTCGTTCAACAAATATTTCTTGAGTACCTACTATGTGCTAGACACTTCACTAGGGACTGGGGTACAGCAATGAGCAAAGAGAGAAAGGTCCTTGATCTGGAGGAGCTTACATGGGATGTGTGCTGGGCCTTGTAGAACTAATTTATGTTCTCCGTCAGTTTTCTTTGCTTATGAGGGAATTCCCAGTGGCATTCTAGTGGCAATGTGACCGCCATTACTTCTTGCTAAATAAGGGGCAAACATGATCCCAGCTATAGCTTAGCAGTGAGAGGTGAATAGAAAGTGACTTTGCATAAGAAGGAATGGGTCCTGGGACAGCTAGGAGCCAGCTGGCACAGCCAGTGTTTCCTGAGGCCTTCCAAACCCCAGAAAACAGCACAGCCCTTGAAGCTGATATATGCCCAGGGAGCATTTGCCCAGTCACAGAATATGGCCAGTGGAAGGTCCTCCCAATCATTTGGTCTAATCCCCTTCACTTCATGGAAAGGAAACAGGCCCAGGAAAAGAAAGTGATTGCCAGTGGTCACAGGGCTATCTCTGAACCAACTGTTTAATTTTCACTCCTCAGAGGCTGTGGACATTTATTCTGTTGTTAGAAATCATCAAAACTGAGAGGCTAGGTGTACATACTTGCCTTCATTAGATGTGATCAATGGAAAAGGATCAGGAAAACTAGATGGAGAATAACTATCAACGTGGGTTAAACAACACGGGCGACAGGAGCTTCCAAACTAAGGATGCTCTATGACCAGTTGTCGAAACTGACGGGACAGTGCAGGATAAACGTACACTTCCTAAAGGGGACAAACTCGCTTTAAGGTCGCTGTAACTGAAAGAAAAACCAAGCGACTATGTACTGCATTAGCTAAGTAACAGTTTGCAGGGGAGCTTAAATGGTATGGGGGTGGGACAGGACTGACAGTCCTTTAAAACATAAAAGACCAATAATAAATACATAAAAATGTCAGAGCAACCCCAGATTTATACTTGGATAAAAACAGAACAGAGAGAGGATCTATAAACTAGGGGTTCAGCTATGTAGTTCAGGAGCCAAATCCAATCAGATAACCACGCCGTTCTTGAGAAAGCCTGTTTGGGCTGTCAGCAGCATCCTGAAGCCTGAAGATGCCACTAGGGTATCAGCTGTGGAGACAGCTCATTCCCCTAACAAAGCCAGCCCGTTCTGCACAAAGTCAGAAAGAGACCAGACAGCACACTCAGGGAAAATTACTTTTGAAACTGAGTTTTCAAACCTTCTGTTAAGGATTGTTTCTAAACAACCATCAGGCCAGAAGAGGCTTCCGTGTTTTACGTACACAGTACACACATTTAAGGTGGAATTTCAATGAAAAGATATTGAAAGAAGAATGAAAAGTTAGAATTATTAGCTTCACCTCTAACATTGAGCTAAAGATTATGTCCCCTGGGCAGCACATCAGAATCACCTGGAAAGCTTTAAAAATGTGAACGCCCTGGCCCAGGCCAGCCCAGTATCACGAGATTCTCTGGGGTGGGACGCGGGCTCCAGTCCTTTTCAAAGTTCCCCAGCTGATTCCATTGTGCAGCCCAGTTAGGAATCCATTTTCTACAGCGAGTTAGTCTCAACTTTGAATATCAAATACTCTTAATTAAAGCTGGATAAACTACCCACACATCCTAGGAGTACAATACCCTGAAATGTCACCCAATTAAATAAAAAACTACAATTTTAACAATTAGTCTTCTTAAGTCAAATGTACCCAGATTTCTTTGACTTTCCCTCTCTTCAGATATTTCCACAGCAGAAGCAAGTACCTCTTCAGTTCAGATGTTTTCCCCTCAATATACTCATGGTGAGCACGTGGTACAAACTGAGAGAGAAGGAGAAATCTCATCCCCTCTCCCCCACCCTCCTTGGTTGGCCTTTCAAAATAGAAAAATAAAGACAAACTTCTCTTACAAGTTTCAAAACAAAATAATTAAAATGTATCTTTGGGTAAACAACTGTGAAACTCAATGAGGTATTTCCTTTATTTTTTAATAGTCACAGACTCGGGGTCAATCATGGAAATAGCTGCATAGTTTTGACTCTGCCAAACGGCTCAGTGAAATGACATCCGGGGAGGGCTGGCCCCGTGGGGAGTTCTGAACAGCACGCACCCCCTGGCCATTTGGGCACCTGCCTGCTAATCTGTGGGGTGGTAGCTTTTTTCCAAGATGTGAACTCTCCCTAATTATATCATGACATGACAATTTGCCCAGCCTACCTGGAGGAGGTTATCCAACCCTGATTGAGGACACTCAATAAACAATAATAAAAAGCTTGAACTGTCCTGAAGGCCTGAAAGTTCTCCCAAGGAAAATATCAGGGGCAGTGGCTACATTACCAGTTTTCTAAGAAAAGAGTAACTCTCTCTACCATGGAAGGGATTAAATCTTTAAAGCAGCCATGAAAAGAAGAATCGAGAACCTCCCAGCCCGCAAATGTGATTTAATTAGTCTCTTTCTCTCCAGAAGACCTTCAGGTGGGAAAGGGAGTGAATCCCAGACGCAGGGGACAGCTGTAAGACCACTACAATATTTGGCTTCCAGGAGGCGGTGGTACATTTGTTTCCTAATATAAAATGTATGAGAACCCTATTCAGCAACAAAAGGAAGTACTCACCCATGCTACAACACGGATGAACCTCAAAAACATGACGCTCAGTAACAGAAGCCACATATCGTATCATTCCATTTTCATGAAATGTCCATAAAAGGCAAACCTATAGAGACAGGAAGTAGTGTTTAGTGTTGCCCAGGGCTGAGGCTGGGAAAGAGGATTGACTGCCAAGGGCCAAAGGGATTCTTTTGGGGGTGATGGAAACGCTCTAAGATTGGATTGGATTGTAGTGATGGTTGCACAACTCTGTAATCTCCCTAAAAATCGTGGAACTGTACACTTAAAATGGATGGATTTTATGGCACACAAATTATTGATTATTCTTTGGACCTAAATAAAATCTTATTCTTTGGACTAAATAAAACTTAGAAAAAACGATATGGCGCCTCCTCTCCCGGGTTTGGGGGTGGTTCCTCAGGTGCCATGCAGACCATCTTTCTGTCACTTACACACCCTGTGAATTCTGCTCCTTCTCCCACTTACCCCTGTAAAAAGGTATCAGAAAGAGAAAGAGAGGAGCGGGAGACCACATTATCAAATCTGGGATCCTGTGCGATCACACCAGACACCAGGTCTGGGAATTTGGAAAGGCAATCAAGCATAAATCCTGACCTAGAAAAGAAAAAAAAGGCAAATGTGATGAGGACTACACCCGCGTAGCCCATTGCAGTGAACGGAACCCGCTGGGGAAAACCCGACTCCCGCAGAAACCGAGTCGGAAGCCTGGTTCCCCGAGGTCCAAAGAATAACCAACCAGTTCACAGGGCCTCCACCAAATCCAGGGCATGCGTTGATCAAACCCAGGCTGGCTTCACTTTGGAAGCGGCGACTCTGTTCTGAGAGGAGCACGAAGTCGGGAAGCTGGTCCCGAGGCCGCGTGGCCCTGGTCCTCCGCGCCGGGCGAGGCGGGCTCCGCGGGGCGGCCGGGCACCGTCTCCGCACGTGGGGCAGCCGCCCGCCACCGCCCAGCTCGTCCCGACTCCTCCGACGCGGGGGCCGCGCCCCGGCCCGCGCGCCTCCCCGGGGGCCGGAGCCCCGCGCTGCAGGGGGAAGGCGCCTCGCCGCGGGCCTCTCCGCGGGGGGCGGGGGGCGGGGTGCTGGCCGACTGCTGCCCGGCCCCCTCCGCGCGCCCCCGGCCCAGTGCTCATGCGCACGGCCAGGCCTTTATAGCTGCGCGCGGTCCGCTCTCTCCGCACTCGGGCGCGGCGGGCAGATCCCACTCAGGTGCGGGGCCCCGGCGTCCAGCGCGGGCTTGGGGTTCCTGACGCCTGGCTGTGCGTGCCGTCCTTTGTCGCTCGCATCTTGTCTGTCTGTCTTTACAGTGCACCCTCCGTCGCGGTCCTGGGTTGCACGCCGACTCTAGGTTGGGCTCGATTTGCAGCCGGAACGACCCCTGCCGACCGAGAGGGGCGCCAGCTCCGGGGCAGCGGCCTCTTCGGCGTCCCCCACCCTGGGTTCCCGAGGGGTGCGGGATCTCAGGAGCGGGCGGGCGCGGGGTGCAGGGGACGTGGGGCCGCCCTGCCCCCGGAGCCTCCTGCGCATTCTCCCTCTCTCCCAGGTGCGAGCCGCCCCCCGACTACCATGTCTGCAGCCTGGATTCCCGTCCTCTGCCTCGGTGGGTACGCGCCCCTCACCGCCCCCTCCCCCGGCGCCGAGCCGGGCGGCGCTGGAGCCAGCCCTCGCGCTGTCCTCTTTCCGCAGGTGTCTGTCTGCTGCTGCCGGAGCCCGCGGGCAGCGAGGGAGCCGGTGAGCTGCGGGTTCCCGGGTCGGGGGAGCGGGGCTTGGTGCAGGCGGCGGGAGGGGCTGAGGGCCAGCAGGTGGCAGCGCGCTCAGACCGAGCCCCTGGACCTCGGCCGGGGGGCGCAGCCCCCTGTATACCTGCAGCTTCTGCTCCGGCTCACCCCCACCTCCCACGCGAGGAGCCCCTGGGGTCCGATGGGGACATTCCTCCCACGGCGCGGAGAAGGAATCCCCCATCCACACCCACGTCCCCGGAGCTCGCTGGCAGGCGGAGGCAGGCGGTGTTCGTGGAGCCCCGCCGAGGGGCGCGCTGGTCCCGGGAGTTCCCTGCGTTTGAGGTCGGGGGAAGCCTCCCAGCCGGACTTCAGACTGTCGGAGCTGCCCGAGAGGCTTGCGTCGTCTCCCACCTGTGTGCCCCCTGGCTGTGTTTCTAGGAGTGACCCCTATAAGAAGCAGCATTTATGGGCGCGTTTCATATTCGACGGAGTTTAAAAAGAGTTTGTCCACATGTAGAAGTCCGAGTCTGGGTGTGTGATTTGGTGTGTTTTCTACAATATAAAAGGCAAACTCCTTTCCAAAAAATCTATCCTTTGTTTTTCCTTGAAAGGAGAAATGAGGGTAAGTATTGCACCGGGCTGTCTTCAGCCCTCCCACATCCCCCAAGACACACACACACACACACACACACTCTCTCTCTCTCAGTGTTGGCAGCTGAAGGCAGAGCCTCTGAAGCCACCCAAATTGGGAGGAAGAATTAAGGCTGTTTGATAATAGGGATGAGGCTCATAAGTAGGAGGCTACTGTTTTGGTAAGGATTTTCACTTCCCCAGCAATCTAGAGTGCTTGGGAACTAAGGAACCAGCATTGTCCCTGGCATCCTGCCTTCCCTTCCATCCACGTGTACAGTCCAGGGTGTGCAGAGGCTCCTGAGGGAGCATCCTTGTTGCTCTGCCTTGGGAAAAAGTTGCTTATTATTATTATTAACCTCTGTTTCAAAAAGGTTTGGATAACCACAGCTTTCTGTTTTTGGAAAGTAGTGTTTAATAACATTCTCAATTTAATATTCACAGTAAATTGATGAATTAACATGTATTTTGTTATCTTGTCACATGTTGCCAAGGGCTTGTCTCTACCTAACATCTTTTGTAGTAAAAAACTTCGATTCTTTATTAGTCAGGTTGACTGTGTAAAGCTGGCGTATTAACAGTGCTTTCTAAAAATGCATTCACTGCCTGGTATATCTTTCTGGACAGATCTGGAGCAGAAGTAATCAGGTTCAATTCAGATGAAAATACTCCATTCTGAAGAGACTAACTGCCCCGTTTCCTGGCCTGCAGGAGTTGCAGAATGCTCCTTGAGCTGGGTGACCTTGAGTAAAGTAACCCCAGGCCTTTAATTTCTTCAACTATAAAATGAATGATTGAGCTAAATGACACTCTGTAAAGTGAAGTGTCTTTTCACTAGTTTGCTTAAATTAAGGTATAATTTTAAGGCACTGCATTTGGAGGAAAACTGATATAAATGGTCCTCTGAAGCAAAAGATGACTTAGGTTTGTGCCTGTGTCTATGAAAATGTCCCTCACAGGTGCAGCCCAGATTTAATATCTTCGCCTCAGGCAACTATGTACACACATCATCAGAACTGAGAATTTTATATTTCTAGAATAAATGGCCAATGGCTGTTATTTTCTAGTTCTGATATATTTCCAATTGTGTATTTCCAAACTGATAAGAACTGAGAAAATTCTCCCGTTAGTCTTTATAGTGGCTGAAGACTAGATTGGAAAAGTGATTTTTGGCTTGCTGAAATCTGGAATAGTGTGGACTGGTACATAAGTCAATATTCTTAAGGAGTGTAGAAATTAGGGAAGTAAAGCTTCAATCTCATCCTAGGCCCCTCCCCCCCAACCAGCACCACTCTTGTAGAAGTCCTAAGAATGGTTATTACCTTCCCTCCTTTCTCTTCAGTTCCCATCGCTATCACGTGCTTTACCAGAGGCCTGGACATCAGGAAGGAGAAAGCAGATGTCCTCTGCCCAGGGGACTGCCCTCTTGACGAATTCTCTGTGTTTGGGAACATCGTGTATGCTTCTGTATCGAGCATATGTGGCGCCGCCATCCACAGGTAAGCCCAGACACGCCACGGGGAGAGAGATGCACGTGCCAGGATTCCCTTCCCCTCTGTAGCCAACTGGATGCCACACACTCGCACCTTTTCTTTCTTTTGGTGCCACTTTTGGCCATAGAAGGTAGATACACCAAACATACAAGGGAAGCTTTCCGACTAAAGGCAAATTGCGTTGTTTCTTGACAGCTAGACTCCTGTGATTCTGAAACATTTCTAATCATGTGGTATATTACTGCATTTTTACTATGTGCTGCTACTCTACTTCTGTGTGGTAGATATAGTTTGACTCCGTTTTACAGTTGAGGAAACTCAACTCAGAGAGTTGTCGAGTATCTTGCCCGCGGTCACCATTGTTAGCAAGTGCCAGAGCTGGGACTGAAAGCCCGTATTCTCTGTCTCCAGAGCCCATGTTCATCACCACTCTGCTGTCCTGCAAAAGAATAGCCAGTAGGATGCATTTTTAGAAAATGAAGTCCAAGGACATGTAGTTAACTTATCTTAGAAAACTAAGAGCACTGGCGCTCCTAACTCGGAGCCTCTGGCTGTGGGGAACAGGATGCTACAAGTGTGTGTTTAGCAACACTTAAGAAGTTTGACAGCAAAAAACCATTCCCCCAGCAGATTTCGTACCTGTGTAAGCGAGTTTTTAAAAAGGCTGATAGCATCCTCAAATAGTTCCCTGCTGAACGATTTTCTTGATTAGTCAGAGCAATAGGTGCAACGTGGCACTCTGGCAGTCGGATGCCCCTGCAAAAGCGGGGATAGAATCGCAACTGTTCTTGTGTTGCAGAGGAGTAATCGGCAACTCAGGGGGACCCGTGCGAATCTATAGCCTACCAGGTCGAGAAAACTATTCCTCAGTCGTTGCCAATGGCATCCAGTCTCAGACGCTGTCCAGGTGGTCTGCTTCTTTCACAGTGACAAGTAGGTACAATTACATTGTGCTTACTATTGTGTAAATATTACCTCTCCCCCCCAAAACGTTTTCTGCTTTTCTCAGCCCAGCCTCTTTGACTCTGATGGAAAAACCTGTGATCAAGACTGAAGGGGTCAACTATAGGTTAGAGTCAGGGGACCTGGAGAGTCAGGGGCCCCCTCAAGCCTAACGGGTGAATGGGGGGAGAATAATCTTGCTGTCAGAAGATGGCAGTGGAAACTTGAATTGTTTGCAATCAGAATGCCCTGACATTTACCAAACAACACTAAATCAAAATAACTAGTGAATAAATGTGAATTCCTTTTTGGTGATCCTTTTAAAATATAATAGATAGAATCCATTTTGGTTCTTTGAAACTAGCACACAGCAATTACTCCTGCAATTGCCATCATTCTAATATATTTATCATCCTAAAGAACTCTAAATTAGATTCCTTATGCTTTGATGGAAAAGAAGGAAGAGGAAAAAATAGCTTCTCTTTATTTTAACAGAAGGCAGAAGTGGTACCCAGGAAGCCACAGGACGAGCAGTGTCCACAGCACGTCCAGCAACAGGTTTGAAATATGGACCCTATCTCCTAGTTGCCTGGCACAGCATTTGGAAGTTATAAATAAATGTGTCTTTGATAGGAACTTTCCTTTAAAAAAAAACTGATGTTAAAGAAACATAAAGCAAATATCTGAAGTGTACTGGTATATTACATAGGAAAACATTGTTTTATATTTTAAATCCCTTCGTCGTCTTCTTTATAAACGTCTTTTTCAATTATAAACTCTGCTACAAAACATTCTCTTGAAGTCCTGCCAATTCTCCCTGATTTGATAAACCACACCTAGAAACTGGTCAAAGTACAAGTACCATAAATTCCCTAGTTCTGTTTGTCATAGGAATAAAAGGAATTAGTGTGTGTACATTTTAAGAACTAGCCAGGGATCTCCTTTTCTAAGACGGTGGCAATTTTAAAATCAAGGACATTAAGAAGGTTAGAGTCTAACTGAGTTCCCAATCCTGCCTCAACTGTGAGTTTGGGATGTCAAAGTGGTGGATTGGAGGCACATCTATATGCAGGCCTGCTGCAGCCCTGACTTGTTTGTTGGGGCCTTACTTCCCAGTCCAGAATGAAGTGTTTTCAAGAATGACACTCCTTGTGAGCTTTTCCCCACGTGGGCTTCTTGCTGTGGAGCTGTCTTCCTTTTGCTAATGCCAGGTGCTTCCTTTGTTTCAGGTAAACGACTAAAGAAAACACCTGAGAAGAAAGCTGGCAATAAAGGTAAGAGTCCAGATATCTGTTTGGGAGAAGAACACTCTCTCTTGCTCCCTCCCTCCTCTTGAAACTGCTAACGAAAGGACTTGTTTTGGGTGTTCTCACAGACTGCAAAGCAGACATTGCGTTTCTGATCGATGGAAGTTTTAATATTGGGCAGCGCCGATTTAATCTACAGAAGAATTTTGTTGGGAAAGTGGCTCTAATGTTGGGAATTGGAACAGAAGGACCACACGTGGGCCTAGTTCAAGCCAGGTACCAACCTTGTTAAAAGGGGAGGAGATTTAAATGATGTCTTGAATGATGACAAGTGATCAGTCCTTTTAGTAGGTACATTTATTTCAATTCGGTATAAACATAGTGAGTTGTAGACAGTCTGGATTTCCAAACTATAAATTCAGGATTTAAGACTGCCTGAGCAGACTGGGTAGGTCTAATTGCTTCCTTTTTGGAATAAAAGGATTTAGAGAATTTTATGCTATCTAAGGACCAGAAGGTAGACTAAAATGTCTCGTTGCTCATACAAATGACCTCTGCACATTTACTTTGCTCAGTTGCTAAGTTCTCTTTGCTGAAGAAGCAGTGATGTGTCCATTCTTCCTCTCTATACTCTTGTTATTTTTTTAAGCTCTCTCCATATTCCTTTGATTGGAGATCTGAAGCTTGACCTTTTTTTTATTCATTTTAAAATAATATGCATTGATGGCTTTTAGCATTATAATATGCTCATTATAGGAAACTTGAAAACGTATAAAGCACAAAGAAAACAGATTTCCCAAATATAGCCCCCAGAGATAATCATTGTAAAATGTTTTATTTCTTTTCAGGATTTTAAGAAAATATTTGCTTATACATGTGTATTTCTTTTTCAAAAGCTCCAACTATAAAAATGTCTAATCATGTGTTTTCGTCCCTTTACCATGTGATTTTACCATATCACAAATATTCTCCAAAAAATGATGTTTCATAATGCTCCTCTGCATGATTATTTATCTGTTCTTCTGTTGCTTTTTCACCATTGCGTGCGCATTGCACTGTGATGAGCGTCCTTAAGCCATCCTTGTGCCATCTCTGATTAGTTCATTAAGCTAGACTCCTAGAAGTCAGATTGGGTCAAAGGGTCCTGACATTTTTAAGGCTTCTGATATAAAGTTAAGTTGCTTTCTGGAAAGTTGATCCAATTTAAACTACTATCAGTGGGGTGTAAGGGTGTCACTAATACTACTACAATATTTAATTTATATTTCATTTTTTCTGGTGTTATTTTTTACAATTGGCTCTTAATGTAGATAGAATTTTTTTGGTGTGAGAATTTAACTTTGTCATATGCTACATAGTTAAGCTGTTTGTCCCACACCTTTAAAAAAAAAAATGAGCTGCTTATTCCCTTGATTTGTGCTATCAATTTTATATACAGGTTTAGACAAGTTTGTTTCTTTGATCCACGTGCTAATTCTTACATCTTTTCGACAATGCTTTTATTGTAGCTTTATTGTACATTTTAACATCCCATAGGGCAAATTTGCCTCAATATTTTTCTTCTTATATTTTTTCTTTGCTATTTTTACCCAATTCTTTTCAAAGCTATACCACCTTGTAGGTTCATACAAAGACTAGCTTCTCTATAAACTTCCTGGTTTATAGGTTTTCTATTTTAGGAAGAACATTATAATAGATAAAGTATATCAAGTGTTTATATTTAAGCAGAATAACAATATGTCATTAAGGATACAAAAATAAGACTAAATCTCATGAATCATAATTTGGATAGTTGAAAAATGACCATAAAAATGAAAAGACTATCGCCCTATGAAATCTGATTCTGTGACCCTGCATTCCACCAGGTATATGGAAATCATACACCAGGTATGCAGAAATACAGTCAGTGCCATATTTGTCCCTCAAAAATCTGGACTTAATGGCAATTGATAATGCTAAGATCTTAAAATTTTGCACTGAGGAAATATTGACTTATCTAAAAACGTAACACAACAAATTGTGCTTTAACTGTTTTTACTCAGCATGATGTCTAATGAACACGGTGTAGTTATAAAAGTGAGCCGAAATTCTTTTACTACTAAATGTGGAAAATCCCAAATCTCTTGCAATATACATAATTTTAAGACTGGCAAATGCCAGTATAAGAAAAATTCAATATTATAATACTTTATAATTCGTTTCCTTATAACTTTCTCATTTTTAAAATGTTGGCCTTAGTGTCATGGAAATTGCCTCTTCAGAAACCTGGGTTAATAGACCCAGAATGTTCAGTGCTGCCAGGGTCCCCTCTAGAGCAGACCTAGCCTCACGCCCAGCTGCCTTCCAGCTTTCAGGTGCCCAACTCTGCAGACTTCCCATAAGCCTGGGGCCCTGAGCCAAGCCTGGTTTCAGGTGCTTCATCTAGTTCAGGCGTAGACTTTGGAGCCAGACAAACCTGAATCTAAAATGTGACCATGTTTTGTTGGGCAAATTGCCTAAATGCTCTGAGCCTCAGTTTCTTCATTTATATAATAGGGATAATAATTTCTACCTTGTAGAGTTACGATGAAAGGAAATTATACACGGAATATGTATTTAGCATATTACCCAGAATGTAACAAACGCTCAAGGTAGCAATTGTTTTTTGTTACATTTCTGAAAGAGCCCAAAAAATTCAAGTAAGGATGCCATGCCTTAGTTGACTGTGTACTGTGGGAATAGGAGAGAAACTTGGGCACGGTCCAATTTCAAGACTTTTTTTTAAGGTATATTATGTTGCTTGTTTGTTTTTACCTGTCCAATTCTCCCTGGATAACATTTTTTCATTTTTCCACTTAGTGAACATCCAAAAATAGAATTTTACTTGAAAAACTTTACATCAGCCAAAGATGTTTTGTTTGCCATAAAGGAAGTCGGTTTCAGAGGGGGTAACTCCAACACAGGTAAGCAGACTGTGGCACCTGGGAGGTAACACAGGAGAGCCTTATGAATGACCAGACACGTGAAACAATATTATGCTATTTTATAAGCTGATGGGACACTCCTCCTCCTGGCACTGAACTTTTAGCTAGGTCTGCACTTGATCATCTGAGATGTTCAACTTATAATGGAAAATATAGCAAAGGGTTAATTGATATTGCTTATTTTTACAAAACATAAAGCATTGTGATTTATAATCCTTATTTTGGATAGGGTAGATATCACTTTAGAGAAGTACCTGTTTAGAATGTTAAAAAGGAGCAAAGATCAACAGACTTATCTAATGAATGCAGATGCGGCGGAAAGAACGAGAGTAGCACTGTGGACCTTCTGAAAGGAGACAAGAAGTCCCTAGAGGTAGTAGTCAGTCACTAAGGGGCTAGACAGAGAGCACAAGTATAGGAGTGGGAGTCAGTTTTGTGTTTCTCACTGGTGACTGATCTAAGGAAAAGAAATGTGAGGCTTCTGAGAGGTGAGGGGGGAGGTATTGTGGGCGGCAAAGACAAAAAATAGGCCTGATGGATAATTAAACTTTCCTATCTGATGCATCTGTTATAGAACTGAGTTCTTAAACTTGGTGGCATCAAGTTGGTACAGGGAAATAGAAATGTCATTTGAGAAGGGGTGCTGTTCCACTTTGCTTCTTTTTCGAACCTAGGAAAAGCCTTGAAGCACACTGCCCAGAAATTTTTCACAGCAGACACTGGAGTGAGAAAAGGGATCCCCAAAGTGGTGGTGGTATTTATTGATGGCTGGCCTTCTGATGATATCGAGGAAGCAGGCATTGTGGCCAGAGAGTTTGGCGTCAATGTATTTATAGTTTCCGTGGCGAAGCCTATCCCTGAAGAACTGGGGATGGTTCAGGATGTTGCATTTGTTGACAAGGTAAGGAGGTGAAGGGTGTCTTCTGTTATGGTACTCATTCAGTTTTGGACCTCGAGGCCTAGTGCTGACTGGCCCATACCTGGATTAACTTTAAACATTCAAGATGTAATGTTCTCATAATTTTTAAGAAGAAGCAACTTTGGATCTCTTTTATGTCTCCTCCGTTAGGCTGTCTGTCGGAATAATGGCTTCTTCTCTTACCACATGCCCAACTGGTTTGGCACCACGAAATATGTAAAGCCTCTGGTGCAGAAGCTCTGCGCTCACGAGCAAATGATGTGCAGCAAGACCTGTTATAACTCGGTGAACATCGCCTTTCTAATTGACGGCTCCAGCAGTGTTGGAGACAGCAATTTCCGCCTCATGCTTGAATTTGTTTCCAACATAGCCAAGACTTTTGAAATTTCGGACATTGGTGCCAAGATAGCTGCTGTACAGTTCACCTATGATCAGCGCACAGAGTTCAGTTTCACTGACTATAGCACCAAAGAGAATGTCCTGGCCGTTATCAGAAACATCCGCTACATGAGTGGCGGAACGGCTACTGGTGACGCCATTTCCTTTACTGTTAGAAACGTGTTTGGTCCCATGAGGGATAGCCCCAACAAGAACTTCCTGGTGATTGTCACAGACGGGCAGTCCTACGATGACGTTCGAGGTCCTGCAGCTGCTGCACATGATGCAGGTAAGGTCCTTGTCCTTTGACTGGGAAGGGAACCAAGGGAGGGGTTCAGTGAATTTTAGGAGCAAATATAAACTTAAGCATTTATTTTATTGAACAAACACCTACAGTGTAGCACTCATTGTTCTAAGAGCTTTACCCAATATTAACTGATTTAATTGTCAAAGCAGCCCCATTAATCTCATTCTACAGATAAGAAACTTCCTCAAAATCACCAAGCTCGTGTTGAGGCCAAT
Source organism: Equus caballus (assembly GCF_041296265.1). NCBI lineage: Eukaryota > Metazoa > Chordata > Mammalia > Perissodactyla > Equidae > Equus > Equus caballus. Next base: position 182,062,497 of record NC_091684.1, read on the forward strand.
ATTCAAACCCAGGCAGTCTGGCTGAGTCCACGCCTAACCACACTATCTTGGAACTGCCATGAGAACCATGTCATACATCAAGGAAATACGTTACAAGTCCTCACATTTGGCTCAAACTTGGAATATATCCCCCTTTATAACAACGTATTATGAATCTATTTGATAATTTATCCTAACTCTTTTTTAGTAGTTTTCAGTCTGGCATGAGTTTTCTAGATGCTAAGGTCACCAATAAAGACTTTAATACCATCCCATCTAAACTTCCTTTCTGGTGTCTTTCTTGAGATAATGAACACACATTCTGATGTTATTAAAAGATATGAAAAGGGTTTTTTTCTCCCTTATCCCAACCTTAATATTTCTTTTGGCAAAGGCCTCTAGTTTCTGAAGACATTAACATAACGTGCTGAGATCAAATAGGCCAAGATAAAGCTGAGGTTCCCTTTCCTGGGATAAAACTGAGTGACTGGAGTCCAATAATATTTAAGAAACAAAAATGCTAACTTGGGGGGGGGGGGGCGGAATTAGCGTCCTTGCATTTTTCTACACTCTTCTGCACTTTTCCCTATTTAATTCCTAATGACTTAACCTTTTCCCTTTTGTACAATTAGCACCTCTGCTAATGCACTTATGTACTTTTATAGATATTGATGGAGCAGTTTTTATAAAGTAGGACAGAGAGCTGATACATGCCATTTAAGCTATACACTGGTTTATTTTATACGTCAGCTACTAGCCTATGTTGAACACCTGTTCGCTATCATACTCCTTAAAAGTGCAGCTTACTGAACTAATTTCTGGTTAACAGGATTGGCTTCAGGCTAAATAAAGTGAACCAGGTTAATTCAGATACATTTTCCCCGATGTGGTCAATTGACTTTTAGGAGGCTGGGCTAGACTATTTTCATGAAAGTTATCTTTTAGTGATAATGAAGTGAAAGTTAACAAAAGCCAGAAAATAGGGTAGGCTTTCAGGGATAGACCACAAGTTTAAAAAAAAAAAAAAAAAAACCTGTAATTATATACTGGGCCTGAGCTAAATAATCTGAGCTTGAATGCAGAATGAAAAGAGAGAAAAACAGGAGGGAGGAAAATTTTTGACCTTTTCTCTCTTGCCAGCGAGAGAGGATTGGCTGGTGGTGATAAATCAGAAATCGTTTCAAGTAGCTTTTCAAGTAGCTTTTCCATCATAAACCTGCTTATTTGCAAATAAACGGGTTTATATCTTAAGTATTGACAACTCTGAGCACTGTATACCACTAGAATCCTTGGATAGGAGGGGCTCTTTCAGAAACTCTCAAAATTTTATGGGGAACTTCACCCATGAGAGAGATGGTAGTCTACACTAAGACTCTGCTACACCACTTCCACAATCGGGAATGAGGTGAATCAAACTAACGTCACATCACCTAACCAAATGTACAGTTGGAGGGAAAATCTTCTAGTAGCTCAAGGGAATGCAGATGGAATGCCTTGTGTGACTGGAAGAAATTCTAGCTTCACAGACATTTCTCCTTGGCTGTTTTCATCACCAGGAGATTTTTGCTTTGGGATTAAACACTGACGATTTCTGACTACTGGTGTTGCCAATGTAAAAATATAAAAATTGAAATGGAAGAAACTTGGCATTATTCACAGAGGACTAGTCACCATTCTCCCCCCCCAACAATGCAGCCTTAGAAAACTCCGACCATTTACGTATCCTATCTTGTTATGCCCTTCTTTCTTGCCCTGTTGTCCTTGCTGTGACTCCAGAACGACTAATTGAAGTGATGACAGCAGGCAGTCCTTTCTCATGCCAGCCTCAGAGGGGAAGTTTTTACCATTTCACTATGTTTGCTGTAGGGTTTGGATTGATATATATATATATTTAGGCATTTTTGTCAGGCTAAGAAAGTTTCCTTCTATTTCTAGCTTACTGTGTTCTATCATGATGGATATTGAAACATCAAATTTTTTTCTATGTAAGTGATCATATGATTTAGCTGTTAATGTGGTAAATTACACTAATAGCAAAGCTTCTGGTTTTGACCAAACTGTTGAGCCATTGTCATCACAATGCCTGTTAAAACCTACCTAACAATTTGGTACAGGGGATTTAGTTCTTCAGACGTTACCAGTTTTCTCTTCAGCTGTGTGCTAATATATGAAAAATCTTTGCACGTAATTTTATATATAAGCTGGAACTTCGTTTTAATTCACTTAATGTTTCCATTGTAGGTATCACCATCTTCTCTGTTGGTGTGGCTTGGGCACCTCTGGATGACCTGAAAGATATGGCCTCTAAACCAAAGGAGTCACATGCTTTCTTCACAAGAGAGTTCACAGGATTAGAACCAATTGTTTCCGATGTCATTAGAGGAATTTGTAGAGATTTCTTAGAATCCCAGCAATAATGGTCACATTATGACAAGTGAAAGAAAAAGTGCAAGGGGATATAATGTATAAGTTATATTCTCGTAATACTGAAATACTATATAGCATACCAGGATCAGATATAATACTGTTAAAGATGCCAGCAACTGTTTTAAGCAAATAACCATTCATTTAAAGCTACTACCATCTAATTACAATTTAGACCTAATTGTTCAAAACACTCTGCTGAGGCTTCATAATCATGATCCTTAAAAACTCAGGAAAGAGGAAATATCGTGGATTAAAATCTTACGAGTTCTAACATGAATATTAAATGTATAGATATTTATGCAAATTCCATAGCTCAATAAAAGAATCTGATACTTAGACCAAAAGGAACATTCCTTCTCTAATCATTCTATATTATATAAGGAAAATGAAAGAGAAACTTAAATAGAAAGCAGCTCTTTAACTTAGTTCAAATATAAATATTTTGACCCAAGTAGATGTTGTCTTAAAACCAATCAGTAATAGTTGTTACTTAATGTACTAAAAAGTTATAATCAGTCACAGAAGAAATGGAAGGGAATTCGGTATCAAGCTTTTGTAGTATATTTTCATAGTAACTTAGAACTGAAATACCACACTGAACAAGATAGCAGGATTGCCTGGTATTTTTCTATATCAATTTTATATGTGTGTAGATATATTTGTCTTGTACTCTAAAATAGTAATCCATGTACTGAAAAAAGGTTAAGGTGGTAAATTTTCACTTAACACAACATTTAGCTTTAAAGAAAAGCACGTATTTCAAATAGCAGAACTGCAGGAAAAAATATTGTAGTTTGAGTATTTAAGCAATAAAACTGCTAACGACTATTATTCTAAGCTGCCTTACTTGTATTATTCCAAGTGTCTCTCCCTAGGACATGGTAAAAATTCTACATTCACTAATTCATGTGAAAACACCAATCTAATTTTTTCTTAAAATCATGCAATAAGACTATGTTTATTTTCTCTTTCATTCAATAAAATTTGAGTGCCTACTGTGCTAGGCATTACATACAGCCAGTACCAGGTTAAACAGTATGAGATGCTTTTGGTTACTTGGTTCAACAGAAATGTTTTGTAATTAACATTTTTACTCACACTTGTGAAGCTGGTTCCTAAGAAAAGCAATCCGAACTCCTTTACTTATCACCCTCACTAACAACTCTCCCCTCAGAGGTGCCCTGTCATCCCATCCGCCTTGTCTTCTCTAAAGACAGGACCGGTCCTGTCCCTCATCCACTTACACGCCCTATCTCCCTTTACACACACGCTGATCCTCTCTGAAATGGTTTACAGCCAGCTGGCCTGAAAAAGGTGTTAACTGGGTGGAATAATATATATACTCCAGTAAATCTTCTAAAAATTTTGTGGCTTGTGTAAAGGGAATGAAAGGATTGTGTATCAGAGAGGCAAAACTGAAATTGCCTTTGACACTACATAAAAATTTGACAGAATGGAGTTATGGGAAGTCAATAAAGCACCCCCCTTTATAAAAAGCTTAAAAATATGATCCATTCCTATAACAAGAGTTCTCATAAAATTAAACAAAAATGAGCTTAACATGATTTTTCCCTAATAAACAGACCACAAATTCTCAGCTGAGAGTATCACTGCTTAAAAAAATGAAAACTGAACCTCTAGTCTTTAGCCCTTTTAAAAATGCTTTTTCTTTAATTTTAGAAAGGACACAGTTTCGAGGCATCTGAGGTAATCAGGGAAGCTACTTAAAGATCAGCAAGAGAACAGAAATGAGCACTTTATTAAGTTACTATCAATTATTTTTTATAAGTAAACAATCAAGATAAAGGGTTAACAACTGAAAAGCAGAGAGTCAAGAGAATTTTTAAAAAGATGTATTATAATCCAACTTTAGCAGGTATGCCTAAATTTCAAATATGCCAGCCCATTTACAACTTTATGCATTAAATGAGATGTTGGTCTTCAGTGGATAACTTAAATTTGAAATATAAGTACATGAATAACTAAAATATGAAGGCAGAATGATTAAATATTGAAAAAGTCAACATATTGAAGTTTGTATATAAAAATATTCTTAAACTTTATGTATAAAGCACCACTTATAGTCAGTGAATCTACATAATTCCCAGAAGTCACAAATGGAAGCACGTAAATAAAATGAAAGTAAGATATTCTTTCTGCATCCATTAGGCTCTTCCAAATGTTTAATACTGTAGAGAAAAATACAAACTAGATAAGAGAAAAATAAACATATATACTAATTTTTATTCATTTCAGTTTTAATACATTCCAAAAGAGGTTATGCATTGTAATGATGATAATCACATTTCAGTTAAACAGTAACCCATTGGTTTGGAATAGCTGCCAGAAACAATACTAGCTTTGGAAAAAGCTTGTTCTTAAATTATTTCAAAAAAAAAAAAGAGGAGGAGGAGAAAAGTGCCCGTTTAAGTTGAATCTTCAGAAAACCAGAAAAACTAGTATTTTAGGAAAATTTCTGAAAAGTTACTATTTCACCAGCAATAACTAAAACTGCCACTTAGATTTTTATGGTAGATAAAATTTCTCAATGTAATTTTTTTTTGCAGTAGGCATTGAAATAAAACTTTGCCACTCAAGTTTTCTAATGTTACCTTCTAATTTCATCTGCAATTTCCTTCAAAGAAAAAGGATATTACCTTGTTGAAGGAAAAAGTTTGAAAATGTTAATACTTAATATTATTTATAAGGACAACTTTTAATGAAAAATGCAGTTTATTCTCTGGTGAACATTTTTGTGGAAACATTATGACTATAGGAATGACAACACGATTAACTAAAATCCAGATTTAATAAAGTAATAAGACGTCTAAGGAAATGATTTAAAACTGCACCTCTGCATTTTTTGGTTATTTTGAATTATCTAATTTATTTCAACAGAAGATTTTTCTTATCCCCAAATGGGGTGAAATACTTAGAAAGGCATTCTGAATAGTGTTAACTGTTCTAATCTTATTAGAATGTCAATAAGCAGTACAAAGTTAAAAAGAACAGCATAAAAATGAAGGACTCACTGAGAAATCATCTCCATTTCCTAGTTTAATGATGGAGAGTAAAGTATTGCACATTATTATTCAACATAAAATAATGTAGCCAACAGTAACTTACAGGTACACAATTTAATATTTATTATATGCATTTTATATACATTATTTTTCAACAGCTGTATGTTTGCTATGTGGTACAATCTTAAAAATTTGCTGATTCATAGTTTGTAAAACAAAAACCTTACAAAACTCATCAAAACTCGCAAACTGATCAGAAAAGTTTTTTGGAAGACTAGAAAAAATACTTTATTGTCTTAATCATGCATTACACAAACAAAATCTTTAGTTACACCATAAAATTAAGCACATCTGAAAAAATAAAACAGGGATAACTAGTCCAAACACAGCAGATTTCTGTATCCTGATTCAACTATTTTTGTATCCTATTTGTAATGCAAATAAAATTTTACTCCAAATATTTTTAAACAAGATAGTTTTGTTTGGAATCATGGTAAACCAAGATATGTATCTGGGGGGAATCACCTTGGTTTGTAACTCAAACTATAAAATATTCCATTTTTAGTCTATTTTAGACTATTCAAAGTGTTCCAAAATAGATATACAGGTTCCTTTAGCACATTAATAAAAGGATATAAAGACCAACAAAAAGTGAAATAAATAATAGGCTATTAGCAAGATGGATAATCCTTGATAAATAAACTTGTAAATACAGTAAGATGTACAAAATATCACATAGTGATAGGATGCCAAGATTAGTTTTTTTTCTTTTTAAGAGTTCATTTGGAGTACTAAACCCCACTGTTTCATTTTAATACACTTAATAGTCCTCAGTTTATGAAGACAATTATGTGATGATGAAGGTGATTTAGCATCTTATGGAAGGACTTAGCTGAGCTGTATTAGGCAAAAGAAGGAAAGAGTGTGGTTACACGGCAGCGGGTCAGTGAGATCTCTGTGTTTTAGGGTTGTATAATGCAGAAAAACTTCAATACAATCTTGAGCACTGTTGTGACAGGCTAAATATATAAAAAGACTTATAAAAACTAGAATTTTATTCAAACATTTTGTGCAACTAATGCTAAAATATTTTAAGTTAAATTTTCTTTTTTTTTTTAAAGCAAAATAAGTTTAAAAGGGAATCTGTGGCATTCAACTGATAAACAGAAGATCACTAAGAGATGAAAAAAAGCTACTCTTGGAGCTCACTTCCCCCCAACAAGAGCACCACATTCCTAACCCTAAGGCAGCACACAGAGTCCAAAATAAAAGTCTTTTTGTAAGATCAGACTCCACATTGGCTTAAAGATACCTAAAAAACAGACATACGCTCAGTTCATATCCAGTACAGGCCACAAATACTGGAGTCCTTTTTTTTGTCCCACAAAATACAGTAATTACAATTAAATTAATGAGCCTGACATTAAGATGTGATTTCTACCAATTTATGCCTGTCCTCAATAGCCTTCACCAGGCAGATCACATGTAGTGTCATATCAGGAAGCTTTCTGATGGCAGTGATGCAGACCCTCTTTCTGTCCACGCAAGTCTGCTGTTAGAATGTGAGCTTCTGTCGATTCACACAAACACTTTGGCCAGGGCATCAGCCCCTGCACTGGCAATATATGCTTTTGATGGATGGAAAGCAACATCATAAATTGATTCATCTAATTTCTTCCTATGTGCTGTTATTTCTTGCACACATGTCTTGCTGTCCAAATTCCACAATCTAATAGAACAATCATGGCCTGTAAAAGAACAAATAAAGTATGTTATCGAGTAACAATTCTTTTATAAAGTTTGTAGGCAATACAGGAAGTTCAGACTTACTTCCAGACATTAAATAGATTCCATTAGGATCTACTGCTAGACTTGTAACAGCATCCAAATGAGCTACCATAGAATGGATCATTTTACCTAAATAAAACATAACAGAGAAAATTAAGTTTTCACAAATAGTTACTAACTTGAGACATCAGAAACCATAATACAGCATCAATATAAACTAGACAATCACTATAGCAATATTTTTTTATTGTGGTAAAATATACGTTAACATAAAATTGACCATTTCAACCATTTGAGAGGGTATAATTCAGTGGCTTTTAGAACATTCACAATGATGTGCAACCATCATCATCATCTATTTCAGAACCTTTTCCTCACTGCAAAAGGAAAACCCTATACCCATTTAGCAGTCATTCCCCATTTCTCCCCTCCCCCACGTCGCTGGTAAGCATTAGTCTGCTTTCTCTATGGATTGGCCTATTCTGGATGCTTCATACAAATGAAATCAGACAACATACGGCTTTTTGTGTCTGCCCTCCATTACTTAGTATAATGTTTTCAAGTTTCACCTACTGTAATGATATTTTAAAGAAAATTTTAATTCTAATGCAGAACTTTCTAAACTACTCCTAGAAAAGACTTCTGTGTGACATGAATGTGACAGTATCTGCAGTGGAAAACAAGATGACTACAGGACTGCATCAAAAGTTTAAGATCATGTAAACTAGAATTAAAATGAAAATAGAATCTTTCTCATTAAGAGACATAAGGATTATTTTATATACAGGGTTAATAAACAAATCACCAGAGAATACATTCCTACCCAAAGATTCTAGTATCATCAAACTCGTTTATCCTTGGAAATGTTAATCATGTTATATATTAGAAACAAGAAAAGGGAGAGCAGGAGTATATCAGAGAAATTATTATGGATTTCCCCACACAGTAACAAAAACACTACTCTGGAAAACGTAATCTAATGAATATCTTCACTGAAGATTTGGCAAGCAAACAAGATTCAACAGCAAGTTGAAATTAAAAAACAAGTTGTAAATACAAAGTTGTGCTGCACAAATACTTTGGGGCTGGGCTTCCACTGCTGACCACAGAAGTCGAAAAGCTTCTGACCCCTCCCAAGAACTAGGACCCTTCCTTCACCAACAAATACTTGCAGCTTCTCATGTTTAACCAATTTCACTTTGGCCCGATGCCTCTGCGACCAAACTCTCTTTCCCCACCAAGATTCTTTCCTCCTGTAACTGAGGAAATAGGGGACACAGGCAGTTACCCATTCTCCCCTCCCTGGCACCTTAAGCCCCCTGACTTGGGTAATCAGTGTTATGGGCCTCTATGAAATGGAGAAGAAACAGACTGATGTAAAAAAATATGGACTGTAGAAGCAAACTGTATGGGTTTGACTCCCAACCCTGAAACTTTTCTGTTGTGTAACATTGCACAAATTACTTCTTTTGAGCCTTTTATTCCTCCCCAAAGCCTCAGGGCATTGTTGTATATCCTAGTTGTAAGTCATTTTAGTTCCTCTATGTGGGGTGCCACCACAGTGTGGCTTAATGAGTGGTGTGTAGGGCTGTGCCCAGGATGCAAACCAGCAAACGAAACCCTGGGCCGCCAAAGCAGAACGCACGAACTTGGCCATGGGGCCGGCCCCTTTTAAGCTTTTTATTTCTACTGTAAAATGGAGATAATAATAGTACTGTATCTACCTTATAGAGTTATTAGAAGAGCAAACACGTGAATATATGTAAGTCAAATAGAACGATGTCTCACTCACGGTAAGCAATGTATCACTAGTCTATAAGCTCCAAAGCGACAGGACGTTTTGTTTGTTTTGTTCACCAAGCACTGAGAATTGTGCCAATTCTCAGATGGCAGATCTGAGATACTCAAAAATTTTCCTGAATGAATAAATCCACAACCAACTTAGGACCTTGTTCCTCCAACTCCTCCACATCCCTCACTACAACCTTCTCCCAGGCTTACTCACTAGCCAAGTCTCTCAGGTACAGTGTATACTCAGATTTGTGCCTTTACCAAAATATTAGAACTCATGAGCCCTGAAGATCTCTCTGGAAGAAACAGTAGAAACTGAAATTTCCCATTTCTTTAAAGTCAAGGATCTACTACATAGTTCAACTTGAATAATCTTTCTCAACCAATTTTGCAAACCCCTGCTCATATACTTTAAGTGATTTTCATAGTGTGCAGCATAAACACAAACCCATTATTCTTAGCTTCTTATTCTCAGCTTGAAAAGTTCTCCTCAATAGGTTCTGTTTTCCTTCTCCAAACTTACCTGTTTGGCTTTGCCTATGAGAAACTTCTGTTTCAGCCCAAGCTCCTACCATCGTGCCTCTGCTGAAAATATGCCCTTATCTGGAATTTCCTACTACCTTCTTCACTTAAAGAAAAATCTTCCCATTCCTTCAAGGCAAAGCTCAAACTCTCACTCTTTGAAGACTCCGTTATGTAACAGGGCTCATCTCACTGATGTATGTATGAGCGCACACACTCATGCATATCCCATTTTCCCCAGGCAACAATAAGCCCCCAGAAAGCAGAAACCACATATTATACATGACGCTAGCCAGTGCAGTGCAGAATACAAAATGCTAAATATATAAATCTAAATATTTATTTAACCCATTTCATGGTACCAATTTCTATGTTTCAGATAAAAAATTCAATAAATTTACTATTCATTTGATAGAATAATATTCTATTAACAACTTAGCTAATCAGCAAGATTAGTTATGGGGATATTCTAGTTTATCACATTTATTTCTTTGAAAACAAAACTTCCGAACACAATTTGTAGTTTAACTAAATGGTGTGTGTGTGTGTGTGTGTGTGTATCTGTGTGTATGTGAGAGTGAAAGTGAGAGAGAACTTAACTTAGAAGTTGTCCATTGTTTAGAGCCTTCTGCTTCAATTCTTTTCACACTACAGATAAGGTACTAGACTACTTAGAAAGAATAAATTGGTAGAATTTGTAAACAATTTGAAAGACTATAGGGTCCTCTTTCTGTTATTAAGTAAAATTTCATTACCACTTTTTTTATTTCTGCCAGCAAAACAGCTCTAGAGACTCACCTTTTGCTTTTAATACAACTACTAAATTTCCTGAGCCTCCACTTACAGATGTAAATCTTCAATAATTAATAAAAAGAAATCTTTTTAGAAGTACAGTAAAGGAAATTATCTCTCTGCTCTTGCAGCAGAGGAAGATCTTCAGGCTTCATAAAAATGTTCAAAGAATTGATGTGACAAAATATTAAATTGAGAACATTCACATGAATACGCATCTTCTTTCCTGTGTAATATATAGACCTGTGAACATGCATTCTCTTAACTTGTTCTACTGAGTTAAAAGGAATCTGTCCATGAAAATGTTGTTTGAACAAAGAGATTTATGTAAGACTCTAAAGACTGAAAATTATGACCATGTCCTACACAACCTTCAAACAGAAATCTGCAGTTATGACTGGTTGTCTTGCTTCATAATTTGTTGCCCTGCAATAATGTTGCAATTAACATTTAAGTTTCTTATGTGGAAGTCCTTCAATGTCCCTGACTGTTTTAGCTTCTCCTCAAAAAAGCCTAAGAGCTGTCAAGACCTCTCCTAGAAGAGAGCAAACAATATTTTACGTAGTATTCTAAATAATGAGAGATGAAACAGGGGTCCTTAAAGAAACAACCATATGGCTAAATTAACATTTGACTTCACTTCTACATAACTGGTAAGTTCCCTTACAACAAGAAATACAGGAAAGATGACAATAAACAATTTCCACTATATCATCATTTCATCCACTGAGAGGTAATTTTAAGAATACGTGAAATGCCAAACACCAGAAAGAGACTTCTTTCACTACGCTAATTCAAAATAGAATATAAAGGAAAAATCTGAAATGGAAAGATTTATATTTAACTAACATGACATGAAGAAATCATAATAGGTAGGCAAAGTATTATATATACTTAAGGATAAAACTTAACATACACTGCAAGTATGCTATGTTAAGTAAAGCATAAATCTGAGTTAAAATGATTTAACTTGGCAATTTTGAAGCCAAAAAGTCAATATATTTTATACAAAAGAATAGCATTTTTGATCATCTCAAATTTACATTAATATAATTGAAAAGAAAACAAGACAACCTACTTACCCGTTTTATTGTCAAAAAATTTGATGTGTCTATCTTCATGAGCAGTTATTGTAACAGGAAGTGTGGGATGACTTACTACTCTGTTAATGTGATTATTGGATTGCAACCCTGAAAAATAAAGGAAGATAATGCACTAAAATTCATACTTTCAAACAGAAGTTGGATGACGGCCTTTTTAGTCTTACAAAAAATAAGAATCGTTAAAAACTGAAACTTTTATGTAAAACAAAAAATCTGAGAACTAAAAGTAGGGCTCTAGAGGGATAAATTTTCATACAAAATAAATGTTTAAGCTATATCCTGGCCTATAAAATAGACAGTACTAGTACTAGGCTTGAGTTTAGAAAAAATTAGACATATTCTAATGCAAACTGTCAATATAGGTGGTTTAGAATTCTTAAAAGACCCATAATAATTATTACTTTTAATAAACAGCCATTAAAGGAATTATAAGCATTTAATGAAGAAAAAAATCCTAAGTGATAATCACACATTGCAAGGAACAAGCCCACTGTACACACACTGACAAAAAAAGAACTGGAATTAATGTTCTTAGGGATGAGACCTTTTCTTTACTACGAAGCTCTTTATTTTTGATTAGAAATGAGCGAGAACAGAGAGCGATGCAAACAAATGGGAAAATACTGTCAACATTATTAGACTTTAAGTAAATCAATCATTCCACATGTATACAAGCTCTTAATTGAACTTAAACTTACAAAATAACAAAAACATATATATATATAGTTACCTATATAAAAGGGAGAGAGAGACTAGGGTGGGAAAGACACTTCTTTAAGTATAAGGTGGTTTGAGATTTGACCACGGAACCATTTAAATGTTTTACATAACTATAAAATGATTTTTTTTTTACAATAATCATGAAAAATCAAAAGTAAAATTAAACAAATGCACTTAACTGTTATATCCAACTGGTGGTATAAGAATAAAGAAATTATTTCAAGTGACTTTAAAACACAGTAATTAGACTGTCCATCCCTAGTGGAATGTACCCTAAGTACAAACTACTATCAGTAATCAAATTACTAGTGGTGGTATTATTATTCTGAGACAACTATATGTGTAGCAAGGGATAAATCAAATGAGAGACTGTAAGGATTTTACTTAGAACCAAGAATTTCAGCATGGTTAAAATGAGGTGAAGATATAAAATCAATGAGATAAATCTCAATTTGAATTGAAAGTATTTGTGTGAATTTATCAGTGTTTTTCCTCTTTAAAAATTCATTTCTAGCTCTGTCCAATGAACAAGACTAAGCCAATGACCAACTCAAGAGACATGAAGGCCATGAGGACCAACCCAATAGCCTAGCACCTATAGCATAGTCTCTAAATGCCATTTTCCACAAAAAGAAACCAGAGCTCCTTAGAGAAATGGCTGATTTCAGATCTGGGGCACAAAAGAACAAGATGAACCTAGAACATCTTGTCATATCAGAAAGAAAACAATCAATGACTGCCAGGGTCATGTCAAAAGGACTCAGGAGCCAACCTGAATAAGCTCCCACTGGCCAAAGATGAAACAATCTGAGTAGCAATAAAGATAATACCTGCAATGGATTGAAACATATCAAATACATTTATACTAAAGAGAGATTATAATGATAATAAAAACAAAAATAAAAAGACTCATTGGTCACCTTTGGAGGATGCTAGGAAACTACTTCATTATTTTGAAAACCGGTAAATAAAAGGGGGGTTAAAGTCAATCACATTTATCTTGCCTTTCCTTTATAATTGCTAACACCAAGGTAACCAAATTATTGATGAGGGATGTTCCTTTTTATAGAAGTATTCTGGCTAATAAATGGAAAAGAAATGATAGAATTAGAAAATTATTTTTCAACAGTTAATGCATTAATGGACCCAGGCAATGATGATGGAGACTGAAAACCTAAGAAAAAGATAAACAACCAGATAATATTTACTTCTGATAAAAGTTCACAAATAGATATGAAGCAGTCTTGCCAAAAAACACTTAAAAACTTCCAAATTAAGACAAATATAGGGCTGGCCCCGTGGTCGAGTGGTTAAGTTCACGCACTCTGTTTTGGCGGCCCAGGCTTTCACTGGTTCAAATCCTGGGCGCTGACATGGCACCACTCATCAAGCCATGCTGGGGCGGCATCCCACATGCCACAACTAGAAGGACCCACAACTAAAAATACACAACTACGTACTGGGGGGTGCTTTGGGAGAAAAAGGAAAAATACAATCTTTAAAAAAAAAAAAAGACAAATATAAACACTGAACATGAATTTAGATAAGCCTCTAGATCTATAACCAATTTATAGGCAATAAAATGAAGAGAGGAGCACATTAAACGATACAAGGATGCAAGCGGCAAAATCCAGACTGGCAGAAACTTTACGGGACAAACTACCGAAGCTCCTCAATAAAAAAAAAAGCAAGGGAGGGGCCAGCCCACTGGTTAGTCGTTAAGTTCAGGCACTCCACTTCAGCAGCCCAGGGTTTGCAGGTTTGGATCCTGGGTGTGGACCTACACACCACTCATCAAGCCATGCTGTGGCAGTGTCCCACACACAAAGTGGAGGAAGACTGACACATGCATTGGCTCAGGGACAGTCTTCCTCAAGCAAAAAGAGGAAGATTGGCAACAGACCTTAGCTCAGGGCCAATCTTCCTCACCAAAGGAAAAAAAAACCACAAGGGAAATAAAAGACATGGAGGGGGAACCTACAGATGAAGAGACACCTGAGACACCTATAACCAATCACAATGCATGGGCCATATTTGGATCCCTATTTAAATAAACTGTAAAACACATACCACATCCTATACTTACAACATTGGCCATTTATACATAATTATTAGAGTTGGATGATGAGTTCATCAAGCTCATTATATTATATTCTCTACTTTCATATGTATTTCCATTAAAAATTTAAAACTATTTCCCTTGCTTTCACCTTTACATTGCCCTACTCACCCCTCTGTCCTCACATACCCAACTCTGGCTTTTAAACATAATTTGAGGAAACAAGAGAAATAATGTAAATAAGTACAACTATAAAATACTGAAACTATTTTTCTATCCTAAATTCAAACAGTCAAGATATGAAAATTAAAAGATCACTATTGTGTAATCATACTTTCTAAGGTTTCAGAGAAGCCCATGAAAACTTACCAGAATCTATCTGTGATGAAAGCATCACCAATGACTGTGATGTTTCTAAATCATAAATTACTGTACTACCAGTGTTGAAAGAGGTCACCATATGAGCTGGATCACAGCCTATAAAGTCAACCGACGTAGGTATTCCATGCTCTGAAAGGAGCCCAAAGAGATACAGTGTAAAAAGTAATTTAGAAATCTCTACTTTTCTAATAAGAAGGAATTCAAATATTCTTGAAATAACATTAATAATGAAAAAGAAAGCAATTGTGTTAGCATGGTGAAATATAATAGATAACTTTCCCTCAATTATTTAAAAAGTTTTTTACAACATTCTGTTTAACATTATAAGAAAAATATAGCTAGAGGGCTCTTAAGGTAAGAGTAGATACCTGTAAAAGTTATTTGTTCTCCTAGGCATTTTCTTCTAAAAGGGGAAAAAAATCCTAGGTGAGTCTTTTGGCCCACTTGTCAACAGTACTTCTTACTATAAAATGATAATTAGCATGGTTGCATCACTGTCTTGGGAGACTGTTCATCTGTCTGAGACTTGTAAGCCTTATCAAGTAGCTGATACAAGTCTAATTTTTGGTTCTGGGTAAACGAAGCTTGGACTCTGGAATTCACTGAAGCAGTAGCATCGTAAAGTGGCCTGAGCAGCAATTTCTCTCTTTAATTTATTAAACTGGCAGATCAATGCACAACTAGGTGAAATCTGGAGTCAAACAATTAATTACCTGGATGAAGCAAGAAACAAATATCTAAATAAATTTTTACCTCAAAAGCTTGAGTAATTGAAAAATTAGTAGAATCACTAAGGTATCTAAGAGACCCAACAAAATTAAGCACACACTATTCATTTAAAATGTTTTAAAACAAAACATACTTTTTAACAAAAATAAAAGGTCCGATTTTTAAAAATACTAAAAAAATGACTTGGAGAATAAGACCAATACAAGTATATAAACATATGCATGTAAATAAATGTCGTCACAAGGTAAATTGGTTAAAGCCTTCTTTAACATGAAAAGATTTCAAATCATGCATGTATCTCAGTTTGCACTTCTCAGTTAAGGGGGCTATTTCAATGATTATGGCTAGACTTCTTAAGCAGTGTGCTCATACATGGTTTACAGGAATGCTTGAGACTGTGATCCCTTAGTCTTTGTGGGCAGCCACCTGCAGCAGGTAGAGGGCCTCCCCGTGTTGTCCCTGAGTGGCCCTCATTTGTCTACTCCACTGCTACAGAAGAATATTTTATTTTTTAAATAGGACATGCCCTGAAAAAGGTCAAAAAGCACTGAGCCACAGGATATACTTGCAAAGCACCTTTCTTGTTTATAAAAAATAACTAGGAGTAAAAGAATTATCATAAGCTTTATAAAATTCTTTAAATATATCTCTTGGAGCAGCAAAGAAATAGTAAATCATTTTGCTTTGTATCTTCCAAATTTAAAAAAAAAATAGCTTTTTTCATAGAAGCAAAATTTACTTACCCTTGTCTCCATTGTAAGTGCAAATACACGGCAATTTTTCTTGCGGATTCCATAACCTAACAGTGCCATCTGCTGAACAAGACAGTAACTGATTTTTTATGCCACTATAAGCAAGACCCCAGACAGCATCTGTATGAGCAACTAAAGTGCCAGCTAGAACATTTGGCTCTGGGAAGGAAGGAAGAAACAAACAAACAAATTAGCTAAGGAAGTTCAAAAGAAATGCTTTGGTATATAAAGATAACTTATCATATAATTAAGTATAAGACTATACACATAATGGCCATAAGAAGATGAACCGAAGTATACACAGTGGTTATCTCTAAGTTGTGGAAGTAAGGATTACTTCCTGCATTTCTGCAATTTTCTATAAGGAACATATACAGTCATGCATTACTTAACGACGGGGATATTTTCCGAGAAACGCATCATTGGGTAATTTTGTCCCTGTGCAAATGTCATAGTATACTTACACAAATCTAGATGGTATAGCCCATTACACACAGAGGCTATATGATACTAATCTTATGCGACCACCATCGTATATGCAGTCTTTCTTTGACCGAAACGTTGTTATGTGGTGCATGACTATACTGTTTTTTAAGCTTTATTGAGATGTAATTCCTATACCATACAAACTCACCAACTTAAAGTGTACAATTCAATGGTTTTTATTATGTCCACAGAGTTGTGCAATCATCACCAGATCAATTTAGGGCACTTTCATCACTCAGCCATTTTACCCCAATTCTTCCTCCCTGCCTTTCCTTAGCACTAGGCCTTTTGTGACTGGTTTCTTTCACTTACCATAGCTTCCAAGGTTTATCCATGTTGTAGCATGTATCAGTACTTTGATTCTTTTTATTGCCAAATAATATTCCATTGTATGGATATGATACATTTTACTTATCCATTCATCATCTGATGAACATGGTGGCTAATAACATTGTGTATCATTTGTCCTACAATCCTGTTTCTCTAGTAAACTCCGATTTTCCACGAACATTTATCATCTCCACAATTCTCATGGTTCCCAACCTTCCTTCCTCATAAATGATTCTCTCTCATACTTCACTGAGAAAATATAGCATTGAAATAGGTACCTCTCCCTCATCTTCCTGCCACCCAATCTATAAATCTAGTAGTGTCCAAAGCCATCTTCTCCTTGCTTCAAGATACAAGTAAGGAATTGTCTTCCTTCCCAACAAAGGCAATTTCCATCGGGTATATTCTGGATTCCTTTCAACTCAGTTGTTTTAACGTTTACAGAAGTTTCCCTGCTACACAAATTCTCCTTCTCCTTGGGAACACTACCACAGCAAACAAACATGCTCCAGAATCTCAACCCAAACAAAAAACCTTCATTAAGCTTACACCATCTTCCACCAAACAGCAGACAAGTATGGAGGAAATATACTTTTTTTTACGCTCCATTTACTCTCTAAATCACTCTAATATGGTTTCTGATATCATCACCACACCAAAACAAATCTTGCTAAAATCATCAATGAGGAATTCTATTCTATCAAACTTAAGAAAATTTTTCTTTCTTTGATTTCTTTCCTTCTTTGTTGTTCTCATCACATTGCTTTTCACCCATAGAGTGTGCCTTGACAGGCTACCCAAAAGTCCCTTCACCCTCTGGTCTTAGCCCCAGAATCCAAACTCTCTCCATCTGGCCAAGACCTGGGTAACCTATTTGTCACTTACAAAAAAGAACCTTTCTATCCTAAACATTATTAGACCTCTCAGCAACACTTGACAGTTCTAATTGCTTCCTTCTCAAAATGTCTACTTTATGTATGCTTCCAGGATTCCACACTCTCCAGCACTTCCTCCAACCTCACAGGCCATTCTTTCTCAGTTTCTTTTGTTGGCTCTCTTGCTCTAGCCACTCTCCAAATGTCAGAGTTCCTCAGGACTTTGCCTTCTCTTCTTTCCCTACACAACACACTCTCCCTATACCATCCTTTCTCACATCTTGATCGTGATTATTACCTACTTGACATTGCCAGCTCTTGTGTCAGGCTCTTGACATGCCTAAAAACTGAACTCACCATCTTTTATCTTCTCATACCTTTTCAATAAATGCTACATCATATACTCAACTGCTCAAGTCAAAAATGCATGAGTAGTGATGAAAATGTTCTGAATTAGACACGGTAATGGTTGCACAACCCTGTAAATATAGTAGAAACTACTGAACTGTATACTTCAAAAGGGTGAGATTTATATGTGAATTTTATCTCAATAAAGCTGTTTAAAAAATGAACAACAAAATCAAGAGTCACTCATCCAACACTTCATCCACTCAATCCAACTTATCAGTAGGTTTTGTCTCTTCTACCCTACCTCCTCAACATGTCTTAACTCCATTTCTCTCCAAGTGCTCTGCTACCAACTGCTCTACCAGCACTCTTATCTTGGCAACATCCTCTCTCACCTAGTCTACCGGACCTCTCCATTATAACTTTAGACTACATTACATTGGTATTCCTTCCTCCACACTTCTCCTTACAACAGCCAGAGTCATCTTTTCCAACTCTACATTTACAAGTCACTTCTTGGCTTAAAACTCTTTACTAAAAATTCCCTTTTATCCTTTAGATTTTGGCTTGAATGTCACTATTTTAGACTACATATAAAAAAGGGTCACTTATTACTGTCTCTCATAGAAGTACTGTATCTTCATAGCACTTATCACATTTGTAATCATAGACTCCATTCCCTTATTTGCTAAATATCTATCTTTTCCATTAGATTCTTATTTCTCAATGTAATGCTTAATATTATACCTGGCAAATTTAGGTACCAAGTGTGTGTTAAATAAAAAGACCAAAGAGCTCTTGAATTCCTTTTAAGTGAACCAACCGATGAGTAAATTGCTGTTTGTTTAACCATTCTCATACTAATAAACATTCATTTTGTTTTAATTTTTTACAATTACAAACAATGTCCTTGTAAATATATTTAAATACGTGTACAGATATCTCTATATGACAGATTCTAAAAGTGGTGTTTGTGAGTCAATGTTCTTTCTTTTAATTAAGGAATTTTTTGTCCTCTAAAAAGTTGTACAGATTTACACCGTTACTGTCTCCATTTGTTTCTACTGTCTTCTGCTAAATATTTTAGAATTACACAAACTAAGCTAAAAAAATTTTTCCTTATATTAAATTTTATTCTCCTATTCTTTTTGTAACTAGTGCTGAAATTAATTAATGTTTTAATATACTTTATTTTTGGACAAAATAGAGAAAGTATCAATTTGCAGGCTTAAATATTCATGGCATGTCATGTCTTAATTTTTCTCTTTAATAAAGCAAATTACTAGTAAATGGAATAACCAAACAAGGAGACTAATGTATGTTTAAACAATCTTATAATATTATTTGAGGCATTTACTTTTGTCAGCTCCATTCACTTAAAAAAGTATGTTTTGAGTCTTTTACTTACCATATGTGTCATATGGATCCACGTTAGGGCTAGGCATATTCCACCACTGGATGGTTGCATCAATACCACCACTAAAACATTGTTCTCCATTAGAACTAAGAGCTAATGATAGAACAGGACCACTATTATGGGTAAAGAGGGAAAAAATTACTTATAAAGCCTAAGAAGAAACTCACATCCACATCCCCCTAACCTCTGAATTTACATGGTATCTAAAAACTGTTTAAGGTAAACATGTACACTTGAACAGTACTGATTATATTCTCATACAGTTATTAAGCAAATAAACTATTATTCAACTAACGTCTTTTCTAATATAAAACAAACATTATGAGAAAATTACAAGGTTTGAGGATTGATAAATAATTATTGACAATAACTATGGTTGCTAATTAAGTACTAATTCAATAAAACTTACATGTGGGCCCTAAATGTGTAGATAGGCTCTACATCCAAAGAGGCACTCCTAAAAGGGAAAAAAAAGGTGGGAAAAGAGAAGACAATTAAATAACCGCAAATCACTGGTTGATGTTCAAGAGTCATCAGGTAAAATCAAATGAGTGCATAAAAGATATGGGACCACAAAGAAGAATAATTACTTATAATTATTAGCAAATTTTGGAGGAAAAAAACACAGGCTAAGATTAAAATACTTGCTTTTTGGCAGGAACTGTTTTTTGCAAGTTCCAAAGTTTCAGAGTATGGTCCTCAGAGGCAGTAACCAGCACAGGTTCTACAGGATGGAAAGCTAATGCCCGTACTCCATCAAAATGGCTACGTAGTGTATACTTGGGGTTCCATGTCTTTCGAAAGGCATCTTTATTGGCAGGCAACTAAAAAGAAAAAACGCAATATTTGGTGGTAAAAGTAGTAAAGCGATAGGCATGTGGAATTTTTTTGTTTGTTTGTGTTGGTGTGTTTAAAAACATATATTTAAAACTGTTTTGCTAAAATGTCCAGTGGAAATTTAATGTACCTTAAAAACTATATAACAAATCTTTATCATTTAATAAGAACCACGAAGAATAATTTCATTAACTTTCAAATACCTAGATCAAATGAAGAGTCAAGCTATCTGTTTTCCCTCATCATCAGGCTAAATCCAAAGGTCCTATTAAATGATAGATGAGAACAACAAAAAAAACTACCATGCTGCAAAACTTTACATGAACACAGTAAAAATCATATACATTACTACCAAAATCCAAGGGGACAATATTAACAGTACCGTTGTCATTTAGAAAATTAGCATGTGAAATTTTTAAAGGCAGCAAGTCAAGGTACTTTCCAAAAGTCTGAACTTAAGACACTTTAAGAATATTTTCATCCCATTTTCATTATCATTGTTGCTACTGATAAGAGGTTAATCTTTTTACCTTCATTTCTCCATCTGTAAAGATAGGCTATGAAACCACTTCTAAAGTAGCCAAAAGTTTACTAAAATTTAGTTGCTTATATACTTTAAAAATATTAATGACAATAATCCAGCCTACCAAGGCTGATGTCTCTAAAAAGCATGCTAACCTAAGTATAAAATGTAGGGGAAAAAAATGTCGTTATAAAAGGAAAAAAATTGATTTGCTGAAAAAGTGCAAATTCATTAATATAAAATCTAAACAAGTATAGTTAACTCTCAATTGAGTGTGTATTGTCTGCAAAAGATTTAATCCAAGACTAGTTCACCTCTAACATTGTCCTTCCCATCCCCCGCTCCATCCTCTTCCCATCCCTCAAATGAAGGACTAAGAATTCAGGAAATGGCAAGCTAATTTTAACATTATCCTTAAAAAAATAAAAGTTCAAAAGTAAAAGGTGCTTTTTAAGAAGTATCCTGAAGGCAAATAAGTGGTTCAGGTAATCTATTTTTCTCATGTTAACACCAAAATATGGCTTAATTTGAGTAGATAATTGAGAGTTGACTACTCAAGATAGATACTTATCGTCCAATATTTTAAGGTAATCAATCATCCCAAACTCCTAGGGCTAATCCACCACAATACCTAAGAAAAATTTAAACACCACAAAGAAAGCAGTTATAAAAGAAAAACTACATGTCACTTCAAATCAACAATACTGACACACTTAAACTTATCTTTTCCATGCACCTTGACATTAATTCTGTTTTATAAGTGTTTCCAAAAAATAAGGAGCCTTCTATTAAATCATTAAAAAATTAAAAATAAAACTGCACTTACATCATAACTATAGTCTGCATCATTTGTTACCGTCAAGTCTGCAAGGTCTCCAAGGCCCAGTACACTTAACAAAACATCATCAGAACCCATAATAAATGACTTGCCTCCTCCAGATGGAAACGTTATTGGTTCAGCTATAAAGAACAAAACCGCTTCTTAAATGCTGAAAAATCATACAGTACAAGACAATATTGTGGGGGAAATGTAAGCACTTAACAGTTACAATATTCAGTAATATAATTAATTTTTATTTTCCCACTTCCCTCCTTATTTCTTCCACTCAAAAAATCCTGAGTAGTAATAAACAAATCTTTACTTAGGAGCTGCAACATAATCTTCCACAAATCAAGTGTGCACTAGATACATTATTCTCGGGTGGGAGGTGGGGCACAAAAGCTTTGTTTATTCAAATCACTTATCACTTCAGTACAATCATAACTATGGTATTTTTTTAATGTAATAGGTTGTTGCTAAGTCCTTTTGCTTTGTATTATATTTGCTTAGAAGTGCTAGGTTTTCCATCCCTGATAAAAATAATTAATAGCCTTAAAACGTAAACAGTTTCCAGTCCCAATACAGTGTATCAGTTTACTGAAACGAAGCCTTAAATTGCTCAGACTCCTCCAGTAATAGCAACAACAGTCTAGGAAAGGCGCAGTTCTACCTCCAACAAAGTCGGTTTCCTTTCTGTAAGCTCTAGCTTTCAAGCTTCGACTATGATTTTTAAAATTTTAACTTCTCTTTTATTTACCATGACACTTCTAAAATAACTAATCTATACTATGTAACTTTAAATTTCTGATATTTTGACCAATTAAAATCAAACTCTGCCATAATTAGAATAACTATACTATTATATATTTTGCTCTAAGTTATATTATAAGCAATAATTCTCAATACCATTTCAAACATGCTTTGAAAGCAAAATTTTAATCTTAAGATGCAGAAGGAAAGTACACAAGTCACTGTAATACAAAACAACTCAACATATCAAAATACATTTAAAATTCATGAGCAAATTTAAAAGGGAAACATAAAAACTCATGCCAATTATCAATTTTGAAAAATTCCTATGAAAAATGATGGTATAAATATAATACACTACAGAAAACATAACAGGTGTAATGAAATTTGTCAGTCATCATTAATACTACTGAAAACAGTTCTGAGGAAACAAACTTTTAGATACATACTATGGCAAAAGTAAAATTCATCTTTATTCAGACTATCTTATTTTATTATTTATCAAAGTAAGCTATATAATTTGACTCAAATAGGGTCCTAAATGACGTTTCTAAAATGAAGCTGTGAGTCAGCAACTGATCCAGAGTAAATCTGACAGAAGATATACATAGGGATATTAGTATTTAATTAATCTCTCGATGATTATACTTATTGAATCTGAACAATCTGTAGCACCTATCCTTCCTACCAATACCTAGTAGGCAGTTATTAGTAATACCAGAAACAAACTATAAAATCAATAGTTCAAAATTATGTTTAAGAACAATTATATAAAATGCATTAGGTAACATTTACTCAAAGCATTCTTGGCCAGTACAAGGACATATTCTTCTTTCAAGCTCATAATTTGTTTGTAAGACAAGTAAGGAAAAAAAGGCCATAATTTCTCCTACTCACAATTATATAAACACTCAATAACACAAATCTTGATAAAAGCCCAATAAAATAACTTTAACATAATATCACTTTGTATTATTGCATATTCTTTTTGCAGAGATATTTCTGATCAGCTGTTGAGCAATTTGGGGGCTTGTGAAGGGAAGTGCCTGGGCAATATTAGCCAGTCTTAATGGAGTTTTAGATTAATTGTATTAAGCAAAAAGTTAGTATTATACCCATTTCTAATTAACCATAAGATTACATTTCTCTATCTCTACATACATTTATATATACAGCAAGCTATCTTGCTCACTCAGTGTTTATTACACATATATGTGAAATATTATATTACATATAATGTGAAAAAAATCTTTTAAGCTGTATTTTACTTTCCATAATCACCCATCACTGTGGCATATAGTAATCACAGTAAATACTTAATTTATTTGCCCTTGTTTCCTTGCAAAGGAGATTAATTTCTATGCTGTAATTTGTTTTAGTACCTATAGCAATAAGCATAAAAAACATAACTGGCAATTAAAAGAAAAATAAAATTACTAAAAGCAGTTTTAACGATGGAAATTATGACACTTTTTATTAGATATAGCCCAAGAGATTTCATCAAGCAATTTAAGAATACTACTATCATATTAGCATTTCCCTTTATGGAAATCTTAGGATCTACAAAATGGGATCTTACATCACAGCCCTTTTTGTACTTCTGTAATTCTCCATTTTATGGGTACTAACGACCAAGGAAATGTGTGGTTCACATATCAAACTCTTCCTTTCTCCTTCCATTTTATCAAACCTAAAGAACACAGTACAATAACTGATTCCATTTATGCCAGTGGCGACAAGACATGTCTTAAGGCTTTACTAAAAATAGTCTGAAAGGTTGTAATGTAGAAGTTTCTCTCCTTGAAAACAGAAATTTTTTCTTTATAAAATGAGGTATGACATGGACTTCAACAGGAAAGCACTCTGAAGTTAGAGGTTGCCACTGAAAATAAGAGGTTATGAACTCTAATGTTCCCTTCTTAGTTCTAGGTCGAAGTTGAATTTGAACCTTTTTTAATAACAAATTTCTAGTAAGATTTACCCTTTGAAAAGCATAATGAGGTTGTGTTTATCTCCCCCTTCTTCCTTCCACCACTGTGAAAGAGAGCACTGACTTACACTGCTGCTTTAAACAGCACACACACATGAACACACACACAGAGCTCTAACTTGGTTTTTGTGTAGCATAGGCCTTGATGGGCTTTTCCATAGGTTGTTGGTTTGAAGCATTTAAAACAGTTCCTATTCCTGCTAATATGCTTTGCCTTAAACTGTAAAATCTGTAGTTTAAATATATAACATTAACTACAAAAATGTTTCCAAGTTTTCCTATGCATTATTTGGTAAAAGAGACCAAAAACTAAAGAAGCTAAACCACTACTAAAGGCATAAAATGAAAAATGTGGAGTTTGGTACATGCTTTCAGAAAAGACTTGACAAAGTAAAACAGGAAAATAGCTCAACAGCGGAAAAGAGATCTGGAAAAATCAAGACTATTTTACTTTTCCTGCTGCTTTTCATGCTTTAATGTTTTGTTTTGGTTTTATTGTTTTCATGATTTTCCTTATCCTCCTTCAAACTTTCTTACAGATCATGGTGAGTGGTAAATGCATGCAGAAGTGACTGTAGAGAAAAATGCAGAAATACTTAACTTTAACTGGGAAAATGTGCTACTAGAGAACTCTTAAAAGAGAAGAAGACATATTCAAAAATTTTTGACTGGGGCATCAAACAAATTGCCCTTACACGGCAAAAGGTGAAACAACAATGAAATTCAATCTGTATGTCAAATTATTAGATAATGAATTATATGTATATATCTCATATATCATAATAAACCTTTGGTAAGAATTCAGTCTCATTACTTAGAATTATAACTATTTAGACTAAGAATTACAAATTATTTAAGTACATCTACATATCTCCAGCTAGAATCAATTTTACAAAAAATGCCTAAGTAGTAATTTCATTCCCTACATAGTTCTAGTTTAGGCAAAATTTAGAAACTTCATTACCAAGTAGTATATACTTAGTATGAAGAATAGTAAGGGGCCGGCCCTGTGGCCAAGTGGTTAAGTTCGTGCGCTCTGCTTCGGCAGCCCAGGGTTTTGCCAGTTCGGACCCTGGGCGTGGACCTAGTACTGCTCATCAGGCCATGCTGAGGCAGCATCAGACACAGCACAACTAGAAGGACCTGCACGTACTATATACAACTATGTACTGGGGGGCTTTGGGGAGAAGGAGAAGAAGAAGAAGAAGAAAAAAAAAAGATTGGCAACACATGTTACCTTAGGTGCCAATCTTAAAAAAAAGAATGATGTTGCTTTATTCTAAAATGATTAAATCAGACAATTGTTACATACATTTTTAGAAATAACAACTGAACAGTTCTTTTCCACAAGTACTATTTAAAGTCCTTTTTTTTTTGCTGGGAAAGATTCGCCCTGAGCTAACATCTGTTGCCGATCTTCCTCTTTTTTTTTTTCTTCCCCAAAGCCACAGTATACAGTTGTATATTGTAGTTAGTCCTTCTAGTTTGTCTGTGTGAGCCACCGCCACAGCATGGCTACTGACAGACAAGTGGTGTGATTCTGTGCCTGGGAACCAAACCCAGGCCCCCAAAGTGGAGCGTGCCAAACTTTAACCACTAGGCCATCAGGGCTGGCTCTAAAGTCTTTTTTTAAACTACGTACTATTTTCCTGCTACTAGATCTGTAAGCTAAAGTTAAACTTCAGAGAGATACTTTGAATCAACCTATGACAGAAATCAATCCACCTAATGTTAAAAATAAAAACAAAATATAAGGACACAGAAGCCCCAAATTTCAAAATCCCTAAGACAACTACACCAAGCACTTGCCTAACACCTTCTCTGAAAATCATATAGGATGATCTTCAGCATTTTAGAACAGCAGCAAATTTACAGTATTAAGGAGATGTGATTTGGAATTAACATATTCTGCAATGTAAATAAACACGGTAGCTAAATTTTGTACCTTCCTCTGCTCTTGCACCTTCATGATCAGTCATTCTAGTAGAGGCTGACCTAAACTGATTAATGATTCCTGAAGGGATGTGGGGCAGCATATCATCTCCCAGATCAGCTACCATGTCGTCGAGTTTTGTCCTGCTGACCCCTGTAAATTAACGTCAGCAATACAGGTTCATTTAATGGCTACCACTTGACTTGAAAGGAGCCTTTAAGACCAATTTTCTAACAAAACAGGCTATTTTTAAGAAGTTCCAGTTATAAATATCTCAGATAATTAAAGATGTCTTCAATTTTCCATAGCATCCCCTCAAAAATATTAAAATGATTTAAATATTTAAGATATTCACTATTTCTGTGGATATATATCCACTGTTTTTTACACATATAAAATTGAGTCTTCTGTAACTCAACCAAAGTTCTGTAAGCTCACAGACACAGAAGGCATCATTAAAACAAAAAGAGATTTTAGTATTTAATGTTTAACAGTATAAAGAATAAAACATGAGTTTTTCCAACTTAATTCACTGTTTTCAAAAGTTAACAAAGAAGTAAGTACAAATGATTTTTATGAGAGGACAATTACCTCTCCCTGGTGTTTACGTGGATATTTTCCTGCCACATTCACACAAATTTGTCATTAACAAATCAACCCCAATTTTTCTTAAAATGTTTTTTCACTTCTCCCAAATTTGAAAAATTCGATTTACCCATGAGTTCTCTGAGTTTCTCATAAAAGTATGAAAAGTCAATACTATCATGGGCCATAAATTTAAGAGGAGAATTTCAGCTGTTGCCTGGATAATTCAGGTCAAAATATACAAAACTCAAAGCATTTGCAGTATTGTGGGATCTCTTTAACTCTGAATTTCTCAGAAATGACAGAACCATTTCTCTTATGTATTTTGAAAGAAAATAGTTTTAAGAATGTCATAAAAAATAATTTAAAAGACAAAAAAAATGCTTTATAGCCAATATAAAAACAAAATAGACAAACCCAAGTTCACACATTATTACCTTATATTTACTAATGTCACCAGTAATGCTCTAATTAGACTGCTATATAATTATCACATTTCACCATGGCTATGAGAATATTAGTAACTCATTCATCTGTGTATCCCTAAAAGAATGCCAGGCAGTGTGATGGTAAGACTTAATAAAAGCAGGTGGAATCTTATACATTTATACTCTATTTTACATAATCCCTAACTTCTTAGAAACACTTAAGCAACTCTCCTTCTGGATGGAAGTACACAGTATGTCAAGTAGTCCTTTCTAAAATAATTATAATGGAGAAACCTGGTATTATCTGAGAATTTTCCCCTTGACAATGAAGCGACTGTAAAGAAATTCTCTAATAAAAGAAAACTACCACTGAATGTCTAATGATCAGCTAAATTCAACATGAAAGAAAACAAACATCACCCTTTCTCACAAAATAGCTCTCCTTCATAACTTTGCCACTTAAGAGTATCACCACCACTGATTTGGTTTCTGTTCTTAAAATTCTGCAACCACACTTAATAAGCCCTCTAACTTATAAAATAGGGTGAGGGAACCATTTTATAAAAGAATCCTCCCTTAGAGTATTCTTCAGATTAATCTCTTTCTATTGACTTTATTCTAACCAAAGGTTTCATTCTTATGAATTACTGCAATAGATTCCTAATTGGTTTTCCTATCTCCCAGCTGCATTTGCCTTCAACCAAATTTGAATACTACAACTAAATTAATTTTCCAAAATTATCACATTTATTATATCACCCCTTACTGAGAAACCACAAGTGGCACTTTAACGCTCTTTAGATCAAGGCTAACTAAAATTTTGTACTTAACTTTTCATGTGCTTCAGGATCTGATCCTATCTTTTTTATCCAATCTCATCTTTTAATGCTCCACAATACAAATCTCCCTAATTTCCAGTCAAACCAGTTTCCTATAGTATCAGTATTCACCAAGGTTATTGCCACCATATTTTGTCATATCTGTCCTCACCTATTCCTCAGGAAATGAGAATACATCCTACACAGACATACAAGTCTCTATCCTTTAACACGCACCTTGGCCTATCAAAATTCTGCCTACTTCTCCAAACCAGTTCCATCTCCTCTGTGAAGCCTTTGTTGATTTTTCCCTGCTC
Source organism: Equus caballus (assembly GCF_041296265.1). Taxonomy (NCBI): domain Eukaryota; kingdom Metazoa; phylum Chordata; class Mammalia; order Perissodactyla; family Equidae; genus Equus; species Equus caballus. Next base: position 182,091,020 of record NC_091684.1, read on the forward strand.
ACCCTTATTAAATTTGTGTGTACCATAAAATTTGACTTCATTGGATATTATTTTATAATTTCATCATATGATAGCTAATGTCAAATATAATAAAGGAGAGAAAAAGTTTTGCCATTATAGATAAAGCACAAGGAAAGTAGGAGACAACAAAAGTTATTGTTCAAACTAAGGATCCCAAGCTATATTATTATTATTTTTTTTTTTTTGCATAGAGTCAAACATTAGCTTCTGTGTGGCATAGTGCCAAATTTAGGAAAAGATGGAACGTCCCTGCTTTAATTCTAACTTCTCAAAAACTGCTGAAGATTAAAGCAGACTTCACTAGCAGATAAAACACCTAGATATATCTACATCTATATATATCTAACACCTACTTTTTATCTTTCAGCTACAAATTTAATGCATCTTCATTTTCTTTCTAAATCTATCCAATATCCTAAACATAGTTAATCTAACAAAATGCAGTATCAAGCAAAACATCTGAAGTCTGATTAGCAGTAATGAGAAAACTGTAATGGTATTAGTGTCCTAGAATATTATATAAATAATCAAGGGCACAATTAAAGACTCATTAAGCATTAAAGATATTCTCAATTATTGCTGAAATCTATAGAAGGAGAAACACTCTGATTTTTATAGTAACAAAAACTTTTTCTTTTAAAGATTAGCACCTGAGCTAACAACTGTTGCCAATCTTTCCTTTTTCTTTTTTTTTGCTTTTTCTCCCCACATCCCCCCAGTACATAGCTGTATATTTTAGTTGTGGGTCCTTCTAGTTGTGGCATGTGGGACGCCACCTCAACATGGCCTGATGAGCGGTGCCATGTCCTCGCCCAGGATCCAAACTGGCAAAACCCTGGGCCGCCGAAGCAGAGCACGCGAACTTAACTACTTGGCCGTGGGGCTGGTACCATAAAAACTTTTTCTCAACTACTACAAATTATAAAACAACCAAGCTACCTCTTAACCATGACCACCAACTCCATACAAACTCACAATCCTCTAAACAGATTACGGGATAATGAAAAACACACTAACCATGCCATGTGTAAGCCAAACTATGGACTGATGACTGTTGTGTTAGTGTCTTTAAATCCACACTTACAAACACACACACACTCACGACATATGAAATTCAGTTTTCTGTACACTCTATTATTGTAAGTAAAGTAGTACTTTTTTACTGAATCTAACATTTTCCCTTTCTCAAATGTGCCCTCCCTTTGTTAATCAATCTTATATTCTGAAGTGAAACCAACTATTAGCAGGCAATCCAGAAAAGCTAAGTTTATTTTAGAATGAGGATTTAGTTATGTCATGTTTGTTAGATCTGTTCTGTTTTCTATCAGTCTAATTGTAATAAAGGTTTCACATGACAACTGTCATCTTAAAAAGACAACATCACAATGTTAAGGAAAAACAACTAGTTTAGCTGCAAAGTGATTCTGCAGTTTAAACAAGTGTACTAATTCAAAGAGCATCAATCTGTTATTTTCTCACTCTTGTCAAAATGCCTAAATTATTTTCTTGGGGGAGAAAAAAAGTAATCTGAGTTGAAGCACTGAATGGTCTGTTTTAAAAGTGTGAAATTAAAGCTGGAAATGTACAACAACTGGATCTCTTAGCTGAAAATAATATCCCTGACTATGAAAGAATTGCTTTTGTCTTTGATTTGATGCAGGAAAAAGAATATTGGACTGTTTTATGAGCTCTTCAAATGTATACTCTTTCCTAGATAGAAGCAGCTTAATCATCGAAGATATTTTACACTACATGCCAAGGTGTTCTTAAAAGCCTACTGAAAGTTATTGCTACAAAAGATTAATTTCTCCTTAAATGCATTAAAATGCTTAATATACAGATAGAGTAAAGTCACACTTAACAAAAATATTATATTTCCTAGTGACAGTTTATCATCTTGGATCTGGAATAGCAAATGACAAATACTAAGACGAAATTTAAAACAAAACTAGAAAATGATCCAGGGACATTCGCTTACAATTTATATTAAAAGAAATGTTGAAAAAGTTAAAAAGACTCCCTTTTTCCAAAGTTATTGATAATCAAGTCAAAAGATGTATAGCAATTCTATAACACTAGAGAAGAGGAATGACATATAAATCACATTCTATACATGGAAAAGACAGGAAAGTTAGGATAAATAAGAATAATTAGGAAAACTAAGACAAGTCCATCCACTAAGAACCAGAACTGTAAATACACATATTCTCAGAATGTGAAATCTTTGAAATGGGGAAAGCCTGTAAATCTTTTGAAGAAAGGACATGAAATAATCTAATCTGCTTAATAAGCCTCTATTTTATAGGTATAAAATAGCACAGGAGTAACCATAAGCCACAAGAATAAGAGCATCTATCAAAGGAACACAGATTACAAACCACAATTTAAACTTCCCAGGTTAAAAACTGAGACAATCATCAAAAGAAGTCTTAATAGATTTTAAACTCCTCCTTCTTATTCTAAGTAAAGGATCCAGATTTCAGATACTTCATACTTATTTCAGATGCTACACACTGTGTGATTTTTGTTATTGATTTACATGTTTTACTGAGATATAAAATACAGCAAAAATAGAGACCATAGAAAGCTAGAAAAATCCTACCAGATCAAGATTTTTAACAAAAGATAAACTTAACCTCCCCCTCATTCCCTTCCCCAATTATAGAAAGCTTAGAAATTATTTAAAAATGAAAGAAAACTGAGTTTCAGGTTAGATAATAGTATTGTATCATGCTAATTTCCTGATTTTCGTCACTGCACTGTGGTCATGTAAGAGAACGTCCTTGTGGTCAGGTGACATACACTGAAGTATTTAAGGAGCAACATGTCTACAAGTTACTCACTTTTCTGAACTGTTCAAAATAGTAAATGCATCTATTTACAGTGAGAAAAGGATAAAGCAAATGTGGTAAAATGTAAACATCTGGGGAACCTGGATGAAAAGTATCTGGGATTCTTTGTACTATTACTGCAACTTTTCCTTAAGTCTGAAATGATGTCAAAATGAAAAGTTACAAGGAAAAGGAAGCATAACCTGTTTGAAGCCTGAGACCAGAATAACTGCATCAGTGCTCCTTAGTTTCATGGTCTTGACTTTTAGCAGCATTAATAAAGTACACCTCTTAAGTATACCTTACTTAACAAGAAACTAGTTTCTTCTGTAAATATATACATTATTTTGAACAGTTCAGAAAACTGAGAACAGACCTTAAGTTGATTTATATCTATATTTCTAAATCTCAAAAAGCCATAGATATAATCACATTATATCAGGAAAAAAAATGGGATATTTATATTTTAAATTAAAACCCGCATTATCTAACACTTTCTTTTTTTTTTTTTTTTTTAAAGATTTTATTTTTTTCCTTTTTCTCCCCAAAGCCCCTCGGTACATAGTTGTATATTCTTAGTTGTGGGTCCTTCTAGTTGTGGCATGTGGGACGCTGCCTCAGCGTGGTTTGATGAGTAGTGCCATGTCCGCGCCCAGGATTCGAACCGACGAAACACTGGGCCGCCTGCAGCGGAATGCGCGAACTTAACCACTCGGCCACAGGGCTAGCCCTATCTAACACTTTCTAAGGAAATCTTAAGCAGATAAGTTTATGAATAACAGACATAAAGTAAGTAATCTAATATTAAAATAAACTACTTCATTTCTTTTAAAAAAAGACCTAAACCCTAAAATTCTGTCACTGTGTCTATATTAAAATAGTCAATCATGCAAAAGTACTTTTATACTCAACATGCATGAATTACATAGGTAAGTGATGTTAGAGCTGAATGTAGCCCCTGCCCAGCACAGAATGCTTTTAAAAAGCAATTCACACCGCACAGTCTGTAATTTTTTAAATAACAGTCCGTCTTTTTATTCACATGCAATAATATAAATTAGCATAAAGTTATCAAGGAAAACTGCATAACAGGTAAAAATCCCCAAAACTCCACAGTTTATTAGTCTCCACAATAAATTAAACCATTCAAAAAATGCTTTACTGAAGGAAATTTCTACCCTTTCCATTACACCTGCCATTTCATAAACTAATGTCACCAGAGAAAAGAACGTGAAAGAATGCTTATACGGTTTTTCCCTTTGTCATCCAGATTTCTTCTTGACATAGTCAAAAACCTTAGACTAGCAGAAATCAATGGCCAGTTCAAAATAAAGTTTTCCCAAAATAATTTTCAAGTTTCTCCATTTGCTACTCATAGGTCTGAAGATGTTTTTTATGTGGCTGTTTTTAAATTTTATTCACAAAATGGAAATGAATTACTTCTTTGAGAGGTGCTATAGCTAAATTTATACTTTTACAGTACATTGGTCAGGATAAAACATAGTGAAAAATACATTGAGGCACAAAAGACACTCAGCTATCGACCAAACAAACCCTACTGTCACCACTACCCTCTCCTTTGGCATTCCTCCAACAGAGTAGCCAAGAAAATACCATCCAGAAGAGCTTTCTGCTGCTGTTTTTATTTGCTGTTGGATTAAGGCCAGAAAGCAGAAATTACGGAAAGAGTTTTCCTATTCACTGTATTTCAGGATTCCCAAACTATGAAAAGTAACCTGGATATGAGTTGGTTATAGCTATAATACCATATGTACCAAAAATAGGGAAATTTATACTTCCTCCCTTTTGAACAAATTTCTGTTACTATAAATTCCAAGGCCAATATTCCTTACAATTTGGCAAACTTTTTAAAACTTAAAAAAAAACAAAAAATCTTCAAATTTTTCCTTCATCCTTATCCACATACTTAAAATGATTTTCCACTTGATCAATAATACATACTAAATTATATTTAAATAAATTTCAATTATACAACAAAATTTAAAGTTAGTCATCCCCTTTATGAAACAAAAAAATACACAAAACAGAATTGAAGAATTTTTTTCTCAGAGATTTGTATACAAAAATTATAATAGAATCTGCACTTACTCTTCACCCCTTTCTTCCCCTTTCGTTCCTTCTTGTACTGTTCCTTCAGTTTACTTATTAGTCCCTGGTCTACATCCCAAACCTCAGTAGTTGGGGAGAGGTCATCTTTATCTACATGCAGCATATTATTAAAAGAAAAAAAATCAGCAGTTGGCAATGCAAGCTGTTGGCAGTAAACTGTTATAGCTTTACATAATCATAATAAATAGGTACTAACAGCATATAGTCAAAATACTTTAAAGGTGCAGTCTCAGTTTTCGTATTCACAACTCAGACGCTAAATGCCCATCTCATAAGTTTCTAAACATTTAATACTAACAACAGTTAAATGGTGCTTCATTTCTATGAATCACAAATTTGAAGGTTATTATTCTTTCAAAACTGATAGTCTTTCAATGGACTTACATCAGAATTCTAATGTTATAAAAAATAGATCACTGCATCTTTATAAAAACGTTAATAAAAAATTATTCAGCCAGCATCATAAAAGCAAATGAATGAATTACATGCGAACTACTCATAAAAGTGCAAGCTGGAAAAGTCAGTGCCATTTTATTGATGAAAATATTCATGCACCTTCTGTCACACTGATTCTGCATGCACAGGATAACTGTACTAATGGAGAGGCATTCTAGTCCAATATAATACATACATATAATTCCAAAATACAGTGTCTCCAATAATCCATACAAAGCATTCAGAGAATCCCACCTCTACCCCCGCCCCAGCCAAATAGTTCAACATCTCATTACCTTCTTCCATTGGTCTACAACTAAGATTAGCAAAAAAAAACAAAAAAACAAAACTCAAATTCCACTGAAGAATTTTTTGAGTTCATTTTTTTAGGGTAAGATAAAAGCAGTGACAAGCATGGAGAAGTGAAAACATACATTGCCGTACATCTGCTAAAGATGACACATCAGCTATTTTAGCTGAATAACAAATCCATATTTGTTTTAAGTAAATACGTGTGCCTGGAAAAAAACTACTCCATAGTAAACTAGAGGAAAAATAGCATTAAGAAGCAGCATAAAAATAAGTCTATTGGAATTATTTTAAATATTAAGGGTTTTTCCTTCCTTTGTTTAGTTTTAAAACAGCCATGTGTTAGGAATTTTAACATTCTGTTACAGACTAAGAACTAGGAGTTTATATAACCTTGCTATTAAATAAAAATTAAACCAAAACATATAGGCTAAGCCAATCAGTCAGACTGACACAATAGTGAGATTTTATGGAAAACATACTTGTTAAAATTTTTGATGACATTATATTCTGGCTCACAAGTCTTATAAACTCCCTAGGCCTCACTCAGTCAATCTATACAGTGGACATAAAAAAGTCTTTTTTTCCTAATAGATTGCTGTATGTAGTAAAGATAAGAAATCTCTCACATGAACGGCACACAGAAATTCAATCATTTACTGTATTTTGGGTCTTTCCTACTACAATTGTTATCACTTTCTCTCTTATCCATATACCTACGATCATACGTAAAAAGCTAAATTCAAAGCTTCAAGTTAATTCGCTAACTTGAATTACCTAAAACTAGGTTGCTCAAGGTTGAAATTTACACATAAGATTATTTGTCAAACTGTAATACTGTTTGTGATATAGTTGTAATACTGATTTAAAGAGAAAATTCACTTTTCATGTACTCTAATCATGAAGTTTTCTGAAAACTACGCTTTATCAGGAATCATCAATTTACTGAATACTCTAAGAAAACAATGTGATCTAAAGAATTAATCATTTGCATCTATCTTAACAAAGCTGACAATTCTTATTTTTAAAAGTGACTACTTAAACCAAGACAAATTGACACATTTTGAGCAAATACTTTTTAAACCTCATGGAAATAAAAAGAACTGAAGTGGTATAAACTTTATACAGGAAACAGATATGACAGAAAAATTTAATAAGATAGCCAAATAGTTTTTTAAAAGACCTTTGTAGAAAAAATAAAGCTGTGAATAGCTATAACTAAAGTAGCAAAGGGTGGTGGAGTGGAAAAGCAAAGGGAATAAAAAAGGATAAGCTTAAGGAAAACAACAAATATTACTTGCAAGATAACCTCCAGTATAGAAAACAAAGGTAAACTCAGGCAGTGCAAAGAACAGGTGGGTGAATGCATATGTGCACAAAAACATCCTGGAACTTGCCTGGAAAGTAACGGCTGATTTGATATTGCTTATAAGGAATAGTAAAGAGCAAAAGGGAAGAGGCAGCATAATCTTCTACATATTAATTCTGTTTTTAAAAAATCTAAGGGGGAAAAAATACCAAGAAATGAGGTTGAATCAGTTATGGGAACTTTTTTGTTTAAAAGAAAACACAAATATGCACAAAAAATTGACCCGTGACAACTGAAAACCACAAAAACAAAATTCTATATGGTAATTCTAACCACCAAAGCAGAGAATTTATACAAATCTACTTAATGTGGCATAAATTTATAACTAACTTTACTTTATGCAAATATTCAGTACTTTATCCATTATGTTTAAATACATACATTCAGGTAGTAATTGCATTTTGTAGTCCCACAAATTAACCACAGATCGCAGTTTCACGGTGGGAGAAAATAAATAAACATCCTTAAAACGCCTATCTCCACGAGAGAAATAGCAAAATTAAGAAATATCCACTAATATTTTTGATTATGAGAAGAAAAAAAAACTATCAAATTAAATTCAGACTATCTAATGTGGATGACAGAAGAAAAACAATTTAAAAGCTTTCTAAAAAGCAGTGGTTTCATAGAATAAAAGGATTCAAAATTAGAGATATATGAGCAGATTCCTAGTATACAAAATAAAAAATAAGACAGATCATCCAGTGTGGGTGAGGTACTGGGATATATTTCATTAGGACAGACTATTTTTTTTAAAAAATCTGTGTCCTTTCCCCAAAAATTAAATCTGAAAACCACTATCGTCTCATTTATAACTAAATTTAAAGTAAACGAATTAAATAAATACAAAGGAGTGTCTGTAAATCCATCCTCTTTGTTTTAGAAAAACTGAATATGACCACCTGTTGAGTAGCAAAGATCAATTCAGAAACTGCATAGATCTTTTGACAGTTTTCATTTCTCAAGGAAAGAAACTACTTGAACCATTTTGTTCTTAAATAAGTCCTTTTCCTTTTCAAGAACTTAAAAAGCTTTAAAGATGTTTCAGTCTCATCTGAAAGGAAGAGACTTTGTTGGTTACTTCCATTTAAGAGATTCAGGTCACTCTCAAATATTAATAGTAAACGTAAATAAAGTATTGACAGTTGTCACTCACTAAGTAGGTCCTCTCTTGAAACTTGGCTCTATAGTCAATAGTCTGGACAGAAGACCAATCAACTGTATATAATACGATCCTTTTATTAAAGAAACAAGGCCACTTTATAAAATTAAATTCCTGAAATTTTTGTATATTCTTTTGACTGACAGTTAAATTTCCAGCCATTTTAGGTGAAGGAAATAGGAATGGATATGTGCCAAGATTTAGCTATACAAATGTTTGAAAACCACTTTTGATCCTTTTTTTTTAAATGAAAATAATCTAAATGTGCATCAGTAGAGCCCTGGTTAAATAAATAATGGAACACACTGGCAGAATATTATACAGCTGTTAAAAACGATGTTGAAGAAGAATAATATATTAAGTGAAAAGTGTGAGTTATAAATCAGGACACAGCAAAATCCTTTGTTAAATAAGGATATGTATATTTATATAAATGTTAACCATGGTTCTCTCTACATAGTAGCATTATCGGTGATTTTTAATTCTCTTCTTCACATGTATTTGAGGGTTCTAAATCTCCTAAAACATATATGAATTATAAAATAATTATATACTTATATAATTTAACTATATTTCTGTAATTATAAAAAAAATCCAGAAAAAAAAATAGTACCTTAGAAATTATTGCGGAAAAAATAGAGTATTTCCAATGTTGAATGGGTTACCCGCAGAAGTTAAAAGAAAACAGGTATTTTTACTGTTTCTCCTGAAAAAGACTCTTAAAGAAGGGTAAACTTCTAGAATATGGCTATTTTCAAATAATAAATACAAAAATGTATATTCAAAGTCTAGAAAGTAATTGTGGAGTTTTTTCATATTTTCAATCAAGTGCCTCTTCTCGTTCCACTTAGAAGAGAGAAATGAAGGTCTGAAACCAATGCTTGAGAATCATAAACAATGAGAAAGCTGGTAGCAAAATTCAGATCTTTTAGGTACTCGATTTCTATCAGGATAGTCAACAAATATATTATTAGGTTTTGTTTCTCCTGCTGTAAGCAATATTCATTTTCAATACATAAATGAGGTATTTTTTAAATCCAAGTGTGTTTCCTATCACCAAAGTAGTTTTAAAAAAATCTAGTGATAATTCCTCACTAGTAACTAAGCCAACTTTGGTGTTCATGTGAAACTGTATTAAGGTATTTAGTAACCTTCTTCAATAAAGCTCCATAAACACAATTTGAGTTCCACCTACCAGATAACCCACTGAGATTAAAAGATGATTGAATGAACATATTTAATAGGAACATCATACTGGTCTTCACTTATTATCTTAAAACATTTTTTATACTTTTATTTTACTTTCTAATAGGGTTTTCTCCGTGTAAAATAGAACTATGTCTTCTCCCTTTTAGTTATGGCTGGATTATTATTAGCATTACATACTATTTCCAAAGGATAGGCCCTAATATTTGCACAATGAATATTATATGTAATAAAGTTTAATACCTCCACTAAATCTTGTTCAATATAGAGCTACAATTTAGGATTAGTAGCTTTATTACTTCCTGGCAATAAGTCAAATAACACCATACAGGCATACTGAAAGAATTAAGCCTTCCTGAAACTTAAAGTCATTAACCAAATTAAATAATGGAAAAGTTTAAAACTGTATACATGCTTTTTTAAAAAAACATGCTAAGAAGAAAGGAACTGGATTTCTAAATTGACTAAATGCTTCAACTTTAAATCAAAGACAAATTTCAAAAATCAAAATCTACCAAAAGCCATCTAGTAACCAATTTAGTCACCAAATACAAATTGGTGCAAAATACTCTGAAATTATTCAATACCGCTTCCCCCCTCTCAGTTTAACTGCCACCATACATTCAGATACACACATTCTACATATAATATTTAATAATAATACATATTTAAGGGCTAGATGTTCTCCCACCCCCATATTTCTTATCACCTTACCCCATTCTGTGCCATCCCCTGAACTCCGTGCTTCTCCAGCTCCTTCACCATCTTCAGCAGTGACTAAAAAATCAAACTCTTTAAGTGCTTCTTCAGTATCAGGATCATCAGTTAGGTCAGCAGCTAAACCTTCATTACCTATCTGTAAATGGAACACAAGCCAAGAATTACTTTTATCCTAAATTTTAAAGGGATCCTGTGCTCACAATTACCTTTACACCTGCACTCCCATTTTTAAATCACTTAGATACAAAATTTCAGATTTCCATGTGGTTCACTAATCCCCAGTCATACCTTAGACAAATGGTTCTCAACAGTGCTGTGTGAAGACTGTTGTGAGATGTGATACAAGCAATGTGGTAATAAGAACAGTTAAAATGCTAATTGTCAGAATAGTTAACTTCTTTAATTATAATAGATTCACAGTTACTCCTACTAAAGACCCATTCACTCACATTCTGACACACTGTGTTGAATTGACCTCACTCACTGAGAATGGTGTATGTAATCCATAACTCATAGGGATATGGCACAGCTAAGAAAGATATTAACTACCGTAAGTCAATAGCTGTTGTAATCTTAGTAGTGCTTCACATCCCAGAACAAAAAAAGTAGAAAAGGATCAAAATCTCTATTCACTCATATTACACGAGTATGTTACACATACGAAATGTGGCAGAAAGGATGAAAGCTGCTTTTACAGACTGGAAGCTTTTTGAGAAACACTGACATTTTTTTCCACACGACTGTAACCATCCTAAAGAACCACAACTGAACCTATCCATTTGTTTTTACATACCTCAAAGTCTGCACAATACTATGATAATTCACAAATGCATCATTTCTCTACTTTTGCTCCTACAGCTAACCCACATCACCAGTGAAACAGGTAAAGTTGTTTCTTAGGCTATGAGCAAAAGTAAACTTTTATTAATCCTTACCAAGGAATGAGAATGCTGACACATACATTTACAATCCATAGGTGACTCCCTCACCCAGGAGGGAGTGTCCCCCACTGCAGCTTCAGTTAATTTGTCACTGTTTGCCGCACATGAAGAGGCATACTTCAGCAGTGAATCTTAATTGCGGCACGAGTGGAGAGGGTGTTGCTTTTTTTAAAAAGTTTCAAACCACTGGACTAGTCCTATAAAAACAGGTCCTTTCTTGCCATTTAGTGAAGAGAGCAAATAATAATTTCTATGATATGTGAGTAAGTCAGTAAGAACTGACTATACAAAACCTTCAAGCGACATGATAAAAAATGATCAATCACTTCCAATGTAATTTAAGACATCTCGAAAATTTCTATCCTGAATATATGTATATATTTTAGCTAAGAACAGAAAATCAAGTTCCTACTTTGTGTTTATTCATCCGATGTTTGTCCTTTCCTTCTGGGATGCCTTCAATCATGTCATTTTCCTCTTCTTCATCACTGTCATCAGCATTTTCTAAGAAATTGAATGTCTCAAGAACATCACCAGAGGGCCTGTAAGAGGAAAGAAAGATGAATCTAAATATTCCAATGGTTAATTCTAATACTTCTTTCTGGTTCCTATTTTAATACAGTACTTAAAGGTAGTATAGAGATTCAAATAACAACCTACTTATAATGTACTGACTAAATATTTTACCCAAGAAAAAGAATGTTTGAAAGATTACTTATTTTCTATAATTAAAGTAAAAGTGATTGTTCTCTACTGTTTAGTGGTTACCAGGGGAAAGGGGATTGGGGGGTCAGCACAAAGGATGAAGGGGTGCACTTATATGGTGGCTGACAAATAATAACGTACAACTGAAATTTCACAAGACTGTAAACTATCATAACCTCAATTAAAAAAAGTGATTGTTCTTTGTTGATTGTCCAAAATATTTTAAGAATTACATCAAAATAAAATCCTATAGTATTAGACACTCAAATGTGCTATTATTTCTCAAAATAAAGCCATCACAAGCAAGCAAATTAAACTTACCATTTCTTATAGCCCTACAACTTCTCTTATAGCTTGACCCAAATGTCTGAGGACTAAAACCAAACTTTAATTTATCAGGCTGCCCAGATTTAAAGTTATGGTAAATGAGATACAGAATATTCCAATTCATTTCACAGATTTTCTTACCTAGAAAATGAGACCCTTAATATATTAAAGAAATACTTTCAAGTTTTCCAGAACCACTCTTTTAATAAGTAATACTGATAATCTATTTTTATCTACTTATGAAGTCATTTTCTCAACTATCTCAGTTCCTTCTCTATATACAAAAGAGAGTTTTCAAACAATTGTTTAAATATCTGCCAACAGAGGTAATAACAGAACAGTGGAAATTTCAGCTCACTACAGACTTGAAATGAAAGCCTCTGCTCTTACACTAACTAGCTGCCTGAATTTGGTCAAGTCACTTAAACCTTTTGGCCTCAATTTCTTCACCTGTAAACTGTGGGGGTTGCACTAGATGATGTCAGATGTCCTTACCAATACTAAGAGAACACGGTAACAAAAAGAAGAAGAATCTAAAATCTAGGGTTTTTTTCCTCCCTGAGTGGTTCTATTTGTCCAAATTAAGGACATAAGACAATCCAGACTATTTTTTAATAGCACTTTAACATGGTATAGGGTTTTAATAGGTCTACTATACTCTGCCTAATGCAGCACATTGTTTAAGGAACCATATAAAATCTGAATGCAGAAAGAGATGATTTTTCCAAATGCAAATTAGTAAAAACAAACAAACACAAACCTACCACAATCAATAACACACACTTCTCAGCTCAACATTTATATGTCATAATATTTGGGGATAAAATGAAAGGCAAAGAAAATATTTGACAAAATTGGCACATCAATGACAGAAAAACAGAAAACAGTAAATTTAAGATATGACAATTTTGTTTTGAACTTTGATAAATTAAGTACTGTTGTACCCTGCATAGAAACTTCTGTCTCTAAAGTAAGAACTCACCTTTTAGGCTTTTAAAATTGTATTTGATCACACTAATACATGTGCACGGCTTTAAAAGTCAAATAGAGCACAATCCATAAGAGAAAGAATTGATGAATTATTAGACTTCTCAAAATTAAAAACTTTTGCTCTGTGAAAGACACTGTTAAAAGAATTTAAAGTGAAGCCTACACATTGGGAGAAAATATCTCCAAGTCACATATATAACAAAGGATTTGCGTCCAGAATATATAAAGGATATTTAAATCTCAAAATTAGCAAATAAAACAAAAAATGGAGAAATTATTCAACTAGACAATGTATCAAAAGATATGTGGATGGCACAAAGAGATGCTCAACATCAACAGTCCTTAGGAAAATGAAAATTAAAGCAACCATGGACCATGAAGGGTCTGAGACTTTATGCTATTTGCATGTTAACATGCTTTCTTTTGAGGTGTTTCTTTTTAGCATTCATGATAATGGCCTTTGTAAGGATCTTTTTAAAATCAATTTTTCCAATCTAGAAACACACATCCTTGGAAATATATTCTGTAAATCTAGAAAATTTTCTTTTATTCACTACTTTAATAAATCTTTTCAACACCATTTTACCTGTTCTCTCTTTCTGAAACTCCTAGTTGAATGTTGGCCCTCCTGAACTAACCTATAAATTTTCCTGTCTTTTCAGTCCTATTTTCACTTTTCCCTTTTTTCTGGGAGAGTCTTTTAACCTTATCTCCAAAGTTTCACACGGAAATTATTTCTATCACACTTTCTAATTTCTATTAGTTCTTTTTAAATCTCTGATTGAACCTTTAAAAATAATATCCTATTTGTTCTGTAGATGTATTATCTTCTCTCAGTCCTCTTAGAAAATTAGAGTTTTGAAAGTCTCTGTTCCCTGTTTTCTCTGAGTTCCTTTTTTTACTGAAGTACAAATGACATACCATATGCTACTAGTTTTAGGTGCACATCATAGTGATTCAATATTTATCTACATTATGAAATGATCACCATGATTTAAATCTAGTTACCATTTGTCAACATACAAAGTTATTACGATATTACTGACTATATTCCCTATGCGGTACATTACATCCTCATGATTTATTTATTTTATAATTGGAAGTTTGTACCTCTTAATCCCCTTCACCTTTTTTGCCTGCCCTCCCAGTGCTCTCCCTTTGGTAACTACCAGTTTGTTTTCCATATCTATGAGCCTGTTTCTGTTTTGTTTGTTTTTTAGATTCCACATATAAGTAAAATGATACGGTATTTGTCTTTGGCTGTCTGACTTATTTCACTTAGCATAATACCCTCAGTTCCCTCTGTGTTCTCACAAATGGCTAGATTTAATTCTTTTTTATGGTTGAGTAATATTCCTCTCTCTGTGTGTGTGTGTGTGTGTGTGTGTGTGTGTCTGTGAGTACCACATCTTCTTTATCCACTCACCTATCGATGGACACTTAGGTTGCTTCCACATCTTGGCTACTGTAAATAATGCTGCAGTGCCCACTTCTGGGTATATACCCAAAGGAAACAAAAACACTAATTCAAAGAGGTATATGGACCCTTCTGAGTTCCGGTTTTTGCGTGGTTCCTTTGGTCTCCAATTTCCATATTAAAGTCTTTCCTATTAGGTGTTCACATTTAAGAGTGAGGCACCAAAAAGATAACTGGATATATTGTGTACAAGGGTGAGGATGGCAAGCAGCTGGCTTCACTTTTGCATGATAGGACAGAGGCCCAGTCATCTGACTGGCAGATCCCAATTGTCGGTATCTATTAATGTGATCAATTTCAATATCCTGCCTGGAGGGGATATAAGACCAGCTGCCAACATACCAGAAGCCAAACAGCAGAAGAAAACAGAAGATCTCCCTGCTCAGCTGGAGAAAATGCTCAGGGTGGCACACAAATTTGGCGAGATTCCAAACAAAGTAAAAAGAGAAAGGGAGCAACTACTGGAGGTTCACAGGTAAATCAGACCAATTACTAAAGAATCTTCTCAGTTATAAGATCCAAGAGAACTCTACCCAAATAATTCCTCATAAAGTGGATGCTCTGTGATACGAAGCACCCGCAATACCTCGCTACAATAAACAAAGAAAAACAGTGACATTGACTCAGCAGAATCCAGTAAACATTACTCTTGGTGGGGTCACATTTCAACTGGATACACAATATTCCATCATAGTTAACACTTATTTTGTGCCAAGCCTTGTTCTAAATGCTTTACATTAATTCATTTCTTCTTCATATCTAACCTATCATCATCATTTTACAAATGAGAAAATTGAAGCACAGGAAGGTACAGTATTGTCCCAAAGTCACAGTTAGTAAGTGTTGAAGTCACGATTCAAACCCAGTCAGTCTGTCTTCAGAATTCACATTCTAAACCATTAAGCATAATACATATTATGATCTAAAATTTACCATTCCTCTACTATTGAACATTAAGACTGCTTCTAATTTTTTACTATTATAAATAAGAATGTGATAAACATCTTTTAGCTGAAATCTCCATCAATATGTTAGATCATTTTCTTACTTCTAGGGGTTTTCAAAGGTCCTGATAATAGATGAACCACACAGCATCTACATTAGCGCAGACTCAGAATATTTAAGTAACTCAAGAAGGAAATCAGAGGCAGGCCCTGTGGCCGAGTGGTTGGCCCAGGGTTTCGCCAGTTCAGATCCTTGGCGCAGACCTAGCCCTGCTCATCAGGCCATGCCGAGGCAGCATCCCATATGCCACAACTAGAAGGATCCACAACTAAAATATACAACTATGTACTGGGGGGCTTTGGGGAGAAGGAAAAAGAAAAAAGAAGAAGGAAATCAGTTTTAATTAAAAACAACTATTAACTAAATACCTGTGGATGGATGAACAGATAAAGAAAATGTGGTATACACTTACAATAGAATATTATTCAGCCATAAACAAGGAAACCTTATCATATGCTACAACACTGATGAACCTTCAGGACGTTATGCTAAGCGAAATAAGACAGTTGCAGAAGGAAAAATACTGCATGATTCCACTTATATGAGGTATTTAAAGTAGCCACCCACCGAAACAGCATGTCAAATGGTGGTTACCAGGGGCTGCAGGAAGGAGCAAACAGGACATTGCTATTCAGTAGTACAGTAGTTTCAGTCATGCAAGATGAAAAAGTTCCAGAGATGTACTCTACAACATTGTGCTTATAGTTAACAATACTGCACTATACACTTAAAATTATTTGTTAAGAGGGTAGATCTCGTGGTTTTTACCACAATGGAAAAAAAACCTATTAAAGTCTTAACCTCGCAAAGGCAAGAAGCTTTAGAAAAAGAAGATACAGTCTGTTGTGGATCTTTAATTCAGATTTAGGAATGGTACAGGAAACTCTATTACACTAAAGTATCTATAAATTCTATGAACTACTTAACCTGATTAAGCTGACAAGTTTAGTTAAAAATGCATGATAATACTTTGGCTTTTTCTCTCATGCTACAGAAACTCTATGCTTCCTGAAATCCAGAGTAAAGAAAGTAACGGCTCTATTAGATGTCAAATTGTTTTTATTAAAGAGATCTTATTTCTCAGAAATAAAAAACTTAAACCAAAGGCCTATGTTAACTTTAAAGTTATAAATCATGTTTTAAATAATTGCATAATGTCATAAAATATATCTAAGGTATAAAATAATGCGAGTTTATAAATTTTATACATTATTAATTTCTTAAGCTCTTAAATGAACTCATTTGGTTTTTTTCTATTCTCTTTTCCTTTGTCCTTCCAATCCGTGTTCTTCAAAATAATATCTAGTGGTTAAAAAATGAAAAAAGTTCCACTCGCTTGACTCCTTGCATTTATCAAGTCTGTATTAATCAAAAGTATTTCTGGTAGACAAAAAGAAGTGTTGACGAGGATGGTGAGATATCAAAATCCTTATGAACTTCTGGTAGGAATGTAAAATAGTTCAGCTACTTTGGAAGTTCTTCAAAAAAGAGAACAGAGTTACCATGTGACTCAGCAATTCCACTCCTAAGTATATACTCAAGAGAATTGAAAACGGATGCTCACACTTGTACACCAACCTTCACAGGAGCATTATTCATTATTCTAAAAGGTGGAACCAACCCACACACCCAAAAACTGAAAAGAATGGATAAACAAAATTTGGTATACCCATGAACAGAATATTATTTGGCAAAAAGGAATGAATTACTGACACATGCTACAACATGGATAAACCTTAAAAATATTATGCTAAGTCAAAGAAGTCACTAATAAAATAATCATTTCTATAGAGACAGATCAGTGGTTGCCTAGGGTTGGGGGAGTGGGAGGAAGTTAGGGAAGAATGGGGAGTGGCAGCCAATGAATACAGGGATTCTTTTCAGGGTGATGACGATTTTCAAAACTTAGACTGTAGTGATTGTGTGAACATCCTAAAAACCATTATACATTAAATGAGTGAAATTTATGGTATGTGAACTGTATCTCAATAAACACACTAAATAAAAAAAGTATATCTGGTAGCTTTCTGAGCCCAAACATAACACAAAACTCTGTTTCTTTCCTACAAGAGTCTAAATAATCACTGCTATTCTACTTATAGAGGAGTAGTATAATTTATTGAAAATATTCTAGCAAAAATTTAAAAATCAGGATGTTAAAGTACTTCTAAAAACTACATGAAATCACCCTAAAATTTTAAATTTGCACCTATTTTAGAATTACAGCCATTCTCAAAACTTTAGATAAATTTTAAAAGTATCTAAATAGAAAATTTATTTGCCCATGGTACCACTTAGGGGGGAAAAAGTCTTTAAATCTAAACTCTACCTGCTTTAAAAACTGTTAACAGTAGTAATAAAACTGAAGAAATGCATAATACTCTTATATAAACATTGTTAACCTACAAGTATAAATCATACCTTTTGATTTCTTGTCCTTTTTGCTTAGGAGATTCACCTCCATTCAGGATCTGTTCCAAATTCTTTGCTTCTACTGATCCGTTTGGTTCTGAATTGGATAGTCCAAGCAATGACCTTACCCGCTGAGACCGTACATCTAATATAGTATCTGTGTAACCTACTTCTTGAAGATATCTATAAGAGAAATTTAAAAATATTAAATCCCACATATTGTTAACATCTGCAAACTTGTTACTCAAAATCATATCAAAGGATTTTAGAAACAGCCATAATTCTATAAAATATAATCTTTCTTTGCCTAAACAACTTTCTTCTCTATAGACTAGTTCCAGTTCTAAGAGAATAAGGCCAATTACAAACCAAAATTTAATTAAGAAAGCATACACACAGTATGGCTAACACTAATTAAGGGCCAGTTATGTTGAAACATAAAAGCCCTAGAGCCTTAAAAAGCTTTTAAGAGTTGATGACATATATTATTTTAAAACAAAAACAAAAACAAGTCCAGAAAGTGGATAAAGAATGAGTAGAACTAAACACCAGAATGGTGACATGCTAAGTTTAAACCGCGTTCTTAGGGAGAGGTTGATGGACAGGTTAGTTCTCCTCCTAGGATCTAAGATCTCACGGCATTCCTACAGTCCCGTGGTCTTCAAATTTCCTGTTTATCTAAACCAGGGTACTTAATCTAGGATCCAGGAGGAGACTGGAGAAGAAGAAAGGGACTGGATTATGACATAAATAGAGATAATGGGTCATGTAAGGCTTTGAGTGACAAATTAAAGAATTTCTTCCTAATGTATTTAATAGGCTAAGGAAAGATGCAAAAACGGAGCCTATATATCGCTGGCAAACGAAGAAAAGATTTTTAGATGAAAGCTAAAGAGCGGGAGACTGTTAGGACACTAACACAGCAAGAAGTAAAACTGAAGAGGTGGTAAATAAATGTGGAGAAAATAAGCAAGACATAATCTTAGTGACTTGGTGCACAAACAAACATGGCAGTAGAATGAAAGAAGATGTAAGAATTTTGGGAATTTTTCATGTTTCTAGCTTGGATGGCAGAATGGTGGTTCTATTCAATGAAACGAAGAATAAAGGTTTAGAAATTAGTTTATAGGACACCTATCAGATAATCATGTAGAGTCTAGTGAAGACAATGTTTATTCAGCACAATGCTAAGAAAGGCTCAGGAGAGAGTGGACTGGGTATATAGATTTTGGAGTCATTACTGTTTGGTGGTATTTGAGGCCATGGATTTAAATGAAGTTATCCAGGGGCTGGCCCCGTGGCTGAGTGGTTGGGTTCGCGCGCTCCGCTGCAGGCGGCCCAGTGTTTTGTCAGTTCGAATCCTGGGCACGGACATGGCACTGCTCATCAGACCACGCTGAGGCAGCGTCCCACGTGCCACAACTAGAAGAACCCACAACGAAGAATACACAACTATGTACCGGGGGGCTTTGGGGAGAAAAAGGAAAAAATAAAAAAAATCTTTAAATGAAGTTATCCAGAGAAAGAGAACCTAAGTAAGAACAGAAAGGCTGGGGACACAAACACCTAAATGGCTAGAAGAACAAAAGATACTCAAAGGGAAATTTTTAAAAAGTACTTGAGAAATTAGGGGCAAAAATGATAGCACAGAGTGGTATCATGGAAGTAAGGAAAAAAAGGAGTTTCAAAAAGGAATGGATAGTCAATTTCAAATGTTTCCAAAAGACCAAATATGAAAAGAAAGGTCTGTTAAATATGTTTTTTGATAGTAGCTTCAGTGGAACATCAAAATGGAAAATAGACTCGATAGTTTGAATAAAGGAGACTACGGAGATAAACTACTCTTCGAGAAAGGTCGGAAGAGACAGAATATAAATCCAGGTAATGGGATTAGGCATTTAGGAGAGAAATACCGTGCACCTGACTTCTCCATAGCTGTCGTACTAAAAAATGCAATCCTCGTTTGAGGGGAACAATTCCCACCACACTCTAACCACATGGTCTGAACGAGCAGCCAAGATCTTACACAACCCAGGTAAAAATAACTAACTCATGGGCAGTTACTTGATCAAGTCAAGACAATTCTAATCTTCAGAAATTATTCTGACTAAAATAAGCGGTCCCCTGCCATCTGGAGAAAAGTGGTTTTCAGCAGAAAAGAATAAAATGGATACACAGAGGAGCAGAGAACGAGAGAATAAGAACATATCCTAAGTGTTTCCAGTCTCTGAGAAGTTCTCAGCGCTACTCCAGCTCTTGTCTTCCTGACACTTGGTTATTCAGTACTTCCCTCAATTCTACTAGCTACTCCAGCATTCTTCCAAACAAATCTGTTCTTACTCAAACTGGTTTGAGTTTTAGTCACTAAGAGTTCAGATGGATAAATACGTCCTTGAATGGAACATTAGAAACTGAGGTGATGAATCTGCGGTTTAAACACATTTACAGAAAAGAAAGTAAAAAGAGAGTTCTCACCTGACAGCCTTCATAATTTCAGTGAAGTAGAACCTGAGGTGTTCTAATGAGAGTAAAGGAGAAGGGACTGAGTTTCGGTGGGTTTAGAATATCCACTGAGGACAATGGGAGCAGGAGGTGACCAAGGTTATGGAGAAAGGCTCTCTGCAATGTTCAGACAGAAAACCATACATACGTAATGGTATACACATGATTTTTTTTCTCTAAGAATTAATTAGAAGCAGAAGCAACAGATAATCAAGATTAAACTAGGGCTGGGATATTGCAGGTATATATGGTAAAATGACTAGTGGGAGAGGAATAAGAAGTGGGCAGCAAGAAAGCTAAGAGCATTAGCAAAAGGGTGATACATGGGGTCTAAGCTGGATCTAGGGAAGTAAAAAAACAACAAAAAACCCAACAACAACAACAAAAAACAAAATAAAACCAACCATAGGTAGAGGAGCTAAGGAGGAAAATGTAGTAGTCAAGGATCTAAAAGATCAAGGTATGGTCAGAGAACAAATAACGTGGGAATTGAAGTGGAAGAAGTAGAATATAAGACAACTGTCAGACCATGGAATATTGCAAAGGTAGGGTAGTTCTAGGTAATAACAAGGTCAAGGGTCTGATCACACTTGACTAGCTTACTGTAGTGAAGGCATAGATGTGAGTTGAGAAGGTTGCATAATGTAAACTGCCCAAAATAGTAGTACGCAAGTACCAAAAATTTTCAAAATATAAGAGAAGAACAAATAGATAAAAGCCACACAAACACTTCTAATATAGCAAAGAGCTCGAACATCAAAAAGGTTCCTCAAAAAGTCAAGTAACAGTAGGATTTGGCAAGCCACTTCTGAAAGTTTCAGATAATCAGCTAAATTCCTTCTCTAAACCAGTCACACTCCCACTTAAAACCAAATATGTGAATTTTGCAGTGATGGGAATGGAGTGTCTACAAGCATGAACTCCACATTTTTTGTTCTGGTCTTCAAGTCATCCAGTCTTTAAGACATTCAACCCCACAAATAAGAAAACAACATCATCCTGAGGAATGTTCAGAGAAACATTCAGAAAAAACAAACTTTGAAAAGATCCAAGAGTCTAACAAAGCAAAAAAGAAGCAATGTGGAAACTATATATATTGTTCCATTATCATTAAATAATTTTTCATTTGCAAAGTGACTGAATACAACCACTTTCATATCTAGATCCTTCAAGAAAGCTGAAAATGAACCATTACTCACTGTCGTAAGAGCTGTCTGCCTTGCTTCCACGTTAACTGGCTATTCTGAGGTGCTGTGGGAGCCTCCGTGTCTTTGGTTTCTTCTAAAAATTAGCAACGACAACAAAAAAACAAGGTAAGTTTCATACACATTATTTCAACTCCTGAAAATATTGTTAAAGTTCTCTTAGGGAAAATTTTCCACAAAAATATGCCCTAAATATTTTATAAAGGACAGAAAAATATTAACATTTATTGAGTATTAACAGCAGGTCATTCATTTTAAATGTGTTTATCCCAATAACCGAAACACTTAGGTACTACCCTCCTTGTCTCAAAATTGGCAAAAACCTAAGTGTACATTAACTTATTACTACCAGGAATTCAAAAATCAAAAGCCCAGACTTTTAAATAAAATGTTACTAAAATTAATTTTTTTAACTACCAAAATTCTGCTGAGTTGAATGCTTTTGAAATTAAAAAGCTATATTTAATATTTACATAAGCTATTCAAAATCAATACTGTTAAGAAATTAGGTACATATAAAACTATTGAAGTTTTATACTATATTTATATTATTCCTAATTTTGAGTCTGTATCAGTAGACTCTAAGTCTATATCACAAGATTTTATATAGTCAATTTCATTTTTAGAACTAAAAGTTAAACCAGAAAATAGTTTTTACTATAGGTAAAAAATCGTATTTTATTTTCAGGTAATAAAGTGGACGAATTAAAAAAGAGTTTAATAAATAGTATAATTTCAGGCCAGTTAAGCTCTCAAGTATCCCTAGCGTGAAATTTAAAACTATTTATTGACACTAATGATATCACAGAAATATCTTCCCATAAATTTAAATGGGAATTTATAAGCCATAGAAGATCAGCTCTCACAGTGAATATTGAGAACTCTTAAAATGGCTCACAGTTGTTAGACTCCTGTACTCCTCAGAGTCATGTGAACAAATATTTATTGGTAGCAATTCAAATATTCTCTGCAGGCATTACTTCTCTATCCCTAACAAGCCCATTATTAGTATCTTCTATTCTTCCCCTGAACATAGGAATTTCTACAATTTCTAGAAATAATTATTTCATTCTAATAGTTCCCCTATTTTTCTATTTATACCATTTTGTTTCTTTTTTAATCACATATAACACAAAATCATGGGGAAAAAACACATTAAAAAAAAAAGAAGAAATACAATGGCCCAAAATCCTATCACCAAGAGTGTTCATACTTGAGATTTTATCATTCCATATTTTCCACCTGAAAATACATACATAAGCTTCTCGCTCCTTAAAAAAAAAAGGGCCAATGTGAGTAGCGCATTGTAAGTAGCTTCTGTCACAATGTATCTTGAACATTCTCTATGCCAACAAATATAGATTAACATCATATAAAATGATTACGTAATATTCCATATAAAGTGTGTGTGTGTATATTTATATACCCATTTAATTTAATCAGTTCCCTAATGTTGAAATTAGCTTCCATTTTTCACCCTTATAAATAATGCTAAGGATACCCTTCAAGTACATCAGAAGCGTACACTCAATGAATTTTTGAAGACACCCATGTAACCAGTACCTAAATGAAGAAACAAAACACCATCAGCACCCCAAAAGCTTTCCTTGTGTCCTTTTCTAGTCACTAGATACTCCTAAGAAGAGTATCAACATTATCCTGACTGCTAAAAACTACACTAATTTTTGAATTGGATATATATAAAATCGCTCATATTAATTTTCAATTTTATGTGACCCATCCATGTTGTCAGGTTCAGTTATACAGTTTGTTCACTTTTGTTGCTAAATAGCATTCCATTATGCTAAAATACCACAAAATAGCCATTCTAATGTTGAAAGATGTTTGAGTTCCTTCTAGTTTTTTACTATTAAAAAATAATGATATTATGAACATTCTTACACTAGGCTTAGGAAGAACAGAAGTGTGGATTTTAAGAAGTGGATTATTGGGCCATAGGGTATGCATCCTCTGTTCCCTTTAATAATACTGACAAATAACTGTCAGAGTAGTTCTACCAATTTACAATCCCACCACCAGTAGGTCTACAAGTTCTGATTGTTCCATATCCTCATCAACATTTGACTTTTTCCCTTTGGGATTTTAGACATTCTGATATGTGTCTATTTGCACTGGCAGGTTTAAGCTGTATTTCCTCAATAACTAACAAAATTGAACATTATTTCATACGTTTATTGGCCACTGGATATCCTTTTTTATGAGGTGCCTTTTCTAGTCTTTGCCCATTTTCCCACTGTTACAGTGTTTTTCGTAAATGTAGGGAAAAAGGAGCTCTTTACATACTTGGATACAATCCCTTTTATAGGGTTAGGTCTAGGATATATATATATATATTGGTATTACTGAGACAGGGTGTAAAACACATGCGTATCTCGTACTTCTTTCAAATCAACTATTTTACACATTTTCTCTTTTTTACATTTTGATTTGTTTGGGATATATAAAAGGCAAGACTGATTCATTTAATGTTTACCTCTATCTATACTCTGATGAATAATTTTATCCCATTTTGTTTGGATGGTCTGTTTTTGCCCATCCCTTTGTTTGTTTTCCACTAAACATCCTGAATAGTTTTTCTAACTCCGTGAAAACAATTTACTTTGTTATTATTGTTATCTCCTATAAATAAAATACTTGGATGTTATTTTATTCCTCAATTTGAGTTTATACAGATAAAAACAGACTTGTTTTACCTTACTTCAGTTGTAGATAGGAGAGACTGATCTGTGAACAAATCTGCTAAGTTTGCTTTATACAAACTATTGCATTGAGACCAGCTAGCCACTCCCGACTCTGGCTCCAGGGACAAGGTGGCTGCACTAGCCTCCTTCCTCACATTTACGTAGACCAAGTTAGCGCAACAGCCCTCAAGTTCTAGAAAGTGACTGCTTATTTTCTGAATAGTCTAGCCACATGAGAAAGAAAATGAGTCAGAGAAAAGCTCTGAATCCATCGGGTTTTCTCTTATGGTGAAGCCACTGTACTCTCTCTAACTGCAATGGGACTACTGTGGGAAACATGTACACACCTTCCACTTTTTTTTATCATTTATTGTTGGTCTTCCAAGGAGAAGACCACGATATTGTTCCCTAGCATCAGAGTGAAGCTTCATAGCCACTGAAAAGCCAGATAAGGAAACCCATGCCACTTCTATCTTGGTCTCTTAATTTTATATATATAACCACAATTGGAAGGTAGAAAAAAATGGTTATGCTGCTAAAACTGGTAAGTGGAGAAGACCAAAAAATAAAACAACTGCAAGCTGTGTGTATGGACTATTTCTGCTAAGTTCTAAGTACTTAATATTAAACCAATTAACTTTTTAAAATGTACTGTTAACACTAACTAAAAAAAATACATACATAAGTTTTATTTTCCCTACTGTATATGCTCTGACTTTATTAGGTATAGAAACAACTATAGGAGGAGAAGAAAAACTGAATATCCAAATAAAGACACATTTTTTTCTTGTCTTAGTAACCAGCATCCAAGAACACAGAATTCAATTAGCACCATCATAATGTGTATATAAACGTGTTCTAAATATACCTGAGAAATAAGAAACTGCTAGTAATATTCTCAAATATTGTATAATATAAATCAAATGTTCCTTACTTACTAGACTTTTAGACTACTCCAAGTGTAATCACAATCCTTTCCTATAGCTAGCCCTATCCTTCCTTGCATAATTACCCATCAGATACCACTTTCACACTCACTGTTTAGTAAAGAGCAAGGGCAACTGGAGAAAATTTTTTCCTTCTCTTATTCTTATTTGGCTGTCTCTACAGTTTCCAAATTCAATCAAATCTCCAATGTCTTGAGACCTAAACTAAGTTAATCACAGCTTCTCCAGACAAAAAGAACTTTTTAATAATGAAAAATTAAGCTTATATAGGATGAGACAAGGATTGCCTACAAGGCTTAACGTTCCACCTCTAATTACGACCAAAAATGGACCCACAGTTTTACAAAAGGTTTCAATACAAGGAAAATACAACAAATAACCTCAGAATTGAGATGTAGATGAAATGATTTACTTTCATTCATTTACTATTCTCCCCCAAATTCTAGAAAGTATTACACTAATCAACCACCTGACTAACCAACACTATCAAAGCGAAATGGGAGAAAAGAGAACATGTCTGTTACATAAAAATGAGCTTAAGGCAATTTTTCTTGAATTGGGGGGAAAAAAATGGTTAACAGAAGAGTTTACCTGATTCAAAGGTTGGCATTTTCAAATCACCTTGGTTCAGTTCTGTGCCATATTTTAATTTGTGATATTTTGCCCTGAAAATTTAATAAAATTGTTGAAAGAAAAAAATTATTTTCCTTTTCTACACAGTTAAGTAACTACTAGCATATACTTCTCCAATAACCCATAAAATACAACATATGCCTGTTTCTTTAAACTTTACTTGCAAAAGAAGTTGAAGGGAAAAGTGTACTACAGTAAAAGAGAAAAAAAGGTAAATTATCCAGCTAACATATAACCCAACTAACATATACACCCAAGTAAAAAACAGATAATTTTTTTCCTGAACTTTAAAAAAATTCCAGATCTAAGTTATATACTTATATATATATATAGTTATACATAATAGATATTAAATAGTATCTATAATAAAAGATACTATTTCACCTTAAAGATTTGATCTTTAAGTTATATACTTATATATATATATAGTTATACATAATAGATATTAAATAGTATCTATAATAAAAGATACTATTTCACCTTAAAGATTTTGATCTTTTTGTCTTTTCTCATATAGGAATCAAATGAAAATATCATCTTGTATTTTGGGCAAGGTTTTATCATCTTTCAAGGAGCTTTGAAACGCATTCTACAATGGTCTAAGAGAATATCTACTGTGTGTAGAGACATACATAGAAGAGTATATGTATCTACTGTGTGTAGAGACATACATAGAAGAGTATATGTATCTACTGTGTGTAGAGACATACATAGAAGAGTATATGTACGATATAAAAGGTGTATTATTTTATTCATATATGAAAATGAGGCACACATACCTTTCTTGTTTTAATGCATACTCTAACATCTTTATTCTTCTTACTAAATCCTTCTTCAAGTTTTCTTGACCTTTTCTTTCTCCTTGCAAAAATGCTATGCGGGCCTAAAAATATAAAAGAGTCATTTATTTTCATTCTTTTCTTAACTATACATAGGTAACTGAAGACAGGAAAACAAAACAAACTTCTGCACTTTGATTCATGACAGCAA
This sequence comes from Equus caballus, assembly GCF_041296265.1. Lineage (NCBI taxonomy): Eukaryota > Metazoa > Chordata > Mammalia > Perissodactyla > Equidae > Equus > Equus caballus. The sequence goes on from NC_091684.1 coordinate 182,118,039, forward strand.
GATTTAAAATTCAAAAAAGTAGTCAACAAACTTTCTCTGCTAGATAACAAAATCACTTTAAAAATAAAGATAACAGGGGCCGGCCCAGTGGCATAGTGGGTAAGTTCATGCCCTCAGCTTAGGCGGCCTGGGGTTCGCAAGTTTGGATCCCAGGTGTAGACCTGCATGCTGCTCATCAAGCCATGCTGTGGCCGTGTCCCACATACAAACTAGAGGGAGATTTGGCACAGATGTTAGCTTAGAGACAATCCTCCTCACCAAAAAAAAATTTTTTTAAAAACCCTATAAATTAGCTATTTGCTTATAATCCTTAAGGTCTCTAATATTAATTCATTTTACATAATCTTGAAAGGATATTTTGTATGTAAAAATTGCACCTAACTCCTAACATATGAGTCACAAAGAACTAAAAAGTAATATTATATTGACAAGTAGATAAATATTTTTCCCAAAACGAGATACAGGTTGTTTAAAAAAAGCAGTAATATTACCTCAAAAGCATTCTTTTCATGAAATACTTAAAAATTTATAATCTTTTCCAACCTACCCACCCCAATCCAAATTGTTTCAATTCTTGAAACAGTAATACCAGAGTAATGCAAATTGTTTAAGTTAAGCCACCATATGTTCAATGACCTCATTACTTTCTGCTGTCATTTTTCTACTGTGGGAGCAATTTTTAATTTTTAATTGCCTTATTTCCTGAGAGAGGCGATTCTCCATCTTTTTCTTTTTCTGGCTCTTTCCAGCATGTCAGCCTTCTTTATCCACACCACATTAAAGAATAATGTTTAAAGAGATTGGACTCCGTATGAGGACATTTGCCATTAAGCACACATTTACAATAAAATAACTTTCACATGGGGGAGAACACTCTTGCTAGATGACTCAGTTGTATTTGTTCATTAAGAGAAAGTAACCTACTTGGTAGACTACATAATGATTAAAAATTTTTTTATTTTTAAAAATTTCAGTGAACATGGAATTATAACAAATGAACTCAGCTAGAACATTTAACCCATTAAGTTAGGATGTGTTCTTTTCTATAATAGAAATACACTAGCCAAAAGACCAGCTAAATCAAATTAATTAATAAGAGCACATAAGTAATAAATGCCCACTGTCATTAAAACAAGTTCTTCTCTATTGTCCTTAGAAAAAAGAATCATAACACCTGAGAAATTATCAACAACTAGTTACATAACACTTCTAAATACAAGTTTCAAAACAGAAGTAAAGGTCTAGGAGGAATGGTAAAGATTCAGAACCTAATAGTTTAAGATCTTAAAGAGAAAAGTAGCACTTAGGAGTCTCAAACTATAGAACAAAGGTAAAATATGTCAATTTTATTATACAGCTTCAAGAATTCTGATTGAGTTTTCTCCTATACTGACTGTTTTTTTTTTTTTTTAAAGAACCATGAATCGAATACTAGTGAACTAGTATGTGACTCCAATTTCCAGATCTCATAAACATTCTACAATGAGCAGTGGAAAAAGATGATAGAAAATCACTTTATTCCGCTTAAGAAGCAGTAACTGGTGATTTTCTGATTGACAGAGGCACTGCAAACTAAGCAAAAGTCATGACGTCCTCTACAGGATTTTTTAAAAAGGACTACAAATTGGAAATGCTTCCAATTAGAATCTTAGAATGTTGTGAGAATTCGTTTTCACTTCTTTCTTTGGCATTTTCGTGTTAAAAACCATCCATACTTAGAGATTCTAGTTAACTAAACAAACACAAACCACACAAAAAAACCAAGAAACCCAAAGGAGCATCTGAACGTGAGCTAAAGAGAGGTAATTCACAAAGACGCACGATAAGGAAAAGGTGAGAATTCATTAAAACCAAACGTTTAAAAGGACATGGCCCGGGGCTGGCCCCGTGGCCGAGTGGTTAAGTTCGCGCGCTCCGCTGCAGGCGGCCCAGAGTTTCGTTAGTTCGAATCCTGGGCGCGGACATGGCACTGCTCATCAGACCACGCTGAGGCAGCGTCCCACATGCCACAACTAGAAGAACCCACAACGAAGAATACACAACTATGTACCAGGGGGCTTTGGGGAGAAAAAGGGAAAAATAAAAATTTAAAAAAAAAAAAAAAAAAGGACATGGCCTAACCAAATATTGAGAAGTGGGTAAAAAGCAGATGACAGATACCTCTTGACTACTGGAACTGACCTTATGACCTTGTATCACCAAGCACCTAGACGGATACTTTGACTGAAAAGGTAAAGGTTATGTGTGATGGTGGTAATAAAGACCAATTAAATAATAGATCTGGCATTTAGTAAAGGATCACTGACAATGGACTTTTCAGCTACTCTTATAGGTCATAATGCACCATTAATAGCACTATCTCTGTAAATAAACACTTTAAAAAGTAACCAGAAAAGGCATATTGACAATGGTATCAAAAAACAAAAGTACCTAGGAATATACAAAACAAAGATGTGCAGGATCTCCGCACAGAAAATTTAAAATTTGAACTGAGACATAAAAGATAAAACTAAATGGACTAGCAGACTCACTACAGAAAAACACCAGTTTTCACAGAAACTGACCAAGACAGTTAGTGTAATTCCAATCGAATTCCCAGTCTGTGTGTCTAGAACCTGACAAGCTGGTTCTAAAATTTACAAAGAAATTCAAATTCCTAAGAACAGGCAAGACAAGCATGAAGGATGAGGTGGCAGAACCTGCTCCACCAGACATTACGAGGTATTATAAAGCTAGAGAAATTAAGACAGGGATTGGCGCTGGGATGCACAAACAGATCAAAGAAACAGAAGGCCCACAAACAAACCAGGGCACAGAAGGGTCACACAATTTATGAAAGGCAGAAGTTCAGAACACTGAGGAAAGAATGGTCACTTCAAAAATAGTGCTTAGCAAAAAGGGTAAATACATGGGGGAAAAAATGAAACAACTTCTGTCTGATACATTACATACATCAGTTCCAGGAGGATTATAAATCTAAATGTGAAAGCAGAACGATAATGCTTTTAGAATATAATAAATATCTTCATAATCTCAGAATTCTTACACAAGACAAAAGCACTAACCGTAAAGAAAAGGATGGATAAACTCATTGTTGATTAAAAAAACTTCTGTTCAAGACAAAGCAGGGATTTGCAACTTAGCCTCGGGTTTGTTTTTGGACAGCCTCAGAATGAAAAATTGTTTAAAAGAACAACAAACAAAAAAAGACTAGACAACACAGATCCAATGAGGCCTGCAAACTCTAAAAGGTTTTCCATTAAAGTTTGCAAACCTCCTATACAGTCACACCTCGTTTTATTGTGCTTCACAGATATTGCATTTTTTACAAGACCCTCCACCAGCAAAAAGATTAGAATTCACTGAAGGCTCAGGTGATGGTTAGCATTTTTAGCAATAAAATGTTCTTATTTTTTTGTTTTTTTAAGATTGGCACCTGAGCTAATATCTGTTGCCCATCTCTTTTTTTTTCCTCCTTCTTCTTTTTCTCCCCAAAGCCCCCCAGCACATAGTTGTATATTCCAGCTATGAGTGCCTCTAGTTGTGCTATGTGGGACGCCACCCCAGCATGGCCTGATGAGCAGTGCCATCTCCACGCATGGGATCCAAACCGGCAAAACCCCGGGCCACAAAAGCAGAGTGTGCAAACTTAACCACTTGGCCATGGGGCCAGCCCCAGCAATAAAGTGTCTTTCAATTAAGGTATGCACTTTTTTTTTGACATAATGCTATTACACACTCAACAGACTACCGTATAGCGTAAACATAACTTTTCTATGTACTGGAAAACCAAGAAATTCATGTAACTCGCTTTTTAGCACAATATTCGTTTTATTTTATTTTTGAGGAAGATTAGCCCTGAGCTAACATCTGCCGCCAATCCTCCTCTTTTTGCTCAGGAAGACTGGGCCTGAGCTAACATCCGTGCCCATCTTCCTCTACTGTATATGTGGGACGCCTACACAGCATGACTTGCCAAGCAGCGCCATGTCCACACCCGGGATCTGAACCGGCAAACCCCAGGCTGCCAAAGCGGAACACGCGCACTTAACAGCTGCGTCACCAGGCCGGCCCCCATAATATTCATTTTATTGCAGCGGTCTGGAACCAAACCTGCAATATCTCCAAAGTAAACAGGTACTATTATCAGAGAAAATAGACTTTAAATCAAAAAAGATTACAAGAGACAAAGAAAAGCATTATATAGTAATAAAAGGTTCAATACAGCAAGAAACTATAACAATTAGAAATATTTAAATACCTAATGAGATCATCAAAATATATGAAACAAAAATTGACAGAATTAAAGGGAAAAACCAACAGTTCCACACTCCCCCATTCTTTTTATTTTTTTTTAAAGATTTTATTTTTTTTCCTTGTTCTCCCCAAAACCCCCCCATACATAGTTGTATATTCTTCGTTGTGCGTCCTTCTAGTTATGGCATGTGGGACGCTGCCTCAGCGTGGCTTGATGAGCAGTGCCATGTCCACGCCCAGGATTCAAACCAATGAAACAGTGGGCTGCCTGCAGCAGAGCACGCAAACTTAATCACTCAGCCACTGGGCCAGCCCTACCCCATTCTTAATAACGGATAAAAGAACCAGACAGAAGATAAGTAAATAGAGGACTTAAACAATGCAATAAACCAACTAGAACTAACAGACATATACAGAATACTCTATCCAACAACAGAATACACATTCTTCTCAAGTACACAGGGGATATTCTCCAGGATACACCATATGTTAGGCCACAAATTAAGTCTCAACAGATTTTAAAAGATAGATACCAGGGACCAGCCCAGTGGCAGCAGCAGTTACATTCATGTGCTCCACTTCAGTGGCATGAGGTTCGTGGGTTCAGATCCGAGGCATGGACCTGGCACCACTCATCAGGCCATGCTGTGGCAGCATCCCACATAAAATAGAGGAAGATTGGCACCTGGAATGCAAAGATGGTTCAACACAAGAAAACTGAAATTTAAGTGACCACATTAATAGAATAAAGGGGGAAAAAACACATGACCAGGGACCAGCCTGGTGGCACAGTGGCTAAGTTCACACATTCCGCTTTGGTGGCCCAGGGTTCACCGGTTAGCATGCCGGGTGGGAACATGGCACCACTTGGCACGCCATGCTGTGGTAGGTGTCCCACATATAAAGTGGAGGAAGATAGGCATGGATGTTAGCTCAGGGCCAGGCTTCCTCAGCGAAAAGAGGAGGATTGGCAGCAGTTAGCTCAGGGCTAATCTTCCTCAAAAAAAATAAATAAATAAATAAAACAGCATTATGTTTAAAAGAAAGAAAGAAACAAAGAAAACTACAGAACACTGATGACTAAAATTAAAGGCTGAAATAAATGAAAATACATTCCATGTTCATGGATTAGAAGACATTATTATTAAAATATCAATACTACTTAAAGCAATCTCGAGACTCAAAGCAATCCCTATCAAACTCCCAATGATGTTCTTGCAGAAATAGAAAACTCCAAGCTAAAATTTACATGGACTATCAAAGGGCCCCAAAATAACAAAAGCCACCTTGAAAAAGAAGAATAAATTTGGAGGCCTCACACTTCCTAATTTCAAAACACATGACAAATCAATAGTAATCAAAACAGTAGGATAACGGCAGAGAGAGAGTTATACGTTACAGTTATATGTTATAGACCAATGGAACATCAGAAATAAACCCTTACATACATGGTCAAATGATCTTTAACAAGGGTGCCAATTACACAATGGAGATAGAACAGTCTCTTCAACAAATGGTACTGGGAAAACTGAATATCCACATACAAAAGAATGAAGTTGGACCATTATCTAACAGCATGTACAAAAACTAACTGAAAATGGACCAAAGACCTAAAACTATAAAATAAGAGGAAAACATAGGACAAAAGCTTTACAACATTGGATTTAGCAATGATTTCTCAGATATGACACCAAAGGCATAGGTAACAAAAGAAAAACTAGACCAAGTGGACTTGACGAAAATTAAGAACTTCTGCTTATCAATGAATACTACCAAAACAGTGAAAAAGTAACCTACAGAATGGCAAAAAATATTTGCAAATCATACACCTGATAATAGATTAATATCCAGAGTGTATAGAAGATTCCTAAAAGTCAACAACCCAACTGAAAAATGGGCAAAGGATCTGAATAGATATTTCTCCAAAGAAGATATACAAATGGCCAACAAGAACATGAAAAAATGCTCAACATCACTAATCATTACGGAAATGTGAGGGGGAAAAAACCCACAATGAGATACCACCTCATTAAGATGGCTACTATTAAAAACAACAACAAGTGGTGAGGATTTGAAGAAATTGGAACCCTATGTATTGTTGGTGGGAATATAAAATGGTATAGGTGCTGTAGAAAACAGTACGGCACTTCTTCAAAAAATTAAAAATAGAATTACCGTGATCCAGCACTTCCACTTCTGGATATCTTCCTAAAAGAACTGAAAGTATAGTCTCAAAGAGATATGTATACACCCAGGTTAATAGCAGCACTAGTCATAATAGCTGAAACCTAGAAGCAACCCAAGTGTCCATCAACAGATGAATGGATTGTGCAAAAAAACAGAAAAGTTACAAACATGATAGATATTAAGATTTCCAACTATAATTACTTTAAATGTGAATTTAAAGCCAATTAAAAGAAAACACTGTCAGAGTGGATAAAAAAACAAGACTGAGGGGCTGGGCTGGTGGCACTGTGGTTAAGTTCGCACGCTCTGCTTTGGCGGCCCAGGGTTCATAGGTTCGGATTCCAGGCGCAGACCTAGCACTGCTTGTCAGGACACGCTATTGCGGCATCCCACATAAAATAGAGGAAGATTGGCACACATGTTAGCTCAGCAACAATCTTCCTCAACAAAAAAGAGGAAGATTGGCAACAGATGTTAGCTCAGGGCCAGTCTTCCTCACAAACAAAACAAAACAAAACAAAACACAAGACAACTATATGCTGTCTACAAGAAACCCACTTTAAATATAAACAAATAGACTAAAAGGAAAGGAACAGAGAGAGATAAACCGTGTTAAAACTAATCAAAAGAAAGCTGGAGCAGCTATGTTAATTTCAGACAAAGTAGACTTCAGACCAAGGAAAATTATTAAGGATAATGAGAAACATTACACAATGATAAAGGAGTCGATTCTCCAAGAAGACATATCAATCCTTAACATGTATTCACCCAACAACAGTGTGCAAAAATATGTGAAGGAAAAACTTAACAGAACTGCAAGAGAAACACACTAGGCCATTATTATAGTTGGAGACTTAACACCCCTGTCAGTAACTGACAGATCCAGCATACAGAAAATCAGAAAACTGACATGTAGAATACTTGACCCAACAACAGAATACACATTCTTCTCCAGCTCACATGGAATATTCACCAAGACAGATCACATTCTGGACCATAAAAAACACCTTAACAAATATAAAAGATTAAAAATCATTCGAATGTGCTCTCCACTCTGACAGCGTCTGTCTTTTAACTGGCTTTAAATTCACATTTACAGTGTTTATTGATATAGCGGGTAGTATCTTCCATGTTTGTAACTGTTTTCTATTTGTTGCACTTGTTCTTTGTTTCTTTATCATCCCTTCTTTTTCTGTCTTTTTTGGCTTTAATTGAGTATATTATATTGTCATTCCATTTGTACGTGTCCTCAGACCAAGATGGAATTAAACTACAAAAGGAAAAAAAAGTTGGAAAATGTTCAAAATACATGGAGGTTAAACAACACACTTCTAAATAATGCATGTCAAAGAAGTATCGAGAGAAATTAAGTATTTTTAATAAAAAGAAAAACAAAACATCAAAATTTGTGGGATGTAGAAAAAGCAGTGCTTACAGGGAAATTTATAGCAGTCGATGTATATATTAGAAAAGAAGATCTAAAATCAACAATTTAGCTTCCATCTTAGGTAAGCAGAGAAAGAATATTATCATAAACTTCAAGCAGAAGAAGAAATAAAAATTAGGGAAGTCAATAAAATTGAAAACAAACCAATTTAAAAAAATCAATGAAGGGCCAGCCCCGTGACCAAGTGGTTAAGTTCACACGCTCCACTTGAGCGGCCCAGGGTTTTGCCAGTTCAGATGCTGGGCGTGGACACGGCATCACTCATCAGGCCATCTGAGGTGGCGTCCCACACAGCACAACCAGAGGCACTCACAACTACAATTTACAACTATGTACTAGGGGGCTTTGGGAAGAAAAAAAAGAAGACGATTGGCAACAGCTGTTAGCTCAGGTGCCAATCTTTAAAAAAAAAAAAAAAATTCAATGAAACTGAATCTTTGAAAAGATTAATAAGATTGATTAACCTCTAGTCAAGTTAACCAGGAAAAGAGAGAAGACACAAATTAATAACAGAAATGAAAAAAGGGTCATCACTACTCATCCCATGAGTGTTGAATGGATAATAAAGGAATATTATGAACTCTACGCCCACAAACTTGATATCTCAGATAGAATGAACCAATTCGTTGAAAGACACAATTTACCAAAATTCACACAGGAGAAATAGGTCATCTGAATAGTCCTGTACTTATTAAAGAAATCGAACCAATAATTACAACCTTCCAAATCAGAAGGTACCAGGCCAAGATGTGCTCACTGGTGAATTCTACCAGAATTAAGAAATGATACCAATTCTCTACAATCTATTACAGGAAATAGAAGCAGAGGGTACACTGCTAACTCATTTGACAAAGTCAGCTTTACCCTAATACCAAAACCACACAGACATCACAAGAAAGGAAAACTACTGACCAGTATCTCCTGTGAACATAGACGCAAAAATCCTTAACAAAATATTAGCAAATTGAATCCAACAATAGCCATATATAAGGAATTATATAACAAGTAGAATTTATTTCAGGAATGCAAGGCTGGTTCAACATTCGAAAATCTACTAATGTAATCTATCATTAATTGACTAAACAGGCTAAAGAAGAAGAAAAGTCATACAACCATATTAACAGATGTAGAAAGCATCTGACAAAATCAAACATCATTTATGACAAAAACTCTCAGCAATCTAGGAATAGCAGGGAACTTCCACAAACTGATAAAGATCATCTACCAAAAACCTACAGCTAAATATCCTATTTAATGGTGAGAAACTAGATGCTTTCCCTCCTAAGATCAGAAACAAGGAAATGATATTCCCTTTCACGACTCCTATTCAACATCGTACTCCAAGTCCTAGCTAATGCAATACACAAGAAAAAAAACATTTTAAGTGGAATGATACAGAGAAGATTAGCCTGGCCCCTCTGTAAGCATGACACACAAATTTGAAGCATTCCATTTAAAAAAAAGAACAGAAAATTTTAAAGTATACAAATTGAGAAGGAAGAAATAAGACTCTTTGCAGATGACATTACTCATTACGTAGAAAATTCTACAGAATTAACCCAAAAAACCCCTGGATCTAATAAATGATTATAGCAAGACTGCAGGATACAAAGTTAATATACAAGAGTTAACTGCCTTCCTATATACCAGGAATGAACAATTACAATTCAAAATTTGAAACGGAAACATACCACCATTTATATTAGCACTAAAAAAAGGAAAAAGAAATGTAGGTATAAATCTAACAAAAGATGCACAAGGATCTATGTAAGGAAAACTACCAAAAAAAAAGCGATGAAAGAAATCAAAGAAGGTCTACATAAATGAAGAGATATTCCATGGACATGGACAGAAAAACTCAGTATTTTTCAGCTGTCAAATATTACCAACTTGATCTGGAGATTCAATGCAATCCCAATAAAAAATCTCAGCAAGTTACTTTCTGGATATTAACAAAATGATTCTAAACTTTACATAGAAAGGTAAAAGACCCAGAATAACCAACACAATACAGAAGAACAACAAAGTCAGAGGACTGACACTACCAGACTTCAAGACTTTCTCTGCCCCTCTCTCTCTGTATATACACACACCCATTTATATATACACTATATAATACACAAAAATACATAAAATATAATAAACATATAATACAAAACTATTAAAACTTCCAAAAGATACATGGGAGAAAACCTAGGTTTAAATACAAAAACCAAAAGCATGATTCATTGTTAACAATTGGCAAGTTGGACTTTATTAAAATTGAAAACACTTCAGCTCTGCAAAAGACATTAAGACAATGAAAGATATGCCACAGACTTGGAGGAAATATTTGCAAAACACATTTCTGATAAAGGACTGGTATCCAAAATATACAAAAAATTCTAAAAACAAATACTATTAACAACCAACTCTTACTGACAACCCAATTTTAAAAAGCACAAAAGGAGTCACCCCATGGCCAAGTGGTTAAGTTTGCACACTCTGCTTTGGAAGCCCGAGTTTTGCTGATTCGGATCCTGGGCATGAACACAGCACCATTCGTGAGGGCACGCTGAGGTGGCATCCCACATAGCACAACCAGAAGCACTTATAACTAGAATATACAACTATGTGCCAGGGGGGCTTTGGGGAGAAGAAAGGGGAAAAACAGAAAGGATTGATGACAGATGTTAGCTCAGGTGCCAATCTTTAAAAAAACAAAGGGTGGGGGGCAAAAGACCTGAACAAAAACCTTACCCAATATGATATACAGATGGCAAATGACCATATGAAAATATGCTCCACATCACTGTCATCAGCAAAATGCAAACTATAGCAACGAGATACCACTATATATCCATTAAAATGGCTGAAATCCAAAATGCTGGCCAGCATGTGAAGCAACACAAACTCTCATTCTCTGCTGGTGGGAATGCAAAATGGTACAGCCAGAAGACTGGCAGATTATTACAAACTAAACATACTTTTACCTCAAGATCCAGCAATCATGCTCCTTGATTTAGATAGCTCCTTCAGCTATCTAAATTAGCTGAAAACCTGTGTCCACTCAAAATCTGCAGGTGAATGTTTAACACTGCTTTATTCATAACTGCCAAAACTTGGAGTCAACTAAGATATCCTTCAATAGGTGAATGGATATACAAACTGTGCTACATTGAAACACCAGAATATTATTTGGCAATAAAAAGAAATCAGCTACCAAGTCATGAAAAGACATGAAGGAATCTTAAATGTATACTGCTAAGTGAAAAAAGCCAGCCTGAAGAGGCTACATACTGCATGATTCCAACTATATGACATCCTAGAAAGGCAAAACCACAGAGACAGCAAAAAGATCAGTGACTGCCAAGCATTTGGGGATAAGGAGGAAGATGAACAGTGAAGCACAGGGAATTTTTAGGTGCGGCAAAATTATTCTGCATGAGACTGTAATGGTAGTTCCACGATACTATGCATTTGTCAAAACCCATAAACCGGTACAATACAGAATAAACCTTAAACTAAACTATGAACGTTAGTTAATAATAATTTATCAAAACTGGTTAATTGTAGCAAATGTGCCAAACTAATGCAAGATATTAATAACAGAAGAAAACGGGGGTGGGGGGACTTGCGGGAACTCTGTCAAAAGACAACATTCTATGTGATCCCATTTATGTAAAGTTCACTATCAGGCAAAACTAAACTAATACTAATTCGAGCAATGCACACTTAGATAGTAAGATATAAAGAAAAGCAAGGAAACAATCACACAAAAAGTCCAGGTGGTCACCCTATGAGGGAAGGAAGGAAGCAGTGGTGATTTGGAAGAGGTAGGTTGTAAAGGCTTCTGGGGTGCTGGCAGTGCTGTTTCTTGCTCTCTCTAAGAGTAATATCATTCTCTTTATAATAACTGTTTAAACTGTGCAATTATGTTTTATACACTTTTCTAGATACAAATTATATTTCACGATTTTTAAAAGTTTAAAAATTAATCTCTCTTTTAAGGGTTATATATAAGAAGCACATTTTTATTGTGACAATAAGGTCAAAGACCTAGGTCCTTTAGTTAGGAGGGAAAAAAGGTTCTACAAAGCGCTGTGTAGTAACTTCAATAAAAGGAGGAATAAGAACCATAAATTTTCATTTTCTTATTTATCCAAGCCAAATAATTTTAGTAAGTTTTTAATTATTTGACTTCAAGAGTATAAAAGTGAGATGATTATTGAAATTCATCACTACAAACATAGTGTACAGGCAAAATGAACTTTTATAAATTTGTTTCCATATCCAATCTCAGTTAATTCAGAGTAACAAATCTTGTTACTGATTTTTAAGACAACTTTTCTTTCTCTGAATATAGGTAAAGGTACACACTGGGACCATATTTTATTTATCACTTGACTTTATTCAACAATCAGCATGTGATTATCGCATGAGAATCTAAAAAAATCAGTTCATACTGACAACAGGTCATTTTTTAACTGCAAGACCACTAGAGGTCACCAACGCAAAACATTCAACACTGACTCAGCTAATATCAGCCTTAAGTTATTTCACAATTACTGTAGTTCCAATGTTTCCAAAATAAGAGTATCTTGCTTAAAACAAAGAAATAAATTACTTAAGAAAACTTGTTTTATTCTAAGAGTTTTCTTACTTTAAACTAAATGCAAACACTAGAAATAGGTGTTTTGTTTTACTTAATGATTTTAAAACATTCTTTAGCACTATTGAAAACCTGAGAAATATTTAGAAACTGCAACACCACTAAGGAACAAACTTTAACATCCAAGGAATTAACAAAGAAAGGGGTGGAAGCAAGTTAAAGACAAAATCAGGTTACAGCAACTAATAATAAATTCATTAACACAACTAAAAGAGTAGGCTCTGAACAAATGTTAGCACCCTCTCCTCTTAATGGTCAACTAAAATTATACATGTGATTCTATTCTAAGCACTTAAATATCTGGGGTTAAGCAAGTTTCAGCCACAATAATTTAAGACATAAGTATAAAGAGTCAGCTGACCCACTGACATTTTATATAAAACATAAAATACAAAATAAATTCATACCATGCAGAGGTTTCAAAACTTTGCTAGTTATCAGAATCATTAAGGAGCTTAGATGTTAAAAACACAGCCTCATAATTGGGTTGAGATACTGCACAGAAATCTCTGTTATAATACAAGCAGTCACTTCCCCACTTAACAAGATGTACTCAAAAGGCATAGTCTGTCTTTTCAAGAATAACCAAAAGCTTGCTTGCAATAGCTTATTTTTTCATAAAAATAACATTTAATTCCAAGAAAAAGAGAAACACTAACAAAATACTAAGATTTCCAGAGGCAAATAAAACCTACATTTTATTTTTATCTCTTCTATTTATAACAGAGCTTAACACAAAATTTAATAAGAATACCACAACCATCCTTTAAAGTCCCAATGTCATTTTGCACAGCAACAGTTGGTTTAAAGCATAAGAGATTTCTAATTTTTAACTATTAAATTCTGTGTTCCAAAACTTCTCATCTGGCATTTGAAAGCATTAAGCTGTAGGTAAGTCCACTTCCCATAAATAGAGGAAGTTTACCCCTTTGAGGCATAAAACTTTTAAGCTATTTTAACGGACTCTCTAAAAATAAGTGTTACTGATATCTTGCCATTTTTTAAATATGTTTTAAATAACATGATATACAAGTTCATAAAAACTCTCAAATATTGCAAAAGCCAGTAACATGGTATTATAGCACTCATTCAGAATCTGGAGAACAATAACAGAGGCATTCTCTTGTTATTATTATTACAGAGCTGTGCAGAGCCACTTCTCCTATCAGAATACTAAAAACATTCTACCAACTTCTTAAAGAGTCCTCCGACTTGGTACAGGCAACAAGCTTCCCTTGTCCCTCAAGCATTCTGTTTTGTACCAAGCTGGGAATCCAAACTATGTCTAAGCTAAGAATAAATGGACTCTGCCACTTCTAACTTATTTTATTATTTACGTATCTTTGAAAAGAGAATGGAATTCTTTTTGGAATATGGCTGGGTATAAATTTTTTCAAAACTAAGTGGAAAAGCCTTCTATATAAGTGACTTTCAGCTTCTATTATTTGGGGGTTTTTTTCTGTTGATAAGATTGATTCTTTGGGGAAGCCAGTAACAAGAGAATGTTGACTAAACAAAAGATTACTGTGCTATCATAAAATAACAAAATGTGGGGCTGGCCCAGTGGCAGAGTAGTTGAGTTGGCATACTCTGCTTCAGCAGCTGGGGTTTCGCAGGTTTGGATCCTGGGCGTGGACCTAGCACTGCTCATCAGGCCATGCTGAGGCGACGTCCCACACAGCAGAGCCGGCAGGACCTACAACTAGAATCCACAACTATATACTGGGGGGAGAAGAAGGAAAAAAAAAAAGGTTTTCACAGCACTTGAAAATTAGAAGAAAAAACCCACCTTTCTTCTTGTTACCGGAGGGCAAATTTACGTTCTCAAGACTGGAATGTTTCTTGAAACCATTAACTCTCAAGAGATATTCCAAATTTTGTAATGAAATAAGTAATTACAAACAATAAAAAATAATTTTACAAGCAAGTTTTCAAGAAGAGCTTAGATTAATTTATTACTCTGTCTCTTAAAACCCAAAGCACTTTTAGAAATCAATTAAGGCAATTACTAATCAGGTAAATTATTTAAAACTGTCAGAAATCTTGAGATTACTAATGGGAGGAAAACACAGACTTAGCTATGTAGTACAATTTTCACTAGTAGAGGTCCATATTCCTTTACCAAAACCCTTTAGGCCAAATGTGTTCTGGAAATTATTACTAAAGTGTATATACCACATATTACATAACATGTCATCCAATACAAACTGTGGCAATAACAAAATCAAACAAATATAACAAAGTATATGAGTTTTCAGTAAGTGGGATAAATAAAGACGATAAATAAGGTTAGTGTCACTTCAGGTAAGGTTTCTGTCACCAAATAGTTAACAAAAATCTTTTGATTTTCAGAACTTTTGGACCTCAGAATTATAAATGAAAAGGGGGAAGAATAACCATCACAAATATTTGTCAACTATTCTGTGTGTTTGGCTTCTAAGCGTATGAACACATTTACTCCTCCCAATGATCCTATGAGTTGGTGTTACTTCCCTCACTTTACAGAAGGGACAAATGGGGTACAAAGAAATTAAGTAACTTGGTCAGCATCACCAGAACAGCAGTGGAGGTGCTAAGATTTGAACCCAGGCAGTCTCACTCCAGAGTACCTTCTGGCTCATCAAACTATAGAGGCACTCAGCAGAAGGGGGAGCAAAAATCAGCAAATCAGCTAGAGAGAGAAGCGCGGTGGTGATGACCTCCTGATGTTACCAGTTCCCCTCCCAAACCCAAAGCAGACATCAATAATTTTGCCTCAGAGTTAGAATTTCTAATATAACTTAGGCTCCAGGCAGCCATGTACATTGTACAATGTACAATCCAACTGTGAGAACTGGAAAGCAGGATGAAAAATATTTCCCAACCCAATTTCATCACTGCAATTCTAAACGAAATCAGCCTTTTTTTTGCCACTAATTAGACAAATGTCACTAGAATGTAAGCTTCATAAAAGTATGAATATTTGTCTTTTGTTCACTTATGTATTCCTATGCCTGCCACATGTAAAAACTCAATAAGTGTTTCTTGCTGAATAAATCCTAATTACACAGTTTCTCAGTTTTCGCAACTGCAAAATATGGGAATGACCATATATTTACAATCTCTTGCTGAGTCTCAAACCTGGAAGTACCTAACTCATCTATGATAAACGACATTACTCTAAAACAAATGCGGAGGTTTTTTACACGCATAAACGAAGAATTCACTTTGGTTAAGTAAGTGTCTGCGATTCCAGAAATTTTGTTTATCTAGTCTGTTAATTCAGAACATTAATGATCAAAATTAAGAAAACACTTAAGACATTTAAGAAACTGAGCATGAATAAGCTGAAAGAATCCTAAATTTAGGAGCCTTAGGTATTTATATCCACATTTACTGCTATAGTACTAAATCCAACCAATGTAGTTATTTAACCTAAATTTTTAAATTTCCAAGGAAAAGAAAACCTGAACACAATCCCTGAGATATATTTAATTAACCTTAAGAAAGCTAATGAAGAAAACAATAACGGTTTTTGGAAATTCTCTTTAACTGCTCATGTAGACACTATTAACTTAATAAAAGTATCTGCAAAATAGGATGATCTATGATTTGGCCCAAGCTACCACAGCAATTGATATGACAAGATACACTGGACTTCAGTTCTCTGGAATTCAATGACATCTTCTCACAAGAACGGCCTATACAAGGTTTAAATTTACTGCTCTTCATGAAAAATCCTTGGTAAGAATTAACTTAGTTGTTAATAAGTCACTTAATTATCTTTTCAAGAAAGATGGCTCTTAAATATCTAGGGGAGAGAATTATTCACATAACTTCTTACTAGCTCCTTAAAACCACTCATAAATAGAATAAAATGGAGTACACTGCACACGTAATTTTGACACTAGGAATTCTAATAGTTTAATTTGTTGCACTTGTCAAAATTGACTACAGTAGAGCCCTTTTAAAATGGAGTAGGAGCTGGGGCTGGCCCCGTGGCCGAGCGGTTACGTTCGCGCGCTCCGCTGCAGGCGGCCCAGTGTTTCGTCGGTTCGAATCCTGGGCGCGGACATGGCACTGCTCGTCAGACCACGCTGAGGCAGCGTCCCACATGCCACAACTAGAGGAACCCAGAACGAAGAATACACAACTATGTACCGGGGGGCTTTGGGGAGAAAAAGAAAAAAAAAAAAAAAAAAAATGGAGTAGGAGCTGCCTTTACAGAAACTGCCTTGCTGTCTTCAACCTTAGACTGGGCCAAACCTTTGAACTTGGCAAAAACAGCAAAAAAATTGTTTGAGAAGTCAGCAGAACAACAAAGATCCTGACTGCACAAAGATTGATGATTGTGGATTTCCTGAAGGTACAATCAAGAGTCAATGTTCAGCTAAAACTAGATCTCTGCCTCCAACTCCAATTAAAATTCTTTGTAATGAAACCTCACTTCGTTGCCTCTAAAAGGTCCTTTTACTCCCTAGAGGAACACTATTTGGATTTCTACCTGAATTCGTGCTCCCCAAAATGCAATTCTTTGATCCCAAATAAAAGCTTTGCCTCTCAAATTGGTTTGTTTTTTGCAGGTTGACACATCCCTTTAAAAGTAATAGATACTTAATGATATGAATAGATGAGAGCTAGGCATTTAGAAATTTCTGGAAGTTGCTTCTTTTTTATTGAACTGTCCTAAACTCTTTAAAAGCAGGATGCAATTCAGGAAAACTTGTTTTTATTTATAAAACATAATCAAGATATTTGATCTTTAGTCCTGGCTGTTAAGAGTTTCATAAACACTTCTTATATGGGAAAATATACCATTAAGGAGAATCTTTCTTTCAGATCGTTACACAAACAAACATAATAAGGATTCAAGTTCTGACTTATGTTTATCTATAGTTCCACCCTAAGACGTACAACACAATATGAAACTTAATCATTTCCAAAATTGTCACCTCAAAGGTTCCCAAGAGAGGAACTAAGTTTTCCTTTCCCATCACTAATATCTTGTGCTCACATTAACAGCTTTCTCCATTTTTTCCTGTCCAAATCCTACCTCTTCTTTAAGATCTAGCTTAAAAATTATCTCTTCCATTAATTCCCAGATACTCCCTCTCCAGGCTCTCTTCCGGTTCACAATCCTAAGCATTCTCTCTTAGGAATTCTCAGTCCTAACCACCACCATAGGATAACCTAGGGGAAGAGATACAGATCTTTCTATGGCAGGAGTGAAGGTATAAAAGTTCCCTCTTCTTTATCAAAAAACACGCATAAGGCTTCTACTGGATAAATGCGTCTGAGGGACAAGTGTGCTTGTAAAATGTTAAGAGTAACACTGGCCACCTGTGGATTGCTCTAGGCTCAAAAGAATGTTGAGAAGCATTTATTTTTATTCACATTATCAAGCCCAACACACCAGGTTATTAGGAAAAATAGAAAGGGACTATGATATTGTGATTTATAATAAATATATATTTGGTATTTATCCCTAAGTTCCAGGCACAAAGCTCCTAAAATCCTTGGGATTTCCTAAGTGATAAGAGCAATAAAGGTGTCTTTTGTTATTCATAACAGTCCTTTCAGCCTTACCTTAATAAGGGGACTTTTGGAAAGCCTCTAGGAATGGGGGCCGGTTGCCAGGGGAACCAACCAAGATTAGAGGGATGGAACTTTAAGTCCCAAGCCCCAAGCTAAGGGGAGGGGAGAAGGGATAGACTGAATTGGCTTAAATGACTTAGTAGCCTATGTAAGCAAACCAAAACGTAAGCCTGTAATGCCTCAAGGTTAAGAAATCAAAACCTAAGGACAATCAATCGCAAACAGCCAGCTAGGCTTTCCCAAATAATGCAACCACTTAAGCTATAGCCAATTAAATCATTTCCTTGCTTTCCTTCCCCCTCTTCTATATAAGTCTTTCCCCTGGTGCCTGTCCATGGAGTGCTCCTAATGACTTCTGGTTTGTTCTGCTCAATTCAAATCGATTTTTGCTCAAATAAACTCTTAAAATTTTTAATATGCCTTAGTTTATCTTTTAACAACCTGTAGTTTTCACTATTAAAAGGCGATGTGGAGTAGGACAAAGTAAGAGGAAACCTCTCTCTCTTCCAATAGATTTTAAGCTGCCTGAATATAAGAACTTGTGTTCAACTTTGTATCACCCAGAGTGCCCTTCACATAAGAAATTTGTTGAAATAATACTGGTACTGGTATTCATTCTTGCAACAATCATTTACTGAGTGCCTCCTAGGTGCTGGGGATACAATGATGCACAAGGGCAATACAATCACTACATTCACAGAACTTACAGCCTGCTGTAGGAGAGAAAGTAAACAGACCAGGCATGTGCAATGCAGCTTAATAAATATTATGATAAAGGAAATTCACCACGTAAGAGTAGTACCTAATTTATACTTGCAGGCTCAAAGATGGTTTCCCAGAGGAAATGACAGTTAAGCTTTGAACTGAAGAGGAGTAGAAGACAGTTCAAACAGGAGAGGAAATGTTCCATGTAAAGAGACCAGCATGTGCGAAGGCCTGGAGGGGAAAGAGGATACACTAACTTCACCAGAGTTTAGAGAAACAAAGCATGTTTGGCACTTTATATGTCTAGGGGGAGGAGAGGAAGGAGAAGAGATACAAGGGAGATAAAGCTGGAAGCTTAGCAGAAGCCACATTGTGAAAGAGACTATTAGAAAATACCACTAAAATGCTATATTTGAATATATCACTACATATAATATAATGTACATACACTAAAAATGTTTATGAAGAACTGTTCAGGACATTCTCAAACACAACAGTGGAGATAATAGTATAGGGAAAGCTCAACAACAAAAAAACAATCTGTTTAGAAAACGGGCCAAGGATACCAATAGACATTTCTCCAAAGATGATATACAAATGGCCATCAAGCATATATAAAGATGCTCAACAGTGACAAATAAATGGCAAGCAATAGGAAATACTGGAGTATATGAGGAAGCCAGTTGGTGTAAACCTAATTCAGGGGGCTGGCCCCATGGCTGAGTGTTCGAATCCTGGGCATGGACATGGCACCGCTCATCAAGCTATGCTGAGGTGGCATCCCACATGCCACAACTGGAAGGACCCACAACTAAAAATACACAACTATGGGGGGGGGGGGGAGGGCCTTTGGGAAAAAAAGGAGGAAAGGAAAAAAAACCACTAATTCAGGCTGACCTTGTTCTTTCAAAAGGGCCTGATGTGGCTGTTGAACATGCATTGTATATCTGCTTTAAGCATTTGCTATGTCCCAAAGGCAAGAACAAATGCCCTTAAGATAAAGATGCAACATCCCTCAGGTTGGTATTTCCTTAAGGATAAGCATCTTTCCCTAGGCTAGAAACTGACTGCTGTGCTTACCTGTAACCACCCAGCTCGAGACAACAGACTTGCCACCCTGCTGTATCCATCAATCACTGTGCCAACAAAAGAGTCTTTTGACTATTGTAAAAGGGACATTTGAATCATACGTCAAACATGCTCTTTGAGGGTATATAACCACTCTGTACACCCCTACTTCTTTGGCGCCCTTCTTTCCTTGGGGAAGGAAGGCCCCAGGCTATATGGTCCTCACACTTGGCTCATAAGAAACTCACCTCAATTTTGATTTATAGATTGGTTATAGATTATTTGCATCAACACCAATATTCATTAGGGAAATGCACATCAAAACCTCAGTGAGCTGTCACTTCACATCCATTATGATGGCTACTATCAAAAAAAACAGAAAATATCAAATGGAGCCAGCACAGTGGCCAAGTAGTTAAGTTTGTGTGCTCCACTTCAGCGGCCCAGAGTTTCACCAGTTAGAATCCTGGGCGCAGACCCAGCACCACTCAACAAGCCATGCTGAGGCAGCATCCTACATAGCAGAGATAGAAGGATCTACAACCAAAATATACAACTATGTAATGGGGAGCTTTGGGGAGAAGAAGGAAAAAAAAACGATTGGCAATAGATGTTAGCTCAGGGCCAACCTAGGTAAAAAAAAAAAAAAAGGAGAAAATATCAAGTGTTGGCAAGGATGTAGAGAAATTGAAACCCTTGTGCACTGTTGGTGGGAATGTAAAACAGTGCAGGTGTTAACTGAAAACAGTATGGTGGTTCCTAAAGAAAATTAAAAACAGGATTATTGTGATCCAGCATTCCACTTCTAGGTATATATCCAAAAGAACTGAAAGCAGGGTCTTGAAGAGATATTTGCACATTCATATTCATAGCAGCACTATTCACAATAGCCAAGAAGTGAAAGCAATCCCAGTGTTGATTACAGATGAATGGATAAACAAACTGTGATATATGCATACAATGGAATATTATGCAGCCTTAAAAAGGAAGTAAATTCTGACCCATGCTACAACATGGATATCCTTAAGGACAATATGCTAAGTGAAATAAGCCAGTCACAAAAAGACAGATACCGTGTGATCCCCACTTACATGAGGTACCTAGAATAGTCAAATTCATAGAAACAGAAAGTAGAATAATGGTTGCCAAAGGCTGAGGAGACGGGTAAATGGGCTGGTGGTGTTTAATGGGTACAGAGCTCAGTTTCACAAGATGAACAAGTTATGGAGATGGGCTGCACAACAATGTGAATACATTTAACACCCATTGAACTATACACTCAGAAAGATGGTAAGTTTTATGTTACACATTTTCACACACAGACACACACACACACACACACACACACAGGAAGTCCCTTGTATCCATTACCTAGGTTCCAAAGAGTATCAGTGTGTGATTATCTTGTTTCATCTCACCTCCGCCCCCACCTATTCTCCTTCTCCCTCCCCCACTGGTGTATTTTAAAACAATTCTCAGATATCTTATTTCACCCATAAATACGTCAGTGTAGTTTGCTAACAAATAAGCATATTCATCTACATGAACATAATGCCATTACCACACCTAATAAAATTAACAATAATTAATATTATCAAATAGCCAGTCCATATTCATATTTCCAAGTGTCTTATTAACATATTTTTACAGACGGTTTTTATCAAATCAGGTCCATATGTTGCATTTGGTTATGTGTCTTAGGGTGAAGAATCTTATAGTGTGTAGAATGGTTTGTAAGTGGAAAAAGGAACACAGGAATAGAAGACATAATGTTGAGCAAAAAAATTTAGACATCAAAGAGTACTTACTGTAAAATTACAATGTCAAAATGTAAAAGCAGGCAAAAATAATCTGTGATAAGAGAAGTCAGAATAGTAATTACTTCCGGGGGGGATGGAATAGACTAAGTGAAAACAAGATAGACATATTTGGGGCACTGGTAATATTCTCTTTCTTTTGAGTGGTAGTTACAGTGTTGTATAAATTTGTAAAAATTCATCAAGTTGTATATTTAAGATTGGAACACTTTATTAAATGGACGTTAAACTTCAATTTACAAGTTCAGGGGAAAATATCTTAAAAATACGACACACACATACTCCTCCCATGCCAAAATATTAATAATGGTTATCTCTGGGTGGCAAGAAAAGTGACTTTGATTTTCTTTTTTAGGCTTTTCTACAGTCGTCACACAATTAAAAGCAAAATATTTTAAAACTAAAAATATTGCTCAATCTTAACATTCCCTCTAAACATTCGTTTATCTTCTCTTCTCACAATGATAAAATATACATAATTTTTTTCTTCCACATAATTTGTCCTCCTGCTCTAAATTTCAGGCTTCAAACAGCTCTGTTAATAGTCAAAACAAAAGAGTACTGAAGTCCAACTTTTGGTCTCTGGCTAAAGAAATACACAGCTTATACTCAGTGTGTGCAACGCACTTATCTAGGCACTGGGGATACATACACATACACACACACACCCGATTCTCATCTCAGGAGTCAGTGCTCCTGCCTGATAAAACCCTGCAGTGGCTACCCATCTCACTCAGAATAAAATCCTAAATCCTTACAATGGCCTTAATTGTAAGGCCTTACAAAGATGTTATCAATCATCTAGTGCTTTTTTACATCTCAGATCTCCTTTCCCATCACTCCCCGCCTACACTTCATTCCACCTCAGCCACAGTGGTCACCCTGCTGGTTTCTGAACACATCAAGCACCTACTTGCCCTGGGGCCTCTGCACTAGCTATCTGCTATGTCAGTGAGTTCTTCATCCACATATTCGTATAACTAACTCCCTTACCAAATCTTTGCTCAAACAATCTTCTTGAGCCCTATCCTAACCATCCTTTTAAAAATTATAAACTGCTCCACATCCTCATATACTCCCAATCCCCTCCTTACTCTCCTCTACTTTTTCCTCTTACATCGCTTTATAACAATAATTTCTTATTTACTCATATAGTTTCTTAATAACTTCTTTATATGTTATTGCTTATCTCCTCCCACCTTCCCCCAAAGACCCTACAAGAATCTAAGTTCCATGAGACCGGGGGTATTTGTCTGTTTAGTTCATGGTTATATCCTAAGCATTTAAGAAGAGTGTCTGGCAACTAGCAGGCCGGAAAGGAAGGAGGGAAGAAAAGAGGGAGGGAGGAAGGAAGAAAAGAAGAAAAGAAAACCTGTAGGTGGTTTGATCACATACCCAGGTGGATGATAATTAGAAGGAAAATTTATGTTGACAAATAATGTCTTAAGATTATAAATTAAAATTAGTGAAACATCTCCTCAAGAATAAGGACTCAACAAAACTTCTATTGGTACTCGCTCAATTCATCGTAATTACTTTTTTACATGTATTTATATTCCCCCATTAGAAAGTGAGTAAACTACAAGTAGTGCCTGATCCCAAATAGGCATTTTAATAACTTACTATCAAGTAGATCTTACCAGGCAGATGATGACTAGTCCATCATAAACACCTATACTCTACTAAATAGCAACCTGACAAAATTCCCACTTACAAAACAAATTAGGAGGTTTTTTATTACAAGATTCACTGCATCATTTTTTTTTCAGGAGTTAAGCACATTCGAAAAGCACATTCAATATAACATGAGATGTAGAGTGAATCTTTGAAAATTGATATTATCAAAACTTCCTTCCGGTAGTCAACGGCATCCAACACTTCATTCAGAAGAAACTTAACTCCTATCGTTATAACTCAAAATATTTTTCTTCTGCACAAGAATCTTCCCTTTCCTCCACACACACTTAAAATATGACTGGCACATTCATTATAACATTCATACACTTTAAGTGGGTATTCTTAGGTGGTCTAACATCAACCTCTTCAACTTAGAACTCTGGAAACAGATTCTCAAGTTTCAGTAATATACAGATCCCTTAAAAACGAGAAATGTTCCTGCAGTTTCTAATATTTACTTAAACTTTTATCCTAACGTTATTTAAACCTATGCAAACATAAATCTTTAAGTAAACGCTTTATGTGTACAGATCTTACATAAACATAAAACCAAATAAACGACAAAACTTCCAAACAAAATTCAATTTAACAAGAACACTGTGAATGGCGTGATTTTGCTGAATTTAAATCTCTGCTCACAACGTGAAAATGGTACTAACTGTACTTCCTTTGAGTTTGAAACACCTATACTACTACTAAATGCCTCATGTTAAGGCATGTAATTCTTTTTCAGTTTCACATTATTATGAAACATTAATTCCAAATGCTAGAAAATCATTTAATCTTCATTTAACTCAAAAGTATCTTATTCATTAAGACTACCTCTATTTTTTCCCTTAGTATTAGTCCTCGACAGTCAAAACAGTATTACTTGGCACCACCAAAAGAAATACAAACGCAAATTTTAACCCCAGAGTCAAGTGACAGTACTCAATTTCAATTCAGATGATGCAGAACATGTTTAAGATAATCTACCACTGAAAGTAAAATACTAAATTTTTTAATTCTAGAGCACTTTCAGACCTCATTCGAAAATCCTATGTTCATTGTATGATCCTGCCAGCAAATAAATAGTGAAGAGTTTCCATCATCTGATAAGCAACAGACATCAGGAAGAAGTTTCCAAACCTACTGTGGAATCATCTTCCAGGAAGGTTAAAAATAAATCCGATTCATCTGTCCAAAATGATTTCAGGAGTGATGAAAATGATATACTCCAGAAGCTGACTTTATTATTGTTCTTGCTGTTACTGAAGCATCTGCACGTTGTTTAACACTGCCCCCAGGAGCTACAAGATGACTTTAAAGGCCATAAAAAAAATTCTTGCTCAGTTTCAGAACCCTAATATTTTCTTCTTAGAAATTATAAGAAACTGATTAGCTAAGAAGTAAGATAAGGAGCGATGAAGAAAGGACACTAATCTGGGAGTTTGGAGACCTACATTTTAATCCTTATTTGTCACTAACCAGCTTTATAACTCCTTACCTCTCTGTGTCAAATGAGAAGGCTGAATTAAGTGTCTTTTTAAAATCTGCTAGCTGTAAATTTCAATCCCTATGATAGCATTTCAGGATTCTATAATGACATTTCCAGCATTAAAACAGTTAACTCATTATTTACACACATCAAAACTGAAACAGCTCAGGTACGGGTCCAGTGGCTCAGCGGTTAAGTGCGCATGTTCTGCTTCGGTAGCCCAGGGTTCGCCGGTTCGGATCCCGGGTGCGGACATGGCACTGCTTGGCACACCACGCTGTGGTAGGTGTCCCACATATAAAGTAGAGGAAGATGGGCAGAGATGTTAGCTCAGGGCCAGTCTTCCTCAGCGAAAGAGGAGGCTCGGCAGCAGTTAGCTCAGGACTAATCTTCCTCAAAAAGAAAGAAAAAAGACCTGAAACAGCTCAGTTTGTCTTAGGAAGAACTGTCCATCTTATGACTAAAAATGTATAGAGCTTAAGGGAATTATATTTTACAGCTTTCTCATGAGAAAATATTGATTCATTAAAGAAGAAAACCACAATTTAAAAAAATTTTTTTTTAAAGAAGAAAATTATAATTAAAAGAAATCACAAGAAGCTATGTATAGCAGACACTGATGTGCTGCCCAGATCCCCATTCAGAAATGAAGGATTTGTTGTCCAACTGCTGGGAGGGCTGCTGGAAAACAGCCTTCACCTGTCAGGCCTTTTCAGGAATTGCCTCAGCTAAAGACAGCTGCCTGCTCAAGTGGCTTTCACAGAGTGACTGATCAAAAAAGGGGCATAAGGGCCCCGCATCTTGCCACAACTTCAAACAACTGTGGGTTATCCCAGCTTCAGAGTTCCCCACGGGGTCAACTGTGGCTTTTGTTGATACTACCTTACAGCCCAATTTATCCCTTCTGCTTCCTTTCCACTCCTCTAGCAGACATTGATTCTAAGAACATTCCCTAAAAAACTTCTGCATGCTAATCGCCATCTCAGTTAGCTTCCCCAGGGAACCCAACTGGAAGCCACTGGTGACAGGAATGGTCCAAGAAAGCAGGTTCTAAAACGAAGTTTTGGAGTGGATCACCATTCACCTAGCCACTCAGCTGGCAGAGAACTCCATCACTGGTGGTGAGGAGAACAGAGGGCCCCCAGCACAAAGTAGTAGTACAACTGTTAAAACTTTCACTGTTGATAAACTGGGTAGTTTTCCAGTAGAAGGGAATGCATAAGTTGGTAAACTTTTTTTAAAGGACCAGATAGTATTTCATATTCTTCTTCGTTGTTTTTGTTTGTTTTACAACTCTTTAAAAATAAGACATTACAGGGGCTGGCCCAGTGGTGTAGTGTTTAAGTTCAGTGCACTCCGCTTCAGCAGCCCACGTTCAAGCATTCGGATTCCAGGCACAGACCTACATCATTCATCAAGCCATAACACATACAAAACAGAGGAAGACTGTCACAGATGTTAGCTCAGGGCCACTCTTCCTGAAGTAAAAGAGGAAGACTGGCAATAGGTGTTAGCTCAGAGCCAATCTTCCTCATCAAAAAAACAAAAACAAAAAAAAGGACATTACAAAAATGAGCAGGCCCAGATTTGGCCTGCAAGCCATAGTTTGCCGACCCCTGCACTAGAAGGTGAAATATATCAGGCATTTGAGAAATATAAGGAAAATAGTAATTAAAAGGACCATGAAATTGGGTTGTTGTTGCTAAAGGCAATTGACCCTTTGGAAAAATTTAACAAGAGGTAAAAGTGAGTAACAGGGAATTAAAAGCCAAATGTGAAAGCCAGAAAGTTCTTTGATAGCATAAAAAGACACTCATCCAGCAGCAGGTGGCCACAAAAGGCTAAGGACCAGGACCAGGACTTAATCATAAAAGTGGCAGAGCTTCGGGGCTGGCCCCGTGGCGGAGTGGTTAAGTTCACTTCAGCAGCCCAGGGTTTCACTGGTTCGGATCCTGGGTGCGGACACAGCACCACTCATCAGGCCACAGTGAGGTGGTGTCCCACATGCCACAACTAGAAGGACTGGCAACTAAAATATACAACTATGAACTGGGGGAATTGGGGGAGAAAAAGCAGGGGGGAAAAAAGTGGCAGAGCTCCAAAGAAAGTTAAACTCTCAAGATAAGTCTGTTAAACCAAGGTTAAGGCCTGCATTGGAAAAGGGAAAGAAGTGAAACCCTGAAAAAAATGGATGGAGACATGGATTGATTAACCTGAAAACCCTTAATCCCCAGGTTCCCTTGAGCCCTGAGAGGTTGGAGAAGGAACCCACACATCCTTATTAAGTGCTAGAGTTACTCTCATCAGCAAGAATGGCAGAGTGAAGACATCCGAAATTCTCTCCTTCATAAAAGCAATGAGAATGCTGGAAAAAGCTCGAAAAATAAACTTTATCAGAACTCTGCAAATTACAAAGAATTGCAACAATCTGGGGAGTATTAATTCAACAAATTTAGCTGAATCTCAGTAAGAACAGCAAGCTTTGTGGTGTTTTAATTTGCCCTATTCCCATTCCACCCCTTCCCAGATCCATGTAGCCATGAAAACCAATGGCCTGCAATCATAATGAAAATCAGCAGCCACGAGAGGGGGCAGAACAGGGTTGGAGCTCCTTAACAGTCCCATTCACAGACAACTGTCATGTGACATGTCTGGTGGTCCCCTGGAAGAGTCTACCAGCAAAACGGTCTTTATTTGACCTCACTCTGAGCTTATCCAGGGCAAACAGGCTTTTCTCTGGGTATCTTTGGTCGAAAACTATCAGAGGCAATTGTCAAACATCTGGCCACCTGAGATGATGGACAATATTTGGAGCAAAGAATAGGATAATCAAAAAGCTTAAAAGGAAAAGCTGGGGGATGAGATGTCCATGGGGACTTTGGAAAGCTCCAACGTATTCCTGAGAATCTAGAAGGCCACACTCATGCATAACCTGTACATATGCTCAGGAAAGACCTGAGAGGGTCCTAAACACTCACTTCTGGCTAACCCTTAAGCTCTGCACAAGCAGGAAAAGAAAGCTAAGACAGAGTTGTAAACTGCCTATTGAGTGTTGAAGGCATGTCCCAACACACACATTAGAGCCTCTCAGCAAAGACTGGAAGACTTACATGTTCTAGGCAGCCAGGGAAATCTCTGCCTATTCATTAGCTTAACCACTAAGCTAACTGAGCAGAGACTACAGTAACTATATACAATAAAAAAAAAATACAGACTTTACAGTATTAGTTCCAAAAAGTCACTAAATAAATAACAAATATCAACAATAAATAATCCTGGGAAGTGGGGAGAATCTGATTTCTACAGCTGTTGACATTATATTACTTAAAATGCCCAGTTTTCAACAAAAACTTATGAAGCATGCAAACAAACAAAAAATTATGGTCGATACAGGGAGCGGGGGAAGGGGGGGAAGGAGTCAATATAAACTGTCCCTGCGGAAGCCCAGACACTGAACTTACTAGACTGACTTTAAATCAGCTATTTTAAATATGTTGAAACAACTAAGGAAATCATGTCTAAAGAACTAAAGAAGAGTATGAGAATGATGTCACACCAAATTGAGAATATCAATAGAGACAAAAATTATTTTTAAAAAAGACCAAATAGAAATTATAGATTTGCGAAATACAATAACTAAAATGAAAAATTCAATAGAGGGGCTCAATAGTAGATATGAGCAAGCAGAAGAAAGAATGAGCAAACCTGAAGATAGCTCAACTGCGATTACCCAGTCTGAGGAACAGACCAAAATGAACAAGAGCCTCAGAAACCTGTGTGACACCATTAAGCTTACCAACATATGCATAATGGAGAGGAGAGAAAAAGAGAAAAAAATCCAGAATATTTAAAGAAAGAAAGGCCAAAAATTTCCCAAATTTGATGAAAAACAATCCACACATCCAAGAGGCTCAACAAATTTCAAATAGGATAAACTTAAAGAGATCCACACCAACACCCATCATAAACAAACCGTCAAAAGCCAACAAAAAAGATTATCTTGAAAACATCAAGAAAGAAGCAATTCACTACAAAGGATTCTCCCAAGATTAACAGCTAATTTCTCAAGAGAAACCACTTAGGCAATGGGATGACATATTCAAAATAGTGAATGAAAAAGACTGTCAACCAAGAAGTCTATATCCAACAAAACTACCCTTCAAAACTAAAGGCGAAATTAAGACACTCCTGATAAATAAAAACTGAAAAAGCTTGTTGCTAGCAAACTTGCCCTAAAAGAAATACCTTAAAAGGAGCCCTTCAAGCTGAAGTGAAAGGATACTAAACAGCAATTCAAATCCATATGAAAAATACAGAGCACCAGTACAGGTAACTTCATAGGTAACTATAAAAGACAGTACAGATAAATTTTTCTTTGTAACTCTTTTTTTCTATCTGATTTAAAAGACAATTACATCAAGAAATAATTAGAAATATGTGTTGATGAGTACACAATGGATAAAGATGTGATTTATAGGATAATAACACAAAAGAGGGGGAAGAGAATGGAGTCTAATAAAGTTTGTGTATGGTCTTGTAATTAAGTTGGCATTCTAGGTAAAATGTTAATTGTAATCCCCAGGACAACCATTAAGAATATAACTAAAAAAAAAAAAAAAAGTAAAAGAACACCAAAGAAGTTAAAAAGGTACACTAGAAAATATCTATTTAACACAAAGAAGGCAGTAATGGAGGAAAAGAGGAACGAAGGTATCCAATCTTCAGCAGTGAGATCTTCTCCAGGGACTCTGTTTAAACAGTAATCTCTTACACACAAATCCATTCCTTATCACACTTCTCTGCTTTACTTTCCTCTTTAGCGCTTAGCACCACCTGACAAACTTTATTTTCTTTCTCTACCCACCACACTAGAATTTAAGCTCCAAGAGGTCAGGAGCTTAATTTTGTTCGAAGCTTTATCCCCAGGGCCTCACACACATCTGCTGAGTAGGTGCTCAATAAACAGCCAACGAATGAATAAGCAAATGAGCAATCAGCAGAGATAAGCCTTATGATAAAAGAAATGTCTCCCGTTTTAAGAGTGGCCTAAGAGAAAGGGATATGTGTGCACACCCACAATTTGTAGATTTGGTAGCAGGGATATAAAGAACTCCCCATCTGATGTGTTTCTATTTTTTCTGTTAAGTAGGAGGTAAAGACATCTGCTGAGTTAAAGGAGGAGACAGCAGGATTGAAGATTTACAGAGAGTACCCAGCTGCCTTGCATGCTTCTGTTCAAATCAGTATCTAAGTCAGACTCAAATTCTGATAGATTTGATTGGGCACTGTTGCCTTAAATCAGCAATCACGTGACTTCATGTAAAATTGTCCACCAAAAATTCATGCGTTCTTACAACTTAAGACAAATAAAAACTGTTGAAGCTTTAGAACAATCAATAACAAGAAATGAATGCCTTGGGGCCTGCCTGGTGGCCTAGTGGTTAATTTCAGCCCGCTCAGCTTTGGTGGCCTGGTTCGGTTCCCAAGGACGAACCTACACCACTCAGCAGCAGTCATGCTGTGGCAGCAAGCCACGTGCAAAACGGAGGAGGACTTGCACAGATGTTGGCCCAAATAAAGCAGTCACCAAAAGACAAATACTGAGTAATTCCACTTAGATGAGGTACCCAGAGTAGTCAAATTCATAAAAACAGAAGGCAGAACGGTACCTGCCAGGGACTGCGGGGAAAGGGGAATAGGTAGTTATTGTTTAACGGGTATAGGGTTTCAGTTTTATAAGATGAAAAGAGTTCTGGAGATGGATTGTGGTGATGGTTGCACAATATGAATGTACTCAATACAACTAAAGCATATACTTAAAAATGGTTACGATGGTAAATTTTATGTGTATTGTACCACAATAAAAAAACACATGGGGGAAAAAAGAATCGGTTACAGTATTTTAATATGTATTAAAGGGCAGCATAGGGGCCAGCCCCATGGCGTAGTGGTTAGGTCTGGCACGCTTCACCTCGGCAGCCCAGATTCACAGGGTTGGGTCCCAGACCTACACTGCTTATCAGCCACCCCGTGGCGGCAACCCACATAGAAAGTGGAGGAAGACTGGCGCAGACGTTAGCTCAGAGCTAATCTTCCTCAAGCAAAAAGAAAAGGAAGACTGGCGACAACGTTAGCTCAGGACTAATCTTCCTCAGCAAAAAATGAACAAATAAAGGGCAGCATGAATGACATACTGTTACTTTTAAAGAAAAAAATCTGACCAGTTTTTCTTTAGAGATTGAATTTAAATCAAAAGAAATTTGTACCAGATGCCATGTTTACTTGTTTATACCATATACCACAACAGAAGCTAAAGGTCTGAGATACCCACTGGCTTAGAGACGGGGATTTAAAAAAAAATTGAACCTGGTTTACAAACACTAGGATTTAAAGACACCAGAAACAATGAAAACAAAACCATGGAACACAAGGACACTAGAAAGCAGAAAGATACAGCATGGCTAAAGGAATAACTAAAGGAAGGTCAAGGACCAAAGTGTATGCAAGACTGGTAAAGTGGAAATGATAAGAATATAGGGAGAAGTGACCATTTACTAATGGAAGATACAAGAAAGAGAATTCTAGAAAGAAGTGATAGAAGACTTGAAGAAAACCAGACTCCAAAAAGTTGAACAGAGATACAATACTATTCTGCAGTTGGACTCTAAAAAAAAAAAACGCAGTACAAAAACGATAAACTCTATTTCTATATAGCTAAACTTTCAAAAAATTAGGATGGACATATGAGACCAACAGAAGTCTACACAGGGAGTTATCCAGAGAACTCAGAGAATTACAAGCTCACAGAACCAATCATCCAATCATAAACAAAGTTTTAAGAAAACAAACCGGGGCTGGCCTGGTGGCACAGCAGTTAAGTTCACACGCTCTGCTTCAGCGCCCTGGGCTTTGCCAGTTCGGATCCTAGGTGCAGACCTCTGCCACGCTTGTCAAGCTATGCTGTGGCAGGCATCCCACATATAAGGTGGAGGAAGATGGGAACGGATGTTAGCTCAGGGCCAGCCAGTCTTCCTCAGCAAAAAGAGGAGGATTGGCAGATGTTAGCTCAGGGCTAATCTTTCTCAAAAAAAAAGAAAAGAAAAGAAAAGAAAAAAAATTAAGAAAACAAACCTATGGCAAGGCTAAAGCAGATTAAAAGTCACTGTCAATGATTTTTAAAAACAAATATTAGGTAGGCCACTCTAAAGAATAAAAATGAAAGTGAGTTTTTAAAATAAGGGTAATAAAGCTCACAGCTACCATCCAGTCTTATAGTACCTCACTCTTAAATATGACATTTTAAAATACAGATATTTTCAAAAGATTCAAGTCCCTAAAATTTACCTCCTAGCAACTTCCCTCAAGAAACCATCACATAACATATTTCAGCAAAGGGAAGGACTAAGCCAAGAAAAGAGGAGGAATGGGATCCAGCAAGAAAAAGGATGGGGATTCCCAACTGGAGAACAGTGGACAGAACTTTCAGAATAATAACTCTATAACAAGTCTTAAGAACAAGGCTAGATCACAGCAAGGGGACTGACAGCTCTGGAAGGCAAGTCCTCCCCACTCCACTCCCTCCACACAAGGCAAAGAACTGGGAGATAATGTGACGCACTTGAGAGTTAGAAAATCTTGACAGGATTGCAGGACCTTTTGGAAAAACAGCAACAGGTATATATAAAACTAAGTAAGTAAAAAAAAAAAAGGATGCAAATAACTCCAAAAAGATGTACATCTCCTTTCACCAAAATTCCCATATAGGTAATAAAATTAAACTTTTAGTTTTTACATTGTTATGACCATGCAAATAATTTGTGAGTCAGGAAGAAGATTGTGAATACTCTCCCTTTCTGTACATTTATGTTTTTCTTGGAGTTATTTGCCAAGCAAATAGTGGTTAATTGCACACGTTCCACTTCGGCAGCCCAGGGTTCGCCAGTTCGGATCCTGAGTGCGGACATGGCACTAAGTGGCAAGCCATGCTGTGGCAGGCGTCCCACATATAAAGTAGAGGAAGATGGGCACAGATGTTAGCTCAGGGCCAGTCTTCCTGAGCAAAAAGAGGAGGATTGGCAGCAGATGTTAGCTCAGGGGTAATCTTCCTCAAAAAAAAAACCAAACCAAAAACCAGAAAGTTTGGTTTCATTCCAATACCAAATGAAGGGGTGAGGGAAGAATAATAATTTACTATTGATGTGTTGTCACCATCTTGTGGGCTTTTTTCCCTATTATGTACTACAAAAATTACAACTCAGTTGTCTCATTTAATAGAATGTCTTCAGCAACTTCACTCATTTAACAAATATTTAGCAAACACCTATTATGTGCCAGGCCCTTTACTGTCACATTAGGTATCCATGAGCTAAAAAAAAAAAACACAGGCTGCTCCTCTCAAAGAGCTTACAATCAATCTTAAGTGGGAAACAGACAGTAAACAAGTAAGTTTAAAATTACAAATTACATTAAGTGTTAAGAAGAAAATGACCAGGGTGCAGTGATATATGCAAAATATAAAGATTCTTATAAGTACAGATTTTTTTAGAATCCCAATCCCTATCCCCACCCCCTCTTTTTTTAATATAAGCTTATGGAAGTCTGATCAACTCTTTAAAGCACTGGAAAAGAGAAACAAAACAAATGTTAGTCTAGGTCTTTCTGAAATAGTTTTATTATCTAAGACTACTGTTAGTGGATTATTATTACACTCATCCATTGTTTCTCTGTCATTATCTTTATTCTTCTTCCATCCACCCCACCAGTCTTATTTCTAGGTCATTCATCTTTTTCTTTCTTACGTCTCTCATTCTTTCATCAGTCAGGACTTTAGTAACAGACTTACAGCTAAAATGGAACCAAGCCCTGGTTAACAGCTTTCAAAGCTAAAACATTAGAAAGCCCTAATTTAAGTTCAGATTTAAATCAAGCCATGAAATAACAAAACATTATACAAAATTTAAACTTTTTTTACAACTGCTAATAACAACTCTAACAAAACAAAAAAGCAATATAATAGAATCTACTTTGAGGCAGCACAGCTGGTTGCTCACACATTTAAGAACCCAGTTACAAATGTTTTGGGCAAATTTAACACAACCGTCCAGCGATAACGGAGTCATTAAATCTACCAGGGCACATCCACATAACAGAATACCATGTAGCTGTCAGAAAAAAGTGAGAGTGCTCTCTATTAACACGGTAGAAGGATCTCTCCAAGAAATGTTAAGTGAAAATTAGGGCATATAGTTTACCAACTGTTATATCAGAAAGGGAGGAAATTAAATATCTATTTTTGCTTCTATTTGCATAAAGAAACACTGGAGGGATACATGTAGCAGTAATAAAAGTGATTACTAATTCTGGAGTAAGGGTGGACAGGCTTATGGTGAGTACGAGACAATTTTGAACTGTGCATTACCTACTCAAAAAATAAACAGTTTGAAGTTTTTTAAATTAGAATTTTAAAAACATTTTACAAAGTCTATCTAAAGATGATCCAATGTTTCACTATGCATTTAGAACTGCTTCAGTTACAGTCTTTTAAATCTTGTCATACTGAGGCCACTCATTAGTCATCTGTTTACAATTCTTTACCAGACAGATGGTCCCAATGAACACCAGCTACTGGTATTACCTTAAGACGGTATAACATACTAGTCTAAAGCCACTCAGCAGCTCCTGGTTTTATTACCTACTAACTGTTTTATGTTGAGCAAGTTATTTACCTCTTATCCATGTTTCCTTCTCTCTAAAACAGAAATAATTCTTACTTATGATTTAGGGATGGTATGAAAATTAGAATGACTCCGAACACACAGAAAGCACTCATTAAATGTTAATAAGTGTTATTATTAACAGTTGTTTTTATGGACATGCAATGCTTTCATTTATGTAATCAAACATCACAACGCGTTTCTACTGAATTCAATAAAAAATCGTAGCATATTCAAAACCACTAAGTTTCTGTTAACAAGTGGCTTCAATGTAGTGGAAAGCAGAAAAGTTAAAATAATAAAAAAATAAAAGTGCAACAATATAAACATACACAGTGCAAGTCACTGTGAGTGCAGAGAAGGGAGTGATATATTGCTAAAGTTTAAAATACTAATAGGAGGAATGACAAAGCTGAAGGGAAAGAGGCTGGAGAAGTGGATTATACCAACTTATTAAGAGCTTTTGATTATGCAGGTTCCCAAAATTGGCTGATAATCAGAATCACCAGGTACACATTTTAAAAACACAGATTCCACCTCAGACTACTGAATCACAATAACCAGGGATGGAATCTACATTTCAAAGAAGCCCAGGTGATTATGATTATTAACTAAGTTTGGGAGCTACCACAGGTCTCATTCTCTTACAATTAGAAAGTTCACAAGTATCACCAGGTAAAATAAAATCAATCATTGCCAAGAAAAAGAAACAAAAGAAATCCAACTAGGCAATGAAGAAGTGAAACTCTCACTGTTTGCAGATGACATGATCTTATATATAGAAAACCCTAAAAAAACCATTGGAAAGCTACTACAAGTAATCAACAATTAGAGCAAAGTTGCAGGGTACAAAACCAACCTACCTAAATCAGTTGCATTTCTATACTCTAATAACCAACTAACAGAAAGAGAACTCAAGAACACAATCCCACTCACAATCACAACAAAAAGAATAAAATATCTTGGAATAAATTTAACCAAGGAAGTGAAAGACCTATACAATGACAACTACAAGACCTTCCTGAAAGTGATGATGACATAAAGAGATGGAAAGACATGGAAGAATAAACATTGCTAAAATGTCTACACTACCTAAAGTAATCTACAGATTCAATGCAATCCCAACCAGAATCCCAAAGACATTCTTCACAGAAATAGAACAAAGAATCCTACAGCTCATAGGGTGCAGCAAAATACCCCGAATTGCTCAAGCAATCCTGAGAAAGAACAACAAGGCTGGAGGCATCCCAATCCCTGACTTCAAAATATACTACAAAGCCACAGTAATCAAAACAGCATGGTACTGGCACAAAAACAGGTGCACAGATCAATGGAACAGAATTGAAAGCCCAGAAATAAAACCACACATCTACAGACAGCTAGTCTTCGACAAAGGAGCTGAGAACATACAATGGAGAAAGGA
This sequence comes from Equus caballus, assembly GCF_041296265.1. Taxonomy (NCBI): domain Eukaryota; kingdom Metazoa; phylum Chordata; class Mammalia; order Perissodactyla; family Equidae; genus Equus; species Equus caballus. Next base: position 182,154,035 of record NC_091684.1, read on the forward strand.
AAGTTTCTTCAACAAATGGTGTTGGGAAAACTGGACAGCCACATGTAAAAGAATGACAATAGACCATTCTCTATGCCATTCACAAAAACAAACTCAAAATGGATCAAAGACTTTTAAAGGTAAGACCTGAAGCCCTAAGAATTCTAGAAGAAAATATAGGTAGTATGCTCTTTGACATCAGTCTTAAAAGGATCTTTTCAGACACCATGTCTTCTTGGACAAGGAAAACAAGAGAAAGAATAAACAAGTGGACTTCATCAGACTAAAGAGCTTCTACGAGGCAAGGGAAAACAGGATTGCAATGAAAAGACAACCTATCAACTGGGAAAAAATATTTGCAAATCATATATCTGACAAAGGGCTAATCTCCATAATATATAAAGAACTCACACAGCTCAACAACAAAAAATCAAACAACCTCATCAAAAAATGGGCAGGGGACATGAACAGACATTTCTCCAAAGAAGATATACGGGTGGCCAATAGACACATGAAAAGATGCTCATCATCACTAATCATCAGGGAAATGCAAATCAAAACTACACTAAGATATCACCTTACACCTGTTAGAATGGCAAAAATATCCAAAACAAAAAATGACAAATGTTAGGTTGTGGAGAAAAAGGAACCCTCATACACTGTTGGTGGGAATGCAAACTGGTGCAGCCACTATGGAAAACAGTATGGAGATTTCTCAAAAAATTAAAAATAGAAATACCTTATGACCCAGCCATCCCACTACTGGGTATCTATCCTAAGAACTTGAAATCAGCAATTCCAAAAGTCCCATGCACCCCTACGTTCATCACAGCATTATTTACAACAGCCAAGATGTGGAAGCAACCTAAGTGCCCATCCACTGATGACTGGATAAAGAAGACACGGGTATATATATACACTGGAATACTACTCAGTCATGAAAAGGGATAAAATCATCCCATTCACAACAACATGGATGGACCCTGAGGGTATTACGTTAAGTGAAATAAGCCAGACAGAGAAAGACGAACTCTGTATGACTCCACTCATAGGTGGAAGTTAACACATTGACAAAGAGAACTGATTGGTGGTTACCAGGGGAAAGGGGGGTGGGGGGAGGGCACAAAGGGTAAAGTGGTGCACCTACAACACGACTGACAATAATGTACAACTGAAATTTCACAAGGTTGTAAACTATCATAATCTTAATAAAAAGAAAAAAAAGGAATAAAGGGCTGTTACATGTTACAACATGGATGAAACTCGAAGACTTATCTTAAGAAGCCAGTTACAAAAAGCCACATATTGTATGATTCCATTTACACGAAATGTCCCAAATAGGCAAACCCATAGAGACAGAAAGTAGTGGCTGCCAAGAAATAGGAGGAATTGGGACTAACTGCTAATAGGTGCAGGGTTCCTTTGCGGGGTGATGAAAATGTTTTGAAATCAGTGATAATGACTATACAACATAATGAATATACTAAAAACCAGAGAAATGTACCCTTTAAAGGGGTGAATTTTATGTTATGTAAATTATATCTCAATTTCTTAAGTCTTTTAAAAACTAAGGATGGCACTAATGAATGAATGCTCTTAAGCACTAACATCAAAAGCTGCTAACATCACAAACTACCAACTGTTGTGTGCCTTCTGATGGAAGATCTCATCACTACCTGTGAAGTAGTCTTTCCCTCCCCCTCCCTCCCCCAAACAGAAAATAAACCATTTCTGATCAAGCCCCTAGATGCAACTAAGCAAGTAATAGGGAAAACAAACCACATAACAGAACATGTTACACTACACCATAGGGAAGCACTCAGCAAAATACAGACTCTGGGAACCTTTATAGGACCAAAGACCTAATTTCTTCAACAAAAAATGGCAAGGGAAAGGAAAGAAAGATGGAGAAAGTTCCAATCACAATGCATTATCTGGATCCTGATTCGAATGAACTGTTCAAAGATAAGTGAGAAAACGGGAAATCTGAACAGTGGATATTTGATTATAATATTAAGGAATTGTTTTTTTTTTAACAGCCTGGCATACAACTACAATAACAATACTGTAGTTGTCTTTTAAAGTCCTTATCTTTTAGATATATACTGAAATATCTGTGGATGAAATTATAGGATTCTAAGATTTGCTTCAAAATAACTTGGGAGGAGAGGAGTGGATACAAGTGTAAGTAAAATGAGATCGGTCATGAGTTGTTACTGTTTAAGATGAGTGACAAGTTTGTGGAAGGTCACAGATACCACAGTTTTGTATATGTTTAAAACTCTCCATAAGAAAAAATTAAAGCAAGGGTATATGTAATACAATCATATTTATGATACAGAGGATAAACTGTTAAGAGGGGCATAGATGGAGGGAAACTGTGGGAGATTACTCCAGAGAATTCAGGCAGGAGGAGCAACCTGAACTAAGACAGTAATAGTAAAGAAACAAAAACCACAACCTAAATCAGGGTTATTTCCTCAGGTCAGTGGTTAGGATTCACAGACATTCTAAGCAAAGTTCTTTACTCAGCCTTTTTTTTTTTTTTAACTAGAAGAGGCTCCACAGCTTTAATCATATATGCAAAGGAGATTATAATCCAAAAAATAATAATCATTGGATTAAAATATATCTTAGGATAATGAAGCTATCTCGATTAGATAGATAGCCCCTTGAATCACTATAGTCCAGTTCACACACTTTCAACCAAGCGCTTCCTAGCTTTAGAACTTCTGCTAATGCTGTTCTTTCCAATTGGAATACCTATGGTTGTTAGGTATTCATACTTCAGACCTAAAAGTTTACTTATCCCCTCTGGGCCATTAGGAGAATTAAATAAGCTATGTATTAAAAACTTAAAATAATTCTTGGCATACAGAAAGTGTTCAATAAATATTAGGTATTTATCTGAAAGCCCATTATCTACACAGGTTTCCCATACCATTTTCTCAGCATCCTGTTAACTTCTGGTTTATCACATTTTATTATTTCTACAGTACAAGCTCCATGAGGGCAAAGTCCTTGTCTATACATCATTACACAGCTGGTGCCTAGCACAAAGTAGTATTCAAATATATTCAATGAATAATTATACTAGAATCAATAAAACTCAAAGATAACACATACAGGAGGAGGACCCACTCATCTCTCTAGCGTCTATTGATGGGAAGGATGGTGATAAACATTAACAAGAACAGGGAATAAAGGGGAATGAGCAAGTTAAGTGTGTTTTGTTGGGGGAAGACGCAGGCATTTGAGATGAACTGAACAATGAATGTATTGAATTCGAAGCAGAAAAGTTAAACAGGAAATTAGCAATACGTCTGAGATATCTGGAAGCCAAAGACGGTAGTGGTTAAGAACATGGCCTATAGTGGCAGCGTGTCCAGGTTTCAATCCCAGCTCTGTTGCCTCCTAGTTGCACCATCTTGGGCAAATTATTTAACCTCTAGACCCCAATACTCTAGTGTCCAAAGAAAGAACTCAAAACCCAACAGCAGGGGCCGGGCCCGTGGCCTAGTGGTTAAGTTCTCGCGCTCCGCTGCCGCAGCCCAGGGTTTCACCGGTGTGGATCCTGGGCGCTGACATAGTACCGCTCATCAGACCATGCTGAGGCAGCATCCCACATGCCACAACTAGAAGGACCCACGACCAAAAATATACAACTATGTACTGGGGGGCTTTGGGGAGAAAAAGGAAAAATAAAATCTTTAAAAAAAAAAAAAACCCAGTAACAGAAGAAACCAATTGTGCCAACCTCACTGGGTTGCTTTTCGGATTAAATAAGTAAATACTGAAGCAGTGGAATAAGACTCAGCAAATGGTAAACAATAAATGATAGGTATTAAGATGGTAAGCAGGTGAAAATCTGATTTGAAATGAAATATACAGTGAAAACAAGAAGAGAACCAGAACTCCAGGTAAGAACAACTGGGAACAAAGGAAACATGAAGAAAAGTGATAAGTGAACCAAAGGGAGACTAGGGAATTACACGGTAGAAGCCCAAAGGATTTTGAAGAAAGTCAATAGCAGAACATGTTGGTTAAGTGCATATGGTCTGTAAGAAGGCCACAGAATTTGGTAATTTGAAGGTCAATCATCAACAGAAAAAAGTGTCCTACAAAGTGTTCGGATGGGTGTAAAGAGAGAGCAGAGCAAAAAGGCAAAGTGTAGACCAGGGTTACGACGCAAATAGAGAAGAGAATTCTAGATTAGTGGTCCCTACACTTTTTGTTTTCAAGGACTTCAAAAAAAGAAAAAACAAGGAGAATGACATAAGGTTGTGGATTCTTAATTCTACCAATAAATTTTTTTTTTTACTCTATCGTCACCATCATTTGAAATGGGAAACTGCGTAACAGCAGAAATTTATGAAGGCTAACACTCTGAGAATAAAAGGAGCGCCTTTATGAGAAATCACTATACTGTTCTTATTTTTTGCAATTTCAAAGTAGATTCCTAAAAATCTTGTAACAGAAAAGGCCCTAGGATTTGCAAATCATTTTTCTAGAATACTCTAAGAAAACTCTGACAATAAGAATGCAGGGGAAATAAAGTTTTCCCCCTTTAAAATTAAGACATCAAGTTATGTCTAAATGAAATATCTATTAAGATTTTTAAGTGACAACATCTGTCATGGTATGACAAATCTGTATGCCACAGTGTGCAAACACAAACACTAGTTAAAATTTTTACATTTGCAGGAGAATTAGTAATTTTAGAATACAAACTCCTGGACTACATTTTCTATGTATTATCTATGTCATATTTTTACAGTTGGCTAACAAGCATTTTGTATATACCATAAGTGCATTTATTACATATCAACTACAGAGAAAAATATAAGGACATATTTGCAATATACATAAACCGACCTGGCACACCATGGGGGCTCAATAAAACATTGCTGAAATATACTGAAGTGGTATATGCCACATAATGTAAACAAAGAATTACAAGTCAGATTCCATTTCTATAAAAAATCCTAAAATGACAATATAACACAGAGGTCACAAGAGTGGGAATAAGACCACAGGTTTCGATTCAGACAAACCTGGGTTCAAATCTCAACTGCAATAGTTTATAGCTAGGTGACCTTGACAAAGTTATTTAACCTAAGTTTGTCTCCTCATCTGTAACACAGAAATGATACCTACCTCATGAGGTCATAAGATTGTACTGCTGAATAAATGACAGTTATAATTTCTATATAAGATGAATATAATTTCTATATAAGATGAATTGCCAAAATCCCACAAACAGTCTGTTTTTCCCGAGTCCTAGACCAAATCCATCCAAATCTCTGGAGGATGAAGCAGAGGGCTGAATATTTTGTAAAGTTTCACAAGTGATTCTGACTAGCACTCTGACTTAGGAATCACTGTCCTAGAGCCTTATTAACAAAGCTTTACCGGAGTCCAAGACAAGGAACCATCACAAAGCTAAAAGAGCTTTAAGACATGATCTTTTGGTTAAGTTCCAAGTTTCTAAGACAGACTTTTACCCCAAATTCCTATGACATAAAACCATAACGCAAAATTCCAATTTAAAATCTTTTCCAAAGCCAGGGAAAATATGATTCCATCTTAAAACTTTACATCAAAATTAGACATCCTTTAGGCTCTTTGTATTCACTATTGAATAGTTTTAATATTGAACAGTAAACATATTTAAGTACACTTTAAATAGACGTGTAGATGAACACTGTAACCAATGCTGTATACAATAATGATATATAAGCTGTCTTATTTTGTTATCTTTCTTAAAAATAAGTTTAAGTTTACAGTTAAAATCCATTGATGCTCCACTTAAACCTTCCCAATCAATTTTTCTTCAACACATACATTTTAAATGTACATCTCATAAGCAATCTTACTAAAGAATAAATGCCCTTAAAGCAAATTCAATATTCCAGAAGCAAACCTGAAACCCTATTAACTAAGCAACTCAATAAAACATTTTAGAGAAATACGTAGAACAAAACACACAAACACAATCATGAACATTTTATTCCAAAAGACTCAGTATGAAATAATAAAAATCCCTGGGAAAAAACTAAGAGTCTAGAAACACTAGAACTTCCTCAAATCAAGCAAACAAAAAAAGCTTAGAAAGCTGTATCAGAATATGCCAACAGATCAACTGCAAGCAAGCAAGCAAAAGGAAGCTTCTTTAAAAGACTTTTCTGTTACTGTCAAGGGGAGGAGAACTAGAAAGGAAAGAAGGGGCTGGGGAAGACAAAACAGACCTCATTAATGTAAAAATTCTACTAATTTAGACACAAGAAAGACATTTTCTCAGCTACTTACATTAGTGAAGCTTATGAAAGACTAATGCAAATGCTAACTTGAAAAGTGTTAAAATCCAAGCTTTCGTACAACAGAAGAAAGGTCATAAACACTCTATCAAGGACTGGTGAAAGTTATCATTTTAAAAGCCCAAATGTATATCAAAGCACAACTCAAAAATACTGAATAGACTTACAAATGCTAATTTGTAATTAATTTTTCAAGACTTGATACGTGTCAAAATATATAAGTAGTCTTACTTTTTAAAAGTTTAACTTTACCCACTTTGTAGAATCAAGTAAATTTACTCGTTCAAAATCAAAGTGAAGAGATATATATTTGAAGACACCCTTTCAAAGTTAATCCAATCTTCCTTCTTTCAAAACTACATTTTCCTAACTATTCACTACACGCATATAAGACATATATGTCAGCGCACAATACTGCTTACATTCTAAATATATACCAGACTGAAGAACAGGTGCAATACCGTTTAGACGCATGCTTTTTTCTTCTAAGCCTAAATTTGCCCTGGAAAGGGATTTAAAAATAAACAAATACCCAAAAAAGCTGAACAATCCTTTTAAAAAGACGTAGCCATTCTGAAATCCAAGAGATGAGCCCTTAAACCGCCAACACCTTCCAAAAGCTAGGAAAACCAGTCTACCAGAGTTTCACCTTAAGAGGATCGAGGCAGGCTTACTTATGAAGGGTCCTGAGGATATTTAACTCTGCTTCCGCTGCTGAGTTAGGAAGGCGAGTCAAGTACTTTCATAAAGAGAGCACAGACAGTGATTTGGCTTGTTATGGGTAAAGAAGAGGATAGAAGACGGGGAGGCCTGGTGAAAGGTACTCTAAAAAGAAAAATTCAGTACAGAGAAGCCTTGATGAGTCAGTCACTAAGTACGGAAGAACTGAAAGGGAATCTGAGTGAATAAGGCAGCATCCCAGGTGAGAAGGTCCTTAAAGTTGGCAGCAGGAAATGAAAACTTCACAGGTCAGCCGCAAGCCATTGTGCCTGGTAGCGGCCCTGGAAAGAAGCGTGGCTGTCAAGGGGTAAGTGCGGACGAACTCCGGGGGAGGGGGCCAGACATGCCAAATCGGGAAGGGGGGTGATCCGGAAAAAGGTGGTAAAATGCCCATCCCAGTCCCTCTCCTCGGGTGCTCTATCTCAAGAAACACAGACAAGCGCACGCTCAGCGCCCGGCAGCCCCATGCCGGACTCTCCCACAGAGAGGAGCACGGCCCCAAACCCCGGAGACCCGGGCAGGCAGCCTCCGGAGGAGCCCCCGCAGACGCCATACTCAAAGCCAAAATGGCTGCCCCAAGGAAGCCCGCACCGCGCAGCTAGTGAGGGTTGGGGAACAAGCTTCTGCGGAAAAGGGGGAGGGGGTCTCTAGCAAGAACCGTGGCCAGGACCAACGCCCCCCGAGCCGCACAGGTAGGTTCCTCTCGTCCTCCCAAGGCCGCGGGCTCCGACCGAGGGGAGTCCCGGCCCCACCCCCCCGGCCGGGAACCCAGCCGCCGCAGCCGTCCCGCACCCCGACCTCGGCGAGGTACCTGCAGTTCGGCCCGCTCCACCTCCCAGTGCGCCCGCTCCATCTCGAACCGAGCCCACTCGTGCTGGATGTAGTGCAGGATCCCTGGGATAGTGTACTGCTGCGGCCGGGACAGCTCCGGGCCTGCCGCGGGCCCCGCTCCCTCGGCGGCCGGAGGGCCCCCGCCGCCCGCCGCTCCATTCCCCCCGGGCGAGAGGCTCACGTTCCCCCCAGGTCCCTGCTGTTGCCGAGGAGGGGCCGCCATCCCCGGGCCGCCACCACCGCCTCCGGCGAGCTCGTCCATTGTGTGTGGGGCCCCGGCCGGGGCGCAGGGCGAGACGCCGACGGCTGGGGGAAGGGCCGGGGAGGGTGGCCCCGCGCTGGTGGCGGGGCGGAGGCCGGCTGGGAGAGGGGCGGGGAGGGGGTCGTTGCTGTATGCCTGCCGTGGGTCAGAGCAGGGAGCTGCCGGCCGCCGCCATTACAGTCCCTCCTCCATCTGCCCGTCTCACTCACTCACTTTAGGGGAAGGGGGGGGCGGCGGGAGGGGGGCGGGGGGGCAGGGTTGGGAAGGGGATCGACGTAGGGCCGTCGCTCCCGCGCAGCATGCCGGGTAGAGAACGCCGCCGCCGCCGCCGCTGCCGCCGCACGCCTAGTAGCCAAATAGAGTCCGGCCTCACCCTACGCAGGCGCATTGAGGACGCAGTCAGGGTTGCCGTTAGAGGCGGGGCAGGAGCTCCGGCCCCGCCCCTAGGCCCGCCCTCAGACTCGCCCCTGGTGTCTGGTCGCCGGCGTCCGACCGTGGGCCTCGGGCTCCGACCTTGGGAGGCGAGTCGGTCTCTGGCTGGCTTCCCGGTGGTTTCCCTCGCTCGGTCAGGCCCCGGCGCCGTTCCCCACCCAAGAGTCTCACCCATGTGCCTGCCTTCGGAGCTGGGTTTTACCCTGGCTGGTCGCTCGTGTCGGCCACAGCCGGTCCCGGATTCCTGACGTTTCTTCTGCATTCCTTGCGTGTTTCAGGCGGTCCCAGAGGGTCACTTGCTCTTTCTCTGGTTTCTTAGCACCAGTCAGTTCCGGGGCCTTGGGGACGTTCTCTTTCGGCGAATAGCCCGGATCCTTCCAGACGTGGGCACTGATTCCTCCGTCTGCGTTTCGAACCCGGGCTTTGGTCTCAATTCTGTGCTCCCGGTCGCCCTTCGCATCTTGTTCTTCTTTGCCTCGCCTCTTCTTTCTTATTCTAGGATGGATTCTGTTTGGGGCTCTGGGAGCGATTGTTTTCATCTTTTTGGGGGGAGAGGGGGAGGTGATAAAAAAAACTTTAGTTCTTGACGATGGTGGGTAGAGGGAGACATAACTTTGAGGGAGACTGGTTAGACTAACAGTTTGATGTTTTAGAAGTGAATGAACTCACAAGTATTGCCATTCGTAGCAGAATCTTTTGATGGAAATAAATCAAAGCATCGTGAATATAACTTAAAATCGTAGATGAACGGCTAAAGATGTTTTCCTGGGTCATTAAATGTTGTTTGAGTGCATATAATACACATATAAAAGACAAGGTTAATCTTGAAGTACCATAGTGTGTGTTTCTATTTGCTGAGGTTGGCAGGAAACATCCTTAATGAACTAGTAAGTTTGTAAAAGTTAATAGAGCTTGGTTGAAAAATAGGACAAAAATATTTAACAACATAATAAGGAAAAGAGGTTTAGTAATTATAACTATGCCGGGAAATTGCATTTAAAATTGATTGCATTAAAAAAGTTCTTTTCTTCTTTACTACCAATAAAATTTCACTGGTAAATACAGGACCACTTGGTGTAATTTCAAAGAGATAAAGTAGTACATCTTATTTTATCACGTCTGCTTTACTTTTTCTTTTTTAAATTTTTCTTTATTTTTCATTTTTCCTTCTCCCCAAAGCCCCCAGTATGTAGTTGTGTATTTTCGCTGTGGGTCCTTCTGGTTGTGACATGTGGGATGCCGCCTCAGCATGGCCTGATGAGCGGTGCCATGTCGGGGCCCAGGATCCAAACCAGCAAAACCCTGGGCTGCAGAAGCAGAGCGAGCAAACTCAACCACTGAGCCACGCGGCCGGCCCCTGCTTTACTCTTATAGTTTAAGGGAGAGCAGATTGGACTTGTTACCCATGCTGCCATGTTTTATTTATATTGAAACGAGGTCTTAGGTCGCAGTATTAAGAACTATTTCTCCACATTCTTAAAGTACTAATTCTCCATTTTATAGCACCCAATATAGAACCTGCTTATTCAATCCTGTTGCTTTTTGAGGGACCTCACAGCACCTAAAAATTTCAGAAATATCATGCAGCTTCAAGCCCAGACAGCAAACATTTGTGACATGGTGTGGTTGACCTCGGTGACGTTAGCATCAAAAGAAGAGGAACATGTGCACTTATATTTCCCACTGGTACCTCAAGGTCAAGTAAAGACTGGATTTATAATCCTTTTTTCCTCCCTACTCAATTTGAAAAAAACAAAAAACTCTGCTCCTCTTCTGTTACCTCTCTTATTAAGTGGCACTACCTCCGAACCTGGGGCCTGGCCGTCATGCTAGTACCTTTCCCTCAGCCCCTACATCCAATCCTTTTGTCAGTAACACCTTTCATATCTATTCCGTTATCTTCATTCACATCTTAATTTAAACCTTCCCACCTCTACCCTCCCCCCACCTCCCCTACCGCTGATGCCTGAGTGATCTTCAAAAGGCTGACCTGATCCTGTCGTTCCCAGCTTAAAATATTTTAGTGATCCCCAGATGTAGAATCAAGCCCCAGTTTTAGCTTGGCATATAAAGGTCCTTCAAATTCTAGATCCTCCCTATCACCTAACCTACCATACCACCATCATGGTACCATTCTCTCCAGACAAACTGTGCTTTTTATGGCTCCTCAGATGTGTAACGTTTCATTCTGCAGGAATTTAACACATGCTATGCCTCATTACCTCTCCTCCGTTCCCTTCTTCCTTCAAAACTCAGCTCAAGTGTTACTTCCTCCAAGAAGCTTTCCAGATCCCTGAATTATTGAGAGACCCTATCCTAATAGTAGCCCATGCTTGTCTCCTAATACTTCTTACTTTAAGTTGTCTATGTACTGATCAGTGACACTCATACTAAACACTAAGAAAGCAACACCTGCACATAACGGGTACTGCAAATCTTTGCTTCGCTTATTCATTTTATTTCTTGGCTGGCTACCGTTTTTCAGATACTCTGCTAGTCCTGGTGGTCCACTGTGAACCAAACAGACATAATCTCTGCTCTCATAGACTTTACAGTCTAGCTTTTAGGCAAATTACTTAGCATCATCCACCCTGGCTTCCTCAGTATATTGTTCAGATCTGTCTTAAAACTGTCTCCTTTAAAATTTCAAGTGTGCTTCCTATTTGAAGAATTCTAACTGAATGTGTCTACATTCACTTTAAGCGGTTTCATAAATGTCAATAATGCAGTTCTTGGCCAGGTACTTCCCAGATCATAGTAGTTTATCTGCAGGACTGCCTGCTCGAGGGCCAAGACCCATGCTCCTCCTGTTCACAGCTGTCCCCCCAGTGTCTGGGGCAGTGAGAGCCCCAGTAAGTGTTTGATGAATAACTTAAATTTAGACTGCACTAATATGAGTATTTTTCCTTCACCACAATCATTTTTTATTAGTTTCTGCTGCTACCATTTACCAGTTATCTCTTAAGGTTCGATGACCAGAATTGCCCAGAGTATTAAAAGTAAAAGACACCAAGATTTTCTCCTATGTTGGGAGAATATTTATTATACTTTTGACATTGTACTTTGTGCCCATGAGTCCTGAGGACACTCTGCAGCAACCTCCTAGAACCTTGTCCTCTGTAGATAACGAGCTCTCCCAAGCCATCCACTCATCTACAACTCACCTAACAGGAACTCCCTCCCTAAACTCTGGCTGAGTCATTTCCTCTCTTCAGTCTCACCTTTGAAGCTTCCTATTTGTGTTACCCTTGCATCAGTCTGTGCATCCCGCGTCCCTCCCACTGACTCTCTCAGTTTCAGTGTGCTACTGATGATCCTCAAGAACGCCTGTTTTGTGTCTTTAATCAGTTTGGAATTTTACAGTGTTATTTTCCCTTTCCCATTAGCTAATCTTAGAAACCTGTGTGCTTATTCTAGCGGACCAAAAAGGGACTTGTCATATTTCATGTGCATATTATATGTCAGCAAAAGTATGTTAAGGAATTCCAGGCTTTTAAATAAGTCTGAAGTAGTTAACACTCAGATGCCTTCTTCCCAGTTATTGTAATCCCTGATGGACGAAGAGTTTTGACCCTGCCTTTGAGAACTATACAGCTCCCTGTCATTACTCACCTACACATCCAGTTTTCTACCTTGCTGACTATGTACCTCATGTCTTTCCAACAAAGAGCTCAAACTGGCTCACCAACACTAATCTAGTCATCTTTTTCACCATCTGAAAAGGTTGTGGCAAGTATTCTTATCTCCATGCGGAGGAGAGAAAGCTGAGATAAGAGTTCTGGGTCACTTCCACAAGCCATTAGAAGAACAGAAGTTTCCACTCTTACATCAGTGAGTGTCTGTGTGTGTTTAGAAACAAGAAATAAAGATTCCCTTCGGGGCCGGCCCCGTGGCCGAGTGGTTAAGTTCGCGCACTCCTCTTCGGTGGACCAGAGTTTCGCCAGTTCGGATCCTGGGTGCAGACATGGTACCACTTGTCAGGCCACACTAGGGCGGTGTCCCACATGCCACAACTAGAAGGACCCACAACTAAAATATACAACTACATACTGGGGGAATTTGGGGAGAAACAGCAGTAAAGAAAAAAGAAGATTGGCAACAGTTGTTAGTTCAGGTGCCAATCTTAAAAAAAAAAATGATTCTGCCTCCTACTGCCCTATCAATGGGCTCCATATTATTGTCTCTGGTTCCCAAATCATTTGCACTTATTCATTTTCTTTGAGGAAGATTAGCCCTGAGCTAACATCCGCCACCAATCCCCTGCTTTTTGCTGAGGAAGACTGGCCCTGAGCTAACATCCATGCCCATCTTCCTCTATTTTATATGTGGGACGCCTGCCACAGTGTGGCTTGATGAGCAGTGCATAGGTCCGTGCCCGGGATCTGAACTGGTAAACCCTGGGTGCCAAAGCGGGGTGTGCAAAATTAACCACTACACCACCAGGCCTGCCCCCCATTTGTGCTTATTTTAAGGTAGTTTTGGGGTCATTCAGTCACTTGGGGAAATTATGTACTGTTTACACTTATAAATATGGAGAACAAACAAATATTAGAGCCTAAAGGAAGATCTTTGAGAAGAGCTGGCATGTGTTCAAAAACCAAGGGAGGAAACTGTCTAATGCAGGTGGAACAGAAAAGGAGGGGCAGCTTTCACTGGCACCAGGGTTTAACCTGCCAAATAAGATCAGATATCTGCTTCTCATTACGGTAGTTGCCTGTGGCTAAGAAAATTGTAGAAATATATTGCAAGGCACTTGAACTATTCAAATAATATGTTGTGTGGAAAAGAAAAGGAAAAGGACCTTCAAAGATTATAGAAAAATAGGCACCAAAACCTTTAGGAAACTCAGCATGCTATAGAAAATTCTAATCCAAGTTCATTCCTGAATTGTCTCCTGGGTAATATGAGTCAGAAATCGGTAGGCTGTGATAATATTGTATAATAGCTAACTCATAGAGATGTCAAAATTGAAGGGAAAAAAAAAGAATTGCCGGGAGCTGAGTCCCTCCTGGACAACGAGGTCTATAAACATGAGAGCCAAATGACTGGAAAATGTGACTGAATGGGAAATTGCCAAAACTTTCCTAGGTAATAATTTAACAATCTTGGAAATGTGATTTGTTTTCTGTTGGAGCAGCAGGGGAGAATGTTCAAAAGAATAATACCAGACGCAGACGCCTTGTCTGGGATCTATGCTAGAGACAGTGTTCTCTTTGGAGAATGTTTTAAATTTGGCAAAAATTCACAAAAATTTATTTTTTTTAACAATATATTTTTAAACGATGGTACCCTTTAGTTTTGTCTTTCTATTAATAGACTAACCTAAAGTACATGACAATTACCTTACAAAAAAAGACTGAAGAATTCTTTAGAGCATTTAAAAATAACTCTGATTGCCCTTTGCACCTTTTGTTTTATAGGTTTTAATATAATAATCAGGTATTTTAAATTGCGTTGTGCATCGACTTTTTTTCAACTTCTTATTTTAAAAAATTTCAAAACCAGAAAAAAAAAGTCTTTTTTCAGCAAAAATCAAGATTTTGCCATTCTTTTTTTTTTTTAAAGATTGGCACCTGAGCTAACAACTGTTGCCAATATTCTTTTCTTTTTTTATTCCTGCTTTTTCTCCCCAAAGGCCCCGGGACATAGTTGTATATTTAGTTGTGGGTCCTTCTAGTTGTGGCATGTGGGACGCCACCTCAGCGTGGCCTGATGAGTGGGCCACGGGGCCTGCCCCCAGAGTTTGCCATTCTAATACATCTATTCCACCTTTTTTCTGTGTGAGGAATTTTTTTGACTATTACAAAAGTTTCTTTAACGAGCAGGTTTAATATGAAAATGTACACGGCCTGGTTTTTACGTCATAGTAAAGCAGGCCCTTTGGAAAGGGAACATGTGGAAGCAGATGATTTCCCTGGTGAACACAGCCTTTGTTTATGCTCGTTCCAAGGCCTCTAATGTGATGATACTATTTCCTCACATTACCACCGTTCCAATATTGTTCTCTTGCCCACTAGTTGCTATCTCCACACATTCATCTATCACAAGATCCATAAAGGGATCAAATCCCTGCAGTGTTCCTCAGACACATCTGCCACCGTTTAATTTCAATGATAACTTCTTGTCCATAAACTTTTTCAACTCGGGAGGGTGAACTTTGCTCACGGCGTCTACTTGACAAGCTGCAAGATGCCTTGAAACAGAATTCATGGCTTCCTTCACACTCCCACAGCAGTCCCTAGGAATATTTTAAAGTAAATCCCAGACATCATATTATTTCACTGGTACATACTTCTTTAAATATCTTTAACAGGAGCCAGCCTGGTGGTGCAGCAGTTAAGTTCACATGTTCTGCTTTGGCCGCCCGGGGTTCACCGGTTTGCATCTCAGGTGTGGACCTACGCACTGCTTGTCAAGCCATGCTGTGGCAGACATCCCACATGTAAAGTATAGGAAGATGGGCACAGATGTTAGCTCAGGGCCAGTCTTCCTCAGCAAAAGAGGAGGATTGGTGGCAGATGTTAGCTCAGAGCTAATCTTCCTCAAAAAAAAAAAAATCTTTAACAGATTAGCACCTTTAAAAAATATACCACAATACCATGATCACACCTACAAAATTAATAGTAATTCCTTTGTACAGTCTAATACCAGTCCATATTCAGTTTTCTCCAATTATTTTTTAAAGAACTTTTTTTTAAAGAGTTGGTGATTTCAAATCAGGATCCAAACGAAATCAGCATATTTCATTTTGTTGGTGTGTCTTTAGGTCTGTTTCGATGTCTTCGTCTCGCCCACCCCCATCATCATGCCATTTATTTGTTGAAGAGACAAGGTTATTTATCCTGTACAATTTCCCACATTTGGCTGATTGCAGTTTTATGGTATTTAGCGTATTCCTTTCTCCTCCATATTTTCCGTAAATTAGAAGTTAGATCTAGAGGCTAGGTTTGATTCAGGTTTTAATTTTTTTGGCAAACTACTTCTCTACTGGGGATGCAATGTACTTCCTCTTGTATTATATCAGGCGGCACACAATGTCTAGTTGTCTCCGTTTCAGTAACGTGCTAAACTTGATCACCCTGATCTTGCTATTGTCAGCGTTAGCTGCCTAGCTAGCTGTCTTTTAACACATATATTGTGTTGCCCTCAACAGTTTCCCCTCAGTGCAGGGTCTGCCCTGCTACAAGAGAGCTTCCAGTGGGTGTTTCCGGGCCTTTGGAGACCTAGATAGGACCTTTCCTTGCACTCGTGGTGAAAGGTGAAAGGCACCCTGCCAGGCCTCCTCCCAATTCCCATGGTGGTTCTTAGATTTGCTCGTGGGGTTCTCACTACAAGGAGGGGGCCTCCTTGGGGTGATGACTTGGTGATTTCTGGGTTCCTTGGCTCTTTTGACCTTATAAGTCCACTTTTTCAAAGCTCTACTTCTGCCAGCACAGCTGTGGTCACCCTACTCTTGTTGCTAAGGGTAGTTTGACCCTACCTGTCGGTGGTTGAGTTCCAGGGGATGTTTTTCACCTGGTTTTTGGGAAAGATGTTGCCTATAGAACTTTGTTCTTTTTTTTTTAGTGGTCCTCAATCTCTCTTATTTTTCATTTTTTTGTGTATTTATTTATTTTTTAAAGATTTTATTTTTTCCTTTTTCTCCCCAAAGCCCCCCAGTACATAGTTGTATGTTCTCCGTTGTGGGTCCTTCTAGTTGTGGCATGTGGGACGCCCCCAGGATTCGAACCAATGAAACACTGGGCCGCCTGTAGTGGAGCACGCGAACTTAACCACTCAGCCACGGAGCCAGCCCTTATTTTTTTATTTTTTGAGGAAGATTAGCCCTGAGCTAACATCCACTGCCAATCCTCCTCTTTTTGCTGAGGAAGACTGGCCCTGAGCTAACATCTGTGCCAGTCTTCCTCTATTTTATATGTGGGACGCCTGCCACAGCGTGGCGTGATAAGCGGTGTGTAGGTCGTTGCCCGGGATCTCAACCAGGGAACCCCAGGCCGCCAAAGTGGAGCGCGTGAACTTAACTGCTGCGCCACCGGGTAGCCCTAAATTTTTCTTCTCATCCTAGCCTAGCTATTCTCCCCGTTTTTGTGAGGGGATCCTGGGAGATCCCAGTACTACTCTGCTCCTATCACCACTCCCTCGCCTCTTTACACTCTTGGCGTTTTAAAGTTCACATTGCCTGCTGTTTAACCTAAAGTGATTTGATATAGCCCTGCTATTGAAATATTTTTGTTTGCCCACTACTAAAGTAGTTGTGAGATTTTTGCTCTTCAAAGATTGTGAGATATAAATGAGTGTAAATTTAAGTCCTCTGGGTGACAGCTGGGCAGGCTCTTGTCTGACAACTTTAATCTCCTATTTACATTTTCAGCAGGAGCTATAACATACTGCTACACTTTATTGTGAAATTCAGAAAAGCAAAACGTGCTCCTGGGCCAAGGGCAGCTCTGGGTTTACCCTGACATGTGATCTGAACGAGAAAGATGCTAAATTCAGATCCGAGTCTGCAAACTGCCGTGGACAGCATTTGCTGGCTGTGTTTGGTTTTATTTATTAGAAGTAGAAAGGGAGATTAGCTGAACTCACTAAGAGAGGAAATCAGACGTAAGAATTTTGGGAGTTTAGTTCTAATCACGAACGTTAAACAGTGTAGTAAATGTAGTGGTACGAGCTTTACTGTCCTAAACTTTCCCATTATCTGATTGAGCTACTTCTGAGGCATTCCAGGCTCCCTGTAGAGATCAATTAAAAGTAAATAATGTGTTAGCATTCTGCCTTTTGTGATGCGCTCCAGGGTCAAGATTGAAACTGCCAAAATATGCACATTAGCCAGTAAAAGCTTTTGTCTAGAGGGTCATCTGACCAAAGCTAGATTCACACTAGTGAATGGAGAGTGAGCTTGCGCGTCTGTGGTCATCCTACAGACGGCACTGAATTACTGGAGGCCTGAGGCAGACGTGGGCGGGGGGGGGGGGGGGGGAGAGCAGAGAGGCTGGAGCCGGCTACCGGAATTGGGTCCTTCCTCGCCCCCCCCCCCCCGTGTTCCCGAGTGACCTTTGGCAAGTGACTAAGTTTCACATCTGTAAAGTGGCAATAAAAACAGTCTCTAAGAGAGCTATGGTGATGATTAAATGAAGGTAGGTGCAGTGTTCAGAACAGCAGCTGGATGTGCAGTAAGCGCTGTGTAAGTGTTTTCTGTTGTAATTGTCTCTCCTCGGGAGTTGGTTTGTTGGGTCTTGTTAGCACACCATGTTTCAAAGAGTGAATGATGCCGTTCGGGTTATAGCAGTGGAAGTCTTTCATGACCACCATCAAACATCAGGAGCATTAATTACTCATTTGAATTAGAGTTAATCGTGACCATGTCGCTAACAAAAAAGATAGACCCTGTTGGGTAAGCAAACTGATCCCCAAATTGAAGTTTAATACAGTAAATTTTTGTGTTTTATTGCTTCTTTTAGAGCAAAGATCTGCAAAAAGAATTTGTTATTGGAACCGTAATTTTCTAAGTTATACTCTCAAGCCCCCAAAATATTAATGTAGCTTTTTATATTGCTTGATTTTAACCCAAGACACATTTTATTTAATTAAGAAGATCTTAAGTAATAATTTTAATACATAGCTGTAGTTTCATAGCATTAATTTCTTGTATACTTTTAGGGAAAAAACTCACATGGTAACTAATTTTTCCCCCAGGTAATATGAACATTAGAGTAAAGGACTTTATAATGTTATTTTTGAGGGTTTTTTTTTTTAAGATTTTATTTTTTTCCTTTTTCTCCCCAAAGCCCCCCGGTACATGGTTGTATATTCTTTGTTGTGGGTCCTTCTAGTTGTGGCATGCGGGACGCTGCCTCAGACTGGTTTGATGAGCAGTGCCATGTCTGCGCCCAGGATTCAAACCAACGAAACACTGGGCCGCCTGCAGCGGAGCGCGCGAGCTTAGCCATGGGGCCAGCCCCTGTTTTTTGTTTTTTGTTTTTTTCTCTGAGGAAGATTAGCCCTGAGCTAACATCTGCTGCCATTCCTCCTCTTTCTGCTGAGGAAGACTGGCCCTGAGCTAACATCCGTGCCCATCTTCCTCTACTTTATATGTGGGACGCCTGCCACAGCATGGCTTGCCAGGCAGTGCCATGTCCACACCCAGGATCCAAACCAGCAAACCCCGGGCTGCCGAAGCGGAACCTGTGCACTTAACTGCTGTGCCACTGGCCGGCCCCAGACTTTATAATGTTGAAACAAACTAACTGCAGATAAATTATGGTGTGATGGTTTTATAGAAACACTTTCCATAATTCCAGTACTGCACTGACATGAATTTACAGTCAACTTTTAGAGATATATTTCATGTAAAGTGAGATTCCTCTGCATCCCAGTGAGGTTTTGTTTATTGGTCTGTTTCTTCTTTGTTTGACACAAAACTGTAGGAGCCATCAGCAAATCAAATCTTAATTCTCAATTCCTTTAGTTCGATGTGAATGTAAACTCTGTAACACCACACCTTGGTCTGTAAGAGCACTTAGAGGCCTGTCATTTGACTCCTAATGCAGTGCTGCTAGGAGATCACTACTCTTCAGAAGAAGGAAAAATGTATAAGAAAAATCTAGGGCAGGCCCCCTGGCTGAGTGGTTAAGTTCTCGCGCTCCACTTCGGTGGCCTGAGCTTTCACGGGTTCGGATCCTGGGCGTGGACATGGCACCGCTCGTCAGGCCATGCTGAGGTGATATCCCACATGCCACAACTAGAAGGACCCACAACTGCGGCCGGCCAATGGCACAGCGGTTAAGTGCGCTCATATCTGCTTTGGTGGCCTGGGGTTCGCCGGTTGGGATCCCGGGTGCGGACATGGCACCGCTTGGCAAGCCATGCTGTGGTAGGCGTCCCACATAGAAAGCAGAGGAAGATGGGCACGGATGTTAGCTCAGGGCCAGTCTTCCTCAGCAAAAAGAGGAAGATTGGCAGTAGTTAGCTCAGGGCTAATCTTCCTCAAAAAACCAAAACCTCCCACCACCTGGTCTGATAGTCAGCACCTCTCTGGCAAATGACTGATGGGCAGTCTCTGCTCAACCCTCTATCCCCCACTCCTCACACACACAGATGACTAACGAATAAAAATAAAACAAGTGCTTTCTAACAAACAATGTAATGGTCTATTTATAGTATATAAATTCCCCATCTTCAATTTTTGCAATATGACTTTTCTCCCCTGCCTGAATCATATTGCTGTAAAGACCTTAAAAATTCTTCAGTTCACCCCCCCCAATTTAGTATAGAAAGTCTGATACTTGAACATCTCTAAAAATACAACATCTACCCTTCTCAGTAAAACTTCCAGCTTGTCTCTGCTGTATTTAAGTGTGTTTTGGGGCCGGCCCCATGGCCGAGTGGTTAAGTTCTCGCTCTCTGCTTTGGTGGCCCGGGGTTCCTGGGTGTGGACATGGCACCACTCATCAGGCCATGCTCATCATCAGGCGGCGTCCCACATGCCACAACTAGAGGGACTCACGACTAAAATATACAACTATGTACTGGGGGGTATTTGGGGAGAAAAAGCAGAGGGAAAAATAAAACCACATTTACTGTTTAAGTATGTTTTAAAGTTACAAATAGCCACACTAATTTGGATTTATATTGTATCTTGGACCAGAATATAATGAAACTTTTTTATCAGTTTGCTAAAATGGCTTTAGATCAAGATCTAAGAGTCACATGAAACTTTAGAAATTTTTCAGATATACTGCTAGAAAAATGGTAGACAGACTACATAAGATTTATTCTGAAAGTATGTTCATAATGTTTCCGCAGAACTGGTATCTTCAAGATTTCCACAAATCGTGAATTTGATTGGATTTTAACATTTTAAACTGTTTTAACTATTTAAGTAAAAAAAGCGTCACACATACAAATGTGTTTAATGCCAAATTAATCAAATGTGGTTAGGGACCGGCCCAGTGGCGCAGCGGTTGTGTGTGCACGGTCGGCTTCTCGGCGGCCCAGGGTTCACCAGTTCTCATCCTGGGTTCTGACATGGCACCGCTTGGCAAGCCATGCTGTGATAGGTGTCCCATCTATAAATTAGAGGAAGATGGGCACGGACGTTAACTCAGAGCCAGTCTTCCTCAGCAAAAAGAGGAGGATTGGCAGCAGTTAGCTCAGGGCTAATCTTCCTCAAAAAGAAAAAAAAAAATGTGGTTAAAATATTTCTTGAGTGACCTGGGGGTTTAACAGAAAGTAAAAGTTCCAGCTGAAGCTACTGAACATGTTTTCTGAACAAGAAAGGGAAGGTTTAGAGAGAGAGAGAAGGGAGGTGGGGAATGGATGAAAGGGAAGAAGAATGGTGACAAATTTCAGTAGACTTAGAAGGGCAGTAGGAAGACTCTGGGGAGGAGTGTCTAACCTACACCGGGGAGGAGGAGGAGGCGGGAAAAGGGGGACCCTGTTGACAGCTTTACGTGTCCTTCATCTCATTGAGTCCTCACAGTAAGTCTGTGAGGCCGTGTCGTTATTCCCAGTTGACAGTTGAGAAAACTGAATCATTGTAGAGTTCCAGTAATTCCAAGCAAAGAAATGGTTTTAGCATATAAGAAAAGAATATATAACATATCACAAACTCTGAGGGAGGTGCTCCAAATTAGGTGAAAATCCACTACTGACCAGTATTTTGTTTCCGTTCATTTAAGGGTGGAGAAATTCAGAAACAGCTAAACAACTTTGAGGCCCGTGAAAGGAATCCATGTAGTGTGGCGAATGGCATCTTGCTGTTGCTATTTCCATGTCGCCTGTGTTTAGGCCATCCTGATTAGATGCTCGCGGCATATCCATCTTGAAAACAGTACATTTTTAAAAGAAATATGGCATTTAGAAATGCCACAGTAAATGAAAAAATAGCTTGATTATTCAGAGTAAGCCTTTATTTTTCAGCTGAATAATTTTTAAAATTGTAGAACGACGCTCAGCATTTTTTAAAGTTTTTGTGTGTGTGACACAAAAAGTAGTATATCTTTTAAAACTTGGGGAATAAGGCAAAGTGAGGATAGAGAATAAAAATTGCCCCGAATCCTACCATCCGGATTTAAGCAAAATGCATTTGGTATAATTCCTTCCTTTTCTGCTTATTATTTCATAGTAGCTCTAAACTTTGTATAATGTGCATAACAATGATTTTTAGTAAATTTACAAAGTTGTGCAAATATTATCATGCAAATAAATCCAGTTTTAGAAGATTTTTATCACCCCAAAAAGAAACCCGATTCCCATTTTCCCCTAAACCTCTCTCTTCTGGCCCCAGGTAACCACTAATATACTTTCTATCTCTATAGATTTTGCCTTTTCTGGACATTTCACATTTATAGAATCACACAATAGGTAGTATTTGCGTCTGGCTTCTTTCATTTCACAAGTTTTTAAGGGTCATCTATTTTGTAGCATGTAGCAATATTTTATTCCCTTTTATTGCTGAATAGTTTTCCATTGTATAAAGATATACTACATTTTGTTTATCTGTTCATTAACTGGTGAACATTTGAATTGTTTCCACCTTCGGTTTATTATGAATAATGCCTCTGTGAACATTTATTGCAAGTCCTTTGTGTGGACGTATGTTTTCATTTCTCTTGGATATATATACTTAGAAGTAGAATTGCTGGATAATATGGTAAATTTGTGTGTAACTTTTTAAGAAGCTGCCAAGCTGTTTTCCAAAGTGGCTGTAACATTCACATTCCCACCAGCACTGTTTAAGGGTTCTGGGGGGCCAGCCCTGTGGTGTAGTAGTTAAGTTTGGCATGCTCTGCTTCAGTGGCTGGGGTTCATAGGTTCAGATCCCAAGCGTGGACCTCCACTACTCGTCAGCCATGCTGTGGCAGCAACCCACATATAAAGTGGAGGAAGATTGCCTCAGATGTTAGCTCAGGGTTAATCTAACTCAAACAAAAAAGGAAGATTGGCAACATATGTTAGTTCAGGGCAAATCTTCCTCGGGGAAAAAAAAAAGTGTTCTGGTGTCTCCAGATCCTGGGCAGCACTTATTATTTCTGCCCTTTTGGTTATAGCCATTCAAGTGAGTGTGAAGTGGTATCTTATGGTTTTAATTTGCATTTTCCTAAGATTAATGATGTCAAACATCTTTTCATATTCTTATTAGCCATTCATATGTTCTCTGTTCAAATATATTTTCAAATCCATGGTTCATTTTTTAATTGTGTTGCTTATCTTCCTATTAAGAGCTTTATATATTATAAAGGGCCAGCCTTGTGGCCAAGTGGTTAAGTCTGCACGCTCTGCTTCGGGAGCCCAGGGTTTCGCTGGTTCAGATCCTGGGTGCAGACATGGCACCATTCATCAGGCCACACGGAGGCGGTGTCCCACATGCCACAACTAGAAGGACCCACAACTAAAAATATACAACTATGTACTGGGGGACTTTGGGGAGAAAAAGGAAAAATAAAATCTTTAAAAAGAAAAAAAGAGTTTTATGTATTATAGGTACAAGTCCTTTATCTGATATATGATTTGCAAATAATTTCTCCCACTCTGTGACTTTTTATTGTCTTATTGGTGTCTTTTCAAGTTTAAGTTTTTCAGTCTGATAAAATTCAGTTTATCAGTTTTTTTTCTGTTATGGACTGTGCCGTTGGTCTTAAACCTGTCTTCTCTAAAAGTTTTCTAGGTTTACCTCTTACATTTAGGTCTATGATCTATTTTGAGTTAATTTTTGTGTATGGTGTGACATAAAAGTCTAAATACATTGTTGTAATTTCTTGAGGTGAAGTGAAATATTCTAGTCAGTGGTATTGTGGTAAGTCCTTCACAAAGTACTGGTTCTCTGTCTCCTGGGAGCGTCTTTGTATTTCAATATCTGTAAAACCTGGAGAGAGACCGCCTGGGCCCATGAGCAGTCGGGCTGCCACCCAGCCAGCCAGATCAGCTGAATGAATCTGAGAATCTGTGGGGTGACATGTCAAGCCAGATTGTCCTCTCATCCAGCATTCTGTGGATTGAGATCCGTGACCAAATGAAAGAAATTATCGACAAAACCTGTGTTTCTGTTTACTCTGTTCCCTGGCTGTCTTGTGGCTGATAAGCACTCAATTGATGTCATTTGATTTGATCTGATGTGCAGAAGGGTGAACTTCATGATCTTGTAGGTGTGTACTTTGAGGACCCCTCTGACACTTCACTTCTCTGAGTATGGTCCCTGCCCCAGACCTACTGAACAGATTCTGTATTTTAACAAGCTCCCCAAAGGATTTGCGTGCTCACTGAATTTGATAAGCACTGGTCCAGAGTGGAGCAAACTGCAGCCTGCCTACCACCTCCAGTTGCCGACTGTCTTTGTCAATAAAGTTTTGTTGGAACACAGCTGCACCCATTTCTGTACATATTATTTATATCTTATGTGGCTGCTTCCATCCTCTAGTGGCAGAGTGGTTGAGTAGTTGAGAAAGAGACCATAGCCCCTCAAAGCCTAAAATGTTACCTAGCCCTTTAGAGAAAATGTTTGCCAACCCCTGGACTAGGGAAAAAGACAGAAAGTTCCCAAATGGTGATATGTGGTGGAAAGATGACTGGGAGTTCAAGGTGTTGTCTGGGTCAGAACCGAGCCTGGCAAAGGGACAGACTAAGCCATTTATAGAACTTATACATTTACACACACCTCATCTGTTAAAATTAGCCAGCCTCTTAGCTAAAGGAAAATAGGAAAGACTGGAGTATAGTCAATGAGAACATTAATAAAAATGAACATCATGGGCCAGCCTGGTGGTGCAGTGGTTAAGTTTGCGCTCCCCACTTCGCCAGTTTGGATCCTGGGCATCGACCTAGCACCACTTATTAAGCCATGCCTGTGGCAGGGGTCCCACGTATAAAGTAGAGGAAGATGGGCACGGATGTTAGCTCAGGGCCAGTCTTCCTCAGCAAAAAGAGGAGGATTGGCAGTAGTTGTTAGCTCAGGGCTAATCTTCCTCAGAAAAAAAAAAATATGGGGCCGCCCGGTGGCCAAGTGGTTAAGTTCGTGTGCTTCGCTTCAGTGGCCCAGGATTTTGCCGGTTCAGATCCTGGGCACTGACCTAGCACTGTTCATCAAGCCATGCTGAGGCAGTGTCCCATGTGCCACAACTAGGACCCACAACTAAAATATACAACTGCGTACTGGGGGGTTTTGGGGAGAAGAAAAAATAAAAAATAAATAAAATCTTTAAAAAAAATTAAAATTTGGGGCCTGACTGTGGCGGAGTGGTTAAGTTCACGTGCTCTGCTTCAGCGGCCCAGGCTTTCGCCATTTCGAATCCTGGGCGGGGACATGGCACCGCTTGTCAAGCCATGCTGAAGTGGCATCCCACATGCCACAACTAGAAGGACCCACAACTAAAAATACGCAACTGTGTACCCTGGGGACTTTGGGAGAAAAAGGAAAAATAAAATCTTTAAAAAATAAAAAACTAAATTAATTTAAATTAAAAAAATAAAAATGAACCTCATACCTAAACATCTGTATTATACTGATAAAAATTTAGATATTTAGGGGCTGGCCCCATCGCCAAGTGGTTAAGTCTGCGCGCTCCGCTTTGGCGGCCGAGAGTTTCACCAGTTTGAATCCTGAGCACAGACATGGCACCGCTCATCAGGCCATGCTGAGGCGGCATCCCACATGCCACAACTAGAAGGATCCACAACTAAAAATACACAACTATGTACCAGGGGGCTTTGGGGAGAAAAAGGAAAAGTAAAATCTTTTAAAAAAAATTTAGATATTTAAGCAATATAACCAAATATAACTGAATAACCAATATGACATAGACTTGTACAGTCAGACAGACACACCAACAAACAAACCCTCTTCACTTTTACACAAATACTTTTATCTCCTTTTTTAAAAAATAAACTTTTTATTTGGAATAATTTTAGATTTATAAGAGTTGCAAAGATAGCACAGAGAATTTCTGTGTATGGCTTTTTTTTTTTTTTTTTAAGATTTTATTTTTCCCTTTTTCTCCCCAAAGCCCCCCGGTACATAGTTGTGTATTCTTCGTTGTGGGTCCTTCTAGTTGTGGCATGTGGGACGCTGCCTCAGCGTGGTCTGATGAGCAGTGCCATGTCCGCGCCCAGGATTCGAACTAACGAAACACTGGGCCGCCTGCAGCGGAGCGCGTGAACTTAACCACTCGGCCACGGGGCCAGCCCCTCTGTGTATGGCTTTTTAATTATACCTTAGGATAGATTCCCGAGACTGAAAGGCTTGAGTTAAAAAGTAGAATCGTTTTCTTGATTTTTTTGTTGCATTCAACCGGGTAACACTGTAGAAAATTTGCAACAGTTTAAGGGACCATTAACAACGTATACATATACATATCTATCTCCTTATAGCCTTATCAGCGTTTTTTCTACTTTAATCCACATAAAGGGAGGAAATGAAAGAAGTCATTGTGCTAAATGTGTTACAACAACCATGCCATTTACCTCATCTAATCTTTGCCACCACTCTCTAAGGTAGATTTACTCCCTGTTGACAGTGCAAGGGCTGGGTGCCAGAGGCCCCCGGGGTTACAGCCAGAGGGCAAATACCAGAGGTCAGGTCCTGGAAGATTGCAGAAATCCAAAGCAGGTCATTAAGAACTGAGGCCAGAGGAGTAGGAGCCAAGGCACTGGATCAAGGGCACGAAGACCCAGGAGCGCTGAGCTGGGCTTGTTCAGCAGAGGTCCTTCTGATGAATTCCAGAACATCTCTTCAGTGCCCCCTTATAGGACCCAGCCAGGGCTTTGTGAGTGGACCAGGTTCATTTAAAGGTACCGGAAGAGAATAGACCCTAGGCTAGCCTCTTGACATTTTAGAGTTCATCAATCACATTTATGTTTAAAAAATAAAGTTGCTACACATGCATGCATATTTCATGTAAATGTATAGAAAAAGTCTAGAAGGATATATGCTAAACTTAAAAACATTGGTTATATGTTTGGAGAGATGAACAGGATTAGGGGCAGGAGTTGGGGTACCAGGATGCTTTATATGTCTACTTTGTTTGAATACTTGTGATTTTTTTTTTTTAAAGATTGGCACCTGAGCTAACATCTGTTGCCAATCTTCTTCTTCTTTTTTTTTTTCTTCTTCTTCTCCCCAAAGCCCCCCGTACATAGTTGTCTATTCTAGTTGTAGGTCCTTCTGCTTCTGCTATGTGGGACGCTGCCTCAGCATGGCCTGATGAGCGGTGCCATGTCCGTGCCCAGGATCCAAACTTGTGAAACCCCAGGGCCATCAAAATGGAGCACGTGGACTTAACCACTTGGCCACAGGGCCGGCCCCCTTATGTGATTTTTTAAAGGAAAAATTATCACTAGAAAAAAAGCTTTCATTCATTATTTCATTCATTCAACAAGCATTTACTTATTGGATGCTCACTATATACTAGGCACTGTGCAAAGATCTAAAGTAAGATACAGACCCTACCCACAAGTTCATGTTCTAGCATAGCATTTTTCAAACTTTGGGTCATAGTCCTTTAGTGGGTTCTGAAGTTAAAAATCAGTGGGTCGTATTGGATTATAACCCAAAGTATAGAATAAAATATCTATGAGTCCATACTGATACAAATAAATAGATAGATAGATAGATAGATAGATAGATAGATAGACAGATAGATAATGGGGTAGAATAGACAAATCTCCTGTGCAGCAGAATTCCAAGTAATTTCTGTAAATACTCCTCCCTCAGGGAGATGGAATATGACTCCCCATCCCTTACATGTGGGCTGCACATGATGACTTTCTTCCAAAGAGTTTATTTTGGAAAGTAGGGGGATAACTTTACATTAGAGAAACCTGACAAAAACTACCTCAGCCAGGTGACCAAGGTCAGTACCCACAGTGATAGGTCATGCCAATAGTAGGTGCCCCTATATGATGTGATGAAAATGGCACTTCACTTCTGTGGTCTTCCTCCAAAAATCCATAACCCCGGTCTAATCATGAGAAAAGCATCAGACAAATCCCAATAAAGATACATTTTATAAAGTACCTGACAAGCACTCTTCAAAACTGTCAAGGTCATCAAAAACAAGGAAAGCATGAGGAACTGTCACAGCTGGCAGAGTTCTAAGGAGATAGAAAGATTAAATATAACGTGGTATCCTAGGGGCAATCCAGGGACAGAAAAAGGACGTTAAGTAAAAGGTAAGGAAATCTGAATAAAGTATAGACTTCAGTTAGTAATGGCATATCAGTATTGGTTCATTAATTGCAACAAATTTACAATACTAAGATGTTAATAATAGGGGAAAGTGGGTGTAGAGTATATGAGAACTCTCTGTGTTGTCTTTGCCATTTTTTCTGTAAATCTAAAACTCTTCTAATAAATAAAATCTATGAATTTAAAAATATCAGTGGGCCACAACCAGCATTTTTCCTCAACATTTTATTATGATGATTTTCAAATATACCTTAAACTTGAAAGAATTTCACAATGATTCCCGTATGCTCACCACCTAGATGCTACCATTAATATTTTGCTATACTTACTTTATCATATCTCTAACCATCTATCGGTCTGTCTATCCATCCATTAATTTATCTTAGCTTTTCAGTGTGTTTCAAAGTAAATTCTAGATATCAGTACACTTCCCCGAAATACTTCAACATGTATATCATTAACTAAACTATTAGTTTCTTTTTAGGTAAAATTTACGTATAATAAATTCATAAGTCGTTAAAGTACATTTGCTGAGTTTTTAAAAAATCCCTACATCTGTGTAACCCAAACCCCTCACAAACTGCATTTTTTACAAAATGAAGTGTCAAAGAAAATACTAGAGTGCAATACACATAGTTTGGGTAGGCATTGTTTTATGAACTTTTGTTTCAGATATATATGTGCTTATTTCCTGGGTCACAGTGTAAAATATCTCTCTTACCATCACAATAAAAAAATAAAATCATTGGTCTTGTAGGGGAGCTCTGCATGTGATCAAATAGTGATTATATAGGGTGACAGATTTTGTAAGGTAAAGTGATGGGTTTAAAGAAAGGATAACCAGCTTTTTGTGGTGAGAATGGGGGCGTTGGGATAGGCAGGAAAGGCTCCGCTGAGGAAAAGGTGACGTATTGTCATGATGACCTTGGGCAACATTTAACAGAGCCCTCACCACGTGCCAACGCCAGGGACGTTCTGAGAATGTTAGACGTGCTCGCTCCTCTGTTCCTCACAACCAGCAGGTAATACTATTATTACTCCCATTCTCCCTCAGACTGAGTGCAGAAAGGTTAAGTAACTTTCCCAGGATCATAAAGTTAGTAAATAGTACAGCCAAACAGTCAAGCTCCGTTCACGCTTTTGACTATTATACTGTATGAGTACTATACGTTTTCTTGGTGGAAATTTGCTTTCTAACTTGGGGAATTTTATTTCAATCACTTTTATGGGGCAAAAATGTTTTTTTCTGATATTACCTTAGAGAGAGTGTGTGTGTGTATTACAATGTTATGATTCTAGGGTACATAGAAAGCATTTAGAGCTAGAAAGGATGTTAGCCATCACTGGCTTTCATTTTTATTTCTGCTTTCAATTCTAGAAACTTCATACTCTACTGTTTCATGCAATGAATTGTTCGGTATTTTCCAAATTAATTGTGCAGCAGCTTTAGAAAAGAGAATATTGACTTGATGATTCCTAAAGCTGCCTAAAGTTGATGCTTCTTAAGCTTAAATGAACGTTTAATGACAATAGCACACTGAGTGAGGCAAAGAGGCAATGTGATAAAAACAGCATTATATTATGAGTCAGGAGACCAGAATTCAGGGCTTCACTCTAGCCCTCAGATTATCAGTCTTCCCATCTGCAAGATGAAGGGAGCGTACATGAGGGATGACAGACGCAAGGTGCATATGTTGCCACACCCTGCTTCCTAACCCATGACTGACTAATTACTAATCAGTCATGGTGTCCTTTTGTTCCAAACCTGAAAACAACTCCAGAATCCTTCCCAACACAGTGCTGAAAGCCACTAGTAAAGTTAGTCACAGTTGACACCCAAGTTGCAATCTATTTGTCATCTTTGGATGTGGCGATCTCTGAAGACTTTTCCTGTTCTCCTAGAAATACGCCATTAGAAATAGGAACACTGTGCCCAATTCAGTACGTATATGCTTCAGTCCTTCCAATCTCTCTTTTCTCTAGGCATTAAGTTCATATCACCTGAGACACTGATCTGTTTGTATTCTGTGAATCTACCAACCTCTCTGGTCTCGACCGTGAGGCATCCTAGCGCTGTGTAATGCTTTCCCCAGTGAAGTTCCCTTTCTTTATTCTCCCTTGACTTTCCACGCACGTTCACACAAGCTCTTGGGTGTGGAATCTCCTTACTTCCTGGCAATCAAAACATTTTCCCTAGCCTTGCATGTTGTTAATGCAAAGAGTTTATAAAGAGGAAGTTCGTACCTGCTCCCTGACCGCTCCCAGTGCTTGTCTAAGCATGTTCCTTCTCACGGCGCTACCTCAGTTTGCTAATTATTGCTCACCCTCCTCCCTGATGATTGGTACCAAGGACAGGTGCTGAGAGCATTCATCTTCATTTCTCAAACACGTGCTTGTCTCTGAGTCTCTGCTTTGTGTATTTTGGCATTGTATATTTTATAATAGAGATAATTTACAGTTTTGCTTGTCCACTTTACTACCACTATGTAATCCTACAGTTATAAATTGTGTGGTTGTTTATGAATGTGCAAAAAAAAGATGATGTATTCAAGTGTTTAGATGCCTTCAGTTGCTATTTTCAAGACTTACGTCCTAAGAGTATCAGTTCAGCACGTCTTTGTCATCCTTGCTCTTGAAGTCAGTGCGAAGGAATGCTGTGCTTCTGAGGTGGGGACCAACTCGATCCTTTGGTGTAACATCTCAGTGGAGTCATTTTACATCTCATTTTACCACTTAAGGCAACCAGGGCATTTAAAGGCAAAGGTTTGGCCGTGGGTACCTTTGAGACAATGCATATGTTTTTTAACCTGGCAGTGGAATTCAGGGTATAGGATTGTAATTTCTAGCTTTCATAAAGATGGTTTTAAAATAACTTTGCTGAAAGGGAATAAAAGAAAGGATGGTAACTTTAATTTACTAGTCACCTGCTGTAATTTACTGGCAGGAATTTCTAAGGAGAATAAAAGCAGCACTTAATACCAAGTCATTAAACAACACACAGTGTGTTGCAATCCCACCTACAGTAGTGAGCCTACCTTCCTGGAAAAGGGAGCGAGTGACCGCAGGCCTCTGCCGTGGCGCAGCTGTCATATCCCGGGCTGAGCTGGTCTAGCTCACATCTTTTTCTGCACACTGAAGGAATGCAGCGGCTCCAGGCCTTGCCAGACTGAGCCTGACTCTTTCCAGTTCTTAATGTTTGAAATTGCTGTGCGATAACCACCTGTCTGATGGAGTTTAGGAAATAAGAGATGAGCCGAGAGGGCAAAAAATATAGTATAGGGGCTGGCCCCATGGCCAAGTGGTTAAGTTCGCGCGCTCTGCTGCAGGTGGCCCGGTGTTTCGTTGGTTCAAATCCTGGGCGCGCACATGGCACTGCTCATCAAGCCATGCTGAGGCAGCGTCCCGCATGCCACAACTAGAAGGACCCACAATGAAGAATATACAACTATGTACTGGGGGGCTTTGGGGAGAAAAAGGAAAAAATAAAATCTTTAAAAAATATATGTATAGTATAAAACTTAGTCCAAGTATTATCCTATAATCTGTTACTATTTTTCTGTAAAATTATTCCAAATTTTAAAAGTTCATTTCAGAACTGTTTTTTTCCTTTTTGTTTTGGTGAGGAAGATTGGCCCTGAGCTAACATCTGTGCCGATCTTCCTCTATTTTGTATGTGGGATGATGCCACTGCATGGCCTGACAAGAGGTATGTAGGTCGGTGCCCAGGATCTGAAACTGTGAACCCCGGGCCACCAAAGCACGCAAACTTAACCACTACGCCACTGGGCCAGGCCCAAGAACAATTGTTAACCTTGGTCTTTTGCACTGATTTTCACAGATATTACAAAATATGAATATGGTATTGTCAGATGAACTAATGAGGCAGCTCTGATACTCGTGATGAAAGGACTAGCCATTGGAATATATTGTGCTGTTTTGCGTTGATTATTTCAAAAATCTATATTAAGTGTAAGAGAAACAAACATGAGATTCAATACAACTGAGTTAGAAATAAAACCAGAATCATGAACCCCTGAATTATGAGGATGAGTCAGGGGATGTCATGGATCCGTGCATGTGCTTGGCCTCTGAGCTGCATTTCACCTCTGACACAAAGTAATCCAAGGACTTTCGATGTCTTAACATCCCTAAGGTTCAACTTGCTTGCCTTAAAATGGGAACAACAGCAGTACCTGCCTCAGAGAATTGAAAGAGTTAAATAGTCTGTGTAAGTTGCTTGGTACAGGACCTTATAGGACTTGTTACAGGGCCTTGTTAGAAGACTTCGACCATGGTTGGTGTTACTACTACTGCTTCCAACACCAAAGAAAGAAACTCTTCACTCTAGATCTTGTCTCCGCTGTCCAGAAAATAAAGTTCATGTTCCTTAGCATGACTTCCAAAGCCAATTTGATCTGATGCGAGCGGCTCCGTTTCCTGCGACCATGCTTCCTGCCCCTTGAACTGCAACGGCAATGAATGAACGTTCAGAGCTTTCCTACCCCTGTTTTCTCCGCCTCAGAGTCCTTCCCTCTGGATCGCTCTTCAAGATCTTGCTTAAGGGGCTGGCCCCGTGGCCGAGTGATTAAGTTCGCGCACTCCGCTGCAAGCGGCCCAGTGTTTCATCAGTTCGAATCCTGGGCGCGGACATGGTACTGCTCATCAAACCACGCTGAGGCGGCGTCCCACATGCCACAACTAGAAGGATCCACAACTAAGAATATAAAACTATGTACTGGGGGGCTTTGGGGAGAAAAAGGAAAAAAATAAAATCTTAAAAAAAAAAAAAAGATCTTGCTTAAGAGCCCCTTCTCCAGGAAGCCGTCCCCCACTCTCCTGCTGTGTTCCTCGTCCCTCCTCCTCTGCATCACAGACATAAACCCGTCCCAGTTATAACTCATCACCGTGTACTACTGTTACTTGCTTACTATCTAGTACCTTTGTCGGGTGTGAAGATCAGAAATCATTACTTCTTCATCTCCATATTTTCCTCCTGGGGCTTGACACATAGTTGGCACCCAACAAGACTGATGACTCAGGGGCTGGCCCGGTGGTGCAGGGGTTAAGTTCATACGTTCCGCTTCGGTGGCCCAGGGTTCGCCGCTTTGGATCCTGGGTGCGGACATGGCACTGCTTGGCAAGGCATGTGGTAGGCATCCCACAGATAAAGTAGAGGAAGATGGGCACGGATGTTAGCTCAGGGCCAGTCTTCCTCAAAAAAAGAAAAAAGATTGATGACTCAATTGAACAAATATGAGTAGAAGTACTGTGGATACTCAAAAATGTTTTGGAAGATAACAAATGAAAATTTATGTTTAGTTATTTATTAGAACCTCATTTAGTTCATAGGAGCGGAGACCAATGTTATCAGAAGATATTTTGTTTATTTCTGGTTTATCTGTAGAACACATTTAATATGACTCTTTGAGAATTTGATTTTGCCTTTTGCTTCCATCCTTCAGGTCCCAGTTGCAGCCATCCCTTGCCATAACTTTTGAACTCTATTTGGAAAAATACTGGCCAGGAAAAAAAAAAATGATAAAATTTTTCCTTATGGTGAATAAGCAAGGGCAGACCCGACTTTCTAAGTACTATGAACATGTGGAGATTAATAAGCGTACGCTTCTGGAAACAGAAGTCATAAAGAGCTGTCTGTCTCGATCCAGTGAACAAGTAAGTTTCCGACTCTCTCTGTTATCTCTGCCTTCAGCTCAGCAGTGGCAGATCTGTTCTTACTGAATCCCTAGGGCCGTCGTTTTCTTTGAACTGCATTCTTTCAACAGCTCTTAGGGAGAAGAACAAATGAAGTGCAATGAAGACTGAAGCACGCTCTTTTTACATCCCCTTAAGGAAAATAAAAACCAGGAGATGTCTTCGGTTCATATTCAGGTCAGCTTATCCGTCTCAATGCACTGTGGAAACGGCAGCTCAAACTTGCTCCTGCTAATAGACATATCTTCTTTTTCCGTTCGTATGAATTCACCCCTTGGAACTCTCAGGAGCGCCTGGAGCAGGTGGCTTTCTTTAAGCCACAAGATGAAGGTCAGATGACCTATATAGAGGTGAACACCCGAGGCCCATTTTGTGCCGGAGGATAATAATATGATTCTCATGTGGAGTGCAGTTTTTTTCTGCTTATCATTTTTGTAAATTTACCACCCATGTAATACTGGAACTAGTGATTTAAAAACAAAACGAACTTGATTTAAACTTGTCTTATTTTATTATGTAGATGGGTGAAATGGAAGTTAAAAATTCCTATGAAGCAACACATCTATCCGTTCTGCCAAAATTGAGGTTAAATTAAATCATTAAAATAAATGGGAATGGGAATTTTTAAAACTGAGTCTATTTTTACGAAGAACTTTAATTAGAGAATTACTTAATCCGGTCTTAAACTTTGAATCCATTGGAAATCACTAAAAAACTGAGGCAAAATCGGGGCCAGTCCGGTGGCACAGCGGTTAAGTGCACATATACCACTTTGGCGGCCCGGGGTTCTCCATTTTGGATCCCAGGTGTGGACATGACACCTCTTGGCAAGCCATGCTGTGGTAGACGTCGCACATATAAAGTAGAGGAAGATGGGCACAGATGTTAGCTCAGGGCCAGTCTTCCTCAGCAAAAAACAAAAGAGGAGGATTGGCAGCAGATGTTAGCTCAGGGCTAATCTTCTTAAAAAACAAAAACTGAAGCAAAATCAGAAAACTTGTTTAAATCACCCATTAATTTTGCCAGTCCTCCATTTCACTGCAGATGTAAAAAGGCTGCCTGTGGGAACCACAGCTAAGTCTTAAAATATTAAGCTATATCAGTGCTCAGAAGTTACACGTTGGAGCTGTGTTTCCCTTGGCGTCTAAATTGATTTTCCAGTCGCAACGTCTCCGAGTCCTCTTTGCATTACCACTTGGGCCTGCCTTGGCACACACTGCTTCATGTAGTTGTCAAAAGGAAACAGAAGCTATTAAGGGGCTGTGTTAATAGCCACGTACTTTAAGTAGGGTAAACAAACTCCAGAAGCGTTCCTGTTTAACCCTTTCTGCCGAAGGCGGGCGCTCCACCATTTCAAGCACTGTTTTCACGGAGGGGGTCACTCTTTGAAATACATGCTGTGGAATGAATATACCGTTAGATATCTTTGAAGCATTCTAAATTAGTTTCGATTTTTAAAGAGAACCCACTGGGCTTTGGGCATAATCAGGCACCAGAGTAGCATGATCTCAGCTGAGTTTTTATTTCATCCACAAAGGGGCTATGATACCTTCCTTTTTTCCTTCATGTCAGAAACTCCTGAGAGGCTTTGAAAAACGTCCCTCAGTTCTTTCAATTAGGTGTGTTTCCTTGAAAGATCTGACTGAGCAGAAATCACACTGGCTCTCCAGTGGGCCAGAAGCTGCAGAATGGGCCTCTCCTTATTACCTTTATCCTAATTTTAAATGAAAGCCCAAATCCCTCCACTTTCTAGAGTGTCAGATGGCTTTCCCATGGAAGAAATCCCATAATCAAAACTTGCAGCTTCGTTCCCGGGTGCATCTGGGCAGCCGAGGGCGACGTGCCCCAGGACGAACAGTTCACGCGCAGTCACGTTTGGTCAAGCACCCCCGAGGTCCGAAGGGAGGCACCGTGCCTTCAGTCCAACTGCTATCCCCCCCAGAGCCTCCCCATTACCCTTGTACAGTGGCTTCAGGAGAGAGATCAACGGGCAGGGAGTTGTTCTGTCCATAGTCAGTGGAAAGCCGGTTATTAATTCATAGGAAGCAATGTTTACAATGGGAGATTTTGTCTAGCATGGGCCACACAAAAGCCATCTTTAAATAATTTATAAAAGAGTCTACATTGATTCTTTTCATGGGTCTAGGAAAAAGAAGTCAAGATTTTTTTGCATGTGTGGATGCTACATGAATTTGGCTCTTCAATGACTTTTTTTTTTTGAGAAAGATTAGCCCTGAGCTAATGTCTGCCACCAATCCTCCTCTTTTTTGCTGAGGAAGACTGGCCCTGAGCTAACATCTGTGCCCATCTTCCTCTACTTTGTATGTGGGACATCTACCACAGCATGCCTTGCCAAGCAGTGCCATGTCCACACCTGGGATCCGAACCGGCGAACTCTGGGCCGCCAAAGCAGAGCATGTGCACTTAACTGCTGTGCCACCAGGCCCGCCCTCTTCAATGAGTTTTAAATAGTACAAAACTGAATCTCTAATTACTTCCAAAAGAGCTTAAGGGAGATGAAAAGAAGAAAATCTTCTTTATCATGTTGGCTTACTTTCATGTTGGAGGCAGGTTAAAATGCTGATTATTGGGGCTGGCCCAGTTGCGCAGTGGTTAAGTTTGCGTGTTCCGCTTTGGCAGCCTGGGGTTTGCCAGCTTGGATCCTGGGTGTGGACATACACACCACTTGTCAAGCCATGCTGTGGTAGGCATCCCACATATAAAGTAGAGGCAGATAGGCACAGATGTGAGCTCAGGCCAGTCTTCTTCAGCAAAAAGAGGAGGATTGGTGGCAGATGTTAGCTCAGGGCCAGTCTTCCTCAGCAAAAAGAGGGGGATTGGTGACAGATGTTAGCTCAGAGCTTATCTTCTTCTTCTTCAAAAAAAAAAGAATCAAAAAAAGTGGTGATTATTCAGCAGCTTTGCCTGCTGAGTTCCACTCAGAGCCAAACAAAGGAAGGGAAGGAGCACAGGTGGGCACCCATGTGAACACTCAGACTTTTGTCCAAGACCGCTCCTCCACGTCCCATTAGAGATGCTGCCAAGCAGTCCCCTGAGTAGTGTGAGGAGAAGGCCCACAAAGGCTGTGTGACATTTTAATGTCGTATATTTCTGGGAATGTATTGACATATTCAAGTCAGAGCCTCAAAACCATGCATGCTGTTTTGAAGAAATCCCTGTCAAGCACAGGAATTAATATCTAACTGTGTTTTGTCTAGTGCTCTTTCATCGAATATAAGGATTTTAAGCTGATATATCGGCAGTATGCGGCTCTCTTCATAGTGGTTGGAGTTAACGACACTGAGGTAAGATCATAGAAGGGCCTGTGGAAAATGCCAGAAAACTAGGAATGACAGTCTGATTTTTATCCCTCCTTACAATGACACTTCCTTCCCTGCCTGCCTCCCTAAGAACTATCTCGACTCTTTTGAAGGATCTTGGTTTCTAACGAGGCTGGGGGAAGCTGTGTGGAGGAGAAATACCTAGGATTTTTCTTGGGTTAGATGAGCAGCTTGTGGGGAAGCGCAAAGCCACAGAATGCCTTCCTCAACTCCAAGCTGTGCCAGCGTCCTGTCCTTGTTGTGTGTGGCACAGTGGGGCGGCTTAGACGAGTCGAGGACAGTCAGTTGGGGCATTAAACGTAGGCTGACGTCTCAGAAGCCAGGTGGAAAAGTGGTGGCATGAGGGACCTGGAAAATGGCTTCAGCCAGTGGATGATGAAGTCAGGGAGTAGAGCTGGACTTAATCTGATTTCAGTCTAGCTAGATTCATCATGGACTTTTAAAAATATCTTAGAGCTTAAGGTTTTCTACATTTCCCCTATTGATAACTTCTTTTAAACAAGTGAGTCATAGAACAATTCTGAATATTTGTCACTGGGAAGCTACTTGGCTCACATTATCTGTTTTCCAAGCCACGTGCTATAAAACCTGGTTGCTGCCTGGGCAGCTGCATGTCTGATTTACACAGGGGCCCTGCGAAAACCAATGGCATCTTCTTTTTTCGTTTCAGAATGAGATGGCAATTTATGAATTCATCCATAACTTTGTGGAAGTTTTAGACGAGTACTTCAGCCGAGTGGTAAGTCTAATGAGTAAAAAATGGTTTTCGACCTCAGCCCAATTACCCAGAAATGGGTCTATATCAAGAACATCTGTTAATATAGAGCTTTAATATGTAAAAGTTAAAATTCAAATGTTGCCAAAGTTTCTTTACCTTTCCTTCTGGCTCATCCAAAGTGTTACAAACCTTTGTGTGCCTTAGATCTTTATAAAGAACCAGTTCTACAAGACTAAGAAACTCTTACGTCTCTCCATTAAAAGATTTTGCTGTCTAACTTGCTCTCTCTTTTCTTCTTTCTGCTGCTTCCCCTCCTAAGATACCAGGACCCTTTTTAGTTTAAGAACCATTTCCCTCCAAACCCTTGCTTTGAGGGTCGGAACCAACTCCCCTAAGAAATACATGAGTTCCTTTCCAACAGTCCTTTTTTTAAAAAAAACAGCTCTATTGAAATATAATTTACATACCATACAATTCACTCATTTAAAGTGTGTGGTTTTTAGTATTTACAATGAGTTATGCAACCATCACCACAATCAGTTTTAGAATATTTCATCACCCTAAAAAGAAACACCGTGCCCATGAGCACTTCCCTCCCAGTTATCCCCCTCAACCTGCTCTGGGCCCTCGGTAACCGCTGATCTACTTTCTGTCTCTGTAAGTTTGCCTGTTCCAGACATTGTATCTAAAGAGAATTATACCATGGTGGTCTTTTCTGACTGGCTCTTTTCACTTAGCATAATGTTTTCAAGATCCATCCATGGTGTAGCATGTGTCAGAACTTCATTCCTTTTTTATAGCCAAATAATATTCTACTTTATGGATGTACCACATTTTGTTTCCATTCATCAGTTGATGGACATTTGGGTCATTTATACTTTTTGGCTATTATGAATAACGCTGCTGTGAACATTCACATACACGTTTTTGTGTGGAATCATGGTTTCGCTTCTCTTGGGTGTCTACCTAGGAGCGAAATTGCTAGGTGATGTGGTAACTCCATGTTTAACATTTGGATGAGCTGCCAAACTCTTTTCCAAAGTGACTGCTTGATTTAAATTCCCATCAGCAGTGTATGAGCCTCCAGTTTCTCCATGTCCTCACCAAAACTCATTATCTACCTTTTGGATTGTAGCCATCCTAGTGGGTATGAAGTGGTATACGGGCCAGTCAATTGTGGGTTTTATTTATGTTTCACTGGTGGATAACAAAGTTGAGCATCTTTTCATGTTTTTGGCCATCTGTATATCTTCTTTGGAGAAATGTCTGTTCAAATCCTTTGACCATTTTTCAGTTGCATTACTTGTCTTTCTATTGTTGAGTTATGAGTTCTTTATATATTCTGAATACAAATCTCTTATTGAATATGATTTGAAAGTATTTTCTCCTATTCAGTCATTTTCTTTGCACTTTCTTGATGATGTGCTTTGGAGCACAATAGTTTTTAATTTTGATGAAGTTCAGTTAATTTGGTTTTTCTTTTGTTCCTTGTGTCCTTGGTGTCATGTCTAAAAAGGCTTTGCCTAACCTATGGTCGTGAAGATTTACTCTTATGTTTTCTTCTTAGAGTTTTATCATTTTAGCTCCTACATTTAGGTCTGTGATCCATTTTGAGTAATTTTAGTACATCATGTGAAGTAGGGGTGTAACTTTTACTATTTTGCACGTGGCTAGCAACTTGTCCCCAAACCATTTGTTGAAAAGACTGTTCTTTCCCCGCATTGAGTTGTCTCGGCACCCCTGTCAAAAATCAATTGACCATAAACGTAAGGGTCTCTGTCTGGACTTTCAGTTCTCTTCTAATGATCTATGTGTTTCTCCTTCTGCCAGTACCACACTGTCTCGATGAGGTTAGCTTTGTAGTTAGTTTGAAATCCAACAGTCTTTTAAGAAAGAATCAGTGAAGATGTTTTCCTTTGCTACCTCAGGCCTTCCAGAGCCTTCTTGAGAAGTAGTAGTGGCACAAGCTGATTTGTCAAAGTTGCTTTGTTTGTTTCATTTTGCTTTTAAATAAAAGGATTAGGAAGGAACTCTTTCCCAGCTGCTTCCTCCTGAGGCAGTGAGTGGCATCTGCTGCCTCTTTAGTAATGTTGAGTGACCTGAAGCCTGCTGAGGGCGAAACTCGTGTCAAGAAGCTCCATCTTCAGCCTAAGTCGTAATGCCAGAAGTCCAGTTTGGCACACTCCTTCACGGAACGATCGGCCGGCCTGTCTTCGTTGCCGTCGTGCAGCGGTGCTCCAAGTGTGGCTCCTGGACCAGCAGCATCAGCACCACCTGGGAACTCGTTAGAAATACAAATTCTGGGCCCGCTCCGGAGCACTGAATCAGAAACTCTGGGTGGAGGCCCAGCCATCTGTTTGAACAAGCCTTCCAGGTGAGGTGCTGCGTGCTGACGTTCCAGGAGTGCTGCCTTTCTGCAGGAGGCCTGCTGTCAGCCGTTTCCTGATTCAGGAGTTGGAGCTGGGAAGCTGCCCTGTGGCCTGTGACATGGTAGTGCATCTAGCTAGAAGGGATTGGACCGTCCGAAGCCGAACGAGGGCAAGAGGGCAGCTCTTCCAGAGACTGGCCTTGCGGTGACGGGGGCATTGATGCTGGCTTTGAAATCTGTCTTTGTATTGATTGCTTGGGGAGAGCACCACAGACCAGCACTGTCCAGTGGAACTTTCTGCAGTGATAGAAATGTGCTGTACCTGTGCCGGCCAATACGGGAGCCACTGGCCACATGTGGCTCTTGAACACTTGAAATGTGATTAGTGTAAATGAGGA
Organism: Equus caballus; assembly: GCF_041296265.1. Taxonomy (NCBI): domain Eukaryota; kingdom Metazoa; phylum Chordata; class Mammalia; order Perissodactyla; family Equidae; genus Equus; species Equus caballus. Next base: position 182,194,293 of record NC_091684.1, read on the forward strand.
GCTGAAATTTTAATTTTATTTCGCTTTAACTAATTTAACTTCAAATCACCACAGGAGGCTGGTGGTCGCCATAGTGGACAGCATAGCTCTGTCTCTTGTTTCTCTCCTGATGACACTCTCTTCAGACAGGCTGGTTGCAAGTCAGGGTCTGGGATTCAGAGCTGGCCGTGATTAGCCACTTTAAGGCAACACCTATCAAGAAGAATAGAATTTCCCAAAATAGCAATGTTTTAAACCTGGAAGAATAAAGAGTGGGTATAAGCACTATCATTGCTAAAGTTTCTAAAATTGTTATTATTATATTCGGTAACTGAGAATAAATAGCAGGTTGCTGAATTCTAGCTGTCATTCTAGGGAGAGCGTCAGTGACCACATAACCACAGAAGTAAAGATTAGAATTTAATTTAAACCAAGTGATTACACAGGACTTGGACAGTACTCAGGGATGGCCTGGTGTCAGATGGCAGTAGCAAAAAGCAGAGAAAGAGGAGGGAAAAGAGTACTATGGGAAAGAAAATAGACTTTGTCCCGCTGGTGGAGAACGCCTTGTCATCTGAGATTTATTTTTAGGTTTGTGAGTTTTAAACATTCTTTCTGGGGCTATTTTTCATCTTAGAGTTTTAAAATCTTAAATTTGGAGATCAGCCTCATGCTGTCTGGGCTGAAAGAAGCATCTTGGCATCACGTTTCAAGACAAAAAGCCAGCCCAGTGAGCTTCAGCACAGGCAGCTCCACAAGAGAGGGGGCCTCACTGTTGAGGAAGTGGGACCAGGGCTGTGGGTGCTACCCTTGACAAACCTCAGGTCCTCTCAAGTGTCATTGAACTCTGTTTACTTTGTCCTTCTGGGACTTCTTCATGACATAAATATCTATGTTCATTGAAAAAAATTAAAAATACATATAAGCAAAAAGAAAGGGGAGAAGAGTATCAGTAAGCCCATCTCTTATTGATACATACTGTTAGGTACATTTCCGCTAGGCTTTACACATCTGTCTATATCTACATTTCTCTTTATGTGTACATGTATACATGGGATAATACTGTATATGCCATTTTATAGCTTGCTTTCTTATTTAACAATGGTCAGTACTTGTATATCTGCATCATCTTTTTTTTCTTTTTTTTTTTTTTTTGGGGTGAGGAAGATTGGCCCTGAGCTACCATCTGTGCCAGTCTTCCTCTATTTTGTATGTGGGTTGCCGCCACAGCATGGCTGCCCATGAGTGGTATAGGTCTGCACCTGGCAACCGAACCCAGGGTGCTGAAGCAGAGCACACTGAACTTAACCACTAGGCCATGGAGCCGGCCCCTACATCATCATTTGTGGATCTGCTATAATTTATTTAACTAGTCCCCACTTGATAGACACTTAGCTTGTTTTCAATAATTTGCTGCTATAAACAACATTACCCTGCACATCCTATCACACATTGTTGTGTCATCATCTAATTATTTCCTTAGAATAAACTTGTAGAAATAAAATTGATGCATTCAAAGGGTAAGCACATTATTCAAAGGGTCTCCACATATCAAATTACCTATCATCTGTAATGGTTGAGTTCCTTTATTCCCTCTAGCTTCTAAGATAAATTGTTCTGGCCTCTAAAATTCCTCTAAACTGCAGCCGATTATGTTTTTAAATCGCAATCCCGAACTCAGGGCCTTCCCGCTCTCAGGCTCCTTCATACTGAGCAGCCCCTCTCACCCGCTGCCAGGCCTGCGGCCCAAGCAGCCCGCGGGCAAGCCACTAGGCGCCCTGTGTGCTGGTGTCTCTTTCTCATCCTTGCACTCTTTTCTCTTTTCCAGAGTGAATTAGATGTATCCTTTTTCACCTCTGTGAGCCAAGTTTTCCACAGTACTTGGCAAAGCACAGGCTAGTCCTGATCAGGTAAGTGCCACGGGGCAGGAAAACCGTTCAACAGAACGGAATCTGAATGCTCATCAGCAACAACTCTGACGAGACAGCCAGAGGCGCAGGTGCTCTGCGGAACAGCCCCGCCGGCCTCTTCACAAGGACAATTCTTATGAAGATTCTGATATTTTTCAGACAGGGCAATGCTAGGTAGTAGTTAATAATAGCTTATATATTAATTTAGCTTCTTTTAAGCATATGGAATAGACCTTTTCATAATTTAAACAACACAGCCAGAAAGCACTTGGTCCTCCTAGAGAGAATGGATTTTCATGGCTCCAGGTGTAAATCTCCAGAAACTCCCCACGTGATCAGAATAAGGCCTGTGGGGATGATAAACTGGAGCGTTAAAGAAATTGCCTGGCTTGTATTCATTTCCTTTTATAGCAGAGAAAGCTCTCCTTTTCTTCTCTTCCTTCTCCTGTTTAAATCAGAGTATCCCAGGGCCCCAACAACAGCATGACTTGCCCAGAATGCTGCAGGCCTGTGGATTTTGGCGGGAGCCCACTGGAGTCTGTGTGAGTGCTCTGGAGGCAAGCTGACTTCCAAGTTAATTTTTACTGCAAAAATCAGCTTACCACTTGAAAGCAATAAATAAAAGCGCCCTTAGAGAAAACATCAAGCTTGAATCTAAAATAGTAACATTAATTATAACAAATATATAATATACATAAAATAGATGTAATATATGACAAATATAGATTAATTATAATACATGTTTATGTACATATACCCTAATATATGGATATATTAGACACATGTGCCTGAGCCAGTATATTCCGGGAAATGGCCATTTACCTTTTACCTGACTCTAAGAAGATGTCATCATGTGGACCAACTTGGTTTGCAGGCTGCGTGTGGACGCCTCTTTAAACTAACTGTGAAAATCTGAGTGTCCTCTAGTGGTGAGTGACCTAAATCTATGATCCCTTTGACCTAAGAGACCCAAGACTAGGCTGCATATTAGGGTGGATTTTTATTCAGCATTTAACATTCCATTTTAGCTAAGCCCTTTAAAGCAATTCAAAATACATCTCTTCCTCCTCGTACAGGGGCATAAGCAAAATGCCTTTTGATTCAAAAAATTGTCAGGAAGACAGCAAAGGCCAATAGACACTTCACTGGGAGGCCAGAAACCCCAGTTCCGCCTTCGGCTGCCACCAGCTGTGTGTCTTGGACAAGACGCACAACCCCCTCATCTCAGAGTGATAGAATTAGACAAGAAGAGCTTCAACACTCTCCCAGCCTTAATATTTGGTGTCGTCATGACTCTAGGGAACTGAGCTGTTACCGTACACCCGGAAGAGGAAGAGTCTGATGAGTCGAGATATTCAGAGTTAAAGGGAATCAGATATAACAGGATATGTATTGGAGTTGGACTAGTTGTATTCAGAGTGTCTTACATATTGACTAGATGTTTATTAGAAGTAGAGATGTGTTTCTTTGTCTTTGTATTCCTTTGGTGTTTAGCATAGGTCCGTGTAATGGGCTCCAGCATTCTTGTTTGAAGTTAATTTCCACTGCAGGGCACACAATTTGTATCTTTTATCCTCATTTTACTTGGTTTCATTTTTGCCTTCCCTTCCTCTCTGACCAGCTTACTTATTTACTGTCCTGAGGAGTTACTTAGGCATCTCCATCAGGCAGATTAGGGACTTTTCATCATTTAGAGAGGGGAACTAAATCTCTTGGGACCTGGCAGTGTCTCTCTTCGCTCTGGGTGTAATTCCACGTGGGCCTCCGGTGGTCTAAAGGTGGAGGCAGGACGTGGGGCCATTCTTAAAGGGTTTCCTCCCTCAGCCATCTGAAAAATATCAAATGAAAAGCCCAGGCCTCTCCTCTGCCTCGTACATAGTTCCTTTTACCCATCTCGTGTCAAGGGATGGCCTCCACGCACCAGCTACATACCACCAGTAAGACAAGGGAGCCTTTCAGAGGTTTCCTGCTTCCCCTGTGTGGGGCCACAGACGCTCTGCAGCCCCAGTCTGGGAGCATGTAACCAGCAGCCTGCTGGAGCAGCTAACCTTGTTCATGTCTGCTCTGCCAGGAAAGCTTTCTTAGGCCTTGAAGAGTTGAAAACAAGCAACTGATAGAATTGGAACCTGGAGCTGGTTCTCCCAACGCTCAGAGCACATCGTCTTCTTTGTGTTGCTCAGGCTTAAGAAAGCCCTCCTTGTCAGCCCACGTGGAAGAGACCTGATTTACAGCTCAGTTCTGGAAGAGATGTGATATACAGCTGCGTTCTGGTGCAGCGACAGGGGATGGAAGTCAGAACCACATGGAATTCCCAAGCAGCCCTTTTCGTGTAGGCTTATTCTCCAGAGGCTTTGGCACTCTGGAGCCTTTTAAGAATGGGGCAGTTTCCCAGAGCCTGCAGTTAGACTCTGAGAAATAAAATGCACCATTTACATTTCCCTTTAGTATGAACTTGTTCTCCTTCTAGTAAGACTAACAATCACAGAGCAAGACAGATGGGATTTTAAAAAGAAACGACCTAAGCACAAGAAATCAGGACAGGAATTCTGGCTTGTTGCAAACCCTTCTAAGTGGAAGCTCTGCTGCAGTGGTGTCAGGCGGGGCCGACTGCACCCTTGGGACCAAGCACTCAGTGACCTAAATCATTCGCGTGCCGTGAAGAAGCTCCTGTACGCTCTTCACATTCCACACCACCCGCTGGGCTGAAGTGTTGCCGGAGGATTCCTGAGGCCCTGCCTCTATAGGGAAAGTCTGCCCTATCACACACTTTGGTAGACTTATTTAGGACTTTAAATTCTGTGAATAAAGATGATTTTTAGGAACCAAGTGATGAGCTTCCCAAAATGTGCTCGGCTCTGGAGCCCAGGTTTGCTGAATTCTCCAGACCATTCATAATTCAAAGGAGCTGTCTCCACCCCTTTCTGCTAAGTATTCAAGGGTCGGCACCAGTGAACAGTGCCGTGTGGGAGATGTCCGACTCCTCCTCAGTTCAGCGCACACCTGCCGTGTGTGTGAAGGTACAGAAAACTTCAACAGCCTTTTTGGTGTTTGGTGCCTGGTTTTCTTCGGCTGGAATGGAATGCAGCAGTACCTTTAGCCCTGGACCACCAGGTGCTTTCCTGGACCCTATGCTTTCGAGGACCCCCCTCCAGCTCTCCTTTGCAGCACCCCTCTCCAGGGGTGAGGATGCTGACCCAGAGCCTGCAAGGTCCCCATCCGCTTCGTGACCACCCTTAGCTACCTGGGTCCCCAGAATTTACTAGGTGCCGAGTCATCCCAGAGCTTGCTGCTAGGGCCTCTCGTCCACCCTCACCCACCCCAGGACTGGGGGCAGGAATGGTTGAGATGCTGGGATGGTAACTGGGGTATCCCACATGCATGCTTGGGAAGAGAAGTGGGGAGCAGGCTGTGTCCCTGTTTATATTCTCGTGCCCCTCCCCCACGAGTATAGGGTAGGCTTATACTCCAGAATATTTTCTTGATTCAAAAATATCTTTTAAAAACAAATCTTTAGAAAACAATCATGTTTTTCTTTAATAAGTCCCTAAAGTCAAAAGGTCCAAACAGTTAATTGTAGAACCTTAAAGCTCATGTGGGTGATGTGGAAGGACCCTGAATCATGCCTTCTTTATGGCAGTGGAGGGCAGCGGGTAGGAAGGGCCTCGATCCTGCTGGCACTCTCTGGGGCTCAGGTAGTCATCTGCCATGGTGCTCCCTGGAGGGATGCAGGCACCCCGGCAGCAGTCCTCAGCACCAGCAAGACTGGCAGTCGGGCCCTGATCAGGACCCAGGGCCCACTGGGGGACATCTGCCTCTTGTTCCTTCATCACCTTCCTAAACCCCAAACCCCTTCAGAGGGCCAGAAACCAGAAGGCTTCTCCCGGTAGGAGATCATTTCGGCTGGACTTAATGAGAAATCACAAAAGTACTTGTTCAAGTAGGGGCTACGGAAATACTGGCAAAAATAAAGAAATTCTCCAGGGAACCATCCAACACTGAAGTGGCAGCTTCTAAGTGACCTGAGACTCTCTCGATGTTCTCTCAGAAAGTTATAATAAAGTCATTACAAAAGGATTTCTTTGGAGGTACGATAGAGCAAGTGACTGCATCAGGAATGGCTCGATAATATCAGGAAGGAGCAAAGCAGCTCCCCTCCCCTGAAGGTTACTTTTAGAGTCATAGGATCTGAGTACTTTGGAGCTGGAAGAAACCTACACAACCACCAAGTTAAAAACCTCACTTTTTGGATGAAGAGGCCGAGGCCCAGAGAGGTTCTGTGATGTGTCCCCGTCCACAGAGCGACTTTGGGGCAGAGCTGGCACTGCTTTCAGTGTTTCCAGGGCCCTGAAACTCTAGGGCCATAAGTTAGATAGAAGATTCAACTTGACACATTTTTTAAAAAGTGACCCAATCATCTGGAGTAGATTGTGGCAATTTATTCTCTAACAAGACGTTTATAAAGTGTCTTGGTGTTGTCAAAGCTTTTTCCCCAATCAGGGAAGGTGTTTAGAGAACACTCCTCTTTGGTTGGAGGAGTCAGAAATGATGAAACATCTTGAAGAGAGTATCTGAATGTCTTGATAAGAGCGTGAGCTCCACAAGTGGAGTTCACGTTGAGATTTCTAAACATCTTTTTTTCCTTTTGAAAATATGCAGATTGAAAGCAGGGCTGCAAGGAGTGAGAGCTGGCCTGTGGGCCTGAGGGGATGTGTGCAGCTAGTCGTCTTTGGGAAGGGCAGGCACTGAGGGATGAGGGGTTGGGCTCTCTCCATCCGGAGAGTCCCAGGTAACGCTGTTATGGGCGACGAGTCTGAGAATTAGGAACGGTCCCCAAGGGAGTCAGTCATCCACCTGGGAAAGGGATGTGAATGTTCCAGATGAAACAGTTCTACTTTCCAGGCTTTTCCGGCTCCCACTAGCCTTCGCCAGCTCTCCATTTTCTTTAAATGTGTTCTCTGCGTCCTTTAGGTGCCATCTCCACCCACTGCTATGCCTTTTGTTCCATGCTTCTGGGTTCTGTTTTTCTCCAGAATGGTGACTTATGAGAAACAACCGGGTTAGGACAAAAAAGAGGAGAAAGGACAAGCTCATTCGACCCATTGCTGACTTTCGTATTTGTGTAATTTTACATAAGCCTACACAAACTTAAAAAAAAATTACACCTGGATGTCTCGTTGCTCTCAGAATATGAATGGGTCTTCAAGGAAAACCTACTTAGACAAAAAGATACACTCCTTTTCAGTGGCCTAATTAACAAGAGACAACGCTAAGCCTGAAAATGCACAGAGGACTGTGTTACGAGGAGAGCATAGCCAGGACTTCGAGACGATAGTATTCCATTTTCTGTGGGAAATCTGAGCACAGTGGCCCCTGGCAGCTTATCTGATCTCACGGGAAATTGAATTAAAGTATAAATTAATGAGAGCAAGTTTTTCCCACCCTACTTAGTCTGCTTAGCTAGGATCTTAAAAAAGAAAAAAAGAAAGAAATCAGTAAGAAGATAGAGATCTGAGACCAAAATTGATTTAGAAATCTTCATTTCTAGGCTGGGTTCTGCCTCGCAATTGCGTTTGAGGTCCATTTGCATTACTGTGCCGCTCAGTTTTCTCACAGTAAAGGATAACCAGGCCACCACAGTCATGTTAAAATACCAGGTTGAAAAAGTGTTTTGTGATGTAGAGATCAAAATTCCAACGTAGGAAGCAGAAACATTTTGATCACTTTAACTAAAAAATTGATTTCAGTGGCATGAATATTAGCAGGGCTGTAAGATGTTCAACTCCAATCCACATTACAAGACATTCAGAAAGGCTCTTAGGTTTCAGGGTTGGGAGAAAGTGGGGCTTTATGAATCTGCTCTTAGGGAGGCTATTTCTAGCTCGTCCCAGCTCCAACCTTAGGGTGCCTGTGAGGAGAAACAAGTTGCCTTGAGGATGTTTAAGTCAGTTCAGTATAGGCCCAAAGGTAGGACCTTCTTGAAATATTTTCAGCTCAGCACACTATCAGACCAACAGCCTGGGCTTTTCTTGCTTCCTCCTCTTCCAGAAGTCGAGGTTGAACTGTGTTTGCCCATGTTTACTGCCATGTGGCTTGGCATATAGGGTGTTGTTTGGTCCTGCTCACCTGGCATACAGCCCAAATGCCATTACTCATAAACCAAATCAAGATGTGAACAACAGCTGGATTCTTATTTTAAAGGAATCACGTGATTCTGGGGGAAATCAGCTTACAGGCTTTTGCCCCACATTGGATTTGGTCTGTGGTTTCCCTATTTAGTGCCAAAAAGCTGCATGATTATTAGGCGTTTGAGCCAGATACTCAGATGGACAGGCAGTCACATGCCCACAGTACAGAATGACCTCACTGAGCAACTCATGTTTCCAGGATGTTGGGAAATTCAGATTTGCTAAAGGAGCTTGTCCTTGCAATGTGAGGATGTCAGTGGTTGACATGATTCAGCATTAAATTCTAATCTGAATTTCAAAACAATTGGCCAGTTGAAGGGGACATTTGAATTGATTATCATCTACTTGCCAAAGATGGAGCAGTCTTCGGAGCAGCTTGACCCCTGAACCAATTCAAACAGAATAGATTAAAATTAGATCTCCTTCTATCCCAAGGAAAAACATCTTGGATGAGATGACATTTTCAAAGGCACCAAGGCTTTTATTGCCCTTAGTAAATATAACAGGGGGATTCTACAGGCCAGTTTTCATGTCGCCACCTGTGCGCCCCCCTTGCCTTTTTTTTTGGTGAGGAAGATTGGTCCTGAGCTAACATCTGTTGTCCATCTTCCTCTTTTTGCTTGAGGAAGATTGTCCCTGAGCTAACGTCTCTGCCAGTCTTCCTCTATTTTATATGTAGGACGCCGCTGTGATGAGCGGTGTGTAGGTCTGCACTTGGAATCCGAACCTGTGAACCTGACACCGCTGAAGGGGTGTGCGCAAACTTAACCACTGTGCCACCAGGCCAGCTCCCCAACTTGCCTTTCTCTCTACCTGGCTGTCATTTCCATTGTCTTGGCTTCTCAGTTCTGGCTTCTGGATCTGGTGAACAGGATTGAGTCAAGGGCCTAATATTCCAGTCCGAATTTGGCCATGGACAAAGCAATCATCTATATAATTGGAAGACATTATTAATAGGTATATCAGAGTAAAGGTTTTTTTCTGGGTCACTTAAGGACAGTTCCCATGGGCTCCTAAAAAACAGTTTATTCTGCTGGAGGACTATTTGCACAGAGCTTAATGAGATATTAACACAGAGCCTAATAGAAACTGAAAAGTCATTCACAGGGTTGTTTTATTCTGTATAGATGTACTTCACTAAAGAAATACAATATAGACTTGAAGATCTGGAATTATTAAACAAAAATCAGGTGGTAATGATTCACTTTACAAAGATTCACTATTTAATTATGGACTCCCCTGCTGCATTTAACCACTCATTTGTTGAACGAAGTTTATCTATTTAAAACAATCTGTCACCTGTTTTTTTTTAACAGACCAGGATCATGCTCTTTAAATAGAGATGGGAACTCAAGATATGAAAGTGTAGAATTCAGAAGCATTCAACCATTATCACCATCTTATTCCACTTCCTCTTTTCCTTTCACGAAAGAAAAGTTAGGTACTCAAATGAAGGGGCTCCTAGGGGAAGACTTTGGCTCTTTCTCATTAGCAACATAGTCTACCAATATTTTCCTCTTCCTCCATGTCATATACTAACTTTCCAATAAGAAGAGCAGTAAGTTTGGGGGGAGGGCAAAAGGGGTAAAGGGGCACGCATGCATGGTGACAGCTGGAAACTAGACTTTTGGTGGTGAACACAAGTCACACTGTACAGAAGCCGAAATATGATGTACACCTGAAATTTACACAATGTCATTAACAACGTGACCTCAATAAAATAAAGATTAAAAAAGAACAAAAGAACATCAGTAAGCTAAAGTGGCTCCAGAATTCTCAAATGAGTATTTTTACAACTGTCCATTTATAAGAGGTACTCTGTTGAAATTCAGAATTTTTATCTACTTGGGAACTGAGTCAGCACTGCCTTGCCTTCTTCATTTCTCCTCATGGTTATTTATTTATTTTTTTTTAAAGATTTTTTTTCCTTTTTCTCCCCAAAGCCCCCCGGTACATAGTTGTATATTCTTCGTTGTGGGTCCTTCCAGTTGTGGCATGTGGGACGCTGCCTCAGCGTGGTCTGACGAGCAGTGCCATCCTCATGGTTATTTTTCCTTCAGCCTATCTGACATAGAAGATCCCTCAGCATGCGAGGTTGTAAAGGCATTTGTTTTTGGCTGGAGGTTTGAGGGCGGGGGGGGGGGGGGGGGGGGCGGGGGGGGGTACTCAGTAGCCTCAGGCCCCTCCTGAAAAGTCTGGAAGCAGCCAATCCCAAACTTTGGCCTTCAATTCCAGCTCTGGCAATTACTAGCCATGTGACCTAGGGCAATGGCTTTGACCCTGTTTGCTCCTCTGTAAAATGAGGATAGTATGTAACATGCACATCTTATAGAGAAGACTAAAATATGTAAAATGCTCAACACAATGCCAGGAACTAAATCAGTATTCATAAATTGCGGTTATCGCTGTCGTCGTTGTCGTCGTCGTTGTCTGGGAAGACAGCATTGTTCCTGAGGTCAGGTGTGCTCTTGCCAAATGTCACTTGCCTTATTCTCCAGTTCTTAGATTTCTCTCTGGCTCAAAGATGTAGCTGTTCCATTTCTATGCCAATGGTCCAGTTAGCTTACCCAAGGTGAATCTAGGTGTGTATGTGTACGTAAGGGTAGTAATTCCTAATATGGACACCAATTTTAAAATTTAATTTCAGGAATTCTATTAAAAAAAACTACCACCTTCATGCTCAGACTAATTTACACTGGAGAAATTCCAGGCTCAGTTATTACTTACTGAATATTAACATTTTTCTAACTGTAAAACTAATTTCCTTAATATGATCCTAGATAATGTTTAATTTGGATAAAGTACATATCATTTTGGATGAGATGGTGTTAAATGGCTGCATTGTGGAAACGAATCGGGCAAGAATTCTTGCCCCTCTACTAATTCTTGACAAGATGTCAGAAAGCTGAATAATGGAAGGCTCTGCCAGACAACATCAGCGTATAAGAAATGAGAACACCACGGAACACTGCTCAACATCTGCAGCCCAAAGAATCCGCAAGACCACACACTGCAAGACATTTTAAATAGGTGTTTCCCACAGTTCCTCAATGGAAAACAAAACTGTATTTTAAAATATGATGTACAAAGAAAAATTTTCTCTGAGAGAGTTTTATTTTCTAACCATAAGCTTTCTTTTTCCCATTTGTTTAAATTTTGTTGAGTACCAAGGGAACCTTTTTTGGTCTCTGCTTCCTTTTGCAAATTAGATTTAGGAATAGCAGCATGAGGTGGGAAGAAAGTGTGGTAGCTCTCCATCAGCCAATAAAATTTTAAAATTGACTTAAATACACATAGCACTTGGAGTAATTTTGTTTTCTGAATGTCATCTTTTTCCTTAAAAAGTCAACACTTTACTGTATTGTGTACCTAATGAAAACTACAGAATTAAATTTTATTTGCCAGTTTCTAAAAGCCTGATATCCATTTTCTGGGCACTTGGCAATTACAATGCCGTCATGAAATTAACTCTACAGAGAATGTTACTACTGAATAATGAATGGTTAAACGGTAACAGAGAGCCTTACAACTATCCTTTATGCCATATTGTAAAGGGTTTGTATTAATTTGTAAGTGAAATTTACTGAATGCAAGAGAATACCTGTTTAGGTAGGCATGAAATGAATCCTTCTCCCCACACCCTAACTCTTATTCCTTCCACTCCTCCTACTGGAATGTCTTGAAGGAAAGAAAACTGCCAAGTCACTATAGACGACCAATGCCCTGATCCTCCCAAACCCTTCTCTACGCTTTTGCTGCTTTGTCAACAGGAGAACAGACAGAACTGTCTTAAGTGAAAGCGTGTTTATGTGCATGTCTGGGGCGGAGGGCAGGTGCAAAGGAGGAAACCCAATTACAGTCTTGGTACATTAAGCTATTGTGCCATCCTATGGAATTCCAAGAGTTCTTTCATCTACAACACTCTGTCCTCCAAAAGAGAACATAAATGGACATTCTAGACAGTGATCATTCCTTCAGTAGTGTGGTTTTTTCCTCTCTCGTGTGTGGAAGGAGGGATTTTGTTTAAATTCTTTACTTCATCTGTTTCTAAAAGTCTACTTACATATTTCAAAGTTTGCATCTATAAAGGCAACCAATCAATAATGGACTCCAAAAGCAAACCCAAGTTGTTTTGGACTCCAGAGGCCGAGGGAAGGCTTCTGACCTGCTAGAACAGTGGATGCTATGTGTGTACAGGTCCACCCTGGCATTAGGGAGTGCGGGCCGGGGAAGCCTCGTCTCAATCAGAGAGCTCTGGAGGTCTTTCTGAGACTATGAGTTGGGAAACACTGTCCTAGTTGGAGGCACTTAATCAGTAGCACATTCAGGTAACTGAAACTGGTACACCAGAAGTAACTAGGGAGTGAACAAAATTAATTTTTGGGTCACACCAAAATAGCACTTTGAATAACATCTTGGCACAGATTTCAGTACCTTGAGAGAATTAAAAAATGCTATGTGGGTAGCACAGGAGAAAATACTCCAGAACCTAGTATACGTGGAGACCCTAGTAGATGTCCCATACACTTGACTCCTGCAAAGTGAACTGCAATGTGACTGTCTGTTCTCACAGGCTGTGTCATCTCAGCTGAACTGTGATTACCAGCTTTGAGAGATTTTCACACTCATGACTTTTTTTTTTTTGAGGAAGATTAGCCCTGAGCTAACATCTGCCACCAATCCTCCTCCTTTTGCTGAGGAAGACTGGCCCTGAGCTAACATCCGTACCCATCTTCCTCTACTTTCTATGTGGGACACCCACCACAGCATGGCTTGCCAAGGAGTGCCATGTCCGCACCCGGGATCTGAACCAGTGAACCCCGGGCCTCCGAGAAGCAGTATGTGCAAACTTAACTGCTGCGCCACCCGGCCAGCCCCTAAAAGAGCCATTTGGCTAAATCAGGCCTAGAGACATTTCTTTCACCTAAATGCAGAGATGTGATGGAAATAGCAAATCCTGGTGTGGTTTCTTTTCATACTAACACAACATTCAAAGAAAATCATTCTTAGATCTTAGACGTACACATCCCTGCAGATACAACGGTAAGTAGTGGATCTGGTGCTTAAAAAGTTAATAAAGCGGCCGACCCTGTGGCCAAGTGGTTGAGTTCATGTGCTCCACTTAGGCAGCTCAGGGTTTCCTCAGTTCCAATCGTGGGCGTGGACATGGCACTGCTCATCAGGCCATGCTGAGAGGGCGTCCCACATAGCACAACCAGAGGCATTTATAACCAGAATATACAACTATGGACTGGGGGCCTTTGGAGAGAAGGAGGGAAAAAAAACAAACAAGAAGATTGGCAACAGATGTTAGCTCAGGTGCCAATCTTTAAAAAAAAAAGTTAATACAAATAACCTGGCCATTTTTAGCTGAAGAATCCTTTAAGATATAACACATTTGTTGGATCACAAGCATGTGAACATATATTTCTTCTAGCTTTCCAATTTCAGTAAGTGTATTTACTGTCGAAAACTACATTTCTTCATTTAGTAATTTCAAAAACCTAAATCTCAATAGTTCAAAATGAAAAGTATCTGGTTAAGTTCTTAGATCTGACGGTTGCAGTGAAATAGTCACAAGACACAGTTTTGTACGCTGCAAACATTTTAATGATTATTGTTGAGCATACATTTTGGAAATTTTTTACTTCAAACTGCAACAAGTTAAATAAATGTTTATAATATACAAAGAAAATACAACCAAAAGTAAAACTTGCTTCAAGTGTGCCTTGCGCCTAGACCAGTGTCCCCCCGCAATGTATCTTTATTTTCGAGCTGCACAAACACACTCAAGAATTTGATCTTTATAGTATGGCATTTAGGAAATAAAAATATACTCCCACCTCAAAGAAATAAAAAGGTTGTGCATGATTATATGCCAAACAAAAGAGAGAACACTAGAATACTCTGATAGTGCAGGCATCAGTAAAAAGGAAAAGAAAAAGCTTGAGATGCTCATTAACTCTCTCTGTTTTAAGGAAGCAGGATTTTTGACCAAGTAGCTTAAAAGCCAGCAAAACAGGGATCAGTGATGGCAACTGTAGTGTATGAAGTATGAAATGACAAACTTTACACAAGTACACTGCTAGAATTCCCCAGTGAACACTGAGGATCTGAGGCGCTGCTCTTTGGGACAGTCAAGTAGGACCCCCTTATTCCAGTCACATGAGCCCTTAGAGCAACACAGTGTTCTGTGCCATATACTTGCTGGCTGGGTAGTTAAAGGATTTCTTTTGTCATTAGCAGCTAACGAACTTATTCCACATGTTCTTAAAGCCTTAATGGTGGAAAAAAGGCAAGTGTCATTAGCGTGGAGGATCATATACTTCTCTGCACACAAACACAAGAGGTTTCACTAGTATTTTAAAGTCTCTATGATGTCTCCCATCGCACTTCAAAGCTCAATTGAGATGAAAGCCTTTCTCCATTGTAGCAGCTAGCAGGCGCTCTCTCATGATCTCCTCCGAAGAATATTCTGGCAACTTTAGATAATGCACACACGTATTCACTGATGGATAGCTTGCATCAGTAGCATCAACCTACAGAAAGAATAGTGAAAGTAACAGAAGACCATGACTTTAAATATTTCCTTCAATCCCTAAGTAACTAAATTCCATTTGGATTCCCCATTAGCTGGAGTTTGTACCTTGCGTACAACCGTGAGCCTGGGATGCAGGTTAGCCAGTCCACCTGGGGGTAGCGTTGAACAACCAGTGGTAAATTGCAAGAATGCTTTCCTTTCGTCTGAAGACATACCACATAAAACCCTTACGAACCTCAGGAAACCAGGACTAAAAGAAGAAAAATACAGTTATATTGATTTGACAGCTGATTTAAATGAAAACACTACCACTACTTTGTAAGCCAGCAATAACCCAAAAGACAATACCCACAGGTCAGAAGAACAGCACTGTCTGGAGACTGTTGGGTAAGTGTGAAATGAGCTGATAGAAACTACTTTAAAAATACCTTCAAAGACTATCTTGTACTTTTAAATGCTAAGAACTGAAACACCGATGGAGCACAGGGATCAAATAGGCAACAAAAGCCAGCAACTCAGAAAAGCTCAAGGTGCACTTGCATAAGTCATCCAAATATGGCTAAATTACCAAAGGGGGTCTGAAACAATCCATTTTTGTTACAGTGAAATAAACTACCATTATATGCCATAACACGGATGACTTCCATAACCATAACGTTAAACCAAAAGAAGCCAGACCTTAAAGAATACATATTGCATGATTTCATTTATTAAAGTTCAAAAGCCAGCAGAATTAATCAATAGGAATAGCAATTAATGACTAGAAAAGAATACAACAGAGAAGGGGTCTTCTGGACTTGTTTCTTATTCTGGGTACCAATTATACAGATATGTTCATTTTGTGGAAATTCTCCAGGCTGTACATGCAATATGTGCACTTGTCTGTTACAATTCAATAAAAAATTTACTTAAAAAAAAACCCTGCTATATAAACAATGTTAAGTTTAAAATAATTCATAATATTCTCATTTATGTTAATTTGTGAACTTTTAAAAAAAAGGAATATGAGGCCTTGTCATCTTAAGAAATGTTAGTGGTATAAAAGAAAAAACAGCTGAGGAACTGTTCTAGATTAAAAGCATATCACAACTGAATGCAGTTTCCTGATGTGGGGGTTATGGCGGGGAGGGAAATGCTATTAAGGACATTACTGGAATAATCAACAAAACTGGAATATGGACTATAGATTAGTAGCTAATAGTATGGCATCATGAATTTGCTAGCTAATGTGGATATGTGGGAGAATACCCAGACTCTCAGGAAATGTCCACTAAACTGTTACAGAGTAAAGGGACAGGATATCTGCAATATATTCTCAAATGATTCAGAAAAAATTGTGTGTCTGTGTATATAACTAGAGAGATAATATCAAGGAAATAAATATAGCAAAATGTTAAATATTGGTGAATCTGAGTAAAGGATATATATGGGAATTCTTTCAACTATTCTTCTACTTTTCTAAAAGTTTGAAATTATTTGAAAATAAGGGTTAATACAAAATCAGTAAAGCCCAAGGGTTTATAATTTACCCCATTTTTAAAAGAATGAACAATGAAAATACAGTGAGAAAAGGAATCTTAACATCAGCTAAGACTCAGCTGTCTTTCTGTGTAAACTCAGCCTTACTAATGGATATGCCTCTTGGTAATGGTTAGACTTAACTGCTTTAACACTTACTTTATGAATGTAACTTACTGAGTCATAGTTGTTTGTAGAGATCAACTTGTCATTTGATTTTGGGACAAACAATTCTGTTGATCTTAGAAAATAACCAACACATACCTGTCACGTGTATAACCCAACTTAGGTTCAGTATAATTGATAATATCCTCTGCTGCCCAGGATGGCGACTGGTTTCCACAAAGAATCATTTGGACTTCTTCATGGCTGAAGGAACTTAATTTCTCCATTGGAAAAACTTTATTAAACCCATCTATATTATACACACAGCAAAAAAACAAAACACGCAATTCAGTTTCTAAGTTACAATTTCAAAATACCAAATTTCAACTCAAAATACCCAATATCAACTAAATGCACCGACAATGAATAAAATACTAATAAATGTTTGAAAAAACAAATATAAATTAGCTTGAAATAAAAACTTTTTTAAGTTTTAAGGGTTTTAAGTACAGAAATCTCTGCTTAATATCACAAATGTAAACAGAGACAGAATATTCAGCCACTATGGTCAGTGGTCAAATTCTAATCTTAATTTCCCAACCAGCACTTTGTAATATACAAGCCAATCAAAGCTGTGTTCTCATTTTAAAAACCAGTAAGTGATAAACAGTCTAATATATTATGTTTCTATCTTCACTAGAAGAACTCAGGTACTAAATGATTTCAATTATCCTGATCATATAATGTGGAAAGAATGTAACCTTACGTCCGCTTACAAATGAAGAAATGGAGGCCAAAAGTCGGTCACCCATTACTCAGGAGGAACAAGCTGAGGGTATGCTGCAGCTAGAGAATATTCCAACCTATTCTGGGTACTGTCCAGGACCTAACTATCTAGAAGACAAAAAACTAGAGGGCAAATCTAGAGCTTACCAGTAGTTTTTAACCACAGCAGTGTACTAATTTCAACGGTCTCAAAGTAAAAGGAAAGGGATTAAGCTAAGGAGCCTTAACTATTACCTCTAAAGGCTTCCATCTGTTTCTGAATACCCGTATGCATACAAAAGTCAAACATCAAATCCACATATTCTTCTGCATTATCCATTGTTATCATCTGCAAAGGAAATTTTGCCAACATTATTGTTAATATCCAGGAACAGTTCAGTAGCACCTGGTACAAGTGGCCTCATTAAGAGGATAATTCTGAACTTACAATTATATCAAAAGCAAAATTTTTACCTCATCTTCACCACTTGGCTTGAGATCCACAGCTGTAAAACCATATATTCTTGAGGAAGGGCAAAACTGGAAATTTAAACTGGCAGGACAAAAAAATGATTAGATTAACTAACATTCAGCTACCATTACTCTTTGATTTTTATAATATCGCTGCAAAAACCGTGAACGCCTCCCTTCTCCAACAATAAAATCAGTTTACTAGCTTAAACGTTAAATTTGAAGCATTTTTAAATTAAAAACTCTGTGCACAAAAACTATTAAGCCAACTGTTACCAAACCTGGCTTTGTAAACACTGCATGAAACCACCACCTTTCCATATGTCATTTTACCCTTATGGCACAAAATTAATGAACTAAAGATTTTTCCAATGAATTACGGCAGCAACATGTTGACAAGACTTTTTTTCTTCAAGAAGAAACTGTTGCTTCACTGAAGTTATTCATGCTGTGCCCCTATCCTGCCCCAAATCAAACCGAGTATGAGGGAGGGAGGGAAGGCGGAGGAAGGGAAAGCCAGACTTGCAGTCAACCCAAAATCACTGTGAAAGGTACCAAGGGCATAATAATTACATGTATGTAAATTTATAGAATTTTGTCAAAAGATCCTCAGCATCTGAGTTAGTTAATGCAGCCATTCGGGATAAGGCTTACATACAAAGCAAACTATTTTGAGCTTTGGCAAGTAGGCTATATATATATATTAGCTAATGAATTTGTCAAAATATTTCTGGCTTTGGACTTTTTACACAAGATACATACGTTTATCATATTTGATAAATCAGACACATTTTCAGAGAGGTCTGATGATTAATAAACTATATTCTGGTATTCCGAGTGTTATCTTTATAATATTAATAAATCAAAGGTTCAAATTAATAATATTTCCTATAGCATATTATGGTTCTTAACAGACTGTTTACTCATATATTGCAAATTAGTGGGGGCAAAGAAACAAACGCTTTAGAAGTTCTTCATCCTTTAGGTTAAAGAACGTACAGACAGAGCTTACCCTAAATCCTCTATGCTAAGTGGAGGCCCAGATCCTGATGGATTCTTCAGTACTAGTTCTTGTAATTTTGTGTTCTTCTCATCTTCAGAAAGACCTTTGTTGCTTAAAATCTGGCGCCTCTTGATAGCAAGGTCTTTAATTTCTTTTAAAAATCTGGCTCTGTGTGGGTTTACTAGTTCAAAGTCTTCCCAAGTTAAAATTCCATTAAACCAAGCTGGGGGTTTTGGTTTAGGGGGATCTAGAATAAACTCTGATTTTGAATCCTCTTCAAAGCTTCCTACTGAGAGTGAATCATGACCTTCTTCTGTAGAAGCTTCAGACTGACTTTCAGTACAATGTAAGTCTCTATCACCTCGGGATTCATAAATCAGTTTACTCATATTGCTTTTAATATCACCCATACACATAAGTTTAAAGAAAGGTTTAGAAATAGGTAAGTCCACAAGTCTGTTGTCTTGAATGCATTTGGCCAAGAAAATTCCAAGGAAATGAAAGAGTTTTGTGATCCTTTCAAGCTCATCACTATCTTGTGGGAATGGTGCCGTGAACAGTCCGCACGATCTCTGCACATAGTATCCAGGAGGTTTTAATCCACCTCCAAGATCAACCTAATTTTTTAGAAGGAAAAATGCAAATAAAATTAAACAAAAGATCCATAAACATTAAACATCATCAATTTAGATATCTAAAAGTATTTATATACACATGTTATTAAATAGTTCTTGATGACCAAATTTTATCCTTTAAAAACATTTTAATAATATCAAGATTATTCAATAATAGAGTCATGAAAGCATAACCTATTTTTAACATTTTCCAAAAGCAAAATCACAAATGAAATCACAAAATGGGAAATGAGTCTTACGTGACGAGATTCGTCATCTGGAAAGTTATCATCACAAAGCCAAGCTCCCAAATCAGTTCTCTGGAATTCCGCTGCCACAAGAGCATAAAACTCTAATGTGGGGCCCAAGCCAGTTCCTTCTTCTCCTAAAAATTCAACCTAAAATGAACAAATAAATTATGAGGAACAAGTGAGCTTACAAAAAACTTTTAAATGATCTCATTCTTGCAAAAATTTGCCATATCCAATCCAATAATATATATTTTTTATAGCAGCAGTATATTATAAGCAACGCAGAAGTTTTATTCTAGTTTTCCTAAAGAATGTATTTGTTGTACACTATTACATGTTTAAACACTGTGGTGACCATTGTTCATCATTAATTTACTTCTCACAACAATCCTACAAAATAGATTATCATTTTGTTTTTACACCAAAGGAAACCAAATTTCAGATGAAAATGTTAAATCATTTGCTCAAGGAAATGATGGTATACAGATGTGTATGTGTGTCTGTTAACACCAAAACCTAAACTCTCCCACTTATTTCTGACTTTAGGCAATCACTTTACAGGCTTTTATCCATACTCTACCTGTTCTGAAAATGATTTGAGGTGGCTTACAAAAACATATAGTGCATGGTAAAAAAAAATAATAATAATTGAGGATTATCTATGTTAGAGGAATATATGGGTAGGAAAAATAAGACGAAGGCAAAGAAAGTTTAAAGTGACAGCCATAAGCTTTATATATTTTCTAGATGTATATTATATTTGTCATGATCAGTCTGTGTCCAAAAGATAAATAAACCAGCTGGTTCACACCTGTGAGAGGGGAGATATTTCCTTCATTGTCCTCCATATAAGGAATAATAAGTATATAGCATATAGTCAACAATGCCCACAACAAATCTCTATAGTAAATATACTGAATTTCATACTGCTATCTGCTATGACATCTCTAAGTACAGACCAATGACATAACAACAAGCACAATTTAAATGAAACAATACTACAAAACGCTGTGCTCCAGAAATGCAGCTATCTAATAGCATAGCTTAACATAAAGGTAAAATTTAGAGAATCAAAAAGAATCCTTTGTGAGTACTATCACTCAGTCCAGGCTTTAAGAAATGCGCAGTGTCCTTCAACTAGACCAAGCACTTTCCCATCTCAAGAGGGAGGACATTCTCTGTGCTCGTGAAGTCACAAGATCCTGCACCTGAGGAAGTGAGCGGACACCCTCTTTTGAAAGATGACCTGCAAGAGAAGGCCTTTGCATCGAGGCAGAGAGATCCCTCTTCACGTCTGTCTCATGCAGTTTTTACGCAGCAGAATAAACAGAATGGCTGGTTCTGTCAGTCCTGCACATGAAAAGAAATTTTATGAGGTACCTCAAGAACTGATTTGCGATCTGCATGTATTTGCATGACATTCTCAGCCCATTCCATCAGCGATTCACCCCGTGGAACTTTTACTCTCTCATGCTTGAGACGACCGACTCGAAACTCCCCAGGATCATCTCGCCTTACACTACTTGTGGTCCTTGTTCTTTCCACAGTGGCTTCTCGTCGGTTTTGTAACCACACTATTGCTCTGAAATAGAAAAATGTCTATGTGACTGGAGCACACAGCAACAGCTGGATGTATTACTAAACAAGCAACATAATTCAAAGACTTAAGGATTTTTTAAAAATAGTATTTTATCAGGTGATTAAAATATAATAATGTTTTTATTACATAAATTATTGCTTCCTCTCATAAGCTAAAATATATAAACCCCTTTCATTGTAATCTTCCTTAAACTGAGAAAGTATTGAGTCTATACTTTTCCCTCTTTATTTTAGCAATTAGTAGATCAAAACAAAGGTCTGTGGTCCAACTACACATAACACATAAAAATACAGCCAGTCATAATACATAAAAATATAGACAAACATTTCCTATCAGAGTAACTAAAAAATGGTTAAGCTATCTTTATTACTATGATACAAACTGAAAGCCACTATTAAAATGGTATTGCAGGGTGCTGGCCTGGTGGCATAGTGCTTGGGTTTGCATGCTCTGCTTCAGTGGCCCAGAGTTCATGGGTTTGGATCCTGGGTGCTGACCTACACACTGCTCATTAAGCCATGCTGTGGTGGCATCCCACATACAAAATAGAGAGAGACTGGCACAGATGTTAGGTCAGTGACAATCTTCCTCAAGCAAAAGGAGGAAGACTGGTAACAGATGTTACCTGAGGGCCAATTTTCCTCACCAAAAAAAAAAATAGTAATAATAAAAATAAATTTAAAAAAGATAGTGTGATTTTAAAACATTTTCTTTTTAACAACATAGCACTAACCCATCCTGGGGTGGGAAAATCTTTTTGTTCTGTTCTTTTTCTTTTTTTTTTGAGGAAGATTAGTGCTGAGCTAACATCTGCCACCAATCCTCCTCTTTTTGCTGAGGAAGACTGGCCCTGAGCTAACATCCATGCCCATCTTCCTCTACTTTATATGTGAGACGCCTGCCACAGCATGGCTTGCCAAGCGGTGCCATGTCCGCACCCAGGATCCAAACTGGAGAACCCCAGGCCGCTGAAGCGGAACGTGTGAACTTAACCACTGCACCATGGGGCCAGCCCCAAGGGGTGGGAAAAATCTTGAACTAGGAATAAGGAGATGAAAGATTTACTCTCATTGTGCTAACAACTTTTTGGTAATCTCCGGCAAATCAGCTAAGTACTGCGAGAATCAATTTCCTCATCTATAAAACAAAAATCATAAGCAACGCTATTGATCACAATAGGCCTGCAGTTCCATGTGTACAAATGCTTTATAAATGGCATAAAATGGTAAAACAGTGTAACTTCTCAGGGAAACAAACAGCTCTATTTAAAATTGTAACACTTTTACATCTACTTTAAAAGTACTCTGGGGGGCTGGCCCCCTGGCCGGGTGATTAAGTTCGTGTCCTCTGCTTCGGCGACCCAGGGTTTCCCCAGTTCGAATCCTGGTTGCAGACATGGCACCACTTGTCAAGCCTTGCTGAGGTGGCATCCCACATGCCACAACTAGAAGGAACCACAACTAAAAATACACAACTATGTACCGGGGGCCTTTGGGGAGAAAAAAGGAAATAAAATCTTTAAAATAAATAAATAAGTAAACGAAAGTACTCTGGGTACTCAATCATTCAAGTATTTATTGAGCATCCACAATGTGCTATACACTGCTTTAGGAACAGCAGCTAGAGCAGTGAACAAAATAGCCAGAAATTTCTGCCCTCATGAAACTTTCATCTAGTGGAAGGAGATAGAAAAACAAAAGTAAATAAAATATGTAATATGTTAGATGGTAGTAACAGAAAAATGATGGTCAAAAGGAAGATATGTTTCAATGCCATCAAAGCTATTTGCAAGCATTTAATTCGGTATTCCTGGGAATTTCAGCAATTAATTTATGCAAGCTACCTAAGACCTGTACAGTACATGCTAGCTGATGGAAAGTACTCCAATCCACTCTACTCCAAGAGAGCAGATATCCAATCAGAAACAGAAAAATGTTTAAATGTTGACAACTCTTTCCAAGAAAACAGGATAATATATCTCCTCCATTGGTCTTGATATAAAGAATATTTGTACATTTTGGGTTTATGTAACATAAAAGAATATATATATATTTATTCTAAAACTGTAAGAGGATACACTTCTTACCTTGACGCACCAAATGCTGTGCATGTGAAATAAAGCTGTCTAGTTTCAAACGGTATCAGGAAAGGGCACTTGCTGGTTAATTGTTCACACCAGTCTGGCAGAGCCCCACTTGCCAATGCCAAGGGCTCCTGCAAATGAACACATGACAATGTCTTAAGGCAACTATTTAAAAAGACAAAAAGGAGTCAATTCTTAAATGTAAATTAAACAAATGAATGCAATGGACTATATGGGCCAAATCATTGAATCAAAGGGGAGGAAGTGGAAAACGAAGGAGAGGCAATACTCTGAAAGTCCAACATTACAGGTTGAAGAGTTCAACTATCTGATTTTATTACCTCAATTTGCTGCAAAATTTTTGTTGTGATTTTTTTGCTAGTGAATTCATCTGGCGGAAAAGTAAACTGAGGCTGCTCATCACCTTCTGTAAAATTAATAAAATTAATAACAATATAAACTGACTTGCTTTTAAAACTGCCACAGAAATGAAACAAGGCTTCTTACGGACCTTCTTGGGATATTCTTGAATAAGGGTCACTTGCAACTATATACAGAATACGCAGAAGCTGAAGGACGTCTTCTACTCCACAAGAATTCTGTCCATTGCCTGCTTTGGCCTGAGGTTGTTCTTTTGTCAAACTGAGGATATCACTACTTTGAAGAGTTGAAATGGCCCCCTGGTTTAAGCCAGACTTTGTTCCATGCTCACAAAAATCCTACGGAAACAATTAACAAAACTGGCCATTACTCATGTTTTCAAGAAAAACAATACATCAATCCTATTAGTATTACTTTGAAAAGGCTGGAATTTTTCAAAGAACTCCCTTCTATTTAAATAAAAACAGTATCACCCAAGTAGAAAATCGATGCATTCTAGACCATTAAAAGTCCCAAATAAAATATAACTACTATAAGCCACAGTTAAAACTATGTACTTAGACCCAATGCCACAAACCATGTTGGAAATTTTAGCATTGGCATATTAACAATATTAATTCAACCCCGTTTTTTTAGTATGCCCCAATGAAACTCTCTTCCTTAAGAATCTTTAAAAGCTGCAAAACAAAGCACAAAGCCATTCCCAATCAAAACAGTGTTTTGATGCCAATATATACCTTATATGCAGCTATGAGCTGAGAACAATTTCTGTTTTTCCTAATACTTTTATTAGTGCCAGTTAATTTCCAGTGGCGCAGGAAAGCGGCGTCTGCATTCTTCTGCAGGTAGGTTATCAAGTCATTCTTTGGTAATTCATCAGTGCCAAGGTACTGTTCCACATGCTCTATAGACCAACAACCCTACAATAGGAAAAACCAAATGTTGGCCTTTCCTGATTATCAAGTCTATGCTATTTTACATGCATTACACAAGGTAGCTTTAAGATCATGCATTTAACCTAATCTAAAGAATTCCATGTTAGTGATTTTCCCCTCAAATGTGCAACTGAAATACAGTTTTGGTTGTTTTTTCTTTTACTTAAGGAGCCAAGATTAAGACCCATTTCCTAACTTACCATTTTTCCATTTTCCTTTTCTTTGTCTGAATCCTTCATTTCTCTGTACATGATTCTAAACAAGAAGATATTATTCAAGTTAATTCATAAGTCAAATAATTTGTGATTATTTCCAATAAGACTTCAATTCTTTAAAAAATATATGAATGATGCTATTCATTAGCCATATGCTTACATTAAACATTGAACTCAGGGAGAATCTTTAAGAAAGAAATATTAATTTGTTAAACAGAGGGAAAAGCAGAAATCATATTCCTGAAAAAGAGTCATGGTTTATAAATTTAGCATTACTGCACAGAAAACATAGAACTATACATAGCACCGTTCAAGCCTAGAACTTTTAAGGTATGAAGTACTATGCTGTACCATGTGTTATAACTCTCATATACTGTTGTAAAAATGAAATGAGATGAGGAATGGTTTGCTTCTGTGTCTAGATGGAAAGAAGGATAAGAATAACAAGGACCAGGAGCGCTTATGTTCGTGTAAGGCAGCTGAGATCAAATTTTAAACTCCAATAAAAACTGAACAGAATGCCATGATGTCTGTCTATCACAAAAGGACCTGGATTATTTTACTGGACACTATGTAAGATTATCAATGTTGTTAAGAGAACATCAGAAAAATATACTAACAAAAGTTATATAAGGATGATTATGATTATTTATATTATTAAATAATAATAAATAATTATAGGTAATATTTACTCAGTGCTTTGTACATTCCAGACAGTACTAAAAATACCTTATATATATTAATTCATTGATTCCTCACAACCACTCTCATTTTACAGATTAGATTAGGAAAGTGAGGCACTTAAATGGTAAATAAATTTCCCCAAGGTCATTGATAATTATTTATTGAATGAATGAATGATCAAAGAGAGGCAGGCTTAACTCACTGGCCCCAAAACAAATAAATAGAAAATATTTAGTACAGTCAAAGACTTCAACAATTATTACATAAGGAACAGTCTAGATTATTTCTAAAGTTCCTTCCAGTTCTAAGTCAGAAATGCTCTTATCTGTTCCTGTAAACTAACAAGCCAAGAACCAAATCTCTTCTGTTCCTTTAGTCCAAAATATAGAAATACAATGCTTCTTGGCTCATATACTATGAAAATATTTACTTAATACATGAAGTTAAAATCTCTTACGTGTATGTTGGCTCCCAAATACGCCTAAGTTTGTCTGATTTCACATTGCCATTACAGGACAATTGAAGCAATTTTTGTACATAATAAAAGATGGTTGATCTGAAATTAGTGAGTGGTAATTCAACTTCACGAGTTGTTCCAAGACCCGTTACTTTCAACGTGAGGGCTAAGCGAGGTGACGGAGTACATTCAACTTCTTCCAAGAGCTCTGAATGAGGTGTTCCTAAAAATATGGAAAATGTGAAAAACAATTACACTAAAACAAGCAGTCCAGAAAGAACTATGCACCAGACGCAAGGCTATATGAAATTTAAACTCTTCTGCCATATATTAGCTAAAGATGCCAGCTACTTAAGACTCTTCTGGCCTCAACATTTTTGTTTTTTTAAAAAATAAGAATAATACACCACCTAGGTTACTTAAAGACTAGAGTAGAATTTATGCGTATAATATGAATCTCTCATTTTTATTAGGAAACACATGATAACGGTCTGAATAGTTCAGAAATGTTTTATTTTTATAAATAAGAAAACTAAAATTACTCATAATTCTACATTCAGAGAAAACCACATACTCTGGTCAAGCTTTTGCTTATGTCGAAAAGTGGGGTGTGAGGTAAACACACACAAACACAATTGGGTTCCTAATATATTTGGTGGTGTACTCTCATCTTTTTTATTAGCTCAGGAATCTTTTCCTCACAGGACATACAGTCTTCTCAAGTATTTTATTCACTGCATGACATTCCACTGTACCTTAATTGAACCATATGCCTCTTATTAGACATAATGAAGGTCATTTCCAATTTTTGACAATATAAATAATACTTCAGTAGCCATCAATGTATACAAATCTGGGTGCAGAGCTAATATTTCCTTAGTATAAATTTCAAGAAGTAAAAATACTTTATCAGAAAATAAGAAATATATTGCCAAAGAGCCCTACAGAAAATTTAGACCTACTTATACTCCCCTAGAATAGGTTTTCCTTTTCGAAGGGGCTTTGGAATGCTGTGATTCACCATAGAACATTATACTACAAAGTGTACCTACTTTCATATTTAACATGAGTATCTTTCTATCAAGTAAAAAGTACATTCTACACTTAATCAACATTTCAGTCTTCTTTAAGGATAATTATACTGATTACAATTAGCTGACATTTATTGAGGCACAAATCAAGGACCAGGCGAGGCACTTTATACATTTTACTTCATTTAATCCTTTTAACTACTTTGTCAAACTATTATTTCGCCCACGTAAGAGATGAGGAGATTCAGGCTTACAAAGATTCGGTGATTTGCCCAGTGTATTAGTTCCTATTACTACTGTAACAAATTACCACAAACTGGGTGGTTTAAAACAACCCAAATTTATTATCTTACAGTCCTAGAGGTCAGAAATCTAAAATGGGTTGGTGGCAGGGCTTTGGGAGGCTTTAGGGAAGAATCTGTCCCCTGCCTCTTCTAGGACCTAGGGGCTGCCCATATTCCTTGGCTCCCGGCCCCCCATCACTCTGATCTCTGCTTCCTGTTGTCAGATCTCCTTCTCTGACTCTGACCTTCCGGCTCCCTCTTATGAGGACACTGGTGATTACACTGGGTTACCCAGATAATCCAGGATAACCCCCACCTCAAGGACCTTTATTTAATCGTATCTGCAAAGTCTCTTTTGTCATATTAAGGTAACATATTCACAAATTCTAGAGGTTAGGATCTACATATCTTTGTCAGGTCATCAGCGTGCCTACCACACCCAAAATAAGAGTTGTAAGAGATGGAGTTGCCGTCCAGGCTGACCAGCTTCAGAGGCCATCACTGAAACCACTATACAGTTTTTCAAAGTAAAAGCTGAACAGGAATAATCCTTAGCACTTGTGATCCAGTAGAAAATAGAATATAAACCATCCACCTTTAAATGAGGCATTACTTTAAAAATTACACAAACACAAAACAGTGTGTTTTTATGATACCATAATTTTCTCCCTTAAAAAAAAATCTGTATTTTGAGGGGCCAGCCCGGTGGCGTAGTAGTTAAGTTTGCATGCTCTGCTTTGGTAGCCTGGGGTTCACGGTTTGGATCCTGGGCAGGGTGTTTGGATCCTGGTGGTGTCCCACATAGAAAATAGAGGAAGACTGGCACAGATGTTAGCTCAGCAACAATCTTCTCAAGCAAAAAGAGGAAGATTAGCAACAGATGTTAGCTCAGGGCCAATCTTCCTCACCAGGAAAAAAAAAAACAAACCTATTTTTTTTTTAAGAACTTATGGCTGATATACAGTTTTTCCTGAAAACTTTTATTTATATCCTGCATATACAAGTAGCACCTTACTTTTCTGACTACATATAACTATCTTATTTGGTTTCTATTAAAAAATCACAGAAACTAAAACGTACTGTACCTGGGGGTGGAATTTCTAGATCAGTTGTCTGTTGGACGTTAGTGCGACCAGGTCTAGGATCAAAAGCAGGAACCAAAGCAGAAAACTGCCGCTTTAGCACATAATCATCATCCCATGTTCTCCGGCGTCCTCCTTTAGTTTCATACTCTTCTTCTTCCTATTACAATTAAATTTCACGTATGGACAAACATTACAAGATAAAACTTTTCATTATTGCAAAAGTGATGTACTATCTATAAAATATGTTAAGTACTTCTCTACAGCTATTACACTTCCTTATTTAGCTATATTTCTTAAGCACAAAATGAGCCAACATAAACAAACATGTATAGCTACAAACATTTTTTAATGACTTCAGTTTATCAAAAATAAGCTGCATCAGTGATGGTTACACAAATCTACATGTGATAAAATGACAGAACCATACACACACACTGTATCAATGTCAATGTCCATACAACCTCTCTGTACTATCTTTTCAACTTCCTGTGAACCTATAATTATTTTTAAATGGTTTCTTTTTTAAAAATGTAAATTGCATTACATACTGAATTACATACAAAATGGATATAATGCTTGGGCATTGCTTTAAATAACTATGGGGCAAACAAATCAAACAAGTTTGACAAAGTGTTGATAACTGTGAAAGTCAAATGAGGGTTCTTAGGGATTCACTGCACTATTCTACTTCTGGCATGTATGAAAATTTCCATAATAAAAGCGTTTGTAAGGAACATTTTCTCCTCTCCTTCACTTTTACTATCAACAAAAAAGAGATGAATGGGGGCCGGCTTCGTGGCCAAGTGGTTAAGTTCGAACGCTCCGCTTGGGTGGCCCAGGGTTTCGCCGGTTCAGACCCTGGGTACGGACCTAGCACCGCTCATCAAGTCATGCTGAGGCGGTGTCCCACACAGCAGAGAAAGAAGGACCTACACCTAGAATATACAACTATGTACTGGGGGGCTTTGGAGAGAAGAAGAAAAAAAAGGAAAAAAGAAGATTGGCAACAGATGTTAGCTCAGGTGCCAATCTTTAAAGAAAAAAGAGAGATCAATGCATTGTAAATGATGTAAATGTTTGATGCAATAATTTTTAAATAACGATTACGTATTTAGATGCACACACATACTCTATTTTGGACACATAGCTGAAATTAACTTTTATAACAAATCAAATTGATTTGACAGCTCTAGAGCCAGAAGGTCTGGGTTTTTATCCTGGATCCAAAACTTCTATGTGTGACCTTTAGCAATCACTTCATCTGAAAACTGGGGCTAATAATAACACTCAAAGGGTTGTTGAAAGGATGGAATTAGTTAATACAAGCAAAGTATTAAAAATAGTGCCCAGCACTTAATTAATGATCAGTAAATGTTAGCTAATAGATTAATATTATTAGCTACCATCACCTCTACCATTATAACTACGAAAGCTATAACTCTTAGATAATAGCTATTAACCATTTTAGTATATATCTACTGCTACCCAGAGGCCAAGATGAAGGAGTTTCAAGTAAGAAACTCCCATATGCATTATGCCAGAGCAATCATGGAATGTGGAACCCAAGCAGTTGGGGAAGTTTCTTTATGTTAACCCTATTTGGTAACTTCTTGCCCTACCCCCAGTCCTATATATTTTTCTAGGCATTTTGGTGGTATGTTACTGTGAAAGGAGAGAATCGACACTGCAGGGAAGATAAACATCAAGATCTTACCTGCTCCCCAATAGGTCGGCTCCCTGCCCCAGCAGGGACCTGCGGTAGCTGCGAGGTGACAGCGTGGTGTGTTACATCAGAGCGGGAGCCAGCTCGACGCTGCAGGGATGGTCGTCTCAGAATCTGAGGTAGAAAAATGTGAAGAGACATATCTAATTATCTGACCCATATATATCCCCATTCAGCCTTGAACTGAAACTATCAACCCATATTACCAAAATCGTCATTAAAAAACTTCATATTCACGAGCCATCTTCAGAAAATTTATAAAATGAATGTTTTAAATTCATCACGTATCATATACTAACCTTCACAAGAAATAAGTTAATGTTTTATGTTTTTTCTAAGCAACATATACCAAAAGCATTTCTTGGAGTTCTTTACCCCATTGAAAGCTCAACTTATGAAATTTTTTGAAATCTAATAACATTTTATAAAGAGAAATAAAAAATATACAAAAGTTTACAATAAAGGGTATTTTCAGGCAAAAGTTCAATTCAAAGACAATCACGGCAGTTAAACCAATTGCAGTGGCTAAACACTTGGGAGTTCTGGATCATACTGCCTAAGCTTAGGCCTCCACTATTCTACTTAACTCTGATTAATCAGAGCAAATTTTTCCTTCTATGCTTCTATCTCATAGCTCTGTGTAAGGAATGACAATACACAGATTCAGCTTGCAAAACAGTAGGCACTAAAAAATTCTAAGTGCAAGAACCATGAAAATTATATTCTTAGGGTAAATGCAGTTCTTCACACTCTCAAACCTGTTAAAACATTAGCATGTGACGTGGAATTTTTCAAATATAACCAACTTATTTTCTTTTAAAAGAGAATCATAAATGCTCAGATTAAAAGTGCTTTTCTTAATTAACCACATTTTTCATACTGGTGCCTTATTTCCTTGCTTCAAAGTTTAACCAGGACTTTTCCCTGCTTTTCCTCTCTTCATTTCAATTATTAACATCCTATTTTAGTTAAGAGAACGGGGGACTCTCTCTCTACCATAACCTCCTCGTATTCTTGGTCCTCCTGATTGTCATCTTCATTTTCATCATCTTCCTCATCTGGCTCAGGCAAGTCCTCATCATCATCTAGCTCAGCTAACAGAGTACTGGCCCGGCAGCTATCAAGGAAATCTAGAAAACAAAACCAACAACCTTACTCTCAACACAATTAACAAAGCATAACAAAGTTAACTTTGTGCATTGGTTTTACAAAACAAAGGTAAAATTCAAAAGGGACAAGTATAAAGACAACACTTAGTGATGGCTTATTCCACCACACATACCGAATGACTAACTTTGGTAAATAGTACAAGCATGGCAGAAAGCAAGGTGGAACAAAGGATGAGCATAAACTAAATCCGAATCTACAAAATCGTAAATATAAAAAGTCAACAATATGGGCCATGTTAAAAAATAACAATCCTATAATCATTCTCTACATAAGTCACAGGAAGCATAACATGGTGGAAAGAGAACATTTTGGAGTTATTCGTTCTGTCAACAAATATCTACTGAGTACCTGCTAGGTGCCAAGAATTGTGTTGGGCCCCAGGTGTACATATAGTACTTGTAAACAAAAACAGACATGGTCTGAGCATCTGTGAAGCTTACAGGGTAGGGAGGCATTTAAAAAGTAAACAAATGAATATATAAATACAAAATGTAAAAGATCTTATGAGGGAAAAGAACAGAATTAAGTCAATTAGAGATAGGTGGGCTTAGCTATGTGACCTGGCAGGTTACTACTTAAGGATATTGCCTATTTACTATGGAATAACGTATATACCATCTTTCATATTATCCATATTATCTAGCACATAAGGAAGTTCAATAAATTTGAATCCTTTCATCTCTCTCCTCCTTAGGATCTCTCCCCCGCACCCCTCAGCGAAGACTGTGTCAAATTTATATTGTCCCACATAATGAAGATGCTGACAAGCTGTTCTTCCCAAGAACTGAAAACAAAAAGAGAAATAACAGGACTAAAACAGGAATTTTTACTGAATCTATAAGGAAAAAAAGATTTCTATGGATAAAAAGATAGTACGTACTCTATATTTCAAAAGAACATCCAGAAGACAATGTATAATTATCTAGTAGAAACTTGGCACCTACACACCTCTGAACCAAATATATTTCTTTAAGTCCAGTAATTACAATTACATAGGACTAAAAATTCAATGCCTTTTACTGGATAGCTAGTAGAAGAAAGAGGCCTGGTTTGTATTCAGTTAGTAACTAAGGTACACTTTTTTAACACTTTAATATTCTGAAATCAGAATGTCTTACAAGCAATGGCAAGTCATAGCTAAATTGGCAATACTTTTTTCCTTAGTGATATAAAATAATGGTGTCTCTATTTATAATTAATGGCATCTTAAATTTGATGAAACACATTACCCCTAACACATGTAAGATGCCATCCTGCAATTTAGGTAGTGGTTCTCAGGAACATGATGTGGTAGTAGACAAGATAAATCAATTCTACTTTTGGTTTACTTTTAAAGGAAAATCGTCTAACTTGTACATTGAAATTCCATCTCGTATACAATTCACTGAATCAGAGATTTTTTCTACTCATTATCTTCCCTTTTTAATAGAGTTTACGAACATAAAAAAACCCTTCTTTATTTATTTCATGGATGTGATCATATCACAGAATCAAATTATGTCCCTTCAAAACGTAATGTAGCAAACATTTGCACATAGATAAATTATAAGACAGATGTTACTCTGATCCTCCATAGCTACACTCTTAAAGAGTCCTCCAGTTTTAGGAATGTAGAAAAGGAAATTTTAATCATCCAACAATAATTTTAAAAAGGCAACCAATAGCCCTAACTCTTTAATATTCTTTCCCCATTAGAATACTCATAACCTTCTTAACCTTGATGTGATCAAGAACCAAAGCTTGAAGGTAACATCTTAACAAATAAGTAGGGAGGGACAAAGGGCCTCCATGAGAAAAAATAAAGTGGAAAATAGCTTGCTCAATGATTTAAAATACTTTGGTGTAATAATCATCATCATTTTGCTACATACAGTTAACAGATAAAGCATAAACAGAGAAACATAATGATTTCCCTAAAACCAGAGAACATCAGATTCTTTTTTTTTTTTGAGAACGATTAGCCCTGTGCTAACATCTGCTGCCAATCCTCCTCTTTCTGCTGAGGAAGACTGACCCTGAGCTAACATCCCTGCCCATCTTCCTCTACTTTGTATGTGGGATGCCAGCCACAGCATGGCTTGCCAAGCAGTGCCATGTCTGCACCCAGGATCTGAACTGGCGAACCCCAGCCGCCGAAGTGGAACATGTGAACTTAAACACTGTGCCACTGGGCAGGCCTCTCAGATCCAATTCTTGATTGGAATAGGAGAGGCCACATTCTCAGAAAAAAGAAGAAAAATGTGTTAAATGAGGCATACATAAAATAGTACTATATATTATATATATGAATATTCTTGTATTTGAAATGCAAATGATTTTTTAAAAAGAACAGGCAGTGTAATCAAGGATGTATGGTAACAGGTATTCCAAAAGAAAAATGATGGAAGTGTAACCTTTTTGGAAGGCTATTCGGCAATTACTCATTTAGGAATTTACCCTAAGCAAATACATAAAAATACAATTCAAGGATGGTTATTCATAACAATGTTTATGGTAATGAAAAGCTGTAACTTAAATATCCAAAATGGAGAATTATTAAATAATTATCATACAGTCAAACAGCAGAATATCTGGCAGCCATTTCAAATATTGTAGAAACCCATTAAACAATGTGAAAATATTTTCACAGTGTACTAAGTGAAAAGAGCTGTCTGAAAAGAATATAATCCCTTTTTGTTAAAAAAAAAAAGAGAACATATACATCAAATGATATGTATCAAATGATAACAGTGGTTGTCTCTGGGAAGTGGGGGCTAAATGATTTTTATTTTCTTCTGTATTTTCTTTCTATAAAATGTTTTACTTTTCTAATAAGATAAAATGATTAGAAACATATTTTAATTGAATCAAATAGTTTTATCACTGGCTATAGCATGGAAGCCATGATGCTGTAACTGTAGACTTTCTAAGCAAAAATTAATTAATTTGAAAAATTCAAATGTTACCTAATTAAGAAATTATTTCCTTTTGGCTGGCCCCGTGGCCAAGTGGTTAAGTTTACGCGCTCCGCTTTGGTGGCCCAGGGTTCCATGGGTTTAAATCCTGGGCGCAGACACGGCACCACTCATCGGGTCATGCTGAGGTGGCATCCCACATGCCACAACTAGAAGGACCCACAACTAAAAAATATACAACTATGTACTGGGGGGATTTGGGGAGAAAAAGCAGAAAAAAAAAAAGATTGGCAACGGTTGTTAGCTCAGGTACCAAACTTTAAAAAAAAAAAAAAAAAAAAGAATTTTCAAAGGACCTTGATAATAGTTGTGGTACTGTGATTTATATTAAGAAATATGTATTTGGTCTTCATCTGTTCAGGCACTGAGCTTCTAAAACCCTTGGAATTTCCTAAGTGATATGAGCAATAAAGGTGCCTTTCATTATTATTCATCAGCAGAGCTGTTTTAATGAGACTTTTGGAAAGCCTTTAATCTAAGGATGGGTTGGTTGTCAGTGGAACCAACCATAATGAGAGGGTTGGAACTTTCACCCCCAGACCTCTGGGGAGAGGGGCCAGATATTGAGTTCAGCCACCAATGGCCAATAAGTTAATCAATCATGCCTAAATCCTGAAGCCTCCAAAACACCCCAAAAGGATGAGGTTCAGAGGGCTTCCAGGATGGTGGACAGGAACACATCCACAGGCCGGGAGGGTCCCCAAACTCCAAGGGGACAGAAGCTCCTGTGCTTGGGAGCCTTCCAGACTTCATCCTATGCAACTCTTCTGCCTGTTCCTGAGTTATATCCTTTTTACAATAAACCAGTAATCCAATAAATAAAATGTTTTCCTGAGTCCTGTGAGCTGCTCTGGCAAACTAACTGAACTCAATGAGGGGATTGTGGAAACCTTCGATTTACAGCCAGTCGGTCAGAAGCATAGATGACAACCTGGACTTGCAATTAGTGTCTGAAGGAAGGGGGTGGCAGTGTTGTGGAACTGAGCCTTTAACCTCTGGGATCTGAACTATCTCTAGGTATGTAGACAGTGTCAGAATTGAGTTCAATTGTAGGACAGTCAGCTGGTGTCTAAGAATCACTTGGTGTGGGGAAACTTCAAACACCTTTAGCTGTCAGAGGTTCCAGAAGTAAAGTATTCTGTGAGTAGAGGACTGAGAATAGAGGAGACACACAGGAATGCTGTTCCCTCACATTACAGTGTACAAGGACTATCGCTCTACAAAGCTTATTAGTCTAGTACACTTCTATTCTTCTCGGATAAAAGTGTCAAGTAGCTTACTATGATTCTAATGAAACTTCATTAGTGACAAAAGGCAAAAAAGGATGACACACAAGTTCTTAGATGTCTGTTTATAATCAGATTTCTTAACAGTCCCTCATATCACTCCATGGCTTTCATCTTACATAAGATGCCACATTTGTGAAAGAATAATTCTTTTTTTTTTTTTAAAGACTGGCACCTGAGCTAACAATTGTTGCCAATCTTCTCTTTTTTCCCGCTTTTTTCCGCCAAATCCCCCCAGCACATAGTTGTAAATTTTAGTTGTGGGTCCTTCTAGTTGTGGCATGTGAGATGCTGCCTCAACATGGCCTGATGAGCGGTGCCATGTCCACGCCCAGGATCTGAACCAGCGAAACCCTGGGCCACTAAAGTGAAGCGTGTGAACTTAGCCACTCGGCCACAGGGCTGGCCCCACTCTGTTTTTTGCTTTTTTTTTTTTCTAAGGAAAACTGGCCCTGAGCTAACATCCATGCCTATCTTCTTCTACTTTATATGTGGGATGCCTGCCAAAGCATGGCTTGACAAGTGATGTGTAGGTCCACACCTGGGATCTGAACCAGCAAACCTCAGGTCACCGAAGCAGAAAGTTTGAACTTAACCACTGTGCCACCAGGCTTGGCTCCAGAATAATTCTTTTCTAATAAAAAATTAAAAACCCAGCAAAAAATGTAATAAAAACATCACTATACAAATATCGAAATATTTTAAACTATAACTTACCATATAAGGAATATTCTGCTTCCTGACCTGTGTCACTTTCACTGGAGGTTGACGTGAGGCTGGTAGTTAAAGTATTACTTAATGACTGACCAACCGATAAAACTGTTGTTGCTGTAGCTACATTGCTGCTGCTAGTAACACTGGATGTTGACATAGTCACTGTTGATGTAGTACCAGGTGTGGTCAAATTAGGGAAACTCTGAGCACCCATAAGAGGAGACGCTAAAGATAAAAATGAAGCGAATCAGTATATAAACTTTAGAAAAACTAGGTAGTATATTTACAAAAAACAATGCAGTCATGAAACACTTTTAAAAGGCTGAAAAGCAACAACTTTGGGAACCCAACTGAAATCCAACTAAAAATTCTTATTTTTATTGCACTATTATTTTTCAAAAAATTAAGACTAACTTTTTAAAAAAGTGAAGCAATGAAATAATTCCCAATGATATTTTCCAAGGGAATTACTTTGACCCATTAGTAGCTTAAATTAGAATTAAATACCTTTGAGAAGCTAATATCAATTTAAGACCTACATAAAAGTTATACTAGTGTGATGCTCTGACGTCAACTGACTATGCTGATATTTAATAGTCATCGATTTCCTTATGCAACGCTACTTAATGACTTATCATAGAGGAGTGAAAAGCAGAAGTGTGTTATTGTTTATCCTTTCATAATAAGAAGTTCTTTATCACACCTGATCTGAATTCTATAAATATCACGATTCTAGAGAACTTAACTTCACGTTCCTGAAGTGCTAAAGTTGATGCAGTTGTATCTAACATGGTTAACGGTCTCATTAAAGACTGAGCCAGAACCCACTCAACAAGAAACCCTCCTTTGCATCCCTCAGAGTGGAAAAAGCATTGGGTTCCATAAGGAAAAGCTCACTTACTTGCTGTGCTCATCACATTCCTCCCCAAAGTATTAGTGTTGTTATCACTGCTGCTTCGGCTTAGATTCATGTTGTTCGTGGCATTAGTCCGTGCTATGTTTGCCACTCTCCTTACAAAACTCTCCAAGCTAGATGTTTCTCTTGAGGACAGGTTAGGTACACTTGCACTAGAGCTCATAGGGGCCCCAGCAGCCAACAGAGAACTCACAGACAGTCTGTTACTTGCTGAAGAGCTAAGGGGTCGTTGTGAAGCTGCTTCTTTATTAGTCAACTCAGATACTGAACTAACATCAGGAG
Source organism: Equus caballus (assembly GCF_041296265.1). NCBI lineage: Eukaryota > Metazoa > Chordata > Mammalia > Perissodactyla > Equidae > Equus > Equus caballus. The sequence goes on from NC_091684.1 coordinate 182,231,435, forward strand.
AACTAACACTAACAATTCCCATGGATATTGCACTAGACTCCCCAGGAGTACGAACAGAACTATCAGGGCCTAACTTTCTTTCAGCATTTTCACTTCCCGTTTCCGCTGTTAAGGTGCTGGTGCTTGCACTGGAAGATGACCCTACTTCTGTTTGAGGGACGTTTTCAGCAGATGAAAGAACAACAATTGGTTCATGGACATCAGCTCCTGAAACTATACTGTGTTCCATTACAATTTCTGATCTCCGTTCCGTTTTGGTCGAACCCAAGCTGATGTCGCTGCTACTGGCCACGCTACACACAGAACTGCTGCTTCCTTTTCTACTTGAGGAGCCTGCAGCAGCAGATGTCTTGTCTGGACAGTTGTTTTTCACCAAGCTGCTCCATGATTGCGTTGTGCCTGAAACAGTGGATGAAACAGGTTTGGGTGATGCCACTGTATCAGGGTCGTACCCTGGTGCAAGCTTGAGGTCAAATTTTCCTTCTGCGCCCATACGGTAAGAGTTTGAGCCACCAGCATCCCAGGTGACATCAATCCAGCCTGGAAAGGGACAGGAGTTTGTGAGACCCAGCAGAAAGCAGACAGGAGCGTGTCAGACAGTAGCTCCACAATACGGGATCAGCTTTTCATCAGTGCTGTACTTCTTTTCTACAGTCATTTAAGGTCTGCTAAATAAAATTAAGTTCTTCTTTTATTTCTCTTATTTCTGCACTGTTTGCTTTGATGATATTTAAAAACAATGTAAGGGTCATGTTTACATCTATTGGGGTATCTTTTAAGGGGAAGAACTGTTAAAAATTGTAAAAAGTTATACAAATGGTAAATACCGGAACTTTAGCAAGTATAGATGAAATCTAAATAAAAAGTATTTTAGTTGCTAAATATGATTATGTGGTCAAATGCTCTTTATAGAAAAAAGTGCTGGCTTACCATTAATTTCTAAGTTTGGGCTAAATCCTATAATTGTCAGACAAAATATTCATATATCTCCATAGAAATTTTAGGTCACTAGCTCACATAACACTAAGTTAGCATTTCGGTTGTGTTCTCAAAGTTCACTGGTTACTTGGTTCTCTTATGATTAAGTTTAATAAAGTCGAATAAACACAGAAAATTCTAAAACAAAATTTTAAAAGTATGCTAAGCTCTTTTATTAGAACCTATATGCTAAAGCTAATAATGTGTGAAGAACTAATGAGGACACTGCTATTCAATCTATATTTACTCATACCTGGAAAATGACACTTATTCTTTTTTAAAAATGGTAATTAACTTCCAAAACCAATAAAACAAACTGCTTATTAGAAATGAAATTAATAGAAATTTTACAATCTTATTTTAGTGTTATAAGCTAACTACTTCAGGGAAAAATACAACATATACAAATAGAATGTCTAAAGTATAACAAGTCTTTGCAAAGTTTGAAAGTACTTTACCCACACACGCACGTACTCCCATGCACACGCATGTGTGCACACACAGGCCAAGATCAGATTATGTTTATGATGAGGCTCAGAGGGGTATAAGTAATACTGAATTACCTGTGGGGATTATCTGCATATAAGTTCTCTGAGAGGAAAACTGCCCCAAATCTACATAATCTAGTTTAGATGAGTTTTCAATTGCCTTAATTTATTCTGTATGCTGAAATAACCTCTGAAGAAACAATATTTAACTACCTCTTCTGCAACATGGAAAAGTGTGAGAAAGGACAGGTCAAAAACATATCCCAATCCCAAATAAAAATAACATTTGCATTGCATGAATTGGTCCAAAAATACACTGATAACTTATTTCATAGCACTTATCAAAATATGTAACTGAATGTTTATCTGTTTCACCCAGAAGGCAGAGAGGATCACACCTTTTTGCTGTGTATACCTGAAGTCTAACAAAGTGCCTTTACATAGTAGGCACTCATATTTGTGGAATAAATGAAAAAAATGGATATTCCTACCACCACATAGTTCCTCTAGAAAGGAAAGAGATATTTAATTGATATAAGGTGGAAAAATAATTTTAAAATGTACATCGTTCATATTAGGCTTGAGAATGTGTTGAAACTGATATCTAAGGGGAACTAAGAAAGAGTGCATACGTACTATCCATAAGTGTAAAGGTACAAAACTCTGAACTCCTCCTATGCCCGAAAAATAGATAAAAAGATAAACAGAGTTAATAATAACTATCCATTATTAGAAATGGGTGGCGTAAGCATTTGAAAGCTAAGAATCCTCTCTGACATAAAGGTTTCAAGGTGTGATTTAACAGGAATGGCCATCTTGGTCAGCTAAAACTCTGAATCTCTACACTTGCCAAATCAGCAAAAATAAGCCTTTCTTATATGTTAAATTCTAAAATTAAGGTTCCAATTTTCCTATGTGTTGCTTCAGGTTACGCCAGCCTCAGAAAAATGAACTGCATTCACATATTCCTAACTAGCCCACATACTTAAAAGGCAAAACAATCAATTTAGGGGAAAGAGAAATTTTGGCAGTTATATGCATGCTCACTCACTGTAAACCTGGTATGATGACAACTGATTTGCAATTAGGGTATGACTATCGAGAAAGGCATTTGGTGGTGAGGTAATTCAAGGAATAGAATCTTAAAAGCAATAAAATCAAAGTGCTTGTTTAAGTAAACAAATGCCTTTATTACACAGAACATGAATATATTAAGATATTAAATGTTAGTCATTCTCCTAAGCACTATCACATTTTTATAGTTCCTTAAATATTTGGTGTAAATTGAGAATTTGAACATTTTACTCTTCTTTTTGTTTTTAATGCCAGGCGAAATTCATAAGAACCCTCTACTGGTCAGGCAAATTATCCACTAATAAATCAGCATTTTAAATTATAAGAAAAAAATTAGCCACTATAGTCGCTTCTGGGACTTAATGGAAGCATTTATTAAGTGGGTATGAACTTCCCTAAAATCTACAGCACCAAAGGTTAAAATTGAACTTGATTTAAACAATAGCTCTCATAAAACAAGAAAGTTTAAAATCCCAAAGAAAAGCTGGTAGACTGAGAAACATTGTGAAATATCTTATAATCTACTAATAAATGAAGAGGCTATGATTCTTGTTCAATGCTTTATTAAAAAATAGTAACTAAAAATGTTAATGCTTTTTCTTCTATGTGACTTAGAGTAAAAAAGTTCTTGCCTGATTCCTGTCAGGATAACAAGATGAAAAAAGCATAAGAAATTAAGATAAAGAACAATGGAAACTTATGAATAATAAACTAATTTTACAAAAACAGCAACAAAATATGTCTTGAGGGTATTCAACTTACACTAGCTTATTAATCACTTTAAAATATTAGCAATAAGTTTAGAGTCAAAACTTAAAAATTTTCAATTTTCCCTTCTTTCTAAATAAATGATTTTTCCATTTTTAATGTAAAACCAATACGTCAGTTCTTCTACATAATGCTGGGACATTTATACAATTTATAAATTATCCCAAAATAACCAAAGAAGAATACTTTGTTATTTAAGTAGCTGATTTCCACACTATAAAGTCTAAGCACCTACTCACCATTATGCAGTTCTCCTGTGACGGTGCCTTCTCCCTGGGGGCTGCCATCCTGATCTCGCCATTTCCAGTCAAGGCCTCTGATCACACGAGCGCCTGGAACCATGTATTTCAGAACCTGGGAGCGTACTAGACGTCTCTGTCTTCTAAGATTGGCTTCTGCTTCCTTAGCTGCTTTTCCTGTAAGGGAGAAATTAGGGAAATATAAACAAAATCACTTTTTACAAATATAATTGCTTCGGTAAGTTAGAAAAACCTACTACCATCTCTTTACCTAGCTGATCTTCACATACTCCATTTACAGTGCCATAAAGTTCGAATCCAGAGAGTGAGAGGTAGTGGGTTTGTCCACTAGCATTCTTCCCCATCTGTTTAATTCTCACATGTCGCCACCCCTGTTTCTCATCCTTTGGTGGATCAAGAGGCCAGGTTGCTGTTGATCTGTGAATGGGTGAAGGGAAAAGATTGTGTAATGTTTCAAAACAGATGAAAAAGATTTTAAGGTGGGGAAGATATTTTACATAATAGAGAACTGGAGAAAAAATAAACTAACTTTCATATTCACTCAACAGTTCATTACACAAGAATCAAGAAATCAAAGGAGAAAAACAAAAAATAAGTTAAAAATGAAACATTAAGGGGCCAGCTGCATGGCATAGTGGTTAAGTTTGGTGCACTCTGCTTTGGTTGCCCAGGTTCGTGGGTTCGGATCCTGGGAGCAGATCTACACCACTTGTCAGCCATGCTGTGGTGGCGACTCACATATAAATTGAATTGGAGGAAGACTGCCAAAATGTTAGCTCAGGGCTAATCTTCCTCAAGCAAAAAAAGAAAAAAAAAGAAGAAAGAAAGAAAGAAGAGTAAGACTGTTAACAAATGTCGGCTCAGGGCTAATATTACTCAGAAAAAAAATGAAATGTTAAAATGTATACTATTAGTTTGACTCATAACATTAAATGATTTATGATTAATAAAATCCAAAGAAATGAGACCGGAAATTTTATGAATAATATACTTTTATGATGAAAACAATTTTAAATTCTTGCAAAGTTTTAAATATTAAATTTCAAAGTTGAAAATATTACCTATTAATCCTAATGTTAAGAAGCTACTTCCGTACTACATCAAATGCAAAGTAATTTAACTCCATACTCTATCTACCCCTCAGAATGTGCCACAATGGACAATTAAAACATTAAAATTAAATTTTTTAGAAATATAATACCAACTTTCTGTCTTTAAAAAAATAATATATGATCAATATATAAAATATAGGAAAAGAGATACATAAAAATAAGAAAAATTTAAAAGTCAGCCATAATTCCATAACCAGTAATAGCCACTATTAATATGTTGAACATTCACATATATCATGTGAATAGATGGATAGTTTAGTTAAAAGCTAATTCCATTTCCTTTTGGTTTTTATTATTATGCTATATATATACACATATAGCCATATATCAATTTCTTTTCAAATGAATAAGCTCAGCTTTCTACTCATGTTTAATGTAAAGTTTTTGACAAAGTTCTGGTAAAGTCAGTATTTCAAAGTTTTAGTACCTAAATTATAGTATCAAGTGATGTTTTAGAAAGAAAATCTTGCTTCAATATCTCACAAAGAAGGGAGCTCTAAGGGTATACAATTACAAAAATAAACAAAGCTCTTTATTGAGTTTTCCAATTTGCAAAGACTCCTCAACTAACCCTGGTTCATTGAGACTGCAGTCATCAACATGGGTATACAAAGGAGTCCAGTTCTGTCCATCTTTGGATACCTGGAAAACCCAATTTCTCAGTGCAGACCTTCCATAACCACGAGCATGACGAAGTGTATATGCTGATGGTATCACCCAAAGACCCAGATCTATGGCAAACCAGGCATTCTTATCATCATTGCTATGACAATTTAAAGCTGAATTATCACGACTTAATATATCTTCTAAGCGACCATAAGGTAGATTTCTTCCTTCTGATGATGTTACAACTACGAGTCCATAAGCAGCTGGATTTACCCATTCATATGCAGTTCTACAAAAAAAAAAAGAAAAATTAGCAGTTAACACTACCAAAATAACTGCATTTGTTCATTTTAGCTTTTCTTCCCACATAAAATTAATTTAAAAAATTTTACAATTAACAATTAAGATTTTTTCCCTCATAAACAGTAATTTGGACAGTCTTAAATTTTATAAGACATCAAGTTCCTTAAACTGGAGGATACTCAAATTTTATTCTACTACCTAGAATTCTTTTTCCAGGTGAATGTTTTCACTTTACATTAAATAGAATGACTTACTTGGCATTTGTCCCAATCCAGTAAATGATTCCATTCTCATCAAAATCATGCTGGTGCCGAAATATAAAATTTTGGCCTTCTCTTAATTTTCGAACAAAAACAAATGAAGATCGGTCAAAATCATACCACTGCTTTGCTACCTAAACCAAATAAAATACAGAAAACACTCACCTTAAAAATGCTATTTTCAAACATATCGCCCACTTTTTCCCTATGCCTTTAAGGTGAATTGTTTTATTGTAACAAATACTCATTAAGAAGCATTTGGGGGTGGGGCTGGCCCCATGACGGAGTGGTTAAGTTTGCGCACTCGGCTTCGGCAGCCCAGGGTTTTGCTGGTTCGAGTCCTGGGCTCGGACATGGAACCGCTCATTAAGCCACGCTGAGGCGGCATCCCGCATGCCACAACTAGAAGGACCCACGACTAAAAATACACAACTATGTACCAGGGGGCTTTGGGAGAAAAAGGAAAAAAAAAATAAAATCTTTAAAAAGCAAAAAAAGCAGCATTTGGGGAAAAAGTCCCAGAAAAATAGAAATTTTGACAACCAAAGTACCCCACTATTAACATCATAGAATATTTGTTCAGTCTATTATTTCGATAGGATAAAACAAAGTCTTGATCATATTGTACAAACACATTTTTTCCCTACTCAGTCATTAGACATTTTATCAGCTATGTAATATTCAAATTAATGGAAACAATAATCAACTTGATATTGTTCTTGATTGGCATTAAGGTTTTGTTCACTATTTTAGCATTACAAATAACCATAATAAACATCTTTATGAAGACACCATTTATAGTGTACAGGTACATCTCATTTTATTGTGCTTCACTTTATTGCATGTTGCAGATATTGTGGGGTTTTTTTTTCTGCTTTTCTCCTCCCCAAAGAGCCCTAGTACATAGTTGTATATTTTATTGTGGGTCCTTCTAGTTGTGGTATGTAGGACACCGTCTCAACATGGCCTGATGAGCGGTGCCACGTCCACACCAAGGATCCGAACCAGTGACACCCTCAGCTGCCACAGCAGAGTGCACGAACTTAACCACTCGGCCATGGGGCCGGCCCCCAGATATTGCGTTTTTTACAAGACCCTCCAACAGCAAAAAGATTACGACTTACTGAAGGCTCATCTGATAGCATTTTTTTTAGCAATAGTTTTTTTACTTAAGGTATGTACATTGTTTTTGTACATTTCTTTTAGACATATTGCCATCACACACACAACAGACTACAGTATAGTGTAAACATAACTTTTATATGCACTGGGAAACCAAAAAGTTCATGTGATTCGCTTTACTGTGATATTAACTTTACTGCAGTGGTCTGGAACTGAACCTACAGTATCTCCGAGATACGCCTGTATAAAGATTATTTGCTTAGAATAGATTCCTAAAAATAGAATTGCTAAATCAAACTGTATTACCATAATTCTGGATACATACTGCTCAAAATACTTTTCTAAAGGGCTAAACGATAGCAGAGAATGCTTATTTCACGATGTCGCTGCCAAAAGCTCACCATTTTTAAGAGATACTGTTCCAGAGATTCAACAGTAGCTAATGGCTCCATCTTCAACATCCTGCCCGTCCTGTCTATCAATGCGGTTTCACCAGGTGCACGTTCCAACCGAAATCTTAATCTTCTCGTAAGTATCTACACAGAAATGATCAAAATGCTTCAGAAAATACCTTGCTTTTTTCTTAGAATTGTAAAAATGAGACATGTTATATGAACACAGTAATTGAGACTTATAAAGTATAATCATAAGGGAAGTATCAGTGTTGGTCTTCTATTAAGCGGTTGCTTCTTTTTAAAAAAACGTCCACTGGACAAGTGATATTGGCTTTCAAAAAAGAAAAAACGTTTACTTAGAATTTCTAAATAACTTCAAATACACATGGTTTAAATAAAATTATAATAAAGCATTTCCAAAGAAATATTACATCTCTAACTTATAACTCACAATTTTCCAGGTAAGTTATGAAAATTAGCTAATTAACTTATTCCTTTAAAGCTAAAATATATAAAATAACCTATGGCTAATAAACTTAAAAAAATTCAAGATAGCTTCCAATCCAGTATGTTTTAGTAAGCAACAAGTATAAGACTAGTAATTTTAGGTAGCTTCATTTCTGGAGAAATCTTAACTAACTCGTACAGACACAAAATTGAATGTTCATATGTGCATTTGGGTAGCATTTTAGACTGCAAAATCACCAGAGGGGACATTCCTGGCGTTCTTTGTGTCTTGCACAGTCTCCTGAAATGAGAACTGCATAATAAAAGATTTTGGTGCTCCTAGGACTGTAAAAGCAGGAGAATTTCCAGTCTTTGAGACCTATCTCTACTACTTTATTCACATATCAAGGATAAAGACTTAAAAGGGATGGATGTGGGGCTGGCCTGGTGGCACAGCAGTTAATTCACACGTTCTGATTCGGCAGTTTGGGGTTCGCTGGTTTGGATCCCAGGTGCAGACATGGCACCACTCATCAGGCCATGCTGTGGCAGGCATCCCACATATAAAGTAGAGGAAGATGGGCACAGATGTTAGCTCAGGGCCAGTCTTCCTCAGCAAAAAGAGGACGATTGGCAGCAGATGTTAGCTCAGGGCTAATCTTCCTCAAAAAAAAAAAGGAAAAGAAACGGATGGACAAAAACATCCCCTTGCTCCTTTTTGTATTATTCTGTTTGAAATAAACACAAAGTAGATCTCTACATCTTGTTTAATATATGTACAATGTCAGGAGAACTAACTATATTGTAATTTCCTGTACAAGCTCTCTAGTCTGGGAATCCAGTGGCTTTGGTAACACCACTGAGTTCTTGGGGATATGGCAAGTTTTTACCTTGATTAGGCGATGTTTTGGCAAATACAGATTCTCAGTCATTTATTAAAGGCTACACTTAAAAGGAACAATTCCATGCAGTGGAATGCAGGATAGGTTGGATAAAGGCAAGATCTGCTAGGAAATATTAAAGTAACCCACAGATGATGTGATAAAGATCTGGATTTGGATATTAGCAGTAGGAGTATTTGTTTTCTCTGTTCATATCTGGATCCCAGCTGCTAACAAAAGCATAATTGAATAAATAAATGAGAAGGTCAACCAAATAACATTTAGGATGAAAACAGGCTTATTATAAAACCATATGATAATGAGAGATTTCTGGAAGGATCAATAGGAACAGCTAAAGCCATCTGGTTCTAATCAATGACATACAGAAAGCAAGAAAAAAAAATTGTGCTTAAAATATTTTTACATTTTCTCCCATCTTGATATTTCAAACAGAGATGAAGGGACTTAATTCATAATTCTAGAACAAAAGGAGCCTTGTTTCTGCTTTTTCCACTGATAAAGTGTCTTTCCACTTACAATCTACAAAATACGATTTACTACTTACGATAACTATTTACTGAAAGTCCACAGTGATTTGATTAAACAAAAAAGAATTGAAATATCAATATATTCAACAGTCATTTGAAAAAAAAAAAACAATCAAATGGCATCAGGGTTGGTGTCTTTAACCATTATGCAGAATTGTTACTTAATACAATACGAAAGGAAAGTTTTTGTTTTTAAGAAAAGTATAAGACTGCTTCTAAATGCACTGGCAATAGCGACTGCATTTTTATGGTTACCTGGAGGTTATATGTGGATCCTGGAGTATCATACAAATGAAGAGGTAGACGTTCAATAGATTCTAATACAGCTATTAACTTTCGAATTAATGCAACTGCTGGTCGACTGTGAACAAAACAATAATTGTTAAGAACTTTATGTAGTTTCATGCAAAAGTTCATACAGAAACTACAGTGACTAACTTCATATAGACCCTTACTACGAGCACAAAGAGAAATTTAATTTTGTATAAGATCACATCTAAGTGAGCAAAGATACTCTCATAATTCAATTTCCTTCACTTAAGAATGAAGTATTTTTTCTTATAAAACTTTTATAAATTGCATTCAAAGTATACGTGTAATTTATTTTTTAAAGCTTAACTTTATTATATAATATTTGATACATACAAAAGAATATACAAAACAGCAAAGTTTTTTGGTCTTTTAAAGATTTTATTTTTCCTTTTTCTCCCAAAGCCCTCCGGTACATAGTTGTCTGTTTTTACTTGTGGGTCCTTCTAGTTGTGGCATGTGGGACGCCGCCTCAGCGTGGCCCAATGAGCAGTGCCATGTCCGCACCCAGAATTCGAACTAGTGAAACCCTGGGCCGCTGAAGCGGGGTGTGCGAACTTAACCACTCAGCCACGGGGCTGGCCCCAAAACAGCAAAGTTTTGAAAATAATACTATTTGTTGGCAAGGCAACAGTGGTGTAATGCTTCTGGAAAACAATTTGTATCAAAAACCTTTAAAAATCATCTATAACCTTTAACTCAGAATTATCACTTAAAGGAATTTATGTAAAAACATATTTCCCTTGAGAGAAATATATTTTAGTGTTAGTAATAATTTACAAAGAGCTACAATGTTTAATATAGTAATATTTGAATAAATTATACATCCATAAAATAAGGCATTTTGTTTTACATTTATAATTATTTTAAAATGTAATGCACTCATCTAAAATGGTATTTAAAATTAATGAAATTAATTGAATTTCATTTATTATTTTAAAAGTTATTTATTATTACACAGTCAAAAGTAAATAAAATAGTAAAATGAACTTTGAATGAACCCATGACCCAGCTTCAGCTATTGTCTACTAATGGCCAATCGACTTCTTTCTACATCTCCACCTATTTCTCTCCTTCCCATGTTATTTTGAAGAAATTGCCAGAGAACGCATCATTTCATCCAGAGTATATTTTGAGTACGTATCTCTACAAAAGAATTCTTTTAAAAAAATCATACCATTATGACAATTAAAAAGGAAGTAACAACTATTACTTAATATCAAATATTTACTCAGTGTTCAAATTTCCAGTTGTGTCTTAAAGAGGTATCCAATAAACTAAGTGGTCAGCTGCGTTCCCAGGAGATGTAATTTTTCTTTTATTTTATTAGATTAAAAATGCTTTAAAAATATTTTTTATTATACATTTATAATATAAGCTACTTCCTTATTGAATAGAAAAGCTCCTATTTTGTGTATAAATACTATATTAGACTCCATCTTAAAGGAAGTACACCAGCTTGCAAACACTGCAAACATCAAATTAAAACAAATTTGTGGATTTACCTTTCTTCGTCTTCATTTTCACTAAAGGCTGTCTTAAAAACATTTATTCTTTCTACCAGTTGACTACAATCTTGTTTCATATCTAAATCCACGGTCTAAAGAAAACAAAAAAGAGAATGTACAAAGAAAAAAACTTTAAGGCTGTTATTGAAATTTATCAAAAACATGCCGCAAAGATGAATATTAGCATATTATTACAAAATGAGCAACACAGTCTAAGTGAAATCATCAATTTCTCTCAATTAAAAACTCTTTTTACCATATGACTTAGTAGACCACGGCTAACATCTACATAGATTTTTTTTTCCTTCTTCAATGTTATTATGGAGTAGCAATTACACTGTTAAATCAGTTTCTCCCAAAGTATAGAATGTGAGGTGATTTCAGATTATTTATGAATGAACACTTTGCATTTTAACCGTACTATTTACTTTAACTAGTATTAGAAAAAATATAATGGGATATTAAAACAATGATTTCATAGATATTACAAAGTGATATGTGATAATCCCTATAATTTTAACAAATGGGAATAAATGCAAATGGTAAAATTGATGAAGGAAATGTGAGACATTGAAAAAGCGAATCTTAAGAGTATATCACCACATACAATGATTAAGAAAGAAAAATTAAAATGGCAGAACTGAAATGGGGAGAAAATTTTCACTTTTTTCTACTTTCATTAGAATGTTACAATGAGTATGTATCTTTCATTAAAATAAAGAAAAATTTTTATCACAATGAAGATATTAAAGGTAGACTAAATGGAAGAAAAATATAAGGTTATTAGCAAATACTTGTCAAATAGTCACATAAACTTCCTAAACTCGTTGCTCATAAATTAATTTTATGCAAATAATTTAGGTACGTAAGAAGGTCTATAGACTAACTCCATTTTATGTAAGTTAAGAGGAAATCAGAGCAGTGAATAACATTAAATCTGAGGCTAAAGTAAGTGTTTTGTTCAACAAAATCTTGAACAAACTATAACTGGGTAACTCAAAAATCATAAACAGACAATTCTTTCAACTAGCTCAAACTAATGACGCAACTTAAAGGAAAGACTGGAGAAATTATAAATATTAACATTTATTACTTAGTTTTTCAATATTTTTTGACAAAGTAATATCGCTCAGCCAAATGCGCAGCTACAAATTATTTCTAAAACTATATACTTTGTTCTGTACTATTGCATAAACTTACATTGTTTAAAACAGTAAGAAGAGCTTGCACCAAGCCACTACTGCACATTTCGTATGGTGAAATTGTGTTTTCATCCTTCAAAAGTACAATTAGATTTTCTAAAGCTGTCTTCATTAAATCTCTCCAAGTGTTCTCACTCTCAATACACTAAAAGAAAAAAATGTTTTTAATGCAAAAATAAACAAACAAGTCTCAATTCACTTAATTTATCAGAACATCATTGTAACTGGATAATAAACAAGATTAAGAGGTTCAAGTCTTTAATGCAAATTATTTCTACCAGGGTCAGCAAACATTTTTGTAAAGGGCTGATTGTAAATATTTTAGGCTTTACAGGCTATGTCGCCCCGTCACACCTATTCAACTCTGCCGCTGTAGCCACCAAAGTAGTCACAGACAATGTGTAAATGAATGAGCATGGCTATGAGCAACAAAACTATTTATGGACACTAACATTACATTTTCACTTATCATGCAATATTACTCTTACTTTTGATTTGCTTTCAACCATTTAAAAATGTAGAAAGCAGTCGTATTTCACAAAGCCATACAAAATAGATAGCAGGTCAAATTTAGCATGTGGGTGATATTTGCTGACCCCTCATCAATACCCAGAATATAAAGGATAAAGGGGAAAAACTAAACCAAGATCACAGTGTGTCATAAAATACAGAGGCTAACATACTTGTCTATTTGTATGAAGTTCCCAAGAGGACTCTAACTGAGTTGCTATGTTTCTGAGCGTTACCACTACTCCACGAGGCATGCTTTCTACAGCTTTAAAGTGGTCATCATATAAATCTCGAGCCATGGTTCGTACCTACCAAAATAGAAAAACCAAAGGTGAATTTTCACTACAATTAATAATTTCACCAAATTTTTCCTTTTACATACACACAACACATACATATATAAATGTACCTTTTAGAATTAAGATATTTATGCCATTATCAACTTCCAAAAAATGTCACTACTTCTATTCATATATATCAAAAGGTTAAATGGCTGAGAAAGTACTCTAGTAGATTTTAGCAGTGCTAAATAAAAGAACTCATAATTTTAATTTTTGGTTATGCAAATTTGTATTCATACACCAAATGGAAGTTTATTTCATTTAAACAAAATTTAACCTGCCAAAAATTAATCTGCTCTTTTTTTTATAAAAGCAATCTGCTTATGGTGAACCAATTAGAAAATACAAGTAAGCAAAAAAAAGAAAATTAAGCCACCTATAATTCCATCAACCAAAGTTGAATCCTTTAACATTATGGGGTGTACTTTAGGGTTTATGTCTTTTTTCTATTTATATTATTCACACAAAGTATACATAATGCTCATATATTTACAAACTTCATCATGAGAAGGAATGTTTATGATCAGTTTGGTTACTAATTCTCTCTCATTTAAGTTAAATTAATGTTATTTGAGAGAATAACCCATACATGTCCTAGGCTTGGATCTGATGAAATTTAGTAGCTAATACTCTCTAAAAAGATATGCTTAAATAATGTAAATTTAGGCGTTACGCAATTTCATTTAAAGCACAAACTAATCTAGCATAACCCTAATGTAACAGAAAAACATTCACTCTCTAAATGAATTAATAATCTCTCTCCAATCTATTTTGGTATATCATTCAGAATTAAAAGATAAGTAAGTTCTGGATATTAGACAACATTGAAGAAACTATCCCTCTATAAAACAGTATTAATAAATAAAACTGAGGTTAAAACCAACAGTTAAAATTATTTTTACCTAAAATTAGTATATTTTGACACTATTGCTTTCATACACAAAAGAATAGCCACATGGTTACTGAGTTACTACTGATTTCAAGAAATGGAATCAATAATCATATTGTTTTTAAAATACGAAAATACAGGATTGAGACTGTGTTTCTTTGATCTTCTTTTTTTGAGGAACGTTAGCCCGTTTCTTTGATTTACTTTTCTTCTGTATTGTGAAAATTCATGACACTGTGAGTTGGTCTATATTTGGTAGGTAACAGAACATATCAGGTGTTCCAAGAAACTCCTGTGATGGCAGCGTGGTAGCTTTACAAAGAATTACAGTCGATCCTCATTATCTGAGAATTCTATGTTTGCAAATTCACTCCTATGATTTATTTGTAATCCCTCAGATAATCCTTGTAGGGCTTTCCCAGTCAATTGTAGGCATGCACAACACAACGAAAACTTTGAGATGCTTCATGTGCATGTTCCCAGGTGAGGTCAAACAAGGTAACACTCTACCTTCTTGTTTTAGCTTTCATACTATAAACACGTGTCCTTTTCACAGTCTATTTTGTGCCATGTTTTTCACATTTTTGTGCTTTTTTGTTGGTGACTTCACAGTTTAAAATGGCCCCCCGATAACTGGGCAAAATTTGATCTACAAGATCTAAAGAAAAAGAGACTTATTTTTTACTGTAAAATGGCCCCCAGGGGCTGGCCCGGTGGCATAGTGGTTAAGTTCGCACATTCCGCTTCTCGGCGGCCAGGGGTTCGCCAGTTCAGATCCTGGGTACGGACATGGCACTGCATGGCATGCCATGGTGTGGCAGGTGTCCCACATATAAAATAGAGGAAGATGGGCACGGATGTTAGCTCAGGGCCAGCCTTCCTCAAAAAAAAAAAGAGGAGGATTGGCAGTAGTTAGCTCAGGGCTAATCTTCCTCAGAAAAAAAAAAATTGGCCCCCAAACATTGTGCTGAATTTTGGTCCAGTGTTCCTAAGCACAAGAAGGCACAAATGTTCTATGGAGAAAACATGTGTTACATAAGCTTCGTTCAGGCATGAGAGTGATGTTGGCCACAAGTTCAATGTTAATGAATCAACAATACATATTAAACACAGTGCCTTTGAACAAAAACACACATAAAACAAGGTTATGTATGGATCAGTTCACAAAAATGTGACCAGAGCCTCACAGGAAACTAACTAACCCCGTATTTCCCTTTGGAGCAATGGTTCAGTGTTTATGGCAACTTTATAGAAGATCACAACTGTGAATAATGAAAATCGACCGTACATAGTTCAAATTCCTTTTAGCATCTAACGGATATCTTCAACTGAGATTCTTCTTCCTCAAAAGCCCTTAAGATATCCTGAAATCTCTGGCCTCATACTCTTTTTAAAAAACATAGAGGCAATGATAAAATATATACAGCTACAGAGGTTATACACACACACACACACACACACACACACACACAAAAGCCAGCGTGAACGTTCTTTCCAAGGTCTAGCATCTGGAAATATCACTGGGATGGCTCAGCAGATTAACAACTGGAAATGAAAACATGAACATCTTTATATTTGAAAAAGCTACTCCAAAGAAAACCTATTACTACTATTTCTACAGCCAAAGCCATAAATACACAAGTATTCTGCAATCCCAACCAAGTAAAAGCATTCTTTACATACTGTATGAAAAAACTACCTTATATCATTATTACAACTAAACTAAAAAATCTGTCATCAGAAAATATTGAATCTGTGAGATTATTTTTTCTCTTTTAAAAATGAAAAACTGCAAGAACAATTGATATAATAAAGATAGAAATATACTGGCCATATATTTTTTCTTCTCACAAGGCCCCCCAGTACACGGTTGTACATTCTAGTTATAAGTCCTTTTAGTTCTGCTATGTGGGATGCCACCTCAGCATGGCTTGATGAGTGGTGCTAGGTCTGCGCCTAAGGTCTGAACTGGTAAAACCTGGGGCTGCTAAAGCAGAGCACACAAACTTAGCCACTTGGCCGTGGGTCTGGCCCCTGGTCATATTTTTTTAAAAATTCATTGCATACTTTTTTTTTTTTGAGGAAGATTGGCCCTGAGCTAACATCTGCTGCCAATCCTCCTCTTTTTGCTGAGCAAGACTGGCCCTGAGCTAACATCCGTGCCCATCTTCCTCTACTTTATATGTGGCTCACCTGCCACAGCATGGCTTATCAAGCGGTGCCATGTCTGCACCCGGGATCCGAACCAGCAAACCCCAGGATGCCAAAGCAGAATGCGTGCACTTAACTGCTGTGCCACTGGGCTGGCCCCTTGTTGCATACTTAATGGACAGAATTTTAAAATTAGTATTGTGACTCTGAAGGTGGCGTCAATAACACATTTGCTCCTGTATCCATTTTTTTGTGTGTGAGGAAGATTGGCTCCGAGCTAACATCTGTACCAATCTTCCTCTACTTCATATGTGGGACGTCACCTCAGCACGGCTTGATGAGTGATGTGTAAGTCCGCACCCAGGATCTAAACATGTGAACCCCAGGCGGCCAAAGCAGAGCACATGAACTTAACCACTACACTACCAGGCCAGCCCCTCCTGTATCTTTTTGAAACAGTGATTTCATCTAAGTTGGCCATTAGACTAAGCATCAAAATAATCTCAATCTACAACCAGGCATTCAAGTTGCTTTATCACAAAATATTAAATCAGAACTGTAAAATATAATGATGCACTTTCAATCTCATTGTAGCACTAAAAATATCACTATCATTAATAATAATTAAAGGAAAAACAAATTAAAGCATGAGTTTAGAGTTTTTATGACATTAATAACAATAAAATAATTTAAATTGTATTATTTGTCTCAATTACCATTTTGTGTCTGTTTTAATGTTGGTGTTTAGTGTATGTATAAAAATTATAATAAAATGTATACATATTGTGGAAAATAAAATAATGAGCACAGAAAAAGGAAAACTAAAATATGTTAGATTGGGGCAGCTTATGTTACAAGGCTCAGTTTTTTAAAGGCTTAGAATCTAGACCACTGAAGCCTTACCACATCAGTATAAAAGACAGAAAAATCCAGTAAATTTCACAGATATACCTTTTGCTTTGTTTTTTCTAACTTAGACTTCAGTTTTCTGCCTCTTTTGCCAGTCCAGCCAGTCACAAATTCTGAACCTTAAAAAAAAGGGACATTTCACAAAGCAAATTTTATTGCAATTTAACATATTCATTTATTCTTATCTGCTAAACTTACATACGTATATACTTACCCAGAGAAGTTTCTGCAGTAAATGAATGTTTGGTTCCTCTATTGGATTCAAATACAAAACCAGGTAAATCTTCTTTCAGTATTGTTGCTTGCTGACCATCTGAGTTATGAATAGCAATTTCTCCTTCTTTCAAACACGTCAGTGACCAATTCCCTACGGTGAGCTTAGTGGGTCCTGGTGCTGAGAGTATAGGTTGACTTGAAGTAGATGGCTTTACTTGGCCTCGAGCTCTTTGTAATTTCTCTAAGAACTCACTTCTGCTTTCTATAAAGACAAAATGATTGTTTTAAAACCCTATTCCTTTCAAATATTGTTTTAAAACCTTATTCCTTTCAAATATTCCATTTTTTTAAAAGTAAACTACCGACTAGAATAGCAGTTTTATTAAAAAAGCTTAATTAGCAGAGTTTTGGTCTTTGGTATACTCTTACTGGTTTGAAATAGAGTTAGGCATAAAAGCAATCCTACAGCCATAATTTTTTAAAGCATAAGGCTTTGGGGAAAAGAGCTAACTTGAGACAGCATCACACACATGCAGTTCATTATTATGTGATAAAAGGCAGCTTCACCTAAAAAACTGGAGAGATTAAAAGTAGATACAGTGTTATTCCTTGTCTCATACAAGAAAAAGGCATTTATGAAATGCTTTCATGGCACAACACTTTTTCTCTGTTGATATTAAAGAAACTGGCCATATGATCAAGGATGTTCTATTTCTATGACAATGGTAGCAAAAATATGAGCAAAAAAACCAGATTAGCAAAATTACAGAAACCAGTAAGACATTTTAATAGAAACCTTCATTTACCTGAACTGTCTGATCCACCTTCAGGACTACCACTTGAATACATGGTGGCAAGTTTTCCATCCAAGATAAATCTGAACCATCCGTTACTGCCATTAGATAATTCCAAGGCTGCTGCATCGCTCCATATATATAAGCAGTCCCTTCCCCTAATGATTGACCAGTCTCTCCAATGGTATGGTTTACCTTGCTGCAATTCTTTAGCATCTTCCTGTGGTTCATCTTCCTAAATGTATAAAATTATTCAATGAAACATGGAAAATAATTTCTACTCCAATATTCATAAGTATTTTAAACATGACCATGAATCAAATTTAGATTTAAAACATCCTGAACATAATATTCAGTTGTCTCTAGTTTAATATGTATTTATTCAACTAATTATCTATAACTAAATCTTACAAATAAGTCCTGAAAATGTTAAGAAAGTCATATAAATAATCACCTAAGTTATGACATTTCCAGGTGTAGTGGTAAAGAAGACCAATAGACTGGGTCTACATACAACTAGCCATTTACCTATGACCTCGGTAAACTAACTACATCTCTGGGCCTAATTGATTATTTGTTAAAAAAAAAAAAAAGATGCTTAGACAGAATTAACGATATCCAAACCTAGCAATGCAAGAATCACCAAAGAAGCTTTTTAAGAATAAATTGTAAAGCCCCATCCTTAGTCAAGTGAATCAAATATACTGGATCATTCCTATGAACACAAAAATATTTTAGATAGGGCATGTTTAAAAAAACCCAACAACTTCTAAATATTGTTTGCTTAGCCTGGTAGCCTCTAATTTTGTTGACACCATTTAAATATTGAGACTATTCATCACAAACACATATAAACTTGGTGTGTGCATATGTGCATGTATGGGAAAAGTCCGTTAGACTTGATAAAGACTTGTTATATTTTAAAAAACTAAGTATTTTTTACCTTTTCTTCCCTGAAGTGGCTTATAACACTAAAATAAGATTTTAAAATATGAGTGATAAATTTCTCTAAACATAAGTACTTATATTCCAGGCCATGACAGATTAACAAGGACCAAGACTTGTTTATCCATTGTAAACAACCTAAAACTAGATGAAAATATATGAAAAAGTGTCTTCAAACACTGGAAAACAAGCAACATAGGACTGCAATCTCCAGAAAATGGAAACAAACAAAGTTAAGTCTTTTAAGCCCAGACACAATTTTCTAGCTAAGGTGAGGAGGGTTTTTTTGTGGCGTTTTTTTTGTGAGGAAGACTGGCCCTGAGCTAACATCTGTTGCCAATCTTCCTCTATTTTGTATGTGGGATGCCACCTCAGCATGGCTGATGAGTGGTCTGTAGGTCTGCACCTGGGATCTGAACTCGTGAACCCCAGGCCACTGAAGCAGAGCACGCAGACTTAACACACTATGCCACCAAGCCGGCCCCTGGCTAAGGTCTTAAGAAGAAAGAACACAAAGTCCAGTAGCAGTATGAGTTAACAAAATGGAGACCTGTTTGAAGAGACTGAGGTAAACGGAACATGTAGAGGATGAGTTCAGCATTAGGGAACCAAGCAAAAAAGATCTCTGGAGGGGCTGGCCCTGTGGCTCTGCTTCAGCAGGCCACAGTTTCACTGGTTCAAATCCTGGGCACAGACCTATCTCCACTCATCAGGCCATGCTGAGGCAGCGTCCCATGTGCCACAACTAGAAGGACCCACAACTAAAATATACAACTATGTACCAGGGGGCTTTGAGGAGAAAAAGGAAAAATAAAATTAAAAAAAAAAAAAAGACCTCTGGAAATCTGTAAAGTGGTCACCATGAGTCTCTACTGAGTACTAGACCACTCATGTATGGAGTGATACTCTTTAAGGTTGGGCAAAGAATGACTGGAAAAGTCTAAGCTGAACAATACCCAAGACCACAAAAAGTGGTCAGATATTTCCATTCCAAACAGCCAAAGCAGAAAATCCTGGACCAAGAGATGAAATTTTTCCAAATTTGACAAAAACCACAGATCAAAGAAAACTAAACAACCCTGAGCAGGGTTGGAGACCCACATGTGCATGTGCCCACACACACCAAATACAGCAAAGCACATCAAAGTCAAATTGCTAAAAACAAACAAACAAAAAAGCAATAAAATCTTAAAAACAGCCAGAGGAGGAATATATGTTACATACAAAGGAATTAAGATGAGAATTACAGGAAATTTTTCAGTAGAGACTATGCATGCCAGGTGACAATGGAACATCTCTTAAAGTGCTGGAAAATGATCTGCCAAGAGTCCTGGTAGGCACTGAAAATATCCATCAAAAATGAAGGCCAAGTAAAGATCATTTCAGACCAAAAAAAAAATCCAAGAGAATTTTCTGGCTTGCCTTTTTATTCCCTAAACAATATTTTTAACAGCAAAAGTTTAATTTTGATGAAGGACAATTTACTGAATTTTTTTTCACAATATAACCTTTTAATGTCCTATTTAAGAAATCTTTGTCAAGCTCAAGATCACTATGATTTTCTTCTTTTTCCTCTAGAGGTTTTCCAATTTTAGTCAATACATTTCAGTCTATGATTCATTTTCTGTTAATTTGCTTTTTTATTATATGGTAAGGATCAAGATTTCACGTTTTTACATTGTTATCTACTTATTCAAGCATCATTTTTTTTAAAAAGATCATCCTTTCCTGATTGAAGTGCCTTAGGACTTTGGTTGAAAACTGACTGGTCCCTGTGGGTCATTAATCTATTTTTTTTTGCAGGCTTTTTTGGTGAGGAAGACTGGCCCTAACCAAAATCTACTGCCAATCTTCCTCTTTTTTTTCTTCTTCTTCTCCCCAAGACCCCCAGTACACAGTTGTACACACTAGTTGTAGGTCCTTCTAATTCTGCTATGTGGGACGCTGTGTCAGCATGGCTTGATGAGTGGTGCTAGGTTCGTGCCCAGGATCCAAACTGGTGAAACATCCTGGGCTGCTGAAGCAGAATGTGTTAACTGAACCACTCAGCCACACGGTTGGCCCCTGTGACCTATTTCTTGAATGCAAGAATTCCAGAGGGATGAATCCAGACATCACTTCTTGTTTTCTCTTTTCTTAAGTCCTCCAGTAATTTAGGAAACACAAACACATACACATACATAAAATCACTCTCAGGATTCTAACATCATAACCTATGCTCTACCATTTTCTCAAAAATATTACTACTCTGTCACTAATTGTTAGGACTAAATCATTTCTGGCAATCAATAGAGACAGATAAGGTATATTCTAAATTTGTAATCTAAGGCAAGAATTATCAACGGATACTGAAACCAGCAGGTAAAGGTTTAATGAGGAACAGCACATTTACATCATCTCAAATGATCTCCCCACAAATTACTTATTAATTACAAAAGGAAAAAAGAGTAGCTTGACAATAGAGAAACCTGGCAGGGTCTAACATAACCAAGTGATCCAAATTAACATCATCAGCATGAGAACAAACAGACCTCATGTGCCTCTGAGAAACACACTGTGCACTGACAAGGATGTAACATCACCTCTATAGTTGCCCTGCTAAAAACATGTAACTTGAATCTTCTCATGAAGAAATATGACAAATGCAAAGCAAGAGTCAAAGTCCAAATTAAATGGTCTGTCCTGTTCGAAAATGCCAAGACTATGAAAGAAAAAGAAAGGCTGAGAAATTGTTGCAGGTTCTTGGATTGGATTGTGGATTAGGAAGAAAAAAATTGCTACTAAGGACAATGGCAAGTTTGAACATGGTCTCTGGATTAGATATGGTTTTATATAAACATTAAATTTCCTGATTTTGATAGCTATACTAGGATTATAGAGAATGTCCCGGTCTTGGGTGAACTTTTTAGGTGTAAAAAGGGGCACTATGTATCCAGATTCTCTCAAATAATATTTTTTAAATGTACACCCACACTTACACACATACACATATACATAAATGAGTGTGCAAATGATAAAGCAAATGGGGCCAAATGTCAATAATTAGTGAATCTGGATAGAGGATACTCTGATATTCCTTATTTGCAACTCTTCTATAAGTTTTAAATTTTATCAATAATATTTGTAAAATTTTTTTAAACTATATTACTTCATATTGCCAATATTTTATCAAAACCCTTCGTAAACTGGAACTAGATTTCCTCAAAGGAAACTCTATTCTTAATACCACTATAATTAAGACCACTCACTTTTTCTGGTTTTGATTCTTCTTCATTCTCATCATCAGAGGAAGGACCTGCCAAAGTTGATACTTTGCTAATTACACCAAGTCTGGCTAGCTGATCCAAAAAAATATCACCACCTTTATCTACTAAATCCCTTATGATTTGCAAAGCCAGCAAATGGCCATCATCATCATCCTGAGGGGAGAAAAAAAAGGAAATTAAGGAAAAATTATAAAAATAAGTTGAGCTGCCTGGAATAGACAAATGCAATAATGTGCACAGACAAAATGATTTACTGAAATTAGGACAACAGTTAAACATTTTACTGACCAATATCTAAAGGGAATTAACACCAAAGGAGTTTCAAAAAAAATTTAAAAACTGACCTCTTGATCAAGGACAGTTGCAGTGATTTCCACCAATATTGTAGGCAGATTGTGACCAACATCAGAATCGCAAACTTCTTTTAACAGTGCTTCAGAGCAAAAATGAATCATTTTTCGAATCAAAGCAAGACTAGCTTTCCTTGAAAAGTAAAAAAAAAAGAATTTTAGGAAGCCGTGATAAGCTAAAATAAAATAAAATGCAACTATACATTCTTGAAAACTAAAATACACAATGTTAAGTTTTATATATTCTGCTAAAAAGTACTCTTAATAAAAGAATATAAAAAAATAAGATAGCACTAGCTTATGCTCATTTTTGAGGTAATTCATTTATTTTCTCTTATCAGTATAGTGAGCTCACCAAAACTGAAATTATTTTTATAATTGTCTTAAATGTGCTATTATTCTATTTTATATTTAACCAGCATGAACATTAATATGCCAGGATAATTTTAGAAGAACAAGTAAAGAATAATGTAATTACTAAGAAAATACAGGGCATAAATTGTAACTAACCTAAAATTTCCTATAATACAAAACACAAAGCTTAACCAACTTAAAACATCTGGGAGTTTATATGGAAATCAAATTTTGAGATAAGCATTTTTGTCCTCTGCCAAATTTAAAATCCATGTTCATTATAACTATATTCTCATACAAATGAAAATAACAGATCCTAATAATCCCATGTCCCAAAATATTCCCACTGTTGCCAACTTGGCATGCCTCCTTTCCCTTCTTTTTATCCCTGCTCTGCTTAGAACATAGGAGATAATAAAGGCACACAAACTAACCTCAACTTTGTTAACCTCAATAACTTGTTCTTTTAAAATAAAATACACACATATACACAGAATTAAATTATAACAGACTCAGAGGAAACTGGTCTATTACATAAAAGTCAATAATTCTTTTAACACATATTTTCTGAGCATCTAATAATATTCTAGGCACCAAGCTGTAGCTATCATTACACTTGAGGTGACTTCCCCAAGAAGGATGGAGAGGCAAAAATCGCTACTGAACTCCAAGAGAGGCATGTGACCCAGCTATACTTCTACAGTATGTGGTCTCTATGTATTTCATAACTCTCCCTAGGAGAAATTCACAACCCTGTACAGTCTTTAATTAAGTAAAGTATTTTATTATAAATTCATATAGAAAATGATGGACAGACAGAGGGAAAACTGCTAACAGAATTAGTTCCTTTCAGTTTTTGTTAACGACTATTTACATTTGGTTGTAAAATCAGTATTTAATAGTTTTATATTGTGATTTATTTCAATTAAAACAGCATAAGAATGTTTATGTGTTATCTGTCTGTCACTGTCACATGCTGAACCATTATGAGCCAGAAACCCTTTCATGTATTTTAAAAACAATACACTTCATTTAATCCACACAACAAACTCTATGAAATAGGTTTTTTTTTTTTTTTGAGGACGACTAGCCCTGAGCTAACTACTGCCAGTTCTCCTCTTTTTGCCGAGGAAGCCTGGCCCTGAGCTAACATCAGTGCCCATCTTCCTCTACTTTACATGTGGGATGCCTACCACAGCATGGTGTGCCAAGCAGTGCCATGTCCGCACCCAGGATCCGAACCAGCGAACCCTGGGCCGCTGAGAAGCGGAACGTGCGAACTTAACAGCTGCGCCACTGGGCCGGCCCCTGAAATAGGTTTTATTAGTTCAGTTATACAGATGAAAAAACTGACACAAAGAAAGGTATCTAGGGGCTGGCCCTGTTGCCAAATGGTTAGGTTCACACACTCCGCTTTGCAGGCCCAAGGTTTCACCAGTTTGGATCCTGGGCACAAACTCAGTACAGCTCATCAAGCCATGCTGAGGTGGCGTCCCACACAGCAGAACCAGAAGAATCTACAACTAGAATATACAACTATGTACTGGTGGGCTTTGGGGAAAAGAAAAAGAAAAAAAGAAGAAGAAGAAGATTGGAAACAGATGTTAGCTCAGGTGCCAATCTTCAAAAAAAAAAGAAAGGTATCTAAGTCAACTAAGGTCATAGGGCTAATAAATCACAGCCTAAACTCACACTCATCTCCTAACCAGTACACTTTACACAATATTCACAATATAAAATTTTCCTGTTTAACAGTATTATTCAAGTAAGTGGTAAACATTTAGTTTACAGTCTTTTCTATTCTAAATCACACCATTTCTGTGGAAAGTTTGATGTCTTCAGTAGAGACTCTTGGATCTGAGAGTTTAAACACTTCCATATGTACTGAACGTGTATCACTACTGAATCCATACTTGGCAAACTGATTTTTAAAATGTTGTTAAGCAACAACATGGATGGACCTTGAGAGCATTATGCTAAGTGAAATAAGCCAGACAAAGATAAACATTGCATGGTATCACCTATATGTGGAATCAAAAAAAAGTGAAACTCATAGAGAAGTGGTTGCCAGGGGGTGGGGTGGGGAACAGGGAGAGGTTGGTAAAAGGATACAAACTTTCAGCTCTACGATGAATAGGGTGTGAGTTGTGAATAAGCATGTGAACTTAACTACTCTGCCACGGGGCCAGCCGCTCAAACTGTGATTTTTTAAAAGAAAGTAAATGGATCTTCAAGAATTTCTGTCACTGAAAGTGAACTCAATCTTTGTCTAGTTATTGACACAACTCCAAAGATGTTTATTGGACCTCTTCAAAATTCTATGTAGCCTTTCTTCAAAAACAAAGTGTGAAGTCATCTAATATCTTCCAGGGATACATATATCAAATCATTACGTTGTACACTTCAAATTAATACAATGTTATATGTTAATTTTATCTCAATAACACTGGAGAAAAATATCTTACAGAGAATAATTAGGTTTTTTACAAACTGCTACATCATTGAAACTGCCATCCTGTTTTTGAAACCTGTTTTTATTTGCCTTTTATTTCCTAAGCAGATACTGTGCATAGGCCAATAGTGATAGATAATAACTAACGTCCATGTATAGAGACCCTCCTTTTACTGTCTGATCAGAATACCTATGTTTGCTCTTCTGATCAAATTTTAAACTGAAATAGTAAAAAATTAGATTCTAACCTATTCCCCCTTGTTTTTTATATTGCTAAATAATTTTTAAATGTATCTTTTTTTCAAAACCTCTAAAACATTAGGCACTATGCTAAACACTTAACATATCTAATTTTCATTCTCACAACTAAAGAAAATTAAGTATAATTATCTCCATTTTAGAGATGATCCAATTAAGATGAAGAGGTGAGGTACCCTGCCCATGGCCACCTGTCTAGGAAGTGGCAGCACTGGCATTTGGACCCACTTTGAGATGATTCCAGAGTCTGAGCTCTTAACTAAGACATGCACTATCTTACTCGCCACAATTAAATATGTCTGCTAATTATCACCTGAGAGAATTTAGCATCAAATGCGTTAAAACTAAAATTGTGTTTAGACAATCTTCAAACATTCAAAAGGATAAGAGAAAATAATCATCCAATAAGGGAACTCTGTTATATGGTGGCATACTTTATAATTTTCTGATGGCCTTATCATGAAGCAATTTTATTCCAAATATATCTTAAGATTCTTTATTGGCATGACAGCTAGTCCTCAAAAATTTACCAAATTATCCTGTTCAAAATTTAACTTGCTCATTTCTTAAGATGATTCAAATCTTTTGTAACAACAACAACAACAAGTGGCCCCACTAACACCTAAAGCTATTTGGGGAAGAATAAAAACCAAGTTATTAAATGTTCACAGTGAATTATTTTACCGCCACTTTCCTCCTATTTAAAGCAGACTGCTTGCACTTTAATGTCAACTCATAATACTGGCATTTAAGGTACTTGAATCCTACAAAACTGCATGTTCTAAAGACCTCATAAACTTAAAACGACCAATACTAAACTCTCAATCACTTAGCCAAAAATCTGGCAGTCATTCTTCACCCTTTCCTTTCCTTCATCCCTCACATCTAATTGATCTTCAATCCCTATACAACCCATCTCCCAAGCTCTTTTGTTTCCACCAATCCAGTACCCCAGCAACTGTCCGAGTTCATACTACAAACAACCCTGAAGTAGTCTGTATTCGTTCCTGCCCTCCTCTAGTCCTTTTCTCCAGGGGGCTGCCAAATTGATCTTTACAAATCACAAGTCTGACTGTAATAAATTTCCTCACAAGTCTTTAGTGATCCTTCTATAACTACGGGGTAAAGCCTACACGCATTGTCATGGACCACAAAGGCCTTCACAGGTCATAAAAGACTCCTGTCTACCTTTTCAACATTATTCACTGAGCTATCCAAACATATCCTATACTTCATTACATCAAAATACTTGCAACTGCTAAACAACACACTCATTCAATCACTTAGTAAATGTCCATCGAGGGCCTACTAAATATCAAGCCCTATTCTACACCTCTTCAGCTTTGTAGGAATACAGCAGTACACAAGGCCAGCTATCATGGCTTTACTCTAGAAGGGGGACAGACAATAAAATAAACAAACAAAACACTCAAGCAAGAGCAAGACTTCAGACAATGTAAGCTCTGTGGAGACAATAAAATATGATTGATGTGAAAGGTGTCCTGGGGTAAATTTAAGTTAAGTGGACAAATGTCAATGGATGGATATTTGAAGTGAGACCTGAATGATATGAAGCAACTAACCATTCAAAAGACCTGGGGATAGAAACGTTCCAGCAAAGGAAAATAAGTGTAAAAGCCCTAAGGTAAGGATGTACTCACAGTGTTCCAAAAACACAAAGAAGGCTAGCATAGTGTAAGTGTAATAGGCTAGGGGTTAGACAGTACTAAATGAGGTCAGAGAGCTGGGTGGGGCTTATGTAAGACTTTGCAAGTCTGAAAGTTAAGGAGTTAGGTTTTAGTCATGGCCAACTGGAAGCTACTGAAGAGTTTAAACCAGAAAGTGATGTGATGTAACTATGATTTTAAAAATAATTCAGCCTAATATGTAGGAACAGATTGTACAGAGGTAAGAGAGAAAAAGAGGAGAAAGACTAGTTAGGAGGCAACTGTAGTAGTCAAACTACAGACCATGGTATCTTGGACCAGAGAATTAGCAACAGATGGACAGAAACAGCAGACTATGGACACACTGTAGGGGGAGCCACCAGGACTTGCATCAGGATGGACTGACTCATACCTCCATGACTTTGCACATACTGTTGCCCACCAAGCCTTCCAAATCTACCTGCCTAGAAAACTTCCAAGTATCCTTTAAACCCCAATTTAAATCTCACTTTTACATAAGATCTTCTCCAATTCGCCCAGCCCAATTAGTTGTTAAACCATCTGTATTTCCAGAGAACTCTGATTATATATCTGATCTATCAGTTACCACTCTGCATTATCACTCACTTCTTCCTCACTAGCCTGCAAGGGTACAGTAAGCAAGAGCCAAGCCTCATTTCTTTGGGTAACTCCTCCAATGGCCATCCTGAACTAACCCTACTAAAAACGCCTCCATAAAGCTCAATAAATGTTTGCTGTACTTATCAAAATTTCTCTAGAGTTGATACTCAGAGACATACAAAAACCACGTTAGGAATCTACTCTTCATTTTCTAAACTCCTCTTAAGTCAGATCATCAACGAAAAGATTTAACTCTCCAATCTAATTTCCAATCTAATTTTTATTCTTTTTCATACTTTTTAATATTAAAACAAACCTCAAATCCTTCTGGAAATGGGAGATAAGTAAAACTACGTAACTGGCATAATTTAACTAGCAAATACAAATAGTATGAATAACTACCTTATTGAAGGCAGCATAGTTTGCTGAAATGTCTGTGCAAACACTGGCAATAACCTTTTCAAGTATATGGGTGCCATTTCCGGATCTCCTTTTGGCTCGTTACATTCTTCTTCATCTTTGTTTGTATCTTTCTTTTTCTTATCATCTCCTTTATTAACTGGACACATCCAATCACCTGCAGACAAATATTATTCAATAAAGTAGTTTTTTGGAAAAAGATATTAAGATGTAACCAACTCAAAACTATCATTATCCCTAATTAACAATATACATATAGTTTGTCCGGGGAAGATTTGCCCTGAGCTAACATCTGTTGCCAATCTTGCTCTTCTTCACTGTGAGCTGTCGCCAGAGCATCGTCACTGACAGGTGAGATGAGTGGTATGGTTCTGCACCTGGGAACAAAACCTGGGCTGCCACAACGGAGCACAGTGAACTTTAACCACTAGGCCTTCGGGTCTGGCCCCCAGTTAACAATAATTAAACTGAAATTAGGATACTACATCTATCAAAGGTGCTTGTAAGAATACTAAAGAACATTACTACCTCCAATAAGCTGAATCACAATTTAGGAAGATAATTTTGGATATTCTGCTTGATTCCATAAGTTATTTCACAGAGGCTCTGCATTCATCTACTCTGTGAAAACTTAAAAATCTGGTTAAAGTAGGGGGCTGGCCCCGTGGCGGAGTGGTTAAGTTCGCGCGCTCCACTGCAGGCGGCCCAGTGTTTCGTTGGTTCGAATCCTGGGCGCGGACATGGCACTGCTCATCAAGCCACGCTGAAGCAGCGTCCCACATGCCACAACTAGAAGGACCCACAACGAAGAATATACAACTATGTACTAGGGGGCTCTGGGGAGAAAAGGAAAAAAAATAAAATAAAATCTTAAAAAAAAAAAAAAGTCTGGTTAAAGTACTTTGTCTACACAATACCCAACTATACCCACACCCCTTATACTTTTAATTTGGTCATTCTAGAATCATGCAGCCAAAGTCTCAAGGACACAGAACAGTAGACTATTGAAGCTTTATCAATGTAAGGGTATACATATATAATTATTTGACTTCATAGGAAAAGTTAGTTTATATAACGTTAATATGTCTACAAAAAGCTACTTTTATGGACATGAAGCTAAAAACTAACAGCAGATGGCTTAAAAGGAAAGATTTTACCACTCACCTGGAGACTGAAGGATAGCTACTACTTCACTATGGCCCCTTTCCCGAGCTTTATCTAATGGAGTTTTCCCATCTTCATCTCTTAGATCTGGGTTTGCACCATGCCGTAACAGAGTCTAGAAAAGAAAAGCATTTAATTTGAATATAACAATTAACATCTTATTTCTTCAATATCCAACTCTGCAAACTTTAGATCACACTCATATACTTTAGACTGCAGACTTACAGAATGACATAAATCAAGCAAGAACCAATTCAAATCTCTGCCTTTACACATATCACCTTAAATGTGGTCTATTTATAGCTCAAAAAAAATTATACATTAATTTCACTCGGTTATTTATTAATAACTCAAATTAAGTATGTTCACATCTGAACTTGTCTTCTCTATTAAACTCCTCTTTCCATTTTCTTTACTTTAACAGAGGACCTAGTATTCAGTCTGTGACATGGTAATCATCTTCAACAATTAACAAGTTAAATTAATTCTTCTAGAATGAACTACAAAATTTAGGTCTTAAATACTAATTCACATCGTTCAACAATTTTTTTTGTGTTTTCTCCCCAAATCCCCCCAGTACCTAGTTGTATATTTTTTACCTGTGGGTCCTTCTAGTTGTGGCATGTGGGATTCCACCTCAACATGGCCGAATGAGCGGTGCCATGTCCACACCCAGGATTCAAATGGTCAAAACCCTAAGCCGCCAAAGTGGGGTGCACGAGCTTACCCACTCAGCCACAGGCCCGGCCCCATCTTCAACAATTTTTAATTGACACTAGTCTCTGTCTCCAGCAGAATATAAACACTTTCAAAGAGGAACAGATCTCACATTTTTCCTAGCAGCCTGAGGTGCACTTTTTTTTTGTTTTTTGCTTTTTAACTTCGTTACGATATCATAAGTAGATATATCTGGCAAATAAGTGAATACATCAAGAAAGTATGCAGCACTAGCTAAAAATTCCAGACTACTGGGGTTTGAGTTATAATAATTCAGTATTTCACCAAATCTAAGGATGCCATAGGCTATTAGATATTAAGTAGCACTAAGAGAGAAAAAACAAGGCCAATTAAAATTCGCAACAATGCTGGCTTATTGGTTGGAATTTATTTTTTAACTCACTGAAAGAATTTTTTTAAACTGATTTTTTTTTCATGTTACTTCAAACACAAATAAGAAAATATAAATGAAACATAAGGTATTTCTGTAACTTCACATCCTGAGCACAATTCTTCATAATTAATTACTTTTTGATTCGAAGTCATCATATTTATGTTTCTATACACAACGCTGTCATATGTGCCATAAAGAACATTAGTGATATAGCATTTCTGAGACTACTCCTCTATCAGACAGGATTTTTCATTCATTCATTCCAAGTTACTAAAATCCATTTCACAATTATTGTTGCATCAACAGGTAATGAACTACACTATAATTTCTATCTGAGCAACAGTAATTATAAGACCTATTAAAGAGATGTTAAAATGTGTATGAGGAGGAATGTGGAGGTATACCTTAGAATCAATTAATAACAGAAAAATCTGTGAAGATTAAATAATAGGACATGTTAAATGCTTAAAGACACTGGCTGGCACAGAATAAGTACCCAGTGAGTACTACCTATTATATCATTATTAGTAATGGCAGCTACAGCTCATTGTGAGCTGATGTATAATCAATAAGTTAGGGTTAGGGGGTCGGCCCCATGGCCGAGTGGTTAAGTTCGCACACCCCGCTTCAGCGGCCCAGGGTTTCGCCGGTTTGGATCCTGGCGCAGACGTGGCACCGCTCATCAAGCCATGTTGAGGCAGCATCCCACATGCCACAACTAGAAGGACCCACAACTAAAAATATACAACTATGTACCAGGGGGCTTTGGGGAGAAAAATTAAAAATTTAAAAAAATTTTTCTAAATAAATCCAAAAAAAAAAAAAATAGGTTAGGATTAGGTACAATTCATTTGGCTCCTTCTCACCCACTCAGCCCCTCATAACTGCAAAATAGCATGGGTCAAAAGAAAATGTCTCAATAAAAATTTTTATCACCCTTAGAAGCATTATTCTCTGTAAAAACTAACTAACTCAAACTGACAGAATTCAAGTTTGAAGAGATCACCCTTCCCAGGTTAGAAAGCAAAGATGTTACCAAAAATTTTCTTACAATATAAAGATGACAATAATAGCAGCTACCATTTGAGAATCTATGATGCACTGACTTCTATCCTAAGTGCTTTTCATGTATTTTTTCTAATTATTACAATAATCATGCTAGGAATATATATGCATTTTATTGATAAAACTGCAAGTCAAAGTTAAAATACGTGCCCAAGGCCACAGAGGCTTTCTTGTTAATAAGCTGAGACTTGAATCCAGGTGTGCTGACTTCTGGCAGACCGACACTGCACTATGCCAAGTTACTCCACAATATGAAGATTCTAGAGACCTGGATCATACATTTGGTTCAAACCTTATCATTTGACCTTTCTGGACCTCAATTTCTCCTAACTGTAAAAAGTACTCTCCAAAGTCCTTTGTTAATCTAAGAGTCAAAGATGCCAAGATTCTTCTGCAAATAGAATATTTTGGTTTATTGATAAATACAAATAGAAATATGTACAAAGTTATTCATTGCCAAGAGTAAGAAACCAGAAACAACCAACTGTTCAGCGATAGGAGCCTGGCTGAATAAACGTGCAGTGCACCCACACAGGATAAGTATACGGATGTAAAAAAGCTCTCCAAATACTAATAGGGAGAGGTCGTCAATATATATTACTAAACGAAAAAAGCAAAGTATGGATCAGTGTACATGTTAAATTTTGTATAAGAAAAAGGAGGAAATAAGCATACATATTTATTTTTGTTTGTATCTGCATTAAGAAACACTGAAAAGATAAATAAACCAAAAAAATCCAATAAAAAACACTTATACTGGGCAAGGGGAAATGGGGTAAATGGAGACAGAATGGAAGCATGACTTAGCAGAATAAAAGTTTTTATAAACTTTTGGAACCATGTAAATGTTAAATGTTAAATTAATTTAAAAACCTAGATTTTACCTTTGCTACTTGAGGTCTTCCAAAACATGCAGCATAATGTAATGATGATGACCTTTGACCTCTATTAACATCAGCACCTCTTTCACAAAGAAATTCTACCTGTAAAATGATGAAGAATCATAAAGTTGCCTTATTATTATTTCTATCTTTGATTTAAAACATTAGCTTTTATTCATTAACTTACCATTTCCTGAGTTCCAAAAGCTGAGGCCCAGTTTAACAGAGTCTGACCCACATCATCCATAAAATTTACTTCAAAGGCTGGAAGTTTGAAGGAAAACAGGCTAAGTTTTTGAAAGCCAACAAAATAATACTGAACTTTTCTAAACTGGACACCATTTAAAGATTGTTATTAATAATCACTAAACACAGAGCCAATTTTAAACATTTAGGTCAACTATAAAGTAGTAAATAATCAGCAAATTCTGCGCAGAAAAAGTACTCTAAAATTTTTAAACCACTGAGGATTCACAAGGCTTTAAGCCTTAAAAATAAAGTACACATAAAATAAGAAAGAAAAAAACTAATACATAACACAACTTAACAGGATACTAGTTGCCTCACGCCGTTAACTGCGGAAAAGAAACTAATCCACATCAAAAGAACACAAAAGACAAGACTGATGACCCAGAAACATCTTTCACCAATTTGTATTTGCTCATCACCTCATGAAGCAGTATACAAAAATTTACTATATATTACTATAATTTACTTGTGTCACTTTCCATTAATCTTGAGAAAACAACAGCCCTAAATTCAATCTGCAGTTCACCTTAAAACTGGCAAGATCTCCTTCTGACAGTAAAACAGGTAAATTTCATTTACCCATTCAATAAGCATTTACTCAGATCTTACCATGCACCAGGCTGATAATTATATACATGGGGAGAAGGGAGGATGTGGAAGGGGTTGGCCATTCTGTTATCTGGCACAATTGCTAAAAATACTGTTCAAAATCTAGAAACTGGAAATTGCTTATACAATTCCTTATATCTCACAGTTTTTTCTATTTAAAAAACATTTTCTGACCTCCTGTGTCAATTGCATCTATAAGTGCGTCAGTATCTTTACTTCGAATACAGTCTATAAGTTGCCGATGTGAGCGCTCCCCAGAACTATCCAGTCTCCGGAGTCCTGGGATTCTGCCTGTAGATCCAGCACTAGACTTTGGCAAAGCCTTTCGTCCTTCAAATAACAGCACCAAGAGAAGGTCGACCAAACGCATGGTATCAAGCACACATCTCTCATCACCCTGCAACGCACTTTCAATAGAATCTGGAAGCTCTGACCTCAGGAGATCCTAGAAAGAGAAAGGGAGAAAAAAAATTTAATACATTTGCATTATACAAAAACATTTTCTATGAAAGATTAAAAATCAAAGATTCAAAACCATTCTTACGTGAGTTACTACTGGAGAGCCTCTGCAAAGTGTTGAGAGCAGACTTACAATTGTCGACACCTGGTTACTCAATTTGGAATCTGCAGCTGTGGAAGGTGCTCCTGTGGTGCCGCGACCTGGTTTGCAAGCTGATGATGGCCCTGATACAGTACCGCCAGCAGCAGCCATTCGAGATAATAGCTCTTCAGTTAATCCATGCTTGGCTAATGGAGCTGGGTCAACACCACGACGGGTAAATCGGTCAGCTAGTGAGGCAAAACATCGCAGAGCTCCATCTGAAACCTAAGGATGTAAAGAACATGCACATGGATAAAACTCACCTAATAAGGGCTAGTACTGCTTATTTCAATACCGAGACTAAGAAAGGCAGAGGTAACAAATAGATAAAACATACAATCAGTCTAGATCTGCCCCTGGCTCCACATTCTGCTAACTGTACAACCTGAGGATGTTACCTAACTGCTCAAGGCCTCAGTTCCCTTATCTGTAAAATGGGGAAACTAACTAGTACCTATAACTCATTGTCTGAGATTAAATGAGATGATATATGTAAAGAACCTAGATGGACAGTAACAGCTCTTTAAATATTAACTATTATTATGTACAACTTGGCCAAGATAATCTATAAATATCAATCGAAAATAATTAACATTTGAACAGTAAAAAGGCATTAAAAGTCAAGTTTTATTTTCTAAAGTATTTTATTCAAGAAAAGTTTACACATAAGATTTTTAAATAGTGTTATTTTCTCTCAATGAGAACTATCTTTCTATTTATTTATATATATATCTTTACGGTGAGGAAGATTCACCCTGAGCTAACATCCATTGCCAATCCTCCACTTTCTTTGCTTGAGGAAGAGCAGCCCTGAGCTAACATCTGAGCCAGTCTTCCTCTACTTTATACATGGCATGCCTCCACAGCATGATCAGCATGATCACCTATCAGTGGAGCAGGTCTGCACCCAGGATCCAAACCCACAAACCCAGGCCACAGAAGGAGAGGCACAGAACTTTAACCTCTTGGCCACAGGGCTGGCCCCAGAACTATCTTTTTAAGTCAACAAAATCATGCTGAGTCAATAAATTCCATGAATATAAGTGCAGCTTTAAAAATCACATATTCTAAAAAGTTTAAATTTTAAGAATAAACACATATCACTTTTATAATTTAAAATGTTTCATTGCCAAAATAAAAAAGATTACCACATAGAGACATAAAATGAGAGAAAGATGGAATTACCTCTACTTCATCAAGTGAAAAATTTATAGTTATAAATAGGACACTATAAAATCACTTTTTGAAAACAAAGTTTATAACAGCAATTTATCTACCTGATGATCCTCATGTTTTAATAAGCTAGACAGAGATTCTACACAAATTTCTAAAGAAGAATCTTGAGGTTCCATTTTGCCACAGAGTCTTGATACCACAGCCATGGCAGAGTGTAAGGTATCTTTATGAACCAGGTGTCCACTGTCACGAATGAAGGTAAGCACACAATTCAAACCACCAGCCTCGAAGACTGCTCCTGACTCACGAGTGCATATCAGTTCTAACACCTTTAACAAAAGAATACAGTTAGTCCAATTTTAATTTTCTAGAATCACAGATAACATAATGCACCCTCCAAATTATCTGTAACCACATTTTTAAAAATAAATTACAAGAGTAGAAATTATTTACTATTATATTTTACTTAGTCCAATATACCCAGGGCATCATCATTTTAACATATAATCAATCTTAAAAATTATTGGTATTTTTTACATTCTTTTATGTACTAAGTCTTCAAAATCTCATGTATACTCTATATTTACAACACATCCTAATTTGCAGTAGCCACACTGGCAGTGTTCAATAGTAATATATGGCTACCATACTGGACAGTGTAGGCTTACACGGTAAAACCTGCAGGACAAACTAAGGAACTAAAGTAATTTGACAAAAGTTTGTAAAGGTCCAAGATGTTTTTTTACAAAAAGAAAAAAAAAACAATAAATGCTACCTATTATATTATTCAGTAACCCCATACTTACTCTATGAATATCAAAACATTAAAAATCAGCTTTATTTTCTCAATTATGTTGATGTTTAAGATATTCAGGTAGAACTAAAGAATTAACAGGGGTCCACAGATCTTACAGGCATACCAGAAACTTAGATTTTATTCTGTAAGCAAGAAATATGTTTTAAGCAGGGAAATCAGATGATCAGATTTCCAGTTAACAACTTTGGGAAATGGGGTATGGGAAGAGTGTAGAGGCAAATGCAAAAATTCAAGCATTAATATTCAAGAGAGGATGCGGGCTTAACTAAGGCAATTAACAGCAGGGACAAACAGGGGGCAATAAACTAGAAAAGGACTTGATCATTAATTATCAATGTAGAGTTAAAAAAGGGAAATAATGGATGCACATTCTATCTTGAGTGACTAAATGGAAGTGACGCCAATTTTCAAAAAAGGAGTTTATATGTAGTGAAAGATAATGAATTTGGACATCCAGTTGGACAAGTCCAACAGGCCTTTGAATATGGAGTCTAGAACTCAAGAGAGAGGTCAGGTCTAGAGATAAAGACGTGAGGGGCATATACGTATTCATTGAACTACATCATTTTATATAAGGGACTGAAGTATTCACGGACATTGGTACGCGCGGGGGGTTCCTGGAACCGATCTCCTGAGGATACTGAGAGATGATCATACACATGAACAGTATTGACAGTGATAGACGAGACTGTCTAGGCAAACTTTATACAATTTTAAGAAGGTAAAAACAGAACCTTAGGAAACACTACCATGGAAGAATTAACTAAGTAAGAGTAACCTGCAAAGGAAACGGAGAAAGGGGGAATAGCGTTTAATAGTCAAGGAAGAGACTGAAAATACCAGTCAGTGGAGAAGTAATGGCATAAAATCCCAGTTCTGGAAGAAACAATAAGTGATGTGACCAAGAGAATAAGGGAGGAAAAGTTCTGAACAGGAAAATGGATACCTCTTCTGTTCCAGGAGACAGACAGAAATAAATGCACAGACAGAGAAGCAGAAAGTCAACATTAACAGCTACAACAGCACTCTCAAAGTGTGGGGAAGACATTTTCAGAGATCCTTTAAGTTAAAACTTCTTTCATAATACTATAACAGTAACTGTCTTTTTCACTCTCATTCTCTCAGGAACGTAGGGTGGAGTTTTCCAGAAGGTATATGAAGTGTTATACAGCAACAGACTGAAAGCAGGAACAGATATGAGAATGCAGCTATCTTCTATTAAGCCAGACATTTTTTCTTCTAGTTTTTTTAAATTTTTATTTATTTTTTATTTTTTGAGGAAGATTAGCCCTGAGCTAACATTTGCTGCCAATCCTCTTTTTGCTGAGGAAGACTGGCCATGAGCTAACATCTGTGCCCATCTTCCTCTACCTTATATGTGGGATGCCTACCACAGCATGGCTTGTCAAGCGGCGCCATGTGCGCACCCGGGATCCAAACTGGTGAACCCCAGGCCGCCGAAGCAGAACATGCACACTTAACCGCTGTGCCACGGGGCCAGCCCCAAGCCAGATATTTTTAAAGAGACTTGCAAAAATGCCTAACAATGCTGCTCTTCTCACTAATTTTCTATTTGTTCAAGAAATAGTTATTTTCATTAAAAATGTAATGTACGTTAACACATAATGAATTTGTTATTTTCAGACAAATTAATAAATATTGTAAATTTCTCAGTTTTAGTATCTAATATGGTAAATATAAATAGATATAAGCTACAAAAACAAAGGTGCTTTGGGGGGGTCCTCAGTAATTTAAGTCTTGTAAAGGGATCCTGAGACAAAAAGTTTAAAAACTGCTGACTTAGAGCAGTAAGAATCATAAAAAGAATGAAACAGGAATCATAAAAAGAGAATCATGTAAAATCTAAATGTGTTCACCAAGGAGTCCCAATAAACTACTGACCAGGTACTGATGCTTTCAGAGTCACATAAAATTTATAATTAGTCCCATGAGGAATAAAAACAGCTAACTCTAACGAGTGTACAGCAAAATAGTTAAATCCCTAAGCCCTAGAACCAGACTTCCTAGTCTTCAAATTCCTGGGTTTGTGGGGTTGTTTTTTGGGGGTTTTTTTTCTTAAAGAAGACTGGTCCTGCGCTAACATCTGTGCCAATCTTCCTCCATTTTGTACACGAGTCACTGCCATGGTATGGCTGCCACCGAGTGGTGTAGGTCTGTGCCCAGGAGCCAAAGCCAGGCCGCTGAAATGGAATGCGCTGAACTTAACCTCTAGGCCATGGGGCCAGCCCCTCAAATTCCTGATCTTTGAATCCTGGCTCTGCCACTAACTACTTGTATCACCCCAAGCAAGTTACTTAACCTTGGTGTGCTTCAATTTTTTTTTTTTGTAAAAGCTAGAGATTTATTGTTATTTTGTGATTAATAAATTGTCAAATTGGTTATGACACTATCCCACACTGTATACCACCATTTGCGCTTGAATTTTTTTCACCTTTAAAATAGAGCTGATCATATTAGCAGCAACTACCTCATACAGAGTCGTCATGAAGATTAAATGAGTTAATACACGTAAAGTGTTTAGTATCATGCCGGGCACTGGTGATCACTGTTAGTTGAGATTGTTATTGTTACTATTTTCATACAAAATCATTTTGGATAAGAATAGGGATAACTCATCTCAAAGTGTTTGTGGCCACCAGGAACTGAAGAGCAGTGAGGCAGCACAGAAGAGCATTATCACTGAGCTGCAATTTTCCTTCAAAGGTAAGATTTCTTTTCCCAAGCCATATGGCTCTTCTTTGGTGCCACAAGGACTGTAACTCCACTGTTCTCAACCATTCTCAATAAAGTAAGACTGACAATGGAAAGAATTTTATTTTTTAGCAAAATACACTTTTTATTCTTGAAGTCATCTTCAAAGGGCCAATAAATAATTAAGATTTACCTTTACACATTGTTCAGCTAAGTCTCTGCTAGTCCTGTTGTTAAGTTCGACCACAACCAAACGATTACAAAGTGCTTTTATAGCTCCATCTACCCCAACAATCCTTCGGGTGCATTCTGCAGATACATCCAGGTAGTATGTGATGGCACGGGCTGTCACCTCTAACACGTTGTCTGGAGCACTTTCATCAAGAAAAATTTTGCAGAGGGCTGGTAAGAAAGTGCGAGGAGGACATCTGCAGTGAAAGAAATCATGTAACATCTACGTTACTAAATTCTTAATATCAAAATATTAACAAAACAGATAAAAACTATAACATAATACATCATGCTCAATACTGTGTCTGCATGTATATTAGGTAATATTTCTCACACTGCTTTTGCTTCCATAACAATACTCACATGCTAATTTCATCACTGCTGAAAATATCAGGTTGTAAACCGTTTAAAGTAGCAGCATTAACTTGAAATCATGTTAAAAAAAATTGCTATACAATATTCAGCTCAAACAACAACTGCTCTGTAAAATCTTCCCAAATAGTTAAGTGGTACTTTCACCTAAAACCTTATAAAAACAGTGCCCACACTGTTTCATGTATCACTTTATTTCGTTATTTACATTAAGAGTTCCTGAAGGCCAGGCACATTGTTCAATTCATGTTTTATGGGAACAAGCGCTGATTTGGGTTTTAACGGACCTGGGTAAAACATAGAAGAACAGCTGTGTAACCTTTCTGGTCCCGTTTCTTCATTTATAAAGCAAACATAATATCTAAACAATACCTACTTTATCCAAATGTTATGAAGATTACACGAAATTACACACATTACACACTTAGCTCAGTACCCTGGCATTATATTGAACGAATTAACTTCAGCTCCCCTTCCCTCCGCCTGCTATACAAACCTGCAGGACACAGTTTTATCAAATCGGAATTTGTGAGGTATCAATAATATCCCTTATATTTTATCAACACTTAAAATACGAAAGACTGTAACTTACATTTAGTAGAAATCTCAGTTATAGATGACATCAAAGGCATTATTCTAACTTTTCTGCATAGACTAAACTTTAAATGGGCTACGGGTAACAAAAAAAGTAGTACTCAACATTTAGTGGAATTATTTTTCCACCAATTTTTAGTACGTACATATCTTCAGTGGCTTTTTAAAAATATCACTATGAACGCCAAAGTAACTCTACTCTTTAATATCTGCTTAGATGATCTTAACTTAAGGAGTCCAGCAGCAGGAATATTATCAAAGAAGATTTTAGATCTGTTGCATTCAGTAGTCAACCAGTCACTAATTAAACACAGCTGGGTTTTATTAGCCAGCAACACTGGGAAGCTACACCATGTAGTCACTTGTAATTTTTCTGAGGAGAAAATGCTTTGAGGCTGGGTTATAGGAGATAGCCCCCTAGTTCTCAGGTAAGGTCAGAAGACTGACTAGTATGTCAGAATCTTAAAGCATTTTTGCTGCTCTGCATCTGCATATATAGTAAACTGAACAGATGAGAAGAGATTGTAAAAGTGTTACTACTACTGAGGAAGAACACAACTTAAAAAAAGTGTTGTTTTTTTCTTTAGAAAACAGCAGCTTTTGAACAAAGAATAAAATATTGAAGTTGACAGTCCTCACATCAAATGACAAGAATGGATAGATCTACCATACGCTTTATGCTAAAAATAAGAAAATTATTCATCTGCCTTTCTTATTTAGTTCAAAAACTACACATCAAAAACTAAATAAACAAAACAAGAAAAAAGTTTAGTATAACTTTCTATAGTTCATGGGGAAATGTAATATTTGCTAATCTGGAGAATAATTATGTTGCCTGCTATGTTCCCCAAAATGTAACGAATCTCCTGAACAAGTATGATTAAAGGGTCAGTTTAAAAAAATAAAAACAGGAGCCAGGCCAGTGGCCTAGTGGTTAAGATCAGTGTGCTCGGCTTCGGAGGCCCAGGTTCAGTTCCCAGGTGCAGACCTACAACACTTGGTGGCCATGCTGTGGTGGCAACGCACATACAAAATAGAGGAAGACTGGCAGAGATGTTAGCTCAGGGTGCATCTTCCTCAAATAAACAAACAAACAAATAAAAACAGAAAGTTCTAAACACAGGTTCTCTGATTTTAACTGTGATCAATTTTATTTATTTTTTTCAAAGATTGGCACCTGAGCTAACGACTGTTCCCAATCTCCCCCCCACACCTCCCACTTTTCCTCCCCAAAGCCCCCTGGTATATAGTTGTATATTTTTAGTTGTGGGTCCTTCTAGCTGTGGCATGTGGGATGCCGCCTCAGCATGGCCTGACAAGCGGTACCATGTCCGCGCCCAGGATCCCAACCGGTGAAACCCTGGGCCGCCGAAGGTGGAGTATGTGAACTTTAACCAGTCGGCCACGAGACCAGCCCCCTCAATTTTATTTCTAAGAGAGAAATAAAGATGGTCTGCACATAAGAGTTTATTTTATATCAGGTATAATGAAAATCTGATTCATAAAATTTTAAAAAGTATAGTACAAAATATCTGTTGTACTTTTGTCTATTGGACAGGAAAAAAATTATTTTTCTAGTTCTTGAGTTACTTTTCCAACAATGAGAAGGTATTTAAGGCATATTCTCTTATAATCACTAATTTTTCAATTTAGAACCAAAGCAAATTACAAAATATCAACAATACAAATTGAGCAAAATGGTTGGGGAAAAAACATGCCAACATTAATTAACAAACTCTTAAAAATACAGAATCCTTGAAAAAAACTATAGTTGTATACCTGAAAGTCCATACTGAAACTAAAACAAACTACTAACAAGTGTTTCCTAACATACTCTGCTGGGTACCTGCTTTAATATAGCCATTGTAACGAAAACATTTTAAACCTTAAAACTGTCTCTTCAGTTGTTGGTTAGGGAACTTCTTGGTATCACTTCCAAAGAAACCCTATGTTAACAAATAATTCAACTTGGTCTTTGAATGCAACTTGAGCTTTACGATTATCAACAAGCAACTGACTACCTTCCATGAGCAAGACCCTCGAAAGTCCCTTGCCTTTTTCCCACGCCACAACCAGAACCACAACCTTCCCTGGGTCTGAATCTATGTCAATAGGGAGTACCTAAGAAACACTATGTACATAATCAAGAAAACCGATCTCATTATAAATTTGTGATCACCAACTTCTTTTACAACCCTAACCTAAGCCAACTTCAAACGCCTGTTTGGATTACTGAAATAGCCACTTAGACATCCATGTAAGAGGTCTAGCACTAGTGTTGAGGAGGGTATCTCTAGAGGGAGGAGGGGGTCAGTCTGGCATAGGGTGCTGAGTATGAGCATGATGAAGAGGGCAACTGTGCAGGGGAATGCCCCAGTAATGGGCAACTGATACCTACAAGGTAAGTAATCAAATAAATAAATATATTAAAGATAATGGGAGCCAGGTTTTTCACTGCAGAATGGATTTGCAAATACAGAAAGAGTAAACTAGAATGAATCCTGCAGTGTTAGATTGGAACTTGAGGTCCGGCCATGCATTGCTTAAAGATGGGGACACATTCTGAGAAATGCCTTGTTAGGTGATTACATCGTTGGGTGAACATCACAGAGTGTACTGCAGGGGAACAAAATTTGCCACCCCAAAATGTGTCTCTTTAACATGAGGATTATTTTAGATAGATTTTTAAAAACCTGTCTCACAAAGAGAACCGTTCAGTGGTTACCAGGGGAAGGCACTGGGGAGTGGGCACAAGGGATGAAGGGGAGCACTTAAGTGGTGACAGACGAGAAATAA
Organism: Equus caballus; assembly: GCF_041296265.1. Lineage (NCBI taxonomy): Eukaryota > Metazoa > Chordata > Mammalia > Perissodactyla > Equidae > Equus > Equus caballus. The sequence continues at coordinate 182,274,217 of NC_091684.1, forward strand.
CGTACACCTGAAACTTCACAGTGACGTAAACTATAGGAACTCAATAAAAAGAAAAAGAAAACACCTGTCTCAGGAAGTGAGCTATCACCTTAGCATAACATCAACTAGGTGGTAGACAGGGAGGAACCTAGAAAAGTCTGTTTGTTGGGTTCCCCTCTGTGTTCATGTGTTTTCTGTGGGGCTAAACACTTTTCCAAATGTTTGCTCCTTTTCACCTACCTGTGAGCTGCCTTCCTTCCCTTTGAAGTCTCTGACTCTCCCCATCCTCAACATCTTCTTTTGTCTTTAGCTGAGGAAAGTATTTAAGGTGAGGGTTTTGGCCATTTTGGCAAGTTACTTGGTTTTCCTGGGTTTCTCCCATGTATACACGTTATTAAACTTTTGTTCGTTTTCCTCCTGTTAATCTGTCTCATGTCAATTTAATTCTTAGAAGAAAATTTCTTCCTCCCTGGTAGTAGTTACACAAAGCTGGATGGTATCACCTACTACACACCTAGGCTATACGGCACTAATCTTATGGGACCACAGCTGTATATGCAGTCAATTGTTGACTACAACATCATTATGTGGCCCATGACTGTATTGGTATAAATTCACGGATTTGAATGGATAGAGAAAGACAGAAAAATAAATAAAGATGCTGATGTGTTTTGATCCCTTTGCCTAAAATGCTTTTCCCCCAACTCTTCCTATAGCTGGCTCTCCATCATCCTTCCTGTCTCAACCTAAATGTCATCTCCTCAGCTTTTAGACTTACCTTTCCTAACTACCCAAAACAAGACTCCTGTTTTTTGTCGTAATTTACTTTACAATTTATAATTTATTTTTTGTTATCCATTGTAACTCTCCCTAAAAGCCTATAAGCTCCTCAAGGGTAGGAATTTATTTCATACAGCACCCAGCAGGGTTCTCTCAACATAGGAGACACTCAAGTTTTATTTGTTGAATTAATCATACTAAGAAAAAATGAGAAATTTTTTGCTTATGGAAAGAGAAGCCAAACAAAAAGAATTCCATTAGCTCCCTTACTGACCTACTTCTCCACCCCACATGCCCAACCCCTCACAAATATGCCCCCACCCCTCCACACACATGCCTTCGCCCTGGCCCAACAGGTCACCCACCTCCTACCCCCGCCTCACACCTTCCCACAACACAAAAAACTGACTCCACTTCCATCTTCTTCTCTCATTTCCCATAGCAAAGCAAAATGCCAAGTCTAGACTAGCCCAAACTGCTCTCCTAAATCCCAACTACAGACCCGATTGCCTCCTCTCCTCAGCTCTCTACCTGGAGATGTTTCAGGAACCATCAAACACAACTTGCGCAAAACTAAATGAACTTTCCCTACCAAAAACCAAACTACTTATTCTCTAACCTACCATCCATCCAGTCCCTGAAGTAAAAACCATAAAATTCTTCCAAACTCTTATTCCTAAAGTAAAAAATCCAATACTTAATCTTCACGTTTCTACCTCCTAAATCTGTTTAGTCTCTGTCCCTTGCCCTGAATTCCAACCCTCATTATTTCTTATCTGGATAACTACAATAGCTTCCTAACTCGTCTCTCTCACGAGACGCTCTAGTCCCTTCACCACTCCATCACCAAAATTATTTTTCTAACACACAAATCTGATACTGTCACATCCTTCTTAATCCCTCAAGAGCTCCCTACTACCTTGAAGATAAAACCCAAATTCATCAGGATTACAGATCTGATCTGTGATCAGCCTCATTCAATGCCCCTCTCCACCCCTTCACACATGAACACTCAACTCACTCCTGCTTCACCACACATAATTCCCACCCTACTCAGAAGTTTCCGGATCCTCATGCCCTTACACATGTCCCCTTCGCAAGAAACACTTCTTACCACCTTCTCCTCTTTTTCACTGGCATTCCTTTTTCAAGGCAACTTTTAAAATTAAATTTAAAAACTTTTAAGACGACTCAGGTCAGAAAGCACCTCCCCTAGGAAGCCTGCCTTAGACCAATCTCACTACTCATTCTCAGTTACATTCCACTTGAGAGGTTTCAGAGCATTCAGCGAAACCTATCTACCAAAAGCATCCATCAAACTATATTATATTTTCCCATTTACCATCTCATCCATGAAAACATGAGCTACTTGAGAGTAGGGTCTATACCTTACCTATCTCTTGTTTTCCTACAACCAAGCCCAATACTTATTACCTAGCAGACACTCAAATATTTGATAAATGAATATATGAAAATAATCCTTGTCTGAAGAAATTGAGTTTAATAGGGAGAAAGATAATGTGATGCAGCAAAAATAAATATAATGAGTGCTATAATAAAAACCTAAAAGAGGTAGGTTCATAAAAAGTTCTGAGAAGGAAAGCTCAACTCAGGGGATTTAAGGGAAAGGAAGACCTCACAAAAAAGGAAGAAGTCTGATTTAAGTCAAGGTATTCTCTGCCTTGAAGAGCTATTGCAAGGATTTGAGATAATGTATATAAAATACGTAGTACAGTGCTCAGCACATAAAAGATGCTCAATAAACCATATAGTAGAAGTTGGCCAAGCAGACAAGCTCTTGTAGTCTAAGTAAAGAGAATAAACTGTGCAAAGGATGGAAGCTTGAAGAATCAAATGACAAGGCATATTTTCCAACAACATCTACAGTATTAGTTCCCATCCCACATATCCAGATATTCTTTTTTGTAACGTGACTTTGATACTCTTTCCTTTAAGAGGGCCTATGTTCCAACCCCTTGAATCTGGGCAGGTTTAGGAATACAGTGAAAGTGACCTCTTTGCAACTCCTAAAGCTAAGCCAATAAAAGCTTCTCCCGGATTCTCTTGCAACTCTTGCTCTTGGAACACAACCACTATGCTGTGATGAAGCTCTAGCCACATTGCAAGGCCAGTAGGTATTCCAGCTAACAAACCCAAGAGAGATGCCAACTAAAAGCCAGTATTCAAGGGGATGTGACAGAACAAGTCATCAGATGATTCCAGCGCCTCGTCATCAAGCTTCTGTTATTTACAAGTAGGCTCATACTACAAATACTATCCTATAATTTGCTCACTTCCTTAATGGATATGTTGTGACCACCTTTCCACATTATATAAACAGGATCTAGCTCAATCTTTCTAAGGTCTACAAAACATCCAATATAATAAATAGCCATACATTATTAGCCATTTAGGTGGCTTCCAGTTTTTTACTATTTTGAAACAGTGCTGCAGTGAACAATCTTGGAAGTATATATTTGCACACCTGTACCAGTATTTAGGAATGAAAGATTCTCAGAAGTGTTTGTGTGTGTACATTTTTGATTTGACAGATATTATCAAACTGACTTCTAGTATTTTTTAACTTTATTTCATAAAGTTTGGCTAGCTGTGACAGAATTACCAAACTTTAAAAATTAAACACAGAATATTCAAACCTCTACCAAGAAAATAAAAAATAATCTAACATTATATACATACACACACACTTCAGGATATAAAAGTCTCTAATTAGAACAGCAAAAGTCATAAATAAAACCCAAAATAAATTCAATCATTGAGATTTTATTTCTGCATTTCTAACAGACTATTTCTGTATGAACACATACATGAGGCAGATATGAAACATAAAACTACCACACTGGGCAGACATTGACATCATTTTTAAATTTCCATTCCGATCTCTCTTAAAAGATAAAAATCAAAATTTACTAACCTACCCATTCATTCCTCCACGGAATGAAAACTTGTCACATTATCTTCAATTAGATTTTCCAACACAACTCTAAAGTTCAAAACAATAAAAAACCACAAGGTCCTCTACCAAAAGCAGTACCATTCTGAAATTAGTTATGAGAGAAGACTAATATAAAAAACATACACTGTCAGACTTCTAAAAATAATTAAATATTATTATTTCAAACAGACACAAAACTTTGACTTCCTCTCATATGTAATTTTGAAGTCAGCAGTTCAAAAAAATGTTATCAGGCAAAAATACATATATAAAGATGCTCACTGGGACATAACATATATCTAATAACAAGGGCATGATTAAGTATATGACACATCCATATGACAGATTATGCGGGTTTTTGTAAGCTGCTTACTAAGAACTTGTTATGACAGAAATATTGTTTGACAGAAATATCAGGTAAAAGAAAAGGAAAAAACTCGTATCTACCATGATGTTGATCATGTAAAAATATGCAGAGAAGAAACTAGAACAAAAAATCAAAATGGCTTATTTCCAGATGGTATAATCCTAGACAATTTTCATTCTCTAAATTTTTCTGATTTTTTCAAATTTCTGAAACAAATGTATTTCATAACTAGTCAAGTGGAATAAGCTTATTACAGCCTATTTCTCCCAATGATTACAACAAAAACCTTGGACAAAACACAAAAAAGCAACTATATGCAGACTCTTGAAAGTGGACAAAGCACATGGATTAGGAAAGGAAGTCAAAACTTAAATAATGACCCATCATGGAAGTAGTTTCAAGGGCTTTTTCCTTTTCCAGGTTTAACCCATAGACAGGTTAAGTCCCAGAACTATGGAGCAGAAGCACACAAGAAAAGCTCTGAGGGGACATAGAAAAGGGGCCTCTGTGAGCCAGAGGGTATGAGGAGAAATTCCTGAGTTTCTTTCCTCCCAGCCTGGCCCCAAGGCCAGCCCCAGGTGTAAGTCCCAGACTACACCCTGAGTAACACACGCACAGTGCAATGGAGGTGGACGAGCATCTAAGGCCCAGGGAGAACTGGGGACTAAGAAAAGGAGGCCCTGTGATCAGAAGAGCATGAGAGGAATCCTGTTATTTTCTTCTCTCTTTTCTCTCACTACTTTCACCTCAAGGGCAGTTCCAGTCCCAGAAAGTGTATGACAGCACAAGGAGGAAGATGGGTAGAGGGTGAGAGGAAGTGTGTCTAAAACTTCAAGACAGCTCCAGCTTCCTAGCTAGAACACTAGTAAAAAGGGCTCCTGGAAGCCAAAAGACATGGAGGAAACCTCTGAGAGGAAAGAGCTAGAAAAAAAATCCCTGACACAAGTCCCAGGCTCACCTACAAACTGCACATGTGGAGGATGGAACTAAAGAACAGCAAAGACTGACAACTGAACTATGACATAATTCATCACCAAGTCCCAGACTAAACTGAGTGACACAGCACAGACCCAAAGAAGAAAGGCTTTGAAACTAGTGACGCGTGGGTGGAACCACCACCCACAGAGGGCAAGACAGAACTGCCGTTTAAATCTAACCAGGTGGACTGCATGCCAAAACGAAACAACAGGATCAACATTCTCCAGAAGATTTTTATAAAACCAAGAGTCTCACAATGTAATATTCTAAACATCTAGGTTAGAAATCCAAAATAACTTGAAATACAAAGAATTAGTACAATCTGATCTATCCAACTCAAGAAAAAAAGACAGTCAACAGATGTAAGCCTGAGACAACCAGATGTTGAAATTATCAGAGAAAATTCTAAATCAGCTATTATAACTATATTCCATGAGGTAAATGTGAACATTCTTGAAATGACTGGAAACAGAAATTTTCAACAGAGAAACTGAAAGTATGAAGAAGAATCAAATGAAAATTTTAGAAATGAAACATACAGTTTGTAGGGGGGAAAAACTCCCTGGATGGGTTCAAGAGAAGAATGAATACGACAGATAGTCAGTGAAACTGAAGACAGATCAATAAAATTATCCAATCTGAAGAACACAGAGTAAAAAGACTTGGGGCAGGAGGAGGGGGGTGACACAGACTCTTAGGGACCTGAAGGAACATATCAAAAAGTGTAACATTTATGCCATGGGAATCCCAGAAGGAAAAGAGAAAAAAATTGGTACAGAAAATAAATTTGAAGAAGAAACTTCCCAAATTCAGTGAAAGACGGGCAGATTCAAGAAGCTCAGCAAACCTCAAAGAAGACAAGGGCCGGTCCACTGGTGTAGTGGTTAAGTTCACGTGCTCTGCTACAGCGGTCCAGGGTTCACAGGTTCAGAGTCTGGGCACGGACCTAGCACTGTTTGTCAAGCCACGCTGTGGTGGTATCCCACATAAAACAGAGGAAGACTGCCACAGATTTTAGCTCAGTGACAATCTTTCTCAAGCCAAAAGAGGAAGAATGGCAACAGACGTTAGCTCAGAGCCAATCTTCCTCACCAAAACAAACAAACAAACAAACAAAACCCCTCAAATAACACAAATTCAAAGCTAACCATGCACAGACAAATCATAATTAAACTGCAAAAAGATCAAAGGTTAAGAAAAAAAATCTTGAAAGCAGCAAGAGCTGAAAAACAACACAAAAATAGATTAGACAGAATGCAGATTTCTCATCAGAAACCATAACAGCCAGAAGACAGTGAAATATCTTTAAAATACTGAAAAGAACGGTCACCCCGAATTCTATCCAGCAAAAACATCTTCACAGAATAAAAGTAAAATAAAGACATTCTCAGATTTAGAGACTTCATCACCAGCAGACCTCCCCTAAAAGAAATGCTAAAGTTCTTCAGGATGAAAGAAAATGATACCAGAGATAGATGGAACTTCAGGAATGAAGAAAGAGCAACAGAAATAATAAATATCTGGGTAAATAAAATAGACTATTTTTCTCCTATTGAACTGACAGCTGAAAGCAAAAATTCTATCAGTGTACCTTGAGATTTTCAATGTTGATTTAACACATATGACAACTATAACGTGAAGGGAGTATTTAAAGGGACCTATATGGTTGTAAAACTTCTTCATTTTACTTTAAATGGTAAAACATGAACTCTTGAAGTTAACTGCAATCCCTAGAGAAACCACTAAAACATACAAACAGACATAGACAAAAAACCAATAGAAAAATTAAAATAGAAAGCTACAAAATACTCAAGTAAATCAAAAGACAGGAGAGAGAAAACAGAGAAACTAAAAACCCAAATAATAAAATGTTAAACATATATTCAGAAATCCAAAAATTACACCAAATGTAAATGGTCTAAACTCACCAATTAAAAACAGATACTGTCAGGTTGGATTAAAAAAAACACAAGCCAACCATATATTGTCTACAAGAAACCCATGTTACATACAATGATACAGATTGGTTAAAAATAAAAACATATACCAAACAAACCCAAAAAGCTTTCTTTTGAAAAAGAAAGAGTGGCTGTATTTATATCAGACAAAGTAAACTTTAGAACAAGGAAAATTACCAAAGATAAAGAGGGACACTACATAATGACAAAAGGGTCAATTCACCAAGAAAATTTTGCAGTCCTAAAGGCACTTAACAGGGCTTCAAAATACACAAAGCAAAAACTGAGAGGACTGAAGATAAATAGATAAACCTACAAGGATACTTGGAGACTTTAACACCTCTCTCAGTAACTCAACAAGAATATAGACTGAACAACATTATCAATCAACTTGACCTAATTTGACAGTTGTAAAACATTCCACCGACAACAGCAGAATACACATTCTTCTCAAGTGCATGTGGACCATTCACCAAAAATAGGTCATATTGTGGGCCATAAACAAACCTTAAATTCAAAATAACTAAAATAATGTATAAACTATGTTCTCTGACTATAATAGTAACACAAAAATATCTGAAAAGTCCTCAAATATTTGGAAATTAAGCAACACACTTCTAAAAAACCCAAGGGTAAAAAAGAAAGTTTCCAAGAAAATTTTAAAATATTTTTAACCAAATGAAAATAAATATACAACATCAACTAAAGCAGAAAAGAGAAATTTATAGTCTTAAGTGATAATACTAGAAAAGATCTCAAATCAGTGACCTCAGCTTCCACCGAAGAAACTAGGAAAAAACAGCAAATCAAACCCCAAACTAACTCAGAAGTAAGGAAATAATAAAGACCAGAAATCAATAAAACTGGAAACAGAAAAAGAGAAAATAAATGAAACCAAAAGCTGGTTCTTTGAAAAGAGTAATAAAACTCATAAATCTCTAGCCAGATTGATAAAAGATAAAAATTACCAATATCAGGATGAAAAGCCGAATTATCACTACAGACTGTAGAAACATCCGAAGGATAAAAAGGTATTCTGCAAACAGCTCTATGTCCATAAATCTTAACTTATATTAAATAGACCGACTCCTTGAAAGACATACTATTAAAATTCACTCAAGAAGAATTAAGCAACCTGACCAGTCCTCTATTACAGAAACTGAATTAGTAATAAAAATTTTCAAACATATCAATTTACTCTCTTACAGATTGTGCTTTTAGTGTTTGTTTAAGAAATATTTGCCTAACCTAGGGTCACAAAGGATTTCTCCTGTTTTTTTTTCTAGAAGTTTTATAGTGGTAGGTTTTATGTTTAGGTCTATGATTGATTTTGAGTTTATTTTTGTATATGGTGTGGGGTATGAATTAAAGTTAATTTTTTTTTTGCATATGGATACCCAATTGTTTTAGCACTATAAAAAAAAAAAACTATCCTTTTCCCATTGGACTGCCTTTCCCCTTTGCTGAAATAAGATGCCCATGTATGTGTGAGTCTATTTCTGAACTCTCTATTCCATGTCACTGATCTATCTATCTTTACACCAACACCTCACTGTTTTGATTACTGTGGCTATATAATAAGAACTGGAATACAATTGCATTAGTCCTCCAACTTTATTCTTCTTTTTTTTTTAAAGATTGGCACCTGAGCTAACAACTGTTGCCAATCTTTTTTATTTTTTCCTGCTTTATCTCCCCATATCTCCCCCGTATATAGTTGTATATCTTAGTTGCAGGTCCTTCTAGTTGTAGCATGTGGGACACCACCTCAACGTCGCCTGACGAGCGGTGCCATCTCCACTCCCAGGATCCGAACTGGTGAAACCCTGCGCCACCACAGCAGAGCATATGAACTTAACCACTTGGCCACGGGGCGGGCCCCAACTTTATTCTTTATCAAAGTTGTTCTGGCTAGTCTAGGTCCTTTGCATTTCCATCAAGAATTTGAAATCAGTTTGTCAATTTCTACATCTGGTCAGATTTATGTCTAAGAATTTCAGGAGAAATGAAAACCCACATATACACAGAAATCTGTATGCTAATATTTATAGTAACTTTGCTCATAATCACCAAAACCAGAAAAATCCAAATGTCCTTCAAGAGGTGAACGATAAACCATCTTTGGTACATCCATAAAATGGAATATTACTCAGCAATTAACAGGAAGGAACTATTATACACACAGCAACATAGATGACTCTCAAATACAATATACTACACAGAAGAAGCCAGACTCAAAAGGCTACACACTTCACACACGACTCCATTTACATGGCATTCTGGAATAGTCAAAACTATAGCAACAGAGAAAAGACCACTGACTGCCAGGCACTGGGGTTGCGGGGGAGGCTTTAACCTCAAAGGGACAGCTCTAGGGAACGTTTTGGGGTGACGGAACTCCTCTGAATTTCCATTGTGGTTGTAGTTACATGACTCTGCATTTGTCAAAACTCAAACTTCACCATATATAATTTAAATAAATTTAAGAAAAAAATTAAATATGCATATAATAATCACTGCCCTCCCTGAATAGTGCTAAAAGTATACACCTTACAGCACAGAATTTTATACACATTACAATTAAAGAGTTATTCAAAATTTTATACTTGCTAAATATTTAAATCTTACATTACAGGTAGAAATTATTTTTATATATTAAGCCCAGAACTATACCGTAAAATCAATTTATAGACCAAAAGGTAGCCTAATTAGGAAACTTTAAGATCATTCAGTCTACAAAGATCTACTGTCAGACTAGTAAACCACATAAATGAGATTAAGACCAGTCTTCAGCTAAATCCAAATTTAAGCAATGGTTCCGAAAATGCTACCTGCAACGACATCAAAATCTTTCCTTGATGGAAGCCGAGATAAGCAACTCAAAACAAGAACAAAAAGTTTCATGAGGTTCCAAAGAGAATGACTTTACCTTGAAAACTCTAATAGTTTCTATACCATAACTACCATATGCTTCTTCCAGACTATACCATTAGGACTTGGGCCAAAATATCAGAAGATTTACAATATAAAGAAATTTAACTTTTTTTTTTTAAATCAAAGGAAGTTACCTACAGTGGTGATATTTTACTGAATACAGTCTGTAAATTGACCACTTCCTTTATTAAAAAAACCTAAAACATAATTTAACTATAAAAGATTAATAAATTCTGTTTCTTGAAGATAATAAATAATATCTTTTGATCCATTTCATCTTTTATTCCATTTTTGCCCCTGCTCCTAGCCTTGACTCTCTCTGTATTGCTTAAGAAGAAATAAATCCTAGCAGAGCAGTTGAAAATTAGGGCCTTCCCTCTCAAAGGAAAAGAAGTCAAATCCAATATGCAGACTTGCTTTTCTCCAATTAAAATATAACTACAAATAAAATACACACAAACTTTACTGAAATCCATTCAACAAGTATCTACTGAATGCCTTTTTATGCCAAGTACTGTGCAGGTGTTGGGGCTAGGATACAAAGATGAGTAAGCAGTACTGGGCTCTGTGGAACTCAAAGGTCTAAGGACACAGGCAACAAGTACGCAAAGTATACAGATATACTGCTATAAACTGGAAGAGTGTTTTGTTTTTTACATTTTTAAGGTGACAAACACTTTGGTAAGCTTAAGGAAAGCTCACTGAAGCTCATTATCTATGGGCCACCGAGAGCCCAAGGTTAAGAACTTTGACAGAGAATGTTTCTCATCTTCCAGTATTTTTCTCTGCTGTCCACTGAAAAGCAGCACATACACATTTGCTCACTTATTGAACTTTGCAGGATTATATGCATTTGATGCAACGAACATTCTCTATCCAGGGAAGAATCAGCTGCAGTGCTGATCAGAGAAGAGTAATTTCACTTCCCTTTTACTCCCTCATAGGGTAGGAGAAAACAGGAGTCAGTACGGGAAAGACAGGTGCCTTAGCGCAAGGGAGCAGGGGAAAACTGTTTCTACTACAGAGAATACGATGCAACTCCTCCTGCATACTTCCCAACCAGTTTCACGACTCCAGAAATATTTCCTATAGGCATTTTAGGCATAAGCTGAAAATGGGCACAATATAAAGAATTTCCTCAATTTGTTCAATATCTGGATATTAGCTATTGTTTGCCAGGCACTAGGCTTAGCAATGGAAAAACCAAAGTAGTAGTAGTATGCATGTGCAAGAATGAGAAGAGGTTTCTGAAGGCATTTAAATTTTATCTATTAGGTAAAGAACCAAAAAGATTTTGTAAAAGGGAGTGGTACAATCAAATCACTATTTTAAGAGTATAGTCAATTATACCTCAATACAACTGGAAAAAACAGACCATAAAAAGCACTTTAAGGGGCTGGCCCCCGTGGCCGAGTGGTTAAGTTCGCGCGCTCCGCTGCAGGCGGCCCAGTGTTTCGTCGGTTTGAATCCTGGGCGCGGACATGGCACTGCTCGTCGGACCACGCTGAGGCAGCGTCCCACATACCACAACTAGAGGAACCCACAACGAAGAATACACAACTATGTACCGGGGGGCTTTGGGGAGAAAAAGGAAAAAAATAAAAATCTTTAAAAAGCACTTTAAGACTATAAATCTGGATACAGTTAGGCTAAAGGCAGGGATACCTGTTACGAAGCTACTAGCACTACAGGAGCATACTCATTTCCCCACACCCATTCTAGATATTATCATTGTTTCTAATCTACTTCGGGGAGAAATCATTAGACAGACAATCCCTTCAACTTTTTACCATCAAACCTACAACATCTGCACCTCACGTCCCCACTATCGCTGTATTATGGCAAGGAACAGACCTACCTAAAACTTCTCTCTCCACCAGTGGATCAGAGCTTTGCTACTCAATGTAGGATTTTCTGACCAACAGCTTCAGCATTATCTGAGAGCACATTAGGAACGCAAAGTATCAGACACCACACCAGACCAACTGAATGAGACAAAGCACTGCTCTTGACAAGAGCCAATTCTCTTCCAGTTTCTCAGAATCCTTATGCTATGGATTATCCATTCTCTCTCGTCTCTGCCTTTAAAAGAAAAAGCACCCTCATTCCAATCCAACTTCTCAAAAAAGTTTTCCACACTCCCTGTCTCCATTTCTTCATGTCCTACTTACTCCTCAACCCATTCCAATCTGCCCCCCTCACCATCACTGCACTCAGCTCTCATTAAGATCAACGACCTTGGGGCCAGCCTGGCGGTGCAGCGGTTAAGTGCGCACGTTCTGCTTCAGTGGCCCAGGGTTTGCCAGTTCAGATCCCGGGTGCGGACATGGCACTGCTTGGCAAGCCATGCTGTGGCAGGCATCCCACAGATAAGAGTAGAAGAAGACTCACAAGGGACAGACGACAGCTGGGTCGGCGGCGAGTAGCCTGCAGTATTTGCCTGTGAGCGCGATGAGTTTGCCCCTCAATCCCAAACCTTTCCTCAATGGATTAACAGGAAAGCCAGTAATGGTGAAACTTAAGTGAGGAATGGAGTACAAAGACTACCTGGTATCTCTAGATAGCTATATGAACACGCAGCTTCCAAACACGAAGAATACATAGATGGAGCATTGTCTGGACATCTGGGTGAAGTTTTAATAAGGTGTGATAATGTCCTCTATATCAGGGGTGTTGAAGAAGAGGAAGAAGATGGGGAAATGAGAGAATAGCATGTTTTGTGGGGAATTTTTTAATATATATTTCTAGACAATAAAGATGTTTGTTTTTCAACTTGGGGGAAAAAAAAGTAGAGGAAGATGGGCAGGATGTTAGCTTAGGGCCAGTCTTCCTCAGCAAAAAGAGGAGGATTGGCGGCAGATGTTAGCTCAGGGCTAATCTTCCTCAAAAAAAAAAAAAAAAAAAAGATCAATGACCTTGAGAATGTTGCTAAATCCAATGGAAACCTTTTAGTCTTCACCCTACTTGACCTCTCACCAGGACTGAACACAATCGTCCTTTCTCTTCTTGAATCACTTTCTTCCCTGTGTTGACATGTGCACTAATGATGCAAAAGCAATGGCGGACAAAACTGCTGGTGCTTCAGCATGAATCAAGGTGGCAGCCGCACTAAACGGCACTACGAGTACTTGAATTCTTCACTGCCAAGCTCTAGCATGGAAAAAAAACAAGCCAGTTTCACCACAGAATAACCTTGATGAAGAAAAAAAGTTATTAATTTTATTAAATCTCAACCCTTGAATATACATCTTTTTAATATTCTACTTAAGGAAATGGGAAGTAGGCATAATGCATTTCTGCATACGGAAGAATGATGGTTGTGTCAAGGAAAAGTACTTGTACTACTGTTGGACAGCTGAACTAGCTGCTTTTTTCATGCAACACCATTTTTATTTGAAAGAACTTCAGACAAACGGTGGTTATTCAGACTTGGATATTTGGCAAACATTTTCTCAAAAATTAACCAAGTAAGCCTTCCACTTCAAGGAAAACAACTGACAGTATTTGTTGCCAATGATAACATTCAGGCTTCCAAGCAAAAATTACAATTTTGGAAAACTTTTATCTGCCACCATGAGCTTCACAGCCTCCCAACATTTAAAGACTTTTCTGATGAGATCAGTAGTCATATTAACAAATGTGAGTTTGTGACACTGGAGAATGATATACGTCAACATTTGAAATATCCGTATAACTCAGTAGACCAGTATTTTTCACATGACCAGTGCATGATTTTACAAACTCAAACATGGATAAAAAAATCCACTCAACCCAAACAACTTGAAATCAACAACCCAAAGTAACATATGCACCCCTATGTTCACTGCAGCACTATTCACAATAACCAAGACATGGAAGCAATCCAAGCGCCCATCGATGGATGATTGGATAAAGAAGATGTGGTATATATATACACAATGGAATACTACTCAGCCATAAAAAAAGACAAAATCCATCCCATTTGCAACAACATGGATGGACCTAGAGGGTATTATGCTAAGCGAAATAAGTCAGACTGAGAAAGACAAACACCATATGATTTCACTCATATGTGGAATATAAACAAACATATGGACAAAGAAAACAGCTCAGTGGTTACCAGGGGAAGGGGCATGAGGGTGGGCACAGGGGGTGAAGGGAAGTACATATATGGTAGATGGACAAGAAATAACATACAACTGAAATGTCACAATGATGAAACTATTAAGAAGTCAATAAAAAAAAATCCACTCAAAGTACAAGACAGACCAACAGATTTTAATGTAACAGAAAACAAAAAGTTCATTGAGATGATTTCAGAACCCACACTATAACTAACCCTTAAGAAACTATCACTTGTCCAGTTTTGGTATGGTATCAAAGAAGAATGCCCATAATTATGTAAATCATCACAACCTTCCTCCCTTTTCCAGCTACATCTATGGAGGATGATTTCTTTTCATACATTTCAATCAAAACAACATAATGCAACAGACTGAATGCAAAAGCAGATGTAAGAATCCAGCCAAATCTAAACTCATGATCTCAGCTCCTCAAAACATGGTCCTCTTCCTGTGTTCTCTGTCACTGAATGGCATCATCATTCATTGTAACCTGAGTCATCCATCATTACCTCTTCCTTTCTCACCCTCTCATAGCCAATCATTCAACAAATTCTGCCTATTTTACCTCCTGAATCTACCTCAAATGTATTTACTTCTTTCTACTTTTATTACAACAACCCTCTCTATCTGGATTATAACCTACCAAGTCCACAAGCATTCATTCTTTCTGTCTCCTCCACCCTTCTATTCTCCATACAGCAGGTAAAGTAGTATTTTTTTCTTTTGAGGAAGATTAGCCCTGAGCTAACTGCTGCCAATCCTCCTCTTTTTGCTGAGGAAGACTGGCCCTGAGCTAACATCCATGCCCATCTTCCTCTACTTTACATGTGGGACGCCAAACTGGCAAAGCCCGGGCTGCCGAAGCGGAACGTGAGCACTTAAGCACTGCACCGCCGGGCAGGCCCCTAAAGGAGTATTTGTAAAAGACAACTTGAATCACATCACTCACTCCTTTACAGCACTTCAGTGCCTGACCATTGCTCTTGAGATATAAACAAAAGCTTTACTCAGCATATACGAAACACTCCATCTGATCTTGCCCGTCTTCAACACAGCTCTCTCCAGCAACCTTTCCTTGCCCCAGTCACACTAGATTTCTCCAAGTTCCTCAATCACGCCATGCTTGCCCACCTGAAATTCTTCACACACTGCCTTCCCTTTGAACACCCTTCGTATCCCACCTCCTCATACTTCTCATAAATTCTTACTCATACTTCATATCTCTAGGAAAAACCACTTCCTCAAAAAAGGCCACTCTGACCATCCCTACCCCTCTAGGTCATGTCCCTGCTATATGCTATCTTAGCACCCTGAACTTTTCCTTCATGGCACTTAACAAAGCTTGTAACCACAACTTTACTTTTATAATTATTTAATATCTGTCTTCCCTATTAGACTCCTAGGCACCATACGGGCAGAGACTGTATTGTTTTAGTCATCACTGTGTCTCTAACACCTAACATAAAGTAGGAAGACAATTTAAAAGCTTAAAAGCCTTGTTACTGTTGTAGGTATTTTTTCTTTTATCATAAATATGCAACGGGAGGTTTTCACCACTGTTCAACAACTCTGGGGGCCAGCCCGGTGGCCGAGCGGTTAAGTTCGGGCTCTCCGCTTCAGTGGCCCACGGTAAGTTCGGGCTCTCTGCTTCGGTGGCCCAGGGTTTTGCCGGTTCGGATCCTGGGTGCAGACATGGTACCGCTCATCAGGCCATGCTGAGGTGGCATCCCACATGCGACAACTAGAAGGACCCACAACTAAAAATACACAACTATGTACCGGGGGGGGGGGCCTTTGGGAGAAAAAGGAAAAATAAAACCTTAAAAAAAAAACAACTTTGGAATCCAGACTCTAGACAGTCTTCCTTGGGACATCTCCTGAAGGATACACCAGGAAAACGATTAATGGTGGTTGCCTCTGGAGAGGAGGACTGATTAGCCAGGAGACAGGAAAGGGAGACTTACATTTTATTGTATATTCTTTTGTGCCCTCATAATGAAGTAAAATGATTACTTTTTAAATAGAGTCTTCCAGTACCTCAAAGCACTACCCATGATATTCCATTTTCTAGATCTTCTAGGGAGATCTCAGATTCTTCCCAGAAGACATAACTTTTAAATTACATTATCTGAAGACTTAACAGCAGGATCTACAACTGTCTAGGATTTACCCACTTATAAAAATATGCACAATCATCATCTATCTTGATGTGATTTCAAAAGTACTCATTTATATAACTCTTTAAATTTAACTCATATTAAATTTATAATATATTAAGTTTAACTCAATGACACATCACAGATGAAAGCAAAAACTAAGCTTGAACTTGAATTTTGCTTTCTAGAGCATTATCAATGATAAGTTTGGGCATTAGGTAAGAAGCATTGCAGCTTCACAGAAAACATATATTCCTTAATTTCAAAAAGACTGTCAAAACTGGTACAAAAAAAAAATGGGGAGCCATGTACAATACTAAGTTAAAGTAAAAGAAATGCTTAACTCTTATGTGGAAAGAACTATGCTAGGCATTTCACATGTATTACCCCATTTAATCCTCACAAAAACCTGAACCCAAATCTATTCCATTTCAAAGGCCATTATTTCTACCATACCATCTGCCCTTCCTAAGTAAACAGACACAACTATTAACACAAGCTAATCAGGCAAAAACATATAGACATTTTTTGCTTTCTTCGACATAAGTGAGAACTACTTTCTACTATCATATGAAATCAAGTTTGTATAGGAGATTTTCACCAATATTCAAAATACGCTCATCATCTTGTTTTTCCTCTGCCTTATTTGTTGACTGTTTCAAAGAATTTAAAAAGACTCTCCAAAATCTATGACAGTTTCATGAAATAAAGTCCCAAAATACAATTCAAAATTAGATATTTAATAATAATGACATTAGTAAGTAGCCCACTTTACTCAAAACACTTTTCACATAAATTCTTTCTTTTAATCCTCACAAAGAGCCTACCAGAAATAAGATTACTGCCATTTTACAGAGGTTGAAAGTAAGGCTCCCAGAGGCTAAATTACATGTAGGAAACCAAGAATGTGAACCCAGGGCTCTGACGCCACATCAGATTCTTTCCACCTCATCATGCTACCTCTCTGGTAGACAATTTTCCTTGTGACAACAAGAAAATCTGGCTGAAGGGGCCGGCCCAGTTGCACAGCGGTTAAGTGCACACATTCTGCCTTGGCGGCCTGGGGTTCGCCGGTTCAGATCCTGGGTGCAGACATGGCACCGCTTGGCAAGCCATGCTGTGGTAGGTGTCCCACATATAAAGTGGAGGAAGATGGGCATGGATGTTAGCTCAGGGCCAGTCTTCCTCAGCAAAAAGAAGAGGATTGGCAGCAGTTAGCTCAGGGCTAATCTTCCTCAAAGAAAAAAAAAGAAGAAAATCTGGCTGAAGATTGAAGAGAGCAAACTAAGGTTTTAAAAAAAATTGTCATAAATTTAACCAAACGTCTATTTTTGATAGACAAATTACTAGTATGCTACATGAAATAGGGCTAACCATTCCAATTTGAAATACTCGTGTATCTTCACTGAGTACGTAAAAATAAATCACATCTGACTTTAACTTCATCTTTCTTTAAATTACATTATATCAAATATGAATAAAGCCTGGAAGGGAAAATGGAAAGAACAACAATTATGTTAGCATGGTAGGACTTTACATAGGGATGAGTTTTACATTTTAAAATTTCCTTTAAAATTGTTTTAACATGGTAACACTTTTTTTTAATGCCATTACAAACACCTCTACTGTCAGTACTTAATAGAAGATATGAAATGACTGCTGATTTGACTGGCAAGTATGACTTACTTTTTAAAATACCCAAAGTAATTCTCAGGTCAATGAAGACCCTCTAATGAAATCTATGAATACTCAAAAATCTACCTCACTTTCCTACAAATCCTGCTAAACAAGTGTCAATGGGGGGACTAAATTATTATGTACTGAAAGTTTGTCAATAGCAAAACTAGTTGAAATAAATGGGACACTAACAGACTGTGATTTGGAAACTCCGTTTATAAGGATTTTTATCATTACAGTACTGTTTTAATGGGATTTACAACTAAGAATTATTTATTATTTATCAACTCATCTTCATTAATTATTCATTCAAAAATGAAGACAATTAAAAATAACTTGTCAATTTAGTGAGTAATGCAGCCTTTAGTCCCACCTCAAAGAAATTAAGATAATTATACCAAATTTTATGTCAACATCTCAAGCATTTTCTACTAATTACCTTAAAATGGCATTAAAACAAACACAGAAACATCTGAGTTTTCACTTACTTATTATTGGAATTCAAAATCAGAAATACAAATATAAAATAAACAGTAAAAACCAAACGTGTTGAGCATTCAGAAGAAGGGTGAACCAAACTGGGCAAGTTTCACATAAGAGGGAAAACAGAGCATTAACAGCCAATCCAGTGATGAATTCTGTTTTACATTTTTGCACGAATTCTACATTATAACCTCTGAATAAAATCATTTAAACTCTCCAAACTTCAAAATCTGTTTCTACTATTCCATCTGGGTAACTTCCAATTTATACCCTCCAAACTGAAATTTACAAACCAATGATTTAACAAAAGTACCATGTCATATATGACACCAAGGAAGAAATAAGCAGTTGTAAACATAAGTCTATGATCATCTGTATTTTCTTTTTAATTTATTTTTCCTTCTTCTCCCTAAAGCCCCCAACACATAGATGTATATTTTAGTTGCGGGTCCTTCTAGTTGAGCTATGTGGGACACTACCTCAGCACGGCTTGATGAGTGGTGCTAGGTCCGAGCCCAGGATCCAAACCAGCGAAACCCTGGGCCACCAAAGTCGAGCATGTGACCTTAACCACTGCCACAGGCTGCCCCTATCATCTTATTCATCTCATTTCATGTCAATCTCAAGTCAATTCCTTGGTACAGAAATAGCTACCTTTAAAGAAGATAAGTATTTATATTTTCCCAGTTCAAAAGTATTTTGAAAATGAATCAACCAAGCTATGGATTAAAATTAGTATTCGCTACTAATTCCTATTCATTCAACAAACATGTATTTGTGACATCACAACTATCATTACTGGAGTTACTTCACCCACTAGGTTTTATTTCTCAGAAAAGTTTTAAATGCGTAAGTGCAGAAACTTTTAAAAAGGATAGTTTCAAAACTCACTAGAGAAAATTCCTCACAAACTGAAGTCAGCAAATGGTTGAAAACACACGTCACTAACAGCAACCCCAAAGGAAGATGATGAGGGGATGTACTTACGTTTCAAAACAACGATCCACGTTGTCAGACATCAAAAGCAGCATGCATAGCTGTTCAAGGGCTATCAGTTGCATGTCCCTTTCATCCCCCTGTCCCATCTGTAGCCATTCCAGCAATGTATCTGGATCCACATCTGCCATGGTTTTTTAAAAGCCTCTTTGCTTAAATTAAAAAAGTAAAGTAAAAAGTCCTTTAAATGTCCAGGACTGATCAGCTTGGGTTTAAAAAATTTTCTTTCACATCAGCCAGAACCAAATTTTCGTGGTGTCCTCCTAGAATTAGAAAAGACTCATAAGTATGTTTGGCCAGACTCCTTAAAGTAGTTCTTCAACTTTCCCTATTCCTCAGGTTTAACGTTCACCTATCATACTAAATAAAAACCAGTTTTGCACAAGAGTATAAGCTGATTAGATTGCTGCTTAACTGGAAACCAGAGCAGTCTTCGTCAAACAGGCAAACAAGCTTCGGATCCCACTACTGCTATCACCAACTTCTGTGCCAAGAGGCAAAGAACATCTTACTAAATGTTTTTTTCCAGCAAACTTCTTCCCCTCCTCCTACTCCCCAAACTGATCTTCAGATAAGGGTCAGATTCAGTATTCTGAGGAAACTCTAGGCACTTTGATCCAATCCTCCTCCAAATTAAGTTGCTGCTTTCAAATTGACAAATTCTGCTGACTTCGTAATTCACTTACTGCTATACTTAAGAGGTCCAAATACGAACGATAATTAGATACCAGATCTATCAATGAATAAAGACTCGGTTAGGAATTTTGGCAGTCTCGACAACTGTCCTTAAAAGTTTAAAAAGCAAATGCAAGGGACTAACACGGTACGGATCAGAATACAGGCCAATCTACGGCCCTCTTTCCCCATCCCCACAGAACGGGGCAGCTGATTATGAAAAAAGGCAAAACAGAGAAGCAGCCCCACCAGGCAAGTCCTTACAAAAGCTCGGAAGCGCCCTGACGCGAGGACAGCTTTGGGTGCCGCGGAACCCAGCTGCAGGTGTGTGACCCCAGCGGCGGGTCCCGGTGGGCACCCAACGGCGGCGACCAGCGGGGATGACCCAACACTCCGGGCCCAGCCGAGCCCCGCGCCCTGCTTCCCAGCCCAAGCCCGCTAAGTTGGCTCCCGGGGTCTGGGAGGAGGGGAAGTTCTGGAGGAGCAGCAGCGAGCCTCCGTGCCGACAGGAGGCCGCCGGGCAGGGCGGCGGGGCTCCCGGGAGCGGCGCCCGGAACAACGAGGCCCGGCGGGACGTCTCCGGCCCGGCCGGGAGGCGAACCCTCTCAAGGGCAAGGGGGGCCCGCCTTGGGCCCGGGCTCGGGCACACCAGGCCCCGCCGCGGGCAGGGCCGGGGGAGGGGAACAAAGAGGCTAATAAGCAGGGGAAGCGGCAGCCGCCCCGCCGCCTCACCCAGGGCCGGGGTCTCGCTCGCGGCCCGCCGCCGGGCATCCCGGATCCCGGCCCCCAGGCCTGGCCCTCCCGACCGCCCACGGCGCGCCCGCCTTCCCCTCCCTCAAGCTCTTACCCGGGCTTGTCGTCCCAAACCGCTCCGGTCCAGCTCCGAGCAGGCCGCGGGCAGAGCCAGGCCCGGCCGCGGCCCTCGAGTTCCCAGGAAGCCGCAGGCCGCGCAGGTCGAGCCGGGCAGGCGACACAGGAAAAGCCGCGTCTCGTCCCTCCCCTTCCTCCGCGGGGACCGGGTGACAGGGAAGCGAGAGGTTTCCCCGACCGCGGCCGCCGGTGCACTTTCCGTCCGCAGCACGCGGCTCCTCAGGCCCTGCAGCTCAGAGGCCCGCGCGGTGCTGCCGGCGGCGGCGGCGGGGGGAGGCCGCGTCCATCGCGATCCGGGCGGGGGAAGGGAGGAGGGTCCGGCGGGCGGGCGGGCGGAGAGGCTGCGGAGGGCAGCGAGCGCGGCAGGGGCGGAGCAAAGCGGCGCTCCTGGGCGGCGACCCCACCGGCCGCCACGAGGGGCGCTGCGGAGACCCGTCGGCGAGGAGCGCAGGGGCGCCGGCCGGGGCGCTCTGGCCTCCGGGCCTCGGGCTCCCTCGCCTCCTCAGCTGTCGCTTGGCTCTCGGACGCCCTGGCGCCTCTACGCCCCGCTGTCAATCCGAGCGCGCCGCCGGCGCCCCGCGCAGCCCGGCGCACGCACGCTCCGCTGTTGGGCGCGGCGTCGCCGCACTCAGGGCGCTCCTGCTGCAGGTCCCCCGCACGGCCGAGCCTCCGGCGGCCCGGCGAGCCTGCTCCGGCCCGGGCTTACCTCCCTCCCCGCTGCTCCCCCGCCTGCGCACGGAAGTGCGTCGCGGGAGGAGAAGCGCCTCCCTTCGGTCCCGGGAGGCAGAGCGCCCCGCAGCTCGCCAGCAAGAAAACCTTTCCCCGCAACCCTCGGCGGTCAATATGGTCGCGTCTTCTCTCCGTTGTACGGATGGGAGAACTGAGGCTCCTGAATCCTAGTGGCGTCCCCAGTAAGCCGCAGCGCTGCGTGTGCTTTTGGCTCTTCTTGTCTGTGGGTCGTGGTCTCGAGTATTTGCGTGGTTATTCCCTTCAAACGTTTTAGTTCACACGAATTGAAAATCCAACATACCTGCTTATAGGTCGTACTTGGAGATAGGTAAGATGTAATTAATTAGAAATGTGAAGATAACCTTCTTTTTCTAAATCAAAAAATAAATCCCTTGGTTTGTGAGATAAGTAAACCCCTACCCCAGACACTGCCACTGTACTCTCTCTTTTTCATCTTTGAAACAAAAATGAATATTACGTGGTAGCATTTGAGACGTGTTCCTTTAAGCAATAAGAGGAGTTGCTACATATGCTTGAAGAACCTGTATTTTGGAAATTACAGATTTGCCCTTCCGATATCTATAGGCACATGTCTCACTGTCGCAGGTAATGGTCCCTAGGTCTCCTTTTAACAGATCAAGTCAAGAGAAAAGGGTAAAGGATTCCACTATCTTGTCACATAATTATTTGGGAGCTATGAATATGACTTGGAGCTGCCAGGAAAATCTTCAAGGAAGAAGTGGCATTCTTTCTGGACCTTGAAGAATGGGTAGAATGTCGACCTTGCAAGGGAGGGGCAAGAATACAAACAAAGCCTGATATGTTCTGAGACAAAGGAAAGAGGACCTGTGGCCCAAGCACAGAACCCACATTAAGCAATGAGAGGGAGAGAAGGCAGCAGCTGAAGTAAGCAGGGCCTTGAATGCCCAATGCAGAATTTTGGCTGCAGTAACAAGTTACTACAAGTTACTAGTAACAATGGACTAGAACATTGACTGGAAAATTTATGTCTTAGAAAGATTTCTAGGGCAAGACTGTTCACAGTGGCTAAAAGGAGCTACCGTTCAAGGAGATTAGCTGGGAGGTTGCTGAAATCTTCCAATGGTGGAGGGAGGAAGGGCCTATTTATTGGCAATAAGAATGGAGAAGAAATAAATCTAAAAAATATTTTTTAAAAAGATATGTCAGGGGACAAGCCCAGTGGCGCAGCAGTTAAGTTCACATGTTCCACTTGGTGACCCAGGGTTCACCAGTTCAGATCCCGGGCACAGACCTACGCACCACTTGTCAAGCCATGCTGTGGCAGGTGTCCCACATATAAAGTAGAGGAAGATGGGCACAGATGTTAGCTCAGGGCCAGTCTTCCTCAGCAAAAAGAGGAGGATTGGTGGCCCATGTTAGCTCAGGGCTAATCTTACTCAAAAAAAAAGAAATCTTATCAAGAAAATGCTGACTTTTATTATGATTTTATTATTATCACATTATTATCTTAAATTCAAATATGAGATTCCAGAACAAGAGCGTTAAAGGAAAGGAATAAAGCCCCAAAGAAAACAAAAGATGCAGATGAAGGCAACTGCCCATATGAATCTGTCCCCCAAGAAACCAGGATATGTTTACATGCTAATATTCCACCTTAATGTCAAAATCTAAGAACAGTGGATATTGAGAATTGCTATGTGCCAGGCACAGTAAGTCTTAGGCCTCGGCTTCAATAAACTATGAAAGTCTAGAGAAGAGTAGATGTAAACACACTTCCTGTGTCTGCCTCTGTGATAGTACTTATCACGTGATATTGTCAGGTACACTGTGAACGTCATGGAAGTAATGCCGTCTTCGAAGGCTTCAAAAAAATATGTGAACTAGATGTCAGATGTTGAGTTGGAGCTGGCCAGACCAACTCTGTTAGGTCTCTGTGAGGAAGCCCATGTGGAGAGGCATAGAGGTGTGAAGAGGACTCCTCTTGGGGAAGCAAACGGAATAGGCCAACATTTGTGGTAGGCCTCACTTTCGTGAAGGGTCTTCACTGTACACACAGTCACTGAGATGAATTCACAGGAACAAGAAGGAAGAGATTCATCATTTAAATTTAAACTCTTCTTTTTTTTTGATGAAGATTAGCCCTGAGCTGACATGTGCTGGCAATCCTCCTCTTTTTTTTGGCTGAGGAAGACTAGCCCTGAGCTAACATCCATGTCCATCTTCCTCTAGTTTATATGTGGGATGCCTACCACGGCATGGCTTGCCAAGCGGTGCCATGTCCGCACCCAGGATCTCAACTGGCGAACCCAGGGCCACTGAAGCGGAATGTGCCAACTTAACCATTGCGCCACCCGGCCGACCCCTAAATTTAAACTCTTATCCCACCAACAGGCATTACCATAAATTAATTTCTTAGATAAATCTTACCATTATCTTATGAATAACACAACTATGTGGCATTGTTTTTTATGTATCAAAAGTATCCAATGGAAAATTCCAATAGAGGAAAAAGAAAAAACAATAATAATCACCTACCACCTCAAGACTATTATTAACATTTTGATAACATTTCTATGGCCTTTTTTCTAGACATAAATATAAACATATATAAGATCGTATATATTACAGTTTGTGTTCATATTATTAAACAATATGAAGCTAACATGACGTTAAACAAGTCAACCCATTTTCTTTGACTTCTTACATCACCAAAGTCTAAAATTCATCTACCCATCACCATCCAAACTTGTGTGCTTTTCAAGGCGTTGTTTTTATCCCTTTTTCCAGGTAACTCAAGAAGCCTGAGGGCCAGGCTTTGATTAGCTGAGCCTGGAAAACTAGCTGCTTTTCTTCAGCCATGAGGATTAAACTTCTACTCTCAGAGATTATGTGTCTGCCATAGCAGAGGTAAAGAGGGGAGCGCTTATTCAAGTAAAGCTGCTTAGGAGACAAATCCATCTGGGTCATTCAAAACCAAAATTATCTTTTACTTCCCTGGAGGTCATTTGTCATAGATTATCTGAATCCTTGTCTGTAAGACCAAGGAAGATAAATCAGAATTTAATATAAATTTGGAGCCCAGGGAATACTGTGTGATTTACTAGGTAAATGCCAATGGCTTGATAACACCTGAAGACTATATATATATGTATCATTAATGTGGGAGTGTGGCTATACTGAGGTATTCTAGAGATTAAGGCAGGGAGCGTCTTGATCAAGGAAATTAACCACCAACACCAAGCTTTCAAGGAAATGTTATCTGTACTAGTTTCTCTTTGAAAATCATCATGACTATATGATTTCAAAGTTTTTTATTATTCAGTTTCTTTAGGTTTATATTCAATTTTCTGATCTGTACTTCATATATCTATACATACATATATATATCTTTATATATACATATATATGTGTATACATCATATATATGTATGTATTAACTTTTTTGAAGAGGAAGGAAATTAGCCATGAGCTAACATCTGCTGCCAATCTTCCTCTTTTTGCTGAGGAAGACTGGCCCTGAGCCAACATCCGTGCCCATCTTCCTCTACTTTATATGTGGGATGCCTGCCACAGCATGGTTTGCCAAGCAGTGCCATGTCCACACCCAGGATCTGAACCGGTGAATCCCAGACCACCGAAGAGGAACGTGCGCACTTAACCGCTGCGCCACCAGGCCGGCCCCTGTATTAGCTTTTAATAAGAGCTTCATTGAAACATAATTCACAAACCATGAAGTTCATCATTTTAACATGTATAGTTCAGTGGCTTTTAGTATATGCACAAAGTTGTCTATCAGTTACCACTATCTAATTCCAGAACATTTTCATCACACTAAAAAAGAAACCCCATACCCATTAGCAGTTGCTCCACATTCTCTCCAACTGCTAGTCCCTAGAAATCACAAATCTACTTTCTATCTCTGTGGATTTTCCTACTCTGGATATTTCATACAAATGGTATCATATAGTATGTGGCCTTTTATACCTGGCTTCTTTCATTCTCCAGTATGTGTTCAAGCTTCATCCATATTGTAGCGTGTGTCAAAACTTCCTTCCTTTTTATGGCTGAATAATATTCCATTGTATGGATATACCACTTTATCTTTATTCATCAGTTTGTGGCCATTTGGGTTGTTTCCAGTTTTGGGTGTTATGAATAATGCTGCTATGAACATTCGTGTACAAATATTTTGGCAGACGTATGTTTTCAGTTCTCTTGGCTATATACCTAGGAGAGGAACTGTTGAGCTGTATAGTTGAGCTTTTGGAGGCACTGCCAAACGTTTTCCAAAGCATCAGTACCATTTGCATCCCCACCAACATTGTATGAGGGTTCTACCTTGTTATTATCTATCTTTTTTATTATAGTCATCCTGGTGGGCGTGACGTAGTATCTCATTGTGATGTTTTTTCCAAAAGATTTGCACCTGAGCTAATAACTGTTGCCAATCTTCTTTTTTTTCTTTTTGGTTTTTCTCCCCCTATCCCCCCAGTACATAGTTGTGTATTTTAGTTGTGGGTCCTTCTAGTTGTGGTATGTGGGATGCTGCCTCAGCGTGGCCTGATGAGCGGTGCCACGTCTGCACCCAGGATCTGAACCAGCGAACCCCTGGGCCGCCCAAGCAGAGCGTGCGAACTTAACCACTCAGCCACAGGGCTGGCCCCTCATTGTGATTTTGATTTGCATTTCCCTAATGACGTTGAGCATCTTTTATGTGCTTATTGACTATTCATATATCTTCTTTGGGAAAATGTCTATTCTAAACCCTTGCCCATTTTTTTTTTGAAGACTTTATTTTTCCTTTTTCTCCTCAAAGCCCCCCAGTACATAGTTGTGTATATATTTTTAGTTGTGGGTCCTTCTAGTTTTGGCATGTGGGACGCTACCTCAGCATGGCCTGATGAGCAGTGCCATGTCCACTCCTGGGATACAAACTGGCAAAACGCTGGGCTGCCAAAGCAGAGTGCATGAACTTAACCACTCCGCCAAGGGGCCAGCCCCCCTTGCCCATTTTTAAGTTGGGTTGTTTGTCTTTTCATTGTTGAGTTGTAAGCGTTCTTTATGTATTCTGGATACAAGTCCCTTGTCAGATATATAATTTGCAAGTATTTTCTCCCATTCTGTGGGTTGCCTTTTCAATTTCTTAATGGTGTCCTTTGAAGCACAAAAATTTTAAATTTTTATGAAGTCCAATTTATCTATATTTTTCTTTTGTCACATGTCCTTTTGTATCTAAGAAACCATTGCCTAATCCAAGATTATTTACATTTATGTTTTCTTCTAAGTATTTTGTAGTTTAAGTTCTTGGCCATAAATAAAGTTTTATCTGGGCTCTCAATTATATTTCATTCATCTGAATTTCAATCCTTATTCTGGTACCACCCAGGCTTGATTACTGTACCTTTGTAGTGTCTTTTGAAATCAGGAAGTATGAACTCTCCAACTTTGTTCTTTTTCAAGAAGACCATTTCATTTTGGCTATTCTGGGCTCCTTGCATTTCCATATGCATTTTAAGATCAGCTTGTCAATTGCAAAAAACCCACACACAAAACAAACACAACAAAAAACAGCTCTGAGTTTCACAGGGATTGAATTGAGTATATGCATCAATTTGGGAAATACTGCCATTTTAATGTCTCCAATTTATAAACCTGAGATGTCTTTCCATTTATTTAGTTATTCTTTAATCTCTCAATGATATTTTGTAGTTTTCAGTGTACAAGTTTTGTGCTTCTTTAGTTAAATCATGGAGACATTACTATATGTACTTGAGAAGAATGTGCATTCTGCTTTTGTTGGGTAAATGTCTAGTTGGTTTATAGTATTGTTCAAGTCTTCTATTTCCTTGTTGATCATCTGTCTGGTTGTTCTAGCCATCATTGAAAGTGGAGTATTAAAGTCTCCAACTATTATTGTTGAATTGTCTATTTCTTCCTTCAATTTTAGTAGATTTTACTTCATGTATTTTGGGGCCCTGTTGTTAGGTGCATATATATTTATAGTTGTTATGTCTTCCTGACAGATTGACCTTTTTATTATTGTAATATGTCCTTCTTTGGCTCTAGTAACAATCTTTGTCTTAAAATCTATTTTGTCTGATATTAAAATTGCCACCCCAGCTCTCTTTTGGGTAAGGTTTGTATGGTATATATTTTTCTATTCTTTTCCTTTCAGCTTATTTGTGTCTTTGAATCCACAGTTTATAATTTGTAGACAGCATATAGCTATATCATTTTTTTAATCCATTCTGCAAATTTCTGCCTTTCGATTGGCGTGTTTAGGTCATTTACAATTAATGTAATTATTGATAGCATAGTTTTTACATCTGCCATTTTGCTGTTTCTTTTTTCTGTCTTATGTCTATTTTGTTCCTCTATTTTTCCATTACTGCTTTATTTTGTGTTGAATAGTTATTTTCTGGTATATCATTTTAATTCCTTTGTTATTTCTTTTACTATATTTTTGAGTTCTTTTCTTAGTGGTTGTCCTGGGAATTACAATTAACATCTTAATCAAGTTTGGATTAATACCAACCTAACTTGAGTAGTATACAAAAATTTTACTCCAGTATAGCTCTATTTCCTCCTCCCTCCTTTGTGCTATTGTTGACATACAAATTACATCTTTATACATTGTATACCCATCAACTCAGTTTCATAATCATTGCTTTATGCAATTGTTTCTTAAATCAGATATGAGAATAAAGGAGTTACAAAAATACATTTATACAATCTATTATATTTACCTATGTGTTTACCTTTACCAGTGCTCTATACATCATATATTGGCTTATTATAGACAATTATTAAAATTTTTCAAAATATTCATTTACATCTGCAATTTCCTTCAGATATTTCCCCCTTTCAATAGTTTTTTTTAATGCTATAATTATCTAAAGTAATGTGGTTTACTGGAAAGACTGAGTTTTGAATTAAAAGTCCTAGCATCTACTAATGGCTCTCAGTCCATTGACTGATTTTGTAATCTGGATTAAGCCATTTAGTCACTTATCTGGGCTTCAATTTCCTTAACTCAAAGCAGAGAGAACAGCATCTGGCAGTATTTGCTGATTCAAATGTACCACTCTCCTATGTAAAGGTCCTGCCACAGATGAGAGAATTTCTCTTGTAATACTAGTACAGCAGCTGGTATCCAGAAAGAAGGTCAAAATATTTATAACATTATAGACTAGTATTCCAACAACAGAGAGAAAATGACTGAGAATACATAAAAAATTATGAAAGCTGCTTCAGATGATCTGTTGCTGTTTGCAATATGCTTTTTAAAAAATCCTTCAACTTGCAAATTGTTTCCTGGGGTACATTTCTGTGAAGAAAATATAACTAAAAGAACGATCTCATGAATACTTTCAACAATATCGTAAATACTCCTTCCTCAGGTAAATTTATTTAAAAAGTCTAGTCATAGCCCAGCATAGGGATTAGGAATACCTGAGTCAACCAGCTATTTGAAATGAGTTTGAAAGAAAAAAAAAGAGGAATACCTGGGTCTTGAGAGTAGATTTAATATGTTGTCCAAGTCTCCTGTTTCCCTGGGTGTGAGGTCTACTCTTCCTATCAGGATTTGCTTTTGTTTTGTTTCTAGGGAAGAAAATAATCATATTCGCCTTGGAACTGGTTTGGAACGAGCCATGTAATAGTTTTAAAGGGCCCGAATCACTGTCATTTAGAGTATGCAACCCAGTGACCCATAAAATCTATTTTGGCCATTTTCCCTGGCCCCTCTGGGGGAAAAAAAAGAACTGTGGTAAAATGAGACTGAAAATAATTCCTGTACACCCAGGGGCCAAAGGTGAAATTTCTTCATCAGGGAACATTTAATTTAAGGATTGAATTTTAGCAGGGATACCAATTAACACCTAGAACCAAAAGGTAGTTGTTGGTGATTCGTTTAACAGAAGGCCAGCTTTGGTTTTTCGCTCTGCCTGTCCAAGTTGGAAACACCTTCCACTCTCAGGTTTTGTTGGTTGATGAGGTTCTGACATGGCAATTCCTGAATATTAACGAAAGAGCGAGTCAAAGTAGATGATCTGGTTAGTGTGTACTACTGGTATGATTCAGACCTTTTATATGAAGATACTCATTCTGAGGAACTTACTTTGTCCCTCTCAGTCTTGAGGAAATGTGGCTAGACTGACTGGATGTAATCTCACTAACCATTGCATAACTTTCTGTATGATCCTACTTTATCAAAGGGCGACTAGCCTTTGCCTTACTCTCTTATGCTAGTATTTAAAAAATATTCTTTGTAACCAGATAAAAAATGAAATACATTTTGCTCTTTTTTCACACTCAAAAGAAGCTTTAGGTGGATATTCTTGTTTTCTTTAGCTAAACAACCCTATGTCCTTTCCTTAGTGGTCTGGAATCTTAATAGCAAACGAAATTTGACGTGGCGTTTACATTAGCGTTACTGTCACGCTGTGTACACAGGGGAGATGGAAGACTCTAAAAATAACTAATCTAGCTTCGTTAAGTGTACCTAACTATGTCTGCTGCATATTCTCACAGACGATGATCTGAGTAAGATAATATTTATTCTTGGAACAACTCACAATTGGAATCCTTATTCTCCTGTGGTTTAGGGTTTTTCCCTCTCTTTCCCCTTAAGCCGGGCATAGCTGCAGGTGTTTTCAAGAAGCAGCTTGCAATCTTAAGAAACAAAGCATAAAACCATCTTTTCATAATTTTTTTTTTGGTCAAAGACATTCCATATTGTAACATGATGAAATTATAACAGAATTTTAAATAATAGGACAATCGCTTTTCCCCATTTGACCTATTTTATTCACTGAAAAAATGTTCCTGCCTCAGAAATTTACTTGTTTCTTATTGATAGATTAATAACAAACATATTAAGAGTGTTGATTCGTTTGCTTGTACTAGTTCTTAAGTTCTAAATCTTAAGAATAAGTTTATTTGCATCTACAACCCATTAAGTGCCCAGCTTTTCATTTCTTTCAGAAACAAAGCAGAAAGTGATTAATATTCTCCTCTGTTTCTGACTCTTCCTCATAGGCCCTCCCCCTGCCCCTGCTTCTTCCTTCATGTTACACAACATTAGGGAGCCTGGAACATAACATCAACCTCTTTCAAAGGCAGTGGGTGATGTTTACACGCCTAAGCTGCTGGCACTGGACAAGGTGACTGGAGTCAAATGTAAACCACGGTGTTTATCATTCCCAGTCAAATATATTGTGCAATAGGTAGCAATGGGCACTGTTCGAAAGGTTGCCTAATAAGCTGCCCCAGCGTCAGGATTAGTCAGCTTCTTGCCATGAGGTGTGTGTGACCAAGATACTGGAGGTTGTTGGTGATGGAAAGGCAGGCTGGCCAATGACAGGAAGCAAAAGCCGGGGCAACTTAACTCTTGGTAAACAATTGAATCTTAGCACCAGGCGCTTGTTCTCCGAGGTCCCGAGGCTGAGAGGCTCCAGAGAAACAGTTGAGGGAAAGATGTTCTTTTCTGCCTTTTTGTTGTTTTCCATGAAAATTTCGCCCTGTATAAAACCTTCAAAGCCAGTGCAGTTTCTGG
This sequence comes from Equus caballus, assembly GCF_041296265.1. Lineage (NCBI taxonomy): Eukaryota > Metazoa > Chordata > Mammalia > Perissodactyla > Equidae > Equus > Equus caballus. The sequence continues at coordinate 182,305,396 of NC_091684.1, forward strand.
TCATGTAATTTATATAATTCATAGTGGAACCAAAAAATGCCTTCTGGGGAAATCTTTTTTTCTTTTTGTAACAAAAAGTTTAATTGTTAAAAACTATATAACCACACTAAAGAAAGTTAGAAAAACAAAGCAAGGGGGAAAACAATCATAATCCCTTTTGCTAAAAGCAATCACAATTTCATAGTAACATATATTCTTATTCTTTGAACTGTTTTACGTGGTTGTAATCATACGGTTATAAGATTTTGTCCCGTGATTTTTTTGTAATTTATCGTAAGCTTTTTTTCTCCATAGTGCTATGAAACCATCTTTTAAATAACTGAATAGTATTCCTTTCAGCATTTGGTTGAACCCATGTTCACTTTAATCATTCCAACAAATAGGCTGCCTCCTTTTTATGCTGTTGTTATTATAAATAACACTAAAATGGATATAATTTGAAATATAGGGTTTTTTAGTATAAAATTTTTAAAAATCAAATGTGATTTATATCAAATACAAAACTTGTATAAAGCATATATGAACAACTTAAAGATTAGTAATAAAATGAACAGCTGAGCATCCACTTCCGACTCAAGAAATAAAACATTGCCTGTAACTTAGAAGCCTGCCTAGGTGCTTCTCTCTGTCACATCCTGCCATCCTCCTCCCCTACAGAAACAACCGCTAACCTAAATGTTTTGTTTATTATATGAATTTTTTACATTTTAGATTTTTCCTTAGGGTAGATTCTTTCCAGGAGAGTTTAATAATTAAAGTAAGTGGTTTGCCTGTTTATCAGGGCTGGTTTCTGATGTTGGTGGAAAGGATTGGCTTACATTTCTTCTTCAGAAATTATCAGGCTTGACACACTCGTGTAGGGAGGGCGGGCCCACAGACCAGAGAAAAACTTGCCTGCTAAGGAGGTGCCCCCTGTGACAGCTTTCTGCAGTATGAGGATGTTAGGGGTTAGGGCGGAGAACCTTTATCAGAAAGAGAGAGGGTTCTGGTTTGCCTACCTAAGAGCTCCTCCTCCCCCCAGTCCTTCCTCCATTCCCTGGGTATTTTGCTTTTGGTTTGTTATCTGTGTGTCGTTGTTGTTTTAATCACCCATCCATTTAAAGCTGGCAGTTCTTTTTGTGCAACATATTGGTGTCTGTCTTGGGATAGATCCCATCATAATCATGTTCCACTTGACCTAACCCCAAGGAATCAGATAGGTCAGATTTATCTCCTCAGTTTTGAAAATGGAGAAAATAAAACCGTTTAAAAATAACTGGCCAATAATAGAAGCAATAAGGATGGTTAGCTTTCGGGTCAGTGGTAGAAATCCCAAACCAGTGTTTCTGATCACCAGCATCAGAATCAGTTAAGGTATTTAGTAAATTCAGAGATTCCTGGACCCCACTTGAGACCTACTAAATCATGATCCCTAGATTTGGGGCCCAGGAATCTACAGTTTAATAAGCACCCCAGATGACTTTTCAGTACCCTGCATTTGAGAAGTGCTACCCTAGATCAGGGGCAGCAACCTAAGAAAGGCGATGTAGTAAATATTCCCATATTCTCTAGTGTGTTTATATTCGTTTAGCATTGAGATGTGCAGTTAGGTGGCCACTTAGGGACCCTTTCTGTGGAACCCATTGTGATGTACTTTGCTGAATGTGAATAGAAAAACCCAGTTCTTTACTCCACTGTCATTTTGAAATGTTAATCCTGAAGGAAGAACTCATGCTTCAAGTGAGGTCTAGGAATCACCTTAATTATTTGTGTCAAATTAGCAGTAGACTTTCATTGACTGTGGCCAAAAACAAGGATGAGATACAGATGGATGCAAGTGAAGGCGTTTCACCTGAAGCAGAGGCCAGGGTTCTGTTACAGTTCGTGTGGGGCACATTCTGTTTTCTCTTCAGTTTTGGGTAGTGACTGATATTCAAAATTGTTTTGCATGCAGCCGTTGGCCTGCATAGCACCTGTGCTACAATGATCATTTTTTTTTTTAAGATTTTATTTTTCCTTTTTCTCTCCAAAGCCCCCCGGTACACAGTTGTGCATTTTTAGTTGTGGATCCTTCTATTTGTGGCATGTGGGACGCCTCCTCAGTGTGGCTTGATGAGTGGTGCCCTGTCTGCGCCCAGGATTTAAACCAGCAAAACCCTGGGCCACAGAAGCAGAGCTCAAGAACTTAACCACTCCGCCACGGGGTTGGCCCTACAAAGATCATCTTTCTTTGAAGCAGGAATCTTTATGATCTCACCAAGTCTGGAGGCACTTAAAAAGAAGAGAAGTAGGGAAAAATTAGTTGCTGAAAAGAAAAGCTAAGAGACGAGAGTTGGAGAAATGATATAAAGGTACAAATACAAAGCCAAGTAGAGTCAGGAAAGAAATATCAGAATTAATCTGGGACACACTGCCATTTTTCAAATTCATCTTCATTTAATGTGACTTGGGAGATTGCTATGAAAACCCTTCTGCAAGCTGACTCTGAGATCCCGGTTAATACATATCTGCTGTCTGCAACAGTGAAGGAATCCCCTCTAGCTGGAAATCAGTTGCTCTATGAAAATGATCATTACTAAAATAGTTATTACTGAAACTGCATGATATGTGACAGAGTTTCTCTGGCTTCTTTCATCTTATTTTTTCTATCTATGCTATCAGAAATTTTCCATATTTAAGAACGCAGCAGTGGTAATTAGGAATGTTACACATTTCAATAATTAATGTTTAGACTCTTAAAGTGCTAACATAATATTTAACCCACAGAAAATGAAGTAGAGATGAGCTAATTGGTGAAGTGTCAAGTATGCTGCAAATATACTAAGAATGTTCAATTGTAGTAATAAGAATAATAGTAACAACGTGAATAAGGGGGAAGAACCAAATAATAAACTATATATATATCTTGCATTTTAAGGGGGCTCTTTAAATAACATCTTAGATCAAAATTGCATACTCAAGATATCTTTTTAATGTTTATTTGTGTGCTTGGTGATCTGCACTTTGAGTTAAGTTCTGTCTCTAGAATACAGAAAAATATCAGATTGATGTCAATAATGTTTTTCTTTTTTTTTGAGGAAGATTAGCCCTGAGCTAACATCTGCTGCCAATCCTCCTCTTTTTGCTGAGGAAGACTGGCTCTGAGCTCACATCCATGCCCATCTTCCTCTACTTTATATGTGGGGCACCTACCACAGCATGGCGTGCCAAGCAGTGCCATGTCCGAACCCAAGATCCAAACCGGCGAACCCCGGGCTGCCGAAGCGGAACATGTGAACTTAACCACTGTGCCACCAGGCCGGCCCAATCTCAATAATATTTATGGAGAGAAACCATAAAGACATGCTAAGATAAGTAAGAATTTAGGTTTTAAGAAACTGCAGACCAATAACCAACATCATACTAATTGATGAAACACCAATTAAAATTGGGATAAAGCAAGATTTTCCTCTTTAACTAGACACTTTTCAAAAATAGAAATCATATGTATATTTACAAGAAATTATAGATGAATATGAATCTGATGCCACAGTGAAGTTTTCTTAGGCAAAAAACAAAGAACCATAAAGGCAAATGAATGAAGATAATAGCTTTGATTACATGAAAGTGTAAAACTTCTCTCCGTAAAAACATAAACAATATTAAAGAATAACAAAATAAGAAATCAAAGTGACCTACAAACATGAAAAAATGTTTAGGGGCTGGCCCCATGGCACAGTGGTTAAGTGCTCATGTTCCGCTTCGACGGTCTGGGCTTCACTGGTTCGGATCCCAGGTGCGCACATGGCACTGCTTGGCAAGCCATGCTGTGGTAGGCATCACACATATAAAGTAGAGGAAGATGGGCACAGATGTCAGCTCAGGGCCAGTCTTCCTCAGCAAAAAGAGGAGGATTGGCAGCGGATGTTAGCTCAGGGCTAATCTTCCTCAAAAAAAAAAAAAAGTTTAAATCCATTAGTAATGAAAGAAATGCCAATAAAAACAATGAGATACTACTGATGCACCATCAAACTGCTTAAAATTTAGAATAATGAAAATATACAGCACTGGGTGCATGCAATAAAATGGGAACTTCTGAACATTATTTGTGGGAATGCCATCTTTGGTGAGCAATTTGTATCAAAATCCTTACAAATATACATACCCTTTGATTCAGTCATTCTTCCTCCTGCATGTGTTCTAAGGAAAAAAATAGGGGCATGAAAAAAGATGAACAGGAATGTTCAGAACAGCTTTTTATACAATATTGAAAAATTGAAACAACCAAAATCAAAAGAATAATTAAGTATATTATAGCGTATTCATAGGATACAATAATACTAAATGACCATTAAAAATCATGTTCTGCTCACAGAATACGATAAGTAAAAGGGCACTAAAAATAGTAGATAAAGTCTGATCCCAATTGTGATAAGCATATGCATATTTATAGAAAAAGAATAGAAGAATATACACTAAAATATTCATGATTGTTTTCTCCAGATGGTGGGATTCTGAGTTACTATTTTTACTTTGTTTTATGCTTTTCTAAATTTCCTACAATAAACACATACAATTTTAAAAAGCTTTTTTTTTTTTTTTTGAGGAAGATCAGCCCTGAGCTAACATCTGCTGCCAATCCTCCTCTTTTTGCTGAGGAAGACTGGCCCTGAGCGCACATCTGTGCCCATCTTCCTCTACTTTATATGTGGGACTCCTACCACAGCATGGCTTGCCAAGTGGTGCCATGTCTGCACCCAGGATGTGAACCAGTGCACCATGGGCCACTGAGGCGGAACGTGCGAACCTAACCGCTGTGCCAACTGGCTGGCCTCAAAAAGCATTTTAAAAGCAATAAATTTTAAGATAAAGAACAATAAGGGCTTGCCCCTTGGCCAAGTGGTTAAGTTCTTGCACTCCGCTTCGGCAGCCCAGGGTTTCGCTGGTTCGGATCCTGGGCCTGGACATAGCACCACTCATCAGGCCATGTTGAGGTGGTGTCCCACATGCCACAACTAGAAGGACCTGCAACTAAGATCTACAACTACGTACCAGGGGGATTTGGGGAGATAAAGCAGAAAAAAAAAAAGAACAATAAGAGTTGACCCTCTTCATGAAGAAAATGACATTCAAATCATTTCCTAAATCTTTTGCCTCTGACTCTCAAGGAAATCTTGCTTCTAAGCAGATCCTGATCTATATTAAAAATAGAGGCTATTTTAGGTTTTTAAAGTTTCCTGAGAGAGGAAGCAGAAGATAATGCAATAAGTGACTTTTTCACCTTACAAACTTTATTCCATGCCACTACACATGTGCACACACACAAACACACATTCCTATGCCTAGACCTTTTTGAAAAAATAATAGCCAACTCCAGACAGCACTTGAATCACAGAGTGGTGGAGGTCATGGGCTACACAGCCATAAACTTCCTTAAGGATCCCCCTAAAACTAATTCTAATTCCGCAGCTGGTACGTCTCTTCAACGCTTGAATTTGGATGAGATGCTTTGGACAAAGAAAACTTATGTGTTCATTGATGATAAACTCATGGAATTATTATCAAAGATCTAACCAGAATGCATTAGACTCTTAGTAATAAAGAAATAGGAGGTGTAGGAGGGGAAAAACTTTTCCTCGTCCCTCTTAAGGTCCCTCGCTGGGCCTGAACATTAAACTGACAAAGACGGGTTGACAGAGAAGAGCATGCAAATGTATTTAATGTAAGTTTTACATGACATGGGAGCCTTCATAAGGAAATGAAGACCTGGAGAAGCAGTTAAGCTTGAGAGTTTTTATACTAGGTTTGATGAAGTGTGGAAAGTCATGGAAAACCCTGATAAGACAAAAGGCTGGAGCCAAGTGTAGTGCACTGGGGGAAACCTGGCAAGGACTGTTCATTCGGATTCCTCTCGACATCCTTCTATCTTCAGAGACAGGATGCTGTTTCCTCTGACTATAGGGAGGTCACCTCTCACCTGAGGGTCTTAAGACCTGCTCCGGAGAAAAGGGGGAGGTCAGAGAGTCCTTCCTGCACCTGCCATTTCTCAGATTCCCTCAGCTTAACATATTCAATATCCCAAAGACCCATATTTTGGAGCAGCGTGTTCTGAACCCCATGAGACAGGTATAGGAGGCCTCTGGTGTCTTGATTTTCACTTGCACCCGTCAATAACCGAATTGCCTCTGTCACAGCTGTCATTTTTTGGGGGAAATCCCTTCTGAGATTATATCCAGCCTACTTATTTTTTAATTTGACCATACCTCTTCTTTTATGAAATGATGATGATGTGGTAAGTGATATGTTGGTTTTTCTTAAAGTTATTATCTGTCAAGATAAAAATTGGCAGGGCTGGCCTGGTGGCATAGTGATTAAGTTTGCACACTCCACTTTGGCGGCCCAGAGTTCACAGGTACAGATCCCAGGCGCAGACCTAGCACCACTCATCAGTCCATGCTGTGGCGGCATCCCACATACAAAACAGAGGAAGAGGGGCCGGCCCTGTAGCTGAGTGGTTAAATTTGTGTGCTCCACTTCAGTGGCCCAGGGTTTCACCAGTTCGAATCCTGGGTGCAGATATGGCACCGCTCATCAGGCCATGTTGAGGCAGCATCCCACATGCCACAACTAGAAGGACTCACAACTAAATAAAATATACAACTATATACTGGGGGATTTGGGGAGAAAAAGCAGGAAAAAAAAAAAGATTGTCAACGTTGTTAGCTCAGGTGCCAATCTTAAAAAAGAGGAAGATTGGCACAGATGTTAGCTCAGCAACTATCTTCCTCAAGCAAAAAGAGGAAGATTGGCAACAGATGTTGGCTCAGAGCCAATCTTCCTCACAATTAAAATAAATAAAAATTGGCAACCCTGTGCCTATTATTTCCCACCACCCCTAATTTTTCTTTGGAAATGTAAAATGAAAAAGTCTGAACACCATTGAGCTCATCAAACTTCTTTATTTCTATGAATGAAAAAATTGAGGTTCAGAAACGAATAGAGATTTACCCGAGGTTGTACAGTGGCTGTGAAGATGATTTCTTTCACCTCATGATCACACAGTATAGCGTCTTCAAGGGCTTGTCCTTCTCCATTGAAAGACACTTAGGAAATTCCTTGTCAGCCTCCTTGGGGCAACTTCTACTTGTCCACGGATCATAGGAAAATAGCATCTGGGCTCTTCTGCCTTAATTGGTCACTGAGTCCACCGTTATAATAAAGGAGAAAATCAGAAATCACCATCACTTCTGGATGTCTTGTTAAAGGAAACCAGAGCCAGGCAGTAGTTCAATCAGTATAAACAGATTTTATTCAGGAACTATCACAATAGGGGAAGATAGACCTCAGTAAGAACTGGGCTCAGTTCCGAGTACAGCATGGTCAAGTGAGGATTTAAGCTAAGAAGCAGGGTCAGGGGCTGTGGATGGAAGATTACTGAGAGGAAACGTCAGGGGTAAGGAGAGATTCTGGCTAAACCAACTTACTAGGATTTTTGCGGAGGCAGGCCAGGGTCGTCAGATATCAAGGGTTGGGGATTCTCACTAAACTGACTTGGCAGGATTCTCGCTGAAATTAAGTGACAGACATGGAAGTCCAAAGGTTGAGGCCTAGCTAAGAAGAGGGTTCAGAGGAACCTCACTAAAGTTTGGTCAAGGGAAAAGTCTGTCAGTCTCTCATTAAACAGAACAAAGATGCTCCAAGAGAATGAAGGCCTGGTAATAAGCGGTTACTTCAGAACAATATCTGCCCTCCCTCCCGTTCCCCCTCATACAAAAGTAAGTTAATTTCAAAATATGCTCAAGATGAAGGTAGAAATACCTCCAGCTTAGCATAAAATAGCCAACCTCCGATAGAAAAATTCTTATGTGTATGTCTATCATTGTTCCTAATTTATCTATGTGGATCTCTAGCCCTGGCTTCAAGTGCTGACCCTGCTCCAGTTCATCTCTCTGAGCCTGCTTCCCCATCTATAAAAAGGGAATAATTACATTGGCATTGTTAATATCTCGCAGCACAATTGTGAGTGTAAGATAAGAAAGTGTAGATAGGCACTCTTTGTAAATTGTAAAACCCAATGTGAATGTGTTGTAATTAAAAACGTAGACAGAAAGTGCATTTTTTTTCCTCATAGCAAACCATCTTTTATAATCATAATACTAATTAAAATGCAAATGAAGCCTTAAACTGTCTCTGCCTCTTTGAGCTCTGTGATAAAATTAGGTAATAGCCTTCTGGGACTAATGGTCACTCAAACAGATTTGGAAAATAATGTGACCATCTTCAGAAAATCCCCTTTAAAGTGTTCTGCATTGCACAGCATGGTTCAAACCGCCACGGGAAATTACCCTTTTTTGTAGGTCAAAATGGTAGAAAATCAACGATTCCGTATGAATCAGC